>NC_080753.1:28390298-29640298 GCF_020826845.1 Diceros bicornis minor | reverse complement strand
GACACTCCCAGCACCTAGGGGGAAGGAGGGCCTCTGGGTAGGCTTAGCCAGAGGGGAAAGGGAGGGCCTCCCCAGCCAAGATTGGGGAAGGGAGTCATTGGGAGAGGGAACCACTGTGGTCCCAAATTGGTTGGGTCGCCCCTGCTGATAATGCAGACTGCCTAAGCCCAGCCACTGCTTGCTCCCACAGTATCTGGGCTCCATGTTGATCAAAGATCTGCGAGGGACAGAATCCACGCAAGACGCCTGTGCCAAGATGCGGGTAGGTTGTCCATGTGGGAAAGAGTGTGGGGATACTGGCTAGGACAGAAGGCATAAATGGGGGCACCAGCTGCAGCCACCTGGGCTCTGCCATGCTACCTAAGGAGTGGGGGAGGCTGGGGGCTGTGGGATCCAAGGGGCTTAGCCCTGAAAAGGGGCATTCACAGGGCCACCTCTTATTTCCTGTAGAAATCCACTGAGCACATGAAGAAGATCCCCACCATCATCCTGTCTATCACGTACAAAGGTGTCAAGTTCATCGATGCCTCCAACAAGGTGTGCTTCTCACAAGCACTGTTGGCGGGAAAGGACCCCTCTCCCCATCCCCCGCCAGCTGAGTATCTTCCCCAGAGTGTCCCTTCCCACCTCCTAGCCCAGGTGCTTGTCTCGCACATATCCTGAGCCCGGGGCCCTGACCTAGAGACAGCCGCAGCTCATCGTCCTCAGCGTGGATTCCATTGGGCCCACTTACCTGCTCACAGGCCTTTAATAAGCAAAGGACTCCCCTAGGCCCCACATTTGGGCCCCCACCTTCCTGATCTCCTTCCCTCCTTGTCCCCCCCTGGAGGGCAGAAGGCACTGGAGAGCTGGTAGCTGGATGTGAACATTTTACTCCCTCAGTTGCCATGGTCAAGGGTCGGGACCCCAAACCTAAATCAGGCAAGGTTAGACCCTGCCCCTCACTCCCACCAAAACAAAAAACAGTAGTAGTGTTTGGCTGATGCCCTGGGCTGGAACAAAGAAAGGTGGTGATGGTGAATGGGCTAAGTTGTGCCCTGAGGGAGCCCGAGAATTCCAGACCCTGCTTTCCCCAGCAGAACATCATCGCGGAGCATGAGATCCGGAACATTTCCTGTGCGGCCCAGGACCCAGAGGACCTCTGTACCTTTGCCTACATCACCAAGGACCTGCAGACCAGCCACCACTACTGCCATGTCTTCAGCACAGTGGATGTGGTGGGTGGAGTCCTGCAGCTGGGCACAGCTGGAGGGGGCCCTGCATTGAGATGGCTGTAGTGTAGTCCTGTCCTGGTACCTGGTTGGCACTTAGCAAATGTTTGGTTCATAAGTGAAGCCCCAGCAGTCACCCAGTCCAGTCCTTTATACAGCAATGAGACTGAAGCACGGAGGAGAACAAGTGGCCAGTCCACGGTTCTAGTAACAGAGGTTTTCCTGCTTCTAGCTGAGTGTTTGTTAGGTCAGCCAAGGCCCTTGTCTCCCTTAGACTATTTGTCAACCTACTACCCTAACTCCCCAACCCCTGAGCTGGGCAGTCTCCCTGAAATGCCCTTTACCTCCCTCTTGGGGGCAGCAGTGCCCTCCTGGCAATAGATTTTCTTTCAGATTCCTGCTCAGGCTGGGCTCTGGAGCCACTGGGCCGAGGGGAGCTGTCACACATGCTGCCCACAGACTGTGGGCAAGCAAAGACGACAGCTGGTGCAGCAGGGACTCCCTCTGCCCTGAGACAGGGCCCCAGGCCATCTCCTCACCCCCAGACTTTTGTCCAGGTCCCTGTAGCCCTCAGGGAGAGTAGCTAGTTCCCAAATCTCTGTGGCTTCTGGAACATAGAGGGCTCAGGCATTCCTGGCCCCGGGACCACAGTGCTGGCTCTGGGCCTGGCATCAACTGGCTCTGCCACTTGCTAGCTGTGTGACCTTAGAAACTTCACCTCTCCCTGGCTCCTCATCTGTCAAGGGGATATAATGTGACCAACCTTGCAGGGTTGTTTTGAAGATTAAGTGAGGGAACCCACCCACTACTTGTCATTCCTGGCACTTTTACCTGTAGCTGATATTTTCCATGTCAGTCAGTTCTGCTGTAACACAGAGTATGTGCTCCTAAAGATGGCCGTGCGATGCAAACCCACACCATAACACCAGGGTCTACAGGGAAGGGCGGCTGGGGCCCAGCACTTGGCGACTTTGTCAGTGACACGTTAAAAAAGAGACAGGAACCAATAAACACACTAGCACTGTCTTATTCATATTAAATGGTTAAGAAATATATAAATACTGTAATAAACATGGCACTCGACCTTGACAGAGACTTGAAATTGGTTGTGGGCGTGTGCCTGCACTCCCGCCAGCCTGTGTGCGAGAGGAAGAGAACGAGAGAGAGCTAGAAAGAGAGAGAAACAGAACAGAGAGGAGCACTACAGAATAGAGGGACAGGAAAGGGGCAGGGTGCGGGGCCACACAGTCGGGTGGCCCTTGGAAGGGTTGTAGCTAGTGCGTTATCGTGATGCGGTGGAATCCAGTGGAAAGTTGAGATACCAGGTGTGGCTGGGTGGCTCACTGTCCTCTGACTGGTCATGTTGTATGTATTCCCAGGTGACTTGGTCAGCGGGGTGCAGTTGTTGCATTCACCTGGTGTTTCTCTCTGACAAAATCATGCAAGAGGAAACAAAATGTGTGTTATGCTCAGAATGTTCCCTAATGTATCAGTCATCTTGGGACAAACTTGTGTTTTCAAAACAAATGTTCTAGCAGAATGGACTGTACTCGTTACCTGTCTTGCCTGTGCTCAGGGGTGTAAGGCCAGGGCAGGTTTAGAGAAGAGGATGAGGTGGCTCCTCAGTCCCACGTGCTTAAGTTGTGCTCTGTTTCCTCCCAGAACCTGACCTACGAGATCATCCTGACGCTGGGGCAGGCATTCGAGGTGGCCTATCAGCTGGCCCTGCAGGCTCAGAAGTCCAGGCCCGGGGTGGCCTCTGCAGCTGAGATGATTGAAACAAAATCTTCCAAACCGGTGCCTAAGCCTCGGGTCGGCACGAGGAAGTCAGCAGTACGTGGGCCCCAGTCGCCAAGATTCCCCATCCCCCTGATCCTGGGATTCGAGGGCGTGGGGTGGAGCCAGGCACAAAGAGGGTCTTCTCACACTTCATACAGCTGGCCCCTCAGGAAACAGCCCTGTTAATTAGGCGCCTGCCATGGAGGTCCTCACCCAGGAGGGCAGCAGCCCTCTAAGCTGAGGTGGGCAGCTGCTCATCCCCGGGCCGCCTGCTCCCTCCATTGCCAGGCTCCCCAGGGCCTTGGCATCACGGGGCTGTAGAGAGCACAGCCTGCAGGCAAGCCCCCGGTAACGTCGCCCCGTGTCTGTGTCTGCTTTGCTCTGCACCCTAGGTGCCGCTGTCCCCTGATAGTCGCTGTTGTTACTGTCACACCTGCACCACCCATCGTCCTTCTTACCTACCGCTGCCGTCTGTTAGTCCTGGAGTCAAGGTCTTTACACCACCTGCTGTCTGTGTGTCAATCTCCCCGAAGCGACCGTGAGCTTTCTGAGACTCTCGTGGCCTCTCCCTCTCTGCCTGCGTGACATTCTTTCCTGAGCTGCCCTCCTGCCATTCCTGTGTGTGCTTTAGTTTTCTGTTTTTCTGCTGTGTGTCCTCCTCTTCCCAGAGGTCTGGGGCATCCGCTGTGGTCTTGCCCAGGGTGCGCTCTCTGGCCCTGCCAGAGGGACCTGAGGCTTGGAGTTTCCAAACCCCTGACCCCCTTCTTGCCACTGTGAACAGGTTTGGGGCTTAGAGCATGATGCTTAGGCAGGGCAGGGCTCCTTTAACTGAGCTGCTCCAAGAAATCTCTGGGGGAAGTTGCCCCTGGTAAGGCCCAGAGGCGGCCCTCCCATGATGCTCCAGGGAGGGTGTCACTTCTGTCACCCCACCCCCAGAGAGCTTGCTCTTTGGCTAAGGAGAACAAGGGCTGCCCATCCTGGGATACTGACACCAGCATGGCCTGGTGCGGGGTGGAAGGGAAAGCTGGGCCCTCTTGCCCCCTGACAGGCACAACATTCCCTGACTCTCCACCCTTCTTCCTTGGCAGCTGGAACCACCCGATATGGACCCAGATGCCCAGTCCCATGCCAGTGTTTCCTGGGTTGTGGACCCCAAACCAGACTCTAAGCGGAGCCTCAGCACCAAGTATGAGACCACTATCTTCTAACCACCCGCTCCCTGTCTCACTGTGCCTTGCCATCCGATCTTCCTGCTGTTCTCAACTCTCCTTCCAGCTGCTGACGCCAAGGCCCCACCCCCAATGGGACTGCTCTCCTCCTGGGCAGCAGCTCTAGACACTGCACACTCACAGCTTGTACCTAACACCACCGGACACTGTGAATTACCCCCTTGGGCGAGGACAGCTTGGGGGGGTGAGTTGCCTCTGAGGTGGGCTCCAGGGGGGCTAACGGGGCCCCGTTGCTCCCAGGAAGCCTCAGCGGGCAGGCACTGTGAATCCTGAGGGTAGGGCAGTCTTCGAGCAGAGTCCAAACAGCACCAGTGGCAGCTCCCTGGGCTCCCTGCCGGCTCTCCTCTCCTGTCTCCTATGCTGAGCCACAACTGGGTGCCGCTGCCAAGAGCTAGCTGTCTGCACCTTTCCTGACACAACCAACCACTGTGACACCTGGTGCCAGAATCCCCTTGCACTCCGCTCACAGCTGGCCTGCAGCCGTCCCTTTCTCCTCTGCTCTAAGGTGCTGGCCTCCCCCTGTGAGACCCTGAGCTCAGCGATGTGGCTTGACCAGGGTCAGACTGCTTTCTGTGAGGGCCCAGGGTCTGTGCCAGGCCCTTGGGCACGTGCCTGACTCCAAAGCATGGGGCTCTGAGCATCTGAACACCCATAGGCTGGCTTCACTCTGCTGGGGTTTCTTGATCCTAATGGGTCTTCCACTCTAAGGAATGGGATGGCATGTATGTGGTCAGCCCCTCATGTCTTCGCCAGTGAGTCACAAGGCTGGCTCTGGAGTCTAGCTCACCGAGGAGGAAGGCCTTCCTGTAGGACCCAGCAAGAGGGAGGCCTGTGCCCTGCACACACGGTACACCTTTCCTCATAGAACGGAGCTGCTCGAGGACAGGGACCTGGACTGAGCAACTGCCATTGTCCTCCAGGAACTTTCTGACACTTCTCCACAGTGTGGGGATCAAAGATAGTCAGCCATCACCCAGTCCCTTCCCTGATCAGCTGCCCTCAGCCTCTCAACTCCTCTGAGAGGGCAGGCTGTGCACTCTGTCACCTCAAAGCAGTTCAGCAGCTGGGATCTTGGAGTTGAGGCCTTGAAGAAGCCCCACGTTCTCTGGTGTGGGCATAGCAGCTTAGATGGCAGGAGACAGGAAGGCAGCAGTTCTGGTAGGAACCAGTGCAAACATAGCATAGTCCAGTAGAAAAGCCAGTAAGTTGCAACAAATACTTGAGAGTTGAAACCCAAGGTGATTAACCAGGGTGGGTGCTCCTGCCTGTCCTTGTGCCTTCTCGAGCAGACGCACTGAGCCAGAGGCGGCAGTGAGCCATGGGCGCTCGGAGCAGGCCACGGAGGGCGCTCAGGGGAGGCTGTGAGGGACTTCTGTCTGTTTCCAAGTTTCCTCTCAGTTTCCTCCACCTTGTGCAGGCCCCTTTGGTTAACCCTTTCCTCCCCCCATTGTGTTTGCTTCTGCCAAGCTGAGCCACTGAGGAACCAACTGTGCTGCGGAAATACAGACATGGGAGCACAGGCCCCCACCGCTGCCACCACCACCACTGTCTCACCTGCAGCTTTGAAGACCCAGGCCCAGCCTCTGCCCATAGGACCTCCTCTCAGCTGCTTGGCCTGGACCTGCCACCACCAGGTCTTACAGAGCGAGCCTTGCCCTGGCTGCAGAGAAGCACTCCAGGCCTCTAGCAGATGAGACTGGAACTCCAGAGGGTCAAGAAGTGACTTGTCCAGAACATATTTTTAATAGAAAAAATTTTTTTTTTATAAAATGAACTTTAACACTCAGCTCAAACCTCTAGGTTAAACTGCCAATCTTTAGACAAATGGCCATAGGGTCAGAGGACAGGGGACCTGAGATGGGCTAAGAGGTCAGTCTATCCAGCCCCCGTGTCCATGGGATGGGCTCTTGGCGTGGTCTGGTAGGTCTGAAGAGAAGGCAGTGGCCTGCGGTGAATTAAAAGCAGCAGGTGCAAGGGGCAAAACTGAGTAGGTTTGTTAGAATCTGCTTTTCAAACCCATCCAAGTTAGTTGTTGTTCTTATGAACAGCACAACTTCTTGTCCCTGTCTAGAGCTGACACAGCTTTACAGCAGTAAGAACACAGCCTTAGAGGCACCTGGCAAAAGCAAAGGCTTCCGGTCCATTTCTGGGGTTCCAAATGTGAAGGTCCAGGGGCCAAATGGAGATGAGCGACCAGCTCCTGGTGCCATGAAGTCTGAGCCAGTGCCTGGAGCTCTGGGTTGCTTGCTGGGCTCTGGCCTGCCAGTGGTCAGAGCACTGCCCTGGGCGCTCTGGTGACCTCAGACTGCCTGAGTCGAGTCAGGAAGGAGGAAAAGCAGCTTTGTTTTGGGCATTAATGGGTAGGTTAGCTAAGACTGCTGCCTGCCAATCTGTGATGTCTCTAATCAGGTCTGTGTGTTCAGGACTCATTTTGATTCTCTGAATTATTGGTTTGACTGTTGTATTTTCAGCTGCTGAGCTCATCCCTGGCTCTAAGTCTAGAGAAGGCTAAATAAGGTGACAGTCAATTTGATTCTCCCCTAGTGTGGCCTTCAGGGCAGGCTGGCGTCCTGGTGCACCACTGCCGCTTAAGCCCTCTTGCTGGCTTGCTTTGCTTTTTTTTTTTTTTTTTTTTGTGAGGAGATCAGCCCTGAGCTAACATCCGCCAATCCTCCTCTTTTTTTTTTTTTTTGCTGAGGAAGACGGCCCTGGGCTAACATCAGTGCCTATCTTCCTCCACTTTATATGGGACGCCGCCACAGCATGGCCCACCAAGCAGTACTTCGGTGCGCGCCCGGGATCCGAACCAGCGAACCCCGGGCCGCCGCAGCGGAGCGCGCGCACCTAACCGCTTGCGCCACCGGGCCGGCCCCTGGCTTGCTTTGCTTTTTAAACTTAGGTTTCAAAGTTTTTTAACTTTGGTTCCTCCCCCTAGAGTATAATAGAAACAAAAGGACTAATTCCTGTGAGGCTGAGCCAGGTCAGCTGCTTGTCCAGTACCTTCCAGAGTAGGGAGCAGAGAGGAGCGTTTCCTCCTGTGGGTCACTCAGCAGACCCAAGGCCTTGCTGGCATGTGCAGTCTGGTCCCAGGATCAGTGTTCCAGGCTTTGACAGCACGTCTCTTTCCCAGCAAAGGTTGTGAATTAAAATTCTCTGCTGCTGTGTATGTGCGGGGAGAGTGCTCTTGGGCACACTCACAACCCCAGTGGTTGGCCAGAATTTGAAAGCAGGGCTGTGTCTTCCTCCTGCCTTGAGGCAGGACCCTGTGGGTTTCCTCTCTGCCGAGCTGCCCAGCACTGCAGACCCCGGGAGTCACCACCCTCTGGAGTAGAGGCAGCTGATCCTCCACTTCTCGGTACTAAACAAGGACCTCCACCCCTGGATGTTCGACTTCACCTTCTGCTTCTTCCAGGGCCCGGGAGGATTCCCGTCAGCTCCCGCTGTGCCGTGTCAGCCCCTGCTTTCTCCCAGCACTGACAAGGAAGCGTGAGGGGGTTGGGTCACTGGTGCTGCTCCTGCTGCAGTGCTCGTGCTGGTACCCTTCCTCCCTTCCTTCCTCCTGAGGAGGGCTGGGTCTCGTTGAGGTAGGCCCCTCTTGGTAGGTGGCAGGTCCCAAAGGAAAACTGTGTAGACACTACAATGAGCTCCTCAAGCTGTCTTTTTGTTTTCATTTTTGTCATATGTAGGTGTTCCTCCCCTTGAAGCTGCTATATCTTCTTTATTTATTCAGGGTGTTTTCATATTGGAAAGCCTTGGCTAGTCTGCTCTGGCTCTGCATTTTGCTTTGAGATTGGTTTATTTCTGGATAGTCAAGAAAGGAAAGGACTGAGTCTTTCTTTTTCACTCCTCCTCCAGGGCAGGTACTGTCCCTTCTCTAGAAAGGACTATTATAACTTCAAGGACAGGTGTCAAGTGGCAGAGCCCCGCTTCTGCATGTCTGAGTGTGGGCCACGCAGTGTGGCAGCCCTGTCGTTGCGTTTCTGAATCGTGCAGGAGCCTGTGTAGGCGAGACTTGAAATGGGGTCAGCACCTGTCCCGGCCGCAGGCTCTCTGCTCGCCTCCTTTCTGCTCACCAGCCACTCTGGGCAGGAGGACTTCCCTCCTGACAGGCTCTTCATCTGTTACGCCTCCACATCCCTCTTGGGCTTCAGCCTCAGATCTGGGGGGAGTTCCTGAGAAGCCTCAGGGTGAGCAGGCAGCAAGCATAGTTGCAGTCGTCACATTAGAAAGCTAGTCGGAGCTCTGTCAGTTTTTGAGATGCCCAAGCCTGCAGAAGGACTGTCAGATGCAGTTCACAGAAGTGTTGTTGCTAATGGTGTGGCAATGGGACTGAATTGTAATAAAAATGTTATTTAATCTTTGTATTTTGATACTTGAATGACTTCCCCTTTTATTTTACTGTACATATAATTGTTAATCTGTCCGATCTTGTCCAAATTACAGACATCTTGTGGTACCAAACATAACCAATCTGTGCAACAACATAGACTGACCTCACTACGTGAGCGAGAGTGTAAATATTCCTGGGCTTCCAGCTTTGGTTTTGTTATTTTCATAACTGTACAACCTAGAACAGACTGAATTAATAAATGAGAAGCGACATGAAACCAGCCTTACTTTTTGGAGTCTTTTAATTGGAAGGTTTCTTGATTTCTGGCAGAAGTGCGGGTACAGGCTTGGCGCTGGCTCTGGGTCGGGGTGAGTGTCCTGCTCCGCTTGGCTGGGATGAGTCTGGGGCTTCTGCTCTGTGTAGCAGTCTTCAGCAGGAGGGATTGTCCGAGTTAACCTGTTTAGGGGCAAGGGGCCACATTCTGGTTATCGCTACAGCTCCTCTGCCTCCTGGTCTGGGCTGGTCAACCCACAGGCATTTACTGAACGTCTGTGTACACAGCAGCATGGGGGATCGAGCGACGTGGGAGAAAAGTGTCTCCCTTAAGGACCTTAGTTTGATTGTGGAGGTTGGTTAAGTCTCAAAAATACCACAGCTACCTACCAGCCCAAAGCCATGCTGCGAGTCCTCCAGGACAGTCCCAGGGCTGTGGGGATCCAGAGGGATGGAGTGCTCCCAGAGCCGGGTGGTGGGGGGCGGGGGGGAGGCACAAATGACACTAGTGACCCCTTCACTGATTGAGCACCTGTGTTCCAAACCTGCTAGCAGCTTTGTCTCACTAGGCATTTGTCTCATGCCTAGTGTCTCAGCTAGGCATTTGTCTCACTAACCCTCACACCTTTCTGGGTAAGTATTCTCTCCACTTATAGAGAAGGAAACTGAGGCTCAGAAAGGTTAAAACACCTGCCTAGGGCCAGCTGGAGGAGACCTTAGAAACTGTCTAGTCCAGTGGCTTCAAGCTGTCCTCAGAGCCCCTGATCCCATGCCTGCTTCAACCCGAGGAGCCTAACACTGAACACTCTTATTCATGAGTTTCTGTGAAATACTCAATTTGTTAAAGGGTTTTAGAAGAGAATCACTGATCTAATGCAATACCCCAATTGTATGTATGTAGAAAACAGGGTTCACCATCCTCACCCCACCTTGCTCCCTGGCTTTGGCACCTCTTTTCTGTGCAGAAAAACGTTACAGCCAGAAGAGAAGGGTCTGGTCATAATTAGTGTCACTGTTCCTCTGGAACAGGGTACCAGGACACATTGCCACTATCATAATCCCTTTTGGTGCCACTCAGAAGCCTTACTGTGTGACTCTTATTCTGCCTAACCCCAGAACGCAGTGCTGATTGTGCCTCGGGGGCCTGATGGGTGGAGAGAGACAGACCAAGTCACACGGGGCACCCAGGCCTGCCATTGTGAGCCACAGGCAGTGCTACACCTGGCCAAATGGGAACCAGAGTTAAGAGAAGGGAGAGAATGGAAGGACTGGGAGGAGGAATGGGTTGGGGCAGCTTCAAAGAAGGGATGGATGGGATACAACTGCATCCATCCGCCCTGTCTCCACCCCTTACCTTTTCCCATGCCCTCTGACTCACTTTAGTCAGTGGTCTACAAACTGGTCTCCTCAGGACATGGAGGCAGAAAGAGCTATCAGGAGTCGGGCACTGCCTTTTGCTCTTGTGTCTTAGAATGCAGCATGAGGTGGACCCTCACAAGGCCTCTTCTATGTGCTGCTCTCTTGTCCCCATCAGGGGCACATTTCTGTCACACTCCCCCATGTCCTCACCAGTCCCCCCTTCACAGATGTTCTGTGGTCCAGGCGCCCAGGTAGCTGGGGCATTACCACTGTCGGCTGAGGCCGATTACCATTCAGCAGGGACCAGGCTACTGAAGAGACAGAACTTTGCAAACTGGAACACTTTCCAGGGCAGCTCACAACACCCTCGTCAGCCTTGGCCACCTCTGGCTTCCTACACCTAGTGGGTATCTAGGTGCCACCTGAATCCCAGCAGACAGGGACAGGCAGACTTTTCAGTATGTCACGCACTTCAAACCGTGTGGCTCACACAGCACAGCTGTCGTCAACTAACATCCAAGGAGACCAGAGGTTTGACTATCCGTTGCTCACGGCAGCCTCTAGGACTCTGACTGCTGCTGTCAGGACTCAGCTGTTAGGAACACTATTATAAACAAGCATTTACCAAATTAAAGAATTTCCCTAACACCATAAAATATTTATTATCCAGTAAATGGAGCTGGGACAACTGGGTAGCCATGGGGGGGATGGGAACGGTGCAGGGCAAGTCCTATTCCTACTTACACTAAAATAAATTCCAGATGGCTCACATACTTAAGTGTAAAAAAAATTAAACCCCAACAAAGCTAGAAGAAAATGGGAGACTTTTTTTTTTTTTCATAATCTTGGTATGAGAAAGGCCTTTCCAAGCATGTTACAAAACTCTGGATCCATTTCTTTAAAGATTAATATATTTGACTATATAAAAATCAAACATTTCTGCATAGTAAAATACACCATTAAAAAAAAGAAACAATTTAAAATAATGTTTGCACCACATGTAACAAAGCACAGCTTGATAATAGCTATCAAAAAAAAGTACACTGGAGGGGCCGGCCCTGTGGCATAGCGGTTAAGTTCGCAGGCTCTGCTTCAGCGGCCTGGGGTTCGCAGGTTCAGGTCCTGGGCGCGGACCTAGGCACTGCTCATTAAGCCGTGCTGTGGCAGGTGTCCCATATCAAGTAGAGGAAGATGGGCATGGATGTTAGCCCAGGGCCAGTCTTCCTCCGCAACAAGAGGATGATTGCCAACGGATGTTAGCTCAGGGCTAATCTTCACAAAAAAAAGTACACTGGACCTTCTGCTTCCAGAAAGATCAAGTAGACGTACCTACTTGTCCCCATTCTTCTCGCTGGGTACAATGAAAACCCCTGGCAGAAACCAATGGGCACAGACAAAGCCCAAACAAAAGCCTGCTCTCTGTAGCCAAAGGACTGGAAAAGGGGCAGCCTAGCAAGACAGAAAGATTTTACACACTAACCACTCTACTCCATCCAAATACCACAGGAAAACAAAATGGTGACCCCACCACTACCTAGGCCAGCCAAAGGTGAAGTGGGGAGCCTAGACTTCCGCCCTCACCATGCTGTAATGCCCTCACCCAACACTCCCATTGGGGTGCTGTCAGAGGAGGCCTGGTGGAGAGAACTCTCACCATTGCCCGGCAGTAACAAGGCTGCTCCTGAAAAATACAAGAACCAAAATTAAAATCTCAGTGGATGGGCTCAACAGCAGAATGGATAGGAAAGAGACAGAACCCAAAAACTGGAAGATAGAACACTAGAAATTACCCACTTGTAACAACAGAAATTGATTGAAAAAAAAATGGAGCAAGTCTCAGGGACCTGTGGGATTATAACAAAAGATCAAACATTTGTGTCAGTGGAGTCGCAGAAAGAGAGGAGAAAGGGAGTGGGGCTGAAAAAGTACTCCACAAAATAATGGCTGAAAACTTACCAAATTTGGCAAGATATGTAAACCTACAGATTCAAGAAGCTAAGCATACCCCAAACCAGATAAAAGAAATCCATGCCAAGATACATCATAATTAAACTTCAGAAAATTAAAGACAAAAAATTCTTGAAAGCAGTGAGAGAAAAATGACACCTTACCTTTAGGGGAAAAGTAATTTGAATGACAGTGGGTTTCTCAGCAGAACTGTGGAGGCCAGAAGAAAGTAGTAGGATATTTTTCACGTGCTGAAAGAAAAGACCTGTGAACTCAGAATCCTATACCCTATGAAAATATTCTTCAGGAATGAAGAGGAATCAAGACATTCTCAGATGAAAAAAAACTAAGGGACTTAGTCACCAGCAGACCCACGCTAAAAGACTGGTGAAAAAGTTTTCTAAATAGGAAATGATAAAAAAGGGAACCTTGGAACATCAGGAAAAATGAACGAACATTAAGCAAAAATATGGGTACATACAACAGACTTTCCTTCTCCTCTTGAGTTTTCTAAATTATGTTTGCTGGTTGAAGCAAAAATTATAACAGTCTAATGTGGTTCTAAATGCATGTAGAGGAAATATTTAAGACAATTATCTTTTAAATGGGGAGGGTAAAGGGTTGTAAAGAGAGGTAAGGTTTCTATATTTTACTCGAACTGATAAATGATGACACCAGTAAGCTGTGGCAAGTTGTATATGTAGGTTATACCTAGAGCAAACACTAAAAAAGTTATGCAAGGAGAAAACACAAAACACTACAGATGAATTGAAATGGAATTAAAAAATTTTTTTCAAGTAACTCACAGGGAGATAGGAAAAAGAATAGAGAAAAGAAAATATAGAATAACTAGAAAACAAAAATAAATGCCAAACTTAAGCCCTACCATATCATAATTATACTAAATTTAAATGATCTAACACACCAATTAAAAAGACAGATTGGCAGAGTAGATTAAAAACATGAACCAACTATATGCTATCTACAAGAAACTCACCTCAAATAACAATACAGGCAGGCTGAAAATAAAAAGGTGGGAAAAGATATATAATGCAAACATTAATTGAAGGAAAGCGGGAGTGGCTATATTAATATCTCACAAAGTGGACTTCAGAACAAAGAAAATTACAAGAGAGGGAGGCATTATATAATGATAAAAGGGTCAATCCACCAAGAAGACATATCAATCCTAAATGTACCTAACAACAGAGCTGTAAAATATGTGAGGCAAAAACTGACCAAACTGAAAAGGGAAATACAGGGACACCTCCAAGACATTGCAGGTTTGGTTCTAGACCACTGTAATAAAGCAAATATCACAATAAAGCAAGTCAGATAAATTTTTTGGTTTCCCAGTGCATATAAAAGTTATGTTTACACTATATTGTAGTCTATTAAGTGTGCAATAGCATTATGTCTTAAAAAATGTATATATCATAATTAGAAAATACTTCATTGCTAAAAAATGCTAACCATCATCTAAGCCTTCAATAAGTTGTAATCTTTCTGCTGGTGGAGGGTCTTGTAAAGAATGCTATATCTGTGAAGTGCAATAAAGCACAGTATGCCAGTAGACAAATCCACAAATGCTACAAACTGAACTGTCCCTCCAAAATTCATATCTTGAAGCCCTAACCCCCAATGCAACTATATTTGGAGACAGGGTTTTTAGAAGGTAATTACGGTTAAATGAGGTCATAGGGGTGAGATCCTAATTCAGTAGGATTGCTGGCCTTACAAGAAGAGGAAGAGAGAGAGAAATCTGTCTGTCTCTTGACACAGGCACTGAGAAAAGGCCATGTGAGGACACAGCAAGAAGGCGACCGTCTATAAGCCAGGAAGAGTCCTCACCAGAAACTGACCCTGTTGGACCTTGATCTGGGACTTTCCAGCCTCCACAACAGTGAGAAAAATACATTTCTATGGTATATTGTTATGGCAGCCTGAGCAGACTAATACAACAAATATAGCTGGAGACTTCAACTCAATTGGAGACTCTGTCAACAACTGATAGAACAACTAGAGAGAAAATCAGCAAGGATACAGAAGAACTCAACACCACCACCAACCAGCAGGATCTCACTGGCATTTACAGAACACTCTGGCCAACAAGAGCAGAATGCACATTTTTTTCGAGTGCCCATGGAACATATCCCAAGATGGATCATATCCTGGGCCATAAAACAAAGCTCAACAAATTTAAATGAATTAAAATCATACATAGTGTGTTCTTGAACCACAAGAGATTCAAAGTAGAAATCACTAACAGAAAGATAACAGTAAATTCTCTAAACACTTGTAAACAAACACACTTCTAAATAATCCATGAGTCAAAGAGAATATCAAGGGAAATCAAAATGTACATTAAACTGAATGAAAATGAATATACAACATATGAAAATTTGTGGGACAAGGTAAAGTAGTGCTGAGAAGGAAATTCATAGCAGTAAATGCATACATTGGAAAAGAGGAAAAGACTTAAATCAATCGATCTAGACCGCTACCCTCAAGAATCTCAAAAAAGAAGAGCAAAATAAACCCGAAGGAAGGAAATAATAAAGATAAAAGCAAAAGTCAATGAAAATGAAAACAGAAAATAGGAAAATATCAATGAAACAAAGAGCTTGTTTTATGAAATGATCAATAAAATTAACAAACCTATAGCCAACTGACAAAGAAAAAGACAGAAGCAATAGATTACCAAAGGTATCAGGAATGAAACAACGGCTATCACTACAGACCCTGCAGACATCAAAAGGATAATAAGAGAATACTGTCCACAACTCTACACAAATAAATTTGACAACTTAGTCAAAATAGACCAATTCCTTAAAAAACATACACTACCACAACTCACCCAATGTGAAACAGATAATTTGAGTAGCACTAAAAATACTGAATCCATAATTAAAAAATAAAAATCTCTAAGCCCAGATGATTTCACTGGAGAATCTACCAAATGTTTAAAGAAGAATTAACAACAATTCTATACAATCTGATCCAGAAAACAGAAGAGGATGAACCCTTCCTAATTCATTCATACTATGAGCTAGTATTACTCTGATGCCAAGACCAACAAAGAAAGTACAAAAACAGAAAACTACAGACCAATATCCCTCATGAATATAGGCACAAAAAATCCTTAACAAAAGATTACCCAGTAGAATTCAAATATATATAAAAATAATTATATATCACGACCAAGTGGAGTTCATTTCAGGGATGCAAGGCTGGTCAATATTTGAAGATCAATGTAATCCAACATAACAACAACCTAAAGAAGAAAAATCACATTATTTTATCAATTTATGCAGGAAAAAAATTAATAAAATTCAACACCATTCATGATAAAAACTCTCAGAAAAATGGAAATAGAGGGTGAATAATAGCTCCCTAAAGATGTCCACATCCTAATCAACAGAACCCGTGAATATGTTACAATACATGGCAAAGGATACTTTGCAAATGTGACTAAATCAAAGATCTCGAGATGGGGAGATTATCCCGAATTATCCAGAAAGGCCAAAGGTAAACATAGGGTTATTAAAGGGGGAGGGAGGAGGGTAAAAGTGAGAGGAGATATGACTGAAGCAAAGGTTGTAGTGATGGAGAAAGGGGCTACCAGCCAAGGAATGTGCACAGTCTCTAGAAGCTAGAAAAGTCAACGAAACATTCTTCTTTGTAGTAGGCTGAATGATGGCCACCCAAAGATATTAGGTCCTAATTCCCAGAACCTTTATTAGTTCTGGGAACTAATAAGAAACGTTACTTTATTAGTTTTCTAGGGCTGCCATAACAAAGCACAAACTAGGTGGCTTAAACAGACAATAAATGTGTTTTATTTGAAGGCTAGAAGTCTGAAATCAAGGTATCAGTAGAGTTAGTTCCTTCTGAGGACTATGAGGGAGAATCTATTCCATGTTTCTTTTCTAGTTTCTGGTAGCTTCATGTGACCCTTAGCTTGTAGATGGCGTTTTCCTTGAGTCTTTAGATTATTGTGTCTATCTCTTCATATGGCACATGTCTTTTCATAAAGACACTAGTCAGATTGGATTAAGAACCCACTCAACTCCAATGTGACCTCATGTTAACCAATTACATCTGTGATGACCCTATTTCCAAACAGGTCACATTCTGAGGTACTGGGGGTTAGGACTTCAACATATGATTGGGGGGTGGGCACAATTCAATCCATAACAATTATCTTATAAGGAAAAGGTTCTTTTCCTATGTGATTAAGGATCTTGAGATGGGGAGATTACCCTGGATTATGTGGGGGGGGGCCCTAAACCCAGTCACAAGTATCTTTATAAGGGAGAGGCAGAAAGAGATTAGATACACACAGAAGAGGACCATGTGATCTCCATGTGACCATGATGGCAGAGATTGGAGTAATGCGGCCACGAGTAAAGGAATGCCAGCAGCCACTAGAAGCTGGAAGAGGCAAGGAATGAATTCTCCCCTAGAGCCTCCAGAGGGAATACAGCCCTACTGACACTTTGATTTTGGCCCAATGAAACAGATTCTGATTCTGGCCTCCAGAAGTGTGAGAGAGTATATTTCTATTTTTGTTAAGCCATTCAGTTTGTGGTAATTTGTTACAGCAGCCATAGGAAACTTTTACATCCCTAGAGCCTCACACAGCTCTGCCTACACCTTAATTTTAGCCCATAAGACCTATTGTGGACTTCTCACATCCAGAACTGTAAATAACAGATTTGCATTGTCTCAAGACACTAACTTTGTGGTACTTTGTTTTATTAGTGATAGGAAAATGCAGAGGGAACTTCTTCAACTTGATAAAGAATATCTACAAAAACCTACAACAGACATTATATTTAATGGTAAAAGACTGAATATTTTCCCCATAAGACTGGGAACAAGGAAAGGATTCCACTACCACCAGTCTGAAAGTGCTGGGAGTTCTAGCCAATGCAATAAGGCAAGAAAAGGAAATAAAAAGCATTCATATCAGAAAAGAAGAAATAAAACTGTCCCTTTTTGCAGATTACATGATTATGTAGAAAATTCCATGGAATCTACAAAAAAAAATTATTAGAATAAAAGACTTAAGCAAGGTCACGGGATACAAAATAAAAACACACAAAAATCAATTCTATTTCTACAAATGAACATGTGGACACCATTAATTTAAAATAAAACACCATTTATAATCACTCAAAAAAAATGAAATCCTTAGATGTAAATCTAACAACACATGTTCAGGACTTGTATGATGAAAACCACACAATGCTGATGAAAGAACTCAAAGAAGATCTAAATAACTGGAGAGATACACACACCATCTTTGTGATATCAAAAATCCCTATCAAAATCCTAGCAAGTTTTTTTGTAGATATAGACAAAATTAGTCTACGGAAAGGCAAAGGAACTAGAATAGCTAAAAAAAACTTTGAAAAAGAAGAATAAAGTGGGAGGAATCAGTCTACTCAATTTCAAGACTTACTATATAGCTACAGTAATCACTCTGTGTGGTATGGCAGAGAGACAGACACATAGATCAATAGAACAGATTAGAGAACCCAGAAAAAGACCCAGACAAATATGCCCAACTTACTAGGTGCAAACATAATTCAATGGAGGAAAGAGAGACTTTTAAACAAACAATGCTGGAGCAATTAGACATCCATAGGCAAAAAAATATATATACCGCAATCTAAGTCTCACATCTTATACAAATATTAACTCAAAATGGATTACAAACTTAAATGTAAAACATAAAACTTTCATCAAAAAACATAGGATAAAATCTTTAGGATCTAAGGGGTAGGCAAAGAGTTCCTGGACTTGACACCAAAAACACAGTCTATAAAAAGAAACTCTGATAAATTGGACTTCATCAAAATGAAAACTTTTGTGCAAAGGTCACTATCAAGAAAGTGAAAAGACTATCCACAGAAAGGGAGAAAATATTTGCAAATCATATCTGACAAGGGTATAGTATCCAAATATATAAAGAACTCTTACAACTCAACACCAAAACAACCCAATTCAAAAATGGGCAAAGGACTAAAGTAGATATTTCTCCAAAGAAGATATACAAATGCCCAATAAGCACATGAAAAGATGCTCAACATTACCAGCCATTAGGGAAATGCAAATCAAAACCACAGTGAGATTCCACTTCACACCAAGATGCCTATAATAAAAAAAAAAGAAAGAAAAAGAAAATAACAAGTATTGGTGAAGATTTGGAGAAACTGGAAGCCTCATACATTGCTGGTGGGAATGTAAAAATGGGCAGCCACTGTGGAAAACAGTTTAGTGGTTTCTCAATAAATTAAACATAGAATTACCATATGACCCACTAATTCCACTCCTGGGTATAATATACCCAAAAACATTGAAAACAAGTGTTCTAACAAAAACTTGTACACAAATATTCACAGTAGCACTATTCACAAAAGCCAAAAGGTGAAAACAAACCAAATGTCCATCAACTGATGAACGAATAAACAAAATGTGGTATGTCTTACCACATTTAGCCATATTGTTATTGGCTATTTAGCCATAAAATAGAATATTATTATATTCTAATATGGAATATTATTTCACCATAAAAAGGAATGAAGTACTAATACATGCTGCAACATAATGACTCTTAAAAACATTATACTTAGTGAAAGAAGCCAGTCACAGAAGACCTCATATTATATGATTCCATGTATTTCGAGTCAGAAAATCCATTGAAACAGAAAGCAGACTAGCGTTGACAGGAGCTAGAGGGAGGGCAAAATGAGAAGTGACTGCTTAATGAGTATGGGATTTCCTTTTGTAGTAATGAAAATGTTCTGGAACTAGATAGTGGTGATAGCTGCACAACATTGTGAATGTACTAAATGTCACTACTGGTAAATTTTATATTATGTGTATTTTACCATAATTTTAAATATACATCCCTCAAACTGCAGGCACGATTGAATGGCGCTATCTTTCCTTGTTTAGGTTAGCACAAGAAAGTCAACTCAAAATTTCTAAGAAATCAATCATTCCAGATTTTAATTATGAAGTACAGAGCAAGGTTCTATTGTCAGTCCAGGGTCTGTACCCACCAACCAGGCAGTCCTCTTCACAGGAATCCCTTCAGAGCACTTCTGCCTCTAGGATAATGAAGCTTCCAAAATGTGGATTTCTTAAAAATTCAAATTAATCGTCGCAAATGAGAGACTCCATCTAGGCAAGCCTCTCTGTTTATTCAACAAGCCCCCTTTTCTGGGCTTCTCCATTCTGAGGATGTCTAGCTATAAGATTGGAAACTGAATGATCCAGGCCCTCCAGCTTTTCTGGTCATAGTAAAAGTCACACTGTTGACCTGGCTGTCAGCCATCTAGGCTCTACTCTCTAAAAAGGAAGTCAATTAGGAGGAAACCCCGAGCTAATAGAACTCAAATTCCCCTTCTGTTCTTCTTCCTAGATTTGTGTGTTATATTTAGCTCCCTCCATCTGCTGAAATGGTGAGAATATTGTTTCTCTCCACCTTACCTTGAGAGCACATAAGTGAATTTCCATTTTCTCTTGCCATTACAAAAAAAAGGGCCAAATCTGAAGGGAACATTTTCCTCATTTCGGCCATACTAGGCTGGTGCTGGTCTGCTGCAGTCAGCCTGAGAAGAACCGGTTGAATCTCTACAATCCCAGGAGACAAGCCCAGTCCTTCCTAAAACAGCTCTCATTTGTGATGCCACCCGTAGCTCACAACCACAACTGCCAATCAGAGTCCTAGACCAGAATTAGGAAGAAGAATGGAGGCTGTTCCACCTCTGAATGCCCACATCAACTCTGTCAGGAAGAACAGGGGGTTCTAAGCTTAGAGATGAAGGTACAAGAAACTCACTCGGCTAGAGAACAGGACCAAGGATAAATGTGACCCAAGTCAGTCACTGACCTAACTGTCTAAGCCTGAACTCCAGATACTCGAGAGAAATCCCATGAACTCTGAAACCTGTCTGCAACAGAATGCTTGCCAGCAGCCAACATCCATTTTCATCCAGCCCCAGTTTCCACACTGCTTCAGACCCAGCAAGCAGAAGAGAAAGCTGAGACTCGTACTATTTCTCGACTTCTTGTTGAATCATTTGAAGGAAATTTGGTCCTGGAAATAAGGTTTCTAATAACTTCTTTCAATCATGCCCAATCCTGAGCTGAATTGGACAAAACAAATTTCTGACTTTCAGTGAAGCCCTTATGCTCAACATTTTGGATAATTCCACAGAGTTCTCAGGGCCCTCAGAAAAATGCTCTACCCTTAGAAAAAATAATGCTAGCACCTGGGTGTCTTGGCTTTTCATCTCTGCATGCTGAAGGGAGCACCTAGCCAGTGGAGGAAAAATTGGGGGCCTGTTGGCTTCTCAGCTAGTTGGGGGCCGAGGGCACAGGGCCTAGCCACAGCTGCAGCACAGGAAGAGTGGAGGTTTGCTTGCAGTTCAGAAGTTTATTAGCAAATGAGTTTGGGCCAACTGGTGTTTACATGCTTGATCACTACAGCCCTGGTGTCCTGGCTGCAGGAGGGGAAGAGGGCTTGCTGCTCTGCTGGTCACCGTGATGTCACCCCAGGAAAACGATGGGCTTCTCTCCTGGGTCCAAGGTGCCAGGGATGAGAGCCTGTGCTATATCAGAGAGACTCCACTTCTGTTTCCAGTGCCTGGGCTGGGGAGATGAGAGTTTTTAGTATCTCCGTGTAGTAGGGGCCAAACACCTGCTGATTGTGATGTGTTAGGTTGACAAACTTTTGGCCCAGTTCTGCCAGTTCTGCCTCAATGAGAGTAAGGCCTCCAGGGAGGTCTAACAGAGACCGCTGCACACCAAGAACCAAACAGCATTTGAGAAACAAATGGATCCGCTGATCTGTGAGCAGGAAAAGACAGAGAGAAGAGAAAGGGCAAACAACTTTCAGGGAGAAACATCGCCCCTGCACTCTACTCACCCAAGTTCTAAGTTAACTGAGATATTCACTAACCTACCCACTCACCTAGAAATGAGGAAATTTGTTTTGTTTTGTTTGGGAAGAGGGCTGCTACCTAGCTCCCAAGGACAAAGCAGAGATCAAAAATTAGTGGGCCTGGGGCCGGCCCGGTGGCGCAAGCGGTTAAGTGCGCGCGCTCCGCTGCGGCGGCCCGGGGTTCGCTGGTTTGGATCCCAGGCGCGCACCGACGCACTGCTTGGCAAGCCATGCTGTGGCGGCGTCCCATATAAAGTGGAGGAAGATGGGCACAGATGTTAGCCCAGGGCCGTCTTCCTCAGCAAAAAAAAAGAGGAGGATTGGCGGATGTTAGCACAGGGCTGATCTCCTCACAAAAAAAAAAAAAAAAAAAAATTAGTGGGCTAGTAAGTTTCTGACTATTCAAAAGATGAAGTATCCATCAGTTAGATCCTAGTGAGTATTTAACATAACAGGAGGATCTTAGATTGAGATGGCTGAGGTTAAGAGCAAGGCCAAGTTCATGGGCTCTGTTCCCACATGGGACCTGGGAATCCCTGCTACGGGAATATGTCCTCCAGCCTAATTCAACATCAGTTTCATGTTGGTAAGGGGTGGATGTCACACATCTTGGACTGCAGTCAGAAAATGACCCAGACTTAGCGGTTAAGTGCACGCGCTTCACTACTGGCGGCCCGGGTTCGGATCCCGGGCACGCACCAACGCACCCCTTCTCCGGCCATGCTGAGATGGCATCCCACATACAGCAACTAGAAGGATGTGCAACTATGACATACAACTATCTACTGCATCTTTGGGGGGAAAAAAAAAGGAGGAGGATTGGCAATACATGTTAGCTCAGAGCCGGTCTTCTTCAGCAAAAAGAGGAGGATTAGCATGGATGTTAGCTCAGGGCTGATCTTCCTCACACACAAAAAATAAATAAATAAAAAATAAATAAATAGAAAATGACCCAGAAGGCGAGGGATGACTTAACCAAGTTAGTTGGGCAATATGCCACATCTGGAAGTCATGAATTTCTGGGTGCAAATCTTCCTTAGAATCATAGTCAGTCTTAAAACTAAAACAGATATATTTTCAACCTAGCATTTTAAAAAAACTAAAGCCTAAACAGTGACTTGCCCAATGATTGTGCCTTTTATTGTTCAATGGTTCAGTAACTGACTTCCAGGGTTGGGATCTACCTCTACCCTCACCCCACAGGTATGCTCACCAATGACACTGCGGACACAGTTCTCCTTCGTGGCAATGTTCTGGAGCTGTCCTATCAGAGATGCTGTGTTGTCACTGCTCAGAGCAGCAAGGCCCATGTTCCTGAGGCTTTGATGGATTTCCTGAGACACCTGTTCACTCACAGTCAGCATAGCCTCCTCAGGCCTAGACCGTGAAGGAGAGTAAGCTGGCACCCAGCGGGTGGCCCTGCCATAGCCCCAGAGCCCGGGCAGCACCACACCAGAAGCTGGGCCCGTGTGAGGGAGACTCCCAGCCATCCTCCTGCCCTCTCCCCAGCCCCTGGCAGCAGCAGAGCCTACTGGGTAGGGTCAGTGTCTTCACTGTTACCCTCAAGATACTGATAATTCTATATATGATACCATGTTCTACTTCACAGAAAACAAGAGAAACCATAAAATCAAATCTGGACAAGAGTTTGGCTCTGCCTTGGATCCGCTCAGTATTCTTTAGCCCCATGGAATTTATATATACGTATATACATTGTTAAGACTTTCTTGGACGTTTCTGTGATCATTTGTCCTACTCTCACCAATTACAATGAGAAACCTGGCCTTCTGATGCCTCTTTTCCCTTTAGTGTGATGCCATACACACAGGGGATGATCATCAATACTGCTGACAGACTGATCCACTCCCAGATATACAAGGCCAGGCCACTGTCATCCACTCAACTAGATAATGACTCCTTTGTTGCAAACAAGATAATGAATCATTTTGCAGCAAACTATCCTCATACTACTCTTTTTGGAAGAAAATTTTATTTTTCTTTGTCAGAAGCCTCAAGACCACTTATGGAAAGATACCCACAATCTTTGTTGATGGTTCCAAAGTGCCTATCTGTGGTTTGTGGTGGAACGTAAGCAATCATATATTACCTGCCTATATCCTCACACCACATATAATCTTCTACTCGAAAAAACCTCTATGAAGCTCACCTGGAGTTAAACTCCTCCGTCAGGGCTTTGGTTATGCGTTTCAGCTTATCCACAAACTGAGGTGAGCCAAACAGAACATTGCCAGAGAAACTACTGGCCACTAGCAAGACTGAGGCCAGGATGGTTAACTGTTGCAACTGGGACTTGAGCTCCTGCAGCCAGGTTCTGTCCATCAGCAGGGTCTGGGGAAGCAGGGAGGGGCAGGCTGTAAGGAGAGGCGAGTCCTGATGGAAGTCCTAAACACAAAACAACAAGGCAGTGCCCCCCAGTCCTACCTCCGGGAACTCTTCATTTTCAGGGTCCCAGAGAAGAAGGTTCAGGAAGCCCTGGGACAGCACCATTGCGGGGCTGAGAGGCTCTGGGCTATTGGCTGCCTCATTTGGAGAGGGGCAGGCCATGCTGGAGGAGTTGGGATTGTCAGGGCAAGTCAGAGGCAGTGCGGTGAGGTCTGCTGCGGCTTGGGTCAGCCATTTGGTGGTGTGATCGAGGAGGCCTACGACAGGACAGTGTGTAAGCACCTCAGCATCTGCATCCTGAGGCTTCAAGACTTAACGTTCTTTTCAAGATATACTCCTGGTCAATAAATAAATGCTTGGTCTTTCTGTCTTGGATAACTGTTCCTTCTCCCTCCCCCTACCTGAGGGAGAAACTTTCTGTTCCTAAAAAGAAGCCCAGTACTAACATCATAAAAGTCAGACCCAAGGTCATATCTTCCCACTCCTGCCCTCGAGTTATATACATACCCGGCTGCTTGTTGAGGAGTTCCTGGAATTTAGCCCGTTCATACCAGATAGAATGCTCCTGCAGGTGGGGCTGAAGGCTTTGGATGGTGTAGTTCACCATGTCCATTTTCATCAGACCCAGAACCTGGAAGATCCCCCTGACACAGAAGAAAACAGAATATTTATACTATGAAAGGAAATCTAGCGAGAGGGAAACCTCCACAAGGAGTCATTAAATCACTGTATTCTAGAATTAGGAGGGGCTTTAAAACTAACAGTCTCGCCTCCTAAATTTACGAAAGATGACGTGTGGCCTAGGACCCAAGGCCCAGAGTGAGTGAGTGGCAGAGCTAAGAAGCACAGATAAGTGTCTGGGCCTTGAAGCCTTCATGCCAGATCTCCTCCCACAATAGCCATTCTGTTGTCTCTTAAAAAAGGTAATCAGCGAGAGGAAACACACCAGCATACTAACAATTCTCTCTGGGAAGTGGGATTATAGGTGATGCTGGTTTTGATGCTATTTCTAGGACGATCACTTTTTTTTTTTTTTTTTTTTGTGAGGAGATCAGCCCTGTGCTAACATCTGCCAATCCTCCTCTTTTTTTGCTGAGGAAGACTGGCCCTGGGCTAACATCCGTGCCCTTCTTCCTCCACTTTATATGGGATGCCACCACAGCATGGCTTGCCAAGCAGCGCGTCGGTGCGTGCCCAGGATCTGAACCAGTGACCCCCGGGCCGCCGCAGCGGAGCGCACGCACTTAACTGCTTGCGCCACCGGGCCGGCCCCCAGATCACTTTTTTTGTTTTTTTTTTTTTTTTTGTAACTTTTTGGGCCTTGGTTTCTATAGCTATAAAATAAGGATAACCTCCCATCCCTGTCCCTTCACACTGCATGAACTGCAACAAGAAAACCTGGGAAAGGGATGTTTGAACTCCTTGGAAGAAAAAATTATGTACTTTAATGTTCTAAGGTGGGATGTTATATAGGGGCCCAATCAATCTAAGGATAACCAGAGGGCCCTGCAAGGCCATCTTTGGAAAAGAAAAGCTAACTGGCCAGAGAGGAGAAAAGAGGAGTTAGTCAGGTCTTCAACAGGGAAGAGCCAGCCACGACAGGGGCTATCATCCAGTGTCTTGCCCAGCTTTTCCTGGCCCAGGGACCGAGGCACGTTTCAGGGGACAGCAGTCAAGTTTCACACCTCAGTAACCGAACAGGATCTGTAATGTTCTCTAGCTTCTGCACTGCTTCATCTCGAACTGGCGCACACAGCAAAGCCATCATGTTGAGAATATACTTAGAGAGATGAGGAACATTTAGGGCCCCACGCTCTGCTTCCTGCTTGAGGAGGTCCACGTCCAGAGCTTCTTCAATCTCACTTCTTAGGCGGTTCTGGCGTGGTAACAGCAGTGATAACAAGATCTGCTCAGGAAAGAAAGTCAAAGAAGGAATTGCATTCTGTTTAGAGCCCCAAATTTCTCTAATGGACAACCCCTTCAGCCAAAGACATCCCAGCCTATGTCTTTTAAGGATCAAGAAGTCGGGTCCCTAAATTTCCTATAGAATATTATTTATCTTTGTTTAGATGCCAATCATAGTTTAAGGCTTCAGGGGATCAACTACAGCAATAGTATATCATTTTCTAGGCAGAATGAAATAAAGAGATGAATAAAATCAAGGAGTGTGATAAAAAGAAATGCAAGGTACAACAAATGTAAAATACACACCATCACATGGTGATGAGGTGCTCTTAATTTTAAAGAGCAGGCATTTTTGAGAATATTTTACTTCCAAGGGAAAGGACGAAGTCGGCAAAGGAACTGTTAAGAGTCACTGGAATAGCCTATTAACCCAAAAATATAAGTTCCCTGTGAACAGAGACTCTCTTATTTATCTCTGTGACTCTGTAACATATAGAACACGGGAGGGGTGAGGGATGGGGTTCAAGGAACATTTGTTTAACTGAATGGAATACTGTGTTGTCATAGCAAGATCCCAACTGTTTAGCTTCATCTTAAATAAAATGAAAGTTGCTCCATACTATCTATTTAAATGGTAAACTATGCCAGTTTATCAATTTGGAGACTCAGTTCCAAGTCCACCGTCTGTGCCTACTCTGTGAAAACAGAGCTCGGCCCTTCAAATATTTTTCCTTTGCTGGCTAGTACAATGTTAAGTTTTGTTAGTAGAGGGTGCTCAAGAGATACTGCAAGAGGAAGAGGTCTTCCTCCCTGGCTCTGGTGTGCTCCTCCTCAGCAAGCTCCTGCAGCACTGCAGCTTCTCTTGTTCAATTTACTATCTGGTTTCTTTCTCCTGCTGGGACTCTGACTGATACAAAATAGGTACCATGAGTGAGGTTTGAACTCAAATGGCCACATGTCCATTGGATCTGATAAGCAGGAAGTAGCAAGTACTTTAGATGCCTTAGAAAAACACGCAAACTAGAGGATGGCAGATAATCCCCACAAAGATTCAGCAGCCCATCACCTCAGCGAAGTTGCTAGAGCTTCAGTGGTCTAGACTTGTCAAGCTATCCCCTCCAAAGTGAAAGACAAGTTCCTATATCTTAAACCACTCACCATGAAAAAAGAGGCACAACACCTGTAGGCCTTTTGGATTTTCAAGGCAACATACACCACATTTGAGTTTGCTACTGCAACACCCATTTAGAGTCACTCACGAGGTTGCCAATTTCAAGTGGGAAACAGCAAGAGTAGGCTCTGCAGCAAGTTCAGGCTGCTGTACAAGCTGTTCTACCGTTTGGGCCTTATGATCCAGCAAATTCAATGATACCTGTAGTGTCTATAGCTATTAAGGATACTGTATAGAGCCTCTGCCAATCACCAATAGGAACACCACAGCACAGACCTCTAGGATTTTCGAGCAAATCTGTGCCCTCTTCCACAGATAACTATTTGCCTTTTGAGAAACAGTTTCTGTCTTGCTCCTGGGCCTTGGAAGAAAGTAAACATCTAACCATAGGACATCAAGTGACCACGTGGCCTGAGCTTCCCATGAGGAACTAGGTGTCGTCTGACCTGCCTAGCCATAAGATTGGACATGCATCACAGCAATCTGTCATCAGATGAAAACGGCCCATAAGAGACCATGTATATACTGGTATAGGACAGACACACAGACTAAAAGAATAGAGAGTCAAGAAGTAAAACCTGGATATATGGCGAAATGATTTTTGAAAACAATGCCAAGATCATTCAAAGGGAAAGGACAGTCAACTCAAAATGGATCAAAGACTTAAACATAAGAGCTAAAATTATGAAACTCTTAGAAGAAAACATAGGGGTAAATCTCCACAATCTTGGATTTGGCAGAAGCAACCAAAGACTAGATAAATTGGACTTCACCAAAATTAAAACCTTTATGCATCAAAGGGCACGTTCAAGAAATTGAGGGGTCAGCCCCATGGCCTAGTAGTTAAGTTCGGTGTGCTCCACTTCGATGGCCCAAGTTCGGATCCCAGGCACGAACCTACACCACTCGTCAGCAACCATGCTGTGGCAGCAACCCATATACAAAATAGAGGAAGGCTGGCACAGATGTTAGCTCAGGGCAAATCTTCCTCAAGCAAAAAGAGGAAGATCGGCAACAGATGTTAGCTCGGGGCAAATCTTCCTCAGCCAAAAAAATTAAAAAAAGACTACCCACAGAACGAATAAAATATTTGTAAAACATTTATCTGACAAGGGTCATCCAGAATATTCAAAGAACTCTTACAACTTAATAACAAAAAGACAACTGAATTTAAAAATGGGCAAAGGACTTAAGTAAACATTTCTCCAAAGGCATAAATGGGCAACAAGCACACAAAAAGATGCTCAACATCATTAGCCATTAGGGAAAGACAAATCAAAACCACAATGAGATTCTACTTCACACCCACTAAGATGTCTATAATTTAAATTAAAAAAAAAAAAAACAAGGAAAATAAGTGCTGGTGAAAATGTGGAGAAACTAGAACCCTCACACGTTGCTGGTGGGAATGTAAAATGGTGTAGCCGTTGTGGAAAACAGTTTAGTGGTTTCTCAATAAATTAAACATAGAATTACCATATGACTCAGCAATTCCACTCCTGGGTATATACCCAAAAGAATGGAAAACAAGTGTTCAAACAAAAACTTGTACACAGATGAATATAGGAGCACTCCCCACGATAGCAAAAATGTGAAAAAAAATACAAATGCCCATCAACAGATGAAGGGATAAACAAAATGTGGTATATCCATACAATGTAATTGTATCCAGCCATAAAAATGAATGAAATTCTGTCACATGCTTACAACATGGACGAACCTTGAAAACATTATGCTAAAGTGAAATGTGTCATACACAAAAGGACAAATGTTGTATGATTCCACTTACATGAGGTACCTAGAAGAGTCAAATTCATAGAGACAGAAAATAAAATAAAGGTTACCAGGCACTGGGGGAAGAGAGGAATGAGGAGTTATTGTTTAATGGGTACAGTTTCTGTTTGGGAAGATGAAAACATTCTGGAAATGGATAGTGGTGATGGTTGCACAACAATGTGAATATACTTAACACCACTGAATTGTAACACTTAAAATGGTTAAAACGGTAAGAATTTTGTTATATATTTTACAACAATTAAAAAAAAAATCCTAAAAAACACAAACAAGTAAGCCCCTAATATAGTAGCATTCCTCAGGGAGGATCAGCCAGCCACCTGGTGACAGATGACTTGTCTGGACCTCTTCCATTGCGGAAGGAACAGAGATTCATCCTCACTGGAACAGACACATATTCTGGATATGGATTTGTCTTCCCTGTCTGCAATGCTTCTGTCAACACCAACATTCGTGTACTCACAGAATGCCTTATCCACTGTCCTGGGTCCTGGCATGCCCCATAGAATGCGTCTGATCAAGGAACTCCTTTTACAGCAAAGGAAGTGCAGCAACAGGTTCATACCCACGTACCCCCCACTGAGAATCGACTGGCCTTAACTGAAAAGTGGAATGGCTTATTGAAGACTCACTTACAGCATTAGTTGAGGGACAACATCCTGAAAAGAAGAGGTTCTGTCTTATAACACGCAAAATATGCTTTGCATCAGAGCCAGCCGATGGCCTAGCAGTTAACGTTCAGCATGCTCCGCTTCGGCCGCCCAGTTGCAGTTCCCGGACACGGAACCACACCACTCGTCTGTCAGCAACCACGCTGTGCCGGCAGCTCATATAGAAGAACCACAACCACCTACAACTATACACAACTACGTACTGGGGCTTTGGTGGGGGAGAAAAAAAGGAGAAGGAGGGGCCGGCCCTGTGGTGTAGTGGTTAAGTGTGCGCGCTCCGCTGCTGGTGACCCAGGTTCGGATCCTGGGTGCGCACTGACTCACCGCTTGTCAGGCCATGCTGTGGCAGCATCCTATATAAAGTGGAGGAAGATGGGCACAGATGTTAGCCCAGGGCCAGTCTTCCTCAGCAAAAAAAGAGGAGGATTGGCATGGATGTTAGCTCAGGGCTGATCTTCTCACAAAAAAAAAAAAAAAAGGAGAAGGATTGGCAACAGATGTTAGCAAAGGGCAAATCTTCTCCTATACACACACAAAAATACATATATATATATGCTTTGAATCAAAGACCACTATCTGGTGTTCTCCAAAGCCAGAATACATGGTCCCAGGGATCAAGAGGTGGAAGTAGGACTGGTTCCTCTTACTATTACACCTTATAAGCTACTTGCAGAATTTTCTTTTCCCATCCTACCAACTTTGGGCTCTGCTGATTTGTGGGGAATGTTTGCATTGGTTCCAATGAATTAGAAGATGAGACTGCCACCCTGTCATTTTGGACTCCTTATACCACTGAACCAACAGGGTAAAAAATGAGTTACTCTAGTGGCTAGAGTAACTGATCCCGAGTACCAAGGAGAACCTGGGTTGCTGCTGCACAATGAGGGCAAAAAGGACTGTACTGGAACAGAGAAGATTCTCTGAGGTGCCTCTTGGTACTTCCATACCCAATAATAAAGGTTAATGGAAAACCACAGCAAACAGCAAAAGCAAAATGCTTGAGGACTCAGACTCTTTGGCAATGAAGGTTTGGGTCACTCTACCAGATAAAGAACCCCAACCAGCTGAGGCTCTGGCTGAGGACAAGGGAAATATGGAATGAAGAGCAGAAGGAAGCCATAGATATCAACTATAGCCTCATGAACATCTACAGAATCAAATTTTCTCTTTGATTGTTAGAGGCATGTGTTTATTTATATATGCTAACCATTTTCTTCTTCTCTCTCCCTCTTCCATTATTTTATAGACCGGTTGTTGGAAGTTAACTTTACAGTTTAGCCTTTAGGTAACAGAACGTTCAATGGGACTGAATATTGAGAAGTAATACAGACAGCAATGGACACAACAACTGTTGGGATCCTGAGTCTTCTCATTTTGGGGAAAGGATGAGAACTTGTAAGACAGATAGCTATATCTTATTAGGTAGAAATAGGATTCTTTTCAGGAATTCAAATGTGTGTAGAAGGGTGCATATGGAAGCCGAGTAGCCAAAGGAACAGAATGTGACATTTATCAATTTGCCTCTCAGCTCCAAATCCATCCTTCTTTGCTCTGCTCTGAGAAAATGAAGTCAGTCCTTTAAACATTCTTCCTTTACCAGGCGGCACAATTTTAAGCTTCAGCTGTAGAGGGCACTATTAATTAGTTTTCTGTGCTGCATAACAAATTACCATAAATGTAGAGGCTTAAAACAGCGTATACATTTATCCTCTCACAGTTTCTGTGGGTCAGGAGTCCAGGCACAGTTTAACTGACTCCTTTGCTCAGGGTCTCGCAAGGCTGCAATCAAGGTGTTGGCTAGGCTGCATTCTCATTTGGAAGCTTGACTGGGGAAGAATCTGTTAGCAAGCTCATTCAAATTGTTGGCAGAATTCATTTCCTTACAGCTGTATACTTGAGGGCCCCAGCTTCTCTCTGGCTGTTGAACGGATGTTGCCCTTGGGTTCTAGAGGCCACACGCATTTCCTTGTCATGTAGCTCTCTCCACAGGCAGTTCACAACATACCTGTTTGCTTCTTCAAGGCCAGCAGAGTCTCCAGACCCCAGAAGAGTCTCTCCCCAGTCTGCTAAGACGGAGTCTTACATAATGAAATGTATTCCTGGGAGTGACAACCCATCACCTTTGCCATATTCTATTGGTTAGAGGCAAGTTACAGATCTCATCTGGACTCAAAGAGAAAGGATTATACAGGGTGTGGATCATCGGGGGTCACCTTAGGGTGTGTCCACCACATCCTAGAAAGACACTGCAAAACGCCAGAGCTCTTCTTCCTGATTCTGGAGTGCTCATTTGGCAGGCTCCTGCAGTTTGTGTGGCTTCTCCAGTAGCCAGCTCCTGCAGCCTGAGTAGCTTCTCCAGTTCTGGGCTCCAGCAGAGCCAGTGGCTGCTACTCCAGTGCCAGGCTCCTGCAGCACAAGCAACTGCTCCAGCACCCAGCTCCTGCAGTGCACAGTGGTCAGCAGCACACACAGGCCACAACTTGCCCGGGCACAGCCAGGGCCTCTCAAATGAGTCCTTGGGTGTTCTATCTCAGCCACAGGGGTACAGTGGATTCTCCTTCTATCTGATATTCTAGTATTCTTTAGAGTTCTCTTTGCTTCCTACTAGCCCAAAGCCCTTGTTTCTCCAATTCTGTTATAATAATTTTTATATTAAAACTTCCTTGTTGAAACTACTGTGTGATTTGTGTCTACTAATTAGACTCTGGCTGATTCATGGACCACGTTCAGTTAGACTTTGCTAGCCACTGATACTCCAGTGAGCTGGGGATGTCCAGGAATTTTACATCTACAACTAGAAGGTTGGTCACTCACCTCTTTTATTTCTTTCAGAAGTTCAAGAGCACAACTGAAGTCTGGGGGAGCAGCTGATAGTTGCTCTTTAAGATGGTCCCAAAAGGCATTGTGCATTGTCTCCTTGACCTTGCCTTCCAGACTGTAAGAGGGATAAACGAGCAAATTACTTTCTCTATCCAAAAACTATTGTAAGGTCATTTTCTCCTAAGCCCCAAACAAACAGCATTTGATATGATGAAAGACCATTACACTGACAGTGTCTTGACAAGAGTACAGCCATGTTTGGCTGCTCCATTGACCTACAGCCACCAGCACAAAAAGAAATATAAAAGCTGCTTTCTGCGTGGTGGGAACTGGCCCTTCTCCCATGGAGATAGTTGCAATGTGTAAAAATTTCAAGGCCTTTTGGGCGCCGCAGCCTGTGACAGACTGGCCATCTGTGCCGGGCTGGGACGATAAGCAAGGTAAACAATGCACATACACAATTACTGGGCTGGGACGACAGATGGGGGGGCGGGGCTCAGTGCACGTACGCCACTGATAACCATTTGTGCATGGGAACACTAGATGCTTGCTCTGGAAACTCTGTAACTGCTTATATAAACTGCTGGAGACTGAGACCCGGTGAGAGTTCCACCTGTGGAGGGGACGCCTTGCCCAGGACGTGTGAGTCCCGCCCAGCCGTGTCGATTGACAGGACTCTCCCGGCAGTGGGGCGTGGATGTTGTAATTGATTTATTGTGAAGTAATTGATCTGATGTGTTCTCTTTTCGGTCAACCTGGTGTTTCTCTTTCTGGTTGATTTGTGTCATTTCCCTTCAGTCGATCTGGTGTTTCCCTTTCCGATCGATCTGATGTTTTTCCCTCTTATATGACCTATTTGGATCTGCTGCTATCTCAGCCGATGTAGATGTTTTCCCTTTCCAGTCGAGCTGGTGTTTTTTCCCTCATTATTTGACCTATTCGGATCTGTTTGCGGACTATCGCCTTTACTATCCTCTATATAATAAAATATACCTTCAGTCCATTTGTTTGGAGTGGAAAGTTTTTTTTACATCTCCGATTGAATCCCCGAACCTCTCATAACAGACAGGGAAAGGCCAGGAACTGTGTTGGACCACAGCAGAGTTGAACAAACTGGGGTTAGACCTGGATGTCAAGGGCATCAGTAAAATCTCTCAGAAGAGCTCCTCATGGTTCCAGAGCAGCCCTCCCTCTGCAGTAGGAAGGACCCTGAATAGAGGTCAGGCCAAGCTAATTTAGCACTGATTTTGCATCTAGCCTAGATAATACGTGACTTAGTTTCCATTTATGTATACATACAGCAATGAACTAAATTATCTTTCATTTTCTTATACTATTCCTAAAATCTAAGAAAGGATTTTCCTTCTTTGGTAACACCTGAATATCCATAGATATTTCCAAATCAGCAGGTCGAAAACTGAATTCACTATCTTCCCCCTCCAAAACTGTTCCTCCTGTATTCCCAATCTCAGTGGCTCTACCACGTAGCCAGTCGTGGAAGCCAGAAAGATCAGTCTTTTTTTCCCTTAAAACAAACAGAAGCAGCAAGGCAATTTAATTTAGAAAGGATAGTCTTTTCAACAAATGGTGCTGGAACAAGTGGACATTGTAAAAAAATGAATCTAGACAGAACTTATACCTTCCACAAATGGATCACAGACCTAAATGTAAAACTTAAAACCATAAAACTTCTAGAAGACAACATAGGAGAGAATCTAGGTGACCTCGGGTTTGGCAACTACCTTTTAGATACAACACCAAAAGCAAGATCCATGAAAGAAAAAATTGGTAAGCTGGACTTCATTAAAATTAAAAACTTCTGTTCTCTGAGAGACACTGTTAAGAGAATGAAAAGACAAGCCAGAGACATTTTACAAAACACATATCTGATAAAGGACCAGTATCCAAAATATACAAAGAACTCTTAAAACTCAACAATAAGAAAACAACCCAATTTTAAAACGGGAAAGATCTAGACACCTCACCAAAGCAGATATACAGATGGCAAATAAGCATATGAAAAGACGCTCAACCTCATATGTCATTAGGGAATTGCAGATTAAAATAACAATGAGAGGGCCGGCCCCATGGCTTAGCGGTTAAGTGCACGCGCTCCAGTGCTGGCGGCCTGGGTTCAGATCCCGGGCGCGCACTGACACACCACTTCTCTGGCCATCCTGAGGCCATGTCCCACATACAGCAATTTAGAAGGATGTGCAGCTATGACATACAACTATCTACTGGGGCTAAGGGGGAAAAATAAATAAATAAAATTAAAATAATAATAATAAAATAAAATAACAATGAGATACTGCTGCACACTTATTAGAATGACCAAAATCCAAAACACTGACCACACCAAATGCTGACAAGGATGTGGAGCCCCAGGAACTCTCCTTCATTGCTGGTGGGAATGCAAAATGGTACAGCCACTCTGGAAAACAGTTTGGCGGTTTCTTACAAAACTAAACATACTCTTGGCGTACAATTCAGCAATTGTCCTCCTTGGTACTTACTCAAATGAGTTGAAAACTTATGTCCACACAAAAATCTGTATACAGAGGTTTATAGCAGCTTTATTCACAACTGCCAAAACTTGGACGCAACCAAGATATCACTCTGTAGGTGAGTGGATAAATAAACTGTGATACATCCAGACAATGGATTATTCAGCACTAAAAAGAAAGGAGCTTTCAAGCTCCCAAAAGACAGGGAGGAATCTTAAACGAATACTGCTACGTGAAAGAAGCCAATCTGAAAAGGCTACATTTGTATACCGTACGATACATACTATACGATGGCATACATATTGTATGATTCCAACAATAGGACATTCTGGAAACCTATGGAGACAGTAAAAAGATCAGTGGTTGCCAAAGGTTTGGGGAGCAGGGAGAGAAGGATGAATAGGTAGAACACAGAGGATTTTTAGGGCAGTGAAATCACTGTGTTATGATACAGTAATGGCGAATACATGTTACTACACATTTTTCAAAACCCATAGAATACAAAACACAAAAAGTAAACCCCAATATAAACTATGGACTGGAGTTAATAACAATGTATTAATACTAGATCATCAGTTGTAACAAATGCACCACACTAACACAAGACGTCAATAATAGGGAAACTGTATGCGGGAAAAGAAGGGGGTATGTGGGAACTCCCTATACTTTCCAATCGTTTTCCTCTAAAACTAAAACTACTCTAAAAAAATTGTCTTAATTAAAAAAAAAGAAATTACAGGAATTAATTTCTTCTGTATGTTTATTTAAATCATGCCGCTGACCTATAGACTAATAAAAAGAAAAAGAACCATTTGAAAATTCTGAGGCTGTACCTAATCATTGCCAAATAGCTATTGGTTTTCTTGAATTAAACATCCCCCCCTTAAAAAAAAATACAGTAGTAACGCATGCTCCTTGTAAAACAAAAAACAAGCAATACAAAGATGAATAAAACAAAAAGCCAAAATTCCTCTCCCAACACACCGATCTCAATCATCAGAGTTAACCAACTATAACCTGTGTAATGGTCTAGTGTGTACTGGAATTGTTCTTAACTTTTTTCTCCTCATCCGCTTTATCCAATCCTCCTCCAAGTTCTATAAATTTTGCTTCTTAAATGTCTCTGGAATCCATCCCCTCCTACCATTATCTCTTACCTGGACTACTGCAATAGTCCATTAACTGGTCCCTCTGCCTTCAGTCTTGTCCCTTTTTAATCTGTTCTCCATCAATTCATTCTAAAAATCAATACTTTTTCTAAGATGCAATTCTGATCATGATGTCATGCTCATTAAAGTCCTTTAGGGACTTCTCATCACTAGCAACACAGATGGCTTATATGACCCTTCCTGATATTGCTCTGCCTCCCTTTCTAATTTATCTCCTCCTGCCTCATAATACTTTGTGCTCAACCACACCAAGCTACTTACAAAGAACATACCATATTCTACCACCACTCTGTGTCTCTGACATGTTTCCTCTGCCAGGAGCATTCTTTCCCACCTAGACCACCTGGAAAGCACCTATTCTTCCTCTAAGATTCAACTCAAGTCTTCGTAGGCAAAAATCCTTTCTCCATAGACAAATCTCTGATCCTCCTTAGGCAGCTGAGCTTTCTCACACACAGCTGAGTGAACTTATCAGTCATTTCTGTTATTCAACGGTCTCCCCTGCAAAAGCTTTTTGACAGCAAAGACAGTGCCTTATTTATCTATAGCTACACCTATATATCTATATCTATCCCCAGCACTCAGCATTTTGCCTGCCGCATAATAGGGACTCAATAAATGCCTGATGAATGAATGTCCAAACATGGGATTTCCCTTAGAAACCTAGAATTGTAGTTAACATCATCATATGAGCCCAAAGCAAAGCCAATTGCCTATAGTGAGTAACCTCAAACTCAATTTCAACCAAAAGGTTGAATTATATCAGGAAAAATCCTGATATAAATCTTGTATTACCTTACTTGAAAACCCAGCTCTGAACAGTACTAGTTCCCTGCTTCACTTCTCCCTCTCGTTTCCTCTACCAGCCCCCCAACTCCCTCACTACCACCCCTTTAGCAGACTCTTGCTCTCCCTGTTTCATTTTTTTTTTTGGTAACACCCATGCTAATCCTCCTCTTTTTGCTGAGGAAGACCGGCTCTGAGCTAACATCCACTGCCAATCCTCCTCCTTTTTTTTTTGTTTCCCCCCAAAGCCCCAACAGATAGTTGTATGTCATAGTTGCACATCCTTCTAGTTGCTGTATGTGGGACGCGGCCTCAGCATGGTCGGACAAGCAGTGCCTCGGTGCGCGCCCGGGATCCAAACCCGGGCCACCAGTAGCAGAGCGAGTGCCCTTAACCGCTAAGCCACGGGGCCGGCCCGTTTCATTTTTTTTGTGTGTGAGGAAGATCAGTCCTGAGCTAACATCTGATCCCAATCCTCCTCTTTTTGCTGAGGAAGATTGGCCCAGGGCTAACATCCATGCCCATCTTCCTCCACTTTATATGGGATGCCACCACAGCACGGTTTGACAAGCGGTGCGTCGGTGCGCACCCGGGATCCGAACCTGCAAACCCCGGGCCACCGAAGGGGAACGTGTGCATTTAACCGCTGCGCCACTGGGCCAGCCCCTCCCTGTGTCATTTTTCCTCCTCTTCTGCCAGCAGCAAACATCTCAGCAGTGGGAGAGGTGCTAGGAGATCTGGGTTTTGGTGAAAACCTGTTCCCAGAGGAGCTGTGCTTGGCATGGACACTTGGTGGCACCAGGCAAGGGCAAATCACAGCATGAAGACTAGGGGAGCAACTTGTGACAGAGGACAGCACTTTAGTAACAGATTCCCTGAAATGCTAAATAACAAAAGCATTTAAGGAAGCCAACTAATCACAAGCCGACATTATTTGTCTATTGGTGGGAAATCTGAACTGTTTTAAAATGTAAAATCTGACACTCAATTTACTCACTTAACTGCCAATAAACCAGAAGAGCCATTCATTCATCTCATACTTACTGAATGGTTCTTATTTATTTGTTGCAATGTTAATATAACTAAGAATCAAAATAAAGCTTGATGGGGGTGGGGAAGCATTATTTATCAACAGAGTTCTGATCTTGATTCATAAAGTAAACTGATTTATGGAGCCAGGTCAAAAAGAGTTGAAAACACCACTGTTAGAAGATTAATTTTTTTAATCTGTGCCTGTTTAATCTGTGATCATTTAAAAGAGTAAATGATAGGCGCTACCTGGTAGGCAGCTGATTAAATGACCCCAAAGATCTATGATTCCTAGTTTGCACACCCTGCTGTAATCCCATCTCCTGGAGTGTGGGTTGGGTCTAATGACTCTCTTCTAGCGAACAGAATGTAGCCTGAGACACAGAATGTAGCAGAGGCGATAGGATGTCACTTCTGAGATTAGATAACAAAAGGACTGTGGTTTCCATCTTGGGCACCTCTGTTGCACTCTTATTCTCTCACTCTGAGTGAGGGCAGCCAGCTGCCATGTTGTGAGCTGCCCTATGGAGAGGCCCCTGTGGCAAGGAACTGAGGGAGGCCCTGGCCAACAGTCAACAGATTGACTGCAACCTCATCAGAGACCTTGAGCCAGAGCCACCCAGTTAAACCATGCCTATAGTTAAACCATGCCCATATTTCTGACCTACAGAAACTGTGAGATAATGAACATTGTTTTAGCTGCCAAGTTTTGGGGTAATTTGTTATGGAGCAATCAATAGCTACTACAGGCTACTTCCTCCACATCTGTCAGATAAGATCTGACATCCACCCTAACTATTTATATTTTATTATTAACTGGGGCCTCAAAGTGAACATTCGAACAACAATTGTTTTGGTTTATTCACTAGTTAAATAACATTTGCTTCTTGACCCTCTGATACTATTACTCTTCCGTTTAAGTTGTTGAGACCTCTTAAGGCTTATATTCAAACACTGATTGTATTCTTTTTTTGCCAGTTTTATTGAGAAATAATTGACTGATTGTATTATTAAATAAAAATGCTTCACATATGGTCAGAAGCCATTAGTGCTAAATACCTATGCTAGGATGAATAAAATGGGAAAATCAGAAGAGCCTGTACCTGCTTGGAGGTAAAACTGTCTCTTCCATGTGGAAATCATGATTCATCCCAATCTTGTTGCTCAGCTTGGACACGTTGTTAACTCTATCTATCAGACCTGTGACAGAAAGAACTTATGGTGTACACCTGAAACTACTATAATGTTATATGCCAGATATACCTCAATTAAAAAAAAAAAAACTTATGATAGACAACAGTGAACCCACACAAATCTGAATTTCTAATTCATTCCGAGATTAACTCTACCGAGTAGACCTCAAATTTAGATTCTTCAAACCGATCTTACACAAACTCATTCAACCATTCTAGTCATTTATGTGTTCTGACCTCTAGGCCCCATGACAAGCGCCTCTCAGAGTATTCCAGCATGGGGGTAAGAGAGGACAAAGAAGCTATTTTATAAAAAACAGAAAGTAAAATTGATTTAAAACCTCTCTCTTAAAAAGTAAAATAATTAAGCAGCAAAGAAATAATAATTTGATTTGCAAAAATAAACATTTATCTAAGGGTAATTCGATTCTACTCTTCTCTTCCTGCCTCTGATCAAAGTTAAATTCCCCATACAGATGGTACTGAATGCTGCCAATGTCACTTGGTCTTCTAAATCAATAGTTCCCAGATTTTTAGATTTCACAGACTAATAATTTCCAAAAAGATCTTGAGCAACTGACAACAATTTGCCAACTTTTTGTTTTGCCAAGTATGGACAGCGAAACAAACAAATAAAAGATCTACTCTACTGCAAACAAAACTGTCATTTCATAAAAGAAAGGATAGTTTAACCTCCAAAAATGCAGAAAGGGAATATTGTCAGAATAAAGAGTTGTCCTTTAAAGTGAACAATTTAGCTTTAGGAAAAACTCGTTACAATATCTTTATTTCATTTCACTAAATATTGTTAAGAATTTTGTCACAAACCAGCACTAGCATTTGGGAACCACTGTTCTAAGTTCTTCATACAGACCTACCTGATAGCACTCTCAAATAACAGGCATATATGGCGGTTATAATGATTACTTGGTATATAAAACAAAGTTGCACACGATAAATTATATTTTCTCACTCTCTTTCAATGAAGCTTCCTAATTTGTTCACAGAAAAGTATTTGGCTCCAAGACGTGGAGGGGATATAAATGAACTAAGATTCGCCTTGAGTTGATAATTGTTGAAGATGAATGATGAGTAAACGGGGGTTCATTATACTAGTCTCTCTACTTTTGCAAATACAGTTTTCCATAAGTAAAAAGATTTAAAAATGTAAAAAGGAAAAATAAAGTTATTGTAGAAAAGAGGTTATATAGGAGAATGCCTTTGTTCTTAGAAGATACATAACGAAATTTTTAGAGGTAGTCATGACTAAGTTACTTTCAGTAAGAAAGAAAAAATACATAGGGAGAGAAAGACAGCAATATGGCAGAATGTTAACAATGTGGGCATTCGCTGTATTTTTTTTTCATTTTTCAACAAATTTGAAATATTTCAAAATAAAAAGTCAAGGGAAAAGGTAAGTGTAGAATTTACCAAAAAGCCATTGAGTCTCTGCTTAGGTAAACAAAGGTGAACTGAACATTAAGTGGGTAGTTGAAGTTCCCTTTATTTATTTATTTAATTTTTTTGGTGAGGAAGATCAGCCCTGAGCTAACATCTGCCAATCCTCCTCTTTTTGCTGAGGAAGACTGGCCCTGAGCTAACATCCGTACCTATCTTCCTCCAATTTTTTTTTTTTTACTATGGGGCGCTGCCACAGCATGGGCTGACAAGTGGTGCATCAGTGCGCGCCTGGGATCCAAACCCGGGCCGCCAGCAGCCAAGCGTGCGTGCACTTAACTGCTACACCACGGGGCCGGCCCCTGGGTAGTTGAAGTTTCCTTTATTTTTGCAGCTTCTCTTAAGTCTTTAGTTCCAGGCATAATGGCAGAGCACAGTCAAATATGTAAATAGACCTACCACTAATTCACTAATGCAAAATCAGAACTAAGAGAAAATTTTCAAAGGGAGATTGAGCTACAGCCACTTATTGAAGGACTGAGGGAAATATACACAAACACTTTCCAACTACAACAAATCAAAGTTCACAGCCTGCTTTGACAAGATTGTGCTGTTGCTCACAAGCACCATAACACCATAATCACACTCGGGTCACCTCCTTCTCCAGGGGTAAAATGCAACTAAAGTAGATTTTAAAAATCCAGGACCCATGGACAAAGAAATTTTCAAGATCATATAGTAACTTAACCAAGTCAATCTAATATATAAAATTTCAAATTTAGTTTTTTTAAAGAGGAATTTGGTTATTCACTTTACAGAGAGTTGTTTTACCTATAGATTCACTTAAATAGCCACCTCAAGAACTTAAACTGTATTCAATTGACTTTCACCCCACATCAGGTTCACCTCTCAAGTATTCCAAAGCACCCAATTTGCCGCTTTGGTGCCGTTCTGTTAGCCAGCAGCGACCCCATGTGGCTACAAGAGAAACAAACGTAATTCAACTCAGTAAGCAGGGCCTTGAACAAATTTTTCCCATTTCAATCTTCAAGAATTTAACTCAGGCGTGTTGCATGTAGACAGGTCTTCACATTGACAACCGGTTCAATTCTCTGAAGATTATTATAAGAGAATTTCAGGATGAGTCCCAGTGAGATTAGTCCTACTAAAGTGGAGAAGAGACCTCGTGCCCCAATAGGAACATAAAAGAAGAGCTACTACACTAGAGCTAAAGACCCTGAGCCCAGAGCAGCGTTACTTCTGGAGTCAACCAAGCACCGAGAGAACACAATTGCTGTCGGGGATCATTTGGGTTCTTTAAAACTTACCCCAGGTGTCAGCTATTCTTCACCTACAAATTCAAAACAGAAGAATAACGAAGATGGTTTTGAACTGACTCAGCCTCAAATCCTGTCACATTTAAGTAATCACACTCGGGTCACTTCCTTCTCCAGAATCAGAAAGACCTTCTGGTCAATGGGGGCCTAGAGATTGGGGTGGGAGGAGGTAAGGAGAAGGGTAAACCAAAAGAGGAGGAGAGGGAGGGGGAGGAGAGAGAACTGCGGGCTGCAGCGCCCGGGCCCCTCACAGTGGCGCCGGAGCCCGGGGCAGCCGTCTGAGCTGGCCCCCTAAGCAGCCCCGAGGGCGACGGGGTCGAGGGGCTGGACCTACGCGGCGGGTGCGCCTCGGGGCCGCTCTGGTCTTCCTGGGTCGGCACGGATGTTTCGGGCTCACAGGACCCGCTCTGGGTGTCGCCAGGGTCCTTCAGGGGCACCTTCTCCTCGACGTCCGGCATGTTGCTGATGGATTCTGGGTTGGGGAGACAGGGCGTGCTGTTGGCGTCGGGCAAGGGGGCTCTCCAACTGCCGAGGGAGGTCTGAGGCCCGGCCTGGCACGCCCCACCTGGACAAACCGAAAGGGGACGGGGGGGGGGGGGGGCAGCTTCAGGGTCTCTCAGGGGACGGCCAGGGGCAAAGGAGCCTGGAGGAGAGGGGGTGGGGAATCAGAGAGAAGCCAAGCGCTGGACGCGCAACGAGGAAACTGCAGCCAGCGGGGCCACGGCGCGGGCGGCCCGCGCTGGGCAGGGCCCTACGTCGAGCTTTCCTTCCCAGATCTCCTCAGCCGAAAGCCGCCCCGGGCCCGCTCCAGCTCCGGCTCCGGCAGCAGGAGGAACCGTCACCGCCCCGGCTCCGGCGTCTCACCTACTGCCCCGCGACGGCCGCCCACGCTGGAGTCGCCTCGGTGGCCGCGCAGCCCCGCGGCCCGGGCCGTACCACCTCGGCGGGGCGGCGGGGGACGGGCGGCCTGGAGGGGCCCGGCGGCGGCGCGGAGGCGACCAGGCCGACCCCGCGCGCCCCCCGCCCGCGACAACGGGCGCTCGGTGGGAGACGCCGGGATTTGAAAACAAACCGCCGCCATCTCCCGGGGTAACGGGGCGGGGCACGTGTCGGCCCGCACGCGCCGCCACCCGCCCGCCGGCCTGGGGTGGAAGTGGCGGCTCGTGCCTCGGTCGTCGTGGGCACGAAGCCTCCCAGGACTCTGGTTACTTCGTCGCTGGGGCCAGTCCCTGCCTATAATCTCCCGCCCACCACGAAAAAAGATCACTGGAACTCCTTAGGAAGGGAAGGAGCACTGGGTCTTGTTTCTCTTCAGCCTGTCCAGATAGCCTAGGAAACACAGAACCTCATCCTGGAGGGTTGTGTCTTTAAAGCACATCCTGGGCACACTGAGAGGAGGACCGCCCTCCCATTCCTCAGCGTGGAAACTGAGAACCCTTGCCAGGTGCTGGTCAGCGCAGGCGTGGGGGCTGGGAGGCAGCGTTGGTGCCATTCAAGCTCTTCCCACTCAAGTCCTGGCCTGCGGCTCATCTGTGAGCCCGGGACTCACTCTCCTGCTCCTGGCTCCAGGTTACTGGCGTTTTCTTGGTTCCAGGTCTGCTCTTTTGCCCCTGGAGTGACGTGAGGGTCTGGAGTGACCCTCCTCTGCTCCAATCCCTGCACTTTGGGGGAAAAAATGAAAGTTTCCACTCCACACTCTCCCATCTCTCTTTATTACTCTGACTTGACTTCTCACAAAAGCTTACTTTAAAAAAACAAAATAAAACAAAAGATGAAAGTATTGCCTGTTCAGAAACCAAGTTCTCATTATAACCCTTGCTTTGTAGTGTGGAATGTAGATATTTCTTGCACAACTCATACATTTTGAAGGGGAAAATTATGAAGAGGCCCAAGAACTTTTCTGCTTAAGGAAAGTCCACTGTACTCTGAGGCCCAGGCAGATATGAGGGGAATGACCTAGTAAAGTTACTGTTTAGCCAGAGAGTATCTCAAACTAATACATACTAAACCTGCCCCTTCCTCCTCCTCACCCTTTCCTGGTATTTCCCTCAGGGATGTCAATCGTGTAGCAGGCTGGCCTTTACCCAAAACCCCGGAGAAGTGGGAGGAAGTTGTATGGTGACTTAAGCAAAGAGTTCACTGAAAATATTTCTTCATTATTACATAGGGAAACATTTAGGCTGGGATGTGGATTTCTCTTCAAAAAAAAAAAAAAATTCCAGAGTTCTGTTTGGACATTTTTATTTCTGGGAGAAAGTTTCCACTGTGACACCAGTTCATTTCCCTACAAAAATGGCATTGCCGTGGGGCCAGCCGGGTGGCGGAGTAGTTAAGTTCGCGCACTCTGCTTCGGCAGCCTGGGGTTTGCAGGTTCAGATCCTGGGCGCGGACCAACGCACCACTTGTCAAGCCGTGCTGTGGTAGTGTCCCATATAAAGTAGAGCAAGATGGGCACAGATGTTAGCCCAGGGCGACTCTTCGTCAGCAAAAAGAGGATTGGCAACGGATATTAGCTCAGGGCTAATCTTCCTCACACACACACAAAAAATGGCATTGCCATAAAACTCTCCCTGCTGATGCCTGAAATTACTCCAGCAGTTCATTCATATACATTAAACAGCCTCTTTAAGTGTTTTACTCCAATTCTCTGGAAAGGGCAGTGGGAACAAATAGCAGTGTGGGAGCACATGGTCGGAGGGAGCAGAAAAGGAGGAAAGGATGGGGTAGGGGAGAAAGACAGAATTTGAGTTTTCCCAGGGTCAGCCTGGGGACAGCATTTCATGATCTTTATCGTTAATAGTTATCAGAACCAACTAGGCAAAAGTTAGAGGTTGAGGGGAATAGAAAGATGATGTGAGAGATATACCCTCCTTCCCTTTGGGGTCTTAGTTAATAATAACTGACTTTTGTTTAATGATTTACAAAATGCTTTTACATCGCAAATCCATATGCCCTGCACACAGTCCTACCTGTTCAGTAGGCAAGGTGGGTGTTATATTGGACCATTTAATATACGAGCAAATGGGGGATCAGAGAGATTTCAGGTAGTTACCAAAAATTACATGGCGAGCAAGGTCTTGACTTTTGATCATATACTTTTTCTTAATTCACACTACCTCCCTGACTCTGCCTGAGAAGCCGTATAAACAGGAAAATATAATGGTATGGTAAGTACCAGAGCTGGGGCACGAACAAGAAGTGCTACTGGAGGTCAGAGACAGGGTGAGAGATCTTCCAGATGTTTGGATCAGTTCAAACCCAGCCTTTAGCTAGGATCCTAAGCAAGACTGTGTAACTGATTTGGTCTGTGGAAATGGGCCTCTGGTTCAGCCTGGCTCCTTCTCAACCTCAAGACCCTCTTTAAACTCTCCTAATGTGTGAAATTGGATTTTCCACATGTCCATTATTTAGCAGGAATGCCCCGCCTGAGTAACTTAACACCCTTACCCTATTAAAGTGCACATGTCAATAACGACCCATAAAGCAAGTATTTCTCAAACTACCCAAGGACAGAAGTAAAGGCCCCGTTTCCTCTCACATTGCGGTGTGCCCAAAGCTATCCACCCCAGGATTCCCCTTTCATATTAAGATGTCATATGACTGTTATTTTTTATTCATAATATATCCATGTTTGTTTTAATACTAAAGTCTATTTGCTCTCCTCAAATCTTTGAGTAGAATTCTCGTTTCAGAAGGAAGGGCTTCCTATACTTGCTGGCACACCTCTGTATACCCCTGAGGGTACATACACCCCAGTTTGAGAAGCAGTCTAAGAGAATTTCAGGCCTCTAGCTAGAATTTTCCTACTCCTCAACCACTTCTCCACATATGTGAGCTTTGACCCAAGCCCAAATGTATGATCTATTCTCATTTGTTAAATACTATCTTGGGTACATTACCCCACAAAAGCAAATTATACAGAAAGTCAGTCAGTCCTACCCACGAAGACATTCTGAAGGAGAGGTGGATAAAGAGAAAGATGTAAGAGAAATACTCCTAGGTGGCTGTAAGAGGTAAGATGCACAGAATTTAAGAGGAATCCTAAATATGGATCTGCTAGCTAAAACAAAACAAAATAACAAAAATGAAAAACACCTCATTTTATGAGGAAGCATCTCAGGCTCAGTGCGGTTAAATGACTTGGCTAAGGTCACCACCAGTTTACAGAAAATTCAGGACTAGAACCCATATCGCAGTCTGTTTACTCCATGATATATAGAGCTAAGCAGAGTAAAAGCTAATACCGTAAATAAATATTTACATTTCCTAAAGAAAAATGTAAATGATAGGCCATGGAATGGAAAAAGTAAGAGGTGAAGTTAAATAGAGGCCAAGACTGCAAGTATAGTAGAGTATACTGGAAGATAAACAGTCGACTGAAGTGGTAGGGACGTGTAAATACAGGGTGGGACATTTAAATGGAACCATTTGGAGTCATGTAAACTGGGACTGACTTCATTATAGCCTCCCTTACGATACAGAACCGCACGTAAAAACTATTTGCTTTAGTCTGTTGACAAATGTGTTTGCTTCACAGAACCCAAGAGGAGTGTGAGAAGGGTTGAGGTAATCTGGGGGCAGTCAGGACATAGCCCTTTGAAGCTCAAAGTGAAGTGTGATGGATGAGGAAACCATTACAGATCTTTAAGGAAATGGGGCTCAAAGAGAGGACAAAGATTCTGGCAGCAGCATTGACTGCCTACTTCTCCAGCCACATCTCACTCCACCAGCAATACTTAACAGGCCCTGCTCCTTTCTGCTTCGGGGTCTTTGCACATGCTGTCCCTTTCGTCTAGGATGCTTCTCTCTCTTCTAACCCCCTTTGACCTCACTGATTCCCTCCCATTCTTCAGGTCTAGCTTACAAAGCCTGACTTCCTCAGAGAACCTTCTATGGCCCTCCATTAGCTTCTCTTGACACTCTCTACTTTTTCTTCATAGCACTCACTATTTGTAATTATATGTTTCTTGGCATAATTAGCTTTTACTGAGTCCCTAACTCCCCCATGAGACTGTAAGCTTTCTGAGAGCAGGGACTATATGCATTTCATTCACCACTGTGCCTGGAACATGCATTACTGAACCAGGTTCATTTTGTCTGCTGCACAATTATGCCAATCAGCAAGAAGGCAAGTTTGCAGCAGAGAAAGTGTTTAATTCACAAGGCAGCCAATCGAGGAGATGGGAGAACAAATCTCAAATCTACCTCCCTGAAAAATGGGGATTAGGAATATTTACGGGACAGAGGGGCAGGTGCTCTGAAGTGTGGGAATAGATGATTGGAGGTAAGGAGAAGTGAGGTAATTGCTGATCTACGCAAGTGTAGTCAAGCTTCATGGCTCTGCATAGGACTCGTGTTCACAAAATGGTAGAGTTACCATGATCTAAGGGTGGAGTTTTCGGCTCCTTGACGTCAGAGGGTCATCTATCCGTCACCCATGTAGGCCCATTTGATGAGTTGGTGGTCTTAACCAGCCTGGACTGGATAAGGAGTCGACTCTCAGTTCCTGAAAACTCAAGCACCCATTACCATGGCGACCCAAGCGTCAGAGATGTTATCTATAGTGTGAGTTTTAGTAGTGCATTATCTAACTACTTTGGCAAACAGACAAGTGAGTATAGTTGAAGCAAGTTGGCCCCCAGTTTCAGATGCCCACTCAGTAGCGGTAGAATGAACAAATAGGCACAAATGAGGGAAGCAGCAGTGTTGGAGGAGTGATATAGAATGGGCCACTGCTCCCCACACTCACCCAAGAAGTCAGGCGAAGTGTATCCCTCTGGATCTAATTTTGGTTACCCGAGTGTTTCTCTTTTTGTCTCATAGACATGTTTTCCTCTCTCTCTGTCTCTCCTCTGTCCTTGGCTTCCTGTGAGTCTTTTAAAGCAGCAAAGACAATGTTGGAGAGAAAAGAAGGGACGGTAGGGTCCTGTGATGGAGGATTCCCCCCCAAACTAGAAGGTGGCAGCAGGGGGCAGTGGCACCCTGAGAGAAATTTACAGGCTCCTGGTGAGAGGGGCCCTCTCAGTCTCTCTCTCGCTCTCCCTCTCTCTCTCTCTGCAGAGCAAGCCAGGGTCAGCAGCAGCCAAAGCCACAAAAGCTGACTTTAAAAGTCCTCCTAAGAGCTGCATCTTTCGAGTCCCCAAAACAATCGCGCCTTGTGCCCCAGGACACGGTGCAAGTTACACACTTAAAGCAGTTTCCACAGAACCGCATTCAGTTGGTTTTAAACTCTGGGGAAAGCTGGCAGCCTCTTTGTGGGTTTTTTAAAAAACTAGTTAGAGGGACAATTAAACCTTTATGGGCCCCAGAATGTACCTATGCAGACATAAATAAGGATCATTCTTCATCACCGGAGAGAATCCACTTTCTGGCAACAGATATATTTTTCTGCCATCGCAGAACAGAGCTGAGCTCACGTCTGAGAGCTTTTATGATTAGAGCAGGTGATGGGGGCTCAGCATGAGCAGAGTTAGAACTTTGACCCTAAGTTCTCAAAACGGACACATCGCAGGCCTTGGGCTTAGCTGGTCTTTAATAAATCACAAACTCCCAAAGCCTTCCCAGAGAGCCACCAGGATTTTAGGGCAAGAAAACTCATCTTGCTCCCTCCTTGTGTTACTTTGGGCCAAAATGGTCCATTTCTCAAAGAGTCCTGATTCTTTTATTCGTCCTCTTACAACACAATACAATGCATTCACATATTTACAGTGCAATGTCCTTGAATGGTTGGGATGATTTTTTTTTTAATCCAATAATATCATTAAATGCGCCAGGGGGCTCTCTTCTTAAAGAAACCTTTGAGTAAACTCTTTTGTTAAAGTGAACCAGTCTTTTGTAAGGCAAATCATCAGCTACCAATTTGTTTTCCAAATCTGAGGTTTCAAATAGATTTTCTTAAAGCAGGCCCACTTTAGATGGTGGCCTATACATTTTCTTTTATTTTTCTAACTTTGCAAAGACAAATTTTTCCTGAATAGACATTATTGGGTAGGGATGAAGAAATCACAAACACTTAAGAAACATCAGTATCAATCATTCCTGTCATCCATAATTCTCTAGAACCACCAGCCTAAAGCAAAGTCTAATGATCTCCTGACAAAGAATCCAGCTGCACAGATTTGAGGGCCAGTCTATTTGAAGTCAGTTTCAAAAGAAATGCAGAGAATAGGGTTTTTAAAAAAATTATTGTAGATTTTTTTTATTGTGGTAAAATACATAACATAATATTTATCATTTTAGCCATTCATAAGTGAACAATTCAGTGGCATTAAATAAACTAAATTCACAATGTTGTGTAACCATCACCACTATCTATACCCCAAATCTTTTATCATCCTGCAACAAAAACTCTGTACCCATTAAACAATAACTCCCCCTCCCCTCCTCCCTACCCCCTAGCCCCTGGTAACCTCTATTCTACTTTCTGTCTCTATAAACAGAGAACAGTTTTAAACTCCAATTTTGCTTTGGGCTTTTTTCCTTCCTATGGGGAGAATGGGGAAATTGTGGCCATCTTCTTTTCACCTTGTAGACTTCCCAGTGCTGTCTCCCCACTTCCCTTTCCTTCACTGACAGTGTCTGAGATCAAGCTGGAGCTCACTGGAATGGTTTAAACTTGCAGAGGGGCTGCAGCACCCAGTGGGAAAAAAAGGAGGTCACTGGGTCTGAGTCTCTGTTACAAGCTCAGGAATGGCGAGAATTTTATGACTTCAATAGTCTGAGGAAGTAGGAACATGATGAGCTAGCTGGCTGTTTTGGTGTCTGAAGCCTGCATGTGGCCCCCATTCAGTGCCCATCAGCTACAGAGTTACGTACCTGAGATGTGTCAGGGCTAAGAGAGATGGGAATGCAAGAAGAGACATGGAGGGCTCCCTCGGGCACCCTCAAATTCCATGCTATGGAATTTCTCACACTGAAAAAAACTGGCTAAGCCACTCATAACCCCTGCAGAATTTACATCTCTTGTACCCCTTTGTGGCCGACAGAGGCTCACTCAGAATGACTCACATCCTTCAGTTTGGGTTTTACTTTGCTCACAATGCTTGGAAACTCTCAAAAGAGCTAGGCCTCCCCTTCTCCTATGCACGACTCAGGATAACAGGAGACTTGGTTTATGAAATCTGAATTTTAATTGTTTCAAGAACTACTTGGGGACCCCAACCTTGCCTCCCCAACCCCAGGACTGTGAGCCTGCCGGGGTCCTTAGGATAACCAGGCAAAGTGGTTCCACGCACAGAGAAACAGTGAGCCATGGGGCGGTGGGAGGGGAATCACCTCAAAAGCAGGAGGCCTGAATTCCTTCTGCTGTCCACTTGCTGGGGACCCTGGGCAAGTCACTTCACAGCTCTGGCCTCATTTCCCTCAAGAGGGGTGGGAGTGCCCTCTAGCAATGAGAATTTGTGGGAAGGGAGGAGAGAGGCAGGCTTTCTGATATCTGGAATTCTTGAAACAGGAAACAAAGCCCTTTGTTTCCCATAGACGTTGACACGAATGGAAAGAATGGCTGCAGGGAGACAGAGGTGGAAATTTAGGGAAAGCGGAGAGTGGATGGGTATATTCTAGGACAGGTTGAGAATGAAGTTTTGGTTGGATCTTTATGAGGAAATGTTCAGTAGGCAGGTGGAAATAAGCAGCTGGAATTAAGGAGAGAGACTGAGACTAACTGATAACAAGAACGGAGTCGGGAGTCATGGTTGATGGATGGATTGTTGATAACAATACCAGACAACACATATCAAGTGCTTACCACATGCAGGCTCTTGGGGAGCCCTTCACGTAGATGTGCTACCATTCTCACAACAACCCTATGACAAAGATGTTTTTACACCCACTTCATAGATGAGGAGAACTTAAGTATCCTGCCCAAGGTCGCACAGTGAATAAGTGCTAAAACAGGTGAACCCAGGAGTCTGACCTCAGAGCCCTTGACTAGTCTTTTATATCACCTCCTGAAAAGTAGAGGTGGACGAGCACACAAGAAAAGCAATACAGGTGGAGGACAGAACCTGGACAAATACCTGTGAGTATACTCCTATTCTTGACTGACTGTGACCTAAAATCAGATTCTGAGAAGATGAAGATGTGGGTCAGAAATGAACTGAGAATGATCCAGGTGTATGTAGTGATGTCGTCAATTGGATGGCTCTGCGCATGTCACATAATAATATTGAGCACTAACTAGGAGCCAGACTCTGTACTAAGGGGCATCACAGATATTACCACATTTAGTCCTCTCATAAATCCTACCAAGACAGTATTATAGTGCCTATTTTATAGGAGAGGAAACTGAGGCACCAAGAACTTAAGGGACTTACCCAACTAGTAAGTCTCAGAGCTGGGAACTTCAAGCCAGGCTGTGTGCCTCCGGAGCCAGCTCAAGAGTTGCCTCCCCCAAGCAATCTTCCTGACTGCCCCTCAACAGTCATGCAGTGAACTGGACAGTTCTGCTGTGTTTGTGTAAGGTTACTCCCTTGACTTAGTTTGTAGTTGAAATCGGTATTTGAAGTTAATGCTTCCAAAAGTTGCTAAGGAGTTATCTGCTGCCTTGAACCAATGTTTAAGTTTACTACCTGTATATTCAAGTTAACTCTGCCCAACTAGAATAAAGCAATGCCTCTAAATTTTTGGCCCCTGAGACACACTCAGGGCATTCCTACCACACCCAGTTCCACGGAGAAGCCTGATTGGTCTAAGGGTATCCCATCTCCTATACAGCAATTGGTTCAGAGAGAGCACGTGACAAAAGTCAGGCCAAGGAGGAACAAGGAGAGATCGGCTGGAGGCTTCCAGTAACATTCATGATTCTACTTCGTCACATTCCCTTCCGGAAGGGAGAGTCTTTCTTCTGGGTTTTGTCCTGGTAGGGTGGGAGGCCAAGAACAGTCCTTCGTGGCCATTTTTCTACCAGCCTCACTATCCAAAGAGTGGCAGGGAACCCCTGAGGCCCTGCTTGAGATTCCCCAGCGTCAAGCCAAGACATTCCTTATTGTTTAAGCCAGTTCGAGTTGGGATGCTTGCAGCCCCCAAATCCCACTGGAATGTAAGCAGCATGAAGGCACAAACCGTGTCTGTCTCCATCACTGCTGCAACCCCAGCCCTTACTACAGGATTAAACATGGAGAGATAACTTAGTTGAATAAGTGGGAGAAGCAATGAATGAACTTTATATCATAGACTCAGAGGATGGTATAGCTGGAAAACACTTTTAAAACCATCTAATCCAAGTCTTCTCTCTCCTTTTTACTCTACGGTGAGAAAAGAAGCACGAGTTGCTGTGTTAGAAAGGTTAGTAGTAGTTGTCCCTCTAATTAGGGCAGACCCCCTTCAGTGCCCACAGCGAGGATCTTCAGTCTCTGTGAAGCAAGTATCTCAGAGGTGCTTTGATACCACACCCAGTCCAAGTTGGAGAACAAGACACCAGGAAGGCTATTAAAACTTCAGCATCAGTTGATGATTGAAATGCGGCCTTGGTAAGAAAGACACAACATTTTATATTAAGCATTTTTTTTAAGTACAAAATATCTTTGACTATAATAGTTGGTTAATGTTTAATGTTGGCTGTTTTCCATGATGAAATTATGAGAAATACATAGTTATAACTCTATGGGCCTTTAGCATAGAGAGCTCCATCTGCAGCCCTCTTTGGACATAGGGCTGAGACTACCCACAGCTTCCTTCACTGGGGACACACCTCTCTAAAAGTCCAAAATTACAAAATGAAAGATAGGAAGCATTCACAACTCCCTTACATTGCATTCAAGAGTTCTTGTCCATCCTTTTTACATAATATTTTGTTTCTTTTAAAGTCAACTTTATTGAAGTATAATCTTCGTGAATAAAATATACCAATTTTAAGCATACAGTTTTATGAGTTTTGACAATTATATATACCAGGTAACCACCATCACAGTCAAACAGAATACTTCTATCACACCCAAAAGTATCCTCGTGCCCATTTGCAATCAGTACCCATCTTCTTATCCCAGGCCCCAGGCAACCACTGATTTTCTTTCTGTCGCTATATATTAGTTTTACTTGTTCTAAAATTTCATATAATGGAATTATACAATGTATAGTTGTATTGGTCAGCTAAGGCTGCCATAAATATACCACAGACTGGGGGGCTTAAACAACAGAAATTTATTTTCTCACAGTTCTGGAGGCTGGAAGACCAAGATCAAGGTGTGGACAGGTTTGGTTTCTCCTGAGGCCTCTCTGTTTGGCTTGCAGAAGGCCAACTTCTTGCTGTGTCCTCACATGGCCTTTTCTCTGTGTGGGTCCATCCCTGGTGTCTCCCTCTTTTTATAAAGACACTAGTCCTATTGGATTAGGAGACCACCCTTATGACCTCATTTAACCTTAATTACCTCTTTAAAGGTCCTGTCTCCAAATACAGTCACATTGGTTAGGGCTTCAACATATGAATTTGGGGACACAATTTAGTCCATTACAGTAGTCTTTTGTGTCTAACTGCTATGACTCAGCATAATGTCTGTATGATTCATCTGTTTTGTGGCATTTATCAGTAGTTTTTTCCTTTTTATTGCAGAGTAGTAGTCCATTGTATGAATATACCACAGTGTGTTTATCCATTAATCTATTGATAGATATTTGGGTTATTTCTAATTTTTGACTATTATGAATAAAGCTCCTATAAATATTCTAGTATGTTTTTGTTTACATATGTTTTCATTTCTCTTTGGTAAATACCCACGAGTGAATTGCTGGATTAAATGGTGAGTATGTTTAATTTTATAAGAAACTGACAAACATTTCTCCAAAGTGGTTGTCTCATTTTACATTTCCACCAGCAGTATATGAAAGTTTCAGTTGTTCCACATCCTTACCAACACTTGGTATTGTCAATCTTTTTTTTTTTTTTAAGCCATTCTATTCAGGGTGTAATGGTTTCTCATTGTGGTTTTAATTTACATTTCCTTGATGACTAATAAAGTTGAGCATCTTTTCATGTGCTTATTTGTCACACAGATGTCTTCTTTGATGAAGTGTCTGTTCAAATCTTGTGCTCATTTTTTAAATTGGGTTGTTTTCTTATTATTGAGTTGTAAGAGTTCTTTACATATTCTGAATACAACTCCTTTATCAGTTATATGCTTTGCAGATATTTTTCTCCTAGTCTGCGGCTTTTCATTCTCCTAATAGTGTCTTTTATAGAGCAGAAGTTTTTCATTTTGATTAAATGTGGCTTATCAATTTTCTTTGTGGATCATGCTTTGGGTGTCATGTTGTCTTGAATAAAGGCAGTTTTACATCTTCCTTTCCAACCTGGATGCCTATTTTTTCTTGTCTTATTGCACTGGCTAAAACCTTTAGTACAATGTTGAACAGAAGCGATGAGAGCAGGCATCCCTTCTCTTGCTCCTCATTTTAGAGGGAAAGTATTCAGTCTCACAATATTAAGTATGATGTTACCTGTGAGTTTTTCATAGATGCTCTTTATCAGGTTGAGGAAGTTCCCTTGTACTACTAGTTTGCTGAGAGTTTTTCATCAGGAATGGATGTTGTATTTTTGTCAAAAGTTTTTTCTGCATCTATTAAGATAATCACATGGTCTTCTTTCTTACTTTGTTAATATTGTGAATTATATTGATTTTTTAATGTTAAGTCAACCTTGCCTTCCTGGAATAAATCCCACTTTGTCATGATGTATTTTATCTTTTTATATGTTGTTGGATTTGATTTGCTAAAATTTTGTTTGGAATTTTTGCATCTATGTTTATGAGAGATATTGGTCTGTAGTTTTCTTTTCTTATAAATGTGTTTGTCTGCTTTTAGTATCAGGGTAATACTGTCCTCAGAATGAGTTGGGAAGTTTTTCTCTTCTTTAGTTTTCTGAATTTGTATAGAATTGGTATTATTTCTCCTTTAAATATTTTTAGAATTTACCAGTGAAGTCATCTAGGCCTGAGGTTTTCTTGGGAGAAGGTTTTAAGCTACAAATTCAATTTTTTAATAGAAACTGGGCTATTCAGGTTATCTCTTCTTATTGAGTGAGTTTTGGTAGTTTGCCTTTCAAAGAATTTATCCATTACATCTAAGTTGTCTAATGTATTGGCATTTATTGTCTGTTGTTGACATCGGCAAAGTTGTCATAATATTCTCTTATAATGCTTTTATTACCTGTAAAATCTGTAGTGAGGTCACTTCTCTCATTACTGATATTGTTAATTTGTGTCTCCTCTTTTTTCCTGATCAATGTGGCTAAAGACTAATCAATATTATTGATCTTCTCAAAGAACTACCTTTTGGCTTTATTGATTTTCTCCATTGTTTTGCTGTATTCTATTTCATTAATTTATGCTCTGATCTTTATGATTTCCTTTCTTCTGCTTCCTTTGGGTTTCATTTGCTCTTCTTTTTCTAGTTCCTTAAGGGAGAAGCTGAGGTTACCGATTTTTGTGTGTGTGTGAGGAAGATTAGTCCTGAACTAACATCCGTTGCCAATCCTCCTCTTTTTGCTAAGGAAGATTGGCCCTGGGCTAACATCCATGCCCATCTTCCTCTATGTTATATGTGGGATGTTGACACAGCATGGCTTGATAAGTGGTGCGTAGGTCCGCACCAGGATCTGAACCTTTGAACCTTGGGCTGCCTAAATGGAGCATACGAACTTAATCACTACACCACCCAACCAGCCCCTGAGGTTACCGATTTAAGACTTTTCAAGTACTGATTTAGTAGCAGCCCACAAATTTTGATATGTTGAGTTTTCATTTTCATTCCATTCAAAGTATATTCTAGTTTCCCTTTTTTTTGTGTGTGAGGAAGATTCACCCTGAGCTAATATCTGTTGCCAATCTTCCTCTTTTTCTGCTTGAGGAAGATTAGTCCTCAGCTAACATCTGTGCCAACCCTCCTCCAGTTTGTATGTGGGACGCCCTCACAGCATGGCTGACGAACGGAGCAGGTCTGTGCCTGGGATCTGAACCCGCAAACCTGGGCTGCCAAAGCAGAGCGCACAGAACTTGAACCACTCGGCCAGGGAGTCAGCCCCTCTAGTTTCCCTTTTGTATTTTTATTTGACCCATGGATTATTTAGAAGTGTTATCTAGTTTCCAAATATTTGGAAATTTTCCAAGAATCTTTCTGCTATTGACTTCTAATTTAATTCCATTGTGATGAGAGGACACATTTCTTTATGACTTGAATCTTTTTAAATTTATTGAGACTTGTTTTATGGCCCAGAATATGACCTATTTTGGAAAATATTCCATGTGCTTTTGAAAAGAATGTGCATTCTGCTGTTGTTGGATGAAGTGTTCTATAAATGTCAGTTAGGTCAAGTTGACTGATGGTGTTGTTCAAGTCTTCTAAACCCTTGATTATTTTCTACCTACTTGTATATCAGTTATTAAGAGGGAGTACCAAAATCTCCTACTGTAATTGTGATTTGTCTGTTGTCCTTGCAGTTCTATCAGTTTTTGCTTCATGTATTTTGAAACTCTGTTATTAGGTGCATAAACTTTTAGAATTAAGTCATCTTGATGAACGACCTCTTTATCATGATTATGAAGTGTTCTTCTTTATACTTGGCAATATTCTTTGCTCTGAAATCTACTTTTTCTGATGTTAATATAGCCACTCCATCTTTTTTTTTCACAACTATGTTTAATTTAATAATAGATCATGGACATCCTTCCAAGTCATAGACTTGGAATATATATCATTGGAATAGACTTGGACATCCTTCCAAGTCATAGACTTGGAATATATATCATTATATATATATGTAAAATTGACATATAATTTTATATTAGTTTTAGGTGTACAACATAGTGATTCAATATATGTATATATTGCAAAATGATCACCACAATAAGTCTAGTTAACATCCATCACCACACATAGTTACAAATTTTTTTTTCTTGTAATGAGAACTTTTAGGATCAACTCTCTTAGCAACTTTATCAAATATACAATACAGTATTATTAACTATAGTCACCATACTGTACATTACATCCCAGGTTTATCTTTCTTTCTTTTTTTTTTTTTATAATTTTATTTATTTATTTATTTATTTTCCCCCCAAAGCCCCAGTAGATAGTTGTATGTCATAGCTGCACATCCTTCTAGTTGCTGTATGTGGGACGCGGCCTCAGCATGGCCGGAGAGGCGGTGTGTTGGTGCGCGCCTGGGATCCGAACCCAGGCCGCCAGCAGCGGAGCGCGCGCACTTAACTGCCAAGCCACGGGGCCGGCCCCTATCTTTCTTTTGATTAGTGTTAGCATGATATATCTTTTTCCACCCTTTTACTTATGACATATCTGTATCTTTATATTTAAAGTATGTTTCTTATAAGCACCATATAATTTGATCTTGCTTTTTTATCCAATCTGACAATCTCTGCCTTTTAATTAGAGCATTTAGACCATTTACTCTTTTTTCACCTCAAAGAAATATGTGAGTTTTTTGGTTTGGTTTGGTTTTAGTTGTGGTAAAATAAACATAACATAAAGTTTACCATCTTAACCATTTTAATTGTACAGTTCAGTGCTGTTAAGTATATTCACATTGTTGTGCAATCTCCAGGACTTTTTCATCTTGCAAAACTGAAACTCTATATCCATAAACAATAACTACTCATTTCTCCCTCCCCCAGCCCCTGGCAACCACCATTCTACTTTCTGTATCTGTGAGTTTGGTCACTCTAGATACCTCATATAAGTGAAATCATATAACACAGACCATGTACTTTTAATATGATTATTGATATGGTTAAGTTTAAGTCTATCATCTTGCTATTGGTTTTACATTTGTCCTGTTTCTTTTTTTCCTCTTTTTCTGTCTTCTTTTGGACTGAGTATTTTTTATGATTCCATTTTATTTCCTTTGTTGGCTCAGTAGCTATAATTCTTTGTTTTGTTATTTTAGTGGCTTCTTTAGAGTTTATGGTATATATATCTTACAGTCTGCTTTTAATTGATATTACACCACTTCATATATAGTATAAGAACCTTACTATAGTATATGTCCATTTCTCCCCTCCTGGCCTTTATGCTTTGTTGTCATACTTTTTACTTATACATATGTAATAAACCACACATCATAATGTTTTTGTTTAAGCAGTCAGTTGTCTTTGAAAGAAATATACACAGTTATAAAAACCTTATGTATTCACTCCTGTAGTTACCTTTTCCAGAGTTCTTCATTCTTTTGGGTAGATCCATATTTCCATCTGGTATCATTTTCCTTCTGCCTGAAGGACTTCCTTGAACATTTCTTATAGTGCAGTTCTGCTGGTGATGAATTCTTTCAGCTTTTGTGTGTCTGAAAAGATCTTTATTATACCTTCATTTTTGAAGATACTTTTGCTGGGTATAGGATTCAGATTGAGTGGGGTTTTTTTCTTTCAGTACTTAAAACATTTTGCTCCACTGTCTTCTCACTTGCACTGTTTCCAATGAGAAATCTGCAGCTATCTTTATATTTGTTCCTCTGTATATAATGTGTCTTTTTTTCTCTGGCTGCTTCTAAGATTTTCTCTTTATCACAGGTATTGAGGATTTGGATTATATGTGTGTTGGTGTAGCCTTCTTCAGGTTTCCTGTGGTTGGGGCTCATTAAGCTTCTTGGATCTGTGAGTTTACAAAATTTAGAAAACTTTTGCTATTATTTCTTCGAGTAATTTTTCTTACTCCCACCTCTTTTTTAGGGACTCCAATTACATGTATATTAGGCTGCTTGAAGTTGTCCCATAGTGCACTGATGCTCTTTTCATTTTTTAAACTTTTTTTTCTGTATGTTTAATTTTGAATAGTTTTTATTGTTATGTCTTCCTGTTCACTAAAATTTTCTTCTGCAATGTCTAATCTGTTATTAATCTTAGCCAGTGTGATTTTCATCTCACTCGTAGTTTTCATCTCTAAAAGTCTAGTTTGCATCTTTTTTATATTGTGCTTTTGAACATATGGGATATAATTATAATAGCTGGCTTAACATCGTTGGCTGCTAATTATAACATCTGTGTTAGTTCTGGGTCAATTTTGATTTATTTTCTTCCTTTTTATGGGTCATATTTTGCATAGCTGATAATCTTTGTTTACATTTCAGACGTTACGAGTTTTACCTTCTTGGGTGCTGGATATTTTGGTATACCTGTAAATATTCTTGAGCTTTGCTATGGGACCCAGTTAGATTACTTGGAAACAATTTGATCATTTTGGTCTTACTTTTAATTGTTAGGTGGGACCAGAGCAGTGTTTAGTGTAAGGCTAATTATTCCCCACTACTGAGGCAATACCCTTTTGAATATTCTACCAAATGCCCATGACTGATGAAGTTTTCTGGTCTGGCTGGTAGGAACAGACACTGTTCCCAGGTCTGTGTGAACACCTACCATTGTTCTCTAATCCTCTCAGATGGTTCTTACCCCAGACTTGGGTAGTTTCCTCATGCTCATAGGTCAATCATGCTGAATACTTGAGGGAGACCCTCTACAGTTCTCCAGATCTCTGTGCACCTCTCTCCTCTCGAGTACTCTGTCCTGCAAATTCTGGCCACCTTGGTCTCGCCAGACTTTTAGCTCTGTCCCCAGACAGAAAATTCTCAACTCTGAGAATTTTCTCTCCCTGTGCTACAGTCTGGAAACCCTCATAAGGCAGTAAGTTTGAGCAATTGTAGGGCTTGCCTGGTTTGTCTTCCCATCTCTTAGTAACTGTCCTTCATTGCCTGAAATGGTTTGAAAACTATTGTTGTTTCAGGCAGGAGAGTAAATCCAGTCCCTGTGCCTCCATCTTGGCTGAAAGTGAAAGTCCTTCTTTTTATTCAAATTCTTTCTTATCCTTTGTTGCAACTAGAACAGTGCTGGACACATGGTTGGTTCATTCATTGATAACTTTTGAATTAATCCATCTTTGTAAGTAGTGATAGCCAAGCAAAAGTTTGTTTAGAAATTCAATTATAGGTGATTGGGTTACTTTTTAAATGTTCAGGAACAATTATTATAATTATTATTCAAATGAAGACCAAATTCATTTATGAAATCTACATAGAGGCAGATTAAAAAATTTTTGGATATGTACTATATAGAAATGTTTTTGAAATGCTTGCTTCATGTGGACCTGCTTTATTTTAAACTGTTTTCTAACTTATAGAAAATGACAAATATGAGATCAACACATCTACAGCAGAAACCATGTTTACTGTCACTACCAGAGTCTTCCTGAATGCCTGGCACATAGCAAATACTTGATACATCCTTAAAGACTGATTAAATAATAGAACACTTTTTTACTTCACCAAACAATATTATTTCATTTCAATAACATCTCTATCAGATATACCTATCCTCCCATTTTATAAATTGAGGATCTATTTATAATCTATGCCTCTTCTGGTCTCTTCATGATGCACTCTGTTGCCCTCACTTTGTAACATTGTTTTATCAGATGAAGCTAACACAAATCAGTATTTCTTTTTCTATAAGAGAGGCCAGCATTTTGATTTGGAAATGTTAATTGAAGAGGTCTGGCTTATCCTCTTGGAAGCATCAGACTTGCATAACACTTTGACTTCTAGCTGGATACTCGTGGATTCTTGGGGCTCTAGCCCCTTGCCTCGAGCTCTCTCCCTATCTGTTATGCTCTTCTGTGGCCCAGCCAAATCTTGCACATGCTCCGGAAGCCTTCTCCTGCCACAGCTATTTTGACCTTCTGCCTGCTCCTTAGACCTTAATTGTCTTTTTCATTCACTTGGTACCTAATCAATCATACACACCCTTTGTGTTTATGTGGGAACATCTGTCTCAACCAGCTCATAACCACCTTCAGAACAGAGGCCCACATGTGCCTAGCACAGTCATAATAATAATAATAATAGCAATAACCAACATTTATTGAGTGCTCACTATGTGCCCGGCCTTGCTAAGAGCTCTTTATGAATGACTTCAATTAATCATTACCCTGCTCTAAGGGAGTGGTGTTATCACTATCCCACTTTCCAGATCAGGAAGCTGAGGTCAGGGGAGTTAGGTCACTTGCCCAGGGTGGCCAGCAGAGTCAGGATTCAAACGCAAGCCTTCTGGCTCCAGAGCCTTAGCCCTCAGCCACTGCACGGTGCCGTGGCCCTGGGGTTGCAGTGGGTTGCTCAATACATCTTTGTTGAATGAATGAAAACACAGAGGTTTGGCCTGTGCAGGAGGGAAATCTCCAGCAGAGCCCTGTTCTGTTGTTCTCTCGGTTTTGCTGTTTCCCATCACCACTCCTGTATTGTTGCTGTTGTTTTAGGAGCCAGATCCTGTGTGGTCCAGGAGGAAAAGGAGAGGATAGAAGTGAGATGCCTACACCCCTCTCCTGCCTTCCTCCCTTGCAGGTTGGGCAAAGAGCAAGTTGGGACAGTTCTTCCTGCCACCCCCTAGCTCTCAGAGCCAGCCAGTAAACTGGAGCAGGGAGAAGCAGAAAGGGAGGTGTGGGGGGTAGCGCCATCCTCAGGATCACTGGTTTCTGGGGCCTGTACCTCCCAAGGCTCAGTCAACCGGATGTGCCTTTAGCTGGCTGGAATTTGGCCGGATTTACAGAGATAAAATCAATCTGACCCTTAATTCCCCAAATGTAATTTATGGGCTTGCCTTCTGTGTGCCGCAACACGTCTGGCTATCCGAAATCTGGTAATTATTTATGTAAACACGGCATCCTGCCTTTGTGGATTATAATTGGACTTGAACAGCAAGAAGCAGGGACTTACACAGTTGGGACTCTGCTGAAACCTTCCTTTTGAAAACGCTCACCTGAGTCTTTGAAATCTTCCCTGTGGCTCAGGGAAAGCTTTAACCAGACCAAAGAAATTTTTTTTCTTTGCTTCCTCCTTCAGCAGGCCTGGGCAAATTTATTTCCAAACACCACCTGGTTCTATAGGTCCTCTCAGAGAATGGAGTGAAGATACTCCAACCATCTTGGCTGGACCCAAACTGAGAGCACACGAGCCCTGGGGTGGAGGCCTCCACAGATCTCCTCATTGTCTGTTGGAACATGAATTTTATACCCCCACTAAGAATAAACAGGATTAGGAATTTAATGCTGTTTGGAAAAGAGGAGAGGTGGCTGGTGAAAGAGAAAGGTCTTTGCTTTTTATTCACGCCGCGAGTTCCCCAGGAACCTTCGCTGTACATACACACACGAGAGCCAGGAGGATTAGGGGAAAGAAAATGAGCTGATTGAACCAGATGGTTCAGGAAGCACTCCCAGGAGGCCACTGGGGTGGATGAATCTGCATCTTTAAATAACATTAATTTCTGAAAGGCCCAAATTGTTTCCTAAATTACTGCACTAAACTCTCAGCTTTCATCTATTTTTATGGCACCTCTCCTAGTTGAAGGCAGGAGCTGCTGCTTTCTGATGAGCCACCTTTGGAGAAATTCCTCATCCTCGGTGCAGCCAGTGAGAAATCAGTTTCCTGAAGGAAAAAGAAATCTTTAAGAATCAAGGTGCTTTGAAAAATGGATTTTGTCATAAAACCACCACCCCTGGGTGATCTGAACAAACTACTCAGTCTAATGCCAGCTGGAACACTCATTTCCTCAGAAGCCAGGGGCAAACAAATTAACCTCAGTTTCTCCATCTGTAAAATGGGGTTAATAATGCTTACCTGCTGCAGGAGTGCTGTGAGGTTTTAATTGGGTAATGGCTGTGGAGCCTTTTGATGTACTAAGTTTTATTAACTTCCAAGGGATTCCCTGAGGCCAGAAAAAGCAGTTAAAACCCAAGAGAGAAGAAAGGCATCGAAACGCAACTTGGCTAAGCATTCTACCTCCAGCTCCAATTTCAGAAGTGCAGAGTCCAGCGGCCAGCGCGAGTGGAAAGTGGTGTCCAGAGCTGGCGGCTGTTTGAATGGCATTTGGGGAAGGAGAGCCTGAAGGTTGTCTCGGAGAGAGCTTGGCTTTCAGATCGTGGAGGGCAAAGGTAAACAAATGGCCTGGCCTGATCAAACCAAGATCATTCAGACCCACTAAGGTTCTTTTCTAACAGCAAGTCACCAGTAAGGGAATTGTTTTGGTGTTAATCCAAGGTCCTTGGAATTGAATTTAGAAACCCCCAGCTTCTGGCTTCCTGCTTCCAGACAATTAAATAAAGAGAGAACTCCAGGTCTGGCCTCTAGCCAGGGTTCCTGACCAGAGAAAGGGTGGGGAACAGCATTGGCGAAGGGTCAGAAAATGGGCTTTTTCGAGTTCTATCACTCACAGCCAGGTGGACGGGTCTAGGTTACGAGGCTGGCTATGTGCCTCAATCTCCTGCTTTGTAAGAATGATTTCAATCAGATTTCAATCAATGATTTCAATCATATATTCAATCATATATTCAATCATATATTCTTGATTTCAAAGAATCATATATTCTTGATATTCAATGATTTCAATCAGATTTCAATCAATGATTTCAATCAGATATTCTTTGCCTTAAGGGCCCAAATAATTAAGATTTGGAATGCGAAATCTCCACTAAAATTATGAAGCACACTCAAAGAGTTAGCCATTATAATCCAGGACAAACCCCTACTTTTCCTTCAGTAACTTTTAAAAATCTCAATTATTTGGTTAATTGTACTCCAAGTCAACTCATTCAGTACAAGAAACCCCATCCTCCTCTCTAACTTTTGATTCCCTCCACATGTTGAGTGCCCATTGATCAGTCAACGTGATTGGGCATCAGATACATGGACACAGCCCAGGAGAATGACCAACTTGTCAGTCTACCTGGGACTGTCCCCGTTTGGCACTGAAAATCTCATGTACCAGGAACCCCCACCCCCAACCCCCGGCAAACTGAGATGGTTGGTCATCCTACCAGGTCATCACGCTAGTTAGAAAGTGCTGGTTACCAGTTCCTGACAAGCAGCTATTGACCCAACATGGGCATATCATAGAAGAAGAGGCATGGCGATGTGGCAGAGGAGCACTGGTCAGGGAGTCTTACGACCTGGCTCTTGTTCCTGGCTCTCCCACTATCTATTGACTTCAGATCAGACTTGTGGCCTCAGTTTGTTCACCTGTAAAGGGAGGGTGTGTGATGCAATGCCTTTCTCACCTTTTCCTCTAGGAGAAATGGCCAGAAGACTTGCGGAGCAACTCGCCCAGACCCCTGAGGGATGCTGTGTGGTTTTTAGCAAGAGAGGCCAGTCGTGGGAACATGCTGGAGACCTAAGTCCATCTCTGCCTGTGGGATTCAGCTCCTAGTGCCCCTTGAGTCCTTTAATCCCCTTTCTGTGTGAGCAGCAAGCACATGGCTGGGAATGTGGCAGCCCTAAATTAACAGCTGAGTGCTGTACATCATTTTTTAGGTCACTTTCCTTCCTAAAATGGCCACATTATACCCCTGAGACTCAAAACTTTTCTTTTCCAAGGCTGGGTTAGATTCGAGTTTGGCAAAATGGAGCACTGAGTCCAAAAATTACAACAATTTAAAAGATCTGTGCTGCTTCCCTCATCACAATTTACTAAGCTATACCTTTTTTTGGTGTGGTTTTCTGTAACTGTATTTTATTTTACAATATAAAAGTAAAGAAAAATGCCTGCTGTTAAAGGAAGCGAAACCACTTTAATTATATATATGTTTTCACTTCGTTGTCCAGGTTCTTGAGCCGAACCACCACTGGGATCCCCTCTTTGTCTGACCCAGCCAGACAGGGGAGATCATGAGGGTTGGATTGTTTTGGTGGTGACGCTTCCTTTTGGGGGTTGATTCTTTTAAAGTGCCCATGACAGGAGTTTATGATAATGAAAGCAGTTTTCTCATGACAGATCAGAACCTGGCCTGTAGAGCATTTAAAAAAACAAAAATTTACATTGAGAAGAAATGGGGAACAATGATTGAATCAAAGCCGCCTCGGCAGCCTGCCCCCACTCCGCCCCCTCTGAAAACAGCCCTGTTTCAATTTCACTGCTGAGCTCAGCCTGCCTGCTCCAGACGTCCAGACCTCACACTCTATAAATCGTCTCTGCCCTTGCCCCGGAGTTGCTGACTATATGTATTTTTGGGCTTGGCATTAATTCCCTCATCCTTGGCTGGTGACATTAAGATTTGTAACTGATAGAATGTGTTTTTAATGTATTTCCTGCAGGTTACTATTAAAGAAATCTAATTCTTCTGAACTTGCAAAAGGTTCTGCTTCCATTAGAAAAAAAAAAAGGTATTACGGGAAGAATTTCCCTACAGCCTCCAGATGGACTGGGCAGCCAGCGGGCTCTGGGGCTCCGGAATTCTCTGCTTAGCTCTGCCACTCACTCTTCCTCCTCCCTCCCAGTCTGTTCTCCTCTCTGCACCTTTGTTTTCTTGGGTATGAAATGAGGATAAATATTTGTCTACGAGATGAGGGTGTTGTAAGGATTAATTGGTTGGTGCTTCAGGAAGCCTTTGAAGATGAAAGACGCTCTCTGCAGATGCTAAGTAAACTCGTAATGTGTCTGGTTTTAATGAGCCAGGTGAAGCCAGTGGGGAAGGCTGGAGATTAACTGTGCCTAGTCCAGAGCCTGCCTTGGTGGGCTGGGCTGAAGACTGGGTGGAGCTCCCCCTGGCTCCCTGGTTCCTAGCACAGGGCTGGCACACTGGTGTCTATCAATATATGCAAAAGGACCTGAATTGGGATTTAACCCAGACTCTCATGTCACAGAGAGCAGGGCCCCAGACTTCCCAAAGCATTCTGATTGCCCACCATTTTAGTACATGGCCTGGGCAAGTTACTTAACCTTTCCAAATCTCAGGTCCTCATTTGCCAATGGGGATTGTCAGAGTCCCCATCTTGTAGGGTTGCAGTGAGGATTTATTGTAAAAGTGGCTAACAGCAATTGAGCACTTCTAAATGTCAGACAGGCTGCAAGCACTTTACACTCGTGAACTCACTGAACTCTCACACCAATCCAATGAGGGAGGAACTATGGTTATCATCCCCCTTCTACAAGTGACAGAATTGAGGCACAGAGTGGTTACTTGGTGGCTTACATAAGGCCCACGTTCTCGAGCACTAGCTAGACTATTGTTCATGAAACACTTAGCAGAGTGCACTGGACACACCCTGAGTGCACAACAAACAGGTTGGTTGAGGAGTTCTTAGACTTTGCCTGACTTGCCCAGCCAGCAAAGAGATGCCCCATGGGGGTGTGACACAGGACAGGCCCTGGGAAAGCAGGAGCCAGGAGAGAAGGGCCAGAGTAGACACCAACAGGGGCCCAGAGCTACAGGAGGATGCCAGGTGTGTGTGTGCAACCAGCCAATTTGCAAGTTTCGGTAAGACAAGTCTGGGCCTGCTCAGGGTGACCACAGTTGGGACCCATGATACTTCATCAAAAACATTTAATGGCAAATCCTGGTACCTCAAAGGCAGTCTGAGCTATGAGCTTCGAACGCTGAAATATGGGAATTCCTGGGCAGGAGGTATCTTGGAAGGTGGGGGCTGTATTGCTACTATTCAGGCAATCAACAAACCAAAGGATCAGAATGAAGCAAAATAAGACCCTGGCCCAAGCAGTCCTTTGAGTCCATGTGAGGAGCCAGAAGGGGAAACTGAGGCCCATGGAAGAATGATTTCACACCCCAGTATATGACATCACAGCCCAGGCTCTGACACAGTAAGGGAACCAGCTAAAACGCGGGTTGGGGAAGCCTCTGGTTGGAACAGACATATCTTCAGCAACTGCTACTGGTGATGGAAAGGTGGAAATGGAATTTTGTTTAAATATTATGTTGTTTTGAAAAGTCTGACTAATGTGAAAGTCCCTATTTAAAAAGCAGTTGACTCTACATTGAAACTGGTTGGCGTCTCCACGCCCACATGTTGACTAAGGCCTTGGAAAACAAACTTCCTGGTAGATCCTGATTCAAATCACTCCGGAGTGAATGCTTCAAGGTACAATCCCTGAGCTGTGAGCAGAGGGGCCTAGCCAAGAAAAACCCTGTGTCTGTGTTTACGAAAAGGCAAACAGATCCCAAAGGGAGGCCCAAGTCCTAGCTGGCTTTGGGCACAGGCCCTCCAGGAAAGAACACACGGATTCAACGGAGGCCCCAGCACAGCTTCTCTGGGACCCCAGTTAGCCCCATTTCAGAGCCCTTCTCAGGAAGACAGAGAAAGGCAACATGGAGCCTTTTCTTACTGAGCACCCACTAAATGCTGTGTCATTCACCGCATCTTCAGCACAGCCATATGAAGCACGTGCATATTAAAATCGCAATGTCCATTTTCTCAATGCAGAAATAGGTTCCGGGAGGTTAAGCAGGGTGATTTATGTCCCAGTCTCCCTCAAATAGTCACGGTTTATGCTGTTGCCCCAGCATAATTAATAATAGCTTTCCCTTCTATTCTCAAAAGTGCCCCTATTTGGATGATAAATTATATGGACATCCTAGGTTAAGTGAATTGCCCAAATTCACCCAGCTAGTGAATAGCAGAGTTGGGATTCCTCAGTTCAAAAAGCAGATACTGAGGGAGTTACTCCTCACTCACAATACTAACAAAGACTGACAGGAGCGTTAACCACAAAGCACGGACAGCCCTTTGGGAGCTGCATGCTTGCTCCCCCCGCCCCCTTCACCTAGGGCCTCCCCGAGCCTGTCTGATGTGTCTCTGTGCAGGAAGGAGCACACCAGTTGGCGTCAGGCTCAGCAGACAAAACACACACCTTCACCAACAACCCCCCTTGGTGTGTTTGTCTTGTCTGCTGAGCACATTTCTACCAGCTCCTGCACGATAAAAATGCAAGAACTGGCTTCCGCATTTGGGCCACCAGCCCAGCTCCTGAGCCCTGACTGCCAAACCAGGACCACTTCAGCCCACCCCACTAAGAGGACCTCCTTTCCCCGGAAGGCTGCCTGGGGCCCACCCTCAGCCTTCCTTCCACTCCCTCTGTTTCTCCAACACTTGCCTCTGAGACATAATTAGGGTTTGTCTGTCATCCCACATTCCTCTGAAATATCTGTTTATGTTTCAGGACCACAGGACTGATCCAATCCAAGCTCATTTTTACCAGTGAAGAAACTGAGGTCCAGAGAAGGCACATGACTGGCCCAAGGGCACAGAGCTGAAAGTTGAAGCCAAAAGACAAGGTCTCCAGACCCTGAGGCCAGTGTTCTTTCGAGCCAGGTTAGTTCTCAGCTTGGCCTGAGGCAGCCTGGTAAGGGGTACCTCCAGTAACAACTGGAGAAGTCCTTTATATGATGAGACTTGTTGGGTGCAGAGACAAAGATGTGTCTGCTTGACTGGGTCCCTCAGCCCTGAATCTGCCAAAATCTCAGGGTTAGCAGCAGGGGCCTTCAACCACCTACTGAATCCACTTGACTGCCTCCCTGCCAGGTGCTTATGCACAAACACCCTCAAGGTCAAAGAAATCACTAGTCCTGAGGTGGCCTGCTGTCTTCAGACTCTGGCTGCTAGAAATGTCTTCCTTGCATTGAGTGGAAGATAGTGTCCTTTCACCCTTCAGTTTTAGTTTCTCCCAACCACCCAATGCAGGGCAAGTCTGATCCCCCTTCTCCCACATATTCTTAAAATAGTTAAAAACTCACAGCTACTAGTCTTTTGATTGTTCATCACATGGTGTTGTTTGGTGGCAGAATTGGTGGAGAGACCCAAGGTTGAAGCCCACTTCTGCCCTTTATCTGTTGTGTGGCCTTGGACAAGTCATTTAACCTCTCTGAACTTCAGTCTGCTCATCTGAAATATGAGATCACGATAGTGTTTACTTCATTGGTATTATGAGGATCAGATGAGATAATCCACATGACTGGCTCGGTCCAGTGTCTAGCACAGTAAGCACTTATAAACAGTAACTAATATCCTCACTTTTCTTCAACTTCGTATTATATTTCTCTAAGTGCAGCACCAAAGCTTTAGTTTCTCTGGAAGCCACATCACATGACTTTTATCATCAAGTAAAACCCATGTCCCTTTTTCACACACAAGGCTGCTAACGTTTCACCCATGAGCTGTCACTCACAAATTTGCTTTGTTCTCTCCCTCTGAGCGTGAGGCTTGCAGCTCCTCAGATTGTATTTCACCTTATTAGAGGCTGCCTATCTTTGTGGCCCATCAGGACTGTCTTTTTGGATTCGAGATTTGGAGATGAGGGGAAGACGATAACCACGTGAAAACTACAAAGGCTCAACCACGTGAGGTTCCAGCCTGCCTCCTTTTTCTTTCTCCCATCACGGGTCCGTAAAAGCCCGCCCAGCTGCCCAATGAGGTGACCCTTCCAAGCCTGACCTGCCGTGTTGATGGTCCTCTGGCAATTGTCTGCAGAGGAGCCCTTGTGCCCCTTTTGAAGTTCAGCGGAGTGAAGTGTGATCTAAGTGAGCTGGAACACATTTTGGTAAAGCAGCTTCCACAGCCGGGGGCTCCTTTCGGCAAAGCCATTAACATGGGAAGCTGAGCTGAGGCTAAGCTTTCCTGTCTGAGTCCTCCAGCCCTTCTGCTGGCCTTTGATCACAAGACATGAGGACATTAGTGCTCAAAGGGAAAGCCCTGTACAACCCCCTTGTTTTACAGATGAGGAAACTGAGGCCCAGAGAGAGGAAGTGACTTGCCTGCGGTCACACAGCTCTGAGGGCCAGAACCAAAGCCGGGACCCTTGTCCACACTGGCCAGGCCCTCCTAAGGCTGTACAAAATGGTGGGTGGTCAGTGAGGAAAAAGAGAGAGGACAATGCAGATATGGAAGAATCAGGATCCCTACTTGGAGAACACCAGCGGGCCCCAGCGTCTGCACGCAGGCTGGGCCAGCTGAAGAAGGGAGGAATAACAGTATAAGGCTGGTTAATACCCACAACCTCTTCAAAGCACCGTTACATTGCTGGTCTCACAACACCAGGAGGAACTCGTCAGGGCTGGTGTCTCGCTGATAGGGTGTCTGCCCGAAAGGCGAAGGGACCTGCCCAAGGCCTCACAGAGCAGGCAGGTGCTTCTGTGGGAGTGTTTTGCCCTGGAAAATGGCTTTACGATCCCTTGGATAATGAAGAGAGTAATACCAGGATCAATCTCACGAGGAGGTTGTGAGGATTAAATAAGTGCTCAGAATAGCGCCCGACACATCCTCGGTAGGGCTAGCTGCTGTCATCATCCCCAGTCCCACCACCACCAGGACATCTGTTGTTCTCACTCACCCGCAGGGCTGATTCAGCCAACGAGGCCATGTCCCCACCCTCCCTCACCTCGGGAGAAAGGAAGGTTATTTTGGCAAAGGGTGGACTTGCAGCTGGGCTTCTTGCCCAGATTCCAAACCCACTGGTCAGGGGGCCATAGGAGCACCCTATGGAGACTCTGGACCAATGGGTGGCCCCCCACAGTGGGGAGGTCTGGCTGTGTGTCCTGAGGTGTCCAGTCTGTCCTCTGGCTCTCCAGATGCCCCTCCTAGCTTCCAGAGCACCTGAGGAAGGGAACCATCCTGTCCTACATGTCCTCTATTCCTGGTTTCTGGAGAGGCTTCTCAAGGGTAGAGGGCTGGAGAAGGGCACCCCAGCCCTGAATGCCAGCAGGTCCCCCAGAACAAGACATACGAGTAATTCTTACCACGTGGGGGAGTCAGGGTAGAGAGGCAGGGGGACCTGGTCTTTCTTTTTAGCCTTGGAATCTCGGTGTGCAGCTCTCAGCAGCAGATTGTTCTTCCTAATTACGACCTCCTCAGGGTGCTGTGAGAATGAAGTGGCATTCCTAGGGACTGATGGGGTGAAGAGAGTCCAGAGCCTGCTGAGGGCCTCAGGAGACCCACTCGACAGATGATCCACAAACACGGAGTGTCCACAGTTCATCTCCTTGTATGTTCTATATTTGACTTCTTCTTAGGTTCCTCCTGGAGGCTTTAAGAACCAAACCCAGGACATTTCCTTTCTGTGAAACTTCTCACAGCAACTAGCAACTGATTTTCACCTTGGACACCTGAAGGGATGAATAAATTGTGAGCTGGTTCTCGCACTTTGCAGCATCTTTGCACCCTCTCTTTCCTCCCTTCTTCAGTAAGTACCATGTTGTACATCACATTGATCAGTGAAGAGACAGAGGCAAGGAAGACAGAGTCCTGTCCTCAAGGAGCTCCCTCATGTAGACACCACACTTCATATAGTGTGGGAGGTGCCATCACAGGATGGCACAGATGTGGAGGGAGCACAGAGCAGAGGGACCAGGTCTGACTGAGAAGAGTATAGTCAGGGAAGGCTTCCTAGAGTAGAAGATGACTGAGTGGAGTCCTGCAGAAGGGTTCTGAGCTGGCAGATTTAGGGGGTAGGGATTTGGAAGGGTGTTAGAGGCATCCCAGCCCCAGGGGGCTGCCTGAGCAAAGGTGTGGACGTAGGAAAGAGCAGGCAAGCCTGGGACCACCAGGAGATGAGCAAGGCTGAACGTGGGGTGTGAGGAGAGCAGAGACAGTGCTGGGTGGAGACAGGAGCAGGGCTTTGTGTGACAGGTTATCCTGCAGGTAGGGGCGTCCTTTTCGGAGCCTCATGTCTGCCTGGTCTCTCAATCAAAGGAACAGAGTGGTGCAGGGGAGTCTTTCAAGCCGAGGACTGAAACCGGGCTCTGTCCCTTGCTGGCTGTGTGGTGTGGACGAGTCACTCAACCTCTCTGAGTCTTGGCCTCCTCTTCTGGAAACACAGGGATAATAGTCCCTCTCCTGTAGAGTTACTCAGAGAATTAAGCAAATAAAAGCAGAAAACCCCTATCACAGTGCCTAGAACTTAGAAGGGGCTCCCTAGAGACATGTTCATTCCTTTTTTCCTTTATTTATGCATTCATGTTCTCCTCACTGCTGGTTTCACACTCTGTAGTCAGCAAAGGAGGTGATAAACTCCTTATGTTAATTAGGACATAGTTTGGCTGCTGTGATAAAAGCCAAAATAACAGTGGCTCCAACAGGACAGGACTTAATTTCTCTCTCTCACATAGCAGTTTAAGCATAAGCAACAGGGTGGATACGACCACTCCACATCGCTGGCCACCCACCCAGGCTCCTCTGTAGCTGCTCTGCCACCTGGACCCACAGCTTCCATCTCTCAGCTACTGGTGCTGTGTTCACATTCCAGCCAGTGGGAAGGGGAGAAGGGAAGTAGAGGGCCTGCTCTGCCCTTTAAGGGAACCCGGCAGTTGGTCACACGACACTTCTGCATGTTCCAAGCCACATGCCATTGGCCAGAACTTCATTACATGGCCACACCTAGCTGCAAGGGAGGCTGGGAAATGTAGTCTCTAACTCAGTAGCTCTCCACCAGGGAGATTTTCAATGCCAGGGGACACTGGGCAATGTCTGGAGATATTTTTGGTCACAACTGGGAGGGTGCTAATGGGTAGAGGCCAGGGATGCTGCTATATGTCCCACAATGCACAGGACAGCCTCCCGCCAGAAAGAATCATACAGCTCAAAATGTTTAACAGTGCCAAGGTTGAAAAATCCTGCTCTACCTGGGCAGCCAGAATTCGGGAGTTATATTACAAAATGAAGATGGAGAGCGAGGATCCTGGGGGATGACCAGCAATTTCTGCTAAAGTCACATACATCGAGGGTTACAGGAGTGAAGGGGATTAAGTGGTATCTTTTCCCAGGGTATCTCACTCCCGCAGGGATCAAAGCTTTAAGTCAATAGGCTTTGAGGACTATCAAGAATTAGGAGGATTTGTGGCTGGGCAGCCCTGAAATCTCACCCCCTGGGTGGCCCACCCAGAGCCATGCCACCAGGGAGGCCGGAACCCACAAGCCTCCCAGGGAGATGGGGCCCCACAGGTGGGGTTCACAGCCTTGCCCTGCAGCACTTCAGCCTCCAGAAGGTTCTTCTTGAGATAACCTGGGACCTTTTAAACCCCATTTCTGATTTGTTGTTTTCCTAGGAAGTGAAAACTGGGCTGAGCAAAAAGGAGACTGAGAGATAAGGGACCTTAATTTCCAGGAAAGATACCATAGTAAAATTTTCAGGGTATTCACCTGACAACACTAAATTACTTGTCTTAAACCCCAGCATGAGAACCTGGCCACCAGAGAGGAGTAAGGATTCGGATATATTGTAAAGAACTATCCCGCTGATACCCTATTCTACTGCACTTTCTCAGTATCAGTGGTTCACTGGGCATCTACAACATTCCAGACACTGTCTTTAGCACTTTACAGATGTTACCCCCTTTAATCTCTCCACCAATTCCTGAAAAAGCTACTATTATCCCCATTATACAGAGGGTCAGAGAGATTAACTTGTCCGAGGCCACACAGCTAGGAAGATGCAGACAGACAAGTTGTGGCCTTGGGAATGTCTGGCCCTAAAGCTCATGCTCTTTCCGCAGCCACCTCTCTCTCTGCCAGGATGGCCAAATGGGGATCCAACCTACTGTTAAATGTCTGCACCTCCAAGGAAGGAGGTTCACCCCATCTCGGTCACCTGCTCAATTGTCTAACCCATAAACAAACCTCAGTCTGTGGATAAATGCTGCAAAGAATGGTGTCATCCATTCTCTAATTTGCAGCTGGGAAAACAGGAGCACAGAGTGGTCAAGTGGCTTGTTCAAAGCCACACAGCAAGTCAAAAAGTAACTCAAAAGCCCTGCCTCATTCTGTTCTAACAAACAAACAAACAAACAAACAGCTATGGTGCTGCAGCCCCGGCTACCCTGTGGATTTTGCCGGGAAAACTGAGTTGTTAATGTGGGGAAGAGGTCCAGGAGAGAAGAGACTCCAGGTTTTCATAGCTGTGGGACTCCTGGGGGCTGCACAGAGGAAACCAGCAGGAGAAGAAAGGTTGTTTTTGCTGGTATAAAGGAAACAGCAATGACTCAAAGACACACGTGCTCCAAATCCATTGAGCAGAAAGGGCCCATTTTAGATAAATGCTCTTTTGAGCCTTAACCACACCCGATGCCACAAGCCGGCATTTGTCAACAGGAAGCCCATCCCAGTGATGGGTATTCTGCTCCCTCACGCTGGCTGCCAGGGGGTGACTGCTGGGGGTCGGGGAGAACCAGAAGCAAGGGGCTGGGACAACAGACGCAAGGAGCCAAGCCCAGGGAATAACCTTCAGGCCTCTAAGGAAGGCAGTTGTGTCCAGCAGCCAGGACCTCAGATTTTCCCAGGCCAGGTCTACCACAAAGGGGCCTGAAATAGCTCTGAGGTTCTGTGCCCACGGGGCAGGGAGGGCAGTGGCAGGGACTGTGGGCAGTGGGAAGGAGCACAGCACCGCTTTGTTGGGGGGGCAAGGAGCTCTGCCTCCACCAGGCTGTTCCACCTGCCAGCAGCATAGCTGGGCAGAGACGCCGGCCCATGGCTGGGCTCAGCAGAAAGAGAAAGCCATTTGTTAGGCCATGATAATTAATCATGAGAAGAACAATCAGACCATCCAAATGGAGGGACATTCTGCAAAATAACAGCCTGGACCCAAAAATGTCAATGTCATAGCAGCATTATGCATAATGGCCAAAAAGTGTAAACAACCCAAGTGTCCATCAACAAATAAACAGATAAACACAATGTGGCATATTCCTATAATAGAATATTATTCAGCCATAAAAAGGAATGAGGTACTGATCCATGTTACAACATGGATGAACCTTGAAAACATTACGCTAAGTGAAAGAAGCCACACATAAAAGGCCACATATTGTTTGATTCCATTTATATGAAATGTCCAGAATAGGCAAATCCATAGAGATAGAAAACAGATCAGTGATTGCTTTGGGCTGTGGGGGCTGGGAATGGGGAGTGACTGATAATGGATACAGGGTTTCTTTTGGGGATGATGAAAATTTTCTGGAATTAGGAAGTAGTGATAGTTGCACAACTTTGTGAATATACTAAAAAACCACTTTAAAAGAGTGAATTTTATGGCATGTGAATTATATCTCAGTAAGAAAAGTTTTTAAAACATAATAACTAAATACAATGTGTGGTCCTTGATTGGACTCTATACTGGAAAAAAAAGACAGCTACAAAGGACATTATTGAGAAAGGGACATTTGAAAATAAACATTGTATTAGATGATAGTATTGTATCAGTGTCAAATTTCCTGAGTTGATGAGGATGATGAGGTTATATTGGGAAATGTCCCTGTTCTCACTAGAGACATGCTGAAACATTTAGAGTGAAGTGTCTTGATGTCTACAAAGTACACTCAAATGGTTCTACAGCAACAAAAGCCACGTTTGGAGGATTCCTACCAGGGCTACAGCATGGGACCAGGAGTCCCATGACAACCTTGTCCTCATGACAAGGTTACATAACTTGCCCAAGGTTGCATAACTAAAAAGAGACAAAGTTAAGAAATTAGGTATCATCTAGTGTAGTGGTTAAGAGCGTGGGCTATAGAGCCAGACTGCCTGGGCAAACATGCAGCTCTGCGCCTTACCAGCTGTGTGACCTTGGGCAAGTTACTTAACTTTCTCTGTGCCTCAGTCTCCTCATTTTAAAAGTGGGAATAATGATGATAACAATAATAGTATCTACCTCCTGGTGTTATGTGAGTTAAAACATGTGAAGCCCTTAGGACAAGGCCTAGTACACTGAAAGTGCTCTGAACTTGTTTTGGGGAAAAATCTGAAACCAAGTCTAGTCTGTAGGAGAGACCAGATCTTCATGCCACCTCCTTTCTAGAGAGATGATGGAATCTCAAAGGACGCGGGGATAGAAAGCACTTTCAAAGGGGCAGGGTAACCAGAGGGCGGGGAACTGATGGGTCAACAGGCCGGAGAAAAGGAAGGCAAGCACAAGGGCAGGACCTCAGAAATCAAGTCTAGGGGGCACAGGGAGGGGAGCAGGAGTGCGGAGAGACCAGGCAGAGAGATGTCACATGAGTTGGGACTGACAATGGGGATGCCCTAAACTGAAGGAGAGGGGACAGTCTTAGGACCTTCTAGCCCAACCCTCCCATGTTCCAGTTGAGGAAACTGAGGCTGAGAGAGTGGAATAACAGGAGGAGGGGCTTACAGCAGACAGTGCAAAGCTGAAAATATCAGCAGGACTCCTGGCCCCATGCTCTAGCCCTGGTAGGAATCCTCAGAACGTGGCTTTTGTTGCTATAGAAATGAAAAACACCTGGATACTTAAATGATGGGCATTATTAAAATGCTCTTTGAGGAATTACCATTGCTTTCAATACTTGAACACTCCCCACCACCATCCCCTGCCCCATGAAAGGGAAGCTGTCACTGAAGAGAGACATAATATCCAGTATTCATCGTTTCTTACGAGGTGCTGAGGACCATGCTGGGAAACACACAAAACCCCACCAACTGGGCTCTATTCCTATCCCCATTTTGCAGATGAGGAAAGCGAGGCTTAACAAGACTAAGGAGTTAGACCAAGGTTGCAGCTAATAAGCAGCAGAGACAGGATTTAAACTCAGTACTTCTGAGAGGCTGCAGAGGCTGTGTCCTTTATGCTCCACCAGTGGTCTCCAGGTGGGTGCTTGTGCCCCGGAGTTGTGTGGGAAATAACGTCAGAATGTCTATTTTTTATCTCATCCCCTTAAAATCCCTATTTTTTAGTGTTGGTCTTATCATGTACTAATGCACGTGCATTGCAGACCCTATGGGGTGGCCACCCAACAGCCATTCTATTCCCACCTCCATCTTCTCTGGTTGCCTGATACTTTCCCAGACTCCTTTGTGACCCGTGAAGCCAGGTGACCCAGTGCTGGCCAATGAGGCAGAAGGACACACTCACCAGAGGTTTCTGGAAAAGACATTTTGCTTCTTAGAAAGAGGATGAGTGCCAGAGCAAGGCAGGCTGGCACTGCCCGCCCCCTTTTTCTGCTGAGAAAGCAGATACAATTTGAACATGTGACCTTGAAAAGACAGACTTGAGAACAAAACCAGCACATAACCTAATGACATCTGTGACCTGAGGAACAAAGCTGAGCCCACCCTCCCTGACCAGTCAAGGTGCCCAAGTTAGCCGTTACCGCCCAAGCCTTCAGTTACTTGCAGCTCCCACATCCAGATGAAGAGGAGTGAGTCTATAATTCCTACATCATTAAACATGCATCTATTAGGGGTGTATGCTCCAAATTTCTCACTGGTAAAGAGTCATGTGATAGGGATCATAAAAACATGGACTCGACCTTTCTCTGCTGTGCTTTGGGGGCAGGAATGCAGATGAGGAGTAGGCCCCAAATGATGAAACCTCTGTCCCACCCTCAGGAAGGCTGAGGGGAAGAGGGGGGTTGGAAGTGTGTGTGTTGGTAAACCATCCCTCAGAAGAATCCAATCTATGCAAACTGCTGAGTGCTTGGAATTCTCAGGTGTTCTCCCCGCTGCGTAGTTTCACCTGGCTATAGGAACTAACAGAAGAAACTGTGTCATATGTCATTCTCTAGAACTCTCAGCAGGTTCAAGGGACCCAGAAAGGTGCCTGCCTGGGATAGCTCTCGTGACTCAGGCCCAGCAGGTACATACTAGGAGAGCTGAGAACTATGAGGAGAGAGCCCCCTGCATTCCAAATGGGTGAGCAGGAAGGGGAGTAGGACAGACTATGTATCACCAGAAATGGGTCCCTGAATCAGGAGAGATTCAACTTGGCTGCAAACAGAAAACCATACAGCAGTGGCTTAAACAAGATAGAAGTTTATTTCTGTGTCATGTAAAAGAAGTCTGGAGGTAGGAAATCTGGGCTGATATGGTGGCTCTCTGGTCATCTGAGACTCAGGCCCCTTCTATATTTCTGCTCTACTCTCTTAGTGCATGGCTTTCTCCTCAAGGTCACCTCATTTTCCAAGATGGCTATGGAGCGCCAACCATTACATCTGAACTCCAGGCAGTGTGTAAAGGTAAAAAGGGTCCATGCCCCTACCCTCCCCATTTAAGGAGTTTCCCTGAAGTTTCTGCTTACAAATCACTGGCTGCAAGTGAGGCTGGGAGTTTTTCTTTTGCCTGGGCACAATGCTGCCTTGAATAAAATTGAGGTTCTGTTGCTAAGGAAGAAAGAGGAATGGATTTGGGGTGGCAACTGGCAGCCTCTGCCCCAGTCTCCAAAGGCAAGAAGGCATCTTGGGTCAGAGGAGAGAAGACAGGACCAAAAATTAAAAGATATGCTCTGACCTTTATGAGTCATGACCTTGGTTAAGTTCCAGAACCTCCCTGAGCCTCAGCCCCAAACAGAGGGCTGTGGGAGTGTCATGTGACCAGATGCTGTGAAAGGGCGTCATAAACCATAAAGCACTATTTCTGAGTAGGGAATTATGTTGCTGCTACTGCTATCATGAATACTAGGAGTGGCTGGCTGTTTGCTGCAGGGAGAAAGGCAGAGGAGCCTGGGGGGAGAGGACAGCATTTCCTGGGAACAATAGAAAGATGCTGCTGATACTCAGGCTGTGCACGACTTATACCCCTGCGAGCAGTCTGCTCCCCCAAGGCCACGTGCCCCAGGTCTCGTAAAAACCCAGGGACTGGCAAAGGCCCACGCTGCCTTCTCCAGCCCTCAGGGCCCCAGACAGGCAAGTAAACAAACACAATACCTGGGGGAGGCCCAGACACCCAGGAGAGAGGGGAAGGCCTCCAGGAGCAGAAACCGAGTTCTGGGTCTCCACAGGGCCAAAATAACTGGCCAACTGAGTCAATAGGCCAACACATTGGTCACACTGGCGGGGGAGAAACCAAAACCCCAGCCAGATCTATTATTTAGCAGTTTGTCACCAAGCAAAAATATAAATTATCCACTCCCCCCAATCCCAACTGCAGGGTTGTTTGGTGTCGGGAGTCACTTTGGGTCAGCCCAAGCCAAGTCAAATGCTTGGGATCAGCTCTCCCCACAGTGACCAGTAGGGCAGGTGGGAGGGGGACTCCCAATGTCGAGGGAAGGGGCAACCTCTTCTCCAGGTCCCCAGGCCCTCTGTCCTTGCAAGCAGCTCCCCAGGGGGATGCAAACAGCCCTTCGCTGGCTGGGGATAGTGGGATCCCAGGGGGGCACTCGAAGAATTTTTATGACACAGTCCACCCACAAGTATTTGCTGCATGCCTACTGTGTGCTTGCAAGCCCAGGGCAATGGTGGATTTTGCTCCAGAGGCTGTGAGCTCAGGGATCAGGGCCTCACCTTGGGGCTGGGGTGTCCCCCATTCCCCTCCAGATCCCTGGCAGTGTGAGCTGTGCAAAGTCGGCTGTTGACAGTTCAAAAGCTAATTGGTTACAGCTCACGGAGGCCTGGAGGGGTGGGGAAGCAATACAAATCACGAGCACCGAGCACCGTAGAGCATTATAAATCTAGTTTCATAGTCCCTCAGGCTAGGCGCAGATTAAGAGTGTAAATAAGGCTTCTGTAGCTTTACTTTCTAGTTCACCATTCCCTTCACTCAAGACTCGAACCCGAACCTTAAAAAAAAGTTTTGTTGAAGTAAAGATATATACAGAAAAGAACACACATGGTAAGTGTAAAATAGCTTGGAGAATTTCCTCAAAGTGAACATACCCCAGTAACAGCATCTAGATGAGGAACAGAACGTTGCCAGCCCCCAGGAGCCCCCTCGGCCCCCTTCCAATAATCACTCCCCAAGGGTAACTCTATCCTGACCTCTAGCACCATGGATTCGTTTTGCCTGGTTTTGAATTTTGTATAAACGGAATCATACAGGACGTCCTCTTTGGTGCCTGGCTTCTTGCACTCAACATCACGTCTGTGAGATTCACCCAGATCGTTGTGTGTGGTTGTCATTTATTCTCACAACGGCATAGCATTCCAGCGTGTGAACAGACAACACTTCATCCATTTTACTGTTGATGGACATTTGGGCTGTTTCCATTTGGGAGGTATCACAAAAGTGCTCCTAAAAACAGAACTTTCTTTTCACAGTCAGATCCCACAGCCTTTTTTCTGAAAAATGTTTTATTGTGGGAAAATATGTATAATATAAAATTTGCCATTTTAACCATTTTTAAGTGTATAATTCAGTGGCATTAGTTACAGTCAGACTGTTGTGCAACCATCACCACTATCTATTTCCAAAATGTCTCCATCATCCCTAAACAGAAAAATCTGCACCCGTTAAGCAGTAACTCTCTATTTCCCCTCCCACAACCCCTGGTAACCTCTATTCTACTTGCTGTCTCTATAAGTTTGCCTATTCTAGGTACCTCATGTAAGCGAAATCACAATATTTGTCCATTTGTGACTGGCTTCTTTCACTCAGTATAATGTTTTCAGGGTTCATCCATGTTGTAGCATGGATCAGAACTTCATTCATTTTGATGGCTTAATAATATTTCATTGTATGGATATACATAATACCACATTTTGTTTATCCATTCATCTGTCGATGGACACATGGGTTGCTTCCACCTTTTGGCTGGTGTGAAAAATACTGCAATGAACATTGGCATGCAAGTAGCAGTCTGATCCAGTCTTTTACTGAGGACCTGCTGTGTGTAGGGAACTGAGATCGGTACTCATCCATCCATTAGCAGACTACCATGTGAATGAAGTGGGATTATTATCCCCAGGCTACAGATGAGGAAACTGAGGTTCAGAGAAGCCAAGGAATTTTCACAGGGTCAAGGAGCTGATCTAAGCGGCTAAGAGCACAGCTCACATCCAGACCTTTGACCCCAAGTTCTTTCCTTCCTCCCCTCCCCCTGTTTCTCTCTTGCAACTTTCTGGTCACAGAGGAAGTTAGAAGATTTTGGGTTGCAGCCTAGTTCTTGCTTTAGTTCCAGGTAGAAAATCTTTCCCTTGGAGCCACTAAACCCAGACTTGGGCTTTCTGGAAGCATTTTCCTCTCTCCTGGCAAACAGCCCAGGGCAAGGGAACAAGAGAAGCTTCTTGGCCCCCTCAATTCAACCCTTAAACTTTGTGCTCTAGTTTTTTTTAAAAAAGCTACAAGTTTTGTCACACCTCTGCTCTCCTGCCACCAGGCCTCCTGAGCTGCCCAGGGTCAGTCTACATTTCTTAGCTCCTCTCTTGGTACAAACAACAGATTATCTAAGACCTAATCAGGTTTTTATTCAAGGGACATGGAGAGAACTGCTTAACTCAAAGTGTCCTCTTTCTCAGCCCTGCCACAGTAAATTTTGGAGAAAGACACCTACTCTGTGTGGGGCTGTGTATAATTTTGTTCTGGGAAGTAATCAAACGTGTCTGATACAGTCCCTGTCCTCAGGGCAGCCCTGTCTGGCTGGGGAGGGTTGCGGGGAGGGAGGCAGGACACAGTCCAAGAGCAACAAGGATGGAGCCCATGGAGGGGGATCCTGATGGTACAGGAATGCTGCCCAGGGTTCTGGAGGGAGCATGGGGACACCAGAGGGGACATCCTCAGACATCACCTGCTGAAGGCCCTTGTCATTCACCATGCAAACGTTGCTTGAGTGTATACAATGTACCAGGCACGGTGCCAGACCTTAGGGAAGGGGAGCCACAAACACGGACAGTTCCCAAGAGCTGCCCAAGCCACTCTTGGGCTCTAAAATGAGGCAGCCCTGTGCGCAAATCTTGTGGCACGTTGGGCATGAGCTCCCAGCCCCCCTTGCAGGTAATACTCGCCTCTGCGCTGAATAGGGGCTTCGGGCCTCTCACCGAGCTTCAGGAGAATCGAGCCGACTGGGCCAGCTGGGGGATCCGAGGCGCGGCCCTGGGGTGCCCAGCGGTGTCCCCCTACCCCCAGGCCTCGCTGTCCCCGCGCCGCGCCGGCCTCCCCGGGCCGACAATGCGCCTTTCAGGAGCCTCCGCCCCCACTGGAAAATCCCCGCGCGGTCTCCCCGGCCGGCGCCTGTTTCCCTCGAGGTGAGGGACTCCGCGCCCCCGACGAGGTGCAGCTGCAACGCGCCCACAGGCGCCGGGACGAGCCGGGTCTGCCCACGACTCCCCGCCCGGGAGCGCGCAGCCTCCCGCCCGCCGGCCCCAGGGGACCGGAGCCAGGAGCTGGGCGGCGGGAAACCCGCTGCCTCCTCCCCAGCTCGGCTTTGAGAATTAAATTTTTAAAATTTTAATTTAAACATATACCCACATATTTATAAATGTTGCATAAGTGTATACATTTTATATCACATAATGTTAAAGTCCGTTCTTTTCTTTTTCTTTTCCTTTTTTCTTGGCTCTTCCTTGGTCCTCCCCGCGGCATCATCTCCACTCCCAGGAATCCCATATTAAGAACCTATAATGAACTCTTCTATATTTTTCTCCATGTTCATATAAGCATATGCAAATATCTCCCTCTGTATTTACATATACACAAATACATATAAATGGAATCTTGTTAGACATATTTTTCTGTATCATAGGAACTGTTATGATTGTTAAGAGGTCTTTTTAAAAAATTATTATTATTATTATCTACATACAATAAAATTCACCTTTATTAATTTATTAAACTACCTCCTTGGGACAGGCATCCATTGTGTTTCCAGTTTTTTGCTACTGTGAGCAATGGTATGATAAAATCCTTGTTACATATCTATATGTATCCAGAAGTGGAATTGCTGAGTTGAGGTGTCCCTGGGTTTAATTTTAGAAGATATTACAGATTGCTTTTGCACAAGGTCTAACACCCCATATCCCTGCCCACAATGAGTGAGGATGTCCTTTCCCCTACACCCAGCAGCCATACATAGGTGGCACAGTGCTTGACGATTCCTACCAGTCTGCTGGGACCACCCTGAAGTATCTCGCTGTTACTTCAATTTTTACTTCCCTGACCCCCTAATGAACTTGAGCATATTTTCATCTGCTTGGTGGCCACTTGGCTTTGCTTTTCCAGGAACTGCATCCTCCTGGTACATCTTTATATGCTTTAAGCATTGAAATTCCCATTTGCCCAGAAGAGCTGGAGAAGGAGGTGCTAGGGTTAATGGAATGGTCTAGTTAGTAGAGAGTTCCCTCATTTGTCACACCCAATTATGAGCTTTCAAAAGATGAGACCATAAGCAGACATGTGTAGTAATAGTCTGTAACAAATATGAGAGGCTTGTGGAGAATGGAAAGTGAGTGGCCTTTGCTATTTGGCAAGTCACCTAACCCCTCTGAGCCTCAGTTTGCTCATCTGTGAAAGAGGGATAATGATGACTGTGCTGTCTACTTCTTTGTGGTTGTTGTAAAGCTTGGCAGTAATTTATGTAAAGAGTCTGCAGCGTAGTAGATGGTCAATAAATGGTAGTCAGTGATGATCAGCCTGGTTTAGGCTTTCCTCTGATGGTTAAATAGGCCTTTCAGAGGCCTAGGGTCAGCCTGAACGTCAGTGAACATTGCATGGATCTGACTGAAACTGGGATTAAGTAAGTTTCCTGTGAGCTCAGTGATCAGATCCACATAAACCAGGGTTTTGCAACCTCAGCACTACTCACATTTTGGGCTGGATAATTCTTTGTTGTGGGGGGCTGTCCTGTGCTTTGTAGGATGTTTAGCAGCATCTCTGGCCTCTACCTACTAAATGTCAATAGCACACCCTATTACCCCAGTCACAACAATTAAAAATGTTCCCAGACCTGCCCAAATATCCCTTGTGGGGCAATATTGCCTCTGGTTGAGAACCACTGATTTGAATCCTCTGAGAGAAACTTCTTGAGGGTCTACATAGCAATGGGAGAAGCCTCTCCCATATCCCTGCTCCCTCTCCACAGGGCAGCCTCCCACTTTTCATCTCCCGGAATTTCCCAGCAGGGCCTCAATGTCAGCCAGATCTGAGCAGGGTGCATCTGGGTGGGGAGGAGCAGATGGAGGATGTCTTCCCTATGGGCATCCTTGAAATGCTCAGCTCTCAGCTTGGGCACAGGACGGAACTGGGCATGCTGCACTTAACAGGTACCCTCCGAAGCTGCCCACAGGTTCGAGGAGCTGCGGTGCCCGCCCTCAAAGATCCTACAGACTGTCTGGGAGGCTGGGGGAGCCCAAATGAAGGTACAGAGTGATAACAGACAAACGATGGCCTGTAATTTTTTCTTTTGCAAGCTGCTCTTCCCTCTCTTCCCCCCTAGCTGTAGACTTGACCCAGGCTCAGCCACGGCCTTTCCCTAGAGCCACGGTTTGCTGACCTCTCTGGGGCTGACCAGAGAATCTATGTATTCGGCCCTCCCTTCACATATGTTTCACTCCTCTGTTTTGAAAAGAATGTTTCACGCCTTCAAATACAATTCCTTATCTCTCCTCCTGACCCAGTTCAAGTCAACACGTATTTATTGAGTGCCAGAGCCAAAACTGCTGATTGCTTCCCACTGTCAGTCCTTCCCTTCTTCACGAGTAACAGAGCCCTGGGCAACATGTCCTGCTAAAAACTACACTTCCAGGTCTCCCTTGCAGCTTGGTGTAGCCGTGTGACTAAGTTTTGGTTGATAAAAGGCAAGCAGGACTTCTAGGTAGGGTGGGGGGCATATATGCTTTTTGTCCTGTTTTTCTCTTGTTTCTGGATTCAGATGTAATGAGTGGGAGTTCCTACTCCTAATGAGTAGCTATTCTGGGGTATGAGGAGAATTTGCGGATGACAAAGCAGAAAGCTAGAAGGGTCCCAGTGACTATGGAGCAGCTGCACCAGCCCTGGAGCTATGGACTTGTACATGAGAGAAGAAATCCTTGTGTGTATAAGCCACTGTGACTGGACTTGTTATCAGCAGTGCCCTCCCAAGTCCATGCATCTGTCTTTGCCATTCTCCAATTCTCCCTGGCCTCAGGCTGAATACCTTAGAATTGTCATTGATTCATATTTCTCCAGCCAGTCAGCCACCATGATCTGTCACTTTTCTGCACTGAGTACCTCTTGTACCTGTCTTTTCCTCTTCATCATTCTCAGCTTGGTGAGGGTGGGCAGGATTCAGGGACATGTGGGACTAGTGGCTGGGATGCCCAGCTGGGCCAGGAGACACCACGAGGGGCAGGCACAGAGGTGATAACAATTGTTTTCTCAGTTACGACTCTTGCTTACCCTGTGTACCAGAGCTAGCATGGTGCCTGACACATACTAAACTCAAAAAAATATCTGGGAGATTAATTAATTGATTGATTGATTAATTGATTGGTTAATTAACTCGACATATGCACGTACATGCATAGATATGGCCTCTATTTTTGCCGTTCATGTGCATACACATTACCTTTCATTACGGAGACACCAGGTTACAAAGAAAACCCTCAAGAGTGTGCTGTTGACTTGAGCCATGTCACTTGTAAGAAGGACAAAATATGTATGCGGTCAGCTTGAAACCCAGGCCCACTACTAGAAATAAACTAACCCCTTGTTGAAATCGCACAGGAAAACTGGAGGGAGGTGGGAGAGACGGGTGGCAGGAAAAATGCCTGAGATCTTACACAACTTGTGCAAACAGAATGACAGGGCTGGGCAGCCCTGGGAGTCCAGGAATTAATAGCCCCGCTGAGGCTCCGGGGGCTCCGGAGATGGAGCTATTTAAAGCCAAGAAATGTCATTTCCACCCACAGAGGTTGCCCCAGTTGCGTTATCTGGACCCTCTTCAGCCCCGGTGTTCTGGCAACCTCCCTGGCCTGACCTCCCAGTGGCGAGACCACAGGGCTCACCGCCAACCTGTCGTCACTGTTCTGTGGGAGGGGGGCTGAACTTCACCTCTCCCGGATCCTCCTCCTCTCTGCTCAGGCCTCACGACAGGCTGAGTGGAGACTCAGGGCCCAGTTCACCCCTCTGCAAGGGCAGCTGAGAGCAAGGAGGCTGCTGCCCACACAGAGAGGCCAGCCAGCCCAGCAGGGTGGCCTGGGGTCAGGGTGGGGAAGATGGGGTCTGGAGACAGAGACCCTTGCCCACCAGAATCATATCCTTGTCCTGCTCTGTGACCTCAGGCCATTTGCTTACTCTCTCTGGGCTCCCATTTCCTCATCTGGACTGAGAAATGAGAGAATCTTCCCCTCTTTGCCCTGTTTCTGGAGTAGGCCGCAGGAGATCAGAGAAGGGGAAGTCTTTTGAAGTCTTTAGGAAGAAAAGCACCATAGAAATCCAGGTATTACCTGAAGCTCCTTCTCCCCTCCCCTCCAGTCAACGTAATCCAACACTTCCTCCGGAGGTGAGAAGGCAGGAGGCTCGTGTTTGAAGTGTCTGTGGGCTCCAGACTGTGTGAGAAGGCAGGAGGCTCGTGTTTGAAGTGTCCGTGGGCTCCAGACTGTGTGAGAAGGCAGGAGGCTCGTGTTTGAAGTGTCCGTGGGCTCCAGACTGTGTGACGGAGCCCCCTGGCCCCAAGCCCCTAGGAGCCCAGGCTCACGTTCTTGCCAGGCACCTAAGGCAAGAACTTCCTCATATCCTGTCTGCTCTGATCTCATGTATCTGCTCTGGCTGATGTTCCTGCAGCTTAAGGGAGGAGGAGGACTCAGAAGCCTGGAGAATGTGCCAACCTGCAGGTGTCTAATGCCCAGCGATGGCTGGGCTTGTTTCCTGAAGCTGAAGGCTGGCCAGGGGAAAGCACAGTGGTGCTAAATGGGTTCCTACGGATGGTGTAGTGAAATGCCGGGGGCATTCCAGCCTGAAGTCTCCCCGAATTCATTGCTGAGCTTATTCATCGCCACCACTCAAGGTGCAGAAGGGAGCCAGGAAATGGCTTTTTTTTTTTTTTTTTTAAGGAAACAGAAATGGAAACTAAGACTTACAGCCCCTTCTCTTCTATGCCCCCTTTTCTTGTCAAATCTTGGCACTTGCCTGAAAGGTATGGATGTTTTTCCTCATTTCAGTTTTTTAATTGAAACATTCTAGACACACTGAAAGGTATGTATCAGTCAGAACGTCTAGATTATGCTGCAGTAACAAACAACCCTGATATCTCTGTGGCTTAACACACTTCTGCTTCTGCTACTTGCTGCTTCTTGCTTCTGCCACACGTCCTTCAAGGGTGAGCAGGGGCCTCTGCTCACTGAAATCACTCAGGGACCCAGGCTGATGAAACAGACACCAGCTCAAACATTGTCAGAAAACAGAAATCTGGAGGGTCTCAGAAAGGCAATTTAATGCTCTAGCTCACAACTCATTGGCCAGAACTAGTCACAGGGCCCCTCCCAACCACAGGGAACCAGGAAGTGCCATCCTACTATGCGCTTAGAAGGGGAAGGAGCCACAAATGTCTGGTGAACAACAGTAATGGTGACCACGGAATAAAGAATTACATCACAAACACCATGTACCCACCACCACCCAACCTAGGATATATCACTTTGCCAATTCTGGTGAAACTTTCTGTGTACCTGACTCAAGTACATCTCTCTGCTCACCCCACCAAGGTGATCATTCTCCTGAATTTGATGTTTATCATTCTGTATACTTTACTATATATTGTTTCTATCAATACATAGTAAAATATATACATATATATATATACCCTTTGCAGAGGGGTGAACTGGGCCCTGAGTCTCCACTCAGCCTGTCCTGGGGCCTAAGATATGTAATTAACAATATATAGTATTGTTTTGCATTTATTTAAAGACTACATAAGTGGCATCATACTATATATATCGATCTGTAACTTACTTTTTTATTTTTTTGAGGAAGATCAGCCTTGAGCTAACATCTGTTGCCAATCCTCTTCTTTTTTCGCTGAGCAAGATTAGCCCTGGGCTAACATCTGTGCCCATCTTCCCCCACTCCATATGGGACACCGCCACAGCATGGCCTGACAAGCAGTGCATCAGTCCATGCCCAGGATCTGAACCAGCGAACCCCGGGCCGCTCAAGACGTGCACGCGAACTTCACCACTACGCCACTGGGCCGGCCCCTGTAACTTTCCTTTTTGATCTACTTTATGCTTCCGAGAGTCATCCGTGTCAATGAGTGAAACTGTGATTGATTCTGTCCTATATGTAGTCCCTTTTGTGACTACCATGATGTCCATTGTGGATGGACACACAGGTCATTTCTAGCTTTTTGCAATTACATATAACAATGCAATGAACATTCTCGTGCACATGCAAGAGGCAGTCTCTCCAGAGTAGAGACTTAGGAAGGCATCTATCACTTAACGAGATATTGCCAAACAGCTCTCCAAATGGTTGGACCAGGTCACACTCCATCAGCTGTATATAAGCCTTCTGGTCTCTCTGTATCTTCATCAACAGCTGGTACAGTCTGATGAGAGTGGAACACCTCCCCCATAGTTTTCATGAAATTGAACTCATTAATTAGTCCATAGACATTTACTGAACACCAACTATGTGCCAGGCACACAGCTAGGAATTGAGGATAATGAAGAAAGGTAGCATTTGATCCCTGCTCTCAGCTTATAGCCTGGTAGGCAAGACAGATGCACTCACTCAGGAATCATTAGAATCGACTGGAAAACATAAAGAGACAAATAAAAATCACCCCATCCTGCTACTCACAGGCAGCCACTATTTTCTTTTTTAAGGACATGCTCATGAGCTTGGGATAAAACAGAGAAGCTTGGGTAGAAGGACAGGGCCCAGCATCTAAGGGGCCCAGACACCTTGCGCCATAACTCGGCAAGATGGTTAGGACCTTAGCGCAGAGGCAGTAGCCCATCAGGTGGGACCACTGCCACGTGGCTTCTGGAACAGTGTGGCTGGGAAGCTCAGCCATGGTCTGGTGAATCAACCTTGGGTAATAGTGCCCCTGCATTCAGGGGTTCAGGGAGGAGCCTTCAACTCTCAAGGTGAGTGATTGGCAAGACGGGGCAGGGAGCTGGCGTATGAGGGATCTGTGATCATAGCAGTACTTAGTGATGGTAACAGTCATATCAAAGCAATCCTGCAAGATAGGCTGCGTGAAGAATCAAGTATGTCTCCTTGATTTGGGCCTGAGTCACTGGGTAGGGGGACCAGGTTGGAGGCAAGGCCAGAGAAGGCAGTTTTATTTTGGCCATGTTGTTTGAGGAGCCATGTCAAGGCTCCTCAACCCACCCAAGGTGGTTGGGTATACAAGCTGAGAGGGCTCTTGGCTATAGCTCTAGGTACAGCTTAACTCAGTAAATCAATCCACAAATGCATGTGAAACCAGGTGTGAGCAGGATGTGACTCTAGACTCTGTAAGGGATACAAAAACATTTTTTAAAAACCACATTCATCAAAGCATAATTCACATACAATAAAATGCAACCATTGTAAGTATATAGTTTGATGAGTTTCAATAAATGCATACATCTGTGTAAGCACCATCATGATCAAGATAGAGAACATTGATAAGAATACTTTAAGATCCCTGTGATTTTCCCCAAGGAGTTCTTCATTTGCTGCAAGATACAGATACTTAAGAAAGATAGTGACATATACAAGGCGGCAAAGCATAAGTTCCAACAATTGGCAAAGGTTATGGGGGATGGGGGCTGGAGGAGGCAACTCCTTGGGAAGTACCTGGTCCTAATGCAAATATACTTGGGGCTGGAAGCTCTCCATCATCCACAGAGGGGCAGGGGAGATGTAGGCCAGCCACCACAAGACTTGCTTGTCCCAAAATATCTCACCGGCCTGAAATGCCACCGTGAGTCACCCCTTCGGTTTAAAACATTTGGTATTCCTTTTGGAATACCTATATTAAAATGCACATAAATTATCTAAGAGACAGCCTTTGAGGTGTGTGGAAAGCCAGTCCTCTACTAACATGTAGAATAGTTGTCAGATTTGCCGGCTACCACCTCAGGAGAGCGTAGGGCTGCTCCAAGACAAACGGGGAGACAGAAAAAGTAGTTGTTCCGTGTCCTCTCATCTCCTTTTTTTTTTTTTTTAATCTGGTGAGAGTGTGGGTTCCTTCCTTTAGGACATCTCAAATTACCACACAGAGGCAAGCCCCATCTGTAAGATTATGACATCCATTTTGATCCAGAAAGAGGGGAAATTTTGTCATGTGAATGAGTTCAGCAGGGGTTTGGGGAGAGGCTCAGCATGGGGATGTGGGGGAACACCCGAAGTTCATGATAATCGGGGCATTAAAGCACTGGAGGTTAGGACAATAGGTGTTTCCCCCTGGAAAAGAAAAGGCCACAGAGGCAGGAGATTGCTGCCTTCAAATATCTGAAGGATGGCTGTGAGGCAAGAGGACTGGAATAGTGTTATGTGGTCTAGCTGGGTCCAGTGTGGGGAAAGCCAGAAGGTGGCAGGTATTAGCTCCACATGAGAAAGAACTTTCTTATGGTCAGAACTCTCAGGATAGGGAACGGGTTGCCCCTGGAAGTGGTGAGATCTCTGTCACTAGAGACACGTAAGCTGAAGCCAGACATCTTTTGGCAGGAATTCAAGCTCTGATCATTGGATTCAATCTCTTTGGTCATTGGATTAGGTCTTTTCCATCACTGAAATTCTCTAATTTGGCCCATGGCCAGCCCTTGAGAATCTCCAAACAAACAGATATTAATTGAGCAATTTCTTTGTACAAGGCATGGTGGGGGAGGAACCAAAGAACAAAAGCCTTGGCCTCTGTCCTCCGTGTCACCTGGCAGATGGTATAGAGGCAAGGTGTGTTTGGAATCACCAAAGGGATAGAAACACACACTTTTGGTGTTTAGAAGCAGGAGATTGTGCCAAGGGCTAGAGTGGTCCAGGGGGGCACCAAGGAGGAGGTGAGATGGCAACAGGCTCTGAGAGATACTTCAGAATTTAGACAGGTAGAAAGAAAGGGAAGAGTGCTCCAAGAGGGAGGAACGGTATGGGCAATGGCCAGGAGGTAGGAAATTACAAGGCACCACGCAGGCTGGAGGAAGGGAGTATGAAGGAATAAAATGAGATGCTGGAGCCAGAGCTGAAGAGGCTGAGAGGAGAAGATGGAGAAGAAACAGGCCCGGGAAGGACGAGGAGAGGCACAAGTCCCACAGAGAAGAGGCGTGTGGCCTGGGTCCAAGGTGCCCATTTAGGGCACAGAGGATGCTATAGGGGGCAGATTTCTCCCCCACTTCCAATTGTGCTGCAGACCACCAGGCATAATGCCCTAAGAATGCCTCTCACCCCCTTCCCTCAGCCCCACCATGGCCTCCGTCCCCGCTCCGGGCAGTGAGTGCTAGAGAAAGACGGGAAAACCCACAAAAATCTTCCAAATAAGACAAATATGTGGTGCAGACAAAGCCGTGCTGGGTGGGATGAGGTTTCAGTTGCTTCTCAATGGGGCGGACCCGTCAAAAGTGGCTTGTGGCCACAGAAAAATGCGTCATCTCCCGCTCTCAGTGGAGCTCACTGTCTCAACTACCCCCCAAAAGAGCCAATGCTGGGGGTTCCCACAGTGAGGGAACTGGGGGTCAGTCACTGGCCTCCAGGTCACCCACATGGTCCTGTCTACTCCTCAGCAGGGGGCTCCAGGGCTTCTCAAGGAACTTTAGAGTGTTGGTGGGGTTGTTTTAAGCTGTCCCCTGGTTGTGGTTCCTGGTCTTCCCAGTGTAGGGTGAGTGTCTGGGGTGCCACTGGGGTGGGTGAGAGGGCAGCCTGTGCAGCCTCTCGGGGCCCCACGAGAGCTTGAGGGGTGGGGGCAAGTGGTGTTCCAAATGGAAAAGTCAGCTGCCCCAGTAGGTGCCTCAGGGGGACAGGGGCTGCAGACGGGTGATGGGAGGAGGTGGTGGGGAGAGGCTCTCCCCAGATGTCTGCCCTGTAATCCCCTCCCCACCCCCACTCCCCTCTGGCTCCCAGACCCCTGGGGTTCATGTTCCATTTCTGCTCCAGTTCCGTGGCTGTTAATGGCCATTGTTCCGTGGAGAAAGACAAAAATGTTTTCAGTTTAGAGGCATTGTTTCGGACTTTCTCTCCGTGGGCCAAGGGCTGGGGATGGGAGGCCTCCCCTTGGCAGGATGGCCCCAGGCCAGGAGGAATTGCATTTGATGTGGGAGGGGCAGCCTGGGTGAGGGGATGAGTGGACTCATTTGTCTGTCTGTCTGTCTGTGCTGGGTGTGCACAGGGAAAGCTCTGAGAGGGGCCAGCACTGCCAAGAGGGCAGTGCCCTTGACACTGCTTTGGTTCCATCCTGCCTTCTGACCCCTCCTGGCCCCCAGCCCCACCCTAGCTACTTTAGCCCCTGCTGACTTGTCTACTTAGGCTCCCCCTCTTTGGATGAGAGAGCAGCTCTCTCTAGGCTCCAATTTCTCATCTGTAATATGAGAGGGTTCCAAGAGTCTTCCTGGTTCTAAGCCTCAGCACCAACAAGTCAGTCACACCAACAGCCCCTTCTTCACTCCAGGACTCCAGTGGTCAGAGCTGGCCTAGAATCTGGCTGAGTTGATGGCCACCTGGACAGTGGGCTTTCTGCCCCTGGTACCTTAAATATTTTTTAACTTATTTTGTAGTCTGGAATTCCACCAATAGAGATTCACTCCTTTGGAGTCTATTTCAAAAGCCATTTGCAATAAAATGAAGAGGATAACTGCTAACACCTTTTAACACTGACTAAGAATAATCCTTTGCTTATATATTTCTCTTCACAAGGTTGAAATCACTTTCAGATATACGATCTCATTTGGGACGGCAACAGCCCAGGAATTAGTTGACCATTGGTAGGTTAATAAGAGCCTGGACACAGGTGATCTCTCCCCAGGAATTACCTGCATTTTAACAGAGGAACGTCCTGAGGGTAAGACTAATCACAAAGGAATGCCTCTCTGGTGGCTGGAATTTCAAGCCGTGGGACACCAGGCAGCGGAAGGTGTCTAGTGTGGCTGGGAATGAGGATGTCACCCTCAAGTGACCGGTGGGTGAGTGACCGGTTGGTGTGTGCCCACTCAGCCTGGAGGTGGGCTGGGCTGCTCACCGGCTGCGCCTGCCCACTGTTGTCAAATCAAGTGACCAGCCCTCAAGGTTCACTGGACCCCCTGTGGGGGCAGATCTGTTGGACAGGTGTCTGGGTTTACAGGAAACACCCGGAGAACAGTAATGACTTGAAAAACAGAGTAAGAGAGAGTGTAAGTGCAGAGGGGAGGACGAGGGAAGCAGAAGTTAGGGAGGACTGGGGCTGGATGAGAGGTACTATGGAACCTGGAAGGCTACAGAAGGTAACTGCAGAAACAAGCGGGTAGGGCAGTGGTGGTCTTCTCCGTGAAGGGCTACCTGGGCACAAAAGCTCATTTGAAACTGGCCAGTAGTAACGGGAGACCAACCCTGGAACAGATTTCGTGTCCACAATGAAAAAAAATGACTATTTGTCAGGGCTCCTAGATCCTAGACAGTTTCTGCGCCCTGTCTTGTTTGAGCCTTGAACTACCCTAGAGGTGGACTTTATCATCCACAGTTTTACAGAGAAGCAAGCTAAGGTTCAAAGAGAGCATGGAACCTGCCTGAAGTCATACAGCTAGTAAGTGGCAGAGCTGGAAGTCAAACCCAAGTCAACCCGGGCCCCAAAGCCTGTCTTCTGACCACTTCTGCAAGGGTGACAGCTCTCTACTAATACTGCCTCCTCTTCCCCTAGAAGGGCATTCTTGAGGCACAAAGAGCATCCTTGCTATTCACTGCATAGGCCATTCCTAACCATTTATTTTTCATGCAGCTAGTGGTGATAGGGGTTCCTCTCCAGCCCTGGTTTGGTGATGACAACAAGAGGAAGAAAGTATCTCTACACTCTGAACTCTAGTGTTCAGCAAACTTTTTCTGTAAAGGGCCATATAGTGACTATTTTAGGCTTTGTGGGCCATGTGACCTCTGTTATGACTCCTCAACTCTGGGGAAAGCAGCCATAAACATTATGTAAATGAATGGACGTGGCTGTGTTCCAATAAAACCTTATTTACAGTATATGTAATTCATACATTTACCCATTCATTTATCTATTCATCTGATTGTTTATTCATTCAAAATATTTTTGCTGAGCACCTTCCATGTATTAGGCACTGTTCTAGGTGATGGGAATGTACTAAACAAGACAACCCCCTGCCCTCTTGGAGCTCACATTCTTTATTTGTACCCTTCAAATAGAGTAGAAGCTCTATTGATTACAGGTGGGGGGAGATTAGGTATTATTTTGTGTTGTGTTTTTTTCTCTGAGGAAGATTGGCCCTGAGCTTACATCTGTTGCCAATCTTCCTCTTTTTCTTTTTTCTCCCCAAAGCCCCACTACATAGTTGTATATCCTAGTTGTAGGTCCTTCTATTCTTCTATGTGGGACGCCACCTCAGCATGGCTTGATGAGTGGTGAGTAGGTCCGTGCCCAGGATCCGAACTTGCCAACCCTGGGCTGCCGAAGCAGAACGTGCGAATTTAACCGCTACGCCCCCGGGCCAGCCCTTGACTTGTTTTTGACCTAGAGGAAAAAGGCAAGTCACACCTGAGGATGAAAGACACACAGGACAGCGGTTAAGTACAGGCATGTGTTGCTTAACAACAGGGATATGTTCTGAGAAATGCATCGCTAGGTGGTTTCTTCATTGTGTGAACATCATAGAGTGTACGTACACACCTAGGTGCTATAGCCTACTACACACTAGGCTATATGGTGCTAATCTTACGGGACCACTGTTGTATATGCTGTCCATCATTGACCAAAACATTGTTATGGGGTGCATGACTGTATAGATTCCAGAGCCGAAATGCCTCTGCCACGTACTAGTAACACAAGTTACTTCACCTCTCTGTGCCTCAGTTTCCTCACCTATACAATGTGGATGATAACAGCAGTACCTAACTCCTAAGACTGTCTTGAGAGTCAACTGAGTAAAATTTACATACAAGTAAAAAACACATACAAGAATGCCTGATTTAGAGGAGGCACATTATAAGCTTCTGTTAAATAAAGGAGATGTCCATGAGAAAGAAAAAAACAACTGTTAGGAATTAGATCACAAGACGGTGATTACTAATTCCAATTTTACCCGCACACTACATTGGACAAATACATTAATCTTCCTTTGCTCCTCTTACCTCATTTTAAAGATAACTATAATAACATAAACTCCCACTGCCTCTTTCACTCAGGTAGAGTGAATCTGAATGACTTCCTGATCCCAGAAGACAGGAAAAAAACCTTTATTTATAAAAATAGGGGCCAGGCCAATTATGGCCCTTGAGCCGTAGTTCACTGGAGTACACAATCAGGTCAAGGAGGCAACATTTACACAGGTAGAACAGTTAAGGAAAAGGGCATGAGTTAAGCAACAGGATGAGTGTCACAGACCAAGGAGCATCCATTAGGGGGTGAGTATACCAAGAGTTTGTGGCATGTGCATGTTGGAGGAGAGTGGGAGGTGGGAGAGGAAAGGCAGGCTGGGGTCAGACTCTGGAGGGCTTTGAATGCCAGGCTGAGTTTACGTATAATTTTATTTATTTATTTATTTTTTCCCCCCAAAGCCCCAGTAGATAGTTGTACGTCATAACTGTACATCCTTCTAGTTGCTGTATGTGGGACATGGCCTCAGCATGGCCGGAGAAGCGGTGCGTCGGTGCGCGCCCGGGATCCGAACTCGGGCCGCCAGCAGTGGAGCGCGCGCACTTAACCGCTAAGCCACAGGGCCGACCCGGGGCTGAGTTTATTTAGACTTTACTCTCAGAAGCAGAGGTTCACAATAATGTTCCCCCCTTTGGGATACCATGACAGGTGATAATCACATGTGAGACTCAATCCATAAGTATACACTAGAATGTGCTGTAGCAGAGATATGCTATATTTTGAGTTCCAAGGAATTCCCTGTGAATGAGTTTACCTTTCCAAGTAGATATAGAGTCCCACTCCACCCCACTCCACCATTTTAATGTTAATTGCTTATTTTCATGTATTGTGGACAGAGAAAATGGCTAGTATAATCTGTTTTTTTCTGAATTTGTTGACTTTCTTGTGTGTGAATACTAAAAATGTATTTGGAAAAAAAATGTGTTCTCAGTTTGTAGGGTATAACATATATTAGTAAACCTTGTTAATTATGTCACTCAAATCTCCTACTCTTCTCATTATGACTTTTGTCTACTTGACCTGTAGATTTCTGAGCCTTCATCCACGGCCACAGATTTGTTCATTTCTCCTTGGTTTCTACCAGTGTTTGCTTTATATATTTTGAAACTGGATTGTTAAGAATTATAGAAATTATATATTTTTGTAAAATTATAACTTTTATCAGTATATCTCCTTTGTTTCTTCTAGTGTTTTTTGCCTGGAATTCCATATCGTCTGATGCTAATGTTACCTGCTCTATTTTTGTTATCATTTGCTTGGTATATTTCCCCCAACTGTTCATATTAAAAATGTTTTTGTCATTTGGTTTCAAATACATCTTTGTAAACAGCATGTAGCAGAATTTTGCCATTTAATAGAGGAATTTTCTCTTTTTTCATGTATTATTAGTGATATTTTTAATAATTTTATTTATTTATTTTTTCCCCCAAGGCCCCAGTAGATAGTTGTATGTCATAGCTGCACATCCTTCTAGTTTCTGTATGTGGGACACGGCCTCAGCATGGCCGGAGACGCAGTGCGTTTGTGTGCACCCGGGATCCGAACCCAGGCCGCCAGCAGCGGAGCGCGAGCACTTGACTGCTAAGCCACCGGGCCGGCCCATTAGTGATATTTTTAGACTTCTCCTGTCATTTTATTTTATGCTTCCTCTTTACCTTGCTTTCTTCTCCTCTTTTTTCCTGCTTTTCATTAGATTAAGTTTTCTTTGCCCCTCATCCCCTTTTTAATTCACTCTTGATTTGGAAGTTGATTTTCTAATTTCCCTTCTTCTGTTGGTTACTCTTAAATTTGAATCTTATATTCTTTAACTCATGATTTTCCATCAACGTCTAGAGCTAATCATGAACTTTTCTCCATTAATACACTTTAACCTTCCTCTTCCTCCCCTACTTGCCACCTCCCAAATTGAGATCCTCTGGGCAGATTATGGTTCCAAGCTGTTGTTTTTAAAATGTTTACATTATGCCTCAATAATTACTCAGACTTCACTAAGAGTTTTACCGGTTTCTTTGTTCACCACAGTTTCAGCATCCCACATCTTCCTCTTTCTTAACTTACTATTTTTTTTTTAATTGAAGCCCCTCTCCCAGGAATTCTTTAAAGAGTATGAGGGTGGCAAACTTTCTCCTTATAAGGCAAAAAAAAAGTCTTAATTTTTCCCTCCCACTTGAATACTTTATTTCCCTTTAGAACTTTGGAGATAGTGTTCCATTGTTTTTTAACATCCAGTCTGATGCCAATTTAATATTATTTTATTGATGACCTGCTTTTTCTCTCTGGAAGCTTCTAGGGTTTTATTCTTTATCTTTCTTGTTCTGAAATTTCACTGTAATGTGTCTAGGTGTGGGTATTTTTTTCCAGGGAACATTCAATCTAATGATTAATTTCTTTCTCCAACAACTGGGAAATTTTCTTTTATTAGTTCTTTAATTATTTTCTCTTGTCTATGCTCTGAAATTCTCTCTTTCAGTAATGGCTATTAGATAGATGTCTCTTAACTTTTTCTCTCAGACTTTCCATCTTTTTATCCTTTGCGCTGTGTTTAAGGAGACTTCTTCAGCTCAATCTTCCTGATAACCAGATCATTAAATCCATCTCAAACCATCTACTGTTTCAAATTCTGATTATCAATTTTTAAATTTCTAAGACTTCTGGTTGATTTTTAAAATGGACTTATTGGGCCAGCCCGGTAGCATAGTGGTTAAGTTCGGTGCACTCCACTTCAGTGGCCCGGGGTCGGAAGGGTCAGATCCCAGGCAAGGACCTATACCACTTGTCAGCAGCCATGCTGTGGCAGTGTCCCCCATACAAAATAGAGGAAGATGGGCGCAGATGTTAGCTCAGGGCCACTCTTCCTCAAGCAAAAAGAGGAAGATTGGCAACAGGTATTAGCTCAGGGCCAATCTTCCTCACCAAAATAAATAAATAAATAAACAAATACATGAATGAATGAAGGAAGGAAGGAATAAATAAATAAATAAATAAATAAATAAATAAAATGGACTTATTATTTTGAAGATAAATACTATTCTTCAACTAAACTGGTTTTTGTTGTTGTTTATTCTATTATCTCTATTTCTTTGGGTGTTAACTCTTCTATATGTTAAGTTTAGAGCTATGCTATCCAATACAGTAGCCACTTGCTATTTAAATTTAAATTAAAATAAAAATTAAAAATTCCGTTCCTCAGTTGCAACAGCCATATTTCAAGGGCTCAATAGCCACATGTAGTGTGTGGTTACATATTGGACAGCTCAAATATAGAACACTTCCAGAAAGTTCTGTTGGATAATACTGGCTTAGAGTTTCTCTGTACCATAGTTTTATTTTTCCTTAAATCTTTAGTGATTCTTAATGTTCTGCTCATCTTTGTGTTTGAGAATACCTATTTGCCAGCTTTGTGTTCACTACAGCCTGTCACTGGTTATTGAGTGGGAGGGAGATGAGTGGCCTGCTGGCAGCTTTTGTCCTGAATGAAGGTTCCCTCCCTATTTCTCTCTCAGAGTGTCAGTAGCTACTTGGAGCATTGCTCTGCCTCTCTAGCCCCAGCACGTTGGGGCAAATCCACTGTTGCCGACTACGGAACGCAATTTGTGTTCAGGAAGCAGCAAGGAACAGCCCTGGACCTCCTCTGCTTATTTTGAGTCTGTTGTCTCAGGCTTGGAGCCCCCCAAGCCCCTCTACCCTCCACAGCATTCTTCTTCTTCATATGTTTTAGCTGTGGTTTCTCCCAGTTTAATTTCTTTATAGCTTTGATGCTATTTGTTCTTTATCTTTCTGGGTTCTTTTTGATATGCTGACAGTTCTCTCTTGTTTTCTCATACTGTAATATAGTTATTATTCTCTTTTCTAAAGTTTTTCTGTCATGTTGTAGATTGGGGTAAGAGAGAGGGTCTTCTGCCAGCTTGACCCAAATTTCATTAAACCTTTGAATAAGAATCGCTCTGCTTCTTGTAGACACATTTCATAACTAACATTTCACTCAACCTGGTGATTCCCACATTCAGACAGGTGCTGGCTGGCTGCATGAGAATCACCTGAGAGAGGCTGGCTTGGTGGCACAGCGGTTAAGTTTGTGTGTTAAGTCAGCGGTTAAGTCAGTGGCCGGGGGTTCGCTGGTTTGGATCCCGGGCACGGACCTACTCACCACTCATCAAGCCATGCTGAGGCGGCATCCCACGTAGGAGAACTAGAAGGACCTACAACTAGGATATACAACTATGTACTGGGGGCTTTAGAGACAAAAAACAAAAAAAGAGGAAGATTGGCAACAGATTTTAGCTCAGGGCCAATCTTTCTCAAAAAAAGAAAGAAAGAAAGAAACACCCGAGAATCCGTGGGCCCTACTCCTAGGGGCTTTGAATGCACAGCTCAGTTTGGGAATCATCGGCCTACTTAGTGGGATGGGTGGAAAAGAGACTCAAGTGCTTAAGATAGGCCACCTACTTTGCAGTCTAGTTTGTGGCCAATACCCAAATGCCCGGGATTTCTAATAGCCAGATCACTATTTCCATGAATGAATGAGACACGGGTGGGTGTGGAGATGGGGAGTCTAAGGGACCTCTTTCTCCTTGGACTGAAGGAGGGTGAGAAGTTGCAAAACCCACTGGGGACAACTCAAGGACAAGAGAGAGACAATAAGTACAACTGAAAGGAATTGAAATGAATGATTGCTGTAGGCCTCTCTCCCTCCCACAGAGATATCAACTCTGCAAACCCCGAAGATCAAAATGGGGCCAGAAAATTCCCCTATCTAGAGATTTTTTTTTAAACTTTAATTGCCATCCTACTGAGGGGCCCAACTCCAGCTTTGAAGAGATATATTTACTGGTTAGATTTGCAGTAATGATTATTATTGTTACTGTTAAGAAGAATACACTCATTGTATCCAGTGAGCTCACAATGCTGCACAAACATGACCTCATTTCTCCTCTGAAAGGGGCAGGTATTGTTAACTCTGTTTTCTAAAAGAAGGACACGGAGGTCCATTGCAGTCCAACCCCTTGAGCAGGGCCACACATCAAGAGAAGGAAGGAAGATGGAACCAGGCCACAGGCCTCTTCCATTTGGGTCCCAGGGCTCCCCGCACTGATCTAGGCTCACATGTCTGGTCAGTCCCTTGACTTCCCTTATAGCCACAGAGTTAGTTCCAGGAGTCTGAGGGGATCAGAGCAGTCAGAGTCACCAACACGAGATACCACAAGAGGAAAAATCATTACTTTTCAGAGGTTCAGCCAGGTCTAGACTCCAGGCTCAGTAATCAAAACCTTCCCTGGCTTGGCCCCAGTTTCACTAGGCTCCAACCTGGCTGACTTCTCTCCCCATATCTTCATCAACGGACTCAAGTACCTCACTCCTGGATCCATGCAGACCCAAAAATCATATTCACACCAAATTTGTCCTTCTACCTAGGAGAAGTTTCTGCTGCCTGCATGTCCCTTGTGTCAATTGAAGTACATTTTGGCCACCGTGCTTTCTTTGGGCTTTTGCTTTCGCCATCCCCCAAGCCCTGTCCCAGAACACATTTTTCCTTTCCTTCCCTCTACCCTTCCTACCCAAGTTTCAAGCCTCAACATGGCCAAGAAACCTTCTCTTGACCTTCGAGAAGGGTCCCTCTCTCTCTCTGAACTCCTGCTGCCCTTATTCATTCATTCCACAGATAATTATTCAGGACCTACTGTGTGTGGCAGGCACTATGGGAGATGATGGGGATATAACAGTGAACAAGCCAGACAAGGTCCCTGCCCTCATGGAGTTTACACTCTAGTAGAGGAGACAGAAAAAACAAAAGTAAGCAATTCTGTAAGTCAAATATAATTTATGAGTTGTCATAAATGTGTATGAAAAGGCCACCAAAACATACCCCAAATCTGCCAATGTCTCTCTGTCTTCCACTCTGTCCGAGAAAGAGCTTGGCTTGTCTAGGTACGTCAAAAAGGTTCATGTGGCCAAAAGGTGAAGGGGGACAAAAGCAGAGGGGCACAAGTGGGGCTGCAGAGGGAGGCAAGGCTAGCCTACACAGGGCCTTGAAGGCCACACCAAGCTGAATTTCATGCTCAGAGCAATGGGAAGACATTGCAGGATTTTAACCAGGGAGTGACATGATTTCATTTTTTACTTTATGACAGAGATTCTCAATAGGGTGGGAGGTGAGGGAAGTGCAACTTTCTCCCCTCTCCCAGGGACGCTTGACAACGTCTGGAGATATTTTTGTTGTCACAACGTGGGGTTGGGGGGGTGACAGTGCTACTGTCATCTAGTAAGTAATAGCCAGTGATGCTGCTAAACATTTCATAATGTGCAAGACAGCCCCCACAACAAACGTCAATAGTGCTGAGATTGTGAAACTCTGCTTTAAGATGACACTGGCTGCTGTGTGAAGAACAGACTCTCAGGCTCAACTCATCTTTCCAAGAAGCTCTTTTATACTTTAACAGGGGCATTCTGGTGATAATGCCATAACCCACAAGAGCAGTCAGGCTGGCTGAGGAGGGGAGGAGCCATTCTGAGGCATCACTGTGCAGAGGCCACTGCTCTGGGGGGAGGATGGTGGGTTCCAGAGACCAGCTCCAAGCATGCCCTCTTCCCCTATAGTCACAGCTGCGACCTTGTCATGACAGCTGCTGCCAGAGTCAGTGCTCTCCTCCTCTCTGACCTCCTGAGTGCCAGGCCTGTACGGGGCTGCAGAGAATCTGGGCACCAAAGGTATGTGATGCCTGGCACTTACAGCAAGTTTATGAGTATTTACAACAGCATGTAAACCTATCATTTACAGCGTCGTCATAGAAATCAACATAGCGTTAAAGGGCTCTCCTCTTGCCCCTGCCTCCCAACTTGAGGTTGGTGTTAAGATTTAGGAAAGGCATGATTGAGCTGTGCTGACAATGGGAGGTCTGTGGAGGAAATGTCTCCAGAGGAAGAGAGGACCAGTACCTCCTCGGGGGTGGGGCTGGCCAAGCAGACGGCGCAGGTAGGAGAGTCTGTCTTCTGCGCCCCAGTTAGGGACCATTCGTCTTCCGCTTCTACAGAGGGTTTTTTTTAACCTTTTTTTTAACCCACTCCATCAGTGGGTTGAGACGTATTCTAAAGGGGATGGGAAAGCATCTCCTAACTTCTGAAGTCTTTCCACATCCTTGCTGTACCTACATATAAAACTTGGTTTGGAATAGGGGAAGCAACAGAGGGAGGAAGGGCAACAGGGGCTGTTTTTAGGCTAGTTTGGAATCAGAGGCCACCTGAGACTTGACCCAAAGGAGCTTGTTGGGAACCCAGTATCAGATATTCCTGGTCAGTCCAGAGGATCTAATCTTGTTAATGGGCCAATAAAAATTAGAGAGACAAAGGCCAAGCCCTGGCAGCTCAAATGAATCTTCTCTGCAAGAGGGAGCAATCTTGTAAAGAGTTGTAACTGAGCAAACAGAGGAATCATTACATTGTGTTTCATTAACTTTAATAGTGCTTGTTAGGTTGGCTTCCAAGGGATGTGGGACAGGAGAGAGAAAGCCACACTCATCATCAGGGCTTGAGAGCAGGCTGGCTCGCGTGGACTCTCCCTGAGGCCCCCAGCGCTGAGCTGGAAGTGGCTCCTCTTGCTACCCCTATGGGCTGCCCAGACACCCTGGCTACGTAGGCAAGGAGCCCAGGCCTCAAGAGCTCAGAATGTTTCCTGCCGGGGTGGGGAAAGAAAGGAACAAAGAGCTTGAGGCAAACCATCTCTGGGCTTGGGCAAGCCACCTGGCCCTGGGTGCCCATATAAAGGCCCTTCCCAGAGACATCAAAAGTCCAGTTCTGGGGCCGGCCTGGTGGCGCAAGCGGTTAAGTGCGCGTGCTCCGCTGCGGCGGCCCAGGGTTCGCTGGTTCGGATCCCAGCGCACACCGACACACCGCTTGTCAAGCCAGACTGTGGCGGCGTCCCATATAAAGTGGAGGAAGATGGGCATGGATGTTAGCCCAGGGCCAGTCTTCCTCAGCAAAAAGAGGAGGATTGGCAGATGTTAGCTCAGGGCCGATCTTCCTCACAAAAAAAAAAAAGTCCACTTCCAGTGCCCACAAGCTCCCACTACAGGATCCCACCAGCCCAGAGCCCGGCCCAGGGACCATTGTCAATGCCAGCCACGCCCCTGACCTCCTCCTTCTTCTCTACCCCAGACATGTCCACTACCAGAAAAACAGAAAACAAACAAACAGAGCCAGCAGAAAACACATCACCAAACAAACCCACCTCACATTGTCCTCTGTGGTCGGCCAGGGCCTGCAGCCAGAGGCTGCTGGCCTGGAAAAGCCCAAACAGGTCCCTGAGTACAGCCCTCAAGCAGAACCTCCTCCCAGTGCAGGGTCTGCTTTGCCTCTCCCCCTGCTGCCTCCTTCATTTTCTCCCTCTCTTCTTTCTCCGTCTTTCTTTTCCTTCTATCCATTCTTTCCCTACCTTTCACTTCTTTTTGTGTCCCCTTTCCCCTCTTCTCCTCTCTGTTCTCTTCCTGCACCCATGATGAAATAAATTTGCTAAATACTGAAGAAATCCAGCAGAGTACATAAAGCCTAGAGTATATAAAGCCAATTCATGACACGAGCTGGCCATGCTGCTGCCTTTCTTTAAAGTCATCAGGGGTCCCGGAGCCTATGCAACAGTGTCAACCCCTTATCATTAAATGGAAACAGGCTCTTCATCATCTGGCCTATCCCACCTCTCACATCTTCCTCCCCACCCCCTTAAATATTTGTCTCTAGTTGAACCACATTGTTAATTCCCTGGAGATGTTCCTCCCCCCAAGTCCTTGCTCACCTCGTTCCCACCACCTGGAACCCCCTTGCACTCTTCACCCAGCTCCATGTATGGGAATCCTATGTATTTTCTGAGGTCATCTTTAAACTCTCTCCTCCTCTGAGTCATCCTCAAGCTTCCAGCTGGAATTTACCTGTCTCCTTTATGCCCTCGTTAGAATTTTATGTTGGCACCTTCATATTTGGGCATTTACTATGTTCTGCCTTATATTCTAATCATTTAGATGCAAATTTCTCTCTCCTATCTAATTATGAACTTGGAACGGAAATCTTTGAATTCTCTTATCCTTTAAGTTCCTGGCACATAGTAAATGCATAATGAATGTCACTCATTAAAAATTGAATCTGTGGTTACAAAGAAACACACATACAATTAATTCCACATCTTAACTTCATCGATGTGGGTTTTATAATAATTACATCTCATTTATAATAATTTCATTTGCAAATTTGTTTGAGGCACTGCGTTCCTCAAGTAGGGTCCCCAAGGTCTGATTTCAGGACTTCACCAAGGGCTGCAGGATGGTATGTTAGACGGCGGCACCTACTGGTGAAGGGGGGCATTACAGCGTGGGTCTGCCAAAGAGAAGCAACCAAATTTCTCAATCCCCCAAGGCCTGAGGGGCCAGTGAGGGCAGAAGAGGACCAGGATGAGTTTCTCTCCCTCCTCAGTAGCCCTTAGGCTGATCAAGGGTAGAAGCATCCCTGAGTCAGAGTCAGGGCTTATTCTCCTCCAGTGCACTGCAGCCTCCTGCAGACTGATTTTTGCAGGACCAGAGTGGGCCAGCAAGGAGTCCCAGCCTGGCTGTGATGCCCCTTAGCTTTGCCGAGCCAGCTCGGCATGATGCCTAAAACAGCTTTCCACCTAAGACAGAGGAGAAGAGGTGGCATGAAGAAGGGAGAGCCTCTTGCTAAACAAGGGAGGCAAACTTTTGTAAGGATATAGACACTCAGCATAAGCACACAGCTGGCAAACATTCTGACCCCTTCCTCGCTGCGGGTTTTCTCTTCTAAAAGGACTCTCAATCCTATGGGAGCCCTTCTTGGAAAATATAATAGAAGCTATTGGGGAACTGAGTTTTATTTTATAGCAATTCATTTTATGAACTGGTTCATGAATACCTTGAACTCTGCCCCAATACCTCCACTCATCCTTTTTTTAATCCAGGATACCCATAGGAAATATACATCAGATGGAGAGGTCCTCCTCTGTCTCTCCATCTTTTTCTCTGGGGAGGGAACCCAGTGGGAATCTGGGGGAGGAGAGCCATAAGGAAATGGCAGGAGAAGCAAAGCCAAGTAGCTCTCAGCAAAGTTAGGAAGTTCATTTCATGTCCCTATAGCCCCCACTCTGGCACACCTTCATTAAGCCTTCAACTGATAACTAAAGTTTTAACTGGCCAAGGCTTAATCCTGTCACCCTCTCTCACAGGGATATTTGTTTGGGACCCAAGGAAAACAAAGTTTAGCTCAAAGGAGTGATCCTCTAATGATGGGATTTTAAGCATTAGTAAGAAAGAGCTTTGATGAAGGGGTGGAGATGATGAGGGTTCTGCCTCCTGAGTCCCTTCCTCAAGGTTTAGATGGTAGCTGCCTGTGGACCCCACCCCATACACTTTGGCCCCATGCCTCTGATCATTCCTCCTCTCTCCAGTCTCCTGCCTCTGGCTGCTTTATCCAGGCTGCCATCAGCCAGTTCTCCAAACCTTTGGGGAGATCCTGAGCTCTAGCTTGAAAGGTTCCAGCTCTGCTTCTTTGTCTTCCAGAATCTAAGAGTCTCTGGCCAGAGTCCCCTCCTAGGACCCCTGAATCTCTATGGTTTTTCTTCAGTTTGGCATCCACACTGCCCCTTCATTTAACACTCTCTGCTGCCACCAGTCTTTTAGGCAACCTGAAGCATTCTCAGGCTGGTGGGAGGCAAGGAGACAGGTCAGGGGATGCTCTGCCTCTCTTTGGGATTCCCATGAGCTCACCATTTCTTCCTTCATTCAACAAACATTCATTGAGCACAACTATGTGCCAGGCATATGCTTGGGGCTGGGGATACAGTGGTAATCAATATTGATCTTGCCCTCAAAGGTCTGACAGACTATTGAAGGAAAACAGCATAGCCAGGGCCGTCACAGGAGTACGTTTCAAGGACCACCGAGCTCCAAGCCTGCTGGGGCAGTAAGAAGACTTCATAAACAAGGTACATTTAAGCTGGATCTTGAAGGGTAGTAGTGATTTTCCAGCTGGCAAGAACATGGTATGTGCCAGGCATGGTGTGGCTTGGGCATAGTGATGGTGAGATTAGAAGAGAAACATGAAATGTCCTTGGAGAGAAGGGTTCAGGACTGACACAGAGGGCCACATATGCCATGCTAAGGAGTTGGAACTTAACCCTGTCAGGTAATGGTCCACAGAAGACACACTGAGTGCCTGAACTGAGGCAGCAGCAATAGAGGTAAAGAAGAATTGATTTGAGGGAGGTTTCAGAAATTTCACCCTCAGGATCTGGTGGCCTGTTAGATGAAGGAGGAGGAAAGAGTCCTTACAAACTCTGAGAAGTCCAGCTGGGGCCGCTGAGTGAGTTATGGGGCCATTAACGCCAAGGTGGAGATCACAGGAAGAGGACAGGTTTGGGGAGAGTGTTGAGAGGAACAGTGAGTTTGGTTAGGGGTTGGTTCAGCTTGAGGTTTTGAAAAATACCACTGGAGATGTCTATCAGTAGGCAGAAATATAGGACTACATAGAAAAGAGAGGGGGGAGCTAGAGATTTGTTGTTAGCGCCATTGAGTTGATCCTACTCCTAGTGACCCTATGTACAGTAGAGCGGAACCCTGCCCAGGCTTTTTGCGCCATCCTCTCACCTTCTGGCGCTACATCAGACAATGCTCCACGGCTATTCATAGGGTTTTCATGGCCAATTTTTTCGGAAGTGGGTGGCCAGGTCCTTCTTCCTAGTCTGTCTTAGTCTGGAAGCTCCTCTGAAATCTGTCCACCATGGGGGACCCTGCTGGTATTTGAAATACCATGCAGCCGCCACAGTATGACAACCAATAGACAGTGTGGTGTGGTTCCCTGACCAGGAAATGAACTTTGGCCGTGGCAGTGAGAGCACCAAATCTTAACCACCAGACTACCAGGGCTAGCTGAGCTATAGATCTGAAAATTGCACATATAGAATTAGAGCTAGAAGAAAAGTGGGGGCTAGAGATATAGATTTGGGAGTCATCACCACATTGGTGGAATCTGGAGCCATAATGCCCCATAATGTGGAGCAAACTGATCACCCACTTTGTGCTGGACCTTCCACACAACTTATCAGCGGTAACCCTCCAACCTGCCAGGTCAGAACTGTATCCTCCCCACTTTCTAGATGAGGAAGTTGAAGCTCAGAGAGGTGAAGAAACTTGCTCAAGCTCACCCATTGATGGGGGTGGGACTTAAACTTAGAACTGTCTGACCACAAAGCCAATATTCTTTCCAACACCCTTGCTGTCCTTGGGTGAGAGTCCCTAGGGAGGTCACATAGTGTGAGAATTGAGAAGAGCCAAGCTAGAAGCACCTAAGAGGCCAGTGGAGGGAGAGTGGCCATTAGGAGATTTGGGAAATAAAGGGCCCCAAGAAGGGGAAGGAAAATGTTCAGAGGCTTCTGATGATGCAGAGAGGTCAGGCTAGATGACTGGCAGGCAGTGCTGGATATGGAGATGTGGAAGTTGCTGGAGACCTAGCAGAGGGATGTCAGAGGGGGCCTGGGCCAGATTGCACTAGGGCGAGGGGTGAAGGGAAGCAGTGAAGTGGAGAGAGGGAGCAGGCGTACACCTAGGCAGAAGTTCAGGAGCCTGGAAGGACAAGAGGCAGCAGGGTCTGGGGAAGTTTGTTGTTGCTGCTGTAGGATGTTGCAGGTTATATTGTGTTTATAGGAGGAGAAGCTGAAGTGAGAGCCTCGAAAAACAGAGGGGATAACTGACAGCGCCAGCTTCTTGTAGGGGCAAGAGGGGATGGGATCCTTGCACACGTGTGTGGGATTGGCCTTGGCCAAAAGGAAGGACCCCTCTTCCAGTAGTGGAAGGAGAGGGGTAGGGGATTGAAAATTCATGCCAGATGGCATCTGGCTTCTCAATGAAACAGGAGTTGAGGGTGCTGACTGGAGAAGTAAGGCTGAGGTTGGCAGAGGGGAAAGAGAAGTTTGGAAGAGCAGCTGTGTGGAGGGGACAGGGCACAGGCTCAGGGCAGTTTGGAGACTTGCCTTGTGATGTGGAGGGGTCTGGAACCACACATCGGTGTTGATGCCAACTGGCAGGTTGGAGATTTTTGTTTCCTTCATAGAAGCAGCCAGGGAGCAGCAGGTGGGGAGGAAGCAGGTGGCAAAGTGACTCAGGTGTGCGAGTGGGCAGAGAAGAAGGGCTGGGAGGACACTGGGATGAGGGGGCAAAGAGGCCACCCAAGTGGCCAGAGGAGAGGCTGGAACAGGTGTGGGCAGCTTGGACCAAGCTACACCTCTCCCAAGTCCTGGCAGGGCTGCCAGTGGACCTCTCTGTAAAGGCAAGACTGAAGACATTGGAGCAAGTTACTCCTAGAATCCTAGGGCTGGAACAGACTTTGAGAGTGTCACTTCCAGTTCTCTCTATATATGGCCAAATGGCTCCTGAGCCATCCTGGACAAGTGGGAAACAAGGACTGAACAGGATCAACCTGTCCACTGACCTAGCATGATCCCCACCTCCCTCTTTTCTTCTATTTCTTTTGTTGTTGCTGTTCTAACTATTCTCTTTTTTTCTCTCTCCATCTGTCAATCACTGATTTTTGTTTATATTTCTATCTTGTCCATCTATTTCTTTCTGTTTGAGTGTCATCAAGATTCACCTCAAGGGGGCCGGCCCTGTGGCTTAGCGGTTAAGTGCACGCGCTCTGCTACTGGCGGCTTGGGTTGGATCCCGGGCGCGCACCAACGCACCGCTTGTCCGGCCATGCTGAGGCCGCGTCCCACATACAGCACCTAGAAGGATGTGCAACTATGACATGCAGCTGTCTACTGGGGCTTTGGGGAAAAAAAGGAGGAGGATTGGCAATAGATGTTAGCTCAGGGCCGGTCTTTCTCAGCAAAAAGAGGAGGACTAGCGTGGATGTTAGCTCAGGGCTGATCTTCCTCACAAAAAAAAAAAACAAAGATTCATCTCAAGTCCCTCCTCGTCCCTGAAGCCTTCTTGGATGATCGACTTCTATTTCCTCCGAGTTTGTGTGGCACTTTCTGTATGGATTGCTTGATGTCGCCTCCAAATGTTCTGTTCTGCTTGTACAAATGTTGCCTTCCCGGTAAGACTCAGGGCATTTGGGGGGTTTGCCTTGTGATGCGGAAGGGTCTGGAACCATACACTGGTGTTGATATATCTCTCTGAGCGGGAATCACGTTTTCTATTCCTTTTGTACACCCTAGAGGGCCTACGACAGTGTTTGTTGGGCGGAAGGTGTGAGATAAGTACCATATGCCACTTGATGAAAGGATTCGTGACTAACCAAATCATCAGGAAGAGGAAGAGAGGGGACTGGCAGCTCTGAGGGTACTGGCTAAGGAGCATTGATCCAGGAGTCAGAAGTCAGGGGAGACATGGATTCTGCTTCTAGCTTTGCCTCTTAAATATGTTGTGAGACCTTGGGCAAGTCATGTGACCTCTCATCATCGGACAAAGGTGACCTCTAAAGTCTGAATTCTACTCCTGTACGATCCTCCAGTGCAAGGGTACTGCCCTACTACCTCTTGTGTGTGAGGTGGCTAGTCAGTGACCCCCAGCCTGACACAAATGATTAAAGAGTAACAGTGACAAGAACATGTCAGGTCTCTGTGGATTCAGAGGAGGCAGTGTAGAGAATGAAGGAGGTACACAAGCTTCAGAATCAGGCCTGGGCCCACGTCCTAGCTTTGTCTCTTCTCAGTCAGTCATCTGGGTAGGTTGACCCACCTGAGCCTCAGTTTTCCCATCAACAAAATGGGATAACAATTCTTGTCTAATAGGCTTGTGGTGGAGTACCTGGCACATAGAAAGCACTCAGTAAATGGTAGCTATGAGCTTTAATTTGTGTCTCAGACTGTCTGTGGCTTCTGAAGGCAAGGTAGGAATGCAAGGTGGTAGGAAAAGAGGGATTCCAGATACCTGGCAGGTGAGTTTCCTTCTAACTCTCCAACTTGGAAGTGCTGCTGACAAGGGCAGTGCACTGGAATGCATGGCATTTTTGGAAGCTTCTTGGTAGGAATGTGTGACCGACAGGAACCTATTGGGCATAGGCTGTGCTCACACCTAGTGGCATCAAAGTCTGGCCTGGGACAAGACCCCTTCTTCCCAAGCACTACCATACCTTTACTATCACACACTGTGGGCTTTGTTCCTCCTCAGAAGTAGTAGAAATAACAACGATAGCCACCACCTATTGAATACCTACTATGTGCCAGGGGTTTTCATTCATTATCTCACTTAACACCATAACCCTATGAGGTGAGTGTTTTTATTCCCTTTGTCAGAAGGGAAACCTGAAGCTCACTGAGACTGAGAACCTTATCTGAAGCCACACAGCTGAGACGTGAACGGCAGGTTTATTTTACTCTAGGCCCCACGTAGTTAGACAGTGATGTATGCCTCACCTTTGAGGTCATATGACCATCCTCATTTTCTAGATGAGGACGCTGAGCCTCAGAAAAATGAAATAACTCATCAAGAATAGATTGATGGCTGGGAAATGGTAGGGCCTGACACTGGCCTTGGGGTAGTCCAGTTCCAACATGTACAAGTTCTGCCTGTCAAGGTAGGGTCACTGGACTCGTTTCACAGATGGGGAAGCTAAGAAGCAGAAAGAAAAAGAAAAGGATCATGGAAGGAGACTTGGTAGAGGAGGGTAAGTCCCTGAGTGTTGTGGAGCCCCGAAAGAGGTATCCCTAAGCAGCATCAGAATCGATATATTACCAGCTATGGGCCCTCCAGCCCAGTCCTCTCTCTAGACATTTGCAGGAGAAATTAGAATGAAATGAATGTTAGAAGCATCCCTGAAGGAAAGTGAAGCCCAAAAGCGAACTGCAGCCTGAGAGGTGAGTGTAGGAAGCCCAGAGAACCCAGGGACATTTTGCCCCTGCCAGTGAGGGTATAGTATGTACTGCTGCTTTTGTAATACCACTTGCAAGAGCCATCTTGTTATTCCTTCCTTGTCATCTTCTTGAGTCCAGTTGTGAGTCCCTGCAAAGTGGACAGGACATAGGGCAATGTGACCAGCACCCCAATTCACAGTGGCTCAATGACATAAGCCCTGCTTCTGCTCCTGTAGAATCCTCTGAAGGGCTGGGGGTGGGCTGGAACCAGATTTGATGGTGGGGAGCAGGGCAGGGAACTGTCTCTTCTGCCCAGATGTGCAGGAAGTTCACCTGGTCCTAGAAGATCAGAGGAAATGAACAGAGGAAAAGCTGACAAAATGAGAAAAAAAAGGAAACCAAAGTAAAAGATACTGAGCCTCCCAGAGACAGAGCGGCTAAGGTGGGGCAACCCAGCCAAGCCTCCCTCCCCCTACACCAGGGCAATGCCCACACTCAGAGGACCAGGAAATCACACTGAACTGGAGAGAAGGTCTGAGATAACCTATTAATCTGCCCCTACAGTCCTCCATGCCCACCTTACCTGTGGTTTAGAGAGTGGGCTGGAGCTCTCCTCCCTAGGGACCCAGAGGAGCTCACACCAGTGTCCAAAGCAAGGCAGAGACAAAGCAAGGCAAAGTGCAATCTCCCTTCCCTGTGCTGGGGGCTCCTCAGCTCTCTCTCTGTGCCCCCATGGGGATCAGGCACCGTCTGGCAACCTCCAATCTTTCTTTTTTTTTTTAAAACCACTCTCTTGTTTAGGGCAGAGAGGATGGCAAGTTTGCACTTGTCCTCCAGCCCTACACATAATTGGTGGCAGCAGGCAAAGCTGCTTCAAGGGGAGGGATTTGCCAATGGAATGAAGGAGGGAGGGAATCCTAGAGTGACAAGGGCTAGAAGGGACCTCGGAGATCATCTGACCCAAACATTTTGTGGCCTCCACACCATTCCTATGATCTATGTGGTCCCATCCCAACCATTATCTCTCACGCCACGCAGGAGTTCTCAAGGCCTCCTCCCCCAGGTTTCCTAAGAGCACTGTCTCCTTTCCATTAGCGAGCTAACCCACCCTCTTGTTTTCTAGATGAGGACACTGAGGCCCATTGAGATGTGACTTGCCCAAAGGTAATCTTCATCCCAGGATACAGTCGGGACAAGAAACCCACATCCCTGAGTCTGTTTCCATCCTCCTACTTTTCCACTCAATCCCTAGGGAAGAAAGGGCTCAGTTCTTCTCCCCAGGGCCTAAGGAGGCCTCTGACAAAGTCCACCTGTCACCCCAGCTGATGTGGGCTGCCAGTGTCAAGGGCCTAAGAACTGAGTTATTTTCAGAGAGATTCTGGTCATTGTGTCTTCCCCCTTGGTTCCCTGAAGGCTCTGTGAGGTTAGTCTGGGTGTCTTCCCTGCAGAAAATTGGCTCTGAAGAATAAGTAACTGCGTGGAGCCTGGCATAGTCTCAGTCTGACCAAAGCTGCATACTCCAAGAAAGCCCTCACTGCCTTTCAAGAGGTCTTTCCTCATTCCCCTAGGATGGAAGCAGAGAAGATGCAGAGCTGGTAAATGTGTCAGGTTCAGGCACACTGCTCCTTTGGCACACTTTGCCCCTATTTTTTAAAGTATCGTTTATCTTTCCTCTGCTGCCCCTGCAGTTGGAGGGATGAAGGCTTAATGGACTGGTCAGGACCACCTCTTGAAGCTGTGAGGGCAGGTTTTGGAGGAGTGTGTTGTGCATATCTTTTGTGTTTACACACATAGGCATGTTTCTGTGGGTTAGTTTTCGCCCCTGTGCTGAGCTCATAAGAGTGTTTTACATGTGAGCCCAGGTCTATACGGGTAGGGTGGCTCAGTGGGCTACCTCCAAGGCCTTAACTGCAAGGGAGTCTGCCCTGGAGCCAGCAGTTTTAGCTAGCGGAAGGCTGTTTTCTTCTTGGTCCTCAACTAAAGTGGGCTCAGCACTGGGAATGGAGATTGAGTCCAGAGGGTAGGGGTGTTGGTGGAGGTAAGAGTTCGGAGGACGTTACTCGGCCGGTTGTTGGAGCCGCTCTCAGTTTTTCGAGGTCCTATGTGTCTGTGTCCCGCGTGTCAGGCTGTGTCGGCAGGCATGCCTGAGTGCCAGTGCGTTCCCGTCCGCCCCAGCCTCCCTGACACCCTGCGCTCTCTTTGTCTCCTCGTGGAGGTGTGCGTGCAAACCTGCGTCGCACGGCCCTCATCGCGTGCGAGCGCGGGGGGCGCACCCTAGCTCCCCCACTCTTTCCGCGGCGAGAGAGGACGAGCCGCAGCCCGGTGCTGTTTGGTCTGGAGCCGAGCGGGGCTTGCATTGATCCATTGATTGTGCGCGGTCTGCGCCTGACCTCCCTGCTCCCGGGGAAGCCGTCTCCATGGAGACTGGGCCCGCTCCCCCAGCGCCGGATTGTAAATTCCTGCAGGCAGCGGCCCGGCAGCCTGGGGAGGGGGCCGCCGCGCCCGGGCGCGCAGGGGGAGCGGCCGCCGCGCCGAGGCCCCATTTGAAAGAAAAAAGGGCAAGAAAAAGGAGGTGGTGGTGGAGGAGGAGGGGGAGGAGGAAGAAAACGAAAAGGAGCGAAGAGAGGAGGAGAAAGAGGAGGAGGAGGAGAAAGGCGAAGAAAAAGACGGAGCCCGAGAGACGGAGAAAGAGCGAGAGAGGAAGAAAGAGAGGCAGAAAGGGCGTGTTTCTGGCGCTGCGTTTCCCCTCCCCTTTCTCAGGTCCCTCGCTCGGGCTCTGCGCGCTCTCCGGCTCCAGCTCTCTCCGGGCGAAGCTGGGAATTGGGTGGGATTATACGAAGCAGCCCCGCTGCCGCCGCTAGCAGAACCCGGCTTGGAGAGGGCGGGGGTTCCCCTCCGTCAGCGGCGCCGGGCGCCCCCAGCCTCGTCGCTCTCTTCGCCTCGCTCTCCCCGGCGTCGGGCCGGGAGAAGCCGGCAGCATCGGGAGTCTCCCGCCGAGGGCGCCGCGGTCCGTGCCCCGCGCCCGCAGCCTCCGGCCCGGCCCCAGTGGGGCGCCCCCTCCCCTCCCCCCTCCGGCGCGCGGGGGCCCGGCCCGCTTCCGCCCTCCCCGGACTGCGAGACCGGCCCCGGCCACCGGTAGCACCAGCCATGGGCTCGGGGCTCGTGCCCGGACTCTGCCTGCTCGTCCTGCTGGTCCACGCCCGCGCCGCCCAGCACAGCAAAGCCGCGCAAGGTAAGGAAGGAAGGGCGCGTGGCCGCGGGGCTGCAGGGGCTGCGGGGCCCGAGGGCGGGGGCGCGATTTCCGAGGGGTAGGGCAGGTGCCGAGAAGCGTGCTGCTGTCAGGACCGGGCACTTTGCACCCGTACTTCCCGGGTGGGGACCTGACCTCTGGGCGCTGCGCCCCGGCCGAAAGGCTAGAGGAACTAGGGGCGGCACGGATGAGTGAGAAGGTTGAGGGGCCCTGGGCAGAAGTGACCACGCATCTCAGAATTCTGCCCGACTTCCCCTGCCACCCCAGCATCTTCGAAAGACTTCTTGTCCTCCAAAAGTATGAGACAGTCTTCTCTCCAACATTGCCAGAAACTTAAGTTGTGGCCTGGCGAGACTGGGAATGAAAACTTTTCAGCCATGCCATATATTTTTTTCCCCTGACCTCCAACCCTCATGCAAAGTGAGAAGTTTCGAAGTTGTCTTATCAGTAGAAAAATAGAATCTTTTATGTACAAACCAACTCGTCTCTCACTGGATAGTAGGGCGCTGAAGAAGAGAAGAAAATTTCTGTGACTCTGGCTCCCAGCAAGAATTTCGCGTTTCTCCCTCTTTGGGGGGAAATCTCTTTCGTCTTGCATGGCTTTCATTTCTTATCATAATATTTATTTATTAAGGCCTCGGGTTTCCAATTCCATTTAAATCCAGGTCAGAATTGCATTAAAATAACAAAGTAAAATTCCAGGCCGGAGAACTCTGACAGATTCCTCTAGGAATTAAAGAGAGAGACAGAGAGGCCCTCCTGCCCCCATCCCTGACCCCAGGCTCATTGCCTGGCCAGTCCCAAGGCTGTGCTGGCAGAAACCAGGCTGGTGGGCTACAGTACTCTTGGGACAGCCTCCCCTCCCCCTTGACCTCTTGCTACACCCTTCCCCCATCATGTCCTCACCCAGGAAGAGATTTATGTGGACAAAAAGAAAATTCCTCTTGGCAAGGCTTTGCCCAGGAGGATATGATTCTGCCTATTGTCCCAGGGGCTCCTGAAGCCAAGCTGGGATGTGGAGGTGGCTGGGCCAGAAGGGAAAGTTGAACTTGGGAGTTGGGGAAGCCTGAGTCTCTGGCAGTCAGGTCACTGTGTCCTGGAGCCTGAGCGCTTGGCTCTTAAGCTGCTCTGGGTACTGGATGGGCTTCCACTCTGTTAAAAGAAAGGTGCTATATCAATTCTATCTTCTTCTCCCAAAACACTGCCTCTTTAACTACCCCCTTCCTCCTCCAACCTGTCCTTCAACAGAACCTAAACACTAGAGACCCTCAGCTGTCAAATACCAGACCCCACCCCACCCCCTTCCAACCCCAAACTGCCTCTTCTCCAGTTCTGGTCCAGACAGCCCACTCCCACTGCCACCCCTAGACTGGGAGCAGCCCCTCTTCCCCTGTGGATTTGCTTGTGTTTTCATAAACAAAGCTGGCTTTTGTAGTGCGTGCTGACTTACTCATAACATGGAATTAGCTAGGGAGTTTAGTCTGAAGGAAGGAACAGATTTCATGCAGTAATCTAGAGACAAGATAAGGGCCTCTTTCAAGTTGGAGCCAGTGTCTGTAGTGGTCTAGTGAGACTAGGGGGTTGGGGGCAAAAGGGGGAGCAAGCAGTATATTCAAGGGGATTCCTGGGGCAGATGGAGACTCCTAGGAGGGACAGGTGCCATCAAGCCAAGGCTTTCAAGCCTGGGAGATCAGCCCATGGTTCAGGGACAGGACTCAGAATCCCTCCAAGGTACTCCAGAGCTCCCTCTGTCATCATACACCCTGTTGGGTGCTGTGGGGGAAATGCAGCCCTAGTGGAGGTCCCTGCCCTCAAGGAACTTACAGACTAACAGTTTTGTTCACTGCTTATCCCATATTCGGGCCACACTTGCTCTGATTGGGCTGTAATTAGCTTTGCATCTTCCTTCTTTCTGATCCCTGAGTCTAGCGGGGCATAGAATTGAAGCCTGTTATTTCAGCTGCCTTTGACCCTGCTATTCAGGAAATTTATCAACCTGGTCTGCCGGAAATTGCCTAACAACAAGTTTGCTGGGTTAGAGGGATGTCTCTGGACCTAAATCTGCAGGCCAATGCCGCAGAAAGGACAAGTACTGACCAGGCAGGGCAGCCTTACCCATAGACAGAATGCTGTGGACATCCTTTGCTCCCAAATGTATCTCCTAGGTATCACCAGTGCCAGAAAGTGTGCCTCTAACGCCACATGCTTTTAAATGAAGGTCTTTAAAATACAAAGACCCTTGGCAAGTATCTTGCACAGAGTCTCTGTCCCTCTTCTGCAGAGATTCCCCAGGGGTGAACAAAGTGGTATGGCATGGGAAGGAGGGGAGGGACAAGGAAGGGAGCCCATAGTGCGCATGTGTGTGCATGTGCGCGCGTGCGAGGTTCACCACGATCACCCACAGGTGACATAGCTGGGTGTCTGTGTCTATTGTTACTTAGTTGTTAAGCATGAATACGGATGTTTTAGTGTCTTTGAGAACTGTGTGTGGATGAGTGGGTGGGTAGGCTTGTGTAACTGGGAGTGAGTGAGCGAGCATGCGGGTACATGGTTTTGAGTGTTTTTCAAGTGCCTGACTGTGTATTTTAAAGTAGACAGACTGGATAACCAAGATAATTGTTAACTTAAAAGCATTAATTTGCTTTGCTTTTTTTGGGGGGGGGGGGACGTGCAGCAGTGGTTAAAAAGACCTAATCCTCGCATAGGGCTCAGGTTACAGCTGAATGGAAAGGTCCCGGGGAAAATTTGTCCCCAGGGTAGGCTCAGGGAGAGCCAGCCTGGCCATTTAGTTTACCTGGTTGTTTTCTCTCCTCATTAGGGATAGAATTTTGATAAAGTCGTGTATTTAGAGTTTCCAAGTAACACCATCCCTGGGACTGAGAGTGTCCATCTAGCAGCAAACAGTGTCTCTCTGTCTTGGTGCGTCTCTCCGGGTCTCTGTCTGGGTATATGTGTGTCTCTCTCTTTCTTTCCCCCACCCCTCTCTTCCTCTTTAATGTGGCTGTTTCCTCTCCTCCCCGCTTCCCTGGGCTCCTGTGGCCAGCTCTTACAGTGAGGGGACTGTTCCTCCTAGCCCCTCCCTCCAAAATATGAAATGAAAACCATAACCGTGTCAGCGGGTAAGGGTGGCCCCGTGGGCAGCTGGCTATTGCCCGTGCCCCATCCAGGCCACACTGGGGAGAGAGAGAGAGAGTCAGTCCCCACTCTTTGGAGCCTGATCTTCAATCAGTTCCCTCTAAGCCCACCCCCCCCTCATTTTTCCAGAAGGGTGGAGAAGTGGGGTGGACTGCTTAGAAATTCCTCAGGAATCCCTTTGACCTCTCTTCTCTCAGTGACATGTCCCCCAGGGGGTGGGGAAAGCCTGAGGCCGGGGCAGAACTTTTCCACTTCTTACCCCTCATCTCCTTGAGTCTCTGCAGGGTGGAATGAGAAAGAAGGGACTAGAAGACACGGAGGCCAGAATTACTACAGGCAGAGAAAGAAGAAAGTTATCAGCAACCCCTAAATGAGATTGCTTTCTGAAACCTTCAGGAATCTGAGAGCATGAGAACCGGTTTGAGATGTGAGCGGCTGGGACCTGTTGTAAAAGGAGCTGGCCCTGGGTGTGAGTTTGAGAATACGAGATGTGCATTCACTGGGGCATGTGAGCGTGCGTGTGCATGACTCAGGGTGTGTGTGTGTGTGTGCAGTGCTCCAGTGAGAGGAAAAAGGAAGCGGGGCAATGTGCGTTTTGTTTTCGTTGGAGAAGTAAAGAAGTGGAATGGCTTGGTCCAGTGCCTTGAACTGAGGGTGGGGGAAGGGAATGGATGGGTTCAGACCCTCTTAAGAAGATGGAGGTGGAGGAGCTTGCTGCCTGAACTCACCCCAGTCCCTGCCCCCAGCTCTGGTCCCTGAGTGTCAGGGTGTGGGCCTCCTTTGACATCCTGTACCCCTAGCACATGACCACTTCTAAGAAAGAGTCCCTGTCAGCGCTGGAAACTGCGGAGCTGCTCTAAGGCTGGCAGTGCCCACAAGAGGCCCAGACCTGGGGACAGCTTCTTCAGGCTGAGTTATAAGACAGGAGTCTGGAAACAGAGGGACTGTTGGTCTTTGCAGGGCAAAGTGATACAACTGCCAACCCAGGGATGTTTGAGGGGTAGAGGAGCTAGTCGCCTGGGCTAAGAGGGGACATGGACCCTCCCCTCCTCCCGACCCTCCCCTCCTCCCCATTGGCCCCTCTATCACCAGATTGGCCACTCCCCTCTTCCCATGCCCACATACTGCTAGCCCCAAATGGCATGGGGTAGGGAGTATGGTGCCAGCGGGTTTAAGTAAATGCAGAGCCTAAGGATTGGGGCCTCTGAGGAAATAACTGAAATTCTCCTCCTCACTTGTAAAATGGACTAGAGTATCAGCAGGTCCCTTTCAGCTCTGAGATTCTGCACATCTCATCAAAATCCTTCCTGCTGAAGGCAGGAGACACTATAGCACGCCTCAGTCCTGCAGCCAGGCCTGCCCAGGCTTCCTACCTGAATCTCAGGACCTCTTGTCCCTGGGCCCTGCTCCACTACTCCCTGCCCAAGTCTGTGTCACTTGGCTACTCTTCCTGTCTTCCCCTACCCCAGTATCCTGGGGCCCCAAGTACCTGATCATTCTTACTGTGTCCTTAAGTGGGGTATTTCCCCCTGGCAACAGCCCCTGCAGAACAAGTGTTTCTGTGTGTGTGAATGTGTGTGTATCCAACAATGTTGGGAAGTGGACCTGAAATGTTTGTGTTCTGGGAACTGAATACTATCTGGGTGAGGCCCCAGGGCCCCAGTCCTTGGTCCCACACCATATATTCTCAGCTCCAAGACTAGCCCTCTGTATTCTGTTCCCCTTTCAGAGGGACATCTCCCCTTTTCTGACCAAGGCACTGTTTTGTAGTTGCCATTGGATGCTGTGATTTGGTCCCAGAGGCGGGATGGTGACACCTAAATAGGATGCTGTGACCCTCACTCTTACCTATGGTTTCCCTGTGGCTGTAACCATAGCCCTAGAGAGCTGTGGGATTTGGATTTCAGAGCCCCAGGCCAGGAGCTGTCCGCATCTGGTCACTGACGGTGACAAGCTGAGGAAAGACCTGGGCAGGAGCTGCTGGGCTGGAAGGAAGATCCAGAATAAGGAAACAGATCTAAGGAATCCCTGGGTGAGGGTGGAGTGTCAGGATATGTGGGCATGGGGGCGCTGGGAGAAGGGGAGCCACTTAAAGGTTAGACCCTGGGGAGCAGGTTTACAGAGAGGACGTTTTTACAAGTTTCTAATTATATTTATTTGGAGTTTTCCTCTGGTGGTTTGAAGCTGTTAACAGCAGGAACCTGTATCCCTGGTGTTTGTTTTTGTTTCTAACCAGCTGCTTGGACCCGCATAGTGAATCCAAGGGCAGGAGACACCTGCCCACTGTTGCGCTGTCCACCCCTTTCTCACTGCAACTCTGTCTGCGCCCATCATGGTGCACCGCCCTCCTTCCCTGCCCACCACTCAGCCTGCCCTCCTCCCTGCTGCCTGCACACCCAAAGCCTCAGAGCATCCTCATGTCTACTGTTGATTTCCTACCAGGAGCATCCAAATGTCAGTTCCAGGACATCCCAAGGTTATGTATTGGATGCTTGCGTCACGCTGAACTAAGTGCTGAGTTGGGGGGGGCGGGGCACAACAACGAGTAAGGCATGGATTCCTCCCTCAACTGTTTATAGAAGACAGTGTGTAGTGAGAGAGCACTGGACTGGGAGTCAGAAGACCTGGGTCCCGGCTCTGCACTAGCTGTTTGCTCTTCCCCAAGATACCCTCTTTGGGCTTGTTCCTCATCTGTATAATGAGAGACAGGACCATTTGTGGACCAAATGAAATAACTTACCTGAAAGAACTTTGCACATCTAGTGGAATTATACATCAGTTGACATTCATCGAAGGGTACTTTTTTTAAAAGAAGAACATGCTCCGTCTCTCCTTGGGATCATCTGTGCAGTTTCCTGGACTCTCTCCAGGCCTCTCGCACACCTGCCTGGCTTTGTCCAGGATGAGGATGGGCCCAGGCTCCAGCTAAGGTCACAGAGTCTCAGTCCAGTTCCAAATCAGGAAGACAGCCTGAGAAGCTGGAGCCAGGAAGCCAGGTTCCACCAGTTTCCCTCGTTGCCCTTTTGATCTAGAGGTAGAGCAGATGTGCACAAACGTAGGTACATGTGCACATGCTGCAGGTTAGGGTGTCATGGCCAAAGCCTGGGCTGGTTCTACTTTGGATGTTACTTAGATGTGGGAGGCAACATCAAGGAAAGGATAAGGGAACCGACAAGGAGCAGCAATGGAATGCTGGTCTCAATTGGCCCCTGGTGCCCTGTCATCAGGTGTTAGTCAGCATTGAGGCTGGGGAACATCTATCTGACAAGGATGATCTGAAGAGATGCCTGAGCAGCCTCAGATAACGTCTGAAGACCCTAAGATCCTGTGGATCCCATAGGATTCCCTAGGAATCCTATCCTAGATTCATTGGTCCCAGTCTCTTCTGGCCTCAGCATCACCAAATGGATGCCTTTAAGCAGGTATCTTCCCTTCCCTGAGTTTCCTGTCTCTCTACCCTTAAGACTAAACTTCCTGGGACTGCCCTCCCCCTAGAACAGTTGTGGGGTCACAGGAGAGTAAAGAAGTGGACTTTTTCTCTGTGGTAACAGAAAAGAGAGGATGCCACAAATATGGACCTCATCCACTCACGCACCAACCCATCCATCCATCCACCCATCTGTTTAACAAATATTTACTAAATGCCTTCAACATATTAGTCTGTCTTGTTCACTGCTAAATATACAGCACCTAACACAGTGCTTGGCATGTTGCAAATGCTCAATATCTATTTGTTGAATGGTTGAATGAATATGCTCAACTCTATTCCCTGCTGTATAGGTTTCAAAGATTCAGAAGCCATGGCCTCAGGGAGCTTATAGCTTCAGTAGGAAGATAAGAAACATAAATTAAACGTTAAATAATGGTACAAGGTAGCATATAAAAGGCATCACAAGATAGTGGTTGGTCAGGCAATCAGAGAACTTGACAGTAAAAGCCATAAGAGTTAGAGAAAGAGTAGATCAGAGAAGGCTGGAACAGTCACAGGTAGCTTGCCACCCAGCAGTGGCACCTGAACTGGGTCCTCAATGATGGATGAGATTTGAAGGCATTTAAGGAGAGGAAAATAGAGATAGACACACCAAACATCCTGGGTTAACCTGGCCGGGCCAAGAAGGATGTCACAGCCATGTGGACACATTAGGACACCAGGCAGGCTGCTTTGGACCTTTTCATTGGGCCCAGCAAATTTGCCCACAACTATCCCCACACCCTGTGACGGGTAAGGTAACTACTGTGGTAATATAATGGTGGGCTAGACTCTATCTAGGAGTGTCTGCTTATCTGCAGCCTGCATTCCTGCTCATTTCCATTTGTTGTTATTCCTGAGCTGCACCTGGGCAAAATTTTGAAGTAGATGAAGTGTTTACTTGGGACTCCTCCTGCTTGCCTTTTAGGGTACACTTCCCCATCCTCAGAAGGGAATCTTAGGAGTGCCTATGTTATAATAATCCACCCTTTCTGGTCTGCCCTCTAAGGCTCACATTCCCCAACCCCCACCTCAACCTTCCTCCCTACATTTAGCAGAGTTTATGGAGCGCTCTGCTAGGCACTGAAGCAAATCCAGAAGAAATGTCAGATGGCGCTGGGAAAAGCTGCTGCAGCTACAGACCTGTGCATTCATGCCAGGAGAGGGTGAGGCAGGGAGGTCTTGCCTCATCTGTGGTATCTCTGTAGCTGCCACTCTCCCCCAACTCAGCTTTTGATCTAGCCCAGTGCCTGGGTTGGGGGTAAGGGCACAAAAGGATAGCCTTCACAAAGGATTGTGGAGGGCAGCTTTTTGGTTCCCAACTGGCCTCTCACCCACTTCCCCCTCCTCCTTGGGCAGTTCTCAGCATGGTGGAATAGGCAGTGGAGCAGGTACCTTTAGGGATGTCTCCCCAAAATTCCCTGTACCATCACATGCTCCCCTGGTGCTGCATTTCCCTACACCAGGCCTGAAATGGGACTTTGATAAGGGGAAGCAGGGAGGGGAGAGGAGTTCAGAAAGGATACTGGGGAGAAGGTTGGAGAAAAGGAATAAAAATAGCAAATCTTTATTGAGCACTTACTATATGCCTGCATTGCAATGCTAAGTACTTAATAAGTATTCACTCATTTGAATGTTCATGGCAGCCCCATGAGGAGGTGCTATTATTATTATTCCCATTTACAGAGGAGGGAGCAGGTAAATTCAGAGGCTGGCTCAGGACCACACAGACAGGTGGAGCTGGCATTTGACTGACACAGTATCACTTCAGAATTCCTTTTCTCAAATACTCTGTCATGTGGCTGCCCCCAGTCTCTTCCCAGCTTGGGCAAATAGTCTATTCACATTACTTGAGTTGGGAAGGGAAGACAGACAGCAGCCCAGCCTCACTCTGGAGATGCTGATGCAGCTCGTCTAGGAGAGTGCCTGGACAGTCACAGTTTTTAAAAGGCCCCCAGGGAACCCCAGTGTGCAGCCAGGGTTGAGAACCACTGGTCTAAACCAGTCCATGCCCAACAGCATCCACTAGTTTGTGAGGCCAGTAGTAGATACCTGCATCCTGAGAGAATGAGCTAAGATAAGACTGTGCCCATGGGTGTTGAACGGATCCCTGCACGGACAAATTATGGGTGGGCAGATGTGGAGGGAGGGAGCTCTGAAGGAATGAACTGGAAAAAAGAGGAGATGCTGGGTATAATTTGGGGCCCTGTTTCAGAGCTCTGTTTTAGGCCTGTTTTTCTTTGAAAGATTACATCCAAATAGTTGAAGGGTCCCTTCCTCAGCAAGTGACCAGCCAAGTGAGGAAAGCTGCACATGCCACATGATATGGCTTTAGAGCATTAGCAGAGCAACTCAGCAATAGCTGCAGGTGAGCTGAGGCAAACTGAGGCCCCAGGGCCAGGAACTCACCAGGAATAAGGGCTTACCAGGAAGAGCTTTTGGGAAGACTTTTTTTTTTTTTTTTAACTGAGGAAGATTAGCCCTGAGCTAACATCTGTGCCAGCCTTCCTCTACTTTGTATGTGGGATTTGTATGTGGGTTGCTACCACAGCATAGCTAACAAGTGGTGTAGGTCCACACCCGGGATCCGACCCTGTGAATCTGGGCCGCCGAAGCGGAGCATGCCAAATTAACCACTAGGCCACGGGGCCAGACCCTTGGGAAGACAATTTTGAGCCAGATTTGGGAAGCTGGGCACAGTGTGGCTAGAAGAGAAACGAGAGGACTGCATCTCAAATGTGAAGAATGAGATGTGTGTGAATGTGTGGGAAGGGGTAGTAGAATGGTTAGGTGTTGTAGAGGGAATAAGGAGAAGATAAAGTTTTCCAGAGCAGAGACTCTTTGGTGAAGGAGGATAAGCGTAGTGAGCAAGGGAGAGGGGTAAGATGGCGGGAAAAGCCCAGCTGATGGAAGGGTCTAAAGGCCCTGCCAGGAAGCCTGAGTTTGCTGCAGTCAGCATCAGGGTCTACTCTAGTACTGGTGAGCACTGAATTGGAGGCAGAGGAAAGAACTAGGAACCCAGATAGCCTGATGCAGACCCTAGTGAAGCACTGGCTGGTTCAGAGACGGGCGAGTATACCCCTGAGATGGCCCTAGAGGAAGAGCTTCCAGATTAGTTTCCAGGTTGCCCTGCTGGCTTCTGGGGAAAGGATGGAAAGAGACAGAAGGAGAAGAGAGCTCAAAGCAGGATGAACAGGATGATTATTAGTCACTAGCATTCCAGTGAATCCGTGAGGTCCAGTGCCTCAGGCTGCCTCTAAGACTCACAAGGGTTACCACAGAGAAGGGGGTGATCATCCAGTCCCTCCTCCAGGGACCCAACATGAACATATAAACCTAAGCCTTAAGCCATTCAGAAATTAGAATTAGTTGTTAAGAAATATTTTTCCCCACCGTGGAGGGCACATGTAAATGTGGGGGCAAGAAGGACTTGGACCTCTGGGTGCCTTGTCTTTCTTCATGCATTTAACCACACTTGAAATTTCCTCTTTCCTCTTCTGACTAATGCTTATCAAACCTCCAAGACTCAACTTGAATCCCAATCCTCAGGAAGTTTTTTTTGGTCCACCCAGGCCCAGAGGTATCCCTTATTCAGAACTCCTGGAGCAGTACTGTCCCATAGAACTTCCTGCCAGAACTTCCTGGAAATGTTCCAGATCTGTGCTGTCTACTATGGTAGCCATTAGCCACGTATGACTATTGAGCACTTGGCCTGTGGATAGTACAACTGAGGAACTGAATTTTAAATTAATTTAAATTTAAATAGCCACATTTGCCTAGGGGCTACCATCTTAGACAACACAGTCCTAGAGCATCTGTTGTCTGAATCAGTGATTTAATATTTATCATCTCACACTTCCATATATTGGAAACCTACTATTTACCAGACACTTTATTGGGTTCTTTACACAAATTATCTCATCAACTGTTCACAGCCTCTTATGAGGAGGTTTTATCACTCCCATTTCAAAGAGGAAGAAATAAGGGAATCAGAAAAGTTCTTATGAACTAGTCTTCCATGGCCCCTTTTCTCCATTCTTTCACTTTGGGATAACTTCCCAGAGTGGGGCAGCAGGCAGACACCATGACTGCAGAGCCTGAGTGAAGTGGAGAATAAGTGTGAATTACAGCAGTTAGAATCACTGGGCATGGTGGACTGCTGCAGAGGAGTCGGAGAGAGTTGGAGGGTAGAGTGCAGAGCTGAAGAGAAGCCTGGGAGATTTGAGGCAGAGTGTTTGGGGGCACTCTTCCAAATTTCAGTTCTCTTCATAGCCCCAGGAAGCTTCAGTCCTGACCCCAAAGTACTTCTTGAAATATGAAAGCAGAGGACAGTTAACTGTTTCAAGCTAGGACTCATGGGTGTCTATAAATTGGAGCAATCACTGGTCCACTCATTCATTCATTCAGTAAAAAATGTATCGAGCACCTTAGGATTTGGATTCATTAGGTCAGTGATAAGGCCTAAAAATCTGCATTTTAATAAAAGCCAGGCAATTCTACAGTCCACAGATCACACTTGGAAGTTGGTCTTGATTTCAAATCCCTTTTCTTTTACTTGCGGATTGCTACTATGTTGAGTTTCCCAGTTCACAGCTAGAAGTAGTCTCTTCCTCCTCTGATCTTCCTTTTAACAAAGATTCTGAAGCCTCGCTGCACATTAAACTCACCTGGGGAGCTTTAGAAAAGTACTGATGGCCAGGACCCAGCCCAGACTAGTTGACCAGAATCTCTGGGGGTGGCACTTGAGCATCTCCTAGGGGAGTTGACTGATGTGCAGCCAGCGTTGAGGACCCCCTCACCTTATCTCTAATGCCTTCTTGGCACTCAACCCCATCCTGCTTCATGTTATTTGTCTCTTCTTTTGGCTGGGCCCAGCCTCCACAGCCTTCAGTGTAGCACCTTTCACAAACACACTTTACAAAGCATTTTCAACTGAATGAAACATTTTTCCTTATTTCAGTTCAGCTTTCTGGGCATCATAACATTGCCCCAGAAGTTGGACTCTTGCTCAAAGATGATAAATGATTCTCTTTCCTTTCTCCTTTCTGAACCACCTGTTTTGCTAGACCTTGGGAGACCTCTTCTTTAGCATAGCTCTGTGAGTAGCACCTGGTGTCAAAGCAAGGGCCAGGAGAGAGAGCACCTGGGGTTAGATGAAAGCGCTCAGGGCGGCGGGATGGGTGGGCTTGCCTGAGTCAGCTGGAGAGCCACAGGGCTGCACTTATCAGGCTTCAGGTTGCTAGTGCCAGCCCTGCCAGCTCCTGGTCCCTCTGATGTTGACAGCATAGGGGCTGAGGGAAATCTTCCAGCATGGAACTTCTTTCCTCTAAAGATTCTTGGTGCCATGGTGGGCAAGTGAGAGCAAGCCTGGTCTCAAGCAGAATTGTGAAGGAGATGAGGATTCCTCAGATGCCCCGTCTCCCTTCCTTCCTCCTTTAATTATCAATGGCTGGTGGACTCTGCCACTTTCTCAGAGGCCACTGTCCCCATGCCTTTTCTCTTCCCCCTCCCCCTAAGCCTCCTCCTAAGAAAGGAAAACTAATTCACACTAGGTTGAATATTTCTAATCAAGTTAAGTGTGCTATCCAGTCCAAGGGTTTTTTTGTTTGTTTTTAAATCAAAGAGGAGTGTTTCAAATGATGGAATTCTAGCTGTCATTGTGGATTAAGTATTTTTGAGAGGAGTAGGGGTTCTTTCTGAATTCCTGAAATTACAAAGTCGGCCCACTCTGAAATCAGAGGGGAGTGGAAGAGCACCTGCTTCTGGAGGGGATTTTCCCATTGGGGAACCACCTTCAAGACACCCCTTGGGAGGCACCAGCAGGGGGTCTCATGTGTCTCCTCTGCCCCTGCCAGATGTGGACGAGTGTGTGGAGGGGACCGACAACTGCCACATTGATGCTATCTGCCAGAACACCCCGCGGTCGTACAAGTGCATCTGCAAGTCTGGCTACACAGGGGATGGTAAACACTGCAAAGGTGAGGCTGGGAGGGAATCTGGAGAAGGTGGACCTGCCGGAGAGGGGAAATCCGTGCCCTCAGATGGCCACACTGCGCCGGCATGGGGAGGGGAGTTGGGGGGCAGCTATTTCTTCCCAAGAGGGCGCTATTTTCTAATTAGCACAAAGGCACTATATAGGCTCGCTGAGGCCCTGGTGGGAGTAGTTCACAGCCATACAACCTGGCTGGGTGGGGGGATTAGAATCATGGGACTAAGGCCTGAGGTTCCCTGACATTGGAACTTCCATCTTTAGACTCTTACACCATGCCCATAAAGGATGAGAACAGACTGTTTACCCCAGGGGAAATTCATACAGTATACAAACACATCTTCTCATAATTAAAGCAATGCAAATGAAAGCAGTCTTGAGATGTTATTGTAAATTTCTGACCTTCGGTGTTGGTAAGATTTCAGTGGACAAGGTACACTCGTAAATTCCTGGTGACATTATAAATTGAAAAGTGGTTTTGTCATACCTAGCAGGGATCTTAAAAGGTATTTATACCGTTTAACCCAGGAATTTTACTCTTAAAGATTTATTCAAAGGAAATTCAAAGAAACAAAATAATATATGGGAGATGTTCTTTGATGCATTATTTATGATAGTAAAATAAATGGAAGAAATCTAACAATAAAGAAAAAGGATTAATAAATTATGACATAGCAACACGATGGAATATTCTGCAACCATGTACAGTGGTAGTTAGACTGAGTGGAAACGTGAAAATGTTTATGACAAATTTAAATGAAAATAAAATGCAAAATGATTTGTAGGCTATGAAAGCAACTATGTAAACACACACACACACACACACACACACACACACACACAGAAGGCTATGTTTTTTTAAAAAACCACCACAAGGAGGAGCACGGGTGGACAGTAGGGGGCACGCAGGTGGGTCCAGCTGCCTCAGCTCCTCTTTGCCCACAGATGTGGATGAGTGTGAACGAGAGGATAATGCAGGTTGTGTGCATGACTGTGTCAACATCCCTGGCAATTACCGATGCACCTGCTATGATGGATTCCACCTGGCACATGACGGCCACAACTGTTTGGGTGAGCAAGGGAGAAGGATGTGGGTGGAGGTGTCTTGTGGGGAAGGAGGTGTTTTCAGCATTTCCCATTTCCCAGGCAAGGAGAGGAAAGTGATCAAAAAGCTGCATTCCCACAAAACAGAGAACAAGGTCAGCCTCCCCTTTGAGACTGGGCACTGAAATGAAATAATCCTGCTGCTGGATGAAAAACATCAGAGGAGATGCTGCTGGAAAGTGCTCCCAGGGCAAGGGCCAGGAGATGACATTAGTAGGTTTAGCCACAGGGGATGGAGTGTGGTGGGAAGGTGATTTGGCTCCAGACAGATCCTGGCTCTCTCTGCTGCTTACTAGCTGTGGGGCCTTGGGCAAATCAACTAATCTCTGGGAATCTCAGCTTCCTCATCTCTAAAATGGAGATGGTAATATCCCACTCAGAGGGCTGCTGAGTGAATCACTATGAGAGAACATGTGTAAAGAGCCCTGTACAATCCCTAGCACACAGTAGGTGCTCAGTAAAGGAGAGGAATGTTGTCGATGCTGCTACTGCTGCTTCCCTGTACTCTGTGGAGCCTCTGACCCTTAAAGGCTGGTTTTCTCCCAGCTCCTCCTGCAATCTCCAGGCGCACCCTCCTCACTTGTGAGGCGTCAATCTGACCTCATCTCCTTTGTCCCAGGAGCTGGATAAGAGATAGGAGAATCTCTAGGGAACTAAACTCAACTTTGGTCTGTGTCATTTTGGAAAATTACTGGGACCATGTCAGATTCTTCCCCAAGTAGAAAAACTGAAGCCCATAGCAGAAAAAGGTTTGAGATGAGAACCCAGGGGTTCTTTCCCAAATTCCTTCTCTCTGGTGCCAAAACAGAAATATGAGACTGGAAATAGAAGACCAGGAAAGGAAGAGAAGCAGAGGAATGATGCCTGGAAAAGCAGGCTAGGCTGCTCCCCCACCCACCACCTGACCAAACAGATGAATTATCTGAGGTCCCATCGGCCTAGGAGAGCCTCCTTACTAGAGATGCCTCTGAACCCAGTCATATTCCATCCTTGGACCTTATAGGCTTATAGGTTTCTGCTCCCAACTCAGGCCTCTAAACCCTGATCCCTGCTGGGCCCTTCCCCCCAGCCCTGGCCACCTCTCCTACCACTGTAGCAGTCAGGGAAGGACCTTACTACTCATCTGCCCAGTCACCTGTGACGGCCTCTTTGGGGACTCCTTTGGAAAAAGAAGCTGTGAAACTTGGACCAGGACGGCAAACATCAGCTTCTGAGTTCTTTGGTTGCCTTCGACCTTTCTAGGCCCCCAATTCTCACCAAGTCTAGTTTTCCTATAAGTGTTTTGGGGAAAACTAACCAGAGGGATAAGAGAATGGGTAGGTATGGAATGGGGAGCAAAGGTCTATCTAACCCTAACCCTAGGGTTGGGGTTCAAAGTCTTAACCCTACCTTTGGTTTTTAGGGGAACCTTGCGTAAGTCATCTATGCCCTGGGCATCAGTTTCCCCACTGAGAATTGGAAGGAAGAACTTGGCTAGAATAGCAAAGTCACAAGGTTGGAATAGAAGGGAGCAAACAGAAGGATGGAAATGTAGGATGGGGTAAGAACAGGAAGACGGATGGGGAAAAGTCAGGGGTCTAGTGAGAGATGGGACAGAGACAGGAATAAGGCAAAGGAAAGTATACCTCCTTAGCTTTCCCAAAGGTGCACCTCTGTTAGGCAGGAGCCTGCTGGATCTGGGCCCCTCTGCCCTTGGCAGAAGGGGAAAGGACAGGGTTTCAGGGCTCAGCAGAGAGGATGGGAAGAGAGGAGCAGATGAGGCCCTCAGAAGCCCAGATTCCAGCTGCTCCATTTGGGGACCAATCTCCATGATACCTCCTGGGCCAAGGAAAATTGAGAAGGGCTGTGGACTTGGGAGGGCAGGAGGTAGCATAGAGATGGAGTCAAGGCATTAAAGTGGGAGCCCCAGGATGAGCTGGGCTCTGGGACCTGGGGGTGGTGATTTGGGGTGGTGATTAGGGTGTGGCCTGGCAGCTCTCTCCTCACCCCTCCCCGACAAGCTACCAGACTTTGTTTTGTTAAACCAAAATAGGAGAAAGTCTAGGGAATATGGCAGCAAGCCCAGGCATGGGGGGAAGGGAAGAAGGACGGAGCTGTGGCCTGTCCATAGAAATGGTCCCTGCCCCGCAAGGAGTTGAAGCTTGCTGCCTTTCCCCACCCTGCTCCTTTGACCTCAGCACTATGGCCATAGTTCTCCTTGCACATGAAGTCTTTACTGAGGTTCTCTGATTCCCTAGCTGCTCATCACAACTACCTGCCCCTAGTACCTCTCCCCGACCAATCTCTATTCTTATCTTCATCTCTGTTCCTCTTGCTCTGGCTCCTTTCCTGGTTTCCTCTGCCCTCAGACCCAATTTCAACAGGTTAGGAAAAGGGAGACAACTCTTCACCTAAGTGAGCCATGCTCAAATGTCCTCTCCCCACCAGCTGCACACCTTTGCCCTCTTAGGGTGGCCTCTTGTGAGCAGTGGAACATTAGCTGATTAGTGAGTGAGAACTGCCTGGCCTAAGGCTGGGTGTTCGACTCGGGGGATGGGGTGTGTGTGCTAGATTCTTAAGACTGCTCTCGGCCCTTGCTGCTGAAGTCTCAGGGCATATCCTAGACCCTGACCTGCACCCCACGGCCTCACCAACCACCTATCTTGCACAGATGTGGATGAGTGTGCCGAGGGCAACGGCGGCTGTCAGCAGAGCTGTGTCAACATGATGGGCAGCTATGAGTGCCACTGCCGGGAAGGCTTCTTCCTCAGCGACAACCAGCACACCTGCATCCAGCGGCCGGAAGGTCAGCCCATGACCTGGGAGGGTCCAGCCCTGCACTCCCAGGCTTCTCTCTCAGTCTGCTTCGGAGCTTTCCTTCAATACCCCCTAGGTCTCACCCTCTGTTCTCAACTCTGCTAGCTCCTCCTTCTCTTGTCCCTCAACCCAATCACATTCTAAGGGCTCCATGGACAGATGGTCTGTGTTAGAGCAAAATCTGGGAGAGTTCATTTGGGGTTGGGGTCAGTGTGGGACTGAGGCTACTATGGGGCATCCTCTGTGTCCATACCCAAGGTGGATGTTGTACCTAATTGTAGATGGCCGAGCTCTAACCTGCTGTTATCTGAGAGGGCCTCACTGATGCCTCATTCTTTGGATTGGATTGGGAGGGTCAGTCAGGAATAGTGGAGTATGTGTTGTCTGTTTCTGTGACTCTGCTCTCTTCCCCTCTGAGGGCAGGGACTATGTCTAATTCATCTTTGTATTCCAAGAACCTAATATTCTTCCTTGCATGTAGTGGGAGTTTAATAAATATTTGTCAAATAAAATCATATAGTAATTATCTGTACCAATTACTCCTCACTCACATTATAAATGTTATTTATCTTCTTCCCAGTTTGACTGTAAGCTCTTTGAGGAAAGAGATCATGTCTTCTATTTTTCTGAGTCCTTCCTAAATCCACCCACTAACACAGTACCTAGACACTATTTTTTGGTTGTTTGAAGGATAGGGTGATCATATGGGTTTTCTTGGGGCTGGGTATCAATACCTATACATCATTCATAATGGCACTGAGCTCTGCTCCTTAGCACCCAGCTCTCTGGGCAGGACAGGGGCCCATGAGGGGAAGAGTCAGTCTCCTCTCTGTGTTGCAGCCTCAGTGGAATTCTCTCATTTCCCTAGGCCCAAACTATCCCTTCTAGTTCCTCTTCTTCTAGGTGTCCAGGACTACAGAGCATTCACCACCCACGTCTTCCCTTTTAGAAGGAATGAATTGCATGAACAAGAACCATGGCTGTGCTCACATTTGCCGAGAGACACCCAAAGGTGGTATTGCCTGTGAATGCCGCCCTGGCTTTGAGCTCACCAAGAACCAACGGGACTGTAAATGTGAGATAATTGGGATGGCAGTAGGGGAGAAGGGGAGACAAAGAGGAGGGGAGTGGGGGCTCAGCAGCAAGAGGTGGGAGGAAAAGGGAGCATGGGAGAGGCAACTAGATAAAAGGGCCAGTATCCGTGTTATGGAGAACTGTGGTACCCAGGGAGAAGCAAGCTGACAGGCCTCCTGCCCTCTCTGCACAGTGACGTGCAACTATGGTAACGGTGGCTGCCAGCATACGTGCGATGACACAGAACAGGGTCCCCGGTGCGGCTGTCACGTCAAGTTTGTGCTCCATACCGACGGGAAGACATGCATCGGTGGGTGAGGACAGTGGAGAACTCAGTCCACCTGGGTGGGGGTGGGGGTAGGGACCTGTGGGAACCAGGGGAGTGGGGAGCACATGGGTCCCAGGTGCTGGATGCAGAGTGACTGGTGAGTGAGTTGAAGACCCAGACAATGTCAGATCTAGTGAGGGACAACTCTGAGAGATTGAAGGCCTCACCTGACCCTCTTCTCCTGCCTCACCCATTGGTTCTACTGCCCTCCCCCCAGGAGCCTCACCATCCTCTTTATCCAGGATAAAGTGTTGTCAAACTGGGAATAATTAGCAAGGTGCTTGTTGACTAAGGCTGTGGTTGAGAAGGGGGAGGAGAGCTGGGGCAATGCAGCGGATTAAGCCAGACCAGAGGCCCTGGTTGACCAGTGTGGTAGATGGGAGCTATCACAGCCCACTGTCCCCACTCTGGAACTGAGGGTGGGACAGTGCTCTTTCCTTGAACAACCAGCCCTGAACTGAGAAATGGGGTTTCCTGACTCCAGGTATCTTTTTCTTGTTTATCCTTTCTCTCCTCACTCTCCTCCTATAAATCCCCTTTCTGCTCCCCTCGTCCTAACTCCCATTTCCTTCTTTCTTCTCCACATTCCAGTGGTACTCCCTCTCTGCTCTGCCTGTAGCCCTCTCAATTCCTCCCCAACTCTAGCTTTCCATCCTTCTTGCCCTGGTTTGGGGCCTTCTTAACATCTGGATCCCTTTTCCTGAATTCTTAGGCCTTACCTTATGTATCTTCAGGTACCATAGATGAGTTTAATTCCTTAAGTTTAATTCCTAATTCCCTAAATCTTTAGGTCTTTCATGAAGGCCAATTACTATGTGCTCACAGGGTGCTGAGAAAGATGATGGGATAAGGTGTCCCCTTGGAGAAGTGGAAACTGAAAGGGAAGTGTTTGGTTAGGGGGAAAGGCTATGTCTTGAGCCAGGCCGGGGGCGAACTTGTTCTGTGGGCACGAATATTTATGGATGGCCGTTCATCTCATGGGCTACAACATGCTAGGGATGAGGAGATGTGAATGCAGTCAGTCTGTGTGTATTTTAGAAACATGACATTCAGCCTAAGAACCAGACTCTCCCCCATCTCACTCCAGAGACCCACCCCATCTCTGCAGACAGCACTGAATTTCCCCCAGACACAAGAACAGGGGAGCAGTTGATGCTCTTAAAGGTCTCCCCCAGGTACCTGCTCGAGGGACTTGCACTCATGGTTCTAAAGTTCCGTAATTAAAATCTCTCCTGCTACATGTTTCCCTCTAAACTAACTCTTCAAATATCCTGGAACATTTTTAGGTCTTTATGTTGCCTTCTCCAGGCTGGTTTGTTCCAGTTCATTTTTCCTCATAAGTCTAATTCTTCTGCTTTCTAAACCTCCCACCATCCCCTGGACACACTCACACATCCCCAGAGTCTCCCCCAAAGAAACTGCATGCAGTCCCCAAAAAGCTGCATGTATCAGGACAGAGCTTGGGGCCCATGGATGTGGGGCTGGGTCCCTCTCTGGTTTCTTTCTGTTCAGATAGTCCTGGGCACGGCTGCTTTTGAAAATATCCCTATTAAGCTTGAGCTTTTCCCTAATGCAAGACCCATTCTGCCTTCTAGGCCACGGCCAAGTGAGGCAGAAGAGAGCAAATGAGGCTGTTCTAGGGTTCACAGCTATGTTCTTTCTGAGTTCCTCTCCCTCTTCTCCAATAAAATTTATTTTACCTTGCCCTGTATCTCATTTTTCTCCCCAGCCCTGGTAGGAGGAAACTTCATTGTTCGGGGCCATCAGGACATTCAGAATTAGTGGGGAGACTGAGAGGGCAGTCTAGTTTAGCAGAAAGGGTGGGCACCCTTTGGGATTTGGCAGCTCTGCCTTTGGCATGCTGTGTGGTACTGGGCCCATGACTGCCCCTCTCTGAGACTCAGCTTCCCATCAGTCACTTGGTGGGAACCCAGCTTCTTTGAGGATACCAGGCAGGACAAGGCTGGGGAATGAAATGTGGGAGTCTCAGGACTCATCACTTGGGGCTAGTGGTTTGGACCTGCAGGGTGGAGGAGGAGGGCGGGAAGGGGGCTGGGGCACAGTGGGCCACAGTGGCTCCTGCCTAGCATCTAAACAGCTTTTTTACAATGTCAAACAGGGGAAAGGCGGCTAGAGCAGCACATCCCCCCTCAGGCCGTTTCTAATGGTAAATATGTCTGCTCTCTCGGCTTGCTCTCACTGGCTTGCTAGGGGAAGGGCTAACCCGCTGGGGCTCCCACTAACTGCATGCCCATTGGGCCCAGCCTGACTGGGCTCCAGCCTGCCAGCAGGGCTCGCCTGGCAGCCTGGGTACTGGGCCCGTTGGGTGACAGGAAACCTGCATCCCCATGAGCTGGCCCAAGAGCCTTCATGTTGGTTTTGTCTTTGATCCTGTCACACTCCTTCTCTCCTGCTGCCTCCTCCCACCTTCTCCCTCACCCACCTTCTAACACCTCAGCCCTTCCCAACCACATGCCCCCTCCCTCTCTCTGCTTTCTACACAGCTAAAGACCCAGCCAGCTCCATCTTACCCATCGTGCCCATTGTGCCACCTGAGATAAGGGTGGGATAGGGTGAGATGCCATCGCCTCCTTGGGGCTTCTTTCTTAGATTCTTACCCACATTAGCTCACAGTCCCAGCATCACTCACCATTCTCTCCCACCATAATGGTTAAGAGTATCACATTTGAGTTCAGACAGATCTGAGTTTGAATCCTGGCTCTGCCACCTTCTAACTATATGATCTCAAGCAAGCTACTCTCTGCTCTGATCCTTAGTTTACTTTTCTATAAAATAGGGAGAATAAGAGTTCTCCCTGGGGTTGCTGTGATGATTGAGATAATGCGTGTAGAGCATCTAGTAAGCACCTGCCACAGAGTAAGCACAGAGTAACTTGTGGTTTTAACACTGTGACCTGAAGAACAAAGGGTTGAGGCCAGGCCATCCTGCTGCCCCAACCTGCCCTGGAGAACACTGCCCTACAGGGGTGGGCAGCTATGCTCAGCTGCCTGGTCCAACCTGGGATGGACATTGTGCCAGCTCTGCTGCTCCCCATCCTGCATTCCTCAGAATCAACCTAGACTTGGCGCAGGCTGTCTGTTCCCCTCTCCCTGCTCAGGGCTTGAGGGACCTCTTCTCATGCTAAGAGCACTCTTGGGTGGATGGCTGGGCTTGGGGCCTGAATTCAAGGTTCCCTCCCAAGATCCTTCCATGGTCTTGGGGAACCCCAGGAGAGACAAAGGTGGGAGTGGTACATAGGAGATCCCACTGTGGCTGCTCCCAAACCTGCGCATTTGTGGGACCAGGGCATGACCAGGGACCCACTGGCAGAGTTGGCCTTCTCCTGGATTCTTTGCCTTGCTGGTCTCCTCAGTGACAGGGTTGGGCATGAGTTTTAGGAGTCAGAGATTCAAGACGATGATAGTACTCTCCGCTGCTTTTCTCATTCAGCTCCCCTGATTCTGAGAACCACTCTCCTCTCTTCCCTAGCAGAGGCCTCCAGATTTTGTCTCTCTAATGGGAGAATTCTAGGCCCCCCAGAGGATGGCCTACACCTCCTCCACAGTCCCTTTGTCAGGGCCTTGCACTATTGGAGGTGGTGGTTTTTCCCTGGGCTCCCCTGACTCTCCTGAGCTACAGTTTAAAGCTGTTTTTTCTCCTGCTCTGAATTCAGAAAATAGGGAGAGTGACCCATCCATACTCGCCTCACTCTGACCACTCAGCAAAGGGAAAATCTTACTAGCCAAGAGGGGTTTCGGAAGAGATTTAGGTCTGAGGTTCTCTAATTCTTTCACCTACCTTCTTATGCTGTTCCTTCTCTTCTAGATTCTTCTTCTCCTTTTGCCCCTTACCCTACCCTAGACAACATCTCCCCAATAGGAGAGTAAAACAACAACAGAACAGCCAGCTTATCTCCATCTGGAACTAAAAGGAGGGCCCGGGAGGAGTTGGAGGTAGCTGGGAAGGGGCTGAGAAATGATCAAGTACGTGCTGTCTCCTCTGAGGATGAGCAGTGAGTCCTGGAACTGGGATCTTTCTTAAGACAGCTGGGCAAGGAGGAAGGGGAAGATGAATTGATGGCCATCCCTCAGCTGTCCTAGGAATCACCAGGCTCACTCTTCCCGAGATTGTCTCACCATGACCCCCCACCCACCAAAGAGATAGTTGGTGTAAAGAGGAGGAAACTCCTATCTGTCCCTTTTCATTCCCTGGCAGCGAGAACCACCCTTACTTAGCTCCCATTCCTCCCTGCGCCCTCCCCTCTCCACCTCCTCCACCCCCTCAGCACATTCCTGCCTGACAGCTCTGGCTTGTACCTGCCTCACTGCTGTCCACCTTGTTTCAATCAAGTAGGGGGCAGGGAAGTGGACTGCTTGGCTGCACTTGTGAGGGGATGGGGGCTGGGAGTGATGGGAGGAAGGGGGCTGGGAGCCTCTGCTTAATGCTCCCTCTAAAGCACAGCGAGGCAGCCAGGGCCTTCCCTCGGGCCTCTGTGCTCTCCACTACCCTCAAGTTTGGGACTCCTCCAAGCCAATAACCCAGTTACCATCCCCCACCTCCCTCCTAAACAGAGACCTGTGCTGTCAATAATGGGGGCTGTGACAGTAAGTGCCACGATGCAGCGACGGGTGTCCACTGCAGCTGCCCCGTGGGCTTCATGCTGCAGCCAGACAGGAAGACCTGCAAAGGTAAGGGATTTCAGAGGACAGGAGCTTGAGGGTAAGGGGCTGAGGTTGGGACCAGAGATAGAGCACCTATTATGGGACCTCCTCAACCCCCTGGAGGACACGATTATAAAGAACTGAGGACATTGTCTCCTGTCTACCTTTCCCATCTCAGTTCAAGGGGCACAAAAGTCCAGCCAGTTCCTTAGTGCCCCCTGCCCCTACCCTACCTTGTTTTCTCTGTTCTCATTCCTGTCCCGCTACGGGTCCCTAACCTTCGTAGTTAATGAACATGCCATTCACATTTGTCCCTGGGTCTAGAAGGATATTTGAGTCCAGATTGTGTGTGCACGAGGTCACAGGTGTGTTTCATAACCTTCTTAACCCACATTCCCCAGACCTTCCCAGTGGAAAGGCTATACTGGTCAGAGGGACCATAGGATAGCAGCTGGGGGCACTGATGCTGGAGCCTGGCTACCTGGGTTCAGATCCCAGTTCTGCGATCTGGGCAAGTTACTTAGTATCTCTGTGCCACAGTTTCACCATAATAATGGTGCTTGTCTCATAAGAATGTTGTAAGGATTAAATGAGTTATATATAAATTATATATAAAGTACTTAGAACAGTGCCTGGCAAATGGTAAACACTTTGTGTTAGCTATTATTATTACTATTTCCCACATTACCCATTCTATTTCCCCTCCTTTTAATTAGCCAGGCCTGGGGGAAAGGTGGAGTGGAGGGAGGAAAAAGGGAAGGTGGCCATACTGAAAATAATGATTCATCAGGTCTATGTCCCCTGGTCACAAGGAGTGGGGACTAGAAGGAGGACTGGACTTGCTCTTTGTGTCTTTTGGCCCAACAGCTGGCAGCGAGGACTAGGGGAGGGCTAGGGCAGTAGGTCAGCCAGCCAGAGTTGAAAGGTTTCCTGCTGGGAAAGACTGTTGACAGGTATGCTAAGAGTGAAGTGGAAGGCTGCCCTCTCTGCCCCCTCCCCCAAGTAGGGGTGAGTAGCCTGGGTCCTGTCTGCCACCAGTTTGGGGAACTTGACCTCAGGAAGGAAGCCGCTTACCCGCCCCCCCTTCCCTTCTTAGTGCTGAAAGCTGCCTCAGGCCTGAGTCTCTCCAGACCTCTCCCATTCCAGCCCCCTGCCTGGCCCCCACCCCTCCCCCATCAGCTACCCAGCCTCACTGGCTCTCCTGGAGGTCCTCCCTGCCTGGCCTCTCTCCCAGCTCCTCCTCCCTGAAGGGCTGCCCCTTCGAATCTCCACCTCTCTGTGCCATACACTCCCAGGACTCCTGTGACTGGCAGGGGTGGGGGGCAGGAAAGGGATAAACCTATCCACCAGCCTTTTGGGGAAGGGCCATCAGTGGCAGAGTGAGGGACATGGACTAGCCCTGTAGGTCACATGCCCACCTACTTCCTGCTCCAGGCAATTCCCTGAGGGCCTGACTCTGGTTCCCATCTGTCTCCTAAGAGGACTCGGTCCCAGAAAAGAAGGTATTACTAATGGCACAGATCCCCTGAACAGGGAAGAAATGGAAATGGGAGACTGAGAGGAGTCAGAAGGGGCAGATCCAGGGCTCGACTTGATTTTCCCTGGCTCTGTGAGGGAGGGAAGGATCTTGTCTCCTTGTTGGTCCCCAGCCTTCAGTATTACCTTTGATTCTCTCTACTTTGTCCTGCTTCCCCAGACATAGACGAGTGCCGCTTGAACAATGGAGGCTGTGACCACATTTGCCGCAACACAGTGGGCAGCTTTGAATGCAGCTGCAAGAAGGGCTATAAGCTTCTCATTAATGAAAGGAACTGCCAGGGTGAGCAGATACGGGCCAAGGGGAAAGCCGTGGGAGAGGTTCTTGGGATAAATGAGCTTCAAGTAGGCCAGAGGGCCAGAGTCTGAGAAATTCAATAGACACTGTGGTGAGTCTCCACAGATGGTCATGCTGTGAGTTAACACATGTACCCCTTCCTCTTGGTGAACCAGCTCCACACTGTGGCACGTGGCTTGGGAAGGAATGAGGGATGGATTTCACCCCAATTCATATCCTTTGCAGGGTTTGACCTGCATAACCACACATAGTGGCCCTGAACCATAGGCACCAGATCTCGTAGTTCCTCACTCCAAGGACTGACTCCAAGTGGAGGGGGAGGGGGCACAGGGGATGGTATGCATTGATCCTAGGTCTGGGCCATGAGTAGGGACTCTTTCAATTTAAGTGAGAGAGCCAAGGCCCCTCACTTGGGTCCTTCACCTGAGCAAGGGGTCCCAGAGTCAAGTCCCCCAAGACAGATTGAGTGGCTTGAATCCTTGCTCTTCCAGATATAGACGAATGTTCCTTTGATCGAACCTGTGACCACATATGTGTCAACACGCCAGGAAGCTTCCAGTGCCTCTGCCATCATGGCTACTTGCTGTATGGTGTCACCCACTGTGGGGGTAAGCCAGCAAATTTGGACCCTCAGCCACTTGGCCCCTCTCAGCTCCTCACCCTTCAATTGAACAAGTCCCTGATTTGGCTTGTGGCTATGGCAATCAATCCCCAGGTGCATGTGCCATGTCTGCATCCATTGTGATGAAATGGGAGGAATTAAGAGAACTGGGAGACTAGGGTATCAGGGAACAGCATCCTGCCTCCAAAATTTGTCTCGCATCCCTATCACTGCCCCTTGACTCCCATCCTTAGTTCCCAAATTACAGGCCCACTGGTAGGTAGGAGTGGAAGGCTTTAAAAAGCTCATCAGCTTGGCCCCTTCCCAATCATTCTGTTGATTAGGGTCAGAGATAAGGGAAAGAGGTTCTAGGTTTGAGCTCTTCTCAGGCCAGTAGTCATCTTGGAGTGCCTGGAACTCTAACCAAAGGTCCTCACTCACTGCCGGCTCCCTGGCTCCTACTCCTCCCCCACCATTGTTTGTCTATGTCTCACTACTCCTTTCCCCAGATGTGGATGAGTGCAGCATCAACCAAGGAGGTTGCCGCTTCAACTGCATCAACACTCCTGGCAGCTACCAGTGCACCTGCCCAGCAGGCCAGGGCCGGCTGCACTGGAACGGCAAGGATTGCACAGGTGGGCAGTGCCCTCTGCTGGCTGCAGCTGGCACTGCAGTGTCAGGGGGATGTTGGGGTTCTACGCTGAGGAAGGTATGAGGTAGTGGGGGATGGACAACGTAGCCATTTGAGTTAGAGACATGAAGTTTCTGGTAAATAATCCCTTCATCAGTCTCTGGGTACAATTACAGTTCCGCATGTAGTTAATTCTCTTCCTCCAGATTACCCAACTGAGGGGGAGAGGGTGGGAGAGGAAGGCCCTCTCCTCCTCAGGCCTCTCTCCCCTTCCTAGAGCCAGTAAAGTGTCAGAGCAGTCCTGGTGCCTCAAAAGCCATGCTCAGCTGCAACAGATCTGGCAAGAAGGACACCTGTGCCCTGACCTGCCCCTCCCGGGCCCGGTTTTTGCCAGGTACATAGAGGCGGTTGCTGGAGGGCTGGCAGGGAGGAAAGCTGGCTATTCAGGCAGCTCCTCTGCTCCCCTTGGATTCCTCCATCCAGTGGGGGCTGGGGAGCAGGTCAGATCTGTGACAGCCCTCTTCTCTCAGAGTCTGAGAATGGCTTCACAGTGAGCTGTGGCACACCCAGCCCCAGGGCCACTCCAGGCCGAGCTGGCCACACCGGGAACAGCACAAATTCCAACCACTGCCATGGTGAGCACCAGCCTAGAGGCCTTGTCTCTTGCTTATTAACCTCTATTTCTATTCTTCATTAATCCTCCTGGCCTTACTTTTTCCTGGATCCCTTCTTTGCTCTGTAATTCTCCAGCCCTGCTGCCTTGCTCCCTCTGCCCCTAACGTTGATTTCCTTGGCTTTCGTAATCCCTCTCCTCCAGCCAAGCCCCTGGCTTATTGCCCAGCTTCTCAACACCCTCCACAGCAGCCCCCACCCCCATGGGACCCCCAGGCTGTGCTGAGCTTCTACCATCCCTCTAGAGGCTGCAGTGCTGTCAGTTAAACAGCGGGCCTCCTTCAAGATCAAGGACGCCAAATGCCGTTTGCACCTGCGAAACAAAGGCAAAACAGAGGAGGCCAGCAGAATCCTGGGGCCAGGTCTGGACTGGGGACCCCACTCCAATGGGCCGTCTGGCCACCAAACCTTCCCACCCCTCAGCTTCTCTGCTTAAGGAGATCTCCAAAAACCCATGGGTACCCTGAACTCTGGATAGAGCAGGGGAGGAAGCAGTTGTAGGGATAGGGCCCAAGGAAGTCCTAGGATATTCCCCGCCACCCAACTAATTAGTGTGCTAGACTCAAAGAGAATTGAAACAGTTGTAGTCAGAGATCTGGTGAGGTCTGTCTGGGTTGGAGGAGAAAAGTGAGAGCTGGGAGTGAGAACTTTCCCTGTCCCCAGGGGGTGCCCCTGAGGTTGACAAGGCCTCTCCCCCAGGTGGTGCCCCCTGCTCTGACTGCCAGGTCACCTTCATCCACCTCAAGTGTGACTCCTCTCGGAAGGGCAAGGGCCGGCGGGCCCGGACCCCTCCCAGCAAGGAAGTCACTCGGCTCACCCTGGAACTGGAGGCAGAGGTCAGAGCCGAAGAAACTACAGGTGGGACTAGGGGCACTCCTGGGAGGAGGGTGGAAAGAGGAGGGCAGAGGTGGGGAAACCACAGGTCTCAGCAGCAAAGGAAAGGGGCAGAACCTGTACTAAGGGCAGACGCTGCCTAATGCCAAGCCCAGGAGCCAGTCCCTCTTACCACACCCCTCCTAGCTCCTCGCTTTGCTCCCTTACCCTCCTGCTCACAACCACTCTTTCTTTTTCCTCCTTCCCTGACTCAAACCACCATCCACCACCAGCTAGCTGTGGGCTGCCCTGCCTCCGACAGCGGATGGAACGGCGGCTGAAAGGGTCCCTGAAGATGCTTAGAAAGTCCATCAATCAGGACCGCTTCCTGCTGCGCCTAGCAGGCCTTGATTATGAGCTGGCCCACAAGCCAGGCCCGGTAGCTGGGGAGCGAGCTGAGCTAGTGGAAGCCTGTAGGCCTGGGCAGCACCGCGCCGGGGCCAAGTGTGGTAAGGGAGCTTGCTGGGGAACATGGGAGCAGGGGAGAGGGGAAGGCCCAGCTTGGGCCTGGCTTAGAGCAAGACACTTTACAGCCTCAGTTGCATCTCTCAAATTGTGAGGCAGCCAAGACCTTCCTGCCCATCACTCTCCCCTCACTGGTCCCAGGCTGAAATCTAGAGGGACATCATGTGGGGCCACCAACCCTCCTGCACATGGGTTTGGCCCTTGGTCCTTCCAAGCAGGATTCTGCCTGTTCCCAGACAAAGAGATTCTCCTTGAATCTGGGGGAATGGGAAAGGGAGTCCCAGGCCTGGGTGGTGGGAAATGAGGGCAGGGGGGTGGGTGGCTAGCGCGGCCGACTCTCCCTCAGTCAGCTGCCCGCAGGGAACGTATTACCACGGCCAGACGGAGCAGTGTGTGCCATGCCCAGCGGGCACCTTCCAGGAGAGAGAAGGGCAGCTCTCCTGCGACCTTTGCCCTGGGAGTGATGCCCACGGGCCTCTCGGAGCCACCAACGTCACCACGTGTGCAGGTGCCAGGGGAACAAACAATACAGAATGGGGTAGGGTGGGCACTGGGATGCCCATGGGCATGGGATTTCCCAAGGGCAGGCCCAGGCTCCAGGCCACTCTCCTAGTCAATGTCCTGTTTGTATGCCTCTGTCCCCTGAGACTGGGTGACCCCATGGGGATGACCAGGACCATCCCCATCAGAGTTGGGCCCTTGGTTCATTGCAGGTCAGTGCTCACCTGGCCAACACTCTGTAGATGGGTTCAAGCCCTGCCAGCCATGTCCACGTGGCACCTACCAACCTGAAGCAGGACGGACCCTGTGCTTCCCATGTGGTGGGGGTCTCACCACCAAGCACGAGGGGGCCATCTCATTCCAAGACTGTGACACCAAAGGTGAGTGGGCTACCCACCCCACTAGGGGACTCCCCAACCCCAACTATTTCCAAAAAAACTCTCCAGGTCCCCAGAGTGGACCCAAGTATGTTGCCCCACCCTCTTCCTCAAACCCGATAAGGCCCAGCTGCCTGACCAACCATACTATCCTGCTTACAGGACCCATACTGATCCTCCACCAATCCCAAGCCTGGGAATTGGGGAATGAATAACAGTCACACTCACCCCTCTACTTTGGAGAACTGGTGGCACATTCCTCTCAATACTACAGATGAGTTTCTGTACAGGTTTGGCACAATGCTCAGTGCCTGAAGGAAAAGGATTGGCACTGTAGCCAACCACTCTCTCAAGTGTGTATTTCCCTGGACTTAAATTCTGGCCTGACTAGGAAAGTTGGGACTCTGGAAGGAACTTTGGTGTCTTCAGTCTCCTGATTCTCCATGATGAATGCATCCTGCTCATTCCATGCCCCAGAACTCCCACTTGCCTGCCATCTTACTCCTACCTTTCCCCCTTGCCTGCAGTCCAGTGCTCCCCTGGGCACTACTACAACACCAGCATCCATCGCTGTATCCGCTGTGCCATGGGCTCCTATCAGCCTGACTTTCGTCAGAACTTCTGCACCCGCTGTCCAGGAAACACAAGCACTGACTTTGATGGCTCCACCAGTGTCACCCAGTGCAAGAGTACGTGGCAGGCCAGGCTGTGGAAAAGGGGGTAGAGAGGTCTGGGAGCAGTGGGCATGGGAAGAAGCAGGGGGTGGGCAGGGAGGAGTAAACCAACAGAGAGCAGGGCTGGGGAGTGGATGGGCAGGCAAGTCCCCCCCTCAATCTCTTCCCAACCCATTCAATCTCAAGACCAGTTGCTGGGCTGGGCCCTTTAGTACTCTCTCCCTGGAGTGAGGTAATGGGGAGGCAGAGACAGGTGAAGTGAGATGAGAAGGTACTAAAAGGGTAGGAGGGAAGGTGGACCCAGAACTTGGAGAGTAGATGATAAACTAGGAAGACAGCTATCTACACGTGTCTGATTTCTACTTAAGAACTCTTCAATTTCCCCAACCCATTTCCCCACTGACTTCCTTTCTCTTTCTTGCTTTGTCCACTGGGGCTTGGCTACAGATCGCCAGTGTGGTGGGGAGCTGGGTGAGTTCACTGGCTATATCGAGTCCCCCAACTACCCAGGCAACTACCCAGCCGGCGTGGAGTGCATCTGGAACATCAACCCCCCACCCAAGCGCAAGATCCTTATCGTGGTACCCGAGATCTTCCTGCCATCTGAGGACGAGTGTGGGGATGTCCTCGTCATGAGAAAAAACTGTGGGTGGCTGCAGAGCTGGGCTAGGGACGGGCAGTCCAAATCTGGTTGGGAGGGAGAGGGAGAGAGAAGATTGGTACAGAAAGAATTGGGGCAGTGACAAGGGAGGCCTTGGGAGGAGAGAAGCTAACAAAGGAAAACAGCAGTGAATGCTACATATTTGGTGGAGAGCAGAGTTAAGAAAGCCAGCATTGGTATTAGAACTCCAATAGTGTTACATGTGTCACTTTCCTATTCTAGCATTTTTGCTGTTCCATTCATGTAAATATCAAATTTCTTATACTATCTGAGTTCCTGGATATCAGAAAGGAGTTGTGGAACAAGCCCAGGGCAGTAGGAGAGGATATGTGTATGTTGGGGGTAAGGGAGGTGCATGCAGTGGGGAGAGCCTCTGTCAGCATGACTCCTTCACCCGACAGCCCTCACCCCAGGGTAGCTTGTTCTGCTGCTCTCCTAACCTACTGCTTGCCTTCCCAGCCTCCCCATCCTCCATTACCACTTATGAGACCTGCCAGACCTACGAGCGCCCCATTGCCTTCACGGCCCGCTCCAGGAAGCTCTGGATCAACTTCAAGACAAGTGAGGCCAACAGTGCCCGTGGCTTCCAGATTCCCTATGTTACCTATGATGGTGAGCACGGGCAGGAGAGCCAGGGAGGTGGGTGAGAAAGGGAAGGCTCCTGGGTCTTGGGAGGGAGCAAGGGGAGCAGGAAGATTTCCTACCCCTAAACTCCTCCCCTTGGTTGACTTTGCAGAGGACTATGAGCAGCTGGTAGAAGACATTGTGCGAGATGGCCGGCTTTATGCATCTGAAAACCACCAGGAGATTTTAAAGGCGAGTGAATATTAACAACAATAATGATACCCAACATTTAATGAGCATGCAACAATGTGCAGGCAATATGCTAAGTGCTTACATGAATATTCTCATTTGATAGACACAACAGTTCTATGAAGTAGGTACTTTCCTAATTCCCACATTACAGATGAGAAAACTGAGGCACAGAGAATTATGGAACTTGCCCAATGATAAAGCTGGGGTTTGAGCCCAAGCTCATCTGACTGCAGTGTCACCCATACTATCTTATACCTTGAGGGAAGAGAAAGGGAAGATGAGGAAATGAAATGACCTCTACCTCTTCCACCAAGAAATATAGGGAAATTGAAGTATAGAAAGATGCTTTTGCATAAGTTCCTTCCTTCCCTTACTCCATGCTGCAGAAAAGCAGCAGATCTAGCATAGCATTTCTCAGAGTTAACTTAGTATAGCCCTCTTTTAAAGGTAAAGAAATGTTTCCAACATTGAAGAATGGACTAGATACCTGGGTGTGCAGATCCTAGTTTGAGAAAATCTTAAGAAACTATAGTCCTAGTCACAGTATGATCCTTCACAAACTATCAATGCAAAAAATTTTATCTTTATGATTAATAAAATAATTTTTGTATTATCAAAATAAGAGACAAAATAATGACAAAAATCTTCTAGAACTTGTAGATTGTAAAGAATATAATATCAGCAATGCTTTTCAAACACTTTTTAAAGCATCTGAACCCTCATTTCAAATGTGCTGTGGAACTCCAATGCATAAAGTAGTAGAACTGTTCTGATTAAAGTGCGGATGAGAGGCTGGAAGCCCCACTTCTTATTTTAAAAATCTGCTGATGCAATGGAAAGAACATTAGCCTAGAAGCCAGAAGATCTGAGTCCTAATGCACAGAGCCTGGCACCTAGTAGACTCTCCACATATCATGTTGCTGTTTCAGACAGGGTCGTCAGGAAAGGACTCTGAGGAGAAGAGATCTGAATGAGGTAAAGGGCTACCCATTAGAAGATGAAGAGAGGAGCATTCCAAGCTAAGGAGCATGGAAGTAGTGTGGCATGTTCGAGAACCTTGAGAAGGCCAGTGTGGCTCAGCAGAGTAAGGAAAAGTCAAGGGGGGATGAAGGAGAGACAGCAGGGCACAGATCACATTCAGCCTGTGGGCCATGCAAGGGACTTGGCTTTGCTGAGTGACAAAAGAAATCAGAGAAGTGTTTTGAATAGAAAAAGGACACGATCTAATTAAAAACTTAAAAAGTCACTCTGGCTGCAGTAAGGGAGAACATTCTGTAGAGGGACAAGGGTAGAGGGAAGCATGGAGACCAGTTAGGTCTATTGCAGTAGTTCAAGTGAGAGATGGTGGTAGCTGTGGAGACAGTGAGAAGTGGTCAGACTCTGGATATATTCTGAAGGTAGAATCAACAGGATTTGCCGTGGTTGTGAGCAAGAGAGAGGAGTCAAGGATGGCTCCAAGGATTGGGACCTGAGCATTGGAAGGATGAAGCTGCCATTGACTGAGCTGTAGAATTCTAAAGGAGGAACACATGGTGGGGATGGGAATCCAGAGTTAACCTCAGGGTATGCCTATTAGACATCAAGAGCCAAGGCTGGTGTTCCTCTTTCCCACCCACAACACTGAGGCTGATGTTGCCGCCTGCCGTACTCTGCAGGACAAGAAGCTCATCAAGGCCTTCTTCGAGGTGCTGGCCCACCCCCAGAACTACTTCAAGTACACAGAGAAGCACAAGGAGATGCTGCCAAAATCCTTCATCAAGCTGCTCCGCTCCAAAGTTTCCAGCTTCCTTAGGCCCTACAAATAGTGCCATAGGCCCAAGACCCAGGTTTTGAAGCCCACAGACTCTTTAGCCCTCAGAGCTGGCAGCCCCCACCCTCAGATGAGAAACTCTCCTCTCTCTTTTTGGAGAAAAAAAAAATATCACTATATAGACCAAACACTTTCCCTTTCTGTCTCTCTAGCTTTGTTTCCTTGTCTCTCTTTGCCTCTCTCTCTCTCTCTTTCGCTTCACTGTTTTCTCTTTTCCTACGTGCTCCCTGGAAAAGCCATTCAGTGCTGGCACTATTCCCCGAGGGGGGAAGGAAGAGTAGCCCCCTCCCCTTCCCAGCCACACTGTCCATTTTACAAGTTCACATCCCTGGCCCCATCAGCGTACAAGGGTGCTAGAGGCCCCACAAACGAAGTGTGTCTAGTGGGGAATGGGGAGGGGGAAGAGGGGTTTCTGCCATTTTAGGGTGTGCCTTGCTAGTCAGGAGCCAAAATGTCCCCTGGCTGTGCCCCCCAGGGTGATTCTAACAGCCCAGAGTTCTGCCAAAGAAGCCTTTGATTTACAGGCTTAATGCCAGCACTGGTCCTCTGGGGCATATGGTTTGAGCCCTAGACCGCCCACATAGCCGGCTTTCTTGTCTATACAGCCCCTCTCCTTCTTCCCCCACATGTCTGCCTGAGGTCCAACCCATGAGGGCTTACAAAAGGCCCACACCACCGGGCTAGTGGACACTGGCCGAATGAGAAAGAGCAGCAGACATTACCATGTTGAATGTGCTGCTGTTGCTCCCTGAGAAAAAGACTATGGCTCTGCAGGTCAGAAACCAGGTTTTAAAGCATCGCGAAAAAAAGAAAACAACAAAAAAGAAAATGTATCATCTAAAGGACTAGACTACAGAACAATCGGGAGCCAGCCTGAAACACTAATCCCTTTTCTTTTTTGTCTTCCCTGGCCCAGCCATCCCCTCACACCCACCCGAGTGCTCCCTGGGGGAGCCCTACTCCTTTTGTTATGTGTTATCCCAAAAGAAACATGGCTGCTGACTGGAAGCCAGCCTGGGCCTTGCCCCAGAGTTGTCTTTCCCTTGTAGCCCCAGATGGCTCGTGGGCTCCACCAAAGAGGACCCTGCTCTGCAGCCAGCCCAGAGCCACCTACCTCTGGCCCCAGGCTATGGGCAGCAAGAGGAATGTGTGTGCACTTGGCAAGCCTTCTGCCCACCCTGTCCACATCTAATAAGTGCAATCATTTTGAGTCTTTCTATGTTGTCTAAAGGGAGGGGTTTTTGTTTTCTGGTTTTGTTTTTTGTTTTTGTTTCTTTTTCCTCTATTAGAACAACCCTATTTATAGCTGCCCAAGAGAGAAGAGTGTATGTTTGGAGTGGAAGAAAAAAATATTTTGAATCTCATGAACCTTGAGTGCTGGAGCATCTGATCTGTCCCTACTCCCCCACCAGTGGCCATCTAGACCTCTAGAGCCCTCTGCTGGGGTAACCCAGGGCTGTAGCTCAGAGGCACCTGATGTGTAGGACAGTAATTCTGGGGACTTGATGGAGCAGGAAGGAGAGGGACCTGTGTTTGCTAAACCAATCCTGCCAACCCTGTGCCCCTCCATGGATTCAGCATGGACCTTGTGATTGTAGAGGCCTATGGAACTGGTCAGTGATTCTCCACCCCAAGTAGGGAAAACCTCCATCTTTTCCCTGCCTTCATGCTGTTTTCCCCTGGGATCCACATGGAAGAGGACCAGGACAAACCCCGTGGGGATGGGCTGACTCAGGGCCCTGAGGCCAGAGGCAAGGCTATAAGAGCCAAGAATAGGACAGGTATCCAGGCATGAAGTTGTTTGCCTGACCTTGTGCACTCTGCCTACTCCTATCTGTTCACCATTCCCTCTCGGAGCTGACTTCAAGCCTAGCTTCCTCAATTACTGCTTTTCAAAAGGAAGAAGAATCAAGTCCATGCCCAAGCCCAGATCCTGCATACACTCCACCCTCAATCCACTGCTGCCTGTAAAATTATTTTCCATTTGCTCCTAATTCCCCCCAAAACTGTAGTCCTATTCAATCAGAGGCTACCAATTGACTCCTAGGGTTCACTTCTAAGTGACAGTCCCAGGCCACTGCTCCCCCAGGAGACTCAACACTAAAAGGTGTCTGGCCTTCCTGCCCGGCCCCCTAACCCCCGCCCCCAACAGTAGCATTCACCAGCCAAAACAGCCTTAGGCAGTAGGTAGCCAATGTCACAGCTAGATACCCTGACATCCATTAGCCAACACCATGGCCTTTGGGGGTGGAGTGCCTGGCTGCCTTTGTGTCTCTGGGTCAAAGAGGGCTCCAAGGTAAAGATACAAAATGGCTGCTTCCAAGCAAGGAAATGATCTTTTAATCGAAGTATCCACACTTCCCAGGAAATGCCATGAAAACTGCTTTAATCAACTTTGACCATCCTAATTTTCCACGAGAAGCTAGGATAACTTTCTGATTCCTCTCTCCCTACCATTTTGCATATCTCTTAGAAAGCCAAACAGTGTTTCCCAATTTATGCCTTCAGGGTCTGGCTTCTCCTTGCTCTCTTCTTTTCTTGTCCCCCCATATATACACATAAACACACTTCCTCCAATAATTTATTCTATGGTTTCTGGGACCTGCAAATGACTTCCACAGTATGGAAAGTATAGACCACTAGGCTTCTTAACTGATGTCAAGACAGATCTTAGTGAGCAGGTGAAGACCTGCTAATGTCCAACTTTAATTTAGATCTTCCAAGTTGGGGGTTAAGAACCCAGGCAAAGCTGCTGCTGAACCTATGGGGGAAGCCGGCCCTGGGGCATCAAACTAGGGGTTAAGTGGACTGAATGAGGAGTCAACACTCAGGGACTCTCTAAGCCTTTACAGGCCAGACAGAAAAAGAGGTTTTTACCAGTGTGGGAAAGTGGAAAGATGGTGTAAACGGGAACCTTTCATGAACCAACCCAGAGGCCTCTCTGCAGGATGGGGTATTTACAGGGCCACAGTACTGTGAGGCCTCATTTATCTTAGTACAAAACCTGTCCTGATCTGAGTTTGGGGATGGGAAGCCATTTCTACAAGGGCTCCAAGCGCCAAATGATGCATATCAGAAAGGCACTTATATCCTCAGCAACATGGCAGTTCCTTTTTACTTCTTTGCCTTCCTCTTTCTGTATTATTAGGCCAGGCCCATTCCCTAAACCTGAGGGAACTCGCAGAGTCAGGAGAAAACTGACCAGAGCCTGGACTTGAGCTGCCGTGCCCCAAGCCTACAAATCCCCAGAGGTTGACAGTGAGCTGTGACTGCTCTGACTTCCCCAGGATTGAGTTAGTTTGAGGTGGTGGGGGCTCAGATTTGTTGCTGAAAGTTCAGTAATACAATCCTGGTCATTGGCCCTAGTGAAACTTTTTATATCTGAGAAGTGTTCTCCATATGTATGTTTGAGGTGACTCTGGAGTGGATTAGGAGGTCATATCTCAAAATGTCAGAAAACGTTATAGAGTATTCAAACTTTTGTATTTGCTGCTTAACTTGAACATAACAGGCTCAAACTAAGGGAAGGGAAACAAAGTATAACTGACCATAAGCAGAAAATAAATAACCTGCTTGGCTTGCTTTCTTAAGCAAAGTAAGAGAAAAGTGAAAGCAAACAACACAAGGATATCTTTAAATTTACCTGTCTCAAAGGTAGCACACCCTGCCCTTGAGCCATTATTTGGACTAGGAACCCTTAAAGAAAATATACGATTAGAGGGACTAGAACCCCCAGTTCTGTTATCAGCTTATCTAGACAACACAGATTGTAGCAGTTTGGACAAACTGAAAACTTTATTCTTCTGTGTGAGTTGAACTGAAGTTTCAAAGAATAATCATTACCATGTGGGAGGCTTTCTTTTTTTTTTAATGCAGAAGAAATCTCAAAATATTGTATTTATATCTGCCTTCCACTGCTGCCAATATAGTAAGCATCTCCTACACAATCAACAATAAACAGTAAATGATGCAGTTCATAGAGTATTTTGCACTTGGGGAAAAAAATGTATCTGAACTTGTAAAAAGAAATGTTTGGATTTTGTATTTGTTTTTATTATTATTATTATTAAAATACTGAATGAAACTCCTTAGCCTGGCATCTTTTCCTCTGTCTCAATAGCTTATCCTAGAGCTGGAAAAACCTTTGAGGAGACAAAGTGTCTTCTGGCTACGAGATAGGACTTACCCTAATTTTTCATTTATCCATCTTATTCCTAATGATTTTGGAATTTGAAAAGGCTTGTCTCTTTGTCTATTTTTAAAAGCAGTATCAAGAATTATCCCCTGAGGGGGATCTAAAGAGTGGGAGAAATTTAGGGAACTGTTTCTCCTCACCACAGTACAATTCCCAAGTTAAAATGTCCCACCTCTAGCAAAGTACCAGCACTGAGAGTCACCCAAGGTTGTTCTTTTTACGCAGTACACTCTTAGCCACCAAACAGAATTCTGAAATACAGATCATCCAGCCACTACCACCATTACCACTATAGGGCATGGGAAAGCAATCTCCAATCTCTTATAAATGAACAGTTCCAATTTCTAGGCTCAGAGATGATAGATAAAACTTAATTGTTGCAATTATATAATTCCCTGACATGAAATTTTACTGGATTTAATATGTACATGATATAGCCATTTAAGAGGAACAAGGAAAAAAATCTACCTGATCAAAAAATATGTTGGGTTGGCCTACCAGAATCCTGAACTTCTCTGTTAGCATCTATAAAGGAGATAGAGGGCCGGCCCCGTGGCTTAGCGGTTAAGTGCGGTGCACTCCACTGCTGGCGGCCTGGGTTCGGGTCCCGGGTGCGCACCAACGCACGGCTTCTCCGGCCATGCTGAGGCCGAGTCCCACATGCAGCAACTAGAGGGATGTGCAGCTATGACATACAACTGTCTACTGGGGCTTTGGGGGAATAAATAAATAAATAAAAATTAAAAATATATATATATATATATACAAAGGAGATAGATGCATTTGTTCCACAATTACTGAGCTCTTGTTATGTGCCAGGCATCGTGCATCAGGATGTCATAGCTTGATAACAATAGCCATGCTCAAGATCCACACTCCTGGGCCGGCCCCGTGGCTTAAGTGCGCGCGTTCTGCTGCTGGTGGCCCAGGTTCCGATCCCGGGCGCGCACTGACGCACTGCTTCTCCCGCCATGCTGAGGCCATGTCCCACATACAGCAACTAGAAGGGTGTACAACTATGACATACAACTATCTACTGGGGCTTTGGGGAAAAAAAAAAAAGGAGGAGGATTGGCAGTAGATGTTAGCTCAGAGCTGGTCTTCCTCAGCAAAAAGAGGAAGATTAGCATGGATGTTGGCTCAGGGCTGATCTTCCTCACAAAAATAAATAAATAAATAAAACTGTTAAAAAAAAAAAAAAAGATCCACACTCCTATTTGAGATTCCCGGGTCCTGGGTGCGGACCTACTCACCACTCATCAAGCCATGCTGAGGCGGCGTCCCACACAGAAGAACTACAAGGACCTACAACTAGCATATACAACTATGTACTGGAGGCTTTGGGGAGAAAAAAGGGAAAAAAAGAGGAAGATTGGCAACAGATGTTAGCTCAGGGCCAATCTTCCTCAAAAAAAAAAAAACAAACCCTATTATATAATTTTAATCATGACTGATTTTTAGTAATCTATTATATAAGCTAAAGTTAATTTATTTCCCAGTGACTTTTATAATATTCTTTAAAATGAATATTAACATATTTATTTGAATTGAAAAATGAAGTCTGACTTTTTCCTGACAGAAAGTAAGTCTGATTTGGCTGACTGGTTTGAAATGAAGACTGACTTTGCTAATTACACAAATGGCAGGTGTTTTCCATACTGAAGTGAATCTGCACTTCAATATGTTAACAAAAAGATCCTGAAAACATGTAATAAGATAAAAGAATTTTATCAAAAAATTGTGTTGGCAAAGGAGTATGAAAATCAATATCTGATTAACAAAGTTCCTCTGAGTGAAATGGTAACAGATAGTTAATAATCATTTGTTTATGACTGAAACTAAGACTCTAATGAGTAGATAACAAATCCTTTCACAAGTTCAGTGGTTTCCAATTCTTTGCTTTTTATAAAATGAAAGAACTCTATTTGATAGTACTTGCTAATAGGACACCTTGTGATTGTTGGCATATAATTTAGAAGTAGTTCAAAGACTGGAGGAATGTCACCGTAACAAATCTCTTCCTTTCCCAATTACTATGTGAACAAGTTTTCTCAGTGCTTATGTCTATAAAAATAAAAAACAGGTGCAGAATTGATGTTGCACCTTATCTCCTTCTAATATTAGGTAACATGCATCCATAAATATCTGAACTAATTGAGGAGAAACACCATTCTTCTCATTAAGAGATGCATTTTCAATAAAAATCATACTTTTTAGGTTTCACAAGTTATAAAAATGTATAATATATTTATGCTGTTTAATAATTGTGTACTAGTAACAACTGTAATGACAATTCAATTCAGAAGAAACTTTTTAACAATTAAAGCCTATGATCACAGACAGTAAACTTAAATTTATACTCATTTTTGTTGCCAAGACGTTATGACAGTGATCAATAAAAGACTTTAAAGCATATAATATAATAATTAGGATAAAGTTCTATAGGGGAAGTGTATGGAATTAGGAGTTCAAGAAGAAAGGGAACCATATAAAATTTCTGTTAAAGAAGAGCTTGTTCATATATTTTTAAATGGATGACGGGGGGCATCAAATATTTAGAGTATTTGGGGTCCACTGGATACATTTAAGAATGATGTAATGGTTTTAGTTTAAAATGTCAAAATTGACAATAAGTCAGAAATTATAGTCTTTATATTTGAATTTATGATGGAAAATTTAGATATCAACTTGAACATGAACAAGGGGGTACACAGTTCTTTAAAATTCTTTTATGGAGTCTATTTTTAAAAAAATGTCTGAAGACTACTAGCCTATATGGTATATTGCAGGGGTGGGGCTCAAAGGCAGAACAGAAGCTGCTAGAAATAATCTTCAATCTTCTACTGCAAAGTATCTTCCTCATCAGTTCTCCTGAGTACCTGAAATTACCCACCATCAGAATCTTATTACTTCAAATTCAGACACTGGTTTCCCAGAGTTTTTGTTAATTGTAATGGGAGAGGCGATTAGCCAATCAGATTAGGATCTGCAAGGAATGTGAGAAAGGACAGAAGTATTTTGTATTATGGAACAAAGTGGTGGGGGGACAAACTAGGACACCTATGTTCTATTCCCTGCTCTGTTTCTAACCAGGAGTTTATGCTACAGAACAATGTACCTATTCTCTCTCTCTGTTCTATGTAAAATTAACTTGTCAAATTTCCATCAAAAAGGAACAGAGGGGCCAGCCAAGTGGCCTAGTGGTTAAGTTCATGCGCTCCACTTTGGCACCCCGGGGTTCCTGGGTTCGGATCCCAGGCACAGACCTACACCACTCATCAAGCTATGCTATGGCGGTGACCCACATACAAAATAGAGGAAGATTGTCACGGATGCTAGCTCAGAGACCATTTTCCTCAAGCAAAAAGAGGAAGATTGGTGGGGGCCGGTCGGGTGGTATAGTGGTTAAGTTCGCACACTCCGCTTTGGCGGCCCGGGGTTCACGGGTTCAGATCCCGGGCACAGACTTATGCACTGCTTATCAAGCCATGCTGTGGCAGGCATCCCACATATAAAGTAGAGGAAGATGGGCGCGGATGTTAGCCCAGGGCCAATCTTCCTCAGCAAAAAGAGGAGGATTGGCATCGGATGTTAGCTCAGGGTCAATCTTCCTCAGGAGAAAAAAAAAAAAGGAACAGAAAGAGGGCACCATAGTGCCCAGGCCACTATTTCTATACCAGTAGGTATATAAAGGATTAATAATTAACGATAAGAATGAGCTACTGATTGTCACTGCCCACCTACACTGAGAACCTGCTGAGAATTCTGGCCCCAGTCCCGCCTGTGGAAATGTTGTGCCAAAACAAATAAGATCAGGAGGAGGAGACATCTAAAATTGAAAGGGGGGCTTTCTGGTTAAGCTCTTCAGACAAGGGAGGAGAGGAGCAGGATATCAGTACTCCCGATGGCATCTTTAGCTACCATAGGCCCCAAACTCAGTACTTTGTAAATGTCTCTAGTTTATCGGAATACTTCCTTTTAAAAATTTTTTCTTCAGTTAAATTGTTTTTTGAGGGAGAGCAGGGGAGGATACAAAAGAAACGAGTTAAAGTCTAAAAGAATAGAGGGAAAAGTTTCTCACCTCATTCCTCCAAGAACCCAATTCCTCTCCTAAGCGGCAATCTATACTAGTTTTCTATCTAACAGCTCTCCTTTATTTTTAACTTTTTACCAAAAATCTCACTCTCTTTTAATTTTCCCTTGTTTCTGAAAATTCCCTCCCTGCTGGCCTCCCTGCTGGGAGGGGAGAATGTACAAGAAAGGGCTTGGTTTTGTTCACCCCGAAGCCAGCCTATAACGGGGCAGTAGCTGGTTTTGAGGCTGGGGGTGGGGCTGACGAAGGAATGAGAGTGAGAGAACCCACGAAGACCGTCACGGCGCCCTCCCTAAAGAGGCAAGTCCCCCGGGCTCCTCAAGGTCCTCCTTGTCAATAAGGAGCTATTAATACCTGCAATTGCTGCCTTCAGGGGGTTGGCTCGAAGATCGTAGGCAGTGCCTGCGGACTGCGCCCGGTAAAGTGCTTCGGGACCGTAGGGCGCAGGAGGCAGCCTGGGGGCTCTGAGCCCCGAGGACAGGATCCGCAGGCCCAGTGCGGGCGGCGGGACCCGCGGGAACGGCTTCCCGCACAACCTGTTCCTCCTGTCCTCCCTGGCTCCCGAAGCGCACGTTCTCCCCCGCAGGCCTCCGACGAGACGGCGTGGAGTCCTCGGGGCCTCGGGCTCCTCCTCGCTCCCGCCTCAGGCCTCAGGTGGACAGAGTCCCTGGGCAGGACACGCGGCGGCTTCTCATTGCTATAGCGACGACCCCCGGCGGCTACCAGCGCCCGGGCCCTGACCGGGGCGTCGTGACGTCATCACGCCCTCCCCGGGCGCTCGGCCTCGCGGGCCCTGCGTCACCCCGGCCGGGGGGCGGGGCGGGATCTGAGGGGCGCTCTTCGGCCGCTCGGGCTCTAGGGGCCCGGGAACCAGGATAAGTAGGACGGCGGCCGATGCGAGTGGGAGTGCGGGGTGGAGCGTGTCCTGTATTTTGTATACGGGTTCCGGGGCCCGGTAGAGGCGCGCCGAGAGGAAAGGAAAGTGCGGCGGCCCTGGAACCTGGATATCGCGCGAGGCAAGCTGCGCGCGGGCGGGCGGGCTATGGCGCAGGCGGGTTGCGGGGCCGGCGCTCGTGGCGGGGCCCGGTGCATGGCGGTCTGTCGGCGGAGTCGCCCTCGGGGGCTGTCAGGTTGGTGGCTGCGGGAAGAGTGGGTCCACCGTGCCCAGGTGGGAGGCCGGGCGGGCGCAGAGCCCCGGGCAGGTCCCGAGCCCGGCGTGCCCACCCTCCTCCGGCCCTAGCCCTGCGGCCGGGAGGTTGGGTGGCGGCCTGACCCCTCCCCCACCCGGGGTCCCGGCTCCCGGCCCCCGGCTCCCATCCCTGCCCCTCCGTTCCGCCCTGCGACTCCTCCCCCATGACTCCCAAACCCCACCCCGTGTCTGCGCCCGCCTCCACCTCTCTGACCCCCCACACCCCACCCACTGACCCTAAGACCTCACCAGATAATCCTCAATTGTTATTCATTGACTCTGCCAACCCAGGAATTTCCCCAGCACTGCCCGGGGACCCACCAACCCAGTGACTCCCTCAATTCTAATCCAGTGACTCACGACTCAAGATCCCAACACCCCTTCTTGGTGGCCCCCAGACCTTCTCAGTGACCCCACTGGTCTGGTAACCCTTCCACTTCTACCCTGTGTACCCCCACAAACTTGGTGACTCCCCTCAAACCTTTCCTGGTTACTCCTAAGCCCTACTCCAATAGTTTCCCACCCAGTCATCATCTACATAACCCTCAATATCTGATAATCCCTTCTTTGCCCTGTAACTTCATGATCTTCATTCTATGCTCCCCCTTCATCCTCAGATCACCCCCACTGACATTCCTCTCTGCACCCCCAGCACCCCAGTGTCAATCAGCACATGACTTAAAAATGTCTTAGCACCATACTGGTGCCCAGGAAGATACAAAGATGAATATGAAGTAGTAATAGTTGGAGGCATCAAAGAATTCTGGATTGAGTGTGTGGTCCCAGATTCAAGTCCCAGCTCTGCCACTGTTGTGCTTTGGGAACCTGGGAGAAGTCCCGTCCTCACTCTGGACCTCAGTTTCTCATCTGTATTGTGATAGGTTGGATTAAATGATCTCAGAGTTTCCCTCCAGCTGTGAAATTCTGCAATTCTCAGTCAAGATAATTTTTGTTTGTGGGGCCGGCCCGGTGGCGCAAGCGGTTAAGTGCGCGCCCTCCGCTGCGGCGGCCCGGGGTTCGCTGGTTCGGATCCCGGGCGCGCACCGACGCACTGCTTGGTAAGCCATGCTGTGGCGGCGTCCCATATAAAGTGGAGGAAGATGGGCACAGATGTTAGCCCAGGGCCGTCTTCCTCAGCAAAAAAAAAGAGGAGGTTTGGCGGATGTTAGCTCAGGGCTGATCTCCTCACAAAAAAAAAAAAAAGATAATTTTTGTTTGCAATCATTTTTGTACCCCTTCCTAGAGGTTTACCCTTGTAACCTCACCCAGAGGTCCACTTGCTTCATGAACCTTGTTCCCTCAGTCCCCTGACCCCCTACACTCTTAATAGTCCATACCCATTTCCCTTGATCAGGCCTCATGAGTTAACATGTTTGCAAAGCAGTGTACTAGAGTGCTTCACTTCAGGGCATTGATGTAATAAGAGACCTGAGTTCTGGTATGATTCTGGCCCTTCACCTATGGCACCTTAGGCATACCATTTAGCCTGTCTGAACCCTCAGTCTCCACCTCTGCTAAGGGAGGATAATAGTGCCTGAGATTAAGCATGCAAAGCACTTGGCACCATGCCTGGCCCACGGGAGCCATTAAGTATAAGCTAAGAAGCTCCTATGGGTCTTACTCTGTCCTGGGTTCTAGGGATTCAACAGACAGTAAACACAGGGCCCATACTTTGCATTATCTTTCTACCACTGAGTTCTTGGGATCCCCGTCCTCTTATCTCTGCTGTGGCCTCTTCACTTGTCTGATTCTTTACCCTGATATTTCTTTAATAATGATTACTTACTACCAAGTACCTATTGTATGCCAGGCTTTGTATGTATAAATTAAGTTTACTTTCAACAACCCCAAGAGGTGATTATTATATCCATCGCCATTTCCCATTTTTGTTTCTTTTGTTTTGGTTTTTAATAAATGAAGAACCCGAAACTCACATAGATAAGTAGCAGAGCTGAAATTTGAACCTATAGTCTTTAAAACCCACTTGCTCCATTGCCTCTCTTGCCCCCAAACCTGCCTAATTTTCTAGGTCACCCTCAGCCCATTGTTCCTTATTTTCTAATAATTCCTAAGCCCAACATCAGTTTATTCCATGACCCCCCAGGTTTCTATTACCCTCTGCCCAATGGCTTGGTGACTTCCTCAACGCATTGTTCATGGCTTTTGACCCCACGTTCCCTGAGACCCTTGGACCTTAATACCTCTCTCTATCCTTTGTCCAGACATCGTCTCACCCTGAGTCCTTGGAGCTCCCAGCCCTCGCTCTGTGATCTCACTCACCCTAAGGTGTCTCTCCCCTCACTGGCACTTTATCCCAAATCCTCTGATCCTTTTAATTCCCTTACCCCCAGGAATTCATATACTAAAATCCTCTAGCCCAATAGTCTTTCCTCATATGATTTCTTCCTATTTTCAGTCTTTTCTCAGTGTTGTAGCTGCCTGCCGTCTACCGTCCTCGGCTACATCCTGTTACCTAAAAGCTTCATCTAATTAGCCCTTCATCTAGTGGCCTCCTTCACCCAGCTTCAGTGAAATGAGCCCTTCCATCCCTTCATGAACCCATCCTTCATAACCTATACACCCTCCCGTTCTAAGATCCCTTGTCTTCACACCCTGTCCAATATCCTGTGAGATCTGCCTTTCAGATTCCAGGATTTCATGGCATCTTCCTTATTTTCATCAGTGATCTTTTCAAACTGGAATTGTGTTTCACCTTTTCCCTCTCCCTGTGTCCCTGCCCCTTCTCACAGTGCCTTTTTCCTGCCTTCCTCTTATTTTTCTCCCAGCCATCCTCTTCTCACCAATCTTGATAACAGTGATTATGATATAAACCTCCCTCCCGTCCCAACTCTGTCTCTTCATCCATTTTCCTGTGCGTCCAACTCTAGGGCCACATGAATGACCCTGCCACTCTCAGCACCCCTTCCTTCGCTCACAGCACTGTCCAACCAAACTTCATTGGCCTCTTTGGTTTGTCCAAAGAACTACACTCTTCTCTGGGAACTTCTGATAATAGATCACCAAGATTACAGTCCTTTAGGTAGTGTCGGGGCAGGGAAAATTCCCTTTCTTCCCTTCTTGTGTTCTTGTGGCTGGACAAATAGTAAAATTGACACAAGACCAGATTAACCGGAGTAAAACCCAGTTTAATACGTACGTATTGGAGACCGTAAAGAAATGATGCTCAGAGAGTGAACAAAACAGGCAGTATATATATATATCTTTTACACAAAGAAACATAAATTTGTGAAAAATTGACAGGACAAAGAAATTTAGGTTTAGGGTACATAATTAGTGAGGAATTTAAGCAGAGTTTAGGCTTGAGGTAATAAATTAGCAGGGTTTGTTTATTCAGATTTCTCAGCCTTGAGTTCCCTAGCTCTGGTGATAAGGATGCAGGGAGGGCACCTTTCACATGGGAGATTTATTTCCTGCTTTCAGGGGAACAGAGACAGGAGGGTCAGAATGCCCTTTTTGCTTTTCAAGTAACTTTAATTCTAAAAAATTAATATGCTATTGTGGGATATTTTGGGGTTGCCTGCCCTGGGCCCCAACAGTAGCAAGGAGAGAGACCTTGGAAATCCTTCTGAATCAATTAGCCACGTCGTCTCCTTGACCCTCGCAGGATCCTATCCAGTTTATGAGGCTGCTTGCTGTATATGCCCTCAGGGTAGAATGCTTTGCGTGTCAGTTTCTGCAGGCATTGAATTAGCCCCATTGTTTTCCAAGCTTTGGGAGGACTTTCCACTCCCCTCCCACCGGAAGACTGGATGATGAGTTGCAAAAGGTAACTTTAAAGATCCACATCCAAAAGTCTATTCCGTGGGTCACCAAATTCCCAGGTGTCCTATAGTGTATTTATTGGCTATGCAGCAATAAATACAGCAGAATAAAAACTAGAGTTAAGGAAGAGGTAAATCCTGGGGTCTACAAATTCCATGGCTTGATTTTTAAAAAGGAGCTTTTGCCTTGGGCTTGTTTAATCTTTCTTAGGGCACAGAACATATTCTGCCTTGTATCTTAGTTGTTTATATACTTTTCTCACCCAGCGCCTATCCCACTGTGATTTCCTTGAGAACAGATGCTGGGTTTTCTTTATCTTCTATCATCTTAATCCCGTCCCTCATATTTAGGAGGTAGTCAGTACTTACTGGATTGAATGAACCCATTGAGAAATTCTGCATCAGGTGCAAACAAGTGAAAACAGCTTGTATCTACATTCATTTTGTACCCACAACAACCCCCTCCCCAAACCTCTCCAAAGGGATAATGGGCAAGTCCCTTGATTTAAATAGTCTGGAATTTAGACACTTCCTTTTTTAGTCATTGCTCAAGTCGGGGAATGGATGTAAGTGCTTGTTTTTACTGTATTTCTGGTGAGAGTAGAGACATTGGTTGACATAGTTCCTAGAATACAGTGGTAACAAGGCCAGGGTCTGTCACATATAGACCAGTTCTCAAGAAAACAGCTAGATGAAGTGTTCATTGGGGGTTGCAGAGACGGTCAGAGAACAGAGGAAACTGGTAAAATGTTGGTAATTGTTGAAGTTGGGTAATGGGTTCATGGGGTTCATTATACTATTCTTTCTACTTTTGTGTATGTTTGAAATCCATAACAAAAAGTTTTAAAAAAAAAAGGACAGCTAGATGAACAAGTGCAAATTTAGCACTCTTCCCTGGAAAACTCCTCAAAGCAAATGAGCCGCTGTTACTGAGTCAGTACTATTATCTAAGTTAAGTAGTATCTTTAGTCCTAACCTATTTCTGACCTCTTCTGTTTGTGAGATATCAGGATGCTAAATACAAAAATTAGCACCCTGAAGAATTCTGTACCTGGTGGCCTGGGAATTGTAATGTCCTGGCAACAAGCACCTGTTGCCATGGTCTTTCCCTGCTTCAAAGCCCAGGTGTGGTTTCTGGTGGTGAAGGGCTGGACTTGACTGCAGTAGGGAAGATGAGGGAGAAACCATAGCTCAACTAGGGTCGTCCCCTTCTGGCCTAAAGCCTTCAGATTACTGGTAGATCCTAAAGATATGGCCATTCATTCATATACTCATTCATTCATTGATTCATTCCACAAATGTTTGATGACTATCTCCTAGAGGCCAGGTACTTTTCTAGTACCTAGGGATAAAACAAAGTTCTACGACTTATGGAGCTCACCTGTTGGGGAGTGGATGAGGAAGAGACATAGAATAAATAAAAAAGTAAAATATATATTGAGAAAATTAAGCAGAGAAGGGAGATAGAGAATACCAGCAGTCAGGGAGTTAAATTTTAAATAGGATAGTCAAGGAAGTTCTCACTGAAAAGATAACATTTGAGCAAACACCTGAAGGAAGTTAAGGAGGGAGCTGAGTGTGTATCTGGGAAAAGTGTATTCTGGTCAGAGGGAATAACAAGTGCAAAGGCCCTAAGGTAGGAGTATGCCTCATATATTTGAGAAACATGAGTGCACTAGCCAGTATAGTTGCAATAGGGTGAGAGAGGAGAAACATAGCAGGAGATGTGAGGGTGGGAGTGGGTTGGTGGCAGATCATGTTGGGCTTTATAGACCACTGGATTTTATTGTGAATTGTGAGCTGGAAACCAGGGGAGGGCTGTAGGCAAATAAGTCACATGATCTGACATAAAGGATCATTCTAGCTGCTACGTTGAGAATAAGCTGTAGGAAACAAGGGTGGAAGACCATGATTAGGAGGCTACTGGAATAGTCCGGGCAAGAGAAGTTGGTGGCTTGGACCCAAAGTAAAGCAGTGAAAGAGTGAGAAGTGGTTGGATTCTGGATATATTTTGAAAGAGGAGCCAATAGGATTTGCCGATGGATTGGATGTGGCATGTGAAAGAATCAGAGAAGTTGAGAATGGCTCCCTCATTTTTGGCCTGAGTGACCAAAGGATGGAGTTCCCATTTACTGAAATGGGGGAGCCTGGAGGAGGGGCAGGTTGTGAGAAGGGAGAGATAAGGAGTTCACTTTTGAATGTGTCAAGTTTGAGGTGGCTTTTGGACATGGAGATGTTGAGTAAGCAGCTGGATATACAATTCTGTTAGACATGAGTAAATTTCTGCTCTCCTGGGAACTGAAGAAACACTATTACGCGGGTAAGAGACAAAGGAGTATGGTGGGAAGAACACTCGCAGTTCAGGTGTGCAGCCTGGCTCCCCACCAGGTAGCTGTGTGATCCTTGGGGGACTTCTCTGGCAGCTCTGGCCTCTATATCTTCATCTGCAAAATGACTGCTTTACATTAGCTTTACATACAGCTAGAAACAAGCTGTCTTCTCAGCCTCTCCCATTGTGAGAGTGGATGAGTTAGTGCTTAGTTAAGATGATATATCTGTATGTCTGAGAGCATTTTGGAAACTGCTGAGCTCTATACATGGGATAGCGGTGTCGGTAGTAAGATTCCTTCCTTCCTTCCTTTGCTAGAGTAATACCTAGTGAATGCCTGCCACATGCTGGGTGCTGTGCTGGACACAGAGGATACGATGACATAGAAAATGCCTCCGTGCCCTCGTGGAACACTACAGACAAGCTGCCTGGTGTAGCTTCACTGCTAGGTGCAGAGGGACCTAGGCTGAATTCTGATGGTCTGGTGTGACATTAGCCAGGGAAAGCTTGTTCTTGACCTGGGTTTGGGAGAAAACAGTGAACATGGATGTCAGAGATGAGGCAAGATGGTATTCCAAGTGAGGAAAATGTGGTCATCCTAGCTGGGGCTGGGGGAAGAGTTGGGGTGATGAGACTCCGTTCCTTCTCTCTTGCATTCTTGCACTCAACATTTACTGCTCTGCTACGAGCTCCTCTTAAGGAGCTCATAGTTCTGTAGTAGATGAAGGGTTTCAAATCAGATCTTCGGAGTTGCAATTACATCTAATTCACAGTTAAGTGGAGCTGATTTAGGATTCAAATTTGAGCTAAAGAGCTCAGTTAGCTATGTGACCTAAGAGTATTACTCATTTAGTATCTGTGGGCACATTCTTTGTTAGGTGCTGATTAAGTTGAAATGCGTGCTCGCCAGGAACTTAAATTATAAGCAGTACAACAGGAAGTAGGAGTGTGTTATTTTCCCCCCAAAAAGAGTTAAGTTTAAGGAAAACATACTGTGGCAGAGTAATCCCCTTCACTGCATCTGGAAGCACAGTCACTCTGTCATGTTTATCCTTGTGTCATTTAGATGTCAGTGTTTATCTTGTAAGGACCATCTCTGACCAGCTGAACAAGAATACAGGATATAGCCCCTCTTAATTGATAGGTCACCCACAAAATTAGTTTAGAGTGGATGTGTAGTCAGCATCATTCACTTAACGGAAGGGGGAATTTTGCCCTGGTGAGGGAAAAAAAACAGATACAAATCCAAGTGCAGCTGAAGCCGTTGTCTTTAACTGGTGGCCTTAAGCTACTGACAAAACCTCAGATGCCTCTTGCCCTGGCAGCTATCAGTCAAGGTATAGAAATGTGAGTGTCCACATGAAGGTCCACAAATCCGCTGCAGTTGTCTTTGTTTTGCTGGTAGAAGTGCAGAGCCTACTCAGGCTCCTCACTTAAAGCTCAGCATCAGAAAGATCTGTGATGTTGGATGCAACATCCAAAGCCTCACAGCACATCAGACTCATCTGGTCTGAAGAGCACTTCTTCTAGTGCCTCCTGGTTAACACTCGCCCCACGCTTGCCCTCAGTAATTGGTTCATCTCTGAGAAGTCCAGGTATAACTTGTTAGCTTGGTACTGTTTCTCGCTGCGTAACTCTTCACCTGTTGGAAGTCCCTGCTGCTTTGGGATTAGTTGATAAAGCATATGACCCAGGCAGTTAAGATAAGAACCAAGGAACTGAGGGCTCCTTGAGTTGTAAACTGACCTGAGCCTTAGATGCGGAGGGTGTGGCAGGGGTACCCGAGGCCAGAGTTCTTCTCTCTGTCTGAGAAGATCATCCTCTAAACCTAGGAAGTACTGTCCTGAGGCCACAGAAACAGGGAGAAAGGCAGCCCCTGCTTAGCTGTCACCTCAGCCGACTCACCCTGATGACCAGGGTGACACACATGTTGGGGCCAGCATATCCTCACGTCCTAACAGGTTTGCTGTTGTTTCATGCTCAGCTCGATCAGCTTTCCATATGATACTCCAGAATGGCATCCGTGAATTTTGAAGCTAAGTTTTCAAATGTGGTTTTTCTCCAAACCTGTAACATCGTAGAATCTATCCTGTCAGCACTGGACTCGCTGTGCCTCGTGAACGGAACATCATAGATATTCCTATAGCTAACAAAAGGAGTGCAAAGCATGCTTTTAGACTTTGTTCTTTTATTCACTTATTTTTATTTATTTTTATATAGGTAATACATTCACAAGGCTTAAATTTTTTTTTTTAAGTATAAAAGGTACACAAAGAAAAGTCAACCCCTACATCACAGGGCCCCAGTCACTCAGTTATCATTCCACAGGCAACCCTGGTTAGTAGTTTCTTGACTGTCTTTCCATAGATTTTTTTTATGCCATTGGCAACATACAAAAGGCACTGTTTTATACCCTGCCATTTTTATTTAATATATTGTGGAGATCTTTCCATGTCACTATATAAGGAACTTTATCATTTCTTTATGTCTACATAGTATGGAAGTTCTATATTGGTAGACATTTATGCTACTTCTAATTTTTTGCTATTACATACAGGGATGTGATGAATAACCTTGGACATGTGTCATTTTCACACATGTACATCTGCCTGTAGACTAGACGTGAAATTGTTGGGTTGGATGGTATGTACATTTGTAATTTTGATTTATGCTGCCAAATTGCCCTAGATAGAGCTTGCACCAGTGTTTTCTCCCACCAATGTAAGACTGTGCCTCTTTCGCCACAGCCTCATGGACATTGCTTTGAGTTAAGAATATACAGATTGTCTAAAGATCAATGTAGAATACTGAATCATGAGGCCCTGTGGTGACACTCTATTCCACAGGACACACAAAGCACAACACAGCCCAGTTTGAAGAATATTATATTTAACGTGTCCAAAAGAGGTTAACTGGACCTCTCGTGGTTATAAGAGAAAAAAGGAAGGAAAATCCTAGAGAAAGAAGTTCCCTACCTCAGTACTTAAACTGGCATAAATTAGAGGAGGAATAGATGTCTTTCTTTGCAGGACCTAGGAAGGATGAGGTACAGGTGGTAATAGGAAGGCTGCAGGAGAATAAAGGAAAACCGAAAGAGGGAAGAGATGGCAAACAAGCAGACGAGTTTGGTGTCCACTGTAGAACTGCGTCTGAGCTCAATGCTGGTATCTTTTTATTTCAGTGACAATTTTTTTAAAGATTATACCACTTCCTTTTAGCCTAACTTTTCATGTTTGTTTCTTTTTGGCCTCTTCTGCCTTCATCTCACTTGGAGTTAAGATTTCTGTGAGTTGAAACTGGATGAATGTTCAACCTTATGTCTTTTTTCATTTAGCGTTAATTTGTTAACCCTCCTCCGTCACTCCAGACAGTCTTCATGGTTCTTGTCTAAAACGTTGAAACAAGCATCCTGTGCAAGTAGCTCTTGTTTTCTGTGCATTCTTTTTGTGGGATGAATTATGAAGATGAGGTTATTAGATCTCAGATCTTGAACCTTTTTTTCCTTGTGGGGTTAAGCATAGATGGATTGTTCTCTGGAGAGCCTGGAGCAACCTCTAATGCTGGTCAGCAGTGCATGATGTGCCTGCCTCCTGGTCTTGCCAACGTCGATGGTTGGTTTTTGTTTTTTTTTGATTAATAGACTTTATTTCTTAGAGCAGTTTTAGGTTTACAGAAAAATTGAACAGAAAGTACAGAGAGTTCCCATATATTCTCCCTCTCAACCCAGTTCCCAGTTTCTCCTATTATTAACATCTTGCCTTGGTGTGGTATATTTGCTACAATTGATAAACCAATATTGATGCATTATTATTAACTAAAGTCCATAGTTTACATTAGGGTTCACTCTTGGTGGTGTACATTCTATTAGTTTTGACAAGTGCATAATGTCGGGTATCCACATTACAGTATCATGCAGAATAGTTTCTTTCACTGCCCTAAAAATGCCCTGTGCTCCACTTGTTCATTCCTCCTCCCCTCCTCCTGTACCCTTAGCAACCACTGATATTTTTGCTGTCTATAGTTTCACCTTTTCCAGAATGTCATATAATTGGAATTATACTGTATGTAGCCTTTTCAGATTGGCTTCTTTCACTTAGCAAAATGCATTTGAGGTTCCTCCGTGTCTTTTCATGACTTACTAGCTCATTTCTCTTTATTGCTGAATAATATTCCATTGTATGGGTGTACCATATTTTGTTTATTGAAGGACATCATGGTTGCTTCCAGTTTTTGGCAATTATGAAATAAAGCTGCTATAAACATCACTGTGCAGGTTTTTCTGTGGACCTAAGTTTTCCACTCATTTGGGTAAATACCTACAAGTAGGATTGCTGGATTGTATGGTAAGAATATGTTTAGCTTTGTGAGAAACTGCCAAACTGTCTACCAAAGTACCATTTTGCTGTACCATGTTGCATTCCCACTAGCAATGAATGTTCCTCCACATACTTGCCAGCATTTAGTGTTGTCTGTTTTGGATTTTGGCTATTCTAATAGGTGCATAGTGGTATCTCGTCTGTTGGATGTTAATAGTTTTACTTTGATTTTTTGGTAATTCAATAAGTATAATATCATCATAATTATTCTTTATTGTTCTTTAATTACTAATGACAGTGAACTTTTTTTGTATTGTTTATTTACTATTAGTGTTTTTTGCTTGTGTGAATTCATATTGTAACCTTGTTTGTCCAGTGGGAATTTGATATTGTTCTTGGAGGTTTGTATGTGTCTGCGTGTGTTTGTTTCCCAACCAATTTTTTTATTGTTGTAAAATACACGTAACAAAATTTACCATTATAACCATTTTAAGTGTACAGTTCAGTTGCATGTGTTTTTAATATTATATTTTATTTCTTTGATATTTTCCCCTAATGTTGATTTTTTTTTTAAACCAATTCTTCTTTTGATTTGATTTTTCTTCTGCTTCAAAAGTCCAAAACTACCTTCTCTTCCTAGTTGAGATCTGGATATTGTTCCATTTTGATGAACTGATGAAATAAATTTAACCTTTTTGTCCCAGGGTGATGTTTTAAATAACATAATGTTTCTGAATAACTGTGAAGATGCAGTCCCTCCTGATGCTGATGGAATGCTTCATTTTCAAATAGGCTTCTCAAGCCAGCGGTGACCCTAAGCTGAATTCCAGAAACAGTTCAGATGTAACTTCATGATATATGTACTGATTTGCTTGTTGGTGTAAAGCATATCCTTAGGATAACCCTATCAAATGCCTTTATTTTGGACTTTTCTTTTCACGGACTAACGGTGGTTTGAAACTCGTCCATGATTGCTATGTTGGGTGTTTATAAACCAGGGTGTTAAAATTCCCTAAAATGTATGGCTGAAAATCAGATTTTTAAGTTATCTGTTTTAGTTTAAATGAATCCTGTTCTGCAGTAAAGCAGACTGCATTTTCATTGCCTTTTTGAAATTGAAAATAATCTACTTTGCCTAATTATTCCCTTTTCTGTGACTAATTCAAATCTATAAAATTGTAGTAGCCAAATAGGAACCATACTAAAAAGTGATTTGGGCTTTTAACATCAGTGTGCTTTTGCAAAGAGATGTTTAGCTGATATTTTAAATGTCTGTTATGTTAACGTAAGTTTCTGTTATTAATTTCCTGTTTTCTCTTTAGTATTTGGAAACCCACAGAACTAAGCCTGTTTCATTAGGGTTTTTGTGTTTGCATTGAAGTCTTTTTCTATAATAACAAATACTGAATCATTTTACAACAGCTCTTCCAAATCTGGTTCTAATTTGTTTGCCATTTGACTCCCTCAGCCTTTGTCCCTCCCAACCTAGTGTCACTTTGTCCTCTCTGAGAAGTTTTCCATATTTCCAAATGAGGAATTTTCTGAGTGAAAACTAAGTCTTTTTTCCCCCCAAAGTTGAACATTCTTCTCTTTCCAAGCAAATTTGTTTTTGTTTTTTTGTGGGGTTTTCTTTTTTTTTTTTTGCTTCTAAATGCAGTTGCTCTCTGGGCTGGCTGAGGCAGAGTACAGAAAGCCTTGTTCAAATGTGCAGGAACTTCTGGTTGGCAGAAAATGATGGAATAGCAAACAGGTGCTTGCAGTCAAGGCAAGGGCCAGCTTGAGTGTGGATCAGATTAGATCCAAACCTTGACAAAGTGGAAAAACACAAATATGTGGCTACTCTTTAGTTTCCTCTCTTTCATATCCCTTATTTTTCTTCTTTGAGGAGGCAGTTTAAGTACATCTTGTTTCATAGAGAGACCTAAAGATCCAAAGTATCTGGAAAGTTTTGTCTAAATGTTGTTTCTCCCCAATAATTATAATTTATGTTTTTACATGAGGAAACACATTCATATATTTTGAAGCCACAGGGCTATTTCCTGCATCAGAACCAGCAAAATAGGTTAAATTCATTTAAAATTGCAACAAACAGACTGGACTTGCTGCTAGTTCTGAGAGAATCAGGAGTGCTCCCTTTTTTCCCCTACCTTTTGTCATGGCTTGTATCTTCCCCCCGTCTGTCTCTCCCTCATACCCAGCTCAGGTCACTGGGGAGCTGGTAACTCTTACCCTCCAAGGAGAAAACAGAGCAGCTGCCTCTGCTCCCCCTCCGCCCTTTCTCAGAGGGCCACGGGAGTTATGAATCTGAAATGTCACGTGCAGGCAGGACCTGCTCAGACAGGCATCCTGAGGCAGGGACAAGCCTCTTTTTGGCTCTGCCAGTGTCACTGTTGTTAGTTTAGTACCGGCACAGGAGGATTCAGAGTAAACCATCATTTAATGAATGAAAGGGAAAAAAATGGCAGTTAGACACATGTACATGCCTGGCAGCCACAAAGCACCTTCTCACCAGCTGCAGTCAGGCTGTGTTGGAAGGCAGCTTCCCAGATGGGGAAAGGTTAGATAGCAAGAGTGGACTGTTGTAAAGATTTATATTATGAGGCTTAAGGAGGAAAATTGAATATTTATCCTGGACATGAGAACACATGAAGGAGTGGAGATGTGTTTTCTTTGAGTCTAAGAAGCATTATTTTAGGAAATGCGGCTATCAGCTATTCCCTCTGTCCATTGTGGTCAGGTCAGAGGGACTGGGTTTAAGTTGCAGTGGGTGAGATAAAGTTAAACAAGCGATATTCAAGTGTTGTGAGTGTTAATGTTGTGTCACAGTGGATTAGCAGAAGGAAGAAATGCCCCAGATATTGAGTATGGACTCAGGCCAGCCAGCCTGGCTTTGAATCCTGGCATCAGCTCTTGCTAGCTGTGGGACCTTGGACCAATTACTGCACCTCTGAGATTCAGACGCCTCATCTGTAAAATGTACCCACTTCCTCATAGGGTTATTTTTAATATTAAAAGAGTTAATATAGGTCAAGTGCTTTGAACAGTGGCTGGCACATATTAAGGGCTATATATGTGATAAAAATAATCATCATGAGCAATGGAAAGGATTTTAGAGTCATCTGGGCCACTACTTCATTTTACAGATTAGGAGGCAGTCACAGGAGGTGGGACCAAGATTAGAAGCCATTTCCGCAGACTTCTAATCCAGGGCTGTTGCCATTACTCTTGGCTATGTTTTAGAAATACCCATTGGTTTAAAAGCATTTCCCTTTAAGTTCCTCTTCCATCCCCTCCTCCTCAGAGCCAATATTTCTAGAGTACTTCCTTTGTGCCAGCACAGTGATAAATGCTGACATATGTGACCTCATTTTATTCTTACAGCATTCTGTGAAGAAGGTGCCACTACTATCCCCATTTTTTTGGAGTGGCATCTGAGGCTCAGAGAGGTTCAGTTACTTGCCCAAGGATACACAGCCTCGAAGAGGTGGAGCCTAGATTAGAACCCAGGCTGTCTGACTCCAGAGGCTGTGTTCTTAACCATGCTACACATTTTCCTCAGGTTAAGTCCCAATGGAGTACATATGAGCTAAATTAAACCAGCCATTGCTGCAGCAGCCACAGGGCCCAGCCATAAAGATTTGAGGCCATTTTGTAATCCCTTTTCAACCTGCAGTTAGCTTTGTTTTCAGACCTAGGTGTCTCACATGTGTCCGTGTTTCTGACACAATGCTGTTAACACAAAAACAGGTTACCAAAAGAATTTCACTCCCTGATTAAGAGAATGAAAGTCGAGGGTCATGGAGCAGACCAAGAGAAGCCGCAACCAGAGCTTTCTTGCGAGAGGAATCATGTGGGGGTTATCAAGGCTCTGGGCAAGGTTGGGGTCACTGCCAGGATCCTAGTAGACCAGAGAAGGTGGGTCAGATGTCAGAATTCTCACCTAGACCAGTGGTTCTTTACCTTTAATCCCTGTAAGACTCTGATGCCAGTCTTGGACTCCCCCCTCTTTAGAAAAATGCACAAGCTCACACACCAAAGAAGTATTTTCAGGTGGCTTCAGGGTTCATACACCCCCAGCTAAAAACCTCTGTACAAGGCAGCATAGTAGAGTACTTAAGAGCACACTCTGGAGTCAGATGCCCTGGCTTGAAATCCTCCTCTGCCTCTTATTAACTCTGCAACCTTGAGCAAGTTATATGTCTTGGGCGTCAATTCCCTCAACTGTAAAATGAGGATAATAATAGTATTTAATTGCAGGATCGTTGTGAGGATTAAATGAGTTACTAAATGTAAAATGCCTCATATGTGGTTAGCTCTACAGCAGTGTTCACTATTAGTGGTAGTGGTATTGCTGTCCCCAGAGCTTAGCCCATGCAGTAAATGTTTATGGACAGATGAATGAATAATTCTAGTGGAGATGCCAACAGTATGTCACAAATGGGCTATAGTTATGTCAAGATATTAATCCACTCAGCCCTTGGAACTGCCAAAGCCCCAGCTGGTTGCTCCCAGCTTTAAGCAACAGCATCCTCAGTGTGACATACAAATATCATTCTCTCTAGGTGCCCTGACGTGAAAACAATTTGGGTAGCACTTATTGAGAAGATCGGCTGGCAGGTAGTGAGAATCAAGTAGGCAGTCTAGATTCCAAGTCCAGGAGAATTCTGTGGGTGGGTGACAAAGAGAATCCTAACTGCTGAGCAGAGCAGAGGCTTCACAAGTGTGGGCTTTCTGACTCTAATAGGCTCTGTGCCACGGCAGATGCAGAAGAAGTCCTACCACCTGGACCCTCTGGCACTTTCCTCCTCTCACATGAGGACCCTGTGAGTTACTCTGCAAGGATTTGTGGAGAGCCTACAGTGAACCAGCAACCAGGCTGGAGCCCAAAGTGTTGTGTAGGCAACAGATGTTAAAGAGGTGGTGATTAGTACTGAAGTAGGTGACTCCCAGAGTGTAAGGCTGGGCAGGGGTAGTGCCCAGGCTGCAGGGACTTATAGCGGGACCCCGCCCTGCTTGCAAGGTGGATTCTAAGAGCAATAGGAAGCCACTGAAGAGTTTTAATCAAGGAAGTGGTAGGTTTAGGTTTGTACTTGTTTTTTTAAGTCACCATGACACAATATTACAAAATGAATAGGAAACGGGCAAGAGTTTGAGGACATACTTTAGGAGGCTCTTAACAGTAGTCAAGAGATGAGAGGTGATACTCACCTGACATAGGTACCTAGACTTTTTAAATTTTTTTTTATTGAGATCATAATAGTTTATATCATTGTGAAACTTCAGTTGTACATTATTATTTGTCAGTCACCATATAAATGTGCCCCTTCACCCCTTGTGCCCACTCCCAACCCCCTTCCCCTCTGGGAACCACTAATCTGTTCTCTTTGTCCATGTGTTAGTTTATCTAAAAACATATGAGTGAAATCATACAGTGTTTGTCTTTCTCTGGCTTATTTCGCTTAACGTAATACCCTCAAGGTCCATCCGTGTTGTTGCAAACGGGACGATTTTTTCTTTTTTTATGGCTGAATAGTATTCCATTGTATATATATATACCACATCTTCTTGATCCCATTATCAGTGAGTGGGCATTCGGTTTGCTTCCATTTCTTGGCTATAATGAATAATGCTGCAATGAACATGGAGGTGCTTGAGTCTCTTTGAATTGTTGATTTCAGGTTATTTGGGTAAATACTCAGAAGTGGAATTGCTGGATTATACGGTAGTTCTATTTTTAATTTTTTTAGGAACCTTCATATTGTTTTCCATAGTGGCTTCACCATTTACATTTCCAACAGTGTATAAGGGTTCCCTTTTCTCCACATCCTCGCCAACACTTGTTATTTCTTGTCTTTTTGATAAAAGCCATTCTAACAGGTATGAGCTGATATCTCATTGTGGTTTTGATTTGCAGTTCCCTGATCATTAGGGATGTTGAGCATCTTTCCATGTACCTGTTGGCCATCTGTATGTCTTCTTTGGAAAAATGTCTATTCAGATCCTCTGCCCATTTTTTAATAGGATTTTTTTTTGCTGTTGAGTTATATGAGTTCTTTATATGTTTTGGATATTACCCCTTATTAGATATACGGTTTGCACATATTTTCTCCCATTCAGTAGGTTGCCTTTCATTTTGTTGATGATTTCCTTTGCTGTGCAGAAGCTTTTTAGTTTGATGTAGTCCCGTTTGTTTGTTTTGCTTTTAGTGTCAAATCTAAAAAATCATCACCCAGACCGATGTCAAGAAGCCTACTGCCTTCTGTTTTCTTCCAGGAGTTTTATGGTTTCAGGTCTTACATTCAAGTCTTGAGTCCATTTTGAGTTAATTTTTGTGTATGGTGTAAGATAGTTACTTACTAGACTTTTGAGGGAAAAGGAGAAATCAAGGATGACCCCACTGATTCTTGGTGGCTGGAGATGCCATTCCTGGGATAGGTGATACTGGAAGTGGAACAGTTCTACGGGGGACGTTGTGAGTTCTGTTGGGGACTCATTTCATTTGTGATGCCCATGGGATGTTCACTGAGGATGGTCAACAAGGCCGGTAGATGGATGGATCTGAATGTAGGAGAGATGTGGGAATGGGCAGAGAACGATTAGCAGTGGGGGTTGGCTGCCTGCCTTCAGAATCTCCCTTCCAAGAGGAACGAGTTTAAAAGTGGGTTTTGATCAATGAAATCTTTACAACCATTTTGGCTGGCATGCTTGCTTCTCTTGTATGCTCAAACTTTAGAATTCTCAAATGTGTATGTTTTGAACTCTCTTCCTGAAAACCAGCATAGTTCTCTGCTTTGAAGAATTTGTCTCTTTTTCTTCTTGGCTGGCCTCGTTCACTCTTTCCCTGTGTGTCCTTGCAGTAGGAGGAAGCTGCGCAATTCATAATGTGACACTGTCCGTTTTCTCAGATTTGTGACCCAGAAGGAAGTCTCCCACCTCAGCTGTGGCTCTCGGTGCTGGCCAGAAGCCAACTTCATGTCTGAGTGCACGAGCCACAGTTTGCTATGGAGAGCTTGGGGCTGCAGACGGTGACCCTCAGTGATGGGACGACGGCCTACGTCCAGCAAGCTGTCAAAGGTGAGTATTTCTGGGGACTTCAGAATCTCGCCCTGTCTCCCAGCTTCTGGAGAGGAATATCCCCTTCCAAGAGTCTCACCACCACCCTGCCCTCCCCACTGCTTGCCACAGCTTGCTCTGCGTGAGAATCTCTTGAGGTGATTGATGAAAAGGGAACTCTTTAAAATAAAATGCCATCTAGGCAGCCTAGAAAATCAGACTAGCCCAGCTGTAGGAGCCAAGACCTCCAAAAGGCAGAATTCCTTACATGTGGTGAGTGGATAAATATTTCTAGAATGGATGAACACAATGCTGGTTATGGCTTCCCACTTCTTAGATATTCCCTTTCCAGTTTCTCAGTGCTTTCTAGAAGCAGTTCATTTTAATTCAAGCAAGTTTCAGCACTCAAACTATCTACTGAGCATCTACCATGTACAACATACTCTTCGGGTTCGGAGGGGGACACCCAAGCATAGATCTCATGCCGTAGGCCCCACTAGGGTTACCAGAAATAAAAATACAGAGCACAGGGCCGGCCCAGTGGCTTAGCGGTTAAGTGCACGCGCTCTGCTGCTGGCGGCCCGGGTTCGGATCCCGGGCGTGCACCGACGCACCGCTTCTCCGGCCATGCTGAGGCTGCGTCCCACATACAGCAACTAGAAGGATGTGCAGCTATGACATACAACTATCTGCTGGGGCTTTGGGGGGAAAAATAAATAAATAAAATCTTTAAAAAAAAAAAAAAAAGAATGGTAAATGAGCTAAAAAAAAAAAAAAAATACAGAGCACACAGTTAAATTTGAATTGCCGACAAACAACAAATAATTTTGTAGTATAAGTATGTCCCAAATACTGCATGGGACAGACGTGTGAACATGAGATTAAATACTAAAAACAGTAAAATAATAACACTAAAAAAAGTACTAAATACTAAAAATAAAATTCATTGTTTATCTGAAATTTAGATATATCTGAAGTTTAGATTCTCAAGGAACTTAAAATCAAGGTGGGCGTGGAGTCAGAACAGAGTGTCATTGAAGGGCACGGTCTTCAGGCCAGGGACATTCACCGTCACAACAGCCACCTTCTTTCTCGCCAGCGTTTTCAGGCATGCCAGATGGCATGCATGTCTTCCTTGGACAGCAGTGGGCAAGCACTGCCTCATTCTTACTCTTTAGTTTGCCTTTTCTGGGCTCCATGAATGCCACCATCCACATGACTGCATTGTCATTGCAACATTGCCCTCCTTCATTTCAACACATTATCAAAGTGTATTTCAGTTCTCAAGTTTACAGATAAATTGTTTGTTGATTTCATTTTAAATTGTCTGCTTCCTCATGATGACAAAAGAGGCCCCTTAATCTCATCAGTAAGCTCTTTCCATATGACAGTGTGGGGGCTGTACCTTCTGGAAAGGTTTCTTGTCAAGAGCTGTCTGTGATATGTGGGTCTGGCTGGCTTCATTTTCTCGAGAATGGAACTTCTGTAGAATACTTTTGAAGCCTGAAACGCTGTGTTTTCAGACTTCAGATCACAGGTCTTCCCCCTCTGCTATAGTCTCAGTGGGGTGGAAGAACTTAGGAACTGTAGATAAGGCTGTGTTTACTCCATGGACCCAGTTGTTTCCTATGCCTCAGTCTTCTGCTGTGAATTAATGGTTGAATGAATGAATAAAAAGCAAGGGGCTACACTTGGCCTGAGAAAGCCACACTCTTTTCTTAAGTCTTGCCTTCTTATGTCTGTCTCTCCCCCACTTCCCCATTTATATCTTTCTCTCATCACTCTTCCTGGCTCTTTTCTCTGCCTCCTCCACAGTGCTGCAGTGTGTGCTTGCACACATGCGTACACACTCGCACACAACAGATTTCACACTGCTGAGGGTAGAGCTGGCCTTTGGGAACCAGAACCACACTATGCTGAAAGGCTTCTTTCTGGTAAGCTCCTCTGAAGCCCTTGATGAGGCACTTTCATCTCGGTCAGCAGGCAGCTCTGTCTGGGCCCAGCTTAGCCAGCAGGAAGCCCTAAAATTTCATGAGAGTTATGTATAGTTAGGGTAAGCATAAAACATGTTGCTCAAACCTGACACTTTTTAGAGTGTAAGAGTGCACTGGGACTGTTCCAGGCAGACAAGAACATATGGTCACCTCTCTGTAATGGGCTATGAGGGCCGTGTCAGTCAGCTGTTCTCCCCACCTGCCTCTCCCCGTTTAAGTCTCTGGTTGTTAGAGGAAATTGTAGGTTGAAATTTTTTCTCAAATAACTCTCCTCAACGTTTTGTTTCCTGCCTTGAAGCAATACACACTTGGCTAGCAGAAGCTTTGCTGAGGCTCTCAAAACTCCAAGCATTGGTGCTCTTGCCAGGACAGATAAAGTGTTAAAATGCAGGGTAGCCTACTGCTTGCTGGGTGGGAAGGAAGAGAGTGGGTCCCTCTCCCCTTGTCTCAGCTGCCTTTCTCTCCTACTTCTTACCTTTTGTCTCTACCTTACCTGCCCTTGGCTGGGTTGTAGAACTGTTTGTTGCTCACCCAAGATGACTCAGTTTGGAGACGAGTTTGGGAAGTCTTCTGAGGGGGAGACATCAGCAGAGAGCTGGGCCAGAAGTAGCTGTGGTCCTTTTCCCACATCATAAGAGCTCGAATTCCTAAACCTGAAACTTGTAAAGAAAGGAACAAACCACTTGTCATTAACTCTTCAGTCTCCCTTTCTTTCCTCCCTTGCTCATGTCCTTTCCCCTTTCTCCCCTCTCAGAGTCACTGGACATAGGCAGAGGCCTATCTCATTCAAAAGCTAAGAGCCTTTTGCTCTTAGAAGTGCTTTCCAGTAAGTATCTGAGATAAAGGAAGGGTAATATCTTAGGAACTCTGGAGTCTTGTTAATTTTTATACTGCTTGTTGTATTGCCTTAAGTTAGTCGATTTTTTTATTAGAAAATTGAAATGAGGGTGCTGGCCCAGTGGCATAGCAGTTAAGTTCACATGCTTGGCTTTGGCGGCCTGGGGTTCGCCGGTTCGGATCCTGGGCACGGACCTACGCACCACTCATCAAGCCATGCTGAGGTGGCATCCCACATAGAGCAACTACAAGGGTGTACAACTATGACATACAACTATCTACTAGAGCTTTGGGAAGAAAAAAGGAAAAAAGGAGGAAGATTGGCAACAGATGTTAGCTCAGGGCCAATCTTCCTCAAACAAAAAAAATAAAAATAAAAAAATAAATTAAAAAAAAAGAAAATTGAAATGAAATGTCAGAGATCAATGAAGGAAACATTACCCAACAGTGGCAGTGGAACAAGACCCAGATGGACACACACATCATAGCATAGTTGTTGCATTCACATAGCTCCCTATTGCTTTACTTTCTGTTTCCCCTCAAGTGCAGATTGGGCTTACTATAATAGAAGCTAAGCATGTTATTGAGGGCAGACCATGTACCTGGCACTGTTTTATATTCATTAACTCATTTAACCCTCACAGCAACCCAATGAAGAAGACATAATTTTAATCCTCATTTTAAGAAGAGGAAACTGAGGCACAAAGAGGTACATAAGCTGTCTAAGATCACACAGCTAGTAAGAGGTAGAGCTGAAATTCAAACCCAGAAGGCCTGGACTGGTTCCAGAGCCCATTGCTTTTACCACTAAGCTGTACAACCTTATCAGAGGGTCTAGGTGTTGGCATACTGCCACAGTGGGAGACAAGGGACTGTATTTTGATTTAGTTTGAGCCATATCTGAATATTGACCCATTGGGGCCTTTCCAGGTTTCAGGGCATCCTTTGTTCTCCATTTAGTTCATCTCAGCAATGTACTGATAGGTTAGAAGTCCCCACTTTGCCAGGTGTGGGTAGAATAATAAATGAAGTTGCTCCTCCTGTGAGCGACAGGAAGGGACTCTGTTGGGAGCTGTACAGTTCCTCATGGCAGGGTATCTTCACCCCCAGTACTTCTGAGGCCCAGGCCTAGGGAGGCAGGGAGCGAGGTAACATGGAGAATGTCACCTGTGCTTAGACACACAGACTGTGCCCCAAACAGGCCTCTGCTAAAAACAGGCAGGTGTCCCTCAGCCCTCTTCTAGGCCTGGCCTGCTTCTCTCCATTTCCACCTCTACAGGGGAGAAGCTGCTTGAAGGGCAGGTGATCCAGCTCGAGGACGGGACTACTGCATACATTCATCAGGTGACAGTGCAGAAAGGTGAGGATACCTGAGACACTCTTGCCTCATGGAGGGAGGCCAGACAGCCCCCACCAAGGGACCCTCCCTCCGCACCGAGCTCCAGAGAAAGACAGGCCTTGCTGTCATTACAGAACCTCTTTCCTTTGAGGATGGACAGCCTGTGCAGCTGGAAGATGGCAGCATGGCCTACATACACCACACACCCAAAGGTAGGGTCACAGTCATCATGACTGGCGAGAAGGAAGGGAGGCAGAACTGGCAGAGGTTGGGGCGTGGAGTTGCACACCCCGGGAGCTGGGGCATAGACATGGGAGCTGTGGTCCCCAAGCTCACCTGGATTAGCAGTGTCACCTACCTTCCCTGGTATGGACCACAGGAGCAGCTGTTTCTGCCCCCAGGAAGCTGTGCCTTGGGGGTTGATAGCATGGGCCTTGATGGCAGCTTTGACTTCAGCACAGCCACAAAGTCTTAGGGCTTTAAATGGAACCCAAGGACATCATCCGAGACCAGGAGTAAAAATTTACTAACATTCAAGAGCGAAGCTTCTAAGGTACTGAGGAACAACGATTTATTCCTTCTACAAGTAGTTTCTTAAGTGACTACTGTGTGCCAGGCATTGTGCAAGGTGTGGAGTATTACAGAGAGAACAGAGGCAGACACAGTCTCTGCTCTGCTGGAGTCTAGTGAGAAAAATAGAACTGAAATGAACCATGACTGAATCACTGATCATTGCAAACAAGGATTAGGCTCAGGGAGGGCTTCTCTGAGGAATTGACTCTTAAGCCGAGAGCTGAAGGATGAAGTGAACTTAGCTAGGGGAAGAGGATGGCAGGGAGGGTTCAGTACACCAGATAGAAGGAAAAACACGTGTGGGCCCAGAGGGGCGAGGAAGAATGGCACATTCAAGGAACTGCCAGGAGCTAGAGTACTGGGGGTGAGGGCAGAATGAGGAAGATGAAGCCAAACAGAGAGAAGCAGGGGCCAGAGTGCTGGGGCGTGAGTGTCAGGATGAGGGTTTTAGTCTCTATCTTGAGACCAAAGTGAAGCTGCTGAACTGTTCAGGTCATCAAGTAACACGATCACATTTGTGTCCTTCAAAGATTCCTCTGGATGCTGTGCTTCCTGGAGAGAACTAGAAGGGGCGAGGGGCTACCAGTTAGGAGGTTCTTGTGGTCATCTAGGCCAAGATGATGATGGTCCCCTCAGGTCCTCCAGGACCTTGTAAGTTCCCAATTAGTGCTCCATGGGAGACCTTGTCTTTAGGAGAGGCAGCCCCGAAGGAGGACCAGACAGAGTGAATCATCAAGGTGAGGGCCAGGAGAAACCCAGTGCTGAAACCCTCCTTGGTATATGAGCCTGTCATTACCTGAAAGCCAGGGTCCCAGCCATATCTCCTGCCCTTGTGCGGCGTCTGGACTAACCGCGTGTTCCCTGTAGAGGGCTATGACCCCAGCGCCCTGGAAGCTGTCCAGCTGGAAGATGGCTCCACTGCCTTCATTCACCACCCTGTGGCTGTGCAGTCAGACAGCACCATCCTGGCCGTGCAGACAGAGGTAGGCTTGGAGGACCTGGCCGCAGAGGACGATGAGGGCTTCAGCACAGACACAGTGGTGGCCCTGGAGGAGTATGCTAGCAAGGTGAGCTCGCAGAGCCTGGTGCAGCCCGTCAACTCTCTTGGCCCTGCCAAAACTGCCACCTCTCTAGAGGACAAGACCCTTTTCTTGGGTATGGCCTTTGCCCCTCCACCTCCACTCCCCCAACTCATCTCTCATACGTCATCATCCAGGGCATGCATCACAGCCTGGCCAGGGCTTCTGACAGCTGTTCACACTCACCCTTGTTTATGCTGTCTCTGCAGAGGGAAGGCAGCTGTAAGAAACAGTGACATCCGTATGGTGGGAATATAGGCCCAGCTTCACTTTGGCTGTTGTAATGATCCTCTGTGCTGTCTGAGAAAGCACTTGCCAGTGACTTTTATTAGTTTTCCAGTCCACTGAGGTCAGATGTTCTTGTATTTATTTCTTCTTTGCAACTCGTTTAGTCATTTGGGAAAATAACCTCAGTAGGCAGTGACGAGGGTAGATGCAACAGAGCAGCTGGGATTCTTGGAACATAAGGCTTGCACAGTAGCTTGGCCGCAAAGGAAAAGGATCTTGATTCTCCAAACATCTATCAATCCAAGCTCTCTGTGCTGGAGCCGTGGTCCTGTCCACAGGGGAAATGGGTGCAGAGATCTATGAGCTTTCCAATCCAGGGTGCTCCCTCCCCAGGACGAACTGCAGAGCCTCAGGGTGGATGTGGCAGGGCTTCCTGGAGCACTAGTTTTACCCAAAGATTGGAGGGAGTTGTTTTACAATAAAACTAGTGTGGCTGTATCATAGAAGAGAAGAGGAAACCCTCATGTCTTCAAAATGAAGCACAAAACTTGACAGCAGGCCACTTGGGGCTGTGCCTGCTCCCTGTGCCCTGAGGTGTATTTTAGAAGCCAAATTTTAGACTTGCTCTGTTGGAAAGGCAACTGGGCTTTAAATCAGGAGCCCTGAGATCTGTGCTGGCTCTGCCTCTACTAGTCTGACCTTGGGTAAGTCACTCCCCTCCCAGGCCTCAGCTCATTCCTCTCTAGTATGATAAGATGGAACCAGATGATCTCAGAGGTCACTTCCAGCCCTGAAGTTCCTTGATTCCCTCAATTACCTTGAGAGCTAGTGAGACATGGAAATGAAATCCAAACGCCTGAGTGGGTTAGGCCGCAGAGCAGGCCCGGCTACCTGTGGCCCTCCCCCGCCATCTACCAGCTGCTTAAGTGTCCAGGAAACTTTGTCAGCTGCTTGATCCCCTGACCTGGAGCTGCCGTGGTCAGACCTTGCCATGAATTTGGCCTTAACTCTTTGTCCCCTAGTCAGCATGACTTCTGGAGATCTGTTTCAGGAGCTCCTGGGAAGGCCAGAGTGTCCTAGAAACAAAGACTAAGGGACAGTCCTAGCAGGACCCTGCCCAGGGCTCCCTGAAGCCAGAGGCTGGTGTGAAACAAGTGGCTCTAACAGTGTTCCCAGGAGAGACAAAAGGGAAGGATTTGTCAGTTAGCTAGCGCTGTAGTTAGAGCTGAGACTTCTGGTGGTGACCTGCATGCCCCTGCCCTGGGCGCTCCTGCAGTTTGCTGGTTGTGGCTGCCTCACTCTGGTGAACCTAGTGAGCTCATCTGCACAGCAAGCCCCTTGTTGATGCCTCTTCTGAGCACAGGTTTCCCACAGGGAGGAAGGGGTCTCCTCCCATCACAGGATAGAGGAGTGCAGAGTTTCAGCCTCCTAGGTGTGTGTGGTCAAAAGGGGGGTTGCTGGCTCTCAGCCTAACTCAGGTGTGACCATTCAGACCACCTGCCTCCCCACCTCACCTAGCTGCCTGGAGATACCCTTTCTTCCATAGCTGTCATAGCCCCTGTGACATTTAGTCCTCCTATCCTTTAAAGATGGGTGGTGACTCCACATGCCAGCCCTGTTTCTTCTGCAGTGTGCCCCAGTGTCTGTTCCCTGTCTCTCTGGCTCTGTCACCCCAGGTTGCCCTTCTCCCCTAGCAGGTTTAACCTTGTTTATTGGGTCTTAAGCTACCAGCTGGGCCCTGTGTCCCACCTCTTTCCTCCGTTTATTGAAGAGAATACATATAGGAAACCCAAGATTTTTTCCTCAGGTTCTGCATGACAGCCAGGCTCCCCATAACGGCAAAGGGCAGCAGGTTGGGGACAGAGCATTCCGCTGCGGCTACAAGGGTTGTGGGCGTCTCTACACCACCGCTCATCACTTAAAGGTAAGGTTGATGCAGACAGCTCTCAGCCTTGCCATCTTCGCCACCAGGCTGTGCTTCTACCTTCCGGCTTTGAGTAGAACTGGTCCCTGCCCTCAAGTTGCTCATTGCCTACTGGAAGGAAGAGATGAGTGTACAGAAATGTCAGCACAGGGGGCTGGGACACCTGAAGAGTGCACGAGGGAAGAGAATCAGGGAAGGCTCTCTGGAGGAGTGGCCTCTCAGCTGAAGAGGAGGCAAAATAAAGGAGATGGCCAATACTGATACTCTGGGCCCTAAAGAGAACCAACGAGTCCTTTTATACCCTTGTCCCTCTGAGTTATGTGATTTCTTGTCCTTACAGGTACATGAAAGAGCTCATACTGGTGACCGTCCATACAGGTGTGATTTCCCAAGCTGCGGAAAGGCCTTTGCCACAGGTAACCTACCTGCATGGAGTCCAAAGGTGGACTGCTTCCAGTTGAGGGCAGAGGGTTCTAGATTAGCTTTGGGAACACCCTCAAAGGAGCCCAACACTGCTGTCCAAGTTTTCTTTTTTTTTTTTTTTAAAGATTTTATTTATTTATTTTTTTCCCCCCAAAGCCCTAGTAGATAGTTGTATGTCATAGCTGCACATCCTTCTAGTTGCTGTTATGTGGGACGCGGCCTCAACATGGCTGGCGAAGCGGTACGTCCGTGCGCGCCCGGAGCGCCCGGAATGCAAACCCGGGCCGCCAGCAGCAGAGCGCGCGCACTTAACCGCTAAGCCGTGGGGCCGGCCCTGTCCAAGTGTTCTGACTTGCAGGGCACTGTCTCTGGAGGAAGCCTTGGTGGAAAGTGAGAGGCAGCATGGTCCAGGCCAGCAGAATGAGCCTGGGGGGTGGGTAGAGACACCCTGCCTCTGTGTCAGCTCTGGCACCGACTAGCTGTGGGGTGTGTGGTGGGCCATTGTGTCTCCCTGGGCCTCATTTTCACTCTGATCGAGGGTCTGTAGCCATAGGTTCTCTAGCTTCCCTCTCACACTCATGTTTGGAATGGTACTAGCTGCCCGTGGAGAGGGAAGGAGAGCAGAGGAGGCTTTTCCAGCTCCTCTTATCTGCCCAGGCAGGGGTGGGATAGAGACAGACACAGGCTTCTTGTGCCAAAGGAGGTCTGGAGTCTCACACCTTAAGATGGAGAGCCTCTCAAATAGGAAGAGGAGCTGGTAGAGGATGAGGCCCCACTGAGTGCTTTTCTCACCCCTCCCTCCCACACGCGGACAGGATATGGGCTGAAGAGCCATGTGCGAACCCACACTGGTGAGAAGCCATACAAGTGCCCAGAGGAGCTGTGCAGCAAGGCCTTCAAGACCTCGGGAGACCTGCAGAAACATGTCCGGACCCACACCGGTAGGTGGGCCCTGCTCTCCCCTGCCCACTGCAGACTGGGACCTGGAGCCTGGTGCTGTCCCTGCTCCTTGCTCCAGCATGACCCCTCTTCCTGAGCCACCCCTCACACACCCCATCTCCATAGGTGAACGCCCGTTCCGGTGCCCCTTTGAGGGCTGTGGCCGCTCCTTCACCACGTCTAATATCCGCAAGGTACATGTGCGCACCCACACAGGGGAGCGGCCCTACACCTGCCCTGAGCCCCACTGTGGCCGTGGCTTCACCAGTGCCACCAACTACAAGAATCACGTGCGCATTCACACAGGTGGGCCAGCTGGCATGCGAAGACTACCCCCTCTGAGGCCCCAACCTCCTTTACCATAGGTGTCTGACCTGAGACATGTTCTCAACTCCCAGCCCAGAGCCCTTCTCTGCTGGCCATTACAGGCTGGTCTGCGGGCAGGACGAGGGGATTCTGTGGTTCTGGCTGTATCCCCGAACCACTGTTTCACTTGCAGTGAGCAGTTCCTCCATTCCATTAGGGCCAATCTGATGGGTGTTGCTAGCCCTCTCAGCTCCCTGCCATCTCGCTGCACCCACCCTGAATTCTCCCCCTCCAGCTGAGCTCCCAGAATAAGGCCAGGGTCAGGCACGATGGGGAAAAAGCAGAGTGAAATGTCACCTTCAGCTCCTCACCTCACCCACTGTCCATATGACTCCTGTGTATCCTCACCCTCCCCAGTGTTAACGTCCCTTATCTAGCCTTCTGTGTCATCTCTCAGCCACATGTCCCCCACTCTCCTATCACACTGACACGTCAGTCATCCCTTTCTATCTCCTGCCTCTTCTGTTCACAATTCTCAACCTTACAAGCCCCCAGCGTCCCCACCAGCCCCTTCACTAGCCCCAGCCTTGCCCCGTCCCCTCATTTTTCTCTCCACCTTGTCCCTGGGCTCAGTGGTCCCACTCTCACATCCCCTCTTGTGTTCCGCTGGCCATCTTGCCCATCTCTGTCCATTCAGAGTCCCAGGTCTCAATCCCTCTCCCTCCCTCTGGCTCTCCCTTCACCAACCCTATCCCCCACCCCTGTCCCCTTAGTTTCCCCCTTGCCAGCCCCAGTTCCCACCCCCCTCACAGCCCAGTGTCCCCAGGGGAGAAGCCATATGTTTGCACGGTGCCAGGCTGCGGGAAGCGCTTCACCGAGTACTCGAGCCTGTATAAGCACCATGTGGTGCACACACACTGCAAGCCCTACACCTGCAGCACCTGCGGCAAGACCTACCGGCAGACCTCCACCCTGGCCATGCACAAGCGCAGCGCCCACGGCGAGCTGGAGGCCACGGAGGAGAGCGAGCAGGCCCTTTATGAGCAACAGCAGCTCGAGGGTGAGGGGCGTGGGCAGGAGGTGAGAGTGGGGACAAGCTAGACCTCCCCGTGGCCATCCAGTAGCAGGTGTCAGCCTGGGCTCTCCTCTCCCAGCCGCCTCTGCAGCCGAGGAGAGCCCTCCACCCAAACGACCCTGCATTGCTTACCTTTCGGAGGTGAAAGAAGAGGGTGATGACATCCCAGCCCAAGTGGCCATGGTGACCGAGGAGGACGGGGCCCCCCAGGTGGCTCTCATCACTCAGGATGGTGCCCAGCAGGTACAGGCCTTGGGGCTAGTGGTGGGATGGACCTTTCTGGCTGGTACCCTCTCCTACTCTTATCTGGGGAGCCCCAAAGTTCTAATAGCCTCACGTCTACCTAGTTTCTCCTTTTAACCTTATGGATCTCGGAGAGCTGAGACTGAGGGTACCAAATTTTGTAACATAGCCCCTCCTCCTCATGCTTCCAGCTCAGTCTCTGGGACTTCTGGAGCACAGTTAGTAGTTTCCCTCTTTACTTAAGAGGCTGACAAGTCCCGATCATCTGAATGAGACACTTGGATGTCCTTCTCAAGAGAGGCATCTTGGTGTAGGGGGCAGAGCATGGTGTGAGGTCTGGAAGCCTGGGGTTTGTAGCCAGCAGTATAACCTGACCCCTCTCAGCACCTCACTGTCAAGTGCACCTTTTCTTTTGGAGTTCACATGAGGATGAAATTAGGTGGAGACCCTGAATGGCATGGGACAGAGCCCTGAGGCAAAGTGGTAGTAAATAGAAGTGGTCAGCAGAATTCTTCTAGTGTAGCCTCTCTTTGCAACCTAGGACCTGTTTCACTTGCTTGTCCCTGACCCCCTGCACCCCAGTGACATGAAGCTAATCTTCTGGTTTACCAATAAGCTAACCTTGTCTGGGAGAGCAGATACGTCTGCCCAGCAGCTTTCAGACAACCCTCTGCTGTACTCCCAGCTCATCTTCTTCCTTTCTGTCGGCAGGTCAGCCTATCCCCAGAAGACCTGCAGGCCCTGGGGAGTGCCATCAGTATGGTGACCCAGCACAGCAGCACCACCCTCACCATCCCCAGTCATGATGATGACCTTGCCACATCTGGCACACATACAGTCACCATGGTCAGCGCCGATGGCACCCAGACGCAGCCCGTATGACCAGGCGGTTTGCTTGGGGTTTCTTGTTCTCTTCTCCTTCCTTTCTGTGGGGTGGGTGTTAAAGTGCAGGCTAAACCAGTCCGGCCTTCTTACGAGGTCCAAGATTCCCCCACAGAAAAGGGTCTTCCCCATAGCTCCTCTGGGCCATCAGCAACTCTCCTCTTAAAAAGCATTTCACTGGGGGTCAAGAGACAGTTTCTAAAGCTTGATCTACTCCTAATTTGCTTTGCTACCAAAGGCAAGTCACTTTTCCATGGTCTTCAGTCCATTTTCAAATGAGAGGATTAAATTATCTCTGGAGCCTTTTACAGCTCTGTCCTTTTATTATTCAAAAATCCCTAAATTAAGTTCTGTAATTTAGAGAAAAACACAACCTCATTTAGTTCTGAGCCCCAAGCTAATTAAATCTGACCCATAATGGTTTTATCCATTCCCGTCTGAATTGTTCCCAGCCACCCTGCTTGGAAGGATTTTTATTTGGATTGAGAGGAGGGAGAGTAATGTAGGTGGGTTGGAAAACCTCCTTCTGTGTTTCAGGTCACAATCATTACCTCTGGGGCTGTGGTGGCTGAGGACTCAAGTGTAGCATCCCTTCATCATCAACAGGTGGCGTTGTTGGCCACAGCCAACGGAACACACATTGCGGTGCAGGTGGGTAGAGGCCTGGAAGGATCCCACTGCCAGAGAGGGGAACAAGCAGGGGAGGGGAATTAGATGGAGATCTTGAAGAGAAGGGCATTTTGCTCAAAAAGAGTTCATTTCAGAGGACAAATCCCTTTCTGCCTACTTCCACACATCTGTCTCAGGCTCTTTCTTGACTGAGGCAGACTGGTAAAGCCCCTTCTGGCCTTCAGAATAACTTCAATGGCAGTCTACCTGGTGGTCTAAGCCCTTCGTCTCTTCATGTCTCCATTTCTTCATCAGGAAAATGAGGAGGCTGAAGTAGATGATTACTAAAGTCCTCTCCAACCAGTCATTCCCTTCTGTGAGCAAGCCCGTCTCTCTGACCCTGGACCATTCTGTTGCTCCCTGGCCATGCCCAGCCTAGTAGGACTGTTTATCAGTGAACTTCCTGTTTATTGGGACCCGACTAAGTGCTCAGCGTGTGGCACTAGGTAGATGGAGGGGATTCAACAAAGTAGGCCACATACTACTAGAATGTGGCCTCCTACCCTCCTAGAGGAGGGTCTCACTCCTTCCTTCTCCATCCCTTTTGCAGCTGGAGGAGCAGCAGACCTTAGAGGAGGCCATCAGCGTGGCCACTGCTGCCATGCAGCAAGGGGCCGTGACCCTGGAGACCACAGAGTCAGAGAGCGGCTGCTGAGCCCAGGAGAGCTGGTTCCCACACCATGTTGGAGGAGGTGCCGTGCCTCAGGCATCCTTGCCTCCAAGCGCCCAGGCTGTGGCTGACACATGGAAGGTGGCCACGTAGGTCTCCCGGGCAAGAAGGCAGCAGGAAAACGGCCTAACTGAAGGGGACAGAGGCCTTGCCCAAGAGGAGGGCTGGACAGCTGGAATCAGAGCGGTGTGTCATCCTCAGGAGCTAAGGAGGATGAGCTTGATCACCAGGCTGCACTCGGTCCTCCTTTCAGAATCAGCTGGATGCTCGCTCTCCTCCCTCCAGACAACACCCTTCCCGCCCTCAGTCCACTCCCCTTCTCAGGTGGCGATTAGGGCTGCTGTGGGGACTGGTCCTCCACTCTGACTGGTCACTGCCCACCAGGGGAGAGGGCAGATAGCTCTTCAGCCCAGTAGGGGCAGAGTGGACCCAGCCCTGCCCCTCCCAGCAATAACCACCTCCCCAGAGGCCAGCTGAGATGCCTGGCCACTTGGCAGCAGGGACTTTCTGCCGCTGCAGTCAGAATTGCTCAGGGGCCTGTGGCTGGAGAAAAGGTGCCCACCCCCCACCCCCACCCCACCCCCGGCTGCCCCAAAACCTCTCTGGCAGAGAGGCAAGGAGCAGCCTTGTACATACTGGGGATTGGGTTTAATTTGTTTTGTTTTGTTTTTTAATTCCATTTTGATAATTTTTTTTCCTGCTCTGGGTGGTGGTGGCAAACGGGTGAATGAGTATTTAATAAAAGTTTCAAGTTTCTGCCTGGGTCCCTGCCTCCCTCCTTTCAGCTTTGGGTGCTGGTGGCAGGGCTGGTCAGATCAGGCTCTTAGCCCTGTATCCCTGGGCACAAACGCCACTGAGCCTCAGAGCCAGACTGGTGGGACTGCCCAACCAGGAGCACAGGTGGGAGGAAGCCTGGGTGTAAGATGAGTCCTGAGGAGCTGCTGGTGGCTTCCTACCCACAGCTGGGCATGTGGGCTCCAGGGTCGCCAAACAGGACCAGTGTGACCACTGCTTCCAGGTCTGGTTGGATTTCAGGCCTCAGGATGGTTGGGCTCGAGCAGTCTGGTTTTTTCCACCTTACTTTCTGTTACGTAGTCAGAGCCCCTCCAGACTCAGCCACCCCTTGCACACACTGCAATCGGCTACTTCAAATAGACAAAGGCCCAACTGGAGTGAGGGTCGGGGATGCCTTTGCCCAGGTACTGAGGATCTCTGATGCCTCTCCTGCTCTGGTGCTGAAGTCCTGGCCCCCAGCTGGTACCCAGCTCTGGTGGTGCCCACCTAGGTGTCTGGGGCCATGCTATGGAATTCCAAAGCCACGGTTGGACCTCACTGAAAAGTGCATGGTAGGACCAGACCAGCCCCGGCGGGAAGGAAGGGATGCAGGGGAAGGGACTTGCTGGAAAAAACTTTAGGTTTGCTCCCTCCCACACAGGAGCATTGCAGGAAGTGGAGGTGCCTCTTTTCCTCTCTCCACTGCGATGAATATGCCCCAGGCCCCTTCCTGCCACCCAGGAATGGAACCTCTCCCCCAACCCAGGCATCCTCTCCTGGGATGCCTAGCAAGCTCCTGTTTATTCTTGCAACCAGCTCCTCGAAAGCAGAGGGGCTGGGGCATGCCCCCAGGGAGGGGATTGTCTCAATTGCCTGAGCAGGGTTCTTCAACATCCATGACCACTGAACCTGGCAGGGGTGTGTCTCAGCCCTCACAGGCATTGGCTCTAAAGAAATGGAAGCACTGATGTCAAGGGCCCTGAATCCCAAGCCCCCTGCTGCCAGCACCCCTGAAGCTGGGCCCCACCACAAGGCTCACCTTTGTGTGCTTCAGAAACAGTCTCCAGGTCTTCAGGGTCAGTGGGCCCTGGAGTGGGCAGTGCTCTGAGTGCCTTTTATAGCCAGAGCCCAGAGGATGAGGAAGCAGCACATGTATGTGCCAAGTCCGCCTGACCTGGAGAGGTGCCCTGGCCCAGTTCCTCCTCCAACTTCGTGTTGTTGCCTTTGTTTTCTTCGACTTGGGAGGAGCCCCACCACTGCAGTCATGTTAGATGGCTTTATCCGGGGCCTGTTCTGTGTTTTACATCCATTATGACCTTACAACTCTGCAAGGTGGTATTTTTCCCGCTTTACCAATGAGGAAACTGCTCAAAGAGGTGAAGTAACTTATCCAACGGCCCCCCTGGAAGTGTAGAATTGAGACAGGGACCCCCCCCTCCTACTGGACTCCAAAGTCAGGATGGGCTTGCTTTTTCCCTCAGTGAGCCACCTCAGGGATCCCAGGAAGCCCCAGAAGACTCTAGGATTGAGGGGGCTTGTAAAGGTCCTCTTGCCCAGGGAACCAGACTGAACAGAACTGGGGCTCTAGCTCCCTGGGGCTTGTTCCCCAGTTCCCGTGCAGGGAGTGGAGCCACTGAGCACTGCGAGAGCAACAGGCCAGTTCTGCCAGCATGGGGAGCCCGTGCAAGCAGGCAGGTGGAGCTCTCGCTCTGCGCCATGGCCTCTCTGCGGTCTCGGTCTCTGCAGCCGTTTGCATTTCCTGAAACCGGATCTCGGTGTCAGAGCCGCCCCCGGCCGGGCGGGCGCCTCAGCCATGGCCCTGCGCAAGGAGCTGCTTAAGTCCATCTGGTACGCTTTCACCGCGCTGGACGTGGAGAAGAGCGGCAAGGTCTCCAAGTCCCAGCTCAAGGTGAGGGGCAGCTGGGGCCAAGGGGAGGTGGGCAGGCACACCTCACCAGCCCCTGCCGTCTGGGAGCCGAGCGTGAACACTGTGCTACTCCCCGGGGCACCCAGCCATCCAGAGGCCTAGGCCTGGGGTGGGGGCCAGTACTGGGTAACTGGGGCAGCAGTGCCTGGTGGATGCTACTGCCCACCCTCCAGAGGCCCCAGGGAGGTACGTGCAGAGCCATTGCCCAGAGTCCTACCCCCTAACTGCCGGCGGGGTGGAGGTGACATCATGGGTTGGTTCTGAGGGCCACGAGCCAGGCTACATCCCAGACTCTGTGTGATGAGCACGCATGTCTCCCCAGAGTCAAGCTCAGGCACGCACCCTGCTCCTTCCTGCTGCTTCCCCCTGGCTTTGAAGAGAGACAGTTAGCTAGTCCTTGTCAGTCACTTCCTCCCGGAGCTGAGAGAGAGTCTTAAAGAGCCTCTCCCCGTCCCAGACCAGGCTGGCTCGGTCACCCTTGGCAGGAGAACAACTCCTCTGAACCCTGTCTCCTATGTGGGACAGACTCAGTAAGGGACAAGGACTGAAGACCCCATTATACTGCTGCCCAGCTCACTGTCCCCCTCCCCCACATGATAGGTTGGTAACAGTTTACCTTAGGCCTTGAGACCTTAGGTGGGGAGGGGGTGGAATCTGAGCCAGAAAGAGCCCTGTCAGTGATTGCCCTAAAGTTCATTACTTGGCCCCGGACAATTCCTGGAAGGCCAAAAGCTTCTCTCCTTCTTCCTCCAGTCCTGAGTTAGTGCTGCCTTCTCCACCCTAGTTAGTGGGGAAGAAGCAAAGGCCTAGGCCATTAGAAACAGGGAACGCTGGGAGACAGGGCAGGGTAGACCTCAGCTCTCTGGGACCTGCCTTAGGGGTTCATTCATTCACTCTACAAATATTTATGGAGCACTGACTGTGTACCTGGCATGAGGTTAGGCTCTAGATTCCTGGTGTCTCCCCTGGGTACCCCCAAAGGAGGGATGCAGTCTCAATTCTTACTGATCAAGGTAGAGGTAACTGGAAACCTGAGAGAGATGAATGGGACAGGATAGGCATTATGCACCACCTGCATTCCAACCCCTCACTTTGCTGAACTTGGACGCAAAGAACTTGCATGTCCCAAACTGGTCCTATCCCATAATCTATCCCTTACCTATACCTATGAGTATCCAATAAATGATTCTTGACTCCACCAGGAAAGAGAGTTGACTACCACCTTTGATCATCTAGGAGAACTTCCCAACAGACCGGTTCTTCCTTACATTGTACTTAAATTCTTTTATTGCAGATCATGTCATCTAGTGGGGTCTTCAGTATAGACAGAAGAAAAGCAGAACATCCAAAATCCATCCCTGCAGAAACTGTGCCCCACATCCACCTCTTACTCTGCCCCTTTAATATCTTACAGGAACAATCCCAACCTCCATAGTTTGTTGTCTCCAAAGTACCATTTTTTACCTCTCCATTACCTGTGGCCCCTGTGACCTCTCCAGGCTCTCTATGCCCCTTACATATGGAGGGTACAGCCCTCAGGTGGTTTCTGTTTTCCTGGTACCGTCAGCCAGTAAGTCTTCCTAGCTTGAGCCTGTGTTTTGGCCTCTAACCAGGTGGATGCCCACTCCTCACTCCCACAAGTTGAGTATTTGCAGAGAAGATTCCATGGGGAGCTGGCAAACTTGAACTGTCCGCTGTCTCTACCACATCACAGCTCAAATTGAGCCCACTGCCAGCAGCCTCTCTGGTCATACGGGATCAATGGTAGATTTCTCTTGTCCGCTCTGGGAATCTGAACTAGCAATGGGAGACTTGGGCCAGGTGGTGAGTGGGGCAGAAATGGTAGGGCCCTGTCATAGGAGGGAAGGACAGGGAAGACAATTCTCCCCCAAACCCATAGTGTTGGATACTAGAATGGGAGGAAGTAGTGATAGTGTTGGGGGTGGGGATGCCGGAAAGGCGAAGGAGCAATAGAGAAGTGGTCAGAAGTCAGAGGAAGAAGCAGATGAGAGAGATATACCGGCAGGGCCACCCCCACCCCTGAAGAAACTTGGGGAGAAGGGAAACGATCTTGAGGTTAGCTTGTCCTCATTAAAACTGTCCATGGCCTGGGGGTCCTCAGTTGGGACCAGGCAGGAGACCTGCACCAGCCCAGAGCAAGCTTATGTCTGTTTGTGACAGTCACCACGTCTCCCCTGATGCGTTGGTAGAAGGGCTGCCACTGGCAAAGCCATGATGAGACCAGAGGGAGGGGGAAGAACAGCAAGTCCCCTGAGAAGTAGCCCAAGGAGTCAGGATTGTTTTCTCTGGAGAACAGAAGGCTTGGGGGAGAGATCAGATGAGTTTTCCTCTCTTTGAATTCCTATAGAAGGTACAATGGCCTTTGTCCAGTTGGTTTGAGAAAAGTAAAAATAGACCAATAGGAATGGCATTTCTGACCAGGATGGATTTAGGTTGAACACAAAATTTCTCAAGAGTTGAGAACTGTGAGTTTTTGCAGGGTCCCCAGAACTTCCTTCTCCAAGGAACTATAGGAGTGAGTAGCCATCCTGATAGAGGGCTGCAGGGCAGGGAGCCTTGGGAATGATGGGTTTCCTAATGGCCACACCCTCTTCCCTAGGGGAGCAGCTTTGGTTTATAGGCCTGGTGGGGGATCAGCTGAGAATTTGGCCTCCTCCCTCCATGACTGGTACACACCGGGGAGGGGCCTGGGATTGGGGATATGGATGGAGCAGTGTGTCTCCAGCTCATGAGATCTTAGGAGGCAGCAGGCCCACCACTTCCCCTTGACTGGCAGGAGCAGACGGAAGGCGAACTGGGGCCCCCTACTTGGCTCTGTCAGTTCTCCCAGGCTCCTGAGCCTCTAGTCGGCACTCAGGGCAGTCCTGGGACCCAGGGAGGGTCTCTTGCCCACCGAGAGGGACAACAACCTTCTCCTTGGTGGAGGGGAAGTTAAGAACAACTCCAGTCCAGGAATCTGCTGGCTGGGGTCATCAGCTTTGCTCTGACCCCTACCTGCTGCTGACTTCCTCAGGCTAGGATCGGGGGGAGGAAGATTTAATGATGTGCAGAGCACGTGACTCAGAGCCACACAGGCTTAGACCTATATTGCTCCCCAGCTGGGTGAACTTGGGTAAGTCACCACCCATCTCGGAACCTCCAGTTTCTCAACTGTAAAGCTAGAGAGTTGAACTGGGGATCACCAAGCTATCCAGCTAGCCTACGAAAATAAATTTTAACAAAGTACCTCAAATAGGTGAAATTGATCTTTGATGCAGCCTCTCCTTCCCTTTTCTGAGCCTCTGTCTTTCCTTTGATGCCCACATCCAACCCTTCCAGCCCCTCCTTGCTCTCAGCAGGCACACAGCTAATCCAGAGATTCCTACCTTTGAAAATTGCCCTGCTCTTCCTTCATGATAGTAGTTATGCTTTAGTACCTGCTGGTTGAGAAAAATAGCTTCAGTAACTCTTAAAAGGATCTGTAGGGCCGGCCCTGTGGCTTAGCGGTTAAGTGTGCACGCTCCGCTGCTGGCGGCCCAGGTTCGGATCCCGGGCGTGCACCGACGCACCACTTCTCTGGCCATGCTGAGGCCGAGTCCCACATGCAGCAACTAGAAGGATGTGCAACTATGACATACAACTATCTACTGGGGCTTTGGGGGAAAAAATAAATAAATAAAATTATTAAAAGGATCTGTATATTTTAAAAGAATCACTTAGCACCTAGCGCTTAGCACATAGCACTAGCACATTTAAAGACTTTAGTCCATCTAGGAGAGAGAGAGATTATTCATTCTCTCTGCAGTTGTTGCTCAGTGCTTTTACAGATTCCCAAACCCCTGTGTTTGCATCTACTCCTGAAGGCTGGGAACTAGAGAACCGTGGGCCTGGCACCCCATCCCATACTTGAGTTTTAGGGAACTTCCAAGCCCCCAGAGGAGAAGGACTCCCGCTACATGCCCCCAGAGGAAACAGTGAATAAATGAAGCCTCTCAAAGATCAATGGCTGCCAACCCAGATGACAGGCCTGCCTGGGTGGGGGGGGGAGACTGTGGGAGTCCTCTTTAGGGGACCCCAAATGGCAGCTTGTGAAAACTACAGACACCTGGACCCACCCCTGGAAACTCTGAGTCAGTAGGTCTGGGCGGGCCCCAGCGTATTTCAGTTTCACCAGCTCCCCAGGTGATTCTGATGCTCAGCCAGAGCCAGTGTAGCAGAGAGATCAAGAGTGGGGCTTTAGAGTCAGGCCTTGGGAAGACACTTGACCTTTCTGAGCCTTGACTTCCTCATGTGTAAAATGAAGATAATGAGAGTCCCTGCCTCCAGGGCTGAGGACTGATTGAAATCAGCTGGTGAGGTCCTGCCCATGCTGGCCTCCACCCTTGCCATTTCCTTTCCAACATGACCCTCCTCTTCTCAGCCCTCTCCCCACCCCCAGCCCCATCTGCACCCAGGCACAGGAAGCCTGGCTGTCTGAGGTCTGCTGAGCCCTCTGGGGAGAGGCCCTGAGCCCTGAGTGTTGGGAACCTTTCTTTCCTCCTAGTCCTGACACTTGATGGCTCACAGGGGTCAGAGCCTCTGCCCTGGGCTCCTCAGATTCCACTGGCAAAAGGTACAGGTGAAGAAGGTAGGTCTTAGAGAATAGCATGGGCCAGTGAGCCAAGGAAAGGAATAGCTCAAATAACAGTATGCTGTGCGGCAGGTTCTATCCTGGGGCAGGAGAGGGTTTGTACATTATCTTCTTGAACCCCGTTTTTAGAGATACTGAAAACTGAGGCCCAATGAGGTTAATTTGCTCAGAGAGATTCAGTCCATGTCTGTCTGACTTTCGTATTTTTCCTCCTTCTCCCCATGAACTGTTTAAGTTCATTCAACAGATATTTATTGAGTCCATTATGTGCCAGGCCCAGTGATACAACAGTGCATAAAACAGACAAAAATCCCCACCCTTGTGGTGCTGACATTCTAGTCAGAGAACACAGATGATTAACAAAATAAGTAAAAATGTATCATGTGATGGAAGATGCTGCATGACATGGAGGAAAATAAAGCAGAAATAGAGATAGGAGCGTGGGGTAGAGGGCGTGGGCTTATAGATTTAAATGAAGTGGTCAGAGAAGCCCTCACTGAGAAGGTGACATCTAAGACTGGAAGGAGGAGAGAGTGTGACCGGGGAGAAGAACGTTCTGGGCTGAAGGAATAGCAAGTGCAGGGCCCCTGAGGCAAGGGTGTGCCCGGCCTGTCTGAGGAATGTCAAGGGGGCCAGAGTGGCTGGAGAGAAGTGAGTAAGAGGGATGAGGTCAGAGGAGGTACAGCAGGCCAGGTCACAGGGGGCCCAGGCCTCTGGAAGGACTGGAGCTTTTACTCTGAGGAAGAAGGGAAACCATTGGAGCATTTAAGTTAGACTTGAGGAGTCAGTCCAAAACATTCAGCGTGTGGGGGACATCTTACTGAGCTCTGGAGTCAGGATTGAGCTTAAAGTCCTTGCTGCCCTCAAGGAATGTGGAACACCCAGAAATGCTCACACAAACAGGGAACAGCAAGGGAATGTTATTACAGCGCAACCTAATAACAGGGTACATTAATAACAGTGGTTAATGGCACCCTTTGTTTTTATCTCTATAGTTTTAAAATTTTGTCATCAAAACAATATATGCTCCTGGTTAAAAAAAATCTGAGTGCAGAAGAATATAATTTTTAAACTACATTTTTTTAATTTATTTTTTTATTATTATTATTTTGTGTGTGTGTGAGGAAGATCAGCCTGAGCTAACATTCATGCCAATCCTCCTCTTTTTGCTGAGGAAGACCGGCCCTGAGCTAACATCTATTGTCAATCCTCCTCCTTTTTTTTTCCTTTTTCTCCCCAAAGCCCCAGTAGGTAGTTGTATGTCATAGTTGCACATCCTTCTAGTTGCTGTGTGTGGGACGCCGCCTCAGCAAGGCTGGACAAGCGGTGCATCAGTACGCACTCAGGATCCAAACCCGGGCTGCCTGTAGCGGAGTGTTCGCACTTAACCTCTAAGCCACGGGGCCGGCCCCTATAATTTTTAAAAAGATAAAATTTATTATAAAAGTAAAACTCGTTCCTGGTTAAAAAAATTTAACAAAAAATATAATGTTAAAGAAGATGCAAGTTCCTCCCTTCCCTGGGGAGGGGTGGTGGGGTGACAGCCATTAACAGTTTGCTGAGTCTTCTAGACTTTTTCTATGTGCAAATAAACATATCAGGTTGAACCATATAAAATTGCTGACATTTTATTGTTTTGACCTACTAAAATAGCAGTTTGATATGGTTCAAACTACTCTCTGCATACATATTTATTTTGCAAACATTTCATTCTACAGCTTGCTTTTTTCACCTGCCAGTATATTATGCATATCTTTCCATGTCTGTTCATATAAGTATAACAATAAAATAGCTTACAACTAGTAAGCAATGCACTATGCACCAGGTGCTGCGCTAAGCTCTTCATTCTGAAAAACCCGGTGGAGTAGGCCCCCTGATTATCCTCACAGAGGAGGAGACTAAGGTCTTGGAGAAGATAAATCACTTGCCCAAGAGCACACACTTGGCAGATGTAAAATCCTTCCAACACACATAGGTCCATGACACGGTGTCCCTGTTTGCTCCTGAAGGAGCCTCCAGCTGTCTCCAGTTCCTCACATTATAAACAATGCTTCTGTGAACATTCTCATACTGTACATGTAGCTCTGTTCCCTTGAGCATCTGTAGGTTGGATGATTAGAAATGCTGAGGTCATATCCAATTTAAGTTTGATAGATTCTGCTCTCCAGAAAGACTACCAGTTCACACCTCAGCAGTAGGCTGTTTGAGTCCCCTCCCTGTTTCTCCACAACCTCCTCAGTACTTGATATTATCAGTCTTTTGCTCCAATGTTAATTTGTTAGGTAAAACATCGCACTTTCTAGCCAGGAAGGGAACTAACATTTCCTCTGTGCAGACCTAACTGGCTCTCTACGTATATCATCTCACTCAATCCTCACAGCCCCTCTGCATGGAGGGTATTATCCCGTTTTACTGACAATGAAACTGAGGTTCAGAGGGTGAAGGAGTTTATCCAAGGCCCCACAGCTAGAAAGTGAAGGTCCCTGACCTTCCATGTCCCCCTCCTCACTGGAGTGTAGCCATTTGGCTAGGCTATGCCAGAAGCTTCCTCAAAGAGGTGCTTTAAGAGGCTTAAAGGAAGATAAGGACATGGGTAGTTTGAAATGAGGCCAAGAGGCAGCAAGTAGAAATATGTAAAACTCTTAAAATAACACCTGTTGCTTCAGAAGTGGATATTTCTCTTGTGTCTGTCACCCTGGATTTTAAGTGCTAAGCACTGAGCCAGCGGTACTGCTTAGAGTGGGGATTGGTACCCTATGATCACAGATGTATTAGTCGGGTCTTTTCTGGATATAAGAGATAGAAACCAAACTCCAACCAACTTAAGGGAGATGTTATTTATTGGCTCACATAACCAAAACTCCAAGCACAGTATTGGCTTCAGGCATGGCTAGATCCGGGTCCTCAAATGATAACTCTCTTTATCCCTTGACTCTGCTTTTTTCACTGATAACTTTATTCTTAAGCAGGCACTTCCCACACAGGGACAGCTGTGTGTCCCCCCACACAGGTCAGCTGCATCTACCTTCAAACAGCTTAACAGTCCCATGGAAAGAGTACACCTCTTTTCCACTAGAGGAAGCAAATATCCTAGGGCTGCTTCTCATTGGCCCAGATTTGGTCATATGCCCATTCTTGAACCATTCACCATGACTCCAGTGTGCCCACCCCTGTAGCCAGGGGTGCAAATGGTCGATACCACAGATATTGAGAATGGGGGAGAGGTACTTCTCAAAGGAAAGTCAAGGCTCTATTACCAAAATAAGGGAAGGGGGCAGAGTTCATCAGAAAGAAACTTCGCATGTCCTATAGAACAAGAGAAAGCAAAGCCAAAGAAGGCGCATAAGATCACTTGAAGAGCATGGGAATGAGAGTCGTGGTGGGGGTCAGGGATGGCTGCCCAGAGGAAAGTGAGGGAAAAGAGAAATGGTCACCCTCTTGCTGGGCCCCTCAACTTCCTACTTTGCTGAGTTGAACCTGAGGCCCAGGAGAACACTGGGGAGACGTCTCAATCCTTTCCTCCCCTCTGCTCACAAAAGAGAATAAAGAAATGAAGACTTGGGGCCGGCCCGGTGGCACAAGCGATTAAGTGCGTGCACTCCGCCGCCCGGGGTTCGCCGGTTCGGATCCCAGGTGCACACTGACGCACTGCTTGGCAAGCCATGCTGTGGCGGCATCCCACATAAAGTGGAGGAAGATGGGCACGGATGTTAGCCCAGGGCCAGTCTTCCTCAGCAAAAAAAAGAGGAAGATTGGCATATGTTAGCACAGGGCTGATCTCCTCACAAAAAAAAAAAAAAAAAGAAATGAAGACTTGACACACATGCCATCTCTGAGATGTTGCCAGCTCCTGCCTCAGAGGCACTGACTCCAAAGTTAACTGCTGGTGGTGGCGGCAGCCCTTACAGACGGCATTTATTGACTGCCTTTGGTGTGCAGAAGAGGACATAAGTGCCGTGGGACATAAAAATGAATAGAGACCTTGTCTCCAGAGTTCACAATCTAGTTGGGGAAAGAGGCTCAGGGTCAATATTTTAATAGGAAGCCGAGCCAGCTGTCAGAGCCGGGCATCCTGGTTCCAACCTCAGCTCTGCCATTCACTCTTAACCACTCCAAGCCTTGGTATCTTCATCCGAAAAACAGGGATAATGTCTGTGTATCACGATTGTTGTGGAGTTTAGACATGGGGCATAGAAAGCACCTCGTACAGTGGCTGGCGCATAGTAGGTGTGCAGTGGTGACTATTTTTAATCATGCACTCTGTGATAAGTGCTAAAACAGAATTACCCCAAGGCAATTTTATTTTTTCCTGATCTCCTTGTTCAAACTTCAGCCTCTTTGTCCTAATATCACGTGTTTGTTAACCAACCCGTGTTTCCCCTCTACACTGTCATGGCTGTGTTCAAACTTCAGCCTCTTTGTCCTAATATCACGTGTTTGTTAACCAACCCGTGTTTCCCCTCTACACTGTCATGGCTGCCATCCCTTCTAGGCCTTGTTCTCCATATCCCGTGAACCATTTTTCATGGCACTTCTTTGAGCCCTCTCCAGCTCCCTTCCATCTTTAGAGGGGCAGTGACTGGAATTGCACATGCCCTTCCTGGAGCAGACACACCTGGGTGCTAGGCACACTGCAGCCTGAACACTGAGTCTTTGATGGAAGTGACGATAAATTCGGGGCTGCTGCCCTGGGGTGACAGGCCGCCTCCCTGTGGAGCCCAGCATCATAGGAAGCACTTGGGCTTTGGGATCTGTGGAGCTGGACTTGAATCCCAGGCTCTTGCTCACTGTGGGTCCTTGGGTAAGCTACTGAATCCCTTGAGCCTCAGTGTCCTTGTCTGCAGAAAGAGGACACCCCTAACTAACGAAGTGGCTAAGAGCACGGCTGCCTGGGTTTGAATCCCAGCTCTGCCAGCTCTGTGACCTCTGAGTTATTTAATGTCTCAGGGCCTAGGGGGTTTTTTCATCTGTAAAATGGGGATATTAACAGTTGTTGGGGGTTAAGTGAATTATATGTAAAGTGCTTAGCTCAGGGCTTGGTGCATAGTAAGTGTATAAGTTTTAGTTTTTTTGGTTGTATTGAGGAATAATTGACATATAACATTATATTAGTTTCAGGTGTACAGCATAATGATTTGATATTTGTATATATTATGAAATGATCGCCCTGATAAGTCTAGTTAACATCCGTCACCACATGCAGTTACAAAAATTTTTTTTTTAGTGACGAGAACTTTTAAGATCTACTCTCTCAGCAACTTTCAAATATGCAAAAAGGTATTATTACTTATAGTCACCATGCTGTACATTATATCCCCATGACTTATTTTATAACTGCAAGTTTGTACCTTTTGACTCCCTTCACCCATTTTGCCCACCCTCCACTCTCTGCCTCTGGCAACCACCAGTCTGTTCTCTGTATCTATGAGCTTGAGAGTTTTCTGGTTTTTTTTTTTGAAGATTCCACATATAAGTGAGATCATATGGTATTTGTCTTTCTCTGACTTAATTTCACTTAGCATAATGCCCTCAAGATCCATCTATGTTGTCAAAAATGGCAAGATTTCATTTTTTTATGGCTGAATATTCCTTTATATATATATATATATATGTGTATATATATATATATATATATAAGTTTTAGTTATGATTGAGTTAAGTAATGTATGCAGAGGACTGAGCCAGGGTAGGGGTGGGGACAAGCAGGGAGGTGGGCGCAGTCCTCTGCCCAGTTTTGGTTGGGCCGCAGGAAGGCAAACTGCCGCTCTGTCTCAGGTGCTGTCCCACAACCTGTACACAGTCCTGCACATCCCCCACGACCCCGTGGCTCTGGAGGAGCACTTCCGAGATGATGACGATGGCCCCGTGTCCAGCCAGGGATACATGCCCTACCTCAACAAGTACATCCTGGACAAGGTGGGGCCCAGCTGGGGAGGGGGGTGCCTCTAATCTCTCTCCACATCCCAGCCTGGCCAGCACCCCAGTACATTGCCTCCCCAACTCCTCCCCACTATAAACTCCCACTTCTGTCCCCTCTGTCCATCCCTGCTTTCTCATCTCCGTCCTTCACATGCCAGCCACTTGCCCCCTCCTTGCCCCTCTTAACTCACCCTCAGTCTCCCTCATCTCTATCCTAGCCTCCACCTTCCCATAACCTTCTACCCCATCTCTGCCTGGGCCCACCTCCAGCTTCCAGCTATAACATTTACAAAGGGTTCTGCAGCTTCTCCCCAATACTGTCCCCCCATGCTCCTTCCAGCTGTCACTGTCTTCTCGGGTTCTTCTTGTCTGTCTACTCCCTCTGGGGCTTCTCCTTCTTTCTCCCCTGGGCTGAGGGACTAGAGTTTCTCTGTTGGCAGGATACTTGGGTCAGTGTGGATGTTGGGGGAGGGGAGGAGCAGGGTGGTTGGAACCAGCTAGTTACATGATGATCAGTTCAGGGATTCCCCAGGTTAGAGCCCCAACTTGGCAGGGTGGGGAACAGGGGAATGGATAACCTCAAGAAACCAGCTGGAGCCTAGTTTGGTGGTAGAGCAGGAGTGGGGCAGCCTCCTTGGCTGACTTGCAGGCCTGGTGGCAGGTGGAGGAGGGGGCTTTCGTTAAGGAGCACTTTGATGAGCTTTGCTGGACCCTGACGGCCAAGAAGAACTATCGGGTGGATAGTAACGGGAACAGCATGCTCTCCAATCAAGATGCCTTCCGCCTCTGGTGCCTCTTCAACTTCCTGTCTGAAGACAAATACCCTCTGATCATGGTTCCTGATGAGGTGAGGGTGATGGCAGCCCCAGGGACTGAATCACTTGGGGCCAGGCCTCAGCAAAACCATGAGGGAGGCCAAATATTGCCTCTGTGCTTTCCCACATCCCCTTCCTTTTTGGTCTCCCCATGCTGGTCCCTTTCTACACCCAGCTACAGATGCCTAGAACTGCCCATATCAGAGCAATTGTGCCTTCTCCCAGGAGAACCAAAACTACACTTCCTTCAGGGCTCTGCTAGCCCTCATGGTAAGAAAGTGATCTGCAGATTCTGTTTACACAGAGGTGTAAATGCCTAATACGTTACTGGGCATTTTAAAATGAAAATATTTGAGATAAAATGGCAGGATTTCAGGCACTGTGACAATCTGAGCAGGGTGCTCTGTGAGGGGAAGGGAGACATTCCTGGGACATCTCTCCAGTTACTCCAGGTGGGCAACCAAGTCTGGCCCTCATTCCAGATTTTTCCCTTCCTGTCTTCTACAGCAGAAGGGAGAGCCGGGCAGACTCAGCTCAGGGCCTCAGAGAGGGCATCCTGCAAGTAGAGGCCTGGAATTCGGCCCCTACCTCCTCAACTCGTGTGAAGCCAGGGCAGGTGCCCCCCTTTTCAGTCAGCCTGCACCCTCCCTCTATCCCCACCTCTCTCCCCTGTCCATTCAGCCTTCTCCTGACCCTTTAGCCCTTTTGGTGGCTGTGAAGATGCCAGGGTGAATTTAGGTCTTCAGAGTAGAGTATACAGGGGAGGGGTCCTCTGCTTACAAGAAGTCCTGGCATGTCTATTGCACTCACATTTGTGTCTTTGCTTCTGTTTGTGGGAAGGGTAAGGGGAGCCACCTGAGCCCTGACGTGGTGCGCCCCACCCCACTCCCGGCTGAGCCCAGTAGCCCCCAGAGTGCAAGTCCCAGAGACAGTTTCCCAAGAAGCTGCTGGGGCAGGAAAGGAACATGAGTCCATCTACACAGACACCCGGCTGGGTACCCTTGTCAGACCCCTGCCAGTCAGCGCAAGGTGGCCTCTCAGAGGCCAGAAGGCTCCTTGCTGCTGAGATCAACATGCAGTGTGAACAAACTGCAGCAGGATGTACCCCACCACCACTTCCTGTTCCTCTGTAATGGGTTTCCTGTCCCTGCCCTGTTTACCCCCACCCCCAATACCCTTGCCTTCCCATGAGGGAAGGATCCCCAGGGTCCGGGCTTGGAATAAGGACTCAGATGGGATTCAGATCTGAATCGAGTTCTGACTGCCACCAACTTGCTGTGTGATTTAGAACATGTCACTTCCCCCTTTGGGCCTCAGTTTTGTCATCTGCAGAGTGAGAGTGTTGGATGAGAGGGCCCTTGCACTCCCTCTGATATTTTCTATCATTTGCTGCCGCTGCCTCTGCCTGGCCGCCAGCCCTCAGCTCCCACCTTCACCCTGCCCTTAATTTAAGGCAAGAAGAAGTGAGACTGGAGGTTGGAGACGGAAGAGGATGCCTGAATTGGAGTTGAGGCTTCAGGATCCCCTCCCAAATCTCTACTCTGGTGTCCACCAGCGTGTAGTGCTCTGGGCCCCCCAAAACCCCTGTCGCTGGTCACCTCTGCCCAGGCTGGGGAAGCCAGATGGGAGCGCCCCCTGGTGTTGGCACCAGCAACACTGCCTGCTGCAGTCACCAGGCCTTCCTTCTCCCCCTGCAGGTGGAATACCTGCTGAAAAAGGTGCTCAGCAGCATGTGCTTGGAGGTGGGCTTGGGTGAGCTGGAGGAGCTGCTGGCCCAGGAGGCCCAGGCAGCCCAGACCACTGGGGGGCTCAGTGTCTGGCAGTTCCTGGAGCTCTTCAACTCCGGCCGCTGTCTGCGAGGTGTGGGGCGGGACACCCTCAGCATGGCCATCCACGAGGTCTACCAGGAGCTCATCCAAGATGTCCTGAAGCAGGTCAGGCCAAGATGGGAACTAGGGGAGGACCCTGAGGAGGGGTGAATGGGGGGCAGGTGAAGCCTCTGACTTTGCTCTGGCTGGCAGGGCTACCTGTGGAAGCGAGGGCACCTGAGGAGGAACTGGGCAGAACGTTGGTTCCAGCTGCAGCCCAGCTGCCTCTGCTATTTTGGGAGTGAAGAGTGCAAAGAGAAAAGGGGTACTATCCCGCTGGACGCACAATGCTGCGTGGAGGTGAGGGGGACAGGTGAAGGGGCAGAGCACACCTCAGGGCCCAGAGGGTCTCCAGTGTGGTGTGCAGGCAGGGGGTCAGGAGGAGGGCCAATGGAGAAAAGCCACATCGACAAATTTCTGCTTAGATGGGTGTAACCCAAACATACCTGCATGCCTCAAGGCCATTCTCACCCATGTCAGCACTTTCTTCAAAAACCAAACTGCAAATCGAATACTCAAGTCATTGGTGAATAATGTGGATTTTGCTAAAGATTTCAGAGGAGATGGCTTATGTCTCACACTACACAGCAAAACTTTCTGAAAATCCTCTTTAAAGGTCTTTCTCCTTCGCCCAAATTCCATTCCCTTTGGCAACCCTATACCTCCCTATTCTTTTTCCACACCCCTCTCCTCTCCCTCTCCTCGTCCCTTCCCCTGCCTTGGCTCTGTCCATTATTATTTTAGAGGCTTAAAACAATTTTTTAAATCGTAGTAATATATATATATAACATGAAATTTGTCATTTTAACCATTTTAAGTTTACAATTCAGTAGCATTAAGTACATTCCCAATTGTTGTGTAACCATCACCATTATCAATTTCCAAAACATTTTCACCATCTCAAACAGAAACTGTACCCATTAAGCAATAACTCATCCCTCTTCCCTCCAGCCCCTGGTAACCTCTATTCTACTTTCTGTCTCCATGAATTTGCCTATTCTAGGTATCTCACATAAGTGGAATCACGCAATATTTGTCCTTTTGTGCCTGGCTTCTTTCACTTAGCATAATGTTTTCAAAGTTTGCGCATGTTGTGGCATGGGACTGGACTTCGTTCCTTTTTATAGCTGAATAATATTCCATTGTGTAGATATACCACATTTTGTTTATCCATTCATTCGTTGATGGACACTGGGTTGTTTCCATCTTTTTACTATTGTAAATAATGCTGCTGTGAACATACATATACAAGTTTCTGGGTGGACATATGTTTTCATTTCTCTGGGTACACACCTAAGAGTAGAACTGCTGGATAATGTGGTAATTCTATGTTTAACTTTTGAGGAAGAATCAACCTGTTTTCCATAGTGGCTGCACCATCTTACATTCTCATCAGCAATGTATGAGGGTTCCAAGTTCTCCACATTCTCATCAACATTTGTTATTTTACATCTAAAAACATTATTATAGCCATCCTAGCCTCTGTCCAGTTTTTTATGCTTGTTGATATTTTTATTTATTTATTTTCTTGGTGTCATAATAGTTTAGAACATCTTGAAATTTCAGTTGTACATTATTATTTGTCAGTTACCATATATATGTGCCCCTTTCGCTTTATGCCTATCCCCCAACCCCCTACCCCTCTGGTAACCACTAATCTGTTCTCTTTCTCCATGTATTTGTTTATCTTCCACATATGAGTGAAATCATACGGTGTTTGTCTTTCTCTGACTGGCTTATCTCACTAAACATAATACCCTCAAGTTCCATCCATTGTCCATTTTTGTCACATAAGGAAAGAGGTGTCACTGGGGAAAGAGCACAGAGAAATCCCAGCTCCACCACTAACAGGCAGTGTGAATTGGGCAAGTTCCTGGACTTCTCAGAGCCTCAGTTTCTTCCTCTGTAAAGTGGGGCTAACAATGCCTGCCTGGCAAGGTTGTTTGGGAGGAGTGAATAAAACGATGCCTATAAAAAACTAGTAGACTCTAGAACATAAGAAGGTTAACACGTGGTAGCTATTATTTTCCACTAGAATGTAAGCTTAGGGAAGGCAGGGCTTTGGTCTATTAGGCACGTCTCAGTATCCCACATGCCTAGAAAGAGTGGCACTCATTAGACACGCCAAAATATCAATGGAATGAATGAATGGAGAACTTTCTCAACCCTCATAACTAACCTCCAATCCGGGCCACGCAGGCTCCTGGCAGAGCGGGAGGGGTGCCCAGGGAAGATGGTCAGCCGGGAGGGGTGGGAGCTGGAGCACCCCTGGGGCGGGTGTGGCCCTGACCCCAGTGAAGCCAGCCTGTCTGGGGCCACCTGCTCTCCCAGGTGCTGCCCGACAGAGAGGGGAAGCGCTGCATGTTCTGTGTGAAGACGGCCTCCCGCACGTACGAGATGAGCGCCTCAGACACGCGACAACGCCAGGAGTGGACGGCTGGTAAGTGCCCGCCGGGTGGCCTGGGTCTGGCTGGGCCTCAGTCGCCTCATCTGTGTAAAGGGGGTGATAACACTTTGTCCAGCGGGAGGCTAGAGACTGGACTCGAGCAACTCCTAAGGCCCCTTTCTGGCGGTGGGCCACCTCGAGGTCTCCCCTGCCCCCAGCTACCCGCTGCTGACGCCCTCCCGTGCCCTCCGCAGCCATCCAGACGGCGATCCGGCTGCAGGCCGAGGGGAAGACGTCGCTGCACAAGGACCTGAAGCAGAAGCGGCGCGAGCAGCGGGAGCAGCGGGAGAGGCGCCGGGCAGCCAAGGAGGAGGAGCTGCTGAGGTTGCAGCAGCTGCAGGAGGAGAAGGAGCGGAAGCTCCAGGAGCTGGAGCTGCTGCAGGAGGCGCAGCGGCAGGCCGAGCGCCTGCTGCAGGAGGAAGAGGAGCGGCGCCGCAGCCAGCACCGCGAGCTGCAGCAGGCGCTCGAGGGCCAATTGCGCGAGGCGGAGCAGGTGGGGCCCGCACCCGGGGCAGAGGCGGTGGGCGGAGCGATACTGACAGGCCAGGCCTGGGAACAGAGGGCCTGGGGGCGGGGCCTGGGCCGAGGGCGGAGCCTGTGGCAAAGGCGCGTGTGTGGAGGCGGGGCTTGGAATGAGGGACTGCTGGGACAAAAGCCGTGGGCGTGAAAGATAGGTGTGGGACCCGGCCTATGCCAGTGGCGGGACCTGTGCAATAAGGAAGGGGTGGGAGGTGCAGGAACCTGGCCAAGGGATGGCTTGAGATGAGAGACGGTGTGGGGCGGGGCCTGAGCCGCCGGATGGGTGGGGCCAGAGCTGAGTGCTGGGTGTAGAGTGGGGCCTGGTTCCGAGACCTTGGCTGGGGGCGGGCCTTCGACAGACGAGCCGCAAAAGAACTCGGGATTGGGGATGGGTTTGGACTAAAACTGGACTCGGTTGGACTAGAGTTGATCTGAGTTTACAGTGAAACCAGTTTGAGGAATACAGGATGGGAGGAAGGTGGGAAGAATGTGGAGGCAGACTAGGCCTGTAGAGGCAATTAGATTTAGGATTTAAGAGATCTAGAGATCTCTTTAGAGATCCGGAGTTAGGAGACATGTGGATTGAATCCCAGCTCTGCCTCTTAGGAGCCCTGTGATCTCAGGCAAGTTAGCCTCTTAGCAAGTTACTGTGCCTCAATTACATATCAGTGACATGTTGATGCTAACAGAACTTTGCTCATAGAGGTATGGTGAGGATCAAATGAGGAAACATTTTTAGTTGTTATAACAATTATTTTAGTCACTCCCTTTCTAGTACCAGCCATAATAATGATTGTTAAGGCTGGTACTAGAAAGGGGGTGACTTGAGCCCCTTTCCACCGTGTAACATCTGTTCGCTGATCATTGTCTGACCTAGTCAGGCTCTCAGAAAGGAATCAGATCAGGAAACCCTGACATGAAGGAACCCTCCAGACCCTCACCCAGAGATAGCTATTTGGGCCAGCCTAGCAGAGCCCTGGGAAAGGGCAGCGTACCTGCCACCTCCCTCTGCCTTGCCCCCATTGACCCGGCTGTGCGTCCCGCACAGGCCCGGGCCTCCATGCAGGCTGAGATGGAGCTGAAGAAGGAGGAGGCTGCCCGGCAGCGACAGCGCATCCAGGAGCTGGAGGAGATGCAGCAGAGGCTTCAGGAGGCCCTGCAACTGGAGGTGAAAGCTCGGCGGGACGAGGAGGCGGTGCGCCTCGCCCAGACCAGGTAGGACTGAGGGGCCCCTTCTGGTTCCCCTCCCTGACTTCCCTACCGTCCCATTGCTGAGCACCTGCAAGGTGCGTTGGCTCTGGAGATGACAGTGCACGCCCGGCAGACTGCTGGAGGAGGAGGAGGAGAAGCTGAAGCAGCTGCTGCAGCTGAAGGAGGAGCAGGAGCGCTACATTGAGCGGGCGCAGCAGGAGAAGCAAGAGCTGCAGCAGGAGATGGCGCTGCAGAGCCGCTCCCTGCAGCAGGCGCAGCAGCAGCTGGAGGAGGTGCGGCAGAACAGGCAGAGGGCCGACGAGGACGTGGAGGTGAGGTCTGGAGTGGGAGATGATGGAGGCTGGCGGGGTCAGCGTGTTAACGTGCAGACTCTGGAGCCTTCCCTCAAACCCTGGCTGTATCATCTCCTGGCTGTGGGACCTCGGGCAAATTGCTGAACCTCTCTGAGTTTCAAGTCCCTCATCTGGGAAAGGGGACTGATCATAGCATTGTTGATTAGACAGACATAGCATTGAAGATTAGACAAGATAATACGTGATATTTAGTATGTAGTGAGCGCTGAAGAAACATTAGCTGCTATTTTTATCATTATTATTAATCTGGGCAAAATTTTTCCTCCTCTTCTAAGCCCCTATCTTGCTATCCCTGTCCTTTGGCTTCACTCCTTGGAGCCCAAATCTCCATAGAAGAGAGGTTCCTTTTTTAAAAAAAATTTTTTTTTCTTTTTTGTGAGGAAGATCAGCCCTGAGCTAACATCTGCCAATCCTCCTCTTTTTGCTGAGAAAGACTGGCCCTGGGCTAACATCCGTGCCCATCTTCCTCTACTTTATATGGGACGCTGCCACAGCATGGCTTGACAAGCAGTGTGTCAGTGCGTGCCCGGGATCCGAACCTGCGAACCCCAGGCCACCGAGGTGGAGCATGCACACTTAACCACTAAGCCACTGGGCCGGCCCTAAAAAAATTTTTTTAATGTTTTGTTTAGTAATATTGATTATTTTATTTTGCTTTGTTGGCTTACACAGTCATTGTAAAAAATTCAAACACACAAAGACATGACATAGAAAGAGAAAGTTCCTCTATGATTCCCCCACCCTACAACCACTGCTAATGACTGGGTGAACACTGGAGCAGAGGTTTGTGCATTAGGTCCTGGAGAGGGGGTGTGGTGCAGTGGTTTAGAGCTCAGTGTGTGTCCCTGGGCAAGTCACTGACCCTCTTTTGCACTTGTTTGTTGTTAACTTTTGCTCTGGAGGTTAAATAAGATAATAAATATATTTAGCACCTCTTGGCTGCTTAGTGAATGGAAACTATACTTATGATTTTTTTTTGGTGAGGAAGAGTTTCTCTGAGCTAACATCTGTTGCCAATCTTCCTCTTTTTTAGCTTGAGGGAGATTAGCCCTGAGCTAACATCTGTGTCAATCGTCCTCTATTTTGTATGTGGGTTGCTGCCACAGCATGGCCTGCCAAATGGTGTAGGTCGGCACCCAGGATCCAAACCCGTGAACCTGGGCTGCCGCAGTGAGCACGCAGGACTCAACCACTACATCACGGGGCCGGCCCTAATTATGATTATTTTTGACTCTTTGGGGGTTCACGACTCCCCTGAACTTGGTTGCCAAGTCTATTTTATGAACATACTCTTTATGAACATACATGAGTTTTTCTGGGGAGATGATCAATAGACTTTGTCAGATTCTAAGGGGCCTGTGAACGGGAAAAGGTCAAGACACCCTGTCTTGAGTGGTGACTCTGACCCACTCCCCCTGGCCCTGCCCCCACAGGCTGCCCAGCGGAAGTTGCGCCAGGCCAGCACCAATGTGAAACACTGGAATGTCCAGGTGAACCGGCTCATGCATCCAATTGAGCCTGGAGGTGAGAAGGGGTAGACCCTGGAGCTTTCCGTGGAGTGGGGAGGGAGGGAGCAGGGAGAAAGGGGTACCTCCACATCTACAGAGCCAGCCTAGGACTGAAGGTCAGGAGGTTGTCCCTCCCCCCCAGGGCTGAGGCAAGGCCCCTCAACCTCTCTCCTGCGCAGTGCCTGTCTCCTTACTCATGCCTGCCTTTTCTCTGCCAGACAAACGGCCCACCACCAGCAGCTCCTTCACCGGCTTCCAGCCCTCTCTACTTGCCCGCCGTGACTCCTCCCTAAAGCGCCTGACCCGCTGGGGATCCCAGGGCAACAGGACGCCCTCGCCCAGCAGCAGTGAACAGAAGTCCCTCAATGGTGGGGATGAGGCTCCCGTCTCGGCTTCCAGCCCTCAGGAAGATAAACTGGACCCAGCACCAGAAAATTAGCCTCTGCTAGCCCCTTTTCCCCCAACCTCATGCCCACCAGGACCTGGCCACAGCTGGCCTGTGGGTGACACCAGCCCCTGCAGAAGAAGGAGCTGAGGTCCTGGTGCCAGGGACCCAGGGCCTCCAACCATTAAACAGTCCAGAATGGAACCTTCATTTTTCGCACCAGCCCCAGGCCCCAGACCACTGAGGCTGTCTGGGATATTGATCCTTGAGAACTTGACCTGGTGCCTTAACTCTAAGGACCCTGTGCCCTGGACTGGGAAAGACAGTAAACAAGCAAGCCAGGGGCCATCTGCCCCTAGACTGCCACCAAGTTGTGGAGGCACATTCCCAAATAAAAACTGCTCTTGGAATGAATTATTGGTCAGTCTGCTGTCCATCTCTCCTGTCATTTCCTCTCTTCCTCCCTCAAGTCCAGTGATAGGTCCCAGAAGGAGTAAGGTGTAGTGCAGTGGCTGGGAAAGGACACTCTGCCACTTACTAACTAGGTGACTTTGGTCAGTCTTCTTCACCTCTCTGTGCTTTAGTTCCTGTGTTGATAAAATCAGGATAATATTACCTACCTCATAGGGTTCTTGTGAGGATTAAATGCTTGGCACATGAGCAATCACTATTATTTGTATCACCCAAAAGTGTTTATTGAGTATCTAGTCTATGCCTTGAAGTTTCCCAGGTTGTTTAATTCTCATGGCAACCCTGAGAGGGGATATTATTATTATTATTCTCATTTTACATGTGGAGAAACTGAGGCTCAGAGAGGTCAGGTAACTTGCCCAGAACCTTCCAAACTTGCTTCTCTTCCCATATTATCTGACTCACTGATCTTATTACCTAAGACAGAGATCTGGGAATGTAGGATGACTTGCTCCCTCCATCTCATCTCCATGCAAAACCCATCATCAAATCCAGTAGACTCTCTTTCATACTCTCACATCTATCCCTCCCTCTCGATCCCCATGGCTACTACCATGGCTAAGGCCTTTGTATCCTCTACCTGCATGTGCCTCTTTGACTCCTTCTCCATCTTGCCCCATATCTAATCAGTTTCCAAGTCTGATTGATTGGATTTTCTTGGTCACTGTCAAATCTACCCCCTTGGGGCCATGTCTCATGGCCACTGCCTTACTCTGGCCCTCATCATTCCCAACTGTATAAGAGCAATAACCGGGTGTCCTTGGTAACTCTTCTCCCTATAGCTGCCTGAATGGGTTTTCTAAAATACAGATCTGTTCTTGACTCTTCCCACTTTCCAGTCTCTCAGTGGTACCCTGGACAGTCAAGTTCACATTCCCGTATGTGGCATACGAGACTCGTGATGATCTGGCCCAGGAGGGCCTCCTATGCTTCTGCTTTATGGATTTACTAGCGGTTCCCTCCTTTTTCTTCCTTGGGGCTTGCACACTGGCTGTCCTTTCCACCTTACTTCACGTAACAGCCGCTCGAGTTCCTTGAGAGCAGGGATATATCTTCTTCAACTTATGTCGCCAGTGCCTAGCACAGTGCTTGGCTCTTAGTAGGCATGCAACAAATGTTTGTTGAATGAATTCATGAAGGAACAAATTCTAAAATGAATGAGCATCACCCAGCTTAAAAGTGATGAAGTAGCTAAGATTCAAACTCAAGTCCATTCATTTATTCAACAAATTATTTATTAAGCTCCTATGTCACGTATTGTGCTAGGTGCTGGCTATATGGCACAGAACAAAACAGACAGGGTCCCTGCCCTCCTGGAGCTTATGTGCTATCTGATATCAAAGTTCATATCTTTTGCAAGTACACCAAACTTTATTGCAGGGAACTTCATTATTTAAAGTGTCATGATGGGCCGGCCTGGTGGCATAGCAGTTAAGTTTGCACTCTCTGCTTCGGCGGCCCAGGGTTCAGAGGTTCGGATCCCTGGCGCAGACTGATGCACCGCTTGCCAAGCCATGCTGTGGCGGCATCCCATGTAAAGTAGAGGAAGATGGTCACGGATGTTAGCCCAGGGCCAATCTTCCTCAGCAAAAAAGAGGAGGATTGGCAACAGGTGTTAGTTTAGGGCTACTCTTCCTTAGCAAAAAAAAATAAATAAATAAAAATATATAAATAAAGTGTCATGATGGGGCTGACTGGTGGCGTAGTGTTTAAGTTCGCGTGCTCCGCTTCAGTGGCCCGGGGTTCACAGGCTTGAATGCCGGGCGCAGAGGCACGCACCGCTCATCAAGCCATGCTGTGGCAGCATCCCACATACGAAATAGAGGAAGATGGGCCCAGATGTTAGCTCAGGGCCAATCTTCCTCACCAAAAAGGAAAAAAAAAAGTGTCATGAAACAAAGCTGCAAGTATAACTTGATACATATTTCAGGGATGGGGAGTGAGGTTCAAACTCTAAGTGCAGTAGGAATTCAGAAAAAAGGGAAGCATTGGGTAGGAGCTGGCATTTGAGATGGCCCTTAAAATTTTTAATAAATAAGAAAGGATAGTAGGAGAACATGGGGACAACACAAGTAGAAAGAAGCATAATACATTTATGGGCACAAGAAGTTTGGACTTTGGATATTGGATGAGAGGATCAATGGTCCTCTAATTGGAGTGGGGTATCTCTAGGGTACAAGTTTTAAGAAAATCAATTTGTAGATCCTCAATTCCCAAGTGTTCTCTATACTGTAGGAGATCAAGATTTCGTCACCCTGAAATCTATCTCTTTACCTTGATTGTTTTCTCTGAGGGACATTTGACCTCCCCCACTAACTGCGTAAAGAATTTGACATGGTGGCTCCTTCCTGGAACAGATCTTCTATCATGATGGCTGTAAAGATAATGTAGGATAAATGTTACAATAGGAAAGGCACCAACAAGCCCATCTTATCGGAAGTTCTGTCTCTCTGGCCACATTCTCTGGATGGCCCTGCAAGGAGTTGCCAGACAAACATTTACATTTATAAGGGAAATCTCCATTTGTAAAGGTATCTCCCTCTCTGTTTTGGGAAGAGGGGGGGATGGCCTCATTTTTAGAAGCTTATCAATGTGGAAGGTGAGGCCTTAAATCTGCATAATAACCTTACTCTTGTTTACTGTGCTTTAGTGGTAATCTCCTGTGACTCCCCCCCCCCACCCCCAGCAACATCCTCCTTTGTCATTGGCTGAACAGGGTATTTAAGACGAGAATTTCTGCTATTGTGTTGAGAAACGCAGTGTCCCTGCTTTCTCCCATGTATACATGTTATTAAACTTGGTATTATTTTCTCCTGCTAACCTGTCTTGTTAATTATTTGGCCAGCCATAAGAACCTTAAGGGAAAGGGCAGAGGGAGATTCTCCCTCTTCCCCCGACAATACCAAATCTGCTTTCCTCTTTTGCAATTTCTCCTTCCCTGCTTTCAGTAACAAGGCTCACCACTCACCATCCACCATCTTTCAATAGTGGACAACCCAGAGGGGTAAAACTCCTGGAACACTGTTGAAATGCTGGTGTAGGACTGTGGGTGCTGAGAAAGTGAATGGCTGAAAAGCTGGGCAACAAATTCTTTTTGTTTTCAAGTTAGAAGTTTTCCAAATCTTTGCTTTCAAAACGTGGAAGGACTTAAATCACATTGTCAGCTGAAAAAATCATTAACAATATTTTTTTATAATAGATCTCTGTGATTTTTTTTGGCAAACAACTCAGAATTAGATGCCATTGCTACTGTATATCAAAACTCTCTCAATTCTCATCTACTTACTTATGTGAAGAAAGTTTCTCAGCTTAAAAATGAAAAAATAGGACTAGAATTGATGCTGAATGCTATCTCATTCTAGTGTCGGAAGAGAGGGAGAATCTCCGTCTGCCCTTTTCCTTAAGGTTCTTATGGCTGGCCAAATAATTAACAAGACAGGTTAGCAGGAGAAAATAATACCAAGTTTAATAACATGTATACATGGGAGAAAGCAGGGACACTGCGTTTCTCAACACAGTAGCAGAAATTCTTGTCTTAAATACCATGTTCAACCAAAGACAAAGGAGGATGTTGGGGGTGGGGGTGTCAGTTACAGGAGATTATCACTAAAGCACTGTAAACAAGAGGAAAGTTTATTATGCAGTTTTAAGGCCTCACCTTCCACATTGATAAGTTTCTAGAAATGAGGTCATCCCCCCTCTTCCCAATACAGAGAGGGAGATACCTTTACAAATGGAGACTTCTCTTGTAAATGATTGGCAGCTCCTCGCAGGGCCATCCAGAGAATGTGACCAGAGAGACAGAACTTCCGATAAGATGGGCTTGTTGGTGCCTTTTCTATTGTAACCTCTATCCTACATTATCTTTATAGCCGTCATGATAATAACTCCTTCCTGAAACAGATCTTTTGTTTTAAATTCTTTAGGCACTTTGGGAGGGGAAACTCAAATATTCTTCCTGAGTTCTCTGAGTCCTTCTTGTCTTCAGCTGGAAATAATCCGCATACCAGAGTGGTGCCTCCTGGGCTAGCTTGCCCTGAGCACCATCACTAGCAATAAGTGATATTCAACTACAAACATGAACTACCTGGGGGAAAAAAGTAGCTCATCCATTTCGTTAAGAAATACATTTCCAATGTATTTTTTGTGTTTATGTATAATATTTATAAAAATCATAATATTCATGTTGTTTTGATCAATTGGATATTACTAATATTTATAATGGCCACTCAAATCAGAAGAAAATGTCTCATTTAGAGCTTTATAGTTACATAACACAAAAATTTTTTGAATTTCAACTTATATATGTATTTTGGCTGCAGAGATGTATGATATGATGATCAATAAAAGACTTTCCAGCATATATGTTACATTAAGATTAGATTTTTGAGGGGAAAGGGGAATGGAAACACAAATACAAGGAGAAAAGAGAAAATGTAAAATGTTTGACTGCTAAAGAAGAGTTTGTTCATGTATTTTGTGTGTGTGTGTGTGAGGAAGATCAGCCCTGAGCTAACATCCGTGCTAATCCTCCTCTTTTTGCTGAGGAAGACCCGCTCTGAGCTAACATCTATTGCCAATCTTCCTTCTTTTTTTTTTTTTCCCCTTTTTCTCCCCAAAGCCCCAGTAGGTAGTTGTACATCCTTCTAGTTGCTGTATGTGGGACGCGGCCTCAGCATGGCTGGAGAAGCAGTGCGTTGGTGCGCGCCCGGGATCTGAACCCAGGCCGCCAGCAGCGGAGCGCCGGCACTTAACCGCTAAGCCACGGGGCCGGCCCATGTTCATGTATTTTTTTTTTTAATATAATTTTATTTATTTATTTTTTTCCCCCAAAGCCCCAGTAGATAGTTGTATGTCATAGTTGCACATCCTTCTAGTTGCTGTATGTGGGACGCGGCCTCAGCATGGCCGGAGAAGCAGTGCATTGGTGCGCGCCCGGGATCCGAACCTGGGTCGCCAGCAGCAGAGCGGGCTCACTTAACCGCTAAGCCATGGGGCCGGCCCTGTTCATGTATTTTTAAGATGAATGATGGTGAGCGTCAAATCACTCTGGGATTTAAGTCTTATTTGATACATTTAAAAGGGTAATATAGCAGTTTTATATTAAAATGTATTTATAAAAGAGTAGAAATTACATCCATCCTCTGCAACTACTAAGTTTTAAACTAATGATGAAAAGTATTAGATGTCACCTTAAAGATGTGCAAGGAGCTGTATAGTTCTTATATATTTTTTTAGGAGTAGGGGGGCAAAAAATGAAGGACCTACTATGAAGGACCCATACTAGAAAGGTAGAACGAGGCCTCATTAGAGACATTCTTGGAAGCTAGGTAGACTTTAGACTTGAAGTGGCAAGCCAACCAACCCCTAAGCCTGTTGCCTCACCCGTAATGGGGACCCGTAAATGGGGTCCATTTCAAGCTTTTATTTTTTTATTTTTATTTTTTTAATAAATTTTTTTTAATTTATTTTTTCCCCCAAAGCCCCAGTAGATAGTTGCATGTCATAGCTGCACATCCTTCCAGTCGCTGCATGTGGGAGGCGGCCTCAGCATGGCCGGAGAAGCGGTGCGTCCGTGCGCGCCCGGGATCCGGACCCCAGGCCGCCAGCAGCAGAGCGCGCACACTTAACCGCTAAGCCACGGGGCCGGCTCCACTTCAAGCTTTTAAATGTTCCATGATGGGACACAGGGAGGCGCTGACGGTTGGGGTGTGAGCTAGTGAAAGGAAGATCACCCTGATGCCTGGATGCAATGCACAGTGAGACTGGCACGAGAAGCTGTCAGTCTTGGAGGACATTACTAGGGGGCAGGAGAAGATAGTTTCCAGTCTTTCAATACCAGGATTAGAAAGCAACCCCTCTGGGGGCCGGCCAGGTGGCGTAGTGGTTAAGTGCGCGGGCTCGGCATCCCCGGCCGGAGGTTCGCAAGTCAGGACCCGGGCGCGCACCTACGCCCTGCTGGTCAAGCCATGCTGTGGCAGCGTCCCATATAAAGTACAGGAAGATGGGCATGGATGCTGGCCCAGGGCCAATCTTCCTCAGCAAAAAGAGGATTGGCAACAGATTTTAGCTCAGGGCTCATCTTCCTCACACACACACAAAAAGTAACTCCTCTGTCCTTTCCAACATCCTGAACAAAGAAGAATGGATGCAATCTCCGATGCCCTCAGAGATACCCATAAACTCTGGGGGTCAAGTGGAAAGCACAGCCGTTGTGGTCCCAGGTCATCCGCCTGTGGATTGAAGGTGAGGAAGGCTGGGGAAGTGGGGCGACCGGCTGGAGGGCAAGAGGCTTGTCGCAAACTGTTGCCGGGATATGCAAGGAGCCTCCTCCTCAAGCACAGCGTCTACCCAGGCAGAAGAGGAGTCAGCTGCAAGTTGCCTCTCCGGCTCCTGCCGTAGGTGAGACCTGGATGAGGAGGCTGATTTCGGGAGGCTGAGCAGGTCGCCACCTGCTGGCGGGAGCCTGAAATGGCTGTGGAGGAGGTTGGAATCTAATTCAAAGTAGATTTAGCCTTACCCCACACTGTAAGTTATCGTTCAAGTTACACTGTAATTGGGCATCAGAGCAGGTTTGGGCAGCTGAGCTTGCTGGCTGCTTTGGCAAGGGTTGCAGAGGCTTGGCAGGGACCAACTTTTCCCACTTGGAGCTGTGCCTGTGGGCAAATCTGGTCAAAATGAAGATTGGGGGAAGCTGTATTAGTCTGGGTTTTTGATTCAAGTAACAGAAACTGATTTAAGTAAAAAAAAAGAATTTATTGGGGCCGGCCTGGTGGCATAGCGGTTAAGTTCGGGCACTCTGCTTCCGGGGCCTGCGGACTGCAGGTTCCGACCCCGGGCGCAAACACACGCACCGCTTCTCAAGCCATGCTGTGGCAGCGTCCCATATACAGTAGAGGAAGATGGGCACAGATGTTAGCCCAGGGCCGGTCTTCCTCAGCAAAAAGAGGAGGATTGGCAACAGATGTTAGCTCAGGGCTAATCTTCCTCCTCCTGCACCCCACTCCCAAAAAGGAATTTATTAATAGAGTATAGAGGAGCTGCTTAAATAATTGGGAGGACGAGAGAGCCAGCTTGGAGGCTGTATAGTCAGGAACGACACCCCAAATCAGGGCACACAACAGTTCTTATGAAGACACCCCAGCTGCCACCTCTGGGTATAGATGCTGCTGTTTCCATGGCTAATATCACCAGTGCTGGATGCTGCTCCTACAACTGCTGCTTCTTACAACCGGAAATCAGGTGGAGCTGCTGCTCTGTCACTTACCTGAATGAATTATGTGTGGTCCCTAGGTCTTCCTCTTCCCGGCATCTGATTGGTGGAGCCTGGTCATGTGGCTATGCTCTCGCTGCAAAGGAGGCCGGAAGCAAACGCCTGACATTTTCAGCCTCTACAGTGGAAGAAGAGTTTGGGGAATTGGGAGATTCCCCAAATATAGGAAGGGGATTCCAAAGTTAGATGGCTCAAAGCAAGGAAAGCCTTGAAGGAGATGGATATACATAAAATGGCACATTCTGAAGCCAGCAATCTGGGTGGTAAAGGAAACCATAATCATTTTATGTGAGGAACTAGGGATGTTGTAGCTTGAAGAAGAAAAAATATAAGAGAATGGGGGGGTCAAACATCAGAAGGGCTTCTGTATGGAAAACAATGTCACTTAGTTTACCTCCAAGGGATAGAACTAAGACTATTGAATAGGAGCACCAGAGGATATAAATTTTTGTTCAATATAAGGAAGACTTTTCTTTTTTGTTCTTAAAAAACAAACCATATTTTCATTATGAAAAAAGTTCAGAATAAAAATATAGAAAGATAATTACTCACAGAACCACAACCCAAAGATATGTGCTTATAACATTAGTCAGTTTCCTTCCAGTTTTTAATGCTAAATGTTGTTTTCCAAATGGTATACATATTTATATATTCTATACATATCGTCAGATTCTGCCTTTTTCCACTGAATATCAGATCATAACATTTTTTTCATATTTTCACCAACTCTTTGTAGGCATCGTTTTTAATGGCTGCATAATATTCCATCAGGAGCATACAGCATAATTTACCTAAACATTTCTCTGTTGTTGGACAGTTAGGTTATCTCCAGTTTTTTGTAGTTTTAAATAATAATGCAATGAGAAATGGAATTATGGGGTCTGAGCATTAAATATATTTATTAAATGTTATATTAAATATTATATATATCATTTTTAATATAAAAACGAAATGAAGTGAAATATGTAATATCCTAGTGCTCCCAGAATTTCTTTTAGGGAGGGAGCTGTCTTTATTAGGGGAAATAAGCCCCTTAGGGGAGAAAGTGCTTCAGGGCATGAGTGCTGGCAGGAACCCTAGCAATAAAGAGAAACAGTTAAGATGTCTCTTTCCGCCTGGAAAGCAAGAGGAATTTGTTTTTTCTCCAGAGAGAATGGGATAAAAGAAAGAACGGTGGGGCAGGGAGGAGAGTTAGTGATTTGGAAAAGGCCGGTCCCTAAGGAGTGAAGCGCCAATTAGAAAACTTCACTGGGGGGTGTGGAAAGGACTTTAAAGAATGTCTGATGTGTGAGTTTAAGCTGTTTGCAATGCATCGTGTGACTCTGCCCCAGGGCCCAGATCATCATAATGTCTTCTATATCCATGAATGTTTGGTGTGGGAAGAGGCGTGGGCAGTGCTCAGGAAGGGCTGAGTTTCATCTCTACATTTCCGAACTGTGGAACTGCAACAGCCCAGCCTGGCAGAATCAGGAGCCCAGAGGCAGAGATGTTTAGGAGAATAAAAATCCCCAGAAATTTGCAGAAATCTTAGGGGAGGCTTTGACTTCCACAATCCATTCTTATTTCAATCTCAAAGGGCAAGGAGGTTGATGTCTGAATTACAAAAGTAATGCAAATTCATTTCAAGTAGTAGGAAAAAAAGAGAAGCAGAAAAAAAAATTCACTCTAGTTCTACCGTCCAGATATCTGAGAGCGTGACCTGAGGAGTGGTATGCGCGCAAGAGGTGAGAAGTAATCTTTACTTTAAAGATGGTGGAAAGGAGGGAGTTACCCATTGATCATACACCTGTGAGTCAGGTTTTGTTCATCGCCAGATGACAAACCCAGCTGCTAAGTGCCTTTTTATGATATATCTGAAGGGACAGGTTGGAGTAACAGGTCCCTTCCAGGTCCTAACGACCTGGGTTAAGAAGCGAGAACAGAATTTTCTGCAAAAGTACGGAAGATGCTCCACTGGAGGATTGCACCATTTAGGTGGGCAATCGTATTAGATAAGTACATGGGAAGATAGGTAAGAAGTCCAGAACCATAAACTTCTAGTTGCAAAAGCCTCTTGAGGGAGGAAAGCTCTTTTATTAAAATTACAGGCAGCGCGGTCTCCTCCAGTGGAGTCTGGAGACCCGGGTTCTAGCCTCATCACTGCTTCTCAGTGCAAGTCACGCACCTTCTCTGGGACTGTTTCTTCACTGGAAGGATGAGGAGGCTCGATTAGATGACCTCTAAGTTCCCTTCTAGCTTTAAATTTCCTGTTGTGATACTTGCCAGACTTGTTTTACTGGCCCCAGCGCTCCCTCCCAGCTCCTCCGTCAGCCGCCGCGCCCGCATCCGGCACCAGAGGGCGCTGCAGGCGGGCCAAGGGCAGTGTGCGGTGGGCGGAGTGGCAGAATCAGGGGTCTCCAGGAGGCACGGTGATTGGCCGCGGCCGGGCGGAAAGGGGCGTGGAGGAGGTGGGGCGAGCTGCGCGGTGACGTCGCGCTGGCGGGGCGGGGCCGGGGCTGGGCCGCGCAGCGTGTGACGCCGCGGCGGTCGCGGAGCTGGGATTAATGGGAAAAGTTTTGGCAGCAGCCGGAGGGTCCTGCGGAGCCTGCGGGACGGCGGAGGTGGCGTGGGAGGTGGCCAGGACAGGTCCGTCCGGGTCGGGGGAAGCGGGTAGGCGAGCAGCAGAGGGAAGCGGTGGGCCCGGGCTGAGGCGGCCACCAGGGCTGAGGCGCAAGGCCCGGCGGGGAGTGGGGTGGGGGAGAGGCAGGGGTCCGGACCGAGCCGCTGCCGCTTCCCGGCGCTCCGACCGGAGCCGGTCAGCGCTCGTCCGTTGCTGTCCTGGTGCCCCGCCCCGCTGCCCCTGCGCCCCCGGCCGTTTGGACCCCCATCGCTGTTTGTCCTCCCCCAGGCGACTCTGTGCCCCCTCTTGGGCCTCGTGGCTCCATCATCTCCCACCTCTGTGTTCTGAGAGCCGGGTCTTAGGCTCGGGGTCCTCTCCCACTCCCCTTGCCTCTGACCTCTTCCTTCATCTCTTCTCTGGTGTCCCCAAATCCATTGCCCTGTCTACCCAGGGTCTCCTTGGGGATCTTCTCTGGCCCCCTCGTTATCCTTGTGTCCTGCCTTCGTCCTCCCATCCTTGCCCTCTCAGTCTTTGCTGTCTTTTCCCATCCCTGTCCCCTCCTTCCCCCCCGTTGCCTGACCCCTCTCGGTATTACCGCTCCCCATCGTCTTCCTCGCAGTGGTATTAGGCTTTTTCAGCCCCTTGCCTGCAGTCCCTGTCTACCTCAGCCGCTCCTGTCCTGGCTCCTCCCGGAGGTCGTGTTTTTGCCCCTTCTTCTGATTTCCTTGTTATCAGCCCTATCCCCTGCATTCCTGTCACCCACCTCCCCTTCCCTCCCAGTTGCTTGTCTCTGCTTCAGGGAGAAGCATTAGCTCCACACGCTTCTCTGCTTTCCCTTGGCTTGCAGTTGAGAAGCCCGTGGGGTGGGGTAGGGTGGGGTGGAGATGTTCAGCTTCTGATTGAAGTAAGGGGCTGAATGTGGTAAATAGCAGGTATGTCTGTGTGGGGGAATTTGGTGGGGTGTTGCATCAGGAATGATGTCCAATTTGTAGACCATTCTTCCGATCACAGCTTTAATACTTCCCCTTTATGGGTCTGTTGATTTCCAGGAACTCTTAGGGAGAGACCGGCTGCTGAGTTGGGTGTGTGCCAGGGGTAGAGCTGGAGGCCTCGTCCAACTCTTTTCCCCTTCCAGGAAACAGGGCTCTGTGTCTTTCCTCTCTGGATGTTTCGAATACATTTAAACCCTGATACCTTAGTCTGTCTCAGCACTCATTCCCACCCTCCACCCTATGCCCCATCCCCAAGAGCTAAGAGAAGTCTCCAGAAGCTATGCCCCAGAGAATGCCTTTGGTCCTCAACCGTTTTCCTCTGTACTAGCTCCAGAACATTTTTTTCCTTTTGAGTTTTGAAATAGATTGCCAGCTGATAGCCCTGGGGCTGGCAGGTGTCTGTCCCTTTTATTATTGGTGGCTTGCACCAGGTGCTGATTTTCCCTTGTGCATCTCTGACCACTGAATGTGTCAGGGCCTCTTATGTCAGTCACTGGGTAGGTTCTCTTGAAGGTTCTCCCTCTTTTTCCCTTGGGAGCTTAATTTCCTGTGGATCCAAGAGGGAGGATGACACGGAAGTTCTGTTCCCTTTGCCCAGGTGTATCATGGGGCGTCAGGTCGATATCTGCCTGGGCAGGTTGTGGGGCTGCATTAGTTAGTCCGTGTGAGGAACCTGAGTTGCTTCCAGTCACGGAGATCATCCTCTCTGGGGCTGGAGAGCCCACCACCTTTGTGATGTGTCTGGGTGTTTAATCTTCTTGCCAGGCAGAAAGTTCTTTTCAGATGCCTTCAATTTGAGCTCCTTTATTTGGCGCAGGTCCCCTAGAGAGATCTTCAGGAAATAACATATCCTCTGTTTCTGCCCAATCTGATCTTGGAGGATTCTGACAGCGTGACCCACTCTCAAGTTTAGAATTGAAGGCCTGTTGTTTCACCTGGCTCTGGGTTTCTAGGTCTCCTCTTTTGAGGATCGTGCTCTCTGTCTTTGAGCCAGAATTGCACACAGAATTGGCAACCTTCAGGAGCTGTGGTGGAGAGCCAACTGAACCAGCTAGACCAGACTTTAAAGTTTTGGAATACTCTTATGCACTGAGCCTTGTCTGTGAAAGGAATAGGATCATGGATGGCTGAGCCAGTCCCCTCTCTACTCACCCCTGAGCCCCATCCTAAGCAGCACTTGAGGGGGATTTGGGTAGAATGGACCAAAAGGAGTTTTAATAGGTCATTCTGATGAAGTTCAGGGTGTGTGTTTGGTGGTAATTTAGTTCAGTCTCTGGCTGCCCAGGACTTCACCTGACTCGTGAGCAGTTTGCTTCTCTTCTGTCTTTGCTTACCCGTTAGGAGTACTCTCCACTGAGGCGGCGAGTGAGAAGGGCTTGAGAAGAGGTCAAGCCCAGTGCTTGTGGAGCAGCTTGGGCACCAGCAGCCCTGGCCGGATAGTTTCTTGCGGTTTGTCAACTCCCTTGTCTTCTGCATAGGTGGTGATGATTGTCGGTTACCAAGTTCCCATTCAGTGATTTTTGCAGCGCCTGGGTCAGCCCGCCTCTCTTTTTCAAAGGTGTGGGCAGATAGGCCCCTGATGTTACTCTACGGATGGTGTAGCCCATCAACTCCTTAGTTTAACAAACCGCTCTTCTGTTTGGCTGCCTTTCTCCTTGCCTCTCCACCACTGCTTGCCTCCATCTTTGGGGTATGCCTCAGCCCACTCAAGAATAATTGCCTTATTCAACCTTCTAGCACACCTGTGGTCCTTCAGGTCCCTTCCCCAAGGTGAGAGGACAGCCAGTGTGGGGCACTGGCCTGGGAAGCTAGCAGGCCTCTGGATACAATGCAACTGTCCTGGCTGTTGTGCGGCTGTTCTCAGAGCCTGTAGATCCTGGCATGTCCTGGGACAGTGCAGCTCCAGTCTCTCAGGAGGAATTGGACCTGTCCCTTCTAAAGGCTTCAGCTGTATCCTGTCACCAAGAACCACCTCCTTGGGTGTTCCCTACCAGGCTGGGAAGCTAAACTGGGGCCCTCCTTCACTCCCTTGGTAGGTCCTGGAAGTGCCAGGAGCTGCCCCACTGCTCAACATTGTCCACGATGGGAACACTCTCTTCTTCCTCCCTACCCAGTATCTCCATGGACTTTGCTCTGCCAGGCTCTTGCTTGTGTCGTGTCAGAAGTTCTGTGCGTGATGCCCTTGTCTGTGCCATGTTGTCCCAGATTGCCCATTGGCTGCTTCTTGCAGATGGTTTGATGCCCCTGAGCATTTTTCTGTGCCTTTGGATCTAGGAGGAGGAGCTCCTTGCAGCAACTGGCTCCCACGGCATCAGAGGAGAGCTGGGCACTTGCTTGAGCTTGGCAGGGAGGAAATGGCTCCTTGCATCAGGTTTCAGACATGTAGGTCTTCTTCCTTGGCAGATGATTCCTGGCCTTCATAACTCAGAGGCTGGTGATTAGGGTGTGACTCCAGTCCTGTCTCCATGGGGCTTTGGTCAAGGAATCAAGCATGACTCAGGGCATCTCCATTTGTGAGCTGCCACCCATGGTGGGTGTTGGGCTCCAGCTCCTTCACCTTGCCAGCTCCTTCTGCCCTACCCTAGTAAGATCAGCAAAGCCATTGTCTGCATACTTGAAAATGAAGAGACTACTTCCAGGATTGGGAAATATTTGCTGACTCAGGCTCAGAATAACAACATCTCAGGGTGTGTGTGTGAGGGACAGAGGAAGAGCCAGTTTGTCTTAGGAGCACTCTTTGAGCCCTAGTGTTTTTTTGTTTTTTTTAATTTTTTAAATATATTTATTGTTTTTCCCCCAAAGCTCCAGTAGATAGTTGTATGTCATAGCTGCACATCCTTCCTGTTGTTGTATGTGGGACACGACCTCAACATGGCCGGAGAAGTGGTGCTTCAGTGCGCACCTGGGATCCAAACCCGGGCCGCCAGCAGTGGAGTACATGCACTTAACCGCTAAGCCACGGGGCCGGCCTTAGTGTTTAATTATAACTTATTAGAGCTGCTTTTCTGACCCCTGGTGCCTCTCGGCTAAAGATGTTGGGTTTTTTTCAATCCTGCAGTGTTGCGTGGTGTTTTGGGCATGCACGTGGTACTCACGCAGTGGCTTCTGCTCGCCAACAGATGAGGACAGATGCACCAAAGAGGTAATCCCATTTTCCTTACCCAGAGGCCTCTGACAACTGATGGACATGTCTCAGATTTAGGATCCTGGCCCAGAAGACGAAGTAATGTCACTAGGGCTGAGTCCCAGATCCCAGGTGGCTGTCATAGCACCTGGTACTCATCACACACATAGCGGGCACTTATTAAATAATTATTATTATTTAATTTTATTTATTTATTTATTTTTTTACCCCCAAAGCCCCAGTAGATAGTTGTATGTCATTGCTGCACATCCTTCTAGTTGCTGTATGTGGGATGCGGCCTCAGCGTGGCCGGAGAAGCGGTGCATTGGTGCGCGCCAGGGATCCGAACCTGGGCCGCCAGCAGCAGAGCGCGCGCACTTAACCGCTAAGCCACGGGGCTGGCCCATATTAAATAATTATTGAATGTCAGTGGCTTACATAGTTTTTTCTGGAGCATTGAGATTTTTACCTAAACATAAACTCCACAAGGGCAGGGACTTATTTTGTTTCCTGTTGTGTCTAGGATGGTACCTGGCACAGAGGAGATGCTAAATAAATATTTGTGGAGTGAATAAATGAACAGACTTTCTTCTTTGCCCATATGAGTGCCAGGCCACAAAGATGGTGTCCATCATTCTCTTTCATTTGTGCAACAGACATTCTTGAGTGCCGACTGTGCCAGGCACAGTACTAGGCACTTGGGAAATGATGATAGTAAAAACACAGATTCAGTCCCTGTCACATGGGTCTGTAGTTTACTGGCGTGTATGAGAGCTGGGCATAATACACAGAATTGTTTCTTCTATCTCTGATGGGGTAGCAGGTCCTCACCAGAGTGTGAACAATGCTCTGGGCTTCCCATTACTGTTTCCCTGTTTGTTCTCAGGATGCCTGGCAGGTTTTGTAATCTCTCAGAAGAGGAGCTCCAGGAATTCGATGTTCATTGTTCCTCCTATTTGGGAGGCCAGGCTATGGTGGGGTCTCTGCTAGGGGCCAGGGGAAACGTGGGGCTCCTGTCTCATTTGTTTTAATCTCTGAAGTTCAGTGATTTCAGTAGCTGTTTATGGGCTTCACTTCCCTTTCTCTGCCTTTAACACCTTGTGGGTTTTCCTGTTGCCAAATAGGGTGCTGAGCCCATGTGTCTGTCAGTCTGTTGGAGTCAGGTTGTTTGTGGATCTTGCAGGAAGTCCTCAGGCAGGGGCCCCTCCTGTTCTTAAACCAATACCAAGTCCTTTCCCCTGAAGGAAATGTGAAGGAGGAAGAAGGGGAGTTTGGGAGGGTCTGAGGTTCCCTGAGAGGGGGTGAGGTAGAGTTCCCCCGGAGCAGAAGAGCTCGAGTTGGTTTGCTTTGTCATGTGTTTCAGCAGCAGCTAGCTACAGTGGTAGCAGTTGTGCGTGTCCAGGGGTCAGTTGTCCGGTTCGTACCTGAACTCTGAGTTCCCAGTCCCAGCCAGAAGTTTTCTTTCTTAGTTTCCCCTGACAAAGATGAGGCTATAGCTTTGTCAGATTGTTTAGTGTTAATCTCAGAAAACTGGGGGATTGCCATCTTAGTCTTTCCATTTGAGGCACTTGTGTGGGCCAGGTGCTGTGACAGATGTTTCAGATGTGGTCCTTGGCTGCCCCTGCCCCATGTGTGTGGAACCTAGTTGGGGAGAGAAGACATATGCACAAAAACATTTTTAAAATGTTAGAGAGCTGGTGGGTACTAAGAATATGGTGCTGTACAGGGGTACTCACTTAGAGGAGCAAGTCATCACTGAGGATTTGCTTTGTCCCTAAAGAAACTGGGTTTCAGATTGGGCCTTGAATGTAAGCTGGTTAATTTTGAAGTCAGCTTTCGAATATTGTAAAACAGTGATTCTCAAACTTTTTGTCCTCAAGACCCCTTTACACTCTTGAAAATTATTAAGGTCCCCAAGAACTTTTGTTTACCGTATTAGAAATTAAAACTGAGGAATTTTAAAAAATCACTAGTTTGTTAATTCATTTAATATAATAATAATAAACCCATTACATTGATCATAAATGACATTTTTACTGAAAAATAGCTGTTTTTCAGAACAACAAAGTTGAGAGAAAGAGGGGGACAAATTAGAGAATGGTAGGGAGAGGGAGAAAGAGGGGGGAAAAGAAGGGGGTCAAGGGGGAAAACAGCAAAAAGAATTTTTTTTTTTAATATTTATAATTTTATTTATTTTTTTTTTTCCCTAAAGCCCCAGTAGATAGTTGTATGTCACAGCTGCACGTCCTTCTAGCTGCTGCATGTGGGACGCGGCCCCAGCATGGCCGGAGAAGCTGTGCATCGGTGTGCGCCCGGGATCCAAACCCGGGTCGCCAGCAGCCAAGCGCCCGCACTTAACCGCTAAGCCAGGGGGCCAGCCCTAAAAGAATTTGAAGGAGGTCGAGATTGGAGGAACTGCTTGAGACGGAGAGAAGACTCTATAAGACTACAGCGTTAGCAAAGAGCTGGCTCCTTTTGTGGTTCCCTGGGGCCCTGGCTTCTGGGTTTTAGCACCGCTGTCCTTGCCCTGTGTCTGGAGCTCTTTCTCTCTGAGAAGAGGCCATGGGAAGAGCTGGAGTGGATTTGGGGTTGGGCAAACCTGGGTGTGACTCTTAGCTCTAGTGTATGGGTTCGTGACTTAGTGATTAAAATGAGCCTCAGTAAGTGCTGGTTTGTCCTCTTTCTACTGAGTTTGGTCCTCAGGTGGTGAGCTCAGGGAGAAAGCCTTTCTGAACCATTTCCTTCCCTGGTTTACAGGCTGTGGCACCAGGAGCCCAGCCTCAGAAAAGGGGAGTCTTCATCTTCTGTTAAACAGTTTTGGCGTTCTGGGAAGTACGTTGCCGGCACCCCTTCTTTTCTTTTGAGCCCAATCTTAAAAGCCTAACTTCTACCCAGCCTTGTTGTCATCTCAGCAGCTCTCCTGAGACCATTACTTAATTCTCCACAGCTATTAGTGACATAGCTTTGAAAGAGCTCTCTCAATGAAGAGGTTACTGAAGGGAGAGACTCCCCCGTGTTATGGGAAAACCACCTCTTGCTTAAGTTTATTTCTATATTATTATACTAATAGATATTTAAAAACAGATTTTCATTGCTTTCATTTGTAAGCTGCTCTAACTCCTTGATCCTTATCACTACTTTTGGCACTTCCCTTATCCAAGAGTTGTGACCTCAGAGGCACAGAGTTCCTTGGCTCCCACTCTGATGGAAGTGTGAGCCAACTTTACTCTCCCAACAGCAGCATTAGCCAAGCAGGCTGCCCTGCATACATAGCAGTCTGCTGGCCCACTCTCTCACAAACAGGCCATCCTTGAGTTTGCCAGAACCCAGAGCTCTACTCATCATCCCCTTTTCCAAACAAGCAAGCAAGGTTGGTTTTCCTCAGTTTCCCTTAATTGCCTAAAACATTTCCTTGTTCATAACTCTCACTTTCCTTTCTTCGCCTCCAGTTCTGTTTCCTCTAGCACAGGGTTTCTCAGCGCCAGCACTAATAGCAAGCATTTACAGTAAGAGAAAGACCCAGATCCAGGATGCTGCCAAGACTCCCAATCTGACTCTTCTTTCCTGTGGACCAGATGTCTGAACTGTGTTTCTTCCAAACTCTTGGAGTATCTTTGTTAGGTTGGGTAGTGGCCCCCAAAGATATCCAGGCTGTAACCCCTGGGACCTGTGGGTGCTACCATATATGGCAAAATGGACTTTGTAGATGTGATTAAGTTAAGAATCCTGTTAAGGAGAGATTATCATGGATTGTCTGAGTAGGCCCTAAGTGCAATTGCAAGTGTCCTTTTAGGAGGAAAGCAAAGGGAGATGTGATACAGAAGAAGGCAGTGTGACTACTACAGCAAGATGCTACATTGCTGGCTCTGAAGATGGAGGAAGAGGCCAAGGAATTCAAAGAATGCAGCTCTAGAAGCTGGAAAAGGCAAGGAAACAAATGCTCCCCTAGAACCTCTGGAGGAAGCCCGGCCCTGCCAATACCTTGGTTTTGGCCCAGTAAAACTTATTTTGGGCTTTTGACCTCCAGAGCTGTTAGAGAATAAATGTTTTGTTTTAAGTCACTAAGTTTGCGGTAATTGGTTACAATGGCAACAGGAAACTACTACAGGGCTCATCCGCCTCCAAGCAAAGGTGATGACTTGGCTGATCCTTGTTCTTATTTTGAGGCAATCTTAGAGCATCCCTTTCATGGCAGTTGGAGATTCTAGGTCCACCCTTTTTCCAGACTAATATTTGAGACAATATGCTCTTTGGGGGAACCTTTTAGGGAGTTCTTGGGAGCAAAAGAGAAGGCCTCGGATAGTATCTGATCTTTGCTTTTGGAACTCACCCCATGCCTTCAATCAGATCAGTAATAAAGGGTTTCTTTTAGACTCTTGAGCATCCAGGATTAGTTTGAATCTGGCTCTAATTCCATCTTCCCCTCCACTCTTCTTCCTTCCATTCATTCAGTAGGCGTTTACTGGGTACCTCCTATGTGCTGGGCACTGTTCTAGGCTCTGGGGATGAAGGAGTGAACAAAGCAGATAAAAAATCTCCTGCTCTCATGGGGATTGTGGTAGGGAAAGGGGAGGGAGCCAGAATTAAGTAAATCACATGTCAGATGGTGGTAAATGCTGTATCGAAAAATAAAGCAGGAAAGAGGTTGTGGCAGTTTTAAATAGAGAGCTTGGGGAAGGCCTCACTGAGAAGGTAAGATTTGAGCTGAAAGAGGAGAGTGAGCCATGTGTGGGGAGAATCTTATAGGCAGAGGGAAGCAAATGCAAAGGCCCTGCGACAGGAACACGGCTGGTGTTTTTGAGCAATAGTCAGGGCGCCAATGTGGCTGTAGCGGAGTGAGGGAGGAAGAGAACAGAAGGAGATGAGGTCAGAGACATGATTGGGAGCCAGATCACCATTGACCCTGAAGTACTAGAAAATCTCTTGCTTCACGTGGCCTCTTGCCCCTCCCTCCCATCTTTCCTTTCTCCCTCCTCACACCACCACTCTGTCTTTATGCCTGTGTTCCTCAGTTCCTTTCTGTAGAATATTTGTCACATCATACCTACCTAGGGAATATCAGCAGGTAAACATAGTCAGCTTAAAATATTAGATGAGGGGGGAAAAAAGCAACCTCCTCTTTCTGAATCATGAAAGCAGTTCCACTGTCAGTGGTGGTGTGGAGCTATATACCCACAAATTCAGGGTGGCTGCTCATATCAGGCAGTTCTGGGATGGTTTCTGGGGGTCCTCACTTCCATCACCCTCCTCCTCAGCCCCACGAGGACCTCCAGGCCCCCAAGCTTGCCACTTCTTTCCAGTCCACCCCTCCTGGTCTTCACAGTGCGGGTCCCACAGTTTCCCACCTGAAATGCTTTCTTAACAGTCCTCCGTCTCCCTACCCTTCCCTCCCAGGAGCAGCACCACAGCCTCCCTTCTTCCCCATTCCCCGCCCCGGGTGGCTGGGGGCTGTCGGAGACAAAGAAAGCACACGAGCTGGGTCCACTGCACATTTATGGTTTTCACCTGGGCTCTTGGCACTCACAGACCTCCCATTCCTGGGAGTGGCCATTCCAGACCTCAGGACTCTGCCTCCTCCAGGTCCTCACATTGTTGCTTGGATTTCTAAGAATGAGATCCCCAAAGGTCAAGTAAGCCCGGCTTGAAAAGTCACTCCCTAGATAGTGACCCCATGACAGTTGTAGTGCTATGGTATGTTTCTAAAACGATAGTCTTGTCAGTGGACCATGGTAAGATTCTTTGTCATCTGGGGGCCAGGTACACATTGTCGCCACAGATTAAATCCTCCATGCCTGTGTCCCTGCCCCAATGTTATAGTCCTAGGTGACTCTGCCTAGAACCTGCTTTAAATAATGGCAGCAAATATATTGTCATTGAAAAATAAAAATTCTTTGGTAATAAACAAATTGATAATATTTCTATCTACCAAGTGAAAATCACTAGGTAAATAAATTCCCAAACTGCATAATGCATCCAGTCAAAATTGTATTAATCCAGCCCTGTTTATACTAGATTACAGTGTGTGATGCCTGTGACTTTTCTTTTTGGCATCTTAACACCCCAGTGTATTTACAACATCTCCTTAACAATTTCCCTTTCATATCCTTCAGTGTGTCACCTTTTAGAAAAATATTTAGTCTGTTTTCTAGCCATTTCCCTGACCTAGTAGGCATATCTGCACCCAGAGCAGGGCCTGCCTCTCTTCTCTGCAAGCCTGGCGTAGCCTTGTCTTCTCCCGCACCACCAGGACCATCTGTTGTTTTTTTTTTTATTTCCCCCCAAAGCCCCAGTAGATAGTTGTAGGTCATAGCTGCACGTCCTTCTGGTTGCTGTATGTGGGACGCGGCCTCAGCATGGCCGGAGAAGCAGTGCGTCGGTGCGCGCCCAGGATCAAACCTGGGCTGCCAGCAGCGGAGCTCACGCACTTAACCGCTAAGCCACCGGGCCGGCCCGGACCATCTGTTTTTGATTCACTTTTGTACCCCCACCCTGAGCACAGTATAGATAACCAAGGAGTACCTCTCTCGAGCTGGTTTAGCACTCCCAGAGCTTTTCCCTATATGCTGCTTTCTCTCTGTGGACTGCAGCCTGAACCTTGCCCTCTTTTCTGCTTTTCCATGTTCACTAGAAAGAACTGGTCCATCCATCTGATGTTCTGTATGAGTCAGAGACCTCGTTTAGTCACAAGGGAGCAGCCTGCAATGCATGGTCACATCCTCAGTCCCAAGGGGTGTTCATTAGCCATGATCAGAGATCATTTCCCCAGAAATGGGCTCTTTGATGGGGAAGTGCCTTGTGCAGAGGTGTTCACTAAGCACTTGTCGGATGGAAGGGTGACTGTATGGCTAGCCTAAGTGGCCTTTTTCCCACAGAGTGGCCCTGGCTCTAGCCTACACCAGAGCCCTGTCTGGGAAGTCATTTCATGGGGCAGCAGTGAGACATCTATAGAAGGAAACTGAAGCTGACATGTTCACTCCAGGACCCCTTTCCCAGTTGTTTCCCCTCCCTTTGGTTGAAGCTCAGTGGAGACAGCTGAGATTTTTGGCTTTGGCAGAGTCTTTCCCAGTTGCCTCCTTCTCCCCTCTTCCTCCACTGTGGGTCTGGTAAGGCTCCCTTCTCACACCTCTAGCTTGGCACCTGTCGTGGTGTATTATGGTGGAGTTAACGCCTGTGTTCTGGGCTCTGCTCTTGGACTGTGAGTTCTTCAAGAGCGGGGCTCACCTGTGTCTAATCCCCTTTTCATTCTCAACAGAAGCCAGTAGATACCCAGTAGCTGAGTAGAATATGGCTGTCATGTGTTGAATGCACTGTGCTATTCACTTTACATGCATCACCTTGTTTAATCCACACAACCCTGAGAGGTAGGACTCATTCCATTTTTACAGATGAGGATGCTGAGGCTCAGACTGGTTAGGAAAATTGCCTAAAGCTGCACAACTAATAAGTGGCAGAGCTGGGATTTGAACCCAGATGATTAAAGCCCATGTCTTTGGTCATCACACAGTAGGGCCTCCCCACAGAGGGATGGCTGGCTGCATCTAATTCTTCCAGCTTGAAAATTACCTGCTTGACTGGCCAGACTGGTATTGACTTCAGTGAACACTCCCTGCTTTCGAGCAGAGCAGAGTCTCTTATTGGTCACTGAGCAGAAGCAAAATGTTGGCCCCCTGCGGAGTCTCATTCCAGGTCAGTGGGCAGAGGAGGCCCTGAGAGTGGCTGTGCCTAGTGGCTCCCTGGATCTGCTTCAAGGCAGTGAGCAACCCCTTAGAACCATAAGAAATAACCAGCCAGCTGGTGGGCCAGGTACGTAGGGTGGGAGGGACTTGTAGGAGAAAAAAACCAGTCTCTGTTCCAAGTGATTAATCCACCTGCTTTCAGTCTGGTGAAGGGAGAGGAGAAGGAGAAGATGGCGTAGATGTGCACGTAGGGAGAGAAAGAAGGAAGGGAAATTGCCTTTATTCAGATTCTCCCATGGGGCAGGTGTTACTCCATAGATGAGCTCACTTGCCCTAACACCAGCCTGCAAGAAGTGGGTATTGGTATTCCCATGTAACAGATGAGGAGGTATAGGATCAGAGTGGTTAAACAACTTGCGTGAGTCACACAGCTGACAAATGACAGCTGGGGTTTGAGCCCTTTGGAGCCCCTGTTCTCAGTTTAGTAACTCTGCTCTTCCTGCTCATGTCACCTTAGCCTGGCCTTTCCAGGCATGTGCAAATGTGTGCAAGTATGCATCTGCAGGCTGTGAGCAGAGGCTGAGGGAGAATCAGGGCTCTTGGTACCTGTCTTGCTCAGCAACACAAGCCCTACCTAGACCAGCAGGAGTTACTGGGCTCAAACCAGCAATGGCATTACGTTTTTCTCCTTTCTTGCACCTTTCCATCCCTGGTTTATTTTGAGAGAGCTGTATTTATTTCTGCTGCCACTTCCTGGCTAGAGGCAGGGGTTGGAGTACAGGGAAGGCATAGGTGGCATTTCAGCGGTGGCCTTGGCCGAGCTCTGGGGACTATGCCCACCTTCCTTGATGGTCCTTCCTCAGGCCAGCTGTCGGCCCAGGGATCCTGGGCAGAGGGACAGCTGTACTCTTCATTTCTTTGGCTTCTCAGAAGGGAATGAACAGAACAGGAAGTAGCATGTGGCACTCTTTGTATTTCTAGCTCACTGGCTATTTCTGAGGATAAGAACTTTGAGGGAATATGGGGCAGTGGTTAAGAGCCAGGCTGTGTGGGACTAAATTCTGGTTCTGCTAGTGGCCTTGGGCAAGGCACTTTATCCCATTTGGCTTCCTCGTCTGTAACAGGAGAGATAACTATAGACCCTCCCTACCCCTCAGAGATAACTGGAGGATTCAGAGAGCTCATCCATGTGAAGGCACAGGGGAGGTGCTCATTGAGTGCTGATTGTTTTATCTCTAGCTCATCTCTGGACCTTTATCGCTGCACCCAGCACCATAGAGGGGTGCCAGTAAATGTTGGTTGGACTGAACAGAACTTCAAGACTATTTGTCTTCCTCTTTGTATGTGCGTGTTGGCTGGAGCAGGTATTGACTCCAGTTGCTGATTGCCTGCAGGACCCCACAGGGTAATTCCCGTGGCAGCTGCCTGCAGTCTACCCCCGCCAGCCCCTGCATGGGCCCTGGAAGAGGCAGCCAGGTGAGGTGAGGAGTCTTCCAGCCTGAAGATTTCAGTAGCCTCCAGGTCAAGTTTTTACCTTTGCACCTTTCTGAGGCTCTGGGTTTTGGATATGAGCTCTGGAGGGGTCGGGGTCCTGTGTGCCATGGGTGCAGACACTGCCAGATGGTTCTGGGTAGTTGGGACCAAGGTTTTGGAGGAAGGGCTTGCCGCCAGCAAGCTGCTTATCTAGCTAGCAACAGTGAAAGACACCTTTGGAAACTTGTATTTGGGGGCTTAGAATTATTCAAGTGCCACCAATGGCCAGGATTGTGGGAATTTGGAAAGCTGTCTTTTTTAGAATGTGGAGCTGACACTCGGGCACAAGAATTTCCATGTGTGTGGTTTTTAATTCATTTTAAAATGTTTTAATTATATAACTATGCTTATTTATTGTAGACAATTAGAAAAGACAAGCACTGAGAAGAAAATAGAAGTCATACGTAATCATACCATCCATAGTGACTGCCGTAAATTTTGGTCTGTTATGTTCTTTCAGATTTACTATGACTGTGTATACCTATTTTTTTTCTTTCAAAAATGGGACGTTGTTTGACATTCAGTTTTATGACTTGCCTTTCCCATTTTTCGAGTGGTTTCATTATGATTGTTTGCTCTCTGACCTTTCCTGCCCTTTGTGAGTGAGCAAAGAAAGGCATTTTGCCCAAAGAGAAGCATTTGGGAAGAGCCGTTTGGTTGTTCATTGGTGTAGTTGCTTAAAAGGTGGAGGGCAGAGAGGTGCACGAAGTCTGTCTCTGCCTCTCCCCATCCGTGTTCGCCTGTGCCTGCCCCCACCCCGCTGCCATCTGCTCTCCCTACGCTCCCCTCTGCCTTTTTTTTTCTTCCATACAAACCCTGAAAAAGATACCGCCTCCAGTCTGAAGGTTTCTTTCCACGGCTTTTACGGAGAAACCTCTCGGGGGCTTGGAAAAAAGGTACGCAGAGAGGAGATGGGAAGGGTCATGCCTGGGCTGGGGGTGGGGTCTTGGGAGGAATGACAAAGAGGAGGGCCTGAGTCTCTGGCTCTGTCTTGAAGCAGTGAGAAGAAACTGGGTGATGTGTTGCGGGGGTAGGTCAGGTAGCAGGTGATTGCGGGGACTTCTTGCTCAGTCAGCAAGCAAGCTGACTGGGAAGAGGCCTGGAGAATAAGGGGCCTGGATATGGGTTAGAAAAAGAGGAGAAAGAAATAAGTCTTGATGGGATACACTCCTCCACTCAGGCCCTGCTCTTTCCATGAACTTCTGCCTCGTGTGCTTTCCCTACCTGGCAGTGCCCAGACCAGGTGGTTTGACAGATCTGGTATACCCAGCCACCATGTGCTACTGACACCTGTGTGCCATGGGTGCTCCACGGCTCCTCCCTGGGCAGTAGGCAGGGATCTGAGCATGGTAGTCAGGCATCGGGAAGATATTCCCAGCATCCTCAGGATCGACGGCTCAGATTCCATTCTAGAAAAACAGCTCAGAGCCAAGGAGAAAATTGAAGATGGGATATTCCGGGAGGAAGAAGCTATGCGCAAAATAAAATGGGATCTCTGGCGATAGGTGAGGAGAAGGCCTATCTGAGCCCTGAAGGTGAGTGAGACTTGGCATCTCAGCTTTTTTCTGGGCCACTCTGGTCTGCACACAGGCTGGTGTTGCGTGGCGGGGCCAGGAATTCACACTTATGAACAGGATGATTTCCATAAGCCATGTGTTCCTGTGGGCCTGACTGGATCGTACTTGTTTTTCTGTCGATCCCAGTCCTGGCTAGACCTGGCAGATATTCTCTGGACGGCAGAGCAGGTTAGCTTCCTGTATGTCCCCTCAAAGCCCACACTGCTCCTCTCCCTTCCTCCACTCCTAAGCTATAATTAAGTTCCTACGTGAAACTGTATCCCTCAGCTGACACACGCTTGTAACCGTAGTCCTGGCCATTGGGCAGCTCATCTGGGGTGACTCCTGGGGCTGGTGTGTCAGCCTCCAGATGGTCTTGGGTAGGTCTGAGTAGGTGGTGGAGACCTGCCAGGAAGGGGGTTGGTCCTGTGAGGCAGGGGCAGGCCTTGCCCAGGAGTCAGAAAGTGGGAAGTCAGGAGATGATGGGCTGGTGAGCAGCCAGGGAGTGCCAGGGGACACAGAAGTGGAGGAGGACAGGCAGTCTTGTAGGGCAGGAGGGCGTGGACAGGGACAAGCTTCTGAGTCACTGAGCCACGAGGCAGAATGTGAGTGATTTATATTATGTTCTGTATTTTTCTGTAACATTTTAAATTTTATTTATTTATTTTTTCCCCCAAAGCCCCAGTAGATAGTTGTATGTCATAGTTGCACATCCTTCTAGTTGCGGTATGTGGGACGCAGCCTCAGCATGGCCGGAGAAGTGGTACGGTCGGTGTGCGCCCGGGATCCGAACCCGGGCCGCCAGCAGCGGAGCGCGAGCACTTAACCCCTAAGCCATGGGGCCGGCCCTGTAGCATTTTAAAATTGAGATATACTTCACACGATATAAATTCACTACTTTAAAATGTACACTTCAGTGGTTTTTGGTATATTTACTATGTTATACAACCATCGCCATTATCTACTTCCAGAACATTTCCATCACCCTGAAAACAAACCCTATACCTATTAGTAGTTAGTACCAATACCACCCTCTCCATATCCATCCCCTGGCAACCACTAATCTACTATCCTTCCCTATGGATTTCCCTATTTTGGACATTTTGTATAAATGGAATCATACAGTATGTGGCCTTTTGTGTCTGGCTTCTTTCACTTAGCATAATGTTTACAAGGTTCATCCATATTGTAGCATGTAATGGTACTTCATTCCTTTTTATGGCTAAATAATATTCCACTGTATGGGTAATAGATTTTGTTTATCCATTCATCATTTGATGGACATTTGGATCATTTCCATTTTTTGGCTGCAGTGAACATTCATTTACAGGCTTTTGTGCGGACACATGCTTTAAGTTCTTTTGAGAATATACCTCGGACTGGAATTGCTGGATCATATGGTAACTTGGTGTTTAACATTATGAGGAACTACCAAATTGTTTTCCAAAGTGGCTGCACCATGCCCTCACTCATTTATTTGTTTGTTTGTGTTTATTGGCTATTTATTTATTTTTAATTATAAAATATACATAACATAAAATTTAACATTTTAACCATTTTTTAAACGTATAGTTCAGTGACATTAAGTACATTCACATTTTTGTACAACCATCACCACCATCCATCTCCATAACTTTTTTATATCTTGCAAAAATGAAACTCTGTATGCACTAAATAATAATTCCTCGTTTCCCTCTCCCCCAGCCCCTGGCAACCACCATTCTACTTTCTGTCTCTGTGAATTTGACTTCTCTAGGTATATCATATGAGTGAAATCATATAGTATTTGTCTTTTTGTGACTGGCTTGTTTCACTTAACATAATGTCTTCGAGGTTCATTCATATTGTAGCATGTGCCAGAATTTCCTTTCTTTTTAAGGCTGAATAATATTCCATTGTATGTATATACCACATCTTGTTTATCCATTCATCTGTTGATGATCCATTCATCTGTTGCTTTTACCTTTTGGCTATTGTGAATGTGCTGCTGTAAACATGGATGTACAAATATCTGTTCTTGTCCCTGCTTTCAATTCTGTTGTACTCAGAAGTAGAATTGCTGGGTCATATGGTAATTCTATTTTTAATTTTTTAAGGAACCACCGTACTGTTTTCCATAGCAGCTGTACCATTTTACATCCCCACCCATGTACAATGGTTATCATGCCCTCATGCTTGATTGAGTGTAGAATCCTTAGAATTTTGGGGTCATTGCTCCATGTTTCAATATGAACAATGAAGTTAGTTGGATTCTAGGTCCTTTGTAAGTAATCTGTTTTTTCCTCTCTGAAAGATGTAAGGATTTTCTTTATTCTTGGAGTTCAGACATATCACCAGGATATCTAGATATTTGTCTTCTTTCTTTACTTCCTGCAGGGCCCTTAATTGCTGAAGACAAGTCTTTTGGGGTCCAGGAAATTTTCAATGTCTCTATCCTCTGCTTCTAGGACTTTTATTAGACAGACTTCGGACTTTTGGACTTCTTGGTTCATTGCTAGTGTGTAGAAATACAATTGGTTTTTATATATTGATCTTGTATCCTTCAACCTTACTGAACTTATTAGTTCTAATAGGTTTTTTATAGTGGATTTCTTAGGATTTTCTCTGTATGAGATCTTGTCATCTGCTAATAGTTTTACTTTTTCCTTTTCAATCCTGATAACATTTATTTCTTTTTCTCACCTAATTGTCCTGGCTAGAATCTCCAGTACAGTAGTGAATAGAAGTAGTGAGAGTGGACATCCTTGTCTTGTTCCAGATCTTAGGGGGAAAGCTTTCAGTCTTTCAAAGCTGTTCATTTTTGAATAGATAATTCTTGACATGCTACAAAGTTCAGAAGGAATTCCCTCTTTCCCTCCCTTGTCTCTCAGCTGCCTGTTTGCCCCTCGTGGAGGCAGCCCTCTTAGCCACCTTCACTTATGAGCCTGCACCTTTATCTTTTCTGTCATTACGTCAGTACTTTCCAGGCAGATGGCTATCTGCTATACTCACTGGTCTGCCCCTTGCTTCACGTATTGAATGTTGTCCATCTTTGCATACCAGTACCTCTGGAGCTTCCTCATTCTTTTTCACTGCTCCCTCACCTGTTATTGTATGGGTGTGCCATTCTCCTATTTGTTCATGGTTGGGCAGGTGATTTCCAGTCTTTTGCTGCAATGAGTAACCTGGACGCGTATCATTTTGCACACAGATAAACAGATTGATAATGATACAGTGCGACAGAGGCAGTGATGGAGCTATGTGTGGGAACATCGTGGGGAGGAGGGGAAGGTTTCCAGAGGAGACTAGTTGATGGAGCCTTAAGAAAGGCTTGGGGTGAGCATTGGCATCTGAGGTGGGCCTTGCAGGCTGGGCAGAATTTGCAGCAGGCTGAGATGTTGTGGGAAGGGCAAGTGTGAGTAAAGGAGCAACAGCTCAGATGTGATTGTGGCGTAAAACGACATTTATGATCTTGCAGTTTCTGTGGGTCAGGAGGCAATTACACAAGGGCGTGAATACCAGGAGGCAGGTATTATTGTGAGCCTCTTTAGAAGGTTGCCTCCAATAGGAAGTTGCAGTGAGGCTGGGATTGGCCGGAGCGGGCCAGGGCGGCAGGATAGAGCCATTATTGTAGATAATCTTCCACTCTTGGCTGAGAAGTTGGGCTTGATGTGAGAATGGTGGGAGCCACTGAAGGCCTTTGAGCAGGAGAATAATGTGACAGCTATCACCTAGGACAGTTAATCTGCTAGCATCATACTAGAGGGGTCAAAATGGAGAGAGACATACAGGTAAAGACTTAGATTAGGAGATGTCTGTATTAATCTAGGTGAAAAGTTTCTGGCCTGTAGTAACAGTGGCTATGTATTGGGCACCTTTTCTGTACTATGTACTTTGGCTGTGTTTTCTCTTATCTTCGAAACAGCCACAAAAAGAAGGAATTGCTGATTTATATTCAGTTTTCAGCTGAGGAAACTATGCCTCAGAGAGGTTAAGAAACTCATGTTGGGTCCACAGCTAGTAACTTGCAGAGCAGCACTCAGGTCTGCCTGGCCTTGAGGGCTGTGCCTTTTGGTGGTGGTAGGAGTGGAAAGTTGGGGGTGACTGGGGAGGCAAGGTCTTGGCCATTCCCTGGAAGCTGAAGGGAGATGGAGGAGTCTGAGGGGTTGACTTTTTGAACCTAGGTGGCTGGGACAAAGATGACCCTGTAGCAGGAACAAGAGAGGCCAGAGGGGACACTGGTAGCGTAGGGGAAGGTGAGTCATCCTGGAACATTGGGCACTTGTTGGCGGGGCCCTTCCCAATTATAGAGGGATCATAAATAGTTCCTGTACTTTGTATATGAAGATGTACCCGTGGCCAAAAAGGGCTATAAAAGTGGGAGCTTTTTGGTGAAAGGGTACTGTGGGGTTGTTGTTTGTTTGAACACTGAGTTTACATGTTCCCTCAGCAGCCTGTACACTGTATGGCGGGGCCTCTGCCACGTTCTGCTGGTCAGAGCAGTCACTGGGCCAGCCCAGATTCAAGGAGGGGAACTAGACTCCACATCTTGATGGGAGGAGTGGCAAAGGGATTGTAGCTACCTTTGATCCACAGACAGCCAGTAATGGAGAGCTGGGATTTGAACCCAGATCTGTGTGACCCAGACCCAGGGCTCTTTCTGCCACTCCACCCTGCGTCCCTTTCTGCCTCTGACTCCTTGGGGGCTGCAAAGCTTGCTGGCCCATGTGTGTGGCTAGAGGAAATTGATTTTTATTTTGGCCTCCCAGAGTGGAAGTTGCACTAGTTACCCCCTTTTCACGGGTTAGCTTCCAAGATCACTGGGCCTGAGAGAACCTTCCAAAATAGGCTTTGTCCTATGGATTTGCTAGCTGTCCCCCAGGCTTCAGCACTGATTGCAGACGTGCATGGAATTTCCCCATGGAGTTTCCCTTTCTGCACTTAGCTTTTTGATCCACAGCACTGGCCCTGTGGGATCCTTGGGGCAGTGCAGCCAGATGTTCAGGCTGGCCCTGTTGCAAGTGTCCCAGATGGTGTCTAGTCCAGTGATTCCCAAACATCACTCAGCTGGGAGATTTGCCAGGGAGTTTTGGAAAAGATGTAGATTCTGGGCCTTACCTCAGGCCTCTTGAATTATAATTTCCAGGAATGAAGTCCAGGAATCTGCATTTCAAAGCTCCCCATTGACTTGAGGGGGCAGCCTGGTTGGAGAAGCACTGACTTCTCAGAAAGGTGCCTTTGAAGTCACTGATCAGAGGAGATCACATAGGGCCTGAGAATGATTGTCCTGAGGACCTCATACTTTACAACCGGAAACTGACTCCTGAAAGTGACCAGGCGTTTTCAGACTGCATCTGCTCAAATCTTGGATATTCTTTTGCATTCTTGGTAGTATCTGAGCCTTATGGTGACTGCTGTTTTTTTTTTAAGTGTTTGCGGAGGAGATTGCAAGCTTTGCCAGCAGTCAAGAGATCCTTCTTAACCAGGACTTACTTGGTCTGATTTATCTGGAATACAAAATTCCTTTGCTTAGCTGTCTGGTTATCTTTGATGCAAAGTATATGACAACCCTAGATGCAGTCATGTGCCGCGTAATGACATTTCATTCAATGACGACTGCATATATGATGGTGGTCCCATGAGATTAGTACCATATAGCCTAGGTGTGTAGTAGGCTATACCGCCTAGGTCTGTGTAAGTACACTCTACGATGTTTGCACAACGACAGAATCGCCTAACGACGTATTTCTTGGATGCATCTCTGTCATTAAGTGACGCATGACTGTAGATCCAGCATAGCACAACAATTGGACCTTTCTAGTTCTGTTCCTTGGACCTTCTTTAGCTCCATTTGTAGATTTTAAAACCCTGGCTGATTTCTTTTGTCAGTTAAACAAACTAATGTGTACAGTTTAGAATATTTGGAAAATACTGACATATAACTATCTTCTGGGGCTTTGGGGGGCAGGGAGGAAGGAGTATTGGCAATAGACGTTAGCTCAGAGCCGGTCTTCCTCAGCAAAAAGAGGAGGATTAGCACGGATGTTAGCTCAGGGCTGATCTTCCTCACACACACACAAAAAAGAATATTTGGAAAATACAGAGAAATATAAAGAAGAAAATAAAAATTACCTAGAACCTTCCTCTCAGAGAATCACCATAGTTAATATTTTGGTGGATATTCTTTCATGCCTTCTCTCTCTCCTATACAACATACAAACATTCACACACCCTCTTTGTGAAAATATATTGAGGGCTGGCCCCGTGGCTTAGCGGTTAAGTGCGCGCGCTCCGCTACTGGCGGCTTGGGTTCGGATCCCAGACGTGCACCGACGCACCGCTTCTCCGGCCATGCTGAGGCCGCGTCCCACATACAGCAACTAGAAGGATATGCAGCAATGACATACAACTATCTACTGGGGCTTTGGGGGGAAAATAAATAAATAAATAAAGTCTTAAAAAAAAAGAAAAGAAAAAAAATATCTTGAAGTCGTCGTGATACTGTTATTGAGCAGCTTTATTGAGATATCATTCAAATGCCATAAAGTTCACCCATTTAAAATGTACGATTTGATGGTTTTTAGTATATTTGCAGAGTTGTGCAACCATTACCATAGTCTAATTTTAGAACCTTTTCATCATCCTAAAAGGAAATCTTGTATCCATTAGCATTCACTCCCCATTCTCTCTGCTCCCTCCAGCCCTAGGCAACCACGCTAATCTACTTTCTGTTTCCACAGATTTGCCTGTTCTGGACATTTCATATGAATGGGGTCATACAATATGTGGTCTTTTGTGCTTGGCTTCTTTCACTGAACTTAATTGTAATACTGTTTTGAAACCTGCTTTAAGCATTTATATCATTAGCAATTTGAATATAGTTTTTAAGCATGCATTATTTTTTTAAATTTTATTTATTTATTTATTTTTCCCCCAAAGCCCCAGTAGATAACAATCTATGGGGCTATGTCATAGCTGCACATCCTTCTAGTTGCTGTATGTGGGATGTGACCTCGGCATGGCCGGAGAAGCGGTGTGTCGGTGTGCGCCCGGGATCTGAACCCTGGCTGCGAGCAGCGGAGTGCGAGCACTTAACCGCTAAGCCACGGGGCCGGCCCTAAGCATGCATTTTTAACAGCAGAGCAGTATTCCATCTTATGAGTCTGTCTGAGCTTATTTCACCAGTCCTGCTGATGGACATTTAGGTTATTTCTCATCTTTTCCTATTATATCTAATGTTTCCTGTACTCAGAAATTATCTTGTTTGTTAATGTATTGGTTAATTTTCTGAATCCCTGACTAGAACAGAAGCTCTTTGAGGGCAGACACCTTGTCTGTCTTGTTAGCGTTGTCTCCCCATTACCTGGCCTAGTTTCTGGCACTTAGTAGGTATTTGGTTTTAAGTGTGTGTGTGTATATGTATAATTTTGAATGAATCAAAATGTAAGGATATTGATAAATTTAGCCAAATTGCCAAATTCCAGAGAGTTATACTCCTTTTTTTTTTTTTTTTGGTGAAGAAGATCAGCCCTGAGCTAACATCCGTGCTAATCTTCCTCTTTTTTTTTTTTTTTTTTTTTTTTTTTTTTTTTTTATTTGTGAGGAGATCAGCCCTGAGCTAACATCCGCCAATCCTCCTCTTTTTTTTGCTGAGGAAGACGGCCCTGGGCTAACATCGGTGCCTATCTTCCTCCACTTTATATGGGACGCCGCCACAGCATGGCTTACCAAGCAGTGCGTCGGTGCGCGCCCGGGATCCGAACCAGCGAACCCCGGGCCGCCGCAGCGGAGCGCGCGCACTTAACCGCTTGCGCCACCGGGCCGGCCCCAATCTTCCTCTTTTTGCTGAGGAAGACCGGCTCTGAACTAACATCTATTGCCAATCCTCCTCCTTTTTTTTTTTCCCCCCAAAGCCCCAGTAGATAGTTGTATGTCATAATTGCACATCCTTCTAGTTGCTGTATGTGGGACACAGCCTCAGCATGGCCGGAGAAGCGGTGCGTTGGTGCGCGCCCAGGATCCGAACCCGGGCCGCCAGTGGCGGAGCACGTGCACTTAACCACTAAGCCACGGGGCCGGCCCGAGAGTTATACTCTTTACCCCCTCTCTGCAGTATATGAGAGTGCCTGACTCCTTGCCCCCTTGAATCTGAGTTAATTTATAAAGGAAGTTTTGAAATATAACACTCTGTGACCTGTGAACCAGTTAGTTTGGAAGTCGATACTCACATGCCCCTTTCCGTGGGCCACAAAAGTCCTGCCTGTTGGGTAAGATGGTGGTGTCTGGGAGCTCTGACATCCTGGGTCCTCACTGTGGCCCTGTGGTACTGCATCATTTCCTGTTGCCCTTAGAGAGGCTGTGTGGTATTCTCTGGCCACTTACCCTGTTGCATGTGGACATGTTGGGGAGTGAGTAAAGTTGAGTTAGTCAAGTGTGTGTAAGATGTTGGTTCCAGCTGCTGATTGAAATGAAATTTGAAGTCATCAGGAGAGATGTCACCCTGGAAGTTGTGTGTCTTCAAAAATAGAAATGCAGAAATACTCCCAGGAAGTCTGATGCAGTCGGCCCAGTCCGCCCCCTCTGAAGGTGGTGGGCACCCACACTGCTGGTAAACACTGCCCGAGTCACCCACTGGCTGCAGTCCCTACTCCTCTCCACACATTTCCTGTCTGGGAAAGCCTGCTGCCTGCCCATGATGAAGAGCTGCCCCAGAGAGTCACGAGGGATGCAGGGCAGGTCCCCCCCCCCCCCCCCCCGGTCCTGGCAGCAGCCTCTCGCTCATAGTTTCACAGCAATTCTTTTCTCTAAACGTGAGTTGTGGCATCTGCTTGTTTTTTAGATAAGTATGTGGAATATACACTTGGGATTTGAAGGAAGAGCTGGATGGCCAAGGTAGTGCTTGTGTGTGGCCGAGAGCTCATGTGTCCCTGTGTGGGGTCAGTTAAGGCCCTGGAAATTCACCTTCTCCAACAACAGCTGACTGGTTATCCTTTTATTCATCTCTCTCATGGTTTTCATACCACATTCCCCTTGGAGTTTGCTCCAAGCCTTCCTCCACTCACCCCCATCCCTCTGATAAGATGTTGCCTCTTTTATTTCTTGTGAGGAAGATCAGCCCTGAGCTAACATCCGTTGCCAATCCTCCTCTTTTTGCTGAGGAAGATTGGCCCTGGGCTAACATCCGTGCCCATCTTCCTCTACTTTATATGGGACGCCGCCACAGCATGGCTTGACAAGCGGTGCGTCGGTCTGCGCCCAGGATCTGAACCCGTGAATCCCGGCCTGCTGAAGCAGAGCGCATGAACTTAACTGCTACGCCACCAGGCCGGCCCCAAGATGTTGCCTCGTAACTGCAGAGATCTCAAGCCTCACAGATGCTTTAATTTCTTTCTTTGCTTCTCAAAAATCTCTCCTGTGTTTAGTCTGTTACGTAATTGTTCATTGTTTTAGTATTACTTCAGAAGTTACCAAGCGCCTGCTCTATGCGTAGTACCTTATTAGACTCTGGAAATATGCAGCGGAAAGAGACTGGCCCTGCCCTCTGGGAGGTGAAATATCTCTCTTCTCCCTTGGCCTGGTTTCCCTTCCTGTCTGACTGCGCCTTTGCTGCCCTGGTTCCTCTTCCTCTTTTCCTGCCTGAGTGTGAGCATTCTGGGGCCTTCTGCCCTTTCTCTGCTTCTCTCACCCTCTCCCTCAACATGCTTGGCCCTTCCTGTGGCTCTGACCTTCTCTTGTAGATACAGGTACTGGACTTCCTCCCCAGAATCCTTCTCTGCTGAAAGCGGGGCCCACATGTCCACCTGCCTGCTGGAGCGCTCAGTTTTCAAGGCAGAGCTCACCCTTGACTCCCCTTTTCCCACATCTCCATTTCTGTTCATAATACGCCATTCTCTCGGTTCTTGGAAGCCTTATGACAGCTTGAACTTCTCTCTCTTCTGCGATCCACAGGTGTCCCTCCTCTTCTCTCGGGTTTGTCCCCACCCTTCTGATTTCACTGCCTGGAGTGGGTTGGATGGTAACTGCTCAAAAAATAAGTCCACGTGCTAATCCCCAAAACCTATGAATGTGATGCTCTTTGGAAAAAGGTTCTTTGCAGGATTCTTCCCTGTGCTGCGTCTGTGTGCAAACCTGTGTTTGTTGGCTTCCCCTCTGGGCCTGGGCTTGTTGGTCCCTCGGCCTGAAATACGGACAGTGTTTCCAGTTTATAGTGATGACCTGTTCATGACTCCATTTGATCTTTCCAAGTCCAAAGGCAGGGTTCACTGCCTTCCTCTCCCCACTAACTCCTAGGTCAGGAGATGTGCAAGGCTGTGTGCACAGCAGCCACAAGTATGGTCCTCGGAGGTGGGTCTGGGTTTGAATCCGGGTTTTCTCACTCATTAACCGAGGGCCTTTGACAGATTATGAACCCCTCTGAGCTTCAGTTTCCTCTTCTGAAAATGAGGCTAATGGATTGTTGTGAGGATTAGATTATGTAGTGTCTAGGACTATGCATGACACTGTTTGCTTTATAATTGGAGAGATTCGTTCAGCCTATACATTGAGTATCCCAAGCTTGGACAAGCTAAGAGCTCTGACTCAAATCCAGCCTCTCCCTCTGTCATCCTGCCTCAGCTCTCCTCATCTGTCCCCTGTGCTTGGTGCTGGCCGTGGCAGGGGGCTGTGATGATGGCTTACAGAGTTGGTGGTTTAGGCGAGTAAATAGAACATGTACATACGCGAGGTGGTATGACAAAGCAGTTAAGAGTGTAGACTCTGGAGTTAGACGTGGGTTCAAATTCAGGCTCTGTGACTCTACCTCAGTGACCTTGGGAAAGTTTTTGCCTCTCCGAGCCTCAGTTTCCTCATCTGTAAAATGGGAATAACAATGCTATATACCTTATAGGGTAATTGGGAGAATTAAATGAAAGAATGCTCATAAAACATTCAGCACGTGCCTTTCTGTAAGCACTTAATAAATATCACTAGAAATGACCAGCTTCCACTGTGGAGAGTGGTAAGTGTGTTGAGGCCGGAGCCACTAGGCAGCACAACTGCAGGAATGGTGGTGGCCCTGGAATTATGTAACAAGGGTACATGGAGAAAGAACATTTCCAATGTTGCCTCCTCTGTGAGCTTGTGATTCTTCCCCTGAACTGCACAGAGGAGTCTGCAGTTCTTTGAACTCCAGAGCTCTTGGATTTCTCTTGTGGGGCTTGTTGTCTTGTATTATGTTTATCTTTTATCCACTGTACACTCCCTGAGAGCAGGATTGGGCATTGGGTGACTATTTGGTTACTTGAATGGAACCTTGGGATTCAGCAGTGGGGGTGGTCAACCCGCTGGTAGCAAACCATAGGGACCCTGCGGCTCCTGGCCCCCGCTTCTGGTGAGTCTGTTTCTCCTGTGGCTGCACAGATACAAGATTCCTCCTTCCAAAGAGCTTTCCACTCTGTACACAGGACCCGAAGTGGCTCCGGAAGCCTGAGGCACTGCCACTCTTGGAGTCTGTCACCACCTTGCTCACCAGCCAGCAAGAGCAGAGCTTGGATGAGCCAGGCGTGGATGGGCTATGTGGGCTTACTGCCACGGTCATGATAAGTCCTGGGGCTGGGGCTTGGGGTTTGATTGCTTTTCAGATTTTTTTTTTTAGCAAGAAACAAGAATTATTTACATTCTTGGGGCCAGCCTTGTGGCCTAGTGGTTAAGTTTGGTGTGCTCCACAAACCAAACTTTGGTGGCCTGGGTTTGGTTCCGGGCTCAGACCTACACCACTCGTTAGCAGACATGCTGTGGTGGCAACCCGTGTACAAAATAGAGGAAGATTGGCATGGATGTTAGCTCAGGGTGAATCTTCCTCAAGTGAAAAGAGGAAGATTGGCAACAGGTGTTAGCAAAAAACGCATTGTTCTATAACATTGAATCAAAAGTATAAATAAATTAAAAAAAAAAAAGAATTATTTATATTCTTATTACTGAGTGTTGTTAAGAATCTTCTCTTGAAACCCCTGGAGTAACCCACTGACCTTGTGACTGTCTCTGTAACTGCTTATGGGACATCTTCACCTGGGGGTCTCCTGAGCTCCTGAAACTCAATATGCCCCAAAATGATCCCTTATATTTTTGCCAGACCTGCTCTTGCCACAGTCCCCACCTTAATGGGAGCGTCCCCATCCCCCTGGTTACCTGATGGTCACCCTCCATTTCTCTTGTCTCCCAGTGCCGCTTTTAATCTGTCACCAGGTCTTGTTGGTTCTTCTTAATATTCCTCCTGCTTTTTGCCTCAAAGTCGGATGACGCTAGTGCTACCTTGGCTTGTGCTTGTTTGCCTTATGTTTTCAACCTTTCTGTGTCATCATGTTTTAGGAGTTTCTTTCATATACAGAATGTGGCTGGATTTAAATTTTTAAATCAAGTCAGAAAATCTGTCTTAAATGAGTTTATTTACATTTTTGGGGTTTGGCAAATATATTGTCATGTTTTTGAGTACTTTCCATATACCTTCCTTTTTTGCCTATTTTTCTCCTTTCCTGCCTTCTGTTAGATTGAGTTTTCTTTATTCTCTCTACTGGTTTGAAAATTATACATCTTATTTCTATTCTTACTCCCACATTTTCTCTTCTTTTCCCCCATGTTTTTCCTTTGAAAAAAACATGAAATATTACAGTTAACATCTGTATTCTTTTTTACTTAGGTTTAGTTAATACATTTCTATCTCCATATAGTTTAGAACTGTTTGAAAGTAAGTGTGGATTTGTTTTTCATTTTCTTGCTCAGGATTTGGTGTGCTACTTCCATCTGAAGACTCACTTTTTAAAAAAAACTTTTTATTTTAGAATAATTTTAGATAGTTTCTGTATCCCTTCACCCAGTTCCCCCTAATGTTAACATCTTACATTTAATTCTTTTTTAAATTCTGGGGAATTCTCGGTCATTATGTCTTTGATTCTCTCCCATTTTCTCTACTCTGGACTTCTGGAATTCCTCTCAGACATATGTCAACCGTTCTACCATCCAAGTCTCTGTATCTGTTTTTTCTGTGCTGCTTTATCTCTCTCTCTCTCTCTCTCTGTTTTTTTTTTTTTTTTTTTTGTGGGGAAGATCAGCCCTGAGCTAACATCCATGCCAATCCTCCTGTTTTTGCTGAGGAAGACTGGCCCTGGGCTAACATCCGTGCCCATCTTCCTTCACTTTAGATGGGACGCCGCCACAGCGTGGCCTGACAAGCGGTGCATCGGTGCGCACCCAGGATCCAAACCTGGGCCACCAGCAGCAGAGCGCATGCACTTAACTGCTACACCACAGGGCTGGCCCCAGCTTTATCTCTTTAATCATCTGAATTTTCTCATTTTGTAGTCTCTTTTAGATTGTTTTATTATTTCTGATTCTTGGGATGCTCTTGGGATTCTTGGGATTCTCTTTTTGTATCTGGTGCTTATCCCTCTTGTTGGTTTATTGCCTTGTGTGGTTTGTGACTTTAGGCTGTGAGCTCACCTTCAGGAAGGACTCTATTTTACCGGCAAGTTTTGTGGCCTGGGTTGTGAAAGTATCCCTAAGAGCAGTTTGCTTCTGGTGGGGCCATAGGTGTTTCAGTGGTCCTGGCGCAGTTTCTATGTTCATTTCTCAGTTTAGCACCCTTCACCACTCCATTAGTATAAAATTGGATTCATATTCATGGATGGGGTGAGCTTAGTAGTTTAGTTTCTTATGGGTGATTGGCCACCCCTTCACAGAGCCTTGGAGAAGTGGCCAGCTTGTTGTTTTCTTATACTGGGCAGCCCTTTGAGGCTCTCATCTTGTTATTGGGGCTCAAAGCCACAGCCAGGCATTAAAACCACTTCATATGTGGGTTCAAAAGTCCACAGGTCATTTTGGTGTCAATTCCACTTACTCTTCATGTTTCAATTTTTCTTGTCATTCTGGCACGTAGGGTATTTCTCTTTCTTTCACGTTTGGCTGTATGTTTAAGGATATCGTTTGTTTTATCTTGTATTTCTTTGTGACTGTAGTGGGAAGGGAAAGCTCTTTCGCATTAATTCAGTCCACTATATTGCTCAAAGTTCAAGTCCAAACCCTTAGCATAGTGTATGAAGCCCTTCATGATCCGGCCCTTGTCCACCTCTCCTGTGTACACTTAGCTCTTAAATTTTACACTTCAGCAAATTGAACTATTTGCACACCATGTACTGTAATATTTAAAAGCGCAGGTTTTTGACTCCAGCTGTGTGGTTTGGAACCTATCTTCATCCTTTAGTAACTTGTGATTTTGGACAAGTTACTTATCCTATCTGTGCCTCAGTTTTCTCATCTGTAAAATGGCGGCATCTGACATATAGTAACCTAATCCCCGTTAGCTCCCTCCATGGTTGCTGTCTGAGGCTTCTGCACCTTTAAACATGCTTGTTCCTCCCAGGAAGTGCCTGTCTCTCCTTGACTGCCTTCCTTGATCCCTCTCAACAGAGTGGCCTTTGCTCTTTCTGTGCTCAGGGTCTTTCTATAGTAATTACCACTCCGTGGGTCGCTGCTTGTTTACATGTCTCCTTTCCTTACCAGACTCTTGTGTTTTTTGGTACTTGAAGCTTCTGGCATTGTACCTGTCACTTGGTGGCTACTAGGTGTTGCCTTTTGAGTTGAATTGCATTGAATTTCTCTGGTTGAACAGAGGCAAGGGCTTGGAGTGGTATGAGACACAGATGCACAAACTTCCCCGGAGAGAGAGCAGGGAAGTTTGTATTTTTGGCAAGTTTTGTGCCAAGTTGACGGAAGTGTGGCTGGGACACAAGATAGCAATTCTCAGTCTAGCTGAGGATGCCAGAGACTTACAGCAAGCCAGTGGCCAGATAAAGCCACTAAATCCTGCAAATTAAAGTGGTTTCTGGCCTTAAGAATGCGTTCTATCTCCAAACTCAGCTTCTCTGAGTGCCAGGCAACGAAATGCAAACTAATGATAATCCATAGTGAACCCTAAAAACCTTTACTTTTAGAATCAGGCTGCACTTCTGAAAGGGACATTGCTTTAGGAGTGGATGATTCTGCGTGCAGAAGCCTCCAAGGAGACCAGGGTGTTAGAGCCCAATAGCCTGGTGTTTAGACCTAAGTGTCGCCCACGGCCATGACTGCCCATCGCTTCCAGCCCCGTTAGTTTCTACCACTGAGATTTCAACAGCTAAAAAGGGCTGATTGGATAAGCCCCGGGCAGAGCTAGGCAGGGCCTATGCCATCCCTCCTCAGCTTTGCCTGAATTCTCTGGACTCGTGGGACTCTGTCACAGGAATAGTCTCAGAAGAGAGGGGAGCTTGATCTCTGAAGACCCCCAGAGGGTATCCGTCAGACATCGCTCAGGTGGGAGTGTTGACCAGTGACAGCACTGACTCTCAGTCCCCTTGGCTGGGATTTCGGGAATCAGCGTCAGCTGAGAGGTAGGCACAGGGCTAGGGGCTGGCAGACAGCTTCGGCCAACACGCGATTCTCACTGATTCTTTCCTGATGACTCTCAGTCTGTAGTCGTGAATTAAGCACCTGTGTGTTCACTGCTGTGCTGGGTGCTATTGCTGAAGATACCAAAATAGTAATGACACAGTCCTCCTCAGAGAGGACAGCTTGTCATCTAGTTGGAGAGGATTCCTGGCACACAGGAAGCTGCCGCCAACCGTGCAAGACAGTAATTCTGTGTGATGCTGCTGTGTGCAAATCTGCCCCTGACAGCCTGGCGCTTTGCTCACAGGAGCTGTTCTCTCTCTGAGGTTTAGACCATCAGTTTGTTTTTTCTTGGCTGATTCACCAGTGCTGTTACAGACTGGTCTAGGATTACTAGGACCACCCTTTATGTTTCTGAGAAATAAAGATTGTCTTTATGATCTTCTCCTTTCTTCCATTTCTCTAAATAATGACAGGTTAACTTTACAGTGTCACTTGCTGCTCTCCAAGTTCTCGTGGGAGTAGGTCACCAGCAGTTGCTGCTTTTGAGGCATCAAGGTTTTCCCTGTGGACTCTCGGATTGTTTCCTTGCCTTTTCTAGTCTGACTCCATTTTTCTAGGAGAGTACATCTCGGAGTGATTGCTGAATCAAGATCTCTGGGAGTGGGCCTTGGAATCTGTTATTGAAGATTGGAGGAAATGTGAGCAAGTTGAGATGTGAACCAGTTAGGGATGGGGACTCCAAGTGGGTTAGGTGGTCTGTAGTCTCAGGCAGTTGTAGAAGCTCCACTAGGTCATAAAAGACCCAGGCTTCTTCCTGTTCCCTGCTCTGTCATTCTTAGGATGTGGCTGTTGTTCTCTTTGTCCAAAATGGCTGCCGTGGATCCAGCTATCACATCCACTTTCCAGGCAGTAGGATAGAGAAAGAGAGAGAGAAGGATGATGTCCCTCCCCCTCCCTTTTAAGGATACTTCAAGAAAGCCTTCTGTCTCTACCACTTTTTGTGACTGAAGGGAAGTTATTTAACATCTCAGAGCCACAATTACCTCATTTGTAAAATGGGCATGACAATAACCTCAGAAGGATGAGGATTAGAGAGAATGCGTATAGAGTGCCTGGCAAGATGCCCAGCCCACAGTGAGTACTCTCTAAATGGTGACTGCTGCTGCAGCGCACCTTGACACCGTTGCCTTTCCCTTCTCTCCCCTATTCCGTCTCTCCATGGTCTCTACCCTGCCCCTCATCTTCCCCTTTCCTTTTGCCCTCTGTTTCTACCTTGCTTTCCCCCAGCATACCCTCTCTTCTCTGCCCCTCATTTTCCTGCCTCCATCCTTCATCGTCTTTATCCTCTACTTCTCCGCCTTGTACCACCTCTTCCTTGTGTTGCTTCCATCCCTCCATCTTCCTGCTGTCCCTAATTAATGGCAAGTTATCATTATATTACAAGGACCAGAGATTAGAGGTAGTGACCGGCCTTTGGACTGCAAATCGGTGATGAGCAATTTAAGGAAGCTAAGTTTAATTGGCTTATTCATGAATCAGTTAAGAATTACATTTGGCAGCTAGTAAGCAGAGACCAGAAATAGCAGTGGCTTAAGGCAGTAGAATTTTATTCTCTGTCAGGTTTTTAAAAGAAATCTGGGGAGGGCCGGCCCAGTGGCTTAGCGGTTAAGTGCGCGCGCTCCACTACTGGCGGCCCGGGTTCGGATCCCGGGCGCACACCGATGCACCACTTCTCAGGCCATGCTGAGGCCACGTCCCACATACAGCGACTAGTAGGATGTATGACTATGACATACAACTATCTACTGGGGCTTTGGGAAAAAAAAGAGGAGGATTGGCAATAGATGTTAGCTCAGGGCCAGTCTTCCTCAGCAAAAAGAGGAGGATTAGCACGGATGTTAGCTCAGGGCTGATCTTCCTCACCAAAAAAAAAAAAAAAGAAAAGAAAAAGAAAGAAAGAAATCCGGGGAGACCGTCTAGGGCTGGTCTCTCTGTTCTGTCATCCTTAGTGCCTGGCTTCCAACCCTGGAGTTGTGTCATGTGGTCTAAGATGGCTGCTGGAGCTCCAGCCATCATGTCAGGTTTCCAGGAATAAGGACAGGGGAGACAAAAAGGACGTATGCTAGCTATCTGTCTCCCTCTTAGGGAGCTTTCCTGGAAGTCCCACCCAATAACTTCCACTTCCCCTTCTTGGTCTCCTATAGCTGCAAGGCAGGCTAAGAAGTTTTTCAGCCAGAGACATGGCTGCCTAAAATAAAATTGGGATTCTGGAACTAAGGGAAAAGGAGAGAGTAGGTACAGTGTAAACAATTTGCAGCGTCTGCCACCATTCATTCAGCATGCATTTAGCACCTACTATCTGCTGGTTATTAGGACCAGTCAAGGAGTCCCCTTTCCAGAGGGGAGACACGGATGAGTAAACAAGTACCGTACAGAGCGAGGGTGGTCGAGGAAGAGGGGTAGGGTGGAGGACGTCATGAGGAAGCCCACCTCACACACCTGCCAGGGTTCTTCTCTGCCGTTGAGTTCCTCCGTGCCCTCTCCTCTGCTGTCTCCCTTTTGTCGTCATCGTCCGTGCGGTTGGAGTTGTTTTTGCCCCTTCATTCTGACCCCAGCAATAGCCCCTAGAACCCGAGGTAGTGGGAGCAGTTCGCAGCTTAGTGGAGCCTCTGGCTTGGGAGCCATGTGTTTGAAGAGCCGCGTCTCAGGCCCATAGGCAATTAGAGGCTAGTGGCAGGAGTGTCTCCTGTTTCTGGACATGCCATGACACTTGCAAGAGACGTTGCTCCAGGAACGGGGTCGTCGTTGGGAGGGGTGTTCCCTACCGGGCACCTGGCATCAGCTACGCTGAGCTGTCCCTGGCAGCTTGTCGTAAAATGAAACCTTTACGGTAGTAAAATCCTTCTCCTGGTCCTGTCAAATAGATAAGAATGTTTTGTCCGTGTTGATTATTTGGAATCTCAGGATGCTATAGTTAATCATATGTGAAAAATACAGCTTCTACTTACTATAAAATTTCTGTACTATTAAACATTGATATTCCTTCTTGGAACTCAAAGGGAATTTTAGGAATAATTTATGGGACCTGCAGTGTCTTTGCTTTGGATCTCAGTAACACCTGTTGCCCTCTCCTCTCCTCCACCCCTCGCCAAGTTGCCTTCTGAAAGTCAGGGAGGCAATGGAAAGCTTGCTGCAAAGATTTTTTTAAAAAGGCATATCCCAACCCTTAAGGATTTAATCTTTCAGGGAAGACTGAAGGGTTAAAAGGTTGTTAGTTCTGACCCAGTACACTTAAAGCCAGTACACTCCTTCTGAGTTTGGACTGTGACCTCCGGCAAGTTACTTAACTCTCCGGTCTTTCACTTGCTTATCTGTCCAATTGTAATCATGGTTGTTATAGGGATTAAGAGGCAGGTGGGAAGCACCTGGTACATGTCAGTTATTATTATTACTGCTCTTCCTCACTGTGGTTGGACCTATAGATTGGGGCCAGAGTGTGGGAGGCATTGGATGCCACATTAAGGAGTTGGATTTTATTCTTTGAGCACAGAGAGCTGCAGATTTGTAGGCAGGGATGTGACATATCGTGTCTGGGCTTAGCACTGTCACGAGCAGGAGTAGGGAGGCTGGACTGGAGCAAGGGAGTGTCTCGAGGCAGTCCAGGTGAGGGGCAGGGAGAGCCGGGACAGCAGCAGTCAAGGAAAGGGGACAACGGGTGGTTGAAAGGTCACTAGTGAGGAAGGACCTAATGACGGCATTTCAGCCTGTATGACTAGGGGATGGTGTCCCATTGACTGGTACAAGGAACATTGGAGGAGGGGCAGGTGGAGGTAGCAGGAGAGGAAAGAGGCACATGGTGATCAGTTCAGCAAACAGGAGACTGTTGCAGTAACTCAGAGGAGAAACGATAAGGGTAAGTCAGGGAGATATTTCACACTTGGATGAGCAGTACGTGGTTCATTTGGTACTTGGACTGTTTGGATCTTGTGGGGACATTGGGGGATTAGAGGATAGCTTTAAGGAGTCTAACTTCAAGGTTGAGACCCCAACCAAGAGTTCAACCCAACATAAATCAGGAAGGCAATAATGGAACCCACCTCCACCTCACTGTCGACCTGGCAGCTGGAGTTTGTTGGTTGATCCTAAAGATCCTGTGACTCCTCAGGGTCAAGGGTGAGGCTTCAGAATGGGCAGCCCTGAGATGAGAGAGACAGAGACAGACAAGCCCTTGCAGAAGGGTTGCTGCAGTTTTCTCCCCCGACTTCCAGCATGTGGCTCTTTCTGGCTCCAGAAAGCCCTGCCTTGTGCTATATAGAGCTCTTAGAGCTGGGAAGACCCACAGCCGCTGGAGGCCCTTGTCCTTCTGCCTTCTCCCGACCTTGGTTTTGCATAGTTGTCAGGAGATGGGGAAGCCAGGCCTCTCCCAGACTCAGATCAGTTTGAGCCACATGGCAGGATGGACAACGTTGACCTACAAGGGTCCCAGACCCCTTGCTCCCCCTTTGGCCCTAGGCTCTCTGCTCCCTGCTTTTGGCCACCAAATGAAAGGTGGAATTGCATCATTTGTTGCTCCTTATGAGGCCCCAGGGGTTACTCTGGGTGAGCTCACAGGCTGTTTTCATCTCTCCCGCTTTGACTTGTGCTGAATTTCTGCCTCTGGGTCTGTTGCAATATCTGCCTGGCTTCTGGGGCCTGCCCAGTTTACCATCAGGATGAACTCTACTCATTTTAGTTATTTTTATGTTAAAATGCTTATTAATATAAAAATAACATGTAGACAGATGAAAAAGTTACATGACAAAAAGAGGCTGGACCCAGGACCTCCAGTCCTACTCCCCAGGGGTGAAGCTGAGAGTGATCAGTTTCCTGTGTATTCTTCCTTCCAAAATTTTTCCATGCACATACTCATGTGGATACTCTGTGTATTTTTCCTCTTCCTGCTCCTATCCCCTGTGGCGGTGGGCAGCACACTGAATTGACACCTATCTCTTTTCACTTAAGTATATCTTGGGAATCTTTCCACGATAGCACGTATAGATCCATTGCATTCTTTTTTTAAACCTTTTTTGTACATATGATATATGTATTGTCTAACCAATAATTTTCCAGCAAACGTTCGTGTAAGTAGACATTAAAATGCCTTAGATTTGTCAAGTGAGCTGTGGCTTATAAAACATCTTCACAACTGTTTTTTGTGATCCTCATAGCCCGATGAGGCAGACACACCAGAAGAAAGTTCTTGTAGCTCAGGATATTCTGTGAACAGTAAGGAGTTGAGAGGTCGGTGCTCGTTTAATGAAGTGTAAACAGGGTATCTCCTTGGCGAGACTCAGATTATTTGGGGAGCGGGATGTAGAGGTGCACACACATCTCCCAGAAAGAGCGTGTGAAGCAGCATCTGCGGAGTGAATGTGGCGGGCAACAGGCATTGTGGGGGCTGGAAAGGGAGAGTTTCCCAAAAAGGGATGGAACTTGAACCAAATCTTTAAAAAAGATTGGGAAGAGGGGTTAGGAATGAGACAAAAGAGAGGGCGTTTCAGGCAGGATAGCAGCATGGGCAGAGGCACGGAGATGCAAACAGGTGGCAGAAGTTCAAGGTTCCCTGCGCACTCTTCCTTCCACCACCAGCCTAGTCTAATCATTCAGTCAGCAGATGTTTAAATGCCTGCCCTGTGCACAGCACTTTTGGGGTCCAGGAACAACTCAGTGCCTGCCCTCCATGGGCTCTCACACTCTAGCCAAGAGATGCTGGATGTATAGCAGGCAAGACTAATTGATGGTGATTGAGGTCAGAATAGTGGTCACCTCTTATTGGGGACATTGACTGGGAAGGGGTATGAAGAACCTTCTGGGGTGCTGGGAATGTTTGCTGTCTTGAGCTGGGTGATGATTTTGTGCTAGTATGTAAATGTAAGACTTCACGGAGCTACGTACTTAAGATCAATGCAGACTGCACCCTCTAACCGTGGGTGTGTTATACCCCATTATAAAGCAAGCAAGCAAGCAAATAAATAAATGGCACATCCCTAGAATAAATAAATATGTAAAATACAATAGCAAGAAAAAGTGGAAAGGGCTATGCCTGGGGAAATACAGGGACTTTAGGAGCGCGTTGCGGGAGGCTATCTGAGGAAGAGATTTGAAGGGTGAGAAGGCGTTAGTCAGGTTAAGAAGGGGTTGAGGTGCTTGGGTGGAAGGAACAGCCTATGCTAAGGCTCAGAGGCAGGAGAGCCTGGTGTGCTGGAAAGTTCAGGGTAGACAGAGTGTAGAGTTTTGAAGGGATGAGAGACAAGATTTCAGATCCTCGCCTTCTCTCACTGTGTTGTTTCAAAACCTCCTAGTGGGTCTCTGCCTCTCTCTGCTCTTACAGGCTTTGGAACCAAAGCAGCTGTCTGATTCTGCCCTCCTCCTTGCCTCAGAGTTAAGTCCACCCTTAGTAACTAGGAGGTCAAGGCCGACCACGTTCTGGCCCCTTATCTGTCCTTCAGAGAACTGGCTGCTCCAGCCAAAGGGACAGTTCGCTGTTCCCAGATATGCTCTGCGTTCTCGGCCACCTTGCCTGGCTCTGCTTGGCCTTCCCTGGGAGTATCTTTCCCAACCTTCTGGCCCGGCTGAAAGAAGGGCCATAACACCTACTCCAAAATCATCCCTGCTTCTCCCAAGTTGGAAATATTTCTTCCCCCGAAGTGTCCGCCTCATGTGCAGCCTCTCACACAGCTCTTTGTACACTCGCTCTCTTCAAGGTCAGTCTCTGCCTTACTTCTCTTGGCATCTCCCCCTGGAGGAGTCTAGGTTGGTGCTGTCGTTCATAGTCAATACCCAAATCAATCCCATAAATGATTTTTTTAGTTACGTGGGGATCTGGCTGGCGATGGATGGCAGCTTGCCATGGGGGTCATAGAAAGGCTGCCTGGGAAAGTATCAAGTCTCTGGTGCTTCCAAATTCCCAACAGTTGTTAACTTTCAGGATTCAGAAACAAGGAATAGAATTTCCTGGGAATTCCCAAAATCATAGATTATTCTATAGCTTTCATAACACTTTATGAGTTTTTAAATAAGAATGAGAGACTATAATAAAGTGTGAATTATTTTTCTGTGATAAAAGTTTCAGAGGTTTTTCTGTAAAAGAAGAAAAAAGATATAGTAGTAAATGCATGGTTTATTATTATTTTTAGGAACAATATATTGTGACAAGATTATATATATTTTATTAACATGTAAAAAAGATCTCTACCTAATATAGATATTTTATAATAGAAAATGTTAAAGGAAGAGAACATTAATATAAAATGAATGCCAAATACAAATCATTTAGTGATTTAAGGATAATACCACAAATATTTAATATTTAAGTTATTCTTAAAGTGAAATAAAAAAAATTTTTTTTTAGGGGCCAGCCCCCTGGCCGAGTGGTTCAAGTTCTGCACGCTCCACTTTGGCTGCCCAGGTTCATGGGTTTTGATTCTAGGCACGGACCTACACCACTCACCAGCCATGCTGTGGTGGCCTCCCATATATAAAATAGAAGAAGATTGGCACAAATGTTAGCTCAGGGCTGATCTTCCTCAAGCAAAAAAAAGAATTTATTTTTAAATTTTCAGACACAAAAATTCACCCTTTTTGATGTATAGTTTTTTGAGTTTTGGCAAATTCATTGTCATTAACCATTGCCATAATCTAGATAAAGAACTGTGCCATCACCCTTTAAAAATAATAACATTCTCTTGTGCTCCTCCTGTGTAGTCAAACCTTTCCATATCATTAACCCCTGATCTGTTCTCTGTTCCTATAGTTTTGCCTTTTCCAGAACATCATATAAATGGAATCATAAACTGTGCAGCCTTTTGAGTCTTTCACTTAGCATAATGTATTGAAATTTATCCATGTTGTTGCATGTATCAGTAGTTTGTTCCTTTTTATTTTTGAATAGTATTCCATTGTAAGGTTGTACCACAATTTGTTTATTCATTCTTCGGTTGAGGGACATTTAGCTTGTTTCCAGTTTTTGGCAATTTTGAATAAACATTCATATACTGGTTTGAACATAGGTTTTCATTTCACTTAGGTAAAAACCTAGGAGTGTGATTGCTGGATCTATGGTAAGAATATGTTTAACTACCAAACTGTTTTCCAAAATGGCTGTGCCATTTTGCATCCCTTCCAGCAATGTATGAGAGTTCCAGTTTCTCCAACCCTATGAGCATTTGGTATTGTCAGTTTTTGTTTTGGCCGTTCTAATAGGTATGTAGTGGTATCTCATGGTTTTAATTAGTTTTTCCTAATGACTAAGGATGTTGAGCATCTTTCTCATGTGCTTATTTGTCATCTGTATATTTTCTTTGGTGAAGTATCTGTGCAAATCTTTTGCCCCTTCTTAATTGGGATGTTTGTTTTCTTATTGCTGAGTTTTCGGAGTTCTTTATATATTTTAGATAGAAGTCCTTTGTCAGATTTGTGATTTGCAGATATTTTCTCCCAGTCATTGGCTTGTCTTTTCATTCTCTTAATGGTGTCTTTTGAAGAGAAGTCCTTTTTTTTTTTTGGAGTATTGGCCCTGAGATAACATCTGTTGCCAATCTTCCTCTTTTTCTTTTTTCTCCCCAAAGCCCCAGACATAGTTGTATATCCTAGTTGTAGGTCCTTCTAGTTCTTCTGCGTGGGATGCTGCCTCAGCATGGCTTGATAAGTGGTGAGTAGGTCTGCACACAGGATCTGAACCTGCGAACCCTGGGCCGCCAAAGTAGAACTCTCCAGCCTAAACGCTGTGCCACTGGGCCAGCCCCCAGAAGTCCTTAATTTTGATGAAGTTCAATTTATCAATTTGTTTTTAATGAATTGTGCTTTTGATGTCATATCTAAGAACTCTGCCTAACCCAAGGTCATGAAGATTTTCTCCTATGTTTTCTTCTAAAAGTTTACAGTTTTTTATTTTCCATTTAGATTTGTGATTCATTTTTATATAAGGTATAAGGTAATTTTTATATAAGGTATAAAGTATAGGTCAAAATTCTTTTTTATTTTTGCATTTGAGTTGTTTCTTTTTTTTGTTTTTTTGTGAGGAAGATCAGCCCTGAGCTAACATCCATGCTAATCCTCCTCTTTTTGCTGAGGAAGACCGGCTCTGAGCTAACATCTATTGCCAATCCTCCTCCTGTTTTTTTTTTTTCCCCAAAGCCCGGGTAGATAGTTGTATGTCATAGTTGCACATCCTTCTAGTTGCTGTATGTGGGACGCGGCCTCGCCGGAGAAGCGGTGCGTCGGTGTGCGCCCGGGATCCGAACCCGGGCTGCCAGTAGCGGAGCGCACGCACTTAACCACTAAGCCACAGGGTTAGCCCCACATTTGAGTTGTTTCAGTTGTTTCATCTTCATTTGTTGAGTTCTCTCTATTGAATTGCCATTCGCTTTTGTCAAAAAATGATTGGTCATATTTGTGTAGGTCTGAAATGAAATTTTAAAATATGCAAAACATTAATTGCCCTTTCTGATAATCTTGATCTTTGTTTCATGACAAATTTTCAGATATAGAAAAATTTCTTTTATTTTGCGTTGATCTTAGTTGAATTATTAAACATGTGTCCAAAAGTATCTTCAAGTTGAGCACAAGGCACGTGTTGTTTTGTATAAACTCATTTCCTTTTTTAGTCATGAAAACATTTTGTGTGCTTGGCCCAATTTTGGTTTTGCCGTTGCTTTTACTAATCAATGCTGCTTTTACCCATTCAGATTTTGGATCAGTTTCTGATTTTGTGTCTTAGAATTCTGTAATATTCACGTCTTTTCTTTCTATTTCTCCTGTAGCAAATAGTCAAATGCTACAAAATGCCAGTGAATATTATTGGGTAGTATTTGAATAACTTAACACATGGATTTCCAAACAAAGTTAACAGCACTATACAGAATCACATGTCAGAATTGCCGGTATAAGGACATATTTTGCTTCCAAACTTGTTTCTTAGAATACTACTTGTAGGATTTGTGTATACTATATATATAAATGTATTAATACATATTTGCAAGAATGACTCACCATTAGCTGCAGACAGGGCATAAACACAGACTTATAACATGGCAACAGCTACAAGCAAGACTTGATTAGATTCTGACCACTTCTCTCCTGTGTGCTTCTGTCCTGGTTCCTAGAGATGTCAGCCTTAACTTTCAACTCTGCACCTTAGTTTCTTGCTCTTGTTTTGGACTTGGAGTCAGTGGATTCCTTCAAATCAGTAACATCTCTAGGTTGATTGTTAAGCTTTAATTCTCACCAGTGTTATAATACTTTGTGCTGTTTTCCCAATTTTTCAATTGATGTTTCTCAGGCTTTGGGATTCAGTAAACCGGATACATTTCTCAAGAAATGTTGGAAAGAAAGTTTTGCATGGAAACACTAGTTAAGAGATGTCACAAGGCAGGACTTGAGGAAAGCCAAGTGTTGTAGGGTTCCCTGGCGGGTAAGTTCCACAGGGCAGCCGCTGTCTCTCGTCCATCACAACGTCTTTGGGACCCAGCTTGGAGCCTGACCCACGGAAGGTGCTCCATGAAAGTTGGTGGCTGAGCAAATAACTTTCCAACCAATGGCTGTTTGGAAGCAGTGTGTAAATAACTTTGGCTAACAAAGATGGCTCAGGATCCGACTGAGTCTTTGGCTCAGAGCCATGGGGTGAGCTGAAGGCAGAACAACTCTTTTCCTCTCTGTTTTTTATTTAATAAAAAAGTCAAAGCTACAAAAAAGTTGAAAGGAAAATACAGTGAACTTCTGTATTTCCTGCACTAATATTCACCAAATGCTAACAATTTGTTACGTTTGCTTGACATTGTGTCATAGATTGTCCACAGTCCATGTTTGTTGGATCGTTTCCTTGTGATTAGATCGGTGTTAGCATTTTTGGTGGGAACCCCTGTTGCTTCACCTCAGGAGGCATGATGGGGCCAGTTACACCCAGTAAAGGTGATGCTGATAGCTTTAATTACCTGGTTAAGTTGGTGTCTGTGAAGGCTACTTTTGTTTTAAGGCAGAGGACTTTGGAAGGAACTTTTCACTGACTTTTGGGAATAGCTGACAGCCATTTTGAAAAGAGACTGAAAAAAAAGAAAAGAAACTGTTTCTCTGTCAGTTGTAGCTGCTATTGGGAAACATCTTGGTGTAGTTAAAAAGGTCCTGGGAGCCAGGAAACGGGGATTTGGGCCCAAGCTCTACAACCATCTATCCCCATGATTGTAGACAGGTTACATCATCTCTCTGGGCTGAGCAATTGTACGTAGAAGGAACTAGACTCAGAGAGGAGAAGCAGTTTGCCCAAGGCTGCTCAGCTTAGTGAGTGGCAGAGCTAGGATTCAAACCCAGTTCTGTTTGGGCCAAAGCCCTGCCCTTGCTGTTGTGCCGAGCTGCCTCCTCCGAAGTGGTTGGTCATCATTATAGTCTCACCAAGCCCTAGGCGCTAGTGCTGGGAGCCAAACAGAACACCAACCCTTGTAGGATCTGAAGTGGGAGAGAAGGTACATCTCTCTCACCCAGGTTCCTCTCCTGCACGAGGCAGGCTGTTTGGTTGGTTGGAAGGCCTGGGCACCTCAGGCAAGCTGGTAGGCGGGCTGTTGGACAGTCTTCGGTGACCTTTGGAATAAATGCTTTCGTGCATGTGTTACAAAGGTGAGCTGCTGGCACCGTTTCAGCCCACGCCTGCCCAGACAGGGAAGTACAAGAGTCATGTACCTGGCCCTGGCCCATGTTTTGGATCCCCAAACTGGCCTGTGAATCCCAAGGGCGATCCAGATGGATGGAGGAAGGTACTGCCACAGTGTCCCTGGGTTTCTGGGGGGAGGGAGACAGGAAATATTAAGAGGGGAAAAGTGTGCAGAGCCTTGCCAAGCAGGTCGCTGTGGGTGGGGAGACACCGCCTGTGTGCTCTGGGTGCCCCAGGATTTGGGTGGAGGTTCTAGAGGAAGCAGGCAGAAAGGAGGGCCGTGGCAGCGACTCAGGAGTGCTCCAGGCCTGCTCCTGCCAGCCTTCTGCTCTGGTGGCCCACCAGCCCACCCACCTGTCATCTTCCCAGTTAGCAGCTCTCCCCAAGGCAAGTAGCACCTGAGTACTTGGTGAGTAGTGTCTGTTCCCCATGCTATCCTGGTATCCTTCCCCAGAGCAGTTGTTTTGGGGAAAACAGTGGCTCTGGCTCAATCAGGATGTGGTTTGTCAAGGCCATGTTGTCCTATTGCTGTAGAGCTAAGAGTCCAGGAGAGTCAGCCTTCCCACGTTCCAGCTGCTTCTCCCTGCATTGTTTATCCTCACAGGCCTCCAGGGAAGGGGCTGAATTCAGGGCCAGGGCCAAAGTGGCCTGACAAGGAGCAGGCTGTGCTGTGTGGGCCCTGAGAGGAATCCTGGGGAGTCCTGCCCTTGGTTCATGGCCTCCTCAGGCCTTGCATCTTGGAGAGACCCCCAGGGCTCTGGCAGCCAGGTAGGCAGGGGCAGAGGGTGCCCCTCGGGAGAGAGAACCCCAGAGGGAAAGAGTGTTTACAGACGGACTCCCACAGACGGACTCCCCATCTTCACTGGTTGGACATTCAGGAAACAGTAGCAGTGCTTTACTTGATTCTTTCGAGGAGGAGCCCCTTCTCCCTCCCTTCAGACAGGACTGAAATCCCATACTAGGGGCCTGACGTGACCCCAATGTGTGAGGCCTTCCGCTCTCTCAATGAATTCCCTGAGTGTCGTCACTAAGTCACTCCCGCCTCAGCATTTCCCCATCTCCCCGCATACCCTTCCTCCTGGCTCTGAGGCCTGAAGAGTGAGATTGCAGTTTCTTGACCAGCTTTCTCGCTGAGCGCTCTTGCAGGCTGTCCTGCAGGCATAAAATCCAGAAGCTGCTGTCAGAACGATAGGAGAATTGGCAGGTGAGGGCTTGGGCCACTTTTCTGACTCTCCAAGGTGCTTTAAGGTTTAAAAAGTCTGTTCTAGGCTCCCTGAGATTTGAATACTCTTGTTTTAGTTGTCCATTCACTCCCTCACCTCTGGTTTTCCCTTTCCTCTTTTGGGGACTTCATGCTTTTCAAATATTTGTTAACTTGGCCCTTATCTGAGACTTTAGAAAGCAACCACTTGAAAAAGGAAAGGGAGAACAGAAAGTGAGTACTAAAGTCTTTTTATTTTATTTATTTATTTATTTTTTTTTGGTGAGGAAGATTGGCCCTGAGCTAACCTCTGTTGCCAATCTTCCTCTATTTTATATGTGGGTCACCCCACAGCGTGGCTTGATGAGCGATGTATAGGTCCGCGCCCGGGAACCCACCAACCCTTGGCCGCTGAAGCAGAGTGTGTAAACTTAACCACTACGCCACCAGGCCAGCCCTAAGTCTTTGAGATCCAACACCAGGGGAGCTTTGCTTCCTCTGGTGTCAACATTCACCTTTAGTTCCTGAGCTGGTTTCACTCAAGTGAGATCCAGAGTTTTTGTTATGGACAAAGCAGGAAGTTTCTGAAGGAGACTCCTGACTCTTCTACTCAGCTTCCGTTGCAAAAGACATTGATGCTTGTTTTAAAAACAGTTGCAACTACAAACATGTAAAAACTATTAATCTACCCCCCAGCACACTCCTCCTTCCTCCCCTCCCATTCCAGACTGTTTTCCCCTCACAATTGTTTATGTTGTTGGGCAAGTGTGTGTTAGCTCTGTGTTGTTGTCTTAAACAAAATGGGCATGAGGCAGATGTGCAGTTCCGCCACTTGCTGTTTCCTCCCATACGGCCATCCTGCCATGGCTCCACATCTGTGCCACCTGCTGCTCTTGAGGGTCTGCAGAAAATTCCATGACATGAATGTGCCAGAATGTTACATCTCGAAAGAGATTCTTGAGCCTTTTCTGCTTCATCTTGCTGCTCTCTAAAATAATGATATCTCATGTTTGTATCATGCTTTTTAAAACCTTTTTTTTCTTACTAAACACAGCACATATTCATTACAGAAAATTTAGAAAAGTCAGATAAACAATAACAGAAAAAATAAAAATCGCCCCTAGGAGGGGCCAGCCCTGTGGCGTAGTGGTTAAGTGCGCACGCTCCGCTTCGGCGGCCCGGGGTTCCCAGGTTTGGATCCTGGGTGTGTACCAACGCACCGCTTGTCAAACCATGCTGTGGTGGCGTCCCATATAAAGTGGAGGAAGGTGGGCATGGATGTTAGCCCAGGGCCAGTCTTCCTCAGCAAAAAGAGGAGGATTGGCATCGGATGTTAGCTCAGGGCTGATCTTCCTCACACAAAAAATAATTACCCCTAAGAGATACCCATCCTTAACATTTTGGCATATAAATTGTATAATACAAATGTTTTTCACATTTAATATCTCATTCGAGTCTTGCTGCCTCCATTAGGGAATACATCTGCGTGTTAGTCCCATCTCAGAGATGGGAAAACTGAGCCACAGAGAGCTTAGAAGGTTGCCCAGAGGTACAGAGCGTAGTAATGACAGAGCTGGGATATACTTATCATGCAGCACTAATGCACTTTCCACCATATCCCACTATCTTCTCACCTCCCGATAGAGAGGAGGGGTGCTGGGGGTCTGGATTTCAGCAAGGCCTGGGCAGTCCTTGTAATTTGTTGAATTGCCTTGTCCAAAAGTTAATAAACAGATGGCACCTAGAGGAAAGCATCTCATGACACTTTGGCCCCTCATTGACTTAGGAGAAAAGATAGAAGATGTGCTCCTCGGATTTAAAGTATTCCAATGCATTAGCTTCATCTTGATTATTGGAGTTTTAGGAGCTACACGTTAAGAGGGCATGATAAACTAAGGAAGAAGAGAGATGGGGAAACTGGCAAGTGACAGATGCTGCAGTGACTGAGAGGTTTCACCTGGAGATGATGGCTTTGAGGAGAAAAAAGCTGCGGGCTGAGACTTGGTGACCAGAGGCCAGGCAGGACAGGGCTAGGGGTGGAAGTTAGTTGGAGGGAGGGTTCACTCACCAGGATACGGAAGACTTTTTTGCAGTAGAGGAGCGCAGGAATGGAAGCGAGGGACAATACAGTAGAGTGGGTGAGAGGGCCCACCCTGAAGGCAGACTGGGTCCTGGCTCTGCATCCTGGCTCGGGTCGTGAAAATTCCTTTACACTCCTTGCTCCGGTTTTCTCATCTGTAATTGGGGATGATAATAGTACCTGCTTCGTAGTCCTCACTTGTGAAGCCTAAGTGAATCACTATACGTAAGGAGCTTACAGTAATGCGTGGCTCAGAGAAACGCTATGTACTTTGTAGTTCAAGCAGAATTTGAGTAGGCTCCCCGTAAGAAGAATGTAGGAGATTTTCTGCGTGCATTCGGCTGTGACCTGCTTCCCCAGCCTTTTCTGGTCCCTGCCACCCTGGTTTGCTCGTGTCTCGCTCCACCTCCCTCTCCTGGACCTGAGATCCTGCATTTCCCCCAGCTGGAACACCCTACTCTTCAGTCTGCCCACTCCCCAATTTTATTTTCTTCTCTGAACTCTTTTAAGTGTTTTCTCTAATGAGCGTATTTGACTGTTAAGGTCATTTCTGGATGACCCAGCTCTCCTCCACCTTGAACCTTCCCTGAGGCCTCCAGCAGAGGCCATTTCCTCCTCCTCAGCGCTCAGCCACCCTCCTCCTCTTCTCCCACTTGTGTACAGCCTTCCCTGTGGTAGTTGCAGGTACTGGTCTTATCTTCCTCCCTTTCTGGAGTGTAAACAATTTAAAGGCACCTAAGGATTTGTCACCACCTCCCCACCCCCTACCCTGAGGCGAGCTGAGGCTGGGGAATGACCAAGGCCTCCTTCCATTGAGTACTATTCTTGCAGTCTGCTCAGTGAGAGGATTTTAGAGTCAAAAGGGGGATAGAAGCGCCCAACACTCCCTCCCCATGGAGAATATGAAGCCCAGAAAAATGAACCACCTCCTCTAAGGTCACCTGGCAGATTAGCCAAAGAGCCAGCCCAGACCACAGCTAGGCTCCTCAGCCAGCTGTTTCTGGACTCCCTGGTTTCCTCTCCATTGCATTTCTACCAATTTATCATAATCCTGATGAGCTCCTCTTTTGACTGGAAAGGTCTGGAGAGCAGAGTTGGATGCCCCTGGAAAACTGAAGCCCAGGGACAAATGATCTGTACGGGGCTGCTTCAGGCTGGGGCCATGAACAGAAATCTTTTTTCCAGTTATAAAAGGTTGTTCATTTATTCAACAAATATTTATTGAGCAGTTACTATCTGCCAGTCACTCCTCTAAGACATGAGGATCAACGTGAGTCTAACAGATGAAAATCTCTGCCTTGTGGGGTTTATATTCTTTTGAGGAGAGACAAGCAGTAAACAAATGAGAAAAAAAATACACACACCTATATGTGTGTGTGTGTATACATATATGTATACACACACGCACATACATACTATTCCAGATAGTGGTAAGAGCTGCAGAAAAAATTAAAGCAGAGAAGGGAAATGGAGTACCCGAGAGTGGGCTGGGGTAGTTTTAAATAGGATGGTCAGGTGAACTGTCACATTTGAGCAAAGCCGTAAGGAGATGAGGCAGCAAGCCACGTAGATAGATACCTGGGGGAAGAACATTTTCAGCTGGAGGGAATAGCTGCAAAGGCCCTGAGGCAAGATATGCCTGCTGTGCTCAGGACCAGCAAGGAGGCCATGTGCCTGGTGCATAGTATACCAGGAGAGGAGTAGTAGGCAGGAGCACCAGTTCCAGAAGGCCTTGCAGGCCAGTGTAAAACTGGACAGGAAGCTCCTGGAGGGATTTGATCACAGGAGGGACAGAATCTGACTTAAAAGGATCACTCTGACTGGTGTGTGGAGAGTAGTGGGGTGAAGCCAGAAGCAGAGAAGCCAGTTAGGAGGCTGTTGCAATAATCCAGGCAAGAAATGATGTTGGCTTCTCCCAGGGTCATAGCAGTGGAGGTGGTGAGAAGTGATTAGATTCTGGGTATTTATTAAAGGCAGAGCCATCAGATTGGGTGACTCCAGCATATTGGCCTGGCCAACTAGAAGGTTGGAGTTGCCATTTACTGAGATAGGAAAGACCTTGGAGGGAAGGCCAAGGGTTTGGTTTTGGATGTGTTAGCCTTGTGATACCATTGGGCATCCATGTGGAGATTTCAGAGAAGCTGGGACTGGAGAAATAAATATGGGAGTCATCAATGTATTGAAGGTATCAAAAGCCACGAGCCAGCGTAAGATCATGCAGGGAGGGAGCGTAGATGGAGAATGAAAGAGACCTTTAGAGATTGGGAAGAAAATTGCTGACTGGGACCAGCAAAGGAGATTGGTAAGGAGCAGCCAGTGAGGTCAGAGGAAAACCTGGGAGCCAAGTGAAGAAGAGGTGTTAAGGAGGAAGGATCCAACAGTGTTCACATGATCTGATGGGTCAAGTAAGATGAAGATAATACATGCTCGGTACAGAAAGTTTAAAAAGTACAGCAACATAAAAACAATAACCTACCACTTTGTTCATACAGGGAAACTTCTCATTTTTTTCTCTACTCATTTTTATGGGAATTATGCTGTATAGTTTTGTATTCAGCTGTTTTTCACTTAACAAGCTATTAAATATTCTATGGAAACCTGAGTTTAGTGGCTGGATAATACTCCATTTTCTGAGGGTGCCCTAATTTATTTAACAATTCCTTTATTACTGGGCGTTGAGTCATTTCTGTTATTTTTCATTATTATTAATGTTTTTCATTATTATAAAAATTGATTTCGTTATTATAAACAACACTGCATTGAACAGCCCAGTACATTTTCCTGTGAGCGGAATTACAAGGTCAAAGGACATGTACACTTTTGGATGAGGCTTGAACTTGGGAGCCAGTTTCTCCTGGAGAGCTGACTGATCCTGGCTTAGCTGTAAGGTTCTTCTGTGTCTCTTCTCCCCTTGGGGAGGTTCAGAAGTCACTCAGCGCTGCTGACCCGTGTTTCTGCCCTCCCCCCTCCAACTGTGAGTCCCATTTCTCCTGGGCCAGTCAGAGTTTCCTTCCCTCTTACTAGGCCTGACCACTCCCTTGGTGCACTGCCCCTTTCCTTGCCACCAGCCTCTGTCCCTTCACCCAGTTTGTGCGTATGGCCAGCAGGAGTTAGTTAGAGCTTCCCTCAGTGGGTCATTGTAGTGTTAAAATGAAATAACCCATTGTAGGTGCTTAACACACTTTAGTCCTGTTCGCCCTCCTGTCACTGGGTCAATTAGATGAGATTATGTACATGAAGGTGCTTCCTGAACTTTAAAGGGGTGGCCGATGTCCTAGTCTTAGTTGTTTAAAAAGAAGAGGGTGTGAGTAGTGGTGTCTAGTCCGTGGCCTGTAGCCACGTAGCTAGCTCGTAGAGCAGGGCCACTGATCCACAGGTTGGTGTGCTGCTCTCGAGAGCTGTGTGTCAGAAGTTGGGGGACTTGGATGGAATCGTCAGGCCCAGGAATGTGCCTGTTCATATCAGTTGGCCTCCTGCCAAGCAGTGCCAGATGCCACGTCTGCTCCCCAGATATGTGTGTGCCCTAGCTGGGAATCACTCAGACCAGAACAGTGCTGGGAGGCTGGAGCCAGGGGAGGTCAGAGCAGGCAGGGGCCTCGGAGATCCTCTGATCTGACATTTTACTCAGTGAGGGCACGGGTGGGGTGGTGGAGAGGCACTCAGCATTGCCTCATGCCTTGATTCCTCAGCCTGGATCCTTCCAGGAACAGGACAGGCAGCTGCTTCCTAGACCCAGCCTTCCAGGGCTCTAAGAGGTGGCCTTCTTCCTCCTGCCGATGCCCCAGCTGGGTTTACTGTGACCCTGGCCTCTCAGAGCCCTGCTGAAATCATCTCCATTCTGCCCTCCACAGCAGACAGAGGAATTCTTTTTTAAATGCAGCTCTGATCCTGCCCATCCTCTTCATAACCTTCCCAGGCTCTCTACTGCTCTTCAGATAAACAGTCACATCCTTAACTTGCCCATTGAGGCCCCAAGTGATGTCCAGTCTCAGCTAGACCAGCCTCCCTGCCCTCTCAGCACACCAGCCACACGGCCCTTCTTTCTACCCCTCGGAGGGTCCATGCCGTCCTCCTCCTTCCTCGGGCCTCTTCACATCACTCTTCCCCCATTGTCCTGTAACCCTACAAGCCTGCTTCTCCATCAGAGTCCGTGTTCTCAGGAACACCTCCCCTGACCACCCACACTAGGCTAGTGCGCTCTGAGTGTGCCCCCACTGCACTCAGCGTTTGTCCTTCAGAGCCCTCGTCATCGTTCACAGTTATGTATTTGTGTTGGTTTCTTGAGTGATGTAGCCTGGCACATGATGCTAGGTGCTTAACAAACATTGGTTGAACGAGTGAATGAAAGCAGCTGGCAGGGACCAGAAGAAGAGTGGTGAGGCATTGATGCCATCAGCAGGCATGAGCACCTGAGGTCCTCAGATGCGAAGCAGTCTGGAAAGGTCCCCTGGTGTGGCCCTCTGCCTGCTGGCACAACCACCCTTACCTCTGAAGCCTTCTCTGAGTGGTGATGGTCCTCAGCACCCTTAAATCTTCTGGTAGGAGAGATCTGGATCTCTTCTGGAACCTGGGCAGGCCTTTCTTTTACTTCATCAGTCTCTCTCAGCCTGCTAATTCAGTTTTCTTTCTTCAAAACACTTTTTAAAATGTTTTTCCCTTTTCCCCCCATCATAAAAGTATCTCATGCTCTTTGTAAAGAATTTGGAGAACACAGAAAAGTGGAATTAAGAAAATAAAAATCACCTATACCACTACCCCAGTGAGAAAAGAACCATTAACATTTTGGGCCATGTCTTTCCAGTTTTGTTTCTATGCATTATGTACATGTTTTGACATCACTGAGATTCTATTGTTTGTGAAAACTGTAGATATTTGGTATCTCCTTAGCCTTTAGTGGCTACACTCAGAGGCAGCTGGGCCGGGAGAGTTGATGGCTGGTGCCTCTCCCCTTCTGCGGGCGGGCGGGCACACTCAGGGCCCCGTGCTGATCCCGGGTTCAGAGCCCTCTTTCCCACTCAGATCTCTTCTCCGAGCACATTTTCAGTAGCTCCCTGAAGCCCGCTTTACCTTTTGTTTTAGTTTAGCTCCACTCCACGGGGTTTAGGGACTCTCTTGGTGGAAATGGAAGAATTAGAGAGTGTGAGGAGCTCCATGTAATCCCCCGAGGCGAGCCAGCAGTAATGATAGTCGCAGCAGCCGCAGTGCCTATTGGTTGGGCATTTACTATGTATCCAGCACTGTCAAGCAGTTGCTGTTTGGTTATTTAATCTTCACGATGACTGCTCGGGTTAGGTGGTAGTATGCCACTCTCCTGGCTGTCTTTTCTCTGGTTCCAGCACCCTTTCAACAAAACCAGCCCCAGGCCACTCCTGGGGGTTGGCTTCAGGTGACCTGCTGGGGTGAATCCATTTCAGCAAGAAGGCCACACAGGCCTCTCTTGTGCCCTGAGGGAATGGAGTGACCTGAATTGGCAAATGGGGAGCTCCACGGAGAGCTCTGTGGAGTTGCTGGTCTGGAAAACCAGGGCACTGGGTCAGCACCCGGGTTAATAATTGATTGGAAAGCTTGGAAGAGAACCAGCCAAGCCCATTCTCCTATGGCCTCCCTCACTGCTGCTCCTGAAAGCACTTGCCGGGGACATGGGGCAACCTCTGGCCTTTATCTGGAGGCTGCTGACCCTCCTCCCCCTGTAGTGGGGGGAAGGAGGAAATGATAGCAGCTGGGTCAGCTGCACTGGCGGGGGACAAGAAGTGAAGGAGAGTTTGGGCCCATCTCCCTGAACAAAGAAACACGGGCCCAGAATAGGAGCTCCATGTCAGTTCTCTCTTCTCACAGTTGACTGTAAGGCAGAGAATTGGGAGATTCGGGGTTTGTTCAGGTCTCTGGAATTCCAGCAGGCGAGCACATTTCTAGACCTGGAATATCTCTTGCTCCGTATAATCCCCTAAGACGAGCCAACAGTGATGTTAGTAACAGCAGCCACAGTCCCTATTGGTTGGACATTTGCTATGTGTCCAGCACTGTTAAGCAGTTGCTGTGTGATTATTTAATCCTCATGATGACTGCTCAGGTTAGGTGGTAGTATCCCAATTTTAGGGCTGAGAAACTCTGAGGGGAACTCTTAGTCTTCTCCTGACTGCAGAGGGAGGGGCAGAGGCAGGGTTTGAACCCAGGCCTGGTACAGAAGCCCGTGAAATTAACTTCTATGGAGTATTGCATCTCCAGGGCAATACATGAAAACTGATACAGTGGCAAATGCTACAACTGAAAACAGTCTGACTACAGTGAATGTGTTTAGTCTGTTATTCATTCGACAAGTGTATGCTGAGCACCCACTAAATGCCAGGCACTGTGCCAGGTGCTGGGGACCTACCCTAGCAAGACAGAGGGCTTTGTCTGGGAAACTGATAACGTGGGAAGGCCAGACCAGTGAGCAGACATTGCAGTTGGAGCAGTAATCGCAGGTTTGGAGGGCCTGGGTCTGGGTTGTGGCAGGAAGGAACAGAATGGGGCTAGTCAAGGAGCTTCCTAAAGGAGGGAGGTGCAGGTGGGTCTTGAAGGAGGCTAGGCTTTAGCTAGTGGAGGGGGTAGCATTCCAGGCGAGGCTAGTGCGAGCCTCCGTGTTCAGGGGGTGATGCTGGAACACGGGGCGAGTGGGATGGGGCTGGAGAAGGAGCCAGGGACCAGAGCCTGTGACTGTCTTGAGCACACAGCAGTCATTTTCTGGCAGGGAGGATCCAGAAGGGCTGTGACCAGGGTGTTCCTGACAGAAACAGTTGGGGACTGGCAGCTAGACAAAGGATTCAGGGGTGATGGCTCCAGACTGAGGCTAAGAGCAGCTTCCAGATCCAACAGGGTGGAGACATACCAGCTTTTGGTCCAGTCTTACCCAGCACCACATGCGAGGCACACAACGTAGTAATTAAGACCTGAGCTAACCTTCCTGAACTCAAATCCTGCTCCTCTAGTTACTGTGTGACCTTAAGCCAGTTACTCTCCTTCTCTGTGCTGCAGTTTCCTCATCAGTTACATGGGGATAATAATAGTACCTGACTCGTAGGGTTGTTGTGAGTATTAGATGTGTCGGTATGCACAGAGCCTGGTGTGTAGTAAGCCCTCAGAGAATGGAAGCTGGTAGCGTTGTGGTGGAGGTGGGGAGCCTGAGGCTTGGAGCTGTGACCCAGCTTGGGTTCTGGTGCAGGGAGAGGCCTTTCAGGCTGTGCCACAGGTGGATAGGCCCCTGGCACACTGACTGACCCCACTCAGAGCATACAGCCTGCCGGTGGGCGTCAGGGAATGAATCTCCATTTCCTGATAATGACTAGACCTGATGGGAAGGAGTAGGGCCCCAGGTGGCTTGCTAGCTTGGGCCGGGTCGCAGACCAGGCCTCTCTAGAGCTCTGGGTCATTTGGGTTAAGCTCCTAACTATCCCTCTGCCCATGAAATTTACCTGCCCAATGGGAAATGGACGGAGTCGTGCCCCTCATCCCACTGTAGCTCCCGGGAGGCCTGAATTTCTTCTTGGGCCAAGAGAGTGGGTGTTGGAATGGGAGCACTGGGGCTGCTTGCACAGCAGGCTTGTGTGTGTGTGTGTATACACACAATGCACATGTGTGTGCATGCCAGAATCAGAGTCGTCCAGGCATTTGTTTTGTAAGAAATTCTCTTGCAGAGACTCCATCTTTTGTCCATGAGCAGCAGAGCAGCCCCCCTCGTTCTGGCTGCAGGACCCTTGTGCTGTGTGGGGACAGCACCAGCCTCTTAAGTGGGGCAAAGCTGTGGCACAATCAGAGGGTTTCTGGCTCTGGCACAGTGCTGGGGGCTGGCAGTAGCGAAAACCAGGGTTTCTCGGCCGCATAAAAGTTAACCTAGTACCAGAGTGTGCTATTTTGAGTGCTGGGGCTGAAGAAGGGAAGAGGAGACTAGGGTTCGTTGCAAGGAGAGTGGTGGGTGGGGTGGCAGCTACTGTGAAAATCCAGCCTCTGGGCCTCTGCCCAGGGGTGTGGGGAGAGGGCCTGGGGGTCAGAGTAGCTCCTGGCTGGGCAAGCTGAGAACCGTGGTGGGGCGGGGGCAGCCTTGGCTGCTGGGTAGGTGGGGAGACCTCAGCTGTAAATGGAACACTTGGGACTGTGTGAAAATGGATGGCTTCTGGCAAAATGCAGGGATGGGCCACAGCACAGCGGTTCCATCTAAATATGAAACAGCACAAGGGATGTGTGTGGGATTTAGAACTACCAGACTGCAGCTCCCGTCTTCCTTCGGCTGGGGTCCTTAAGGAGTCATAGCCAGAAGAGACAGCTCCGGGCTGGAGAGGAACATCCTCCTGGAATCCAGGAACCCTGGCCCCATATCCAAAATTCTAGCCAGAGCCCAGAACCACGTCTGATTTCAAGAGGCAACCACTTGCAGCCCCAGATACTGAGAACAGTTCCTCTGGTCACGGTGAAATAACCTTCTCCAGCTGGTATGTGGAAGCGGAAGCTGAGGCTCAGGGCTGTGTAAGGTGGCCCAGTGCACATAGCTCCTCGGGCCAGGCCAGGCTTGCACCCCACGGTGTTTGATACCCTGTGGCCTTCTGCTTCATCCTCGTGTGTGTTCTCCGAGAGACACCATGTCAGGTTCCACAAGCCTAGGCTTTTTGTCACTTTCCTCATCTGCTCAGGGGAGCTCGCAAGGCTTGCCTTATGGGGGCTCATGAGGATTGCGCAGAGCCTGTCTGTCCTGTGCCCAGCAGGTACCTGATGGGTAGTGGGAGCTCAGTCAGCTCCTCCCCCTCCTTCCAGGATTCAGTCCTGACGATGAACTCTGTCCTGTCTCCCCAGGGTCACTCAGAGGATCAGAGAATATGAGGGAATGTGTGAGAAAATATTTTGTCAGGTGTCTATACAAGGCAGTGTTGTCGTTTTTCCTCCTGTTTCTACCTGCTAAGGGGGACTGTAAATCCTCATGTCCCTCTCTGCCCAGCTCTCATCACCACAGCCTGGTGTGCATTTCCCGTGTCCACTGACACCCAAGCTACACGGATCCCAAAACAGTTTGTTCTAATCAGCCTCATAACACTTATCCCTCTGGTCAGTGCCACCACTGTGCTCAGGGCTCTTAGAAGTCACATTGTATGACCCTTCTGTCACCATGCTGCCTGTCCTCATGATGCTCCTCCTCAGGTATCTCCTGTAGCCCCTTCAGCCATAGGCCTGGTTGAGGGTCTCTCACCCCTCACCTGCCCTGCCTCCTCCACCTCGAGACTTTTCTGTCCTGGAGCATGAAGAATCAATGTCTCTGGTCCTTGTTATTTGGATAACAGCTCGTTTTTTTAGAGTTGAATGCATGCCACACAGCAGTCACAGAGTGCTATGGTGATCATCAGGGTCCTTTTCCCAGTGTTGTCACCAACCTCCTCCTGACAATCCCACTCTCCTCTTTAGCTAAGTGTCCTTATATCCTGTTAGTTCAGTTAGGATTGTGTTCAGCTGCATGCAACTGAAATCTGGCAAATGGTCCCTTGTATAACAGGTGTTTAATTTTTCACCTAATAAATAGTCTGGAGATAGGCATTTCAGGGCTAGTTCAGCAGCTCTGTGATGCCGTAGTGACCAGGCTCCTTCTAACTTTCTGCCCCACCCCTTTAACCTGTCTTCTCGTGCTCAGAAGGTAGCTGTTACACCCCCAGGCACACTATTCCTATTCCAGGCTCCAAGGGGGAAGGGTAAAAATTTGTCTCTTTTATCAGGAAAGAATAGTATTTTCAGAAGGCCCTCCCAGTAGATTTCTCTTTACATATTGTTGGTCAGAATTATGTGACATGAACCCTGTACCTATGAGATAACTTGGCAAATTAAGGGTTTAGCTAGGCAGGTGGCTGATCCAAAGAAAATTGGGACTCAGTAAGAAAGAAGGGAGAATGGTATTGGGTAGACGACTGAGAGTGACTGCCCCGGACTGGCACTTGTAGTCAGAGCTGTGTGGCGGGAACTGAACCTCTGAGCGTTTCCTTTGCTCTAGTGCTGGTGATTCCCTAGTTTAATGGCCAGGAATGATCAGGGATTGATCCTTGAGGAACTGATTTGTGCTGACCAAACTCAGATCCCTGTGAGGGGACAACTCACGCAGTGTGAAGGAGTGAAGCCGCCTAGGGAGTGACAGCAGGAAGTAGTGGAGACGGTGCCAGTGGTAAGCACATGCCTGGGTAAAGGGGTGGCTGCTGCTCAGGTCCTGGGGTGGGTGCCAGGGGCATGCAGGCACCCAGTGGCCAGGTAGGCCCAGTTTTCAATAGAAGCCAGAAAGCCAGATTGTTTTTTAAGCTTATTTTTTTTAACTCTATTTTGAAAAAAGTCTAGTGTGGTTACTGAAATATTGCAAAGATCATACAGAGTTCCCATATACCCTTCATCCAGCTTCCCTAATGTCAGCATCTTAAATGTCATACACTTAAGAAATCTAAGAAATGAACGCTGAAACAATACTATTAACTAAACCAAGCAGACTTTTTTCGGAACTTACCGTTTTTTCCGCTACTATCCTCTTTCTGTTCCAGGATCCAATCCACCATCCTGTGTTGCATTTAGTTGTTATGTCTCCATAGTATCCTGTCTGTGAGACTGTTCTCAGTCAGAAAGCTAGAGTTTTACAAGACTTCTCTTAAGTTTTCCTATTCTACTGTAATAATTTGGAAATTATACATTCTATTTGTGGTATCTTAGTGATTATCTTTGAAATTTTTCCGTGTATGTTTGACTGAACTACAAAGTTTATCAGGGCTGGCCCCGTGGCTTAGCGGTTAAGTGCGTGCACTCTGCTGCTGGCAGCCCGGGTTCGGATCCCGGGCGCGCACCGACGCACCGCTTCTCCGGCCATGCTGAGGCCGCGTCCCACATACAGCAACTAGAAGGATGTGCAGCTATGACATACAACTATCTACTAGGGCTTTGGGGGAAAAAATAAATAAAATAAAAAAATTAAAAAAAATAATAAAGTTTATCAGCATCTCCAGCTGTCTCCTGAAAAATCAAAGGACTTGAGCAGTTGAATGCTGATCACTCCCTCTCATCTTTTACGTTATTGCTTGTTAAGTTTTGCCTTTTAATTTTATTCAAATTTAAATTATTTTTAGAATAGGTAACGTGCCTATAGTTCTGAATTTAAAAGGTACAGTGAAAAATGTCTCTCCTATCAGTGACCCAGACACTCCCTCCCCAAATGCAGCCAGTGCTCCCAGTTCTTATGTAGCCCTCCAAAGCTATCTTACACATATACAAGCAAACACAGCTTCAGTATATCTTTTTTGCATGGAGTATAGCTCTCTTCACTTCATTATGTAAATTGCTCTCTCCATTATATTTTAGAGATACTTCCATATCAGTCCATAAACATCATCATTCTTATTGGTGGCTGCATAGAATTCCATGTTTCCATATCATAATTTATTTAGTAAGTTCCCTGTTAATGGACATTTAGCTTGTTCCCCACCTCATACTAGTTAAATAATACTGTAGTGAATAACCTTGTACTAATACTTTATGTCATTTTGCTTAAGTGGAAGTATAGCTGTAGGGTACAACCTAGAAGTGGTATTTCTGGGTCAAAGGGAATGTGCACCTGTAATTTAGATAGTCGTAGCCCAATTATCATCTTTAGAGGTTGTACCAATTTACCCTTCTACCTTTCCATCAATGTGTGGGATTATTTCTCCATATGCTTAGCAAAAACGTGTTAGCATTTGGGGCCCACCCGGTGGTATAGTGGTTAAGTTCGTGTGCTCTGCTTCGGCGGCCCAGGGTTCACAGGTTTGGATCCCGGGCGCAGACCTACGCACTGCTTATTAAGCCATGCTGTGGCAGGTGTCCCACGTATAAAGTGGAGGAAGATGGGCACAGATGTTAGCTTAGGGCTAATCTTCCTCGCCAAAAAAAAAGTGTTAGCATTTGTTTTAATCTGATTGTAAAAAGTATTATTTCATTGTTGTTTTAATTTGTGTTTCTCTTTTTATGAATGATGTTGAGCATCTTTCCAAATGTATATACCTTTTCTGTATACATTTTTCATATCCCAGGCCCATTTTTCTATTAGATTGCTAGTCTTTTACTTATTAATTGTAGGAAATATTTTAGGGAAACTAGCCCTTTGATGAGAGTTGCAAATATTTTTCCCAGTTTATTATCTGTTTTTTCTCTTACGATGGTTTTTTACCATGTAGAAAGTTTATATTTTTATATAATGAAACTTATTAATCTTTTACCCATCATCTTTATTTTTTTTTTTTAAAGATTTTATTTATTTATTTTTTCCTCCCAAAGCCCCAGTAGATAGTTGTATGTCATAGCTGCACATCCTTCTAGTTGCTGTATGTGGGACTCGGCCTCAGGATGGACGGAGAAGTGGTGCCTCGGTGCGCGCCCGGGATCCGAACCCGGGCCACCAGCATCGGAGCGCACGCAGTTAACCACCAAGCCACGGGGCCGGCCCAACCCATCATCTTTTAACCCATAAAGTTTTTATGAGTTTAGTGTTAGGCTTCGCTCTTCCGCACCTCAAGACTACTTTTATAGTTTATGTATTTTTTTTAATAGTTTATCTATTTTTGTTTTAACTTGAAATTTTAAAATTTATTTAGCCCTTGGCTTGGTATAAGGTGTGAGGTAGGGATCCAGCTTAATTTTTCCCGATGGCTACTTGGTTGTCCCAATACCATTTATTGAAGAATCCATCTTTTCCTTTTGATTTGAAGTGCTGTCTTTATAACATATTAAAATTTCATGTGTGTTTGCATCTATTTATGGACTCTGTATTCTCTTTTATTGATTGTCTATTCATGTGCCTGTACCACACTGTTTTAATTATTGTAGCGTTACTATAATTCTTTTTATTCCTCTCCAGCTAATTCCCTATGATGTTTGCCAGAGTGCTTCTACCCAGCCTCTTTGCTTTCTTCAAGTCCCATCTTGACTCTTAGTAGACAACTGTCCCTCCTACTTTATTAACTAAAAAGAGTGGGGCCATTCTGGGTGAGCTTTAACCCTCCCCAACTGCTATGATACTTCTTTATATTTTCCTCATCCGGCATCCTTGAATTATTCCCCTCCCATCAATCATCCTGCCTCAGCTTCCCCGTTGATCTTCAGACTGCCTTTCTTTGCAGACCTCTCCTCCATCCACAGCTTACTTGAGTCTCCTCTAGTCCAAAAAACCTTTTCCTGGCATTACTGCTTTCTCAGGCCAGCATCCTCTTGTACGTTCCTTTCCTTGACATATTAACCAAAAAATTAGTCTCCATTCACTGTCGTGGCTTCCTCACTACCACTTATTCTTTAGAGCCCAGGTTTCCATCCCAACCACTTGGCAGAAACTTGTCTCACAAGATCATTGATGACCTCACAGTCACTGAATCTAGGGGTCATGTGTCAGTTTATCACCCTTAAACTCTGTAGCATTTGAGACAGTTGACCTCTGCCCCCTGAAACAGCCCTTCCCTTGGCTCTGAGACGCCCTGCTGTCCCAAGTCTCTCCTGCCTCTGGCCACTGCCCTGTTGTCTGCTCTGGTGCCTCTTCCTCTGTCCTTCCTTGACATGTCACTCTCTCTTTTGGTGAACTGAATCCTTTCCTGTGGCTGTCACATCAACAAAGATGCCCTTAAGTCTACAGATTCCCAGCTCCCCTGCTCTTAGACTCTGGGGCTGAATTTCCAAACTGCCTTTAGGAGACCAACTAAGAGGTTACTGTGTCAGTCCAAACGAGGGAAGATGAAAGCCTGCTGAAAAGGAATGATTACAGGGAATCATTTACTATCAGCTGCAAGTTGCTTTGCTATGGAGCAGTGGTTCTCAAGCTTGGCTGCACGTTACAGTCACCAGGGGAATTAAAAATAAATATCCTGAGCCAGCCCTGATGGCCTAGTGGTTAAAGTTCAGCGCTCACCGCTCCGGCGGCCAGGGTTCATTTCCCAGGCGTGGAACCACACCACCCGTCTGTCAGTTGCCTGCTGTGGCGGCGGCTCACATAGAAGAACTAGAACGACTTACAACTAGGATATATAGCCATGTACTAGTGCTTTTTGGGGAGGGAGGAAAAAAAGAGGAGGATTGGCAATAGATGTTAGCTCAGGGCGAATCTTTCCCTGCAAGTAAATAAATAAATAAATAAAATAAAATAAAGATCTCAATGCCCAAGCTGCTCCCGAAACCCAGTCAAATGAGAATCTCTGGGGATGGACCCAGACATCCATATTTTTAAAAACTCCCCAGTGATTCCAGTGTACAGCCACCTTTGCAAGCCTAGAGTGGGGTAAGAGAGAGGGAAGAGTCTCAGCTGACTCCCGCTTTCTGGCTTTGATAAGTAGGTAGATGGGCGTGTGGGTCACTATAATAGGGATTCCCAGAGGAAGGGCAGGTTTGGGGGAAGATGATGGGTTCTGTTTGGATAGATTTAGTTTGAGCTGCCTATGGGACATCCAAGAGGAGTCTCACAGATGCTTGAATCTCCCTAAAGCAGGTCTTTTCTGCTCCTGATCCTTCCGCCAGGCCTGCACTGCTGCAGGACGGAGTCCAGTCGCTCCCAGCACCAGGGCAGTTGAAGTGCACATGCTTGGATACAGCTCACCTTCCCAGCCTTCCCTCCAAATTGTCTCTCCTATATCACCCCACTCCCTAGCCAACAGGACTCCTCACCATTCCCTGTTGTGCTGCCTCTGAGTCTTTTCTTTTGCTGTATCACCAGGACAAGTTCCATACTATCTCTGGTCAAAATCCACCCCACTCTCAAGGCATCTCCCATAGCACCTCATGATCTTACCTCCTCTGTCTGTGGGATTTGTGGACAATATTTTACTTGCTGAGGGTTGGAGCTGCCTCCTACTGGGTGATATGGGCATGGGGGTCATCGCCCAGTAAGCCTACTTGGAAAGATTCCTGGACAGAGTGCATCTCCCCTTGCCTGATGGCTGTGCCATTGAGGATCTAGTTGCAGATCTGCTGTCAACTGTGAACACAGCGTAGCAGGGGCTCATGTCTTTTTTTCCACACCCAAACACAGAAAGGATAGGACTCACTCCCTTCAAGAACTCTGGCTTGGGAGAGCAGTGATTCTTGGGTCTGAGTGCTGGTGGGTTCAGGATGGGAGTTGGGAGGCGTGTTACATATTGGGATCTCCTGGGGGACTGGAGAGTTCTAAAAAGCCCCTCAGGCCATTCTGATGTGGCTCCTGTTGACTCAGGAGGCTCAAGAGCAGGATGCAGCAGAGGAGGCAGGGAAAGGTGGCACAGTGGTATCTCACCCTCTCTGGTTAATGGAGACTGCTCTTACTCCAAAGACCTGCTGCAGGAGCCAAGTTGACAAAGGGTGGGAGGGGAAGTGACTTGAGATGCAAAGAGTGGAGGTGATGGGATAGCACTGCAGGGATGAGGCTTTCCTGCTCTGAAGGAGCAGGGGAACCCCCTTCATCCTGTCCCCTGGATGGTAGCCCTCAAGCATGCCCCACTCCCATCACCCTCTCCACCTCCTCTCTGCCTCCCCCAACTTCTTCCTGTCTTCCCCTTTTCCCAGGCTGATGGGAACTGCCCTGTAGAGGTCCATCTGCGTTCAGACCTAGATGATGCCAGAGCTATGACCGGGCCTGCAGGCGTAGCGCCGAGGGGAAATCAGCCATGGAGCAGCCACCGGAGGAAGCCCCTGAGGTCCGGGAAGAAGAGGAGAAAGAGGAAGTGGCAGAAGCAGAAAGAGCCCCAGAGCTCAATGGGGGACCAGAGCATTCATTTCCTTCTAGCAGCTATGCAGGTGAGGAGGGGCTGGCAGGGGATGTGGGCAGAGGAGGCACAACTGGGCGGAACAGGGAACCTGGCCTTCTGCAGACAACATCCTGGGGGTGCAGAGTAGCAGAGAGGTTAAGGATGGGAGCTAGACAGCCTAGGTTCACACCCCTGCTCTGTTGCTCATCAGCTGCAGGGTCTTGGACAAGTTGCACCACTTCTTTCTGTAAAACAGACAGGGATCCTAGGGGCTGTGGACGTGGGCTTTTGTGAGAATTAAATGAGTTAGCATTTGTAACACATGTCACTGTCATTATTATTCCCACCACCACTACCACAGGGCATCTGGGACCAGTCTGCATTAGCAACCCACTAGAAAAATCAGCTGTACCTGTGATTGTTATGATCAGTCAAAATTTACAACTCAGTTGATCTTGTGCTAATTATACACATCATCGGCTACATTGTAGTTAGGCGTAAATGCTAAGCAGTTAGTATGAATGACTGTAATTAATAATACTTTTGTGCAGCCAGACAGTTTTTAGCTTCTTTTGTCTCACTTGTTGGTTCTCTTTTGTTTATCTGCTATCAGCAACAGTGTAAACATTTTTCTCTGGTACCCTGTACTGTTCTGTCCCCATATTCATCATCATCATCATCATGCTATGTCCACCTTCAGGGACACTCAGAATCCATTCCTCAGCCCCTGGCCTTCCCTGTTGCTAGTGCCGCCCCTTCCCTGCTTCCTGCCCCATCCCCCAGCTTCTCTCCTCCCTCCACCTAAGTGCCAGCACATCCAGCTGATCCTTGCTCCCTTCCCTCAGAAGGAACTAGGATCATGAGAGGATGTACTGCCAGGGGAACATCCTGATCTTGCTGCTGGTTTCAGCTGAAGGAGATCCTGGCCACAGGTGGTGATTCAGGGCAGAAAAGTAGGCCCATCCCACAAAGATGGGCTGTGGAGAGGAGGTAGATGGTGTCAGAGTTAAGGCAGGGCGGGGGCTGTTGAGGTAGGACAGGCTCCTGCCTGGGCCTGCAGCAGAGAGGCCCAAAGTCTTGAGCTGTGCTGCTTTGAACCTGCAAAGCAAGTCCTGGGATTTTGCAGACCTTCTTCCTCTTCAGGGTATGTGGTGGAGTAGGATGAAGGGAGAGCCTTCTGATCCCACCCAGACCCCCAGGAATGCCCAAAGTAGGTTTGGTGTGATTTGAGGGCCCAAGAGAAGGTATCCCCCATCCCCCAGGGTAACCTACTCCCTGTTGGGTGGCTGATGGCTGGAATGGCTTTGGAGACCCAGCCTTTCTCAAAAGAGAGGAATGGTTAACCAGGTGTGATTCATCACTCAGCACTAATATACATACCGTTCTGACCTTGAGACAGGTGAGGAGGGTTAGGAAGCAGAGGGAAGACACTGGGGGCTGAGAATGAGCAAGGACACCAAGGAGTGAGGACACACACGGAGGACACCAAGGGGAGTAAAAGGGGAAGAGAGGGCCATGATTTGTGGGGTTTGTGACCTAACTGTCTGCCCAGGCCCACCCCATGCCTACATCTGGGCTCAAGGCATTTAGAAGTTCCCTGCAGAGTAATGTCCCATATTGGGATTTCCTGCACACCCTTGTGGGGACCATATCCCCAAGTAATACTGCTGTTCATGTGCAGACCAGAGCGTGGTGCGTGGGCACACAAGCAGGGCGAGGTGGGCATGGTGGTGGCATCTCAGGGAGCTTTATCAGTAGGATTCAGGGCACATGGAGAGATGTCTAGGACAGAATTTACCCAGCCACCCTTACAGTGCTATATGTATGATGTGGTCATTTAATAGATTCTGTTTATCGATAAATCGGTGAAGTGGAGGTAGAAACACTTCCTTGTTCATAATTGAAACAGGAGGGAGTTGTTTAACATAATCACTATGTGTTAAAGCCATAGTATGTAAAAAGTTCCCACAAATTCTACAAGACAAGCCACCCAACAGAAAAATAGAAATGAGCAGTTCATAGTAGGACAAATACAAATGGCCAGAAAACACCAAGTGTTTTTCAGTCTACTCACTGATCAAAGAAGGTGTCTTCAGGTGAGATGTCACTTAGCCTGTTCAACTGGCAGAGAGGACTGTGTTGGCCAGAGGGTGAGGACGTGGCCTTCCAGCCACTGAGAGTGGAACACTTCAGTGTGCATTCCTTTGGCCCTGCAGTCTCCCCCAGGAATGAATCCCGTGTAAATACTTGCTCAGTGTGCACTCAGATTTCCACACTCTTTTACTGCAGCACTGTTCACAAAAGCAAAAGACTGGAAGGCGCCCATCTGTGGGAAATTGGTTGTGTAAACTGTGGGAGTGCCATACTGTGGAATGCTCTGTAGTCATTAAAAAGAATAAGGTAGATCTCTATATACGGACAGGGAAATAAGTTCCTGACAAATTGGGGATCCCATTGTTCAAAAATCCCATGTATCATAGAAGGCCCTGGAAAGAGTATACACAAAGGACTAGTGGGGCTAACTCAGGGGGTGGGATCATGGGTGGAGAGGATCTCTCATAAGATGCTGCATGCCCTTATGGATTTTTCTCAGCAAGCCTGCAGGACCCTCATAATTTAAAAAGCAAATGCATTGCTTTTCTTTAAAAGGTTAAAATAAATTTACTGTTTTTTTTTTAAAAAAAAAAAAAGGCCAGCAGGTAAGGGGCCCTGGAGACAGAGCCTCATGCTGTGTTGGGGACCACACAGACCAGAGCAGGAAGCCCAGGTCTGCCACTCTGAGCTGTGGCCCTCACCAATGCCTTCATCTCTCCAGTCTCAGTCTCCTCACTTTTAAAGGCTGCATCCTGCCCACCTCAGGGCCTGCCAGGAGAGGAGTAAATGGTGGTATCTGACACCACGGATGTATTAGCACCTGCTGGTTCCTTGCCCTGCCCCATGAGTCTATGACTTTGGCCTCTGGAGTCCCCTCAGGAACCTATGCATGGCGTGCAGCCTTGAGCCCTGAAACAGCAGGAAGGCTGCACAGTTTGCTTTCCTCTGACCCTCCCGAGGTTCTGCAGTGATTCTGTGCGTCTCTCTACAGAGCTCAACACCTGCCACGCAGCTCCTCCTCACCCCAGGGAGGCAGACAGAACTGGCCTCACCATTAGCACTCGGCTATAAGGAAACTCACATGCCGGGCTGGGGCAGGGGCAGGGGCAGCTGGAGCCAATGCTCACATCCCACTCCTGTCCTCCTCCTTTCCTGCTTCAGTGATGAACATCCCAGTCACAACCAAGAAAGAGGTCAGAGGTCTTAGTGTGGGGCCGAGGAAGATAAAGTGTCCTTCCTCCTGGCCCTGGTGCCTCTTCTCACTTAGCAAGCACTTGGTGGGTGTCCAGGCAGGGGCTGGTCATTTAGCAGAGGACAAGGCTGCGTGCCTGCCCTGAGGAGCCCACAGTCCAGATGAACAGGACAACGGAAGTAAGGAGGCTGCTTGGTAACCCAACCCCAGAGTCTGGCAGAATTGGCCCTGACTTCAGAAGCTCTTTGCCTGTGGGGCTCTGCCAGCAAAGTAAATAGACAGGGCTGGCCCTTCCTGGCCACCCTCACAGCTATGACAACAGCATACCTCCAGCGATGGAGACGAGATATGCAGGAGAGCTCTCAACCACACACAAGTGACGTGAATAAGGTCAGGAGTGTCTGTTTCCTGAACTTGTCGTCAAAGTTGGTACAACTAATACTTCACTCTCTGGGTGACGGGCTAGTGTTTATGCTGAGTCCAAACATTCGAATAACGGCATGCAGTCATCCTCAGCAGTGCCGTGTCTCCTTGTTTATCATCATCGTGAATTATCAATTAGTAGTAATAAACACACATGTATCAATGGGAAGTTGTAGAGTGCAGTGGGTGAGAGCTCAGTCCTAGGGGTTGGGTGGTTCTAGGTTATAATTCTCATTCTGCCACTGTGTTAGTCAAGGTTCGCGAGAGAAATGGAACCAATAGGATGTGGTGAGAGAGAGAGATTTATTTTACGGAGTTGGCTCATGCACTTATGAGGGCGGGCAAGTTGAAATTCTGCTGGACAGGCCAGCAGGCTGGAGACCCAGGGAAGCTGATGTTGTAGCTCAAGTTCAAAGGCAGTCTGGAGGCAGAATTCCTTCTTCCTTAGGGAGGCCTTGGTCTTTTTTTCTTAAGGCTTCAACTGATTGGCTGAGGCCTACTCACATTATGGAGAGTAACGATTTAAATGTTAATCACATCTAAAAAATACCTTTACAGCAACATCTAGACTGGTGTTTGACAAAAAACTGGGTACCATGGGCACCATGGCCTGGCCAAGTTGACACAAAATTAACCATCAGAGCCACTGTCAGCATGTTATTTAACCTTCTGAGCCCCAGTTTCCTCGCCGGTAAGATGGGGGTAAGAAGACCTGCTCGAAGGGTTGTTTTGAGGTTCACAGGAGATTAGTGGTGTAAAGTATCTAGTAGAGTGCCCAGTGCACAGTAGGCATGCACTAAAAAAGAGGTGTTATTGGTACAAACACACAGCCTTTGCAGGGAAGTCAGGTTTAGGTTCAGGTCCCAGTCCCACCATGTATTAGACAGGTGACCTTGGGCAGATCCTTTAACCTCACCCATCCTCCGTTTCCTCATCTTTAAATGGTGGCACTTACTGTCTTCCAAGGTGATGTGAAATGCTGCTACCAAGCATAAAGACACTAACATGCTTTGCACTTAGTAGGGGCTTGATGAACGCTGGTTCTTTCCCCTTCCCCTCCCTGGGGTGGGAGAGGTAGGTCCTGTCATGTTTGGGAGGTCAGGCAGGGTGCGGCTAGAGGCAGTTCAGAGGCAGGGCTCACGGCCCAGATGATGGCCGTCAGGTGAGCAGGTGTATTTCCTGAGAGCAGAGGAGGGCCGGGTGAGAGGACTGTGCTGGGCTGGCCTGGGAGAACGGCTCTGCAGGCGGATAGCCCTCAGACGGCAAGCGCAGTATCTCTTCCAACCAGCATGCCTGAGGGGCACCAAGGCGGGCCTCTGGGTATGGGGGAGGGCCTCTCAGAACCGCAGTATCCCACCGGGAGGTGGTGGGACCTTTAGAACCCAGTCCCTAGAAAGGGGAACATTCTGCCGTCATTACTTTTGGGTAGGATGTGATGATGATTTGAGGATAAACTCTTAAGCCAGGTGGTCAATCAGGAAGAAACAGAACCTTTATCTTTGGAAAACCCACCCCCAAACTACCACCCCTCCAGTATCCCCAATATACATGCACTCCACAACAAAACCTAGCTCTGTAGGATGTATACGCTTCTGCCCACCCAGCCCCTCAGCTCCCCTGCCTCTCTCTGCTCATGTCAGTTATTTGTGTTTTCTTATTTCCCTCAAATAGGCAGGGCGTGCCCTTGTCCCATTACCCTGCCACCACCAGGCCCACCGGCCTGCTCTCAAGTTCGGCAGCCTACGCCTCTTCACCACTGAGGGGCAGGACATCTCCCAGGGCTCCTGCACTGCCCTGGGCCTGGCTCTCCCCAGTCCAGTTGGCAGCTCTTCCTGGCTGGGGCCCCTTCAGGACACTCACCCTGGGTTTCTCCTCACAATCCATACTCTGGCTGCCTTGGTGGCTAGTGGGGCTTGGGCATCTTGGCTTCTTCTAGGTTTCCCAGTGGTCCTGACACCCTGAACCGAGGGCCAACAGCAGGCCAGGATAAGCGAGAGGAGGCTAGGTCTTGTTCTAGGGGCTCTCCAGGCCTCATGAGCAGAGTTTGGGTTTGGGTTTCTGTGAAGCTGTGGAGGAAGAGGGACAAACAACCAGAGGAAGGAAGAGCGTGGTCTCTGCCTGTGTGGGGCACACAGCTTGGAAAACTGCAGAATTGCACTTTCTAATAAGCATCATCCTAACTTCAATGGGGATTTACATGGCACTCCCAAGGTCCAAGAACTTTTTCTATGTTAACTCCTTTACTTCTCACTGTGGCTCTCTGAGACAGATACTGTTGTCATCCCGTTTTACAGAGGAGGAAATAGGCCCAGAGGGCAGAGCTGGGTTTTGAGCCCGGGACTCCGATTTGAACTCAGGCCTCATGGCTCCTGAGTCACATTCTTACCCCCCATGCCTGCTGGTTCTGAGCACCTGGAAGCCGACTTGGAGGTCATCCAGAGCCCTCATCTATGAGCCCAGAGAGGGAGTAGTCACCTTCCCTGACAGCCTCATACCCAGGTGATGGCTCCTTCACAGTCCTGCACTGCTCTGCCTGCCCTCGGCCGGTGCTGCCGCTCACTACGTTGTGGTCGAGTTTCCTTACCTCGTTTAGTTGAAGGCAGGGTCTGGGTCCTGCCCTGCACACAGCAGGCGCTCATCAAATGTCTGTTGAATGAAAAGAGAGGGTAGCAGGGCCGGCCCGGTGGTTTGGATCCCGGCCACGGACCTACACACTGCTTATCAAGCCATGTTGTGGCAGGCGTCCCACATATAAAGTAGAGGAAGATGGGCACAGATGTTAGCCCAGGGCCACTCTTCCTCAGCTAAAAGAGAAGGATTGGTAATGGATGTTAGCTCAGGGCTCACCTTCCTCACCAAAAAAAAAAAGAATAGCATTGCCACATGCAGTGCCAACAGCAGCCAAATGACCCGACACCTGCCAGGCCTGCAGGGCCATGAGGGAGTATGAGGAGGGCACCACCAAGAGGTGGGAGCAGTCTGAGGTGATTGGTCACTGTGGATAAGACTCGGTGGGGCAGGTGGGCTTTGAGATCCAAGGGTGCGTGATTAGAGACGTGCCAAGTCTAGCAGAGGAGGCAGACGTGCAAGCCACAAAAACAACACTGCTTACAAGAAGTGCTACAAAGCGAATGTGTATACAAACCACACAGATCTGAGGAGGAAGTGCCGGAAACCCTCCCTGCTCAGCATCAGAGCAGGTGTCTACAAAGGGTGTTTACACGTTATCTCCTTCTCTCCCAACAACTGATAATGTGAGTTCGATTCCCCCTATTATAATGCCTCCAGGAGTGGCGGATCCTGCCCAGCCCCTCCAGCCAGTTGCTGAGGCCGGGATGCCCAGGCAGCCTGAGTCACTGAGGCTTATTCTACAGAGTCCCTGTGTGCCTGCTCAGCCTCCAGCAGCAGTGCCCTGGTGGACAGTTCCTGCCCTGTGGCCCTTACATTCTAGTGAGGGGTGCCCAACACTCCGTAAACACACATAGACTATGAGGTGGTGACAGAAGCTACTGAGAAGATCAAAGCAGCTTTGCGCTCTCAGGCTACAGGCACCCCCGCAGCACCATACCCAGGAAACGGAGGGAGCCCACTCTCCCCCATCTGTGCGCTCAGGGGGCTGTTACACCCCATTTGGAATGACTGAAGGTTGGGATCTGAGGCTCTGGGACAGGATAGGCCATTTTAGGAACCAGGGACTTGTCACCTCTACCCTCACCAGCCCAGGAGGGGAGCAGGCTGCTGGGTCCACTCCTGTGATCTGGTGCTTTTGCTCCACTTTCTGTGGCTGGGATGGAATCTGGCTGGAGGCTTTCCTGCTGTCATGCCTAGGACCCGAGGTGGGGCTGGGGGAGTGAGTAGGAGGGTGTGGGAGGAGTGGAGTGTGCTTGGGTCTGGGGGCCTTACTCCATGGTAGGGTAATCAAGATCTTTTGCAGAGTGACCTGTGTTGTAGCGAGTTGGGAATGCAGGCCTAGAAAAGGTTAGAGTGGGCTGCCGTCCCGCTCTAAGCCACTGATTCTCTGGGTTGGGGATTTGGCCCCTGCCCCTGAGGAGGTTGCTCGGTCATCAGGGAAAAGAGCAGAGAATAGCAGATTGGCAGCCAGCATGGCAGAAGCAGGACACGTGGCACATGGGGTCATGCAGCTGACAGTGGGCTGGGAGTCAGGACACTGGAGCTCAGTGTAGGTCTCCTATAAGGAAAGGGCTCATTTCTGAGTGTCCAAAGGAGAGACTCCCAGCGCTTCTTGCTAAGTCATCTGACGGCATGTGTACCCTGAAGTCGTTGCCTTGGCCAACACTCTCAACACCTAACTCAAACATCTGTACATTTTTGTTTGTTTGTTTTGTGAAGAAGATAAGCCATGCCAATCCTCGTCTTTTTGCTGAGGAAGACTGGCCTTGGGCTAACATCCGTGCCCATCTTGCTCCACTTTTCGTGGGACGCCACCACAGCATGGCCTGACAAGCAGTGTGTCGGTGCACATCCGGGATCCGAACCCGGGCCACCAGCAGCGGAGCGCGTGCACTTAACTGCTACGCCACGGGGCTGGCCCCAAACATCTGTACATCTAATAAAAAAAAACTTGGGGAAATTCAGTATGCTGCTCAGTCAACGTGACTGATACCTACACTCTACTGAAGCAAGAAGTTTCGTGGGAATGAATTTGAGCTTCTTGAGAGATCCTTTACAGCATCTCTGGAGTCCATGCAAGAATTGAATCTCGGGCCGGGGGGGGGTGGCTCTGCAGATGTCTGCACTTCTGCAGTCTCCACAAAACACATTTCATACAACCCCGTGTTGGCCCACACAGTGGAGCCTCTTAAGCCAGGAGAGCCACTTCCTAAGGACTGTCTAAAGAGATTCTGTCTGCTTTCTTCCTCTTGCTCCCCTCCCAAAACACAGCCATCCCCTGACACCCTCTCCTCAATGGTGAGTTCAGCCCAGGAAGGCTCTGACTTACCCCAGATAGTAATAGCTGCCACTTCCAGAACACCTGCCCTGTGTCAGGTCTGGGGGAAGTGCCTTGGAAACTTTTCACCCAGAGAAGCTGTCATTAACCCCATGCTCTAGATGAAGAAACTGATCCTCAGAAAGGTTGATTCCCTGAGGCCACATAGCTCTTAAGTGGCTGAGCCGAGGGCTGTGTGATTCAGAAACATGGGCTCCTCCCACTACCTGTGCTGCCCCATAGGCTCTAGTCACCTCCCCTGGCCCCTAGGCCTGGCAGAATGTGAAGCCACCCTTGTGTTGTGTGTGTGCAGACCTCTCCCGGAGCTCCTCGCCACCCTCACTGCTGGACCAGCTGCAAATGGGCTGTGACGGGGCGTCATGTGGCAGCCTCAACATGGAGTGCCGCGTGTGTGGGGACAAGGCATCAGGCTTCCACTACGGTGTTCACGCGTGCGAGGGGTGCAAGGTATGGGCAGTGGGGGGTGCTGGCTGGCCACTGGGCTGTGGTCACATGGTGAGTTGACCTACCAGAAAGGCTTTCCCTGATGCAGGGCAGGGCCCCTACAATACCCACTGGGAGATTCCCACCTGGGAGGCAGCCAGGCCCTGGGGCCCATTCCAGGCTCTGGGTCCTGCTGGAGAGGAGGGGTCCCTTTGTCAGGCCTGCCCTGCTGGGCGCGTGCTGTGCTGACATGGCCACTCACCTGGACTCTCTGGGCTGCTGGCGCCCCCTGGGGACCTGCCTCAAGAAGACAGGCAGGACAGAATGAGGGTCTTGGGCTGAGCTGGCTTCCTGAGGTGAGGGTTTTCTGTGCCTCAAGGCCTGAGGGGGGCTCTTTGGAAAAAAAAGGAAATGTTACATTTCTTTTTCCATTGGTGCTTTTGGGTTCTTCCTCCTAACTGCACGCCTCTCAAAATTTCACTATTAAACCATTACCTAGAAAATACACAGAACCAGATACATTTATGAATAAATCAAGTTAGCTACAATACAATTTTATGTTAACAAACTAACAAGCATTTGAAATAAATATGGCATATTATTTTAATTATTTCAAAAGTTTTTTAGAGTTACTTTCCTACTCTTTCGCTCCAAAAGAATTTCCTCTATTACTTCCAAATTTCAGGAATTTTTACGTTTTTATGCATAATTGGGCCCTCTGGCAGAGCAGGATTCTTAACCACTCCCTTCCTTGTGGCTTTTCCTCCCCTGTTCACTGTCCTTCAGGGATTCTTCCGTCGGACGATCCGCATGAAGCTAGAGTATGAGAAGTGCGAGCGGAGCTGCAAGATCCAGAAGAAGAACCGCAACAAGTGCCAGTACTGCCGCTTCCAGAAATGCCTGGCGCTGGGCATGTCGCATAATGGTGAGAGCCCAGCGGGCAAGGCACAGGGGCTGTGGCTCCACACGGCCTGAAGCCAGGCTTCAGGGAGCCCAGAAGGGGGTGCCCTCAGAGCAGTGCTGGCATACAGGAAGCACTGCGTAAGTATCAGATGTTGCCCTCGCTCATCTGGACCCTGAGTCTTGGAGCCAGCGCAAGCTGGCCTCAGATCTGCCTTCCCCACACTGCCCAGTATCCCCCACGGGTCCCAGGCCGGGAGCAGGCTCCACCTGTCTGTAACTGAGGCTCGCCCTCTCTGGCCCAGAAGGGAACTGGGAATTGACCCCAGCTCCAGTGGTGTTGGAAATACCACTCCCAGAACCTCAAGCCTGTCTCAGATGACCTGACACAGCATGAAAAGCCCCTATCAAGGCCTGGGATCCCCTCAGCCCTTCTTGGTTATTGAGGGTGGGCAGGAGCCAGTAAGTGACCACCTGTGTCAGCTGCCAGGAGCCAGGTGGGAGTTTCCTGGAGGCCAGCCGCTCCTGGGAGACAGAGCCTGCCCTGCCCTGTGCTCCAGCCCTCCTGCAGTCTTGTCTTCAGACCCCATAAAGTAGGATTTTGCAAAGCCCACCTGCCTCCTCTTTACTCCTCTAGGTCAGACCCCCAGAGGACAGGGGAGAGCCTCTTGTTTAGATGTGTCTACCCATGGACACCCTAACTGTCTTATATCATAGAGGGTGGCAGGATCTGAGTGCTCCATCCGCAGCTTTTCCTAGGTGATAGGGTCTGGCAGTGTGGGGTTTGATCCCTCTGCCAGTGCATATCTGCCTGGCCCCATTCGGTGGGGTGAGGGGATTTCTTAGGAGATCTCAGGGCTGACTGAATTCTTCTTCTCACTTCTTCTCTGAGAGAAGCCAGATTCGTGTCCTGTTCCATTACTAATTACTACAGTTTTTGAGTACTTACTGTGTGAATACTCTTATTTAATTGTTCTGACAATCCAGTGAGATTTAAGTATTAGCCCCATTTTTCTTAAGAAAAAAGGTAAAGTAGCCTGCCCAAAGTCACATGGCTAGTCAGCTGCCAAGCTGGAACTCAAGCACGGGCCTTTGACACCAGAGACTGTCTCCCTCCCTGCCACAGTGCACCACCTCCCAGCCAGAGTGGTCAGTCACTCTGTGAGTTAAGGCCTTCGTGTGCCGGGCACTGTGAACAAGACAGAATCCCTATCCTCCTGGAGCTTCCCTTCTGGAGGGGTTCCCCGACAGTCTAACTTGCTGGCGCTAGAGCTTCTGAGGGCCCTGGGCTCAAAAAGTGTATCTCCAGGGGGCCGGCCCGATGGTGTAGTGGTTAAGTTCATGTACTCTGCTTCTGCGGCCTAGGATTCGCAGGTTCAGATCCCAGGCACGGACCTACGCACTGCTCATCAAGCCATGAAGACAGGCACAGATGTTAGCTCAGGGCTAATCTTCCTCAGCAAGAAGAGGAAGATTGGCAACGGATGTTAGTTCAGGGCTGATCTTCCTCACCCCCCCCCAAAAAAAAAGTGGGTCTCCGTTTTTGGCCTGTGTACCTATAGAGGGACAAGGAGGTTAGAGGTGCTGGCTCCTGCCTGGTCTCCTCGATGACTGTCCCCCCGCTTCCCCATGCAGCCATCCGCTTTGGCCGGATGCCAGAGGCCGAGAAGAGGAAGCTGGTGGCGGGGCTGACAGCAAGTGAGGGGAGTCAGCACAACCCCCAGGTGGCTGACCTGAAGGCCTTCTCCAAGCACATCTACAATGCCTACCTGAAAAACTTCAATATGACCAAAAAGAAGGCCCGCGGCATCCTCACCGGCAAGGCCAGCCACTCAGCGGTGAGTGTTACTGCTTGGCCTGGCAGCATCCCGGGCTCTGGGCCCCACTGCCACCTGCCCGGCTCCTGGGAAAACCAAGCCTCCTTCCTCCCCTACCTTCCTGGTACAAGCAGGGGTATGGGGAGCACATGGGCGGGAGTGCCCCAAGGCCTGGCCTCTAATGGGGCCTGGTTTTCAGCCCTTTGTGATCCACGACATCGAGACATTGTGGCAGGCAGAGAAAGGCCTGGTGTGGAAGCAGCTCGTGAATGGCCTGCCACCCTACAAGGAGATCAGCGTGCATGTCTTCTACCGCTGCCAGTGCACCACAGTAGAGACTGTGCGTGAGCTCACCGAGTTCGCCAAGAGCATCCCCAGCTTCAGCAACCTCTTCCTCAACGACCAGGTGACCCTTCTCAAGTATGGCGTGCATGAGGCCATCTTCGCCATGCTGGCTTCCATCATCAACAAGGATGGGCTGCTGGTGGCCAATGGCACTGGTTTTGTCACCCGTGAGTTCCTGCGCAGCCTCCGAAAGCCCTTCAATGACATCATTGAGCCCAAGTTCGAGTTTGCTGTCAAGTTCAATGCCCTGGAACTTGATGACAGTGACCTGGCCCTCTTCATTGCGGCCATCATTCTGTGCGGAGGTAAGTGAGGGTGGGGCAGGTGGGCCAGCCCCACACAGCCAGCCCTCCTGGGGGTCGGGCTCTCACTGCAGGGTGCGCAGCCTAACTTCGGACAGCGTGGGGCAGTGTCCATGTGGTGATGGCAGTAGAATGTGCAAGGCACTCAGGGTACACACAGGGCAAGCTCCATCTTATGTAGATGGAGTTGAGATAGAAAAAAGACTGAAAGGAAATATACCAACATGTTGATGGGGGTTATTTCTGGTGGTGGAGAGTTTTTCTGTATTTTACCTGCAGTTTTCAAATTCCAACACAATAAATATAATGATCATGCTAACAGTGGCATAGAGCTTACTTCATGCCAGGCACTGTTCTAGTACCTTTTCCGAGATAATTCATTTGATCCTGACAACTCTTTGTGGGAAGTACTTCTGTTATCCCCATTTTACAGATAAGGAAACTGAAGTCCAGAGAGGCCGAGTGACCTTCCCCTAGCCTCATCCCTAGTCTGTGGTAGAGACAGGATTTGAATCCAGGCAGTGAGTCTCTTAACCACAGTACTATACTGCCTAGTCAGGAAAAGAAACAAAACAAAGGAGGTGGGCCAGGAGCAGAGGTGGGGGGACTAGAACACTCAGTGGGGTGGTCACTGACAGGACAGGGCTTGGGTCTGTCACAGCCAGGAGGCCTGCTGTCCCCTGGCCAAGTCACCCACATGAGGTGTGGGAGGGGAGCTCTCCTGCCCTTCTGAGACCTCACGTGTGCCTGCTCCCTCCTATACCCCTGCCCTGTGTCCCCACAGACCGGCCAGGCCTCATGAACGTGCCACAGGTGGAGGCCATCCAGGACACCATCCTGCGTGCCCTTGAGTTCCACCTGCAGGCCAACCACCCCGACGCCCAGTACCTCTTCCCCAAGCTGCTGCAGAAGATGGCTGACCTGCGGCAGCTGGTCACCGAGCACGCTCAGATGATGCAGCGGATCAAGAAGACCGAGACGGAGACCTCACTGCATCCCCTGCTCCAGGAGATCTACAAGGACATGTACTGAGGGATGCGCCTAGGGCCTCCCAGCGGGCCTCCAGGAGACTGAGACTCAGGAGCAGGCGGACAGAGCTGGCACAGGCGCCACCCACGGGATTTTCCTTTGACCAGCCCCTGAGCACTCCGCATGGCTCCCAAGCAGTGGGATCACACACACCCGTGCGCTCAGACACACGGCCTCTCGCTCCCTGTGTTCCCTTCCTTTGTCTCTCTCTTTCTTAGTTCCTCTTTCTTCTCTAATCTCTTTGCTCTTTCTCTTCCTTTCTCTCTGTAGGTTTCCTTTCCCTCTTCCCTCCTCCCTTTCTCTCTCCATCCCCATATCTGTCCCTCTTTCTCTTTCTGTGAGACAGTTTGTATTATTTCACCAGCAGCATAGAACAGGACCTCTGCTTTTGCCCCCTGTCCCCCAGAGCAGGAGGAAGTGGGGCCTGCCCTCTGCACTAACAGTCACCTGCAAGGGTAGGGGCCTCACCTCTGCCCCTGTCTTCATATCAAAAGACTCGAGCCATCCAAAGAAACACTAAGCTCTCTGGGCCCGGCTTCCTGGGGAAGCCGAGCAGGGCCTGGGCTGACTGCAGCAGCAGCCCCTAGTCCCTGGGTCCCTGCCCCGAGGGCCAGGACGCCTTCCCTAGACTGTCATGCCCTCCTGAGGCTGAGGCTGGCACCCCCGACCCAGCCGATGCCACTCCAGCAGCACGCCCCAGCCCCACTGATACCCAGCGCTCTTTCTGTTCTTTTCATGGGTCTTCCAGGCCAGTGTTGCTGATGGCCCCCTGCGCTGGCCGCTGAGGGACACCCCGCCGCCTGGAAGGAGGTGGGGTTCCCTCCAGGTGGCGGCCTCCATGCCCCCATTAAAGATGAGTGAGTCTCAAGGGAGGCGGAGGTTGGTAGGGAAGGCAGCCAGCAGTACACCTAATTCTAACCCCAGGCTTTGGGGTCAGCCCCCATCATACTCTCCTACCCCCTGCAGCAGCCACCAAGTCCTGCCTACATTGTGTCAGCACCACAGCTCCCATCTCTCCACTCAGTGCCAGGGCCTGGCCTCAAACGTGACGCTCCTTTCTCCAGCCAGGCGGCGCTGGCACTGGCTCCAGCCCAGCTGACGCTCACACCCCACACACACGCCCATGCACACTCCATGTAGCTGCCTCTCCAGCACACACCACAGGCACTTTACCTGCAGGCCCCCCCGCCCCGAGGCAGGTGGGCGCCCAGAGGGGCCTACAGGTGGACGGGCAGAGCTGTGACCCTGTCCCCAGGGCTAGGGCAGATCCCTTGGTGGGCAGAGGTGTCCTGCTGAGTCAGCCAAGCACCTGCTCACTGGAGGGGGTGCCAGGGGTAAACTGATCCTATTCATTGTGACGTCCATTTGTCCCGGCAGTTCTGCTCCCCTCCTTACCCCTGTATTCGGCCCAGCGGGTCCCCCGGAACTCTCCCTGCACAGCCTCTGGGGACCGGGGACCTTGGCGGGCCCAGTCCCACTCCTCTGGCCCCTTCCCCTACCCTCCCTCTCCTCCCAAGTGAAGTGCACTTGCCTCAGAGGAGTGGCTGAAGGGTAGCGTGAGTGCTGTGTCTGAGCAGGAGGGTAGAGAGCCCGCCCAGGCTGCTCTTCCAGAGAGCAGGCTGGCTGGGGTCTCTGAGAAAGGTAGTGGAAGACGAGTGGTTAGAGCCCAGGCTTCCTGGCTCCTGTCTGGTCCTCCTTCCCAAGGGGCCTTTCCATCTGCCCCTGCCAGTGCTGTGGTTTCTGTGCCTCCTGTGCCCCAGAACCACTCTCTGTTGGCAGGATTCTTCCCTCTCCCCTCCCACCCTCTGCTGACCAGGGAGTTGGCTTGGGTGCATCCTTTGGCCAGCGCTGTGAAGAAAGAGATGCTGTGCCTGACCTGCCCCTCCCCGCCACACGCCCGTCCGCATCCCCCACCCAGGTCTGATGCTGAGAATATAGCTCTTCTCAGTGTCTGAACAATCTCCAAAATTGAAATGTATATTTTTGCTAGGAGCCCCAGCTTCCTGTGTTTTTAATATAAATAGTGTACACAGACTGACAGAACTTTAAATAAATGGAAATTAAATATTTAAGAGTTGATTTGGGCTGACTCAGTTCTTTACGTGTTTTTCCTGAGGGCCGATAGGATTCCCCCCCCCATATCCGGTGCACAGAGGGAGAAAATTGGTTGGGCAAATAAGACTTTGGGGTGCTGGCCGGGAGGGTCAGTTCTGGCTTGTGGGAACTGCCCATCGTCCCCCTCACCTCCTGCTCTGCTCCCACTCTTCACTCAGCAAGGGTTGTCGAGGACTGAGAGATGCCTTTCCTACCCTGCAAGGAGAATTTGGGGTGCGAGGGGGAGAAGATACACCCTGGATACACCAGGGATGGGTATGAGTGAGGTCTGGGAGGTTCTCAGACGGATCCTGGAGGAGGTGACTCCCTCTGGCAGGGGGGCCTTGCAAAGCCAAAGCCTGTCTGTCATTCGCTGTCAGCTTTTTGCCACCCTCACAAGAGATCAGGGCTTTCCTCTCCTTAGCCAACACCCCAGTTTTCTCCTTTACTTCCAGGGGTGCTATCTTCACAGAGGCTCCAGGCGAGCCCAGCCCTTGGCAGCCAGTGGGCTTGGCTGCAGTGTGAGAGGTTCAGGGTATGTCTTAGCACTTTCTAGCCGGGAAAACCACCACCACTAAATATTTCGAAGTGGAGAATTTACTACAGGGAATTGTTACAAAAGTATTGAAAGGACTGAAAGATCCAAAGGGAGAAAACTGAGGTCATCCAGACATTAGTAACCGGGAAGCCACTCTCCCCCCGACCCCCGGGCGGGATGGGAAAATGGTATCTAGAGGCCACCATCCCTGGAACACCCACTGATCCTGCAGAAAGACAGCTGCCTGTTGATTTGACTGTAGAATTAGAGTCCACGCACACTGTACCCCTGGGGCTGCCAGGGTGCTCGCGACCACCACCACTGCTGCTACCCCTGGGACCTCATCACTTGAGCAAGAAGCCTGGAGTTTGAACTCAGCTGCTCCTACCAGAAGTACCGTCAGAGTTAGGGGGAAGAGGGGCGGTTTCTCCCTTCTCCCTGTCTTCCAGTCTGTTGCCCAGTTCCATTAAAAAAATAACTGTAAGGGAGTCTAGGAAGTGTAGTTTGCAGACTTCCAGCCCTTGAGGTATAGAGGAGCGCCTAGAAGAGTAGGGATGGAGCCAAGAGCCAGCGAATAACTAGCACCAAGTACAAACACCAGCCCCAGCTGAGCTGTCTCAGGTAGGCTCACAGCTTAAGGTGATGGTCAAGTCTGACACTTGCCTCCCTGTTTTCTCTTTGGCTGGACAGAGCAATCTGAACTTTGTCAAGTCTCATATGGTTCATGTCAGCCAGGAGAGTGACAGTCGCAGGGGAATAGGAGGAAAAGGGGAGGAATACTTAGCACAGGGGCATCTCTGAAACTGATAGCCTTGCTTATGATGGAATCTTATGGTTTGCTTGGTTTATGTTTCTCACCTCCCTATCTTCCCACACCATCAGGTGGGAGAAAAATATTGAAGACTGTGGCTCAGTCGTTAAAGGCCAGTCCTCTCCCCATCACTAACGAGGTAAGAGTATAGGATACCAAATAACTAGATATAACTCAGTTCGGAGAGGTGAAGCTAAGTGTCCTTACCACTTTCTATTTACCTGGCTTCTGGCCCTGCAAAGAGACAGCATCGTGTTACTCCGGCCCCTTGTTATTACTATCACTGAGTGATACTCTTTATTAGGCACCTATTTTGTGCCAGACATACATACATCACCTCCAATCCTCAACCACAACCCTATAAGGTAAATATTATCACCTGCCGTTTTACAGGTGAGGAAGCACAATGAGAGAGTTTGGGGAGTGTGCATGGGGTTGCTCAGCCAGGATGAGGCATAGCCAGTATTGATCCAGGGCCTTAGGATCTCTGCTTTTTACTCATGAGCAATACCCTGGAGACAATCGTTGGTCACCTGGTCTCTTTTTAATGATGCTCAGGACAAATGAATCACATATTTAGACTAAAAAAGAAGAAAGCAATCTTAAGAGAATTAGAAGACACTATCTTTGCAATAATTCTATAAAACTCTTCTGAAATAAAAAGTTTATTTAAAAAAAAAAAGAAAGAAGTAGGATCCCAAGGTGGTAATATCCCTGGGGAGCCTGGAAGAAGCAGATGCAAAATCTTTCTGGAGGACAGATACAAGCAGTACAGAATTCCCACAAAATTACAAACACGAAGAAACAAGGCTGCATGAAAATAAACAGACAAAACAGTCAGTGAAATTAGAGCCCTAGGGCTCCAAAAAATATGATTGTTGATTATAGGAGAGAAATAAGTTTTATATTATTAAAAATATAAAGAAGAAATCAAAACCACAAGAAAGGAATAATTTGCTTTAAAAAAAAAAAACATTTTTAAAGAAATACCTGGAACTTCCAGAAAAAAGAAAAAAATGAGTTAAAAAACAGATCAGACACAGCCAAAGAGGTCGTTTTTGCACCTCAAGAAAGATCTGTAGAAATTATCCAAAAGATAGCACAGGAAAACTAAGAGAGAAACTGTGGAAAGGAAGAGTAGCAATAGAAATTCTCATATACCAAAGGGGGTAGAAGTTGGTATAATCAACTTGAAATCCAATTTGGCAAAATCTAGTGAAGTTAAAATGTGCCTGTGGATGTGGGGTATCACCCAGGTTCCACCCCTCACAACCCAGGCAGGAATTTCCATGGCTGCTGGGAGAATTGGCTGCTGAGCTCACAGCTGTGTTCATCTCAGGAAACGGCCCTTACAGAAGGGAGCTGCTTTTCCCGGGACAAGCACACCACCTCCTCAGGGGCAGCCTGCAGCCAACATCGGGGTATGAGGCCAAGCCTCTTTGCCCCCATTTGGGACAACTTGAAGGATCATCCCAGCTCCAGAGCTGAGGCTCCTGTTGTAACTACATTGCAGTTTAACTTCTCTCTCTACCCAATCCTGCTCCCTTCAATTCCTCACAGGTGTTCTTGCAAAGAACACTCCCCATGAGTGTTCTGCAAGTAAACCTCCAAATCTATTTCCTGGAGAAGCTTGACACAATACCCTAGAGTGAAACCCAACAATTTACACCAAGACTTGTGTACACGTTCATCGCAGCAATAGCAAAAATTTGGAAGCAACAAAAATGTTCATCAACAGGAAAATGGATAAACTTGACATATTTATACAGTGTCAAAAAAAAAAAGAACTAGAAGAAACACATGGGAAAGTTTTTTATATAATCTTGAAGTAGATAGATCTTTCAAAAGTCTATTGTAAAATGTTTTTGTCACAATTTAAATCAACCATGTTAGGGCCGGCCCCATGGCTTAGCAGTTAAGTGCGTGCGCTCCGCTGCTGGCCACCTGGATTCGGATCCCGGGCGCGCACTGACGCACTGCTTCTCCAGCCATGCTGAGGCCGCATCCCACATACAGCAACTAGAAGGATGTGCAGCCAGGACATACAACTATATACTGGGGCTTTGGGGGGGAAAAAAATCAACCATGTTAAAAAATTTGTGACATAATCAAACAGCTAATTTCCTTAATATATAAAGAGTACCTACAAATCAATGAGTAAAAAGGTCAACAACCCAATAGAAAAATGGGCAAAGGATATAAACAGAAAAGGTAATGTCTCTTAAACATATGAAAAGATGCTTAATCTCACTCATAGTAAGAGAAATATAAACTATGAAATATAAATTAAAATTTTTTTTTTACTTACCAAATTAACAAATACTAACAAGTTTGATCACGCTGTGTTGGCAAGGGTGTGCAGAAACAGACACTCTCATACTGTTGATGGGAGTATAAACTGGCACAGCTTCCACAGAGGGCAGACTGGCAGCACCTATAAAAAAATTTTTTTAATAATTTTGATCCAGCAAAAGTACAAGAAATAACAAAGATGTCCAACACTATTGGTTTCCCAATCTAGTGTCTCAATTTAGTGATAGACACAGGAAGTTGTTTAAATTCAATTTAAAAATCTCTCCTTTAACTTTTAAGTGAATTCCTCTTATTTGGTCTTTTTTTAACTTTCCCAACTTATCTCCCACATGGGGCAGTGCAGTCTAGTGGAGAGAGCACGAGCTTTGGAGGAGTAAGATGGGAATTAAGGGGATCTTAGGAATAGTCAGAGTTGGAAGGGCTCTTACTCTCAATGGCCCCAGCCCGTTGTTCTCCCCACTGCAGGCTCTGAATATACCAGGTGTTTACACTGCCCAAGAGAGAGGCTCTGATTGGCTGGTTTGCTACCATCCAATTTGGAATGTCCTTGTTGGACAGAGCTCCAGGCAACCTCCCTCCTGGCCCCTCTCATGGTGGCCCTTGCTGAGGCATTGACATTCTTCTAATTTCTTGTGATCAGGATAGCAAGCTGGCTTCATTGACAAACTCAGACCAGGCCACGGTGACTTTTTGCAGAAAGAACATCTTGGGCCTGAAGGCAGGTCCCCAGAGCCTCCTGGATCCGTTCAGTACATGGCCACTCTGGAACAGGCCTCCCTGCGCCCCATGTCTGGCTCACACCACCTCCTGGAGGCTCCAAAGGCTCCCAGCCCACCCTCTGATCTCTTCACCAACCTCAGCTCCACATATGGGGTTCACGCAGTCCTGGGGGTGGGGGAGGCTCCCCTCTGGCCTCCTCAGTTACAAATTCCTCTCATATATCACAAGCTACTTCTGCAGTCCCAGGATCCCAGCCTCCCAGGTCCTTGGTTCTCAGTCCCAGGTCCTCATGGCCCCCTCCCAAGTCACCCTGCACTCCTGGATCCTTAAAGTTCTTAAACCATCCCCCAATTTCTTTCAGTAGTCACCTAGGGATCTCTGAGGGCCTTCAGGCCCCACCCCACCCACATCCTGGAGCCTGGACTGAGCAGCTCAAGCCCCAGGCTCCCAGCCGTCCTGCCTCCACCTTCCTTCCCTCCTGCCTGCAGGCCTGGGGCCATGGCAAGGGCCAGGCCTGGCAGAGGAGCCCCTCCTCTTTTTGGCCCTGCCCGGAGAGGGAGGGATAAAGGAGCGCCAGAGCAGCCCTGCCTGATTCTCATCAGGGGCTGAAGCAGGGATGGATCCTGGAGCGCCTGATGGCAGCGGCCGTGGTGGGGAGAGCAGCCCCCACTCCCAGCAGCCATACAGGTAGGGGTCTTGGTCTCACGGGAACACAGGGAACGTGGGAGAAAATTCTTTGGGGTTTGGCCTGGCCATTAGAAGCCTAGTCTCTAAGAATTTGGGGTGCATCTAGGGCAGGAGGGACTTCCTTGCCCTCTACCCCAATGTTGGAAGGGTCTAGATGTCATCTCCCACTCCCTCATAGTCCAGAGAAGACTGAGACCAGAGGGGGAAAACACATACCACAGTTGCACAGCTGAGTCAGGGCTAGCTCCAGGGTCTCACGATTTAGGGCAAGGATTCCCCACTTGCCTTCTTTCTCTTCCATCCAACAAAGGCTTCTCTGCCCGGAAACACCAAACAGCTCCCTGCAGGTGGGATCTGGTCTCCTGGTCGCCTTTGTAGCCCCAGCGCTTAGCATCGTGCCAGGTGTTCATAGGTGTTTGAATGGAAACATTTTGGGTTGAACATCACACCCTGAGAGAGTTGTCTCAGGGCACGCTAGCTCACCGTCAGATTTTCACACCTTTGCACAAATTCGTTTTGCCAACAGCTGGAAGAGATCAGTTCCCCAGAGAGAACTGAAGTTTGGGTAAAGGAGGGATAACTGGATCTTAGGGTCGCAGTGTGAAGTGGTTTTCCCAGGCTGGGAAGAAAGGCAGCCAGGTAGCAAGAGGGAGGCAAAAAAAACAAAGAAAAAAATGAAAGGAGGTTTTTAATGGTTCATTCCTGAGCTTTGTGCAGGGCCAGGAGGGTGGCAGCCTAGATTGAGCTTGGGCACTTGAGTTTTAAAAACCCGGGTCAGGGGGTTCATTTGGCAGCCTCCGCCTCCCGCCTTACTGTCCCCAGCCCTACCTTCCTCAGTCCCTGTCCTACCCCTACCCCCTAGTAGTCCCGTTCTGATTCCCCAGGCTCACTGCTCAGGGGGCTGCTGCTCCAGCCCTCCAGGCACCGAGCCCCTTCTGCTGCCTCCCCAGGACTGGATTACCTGTGACCTCTGGCTGCTCTGTCCCCACCCCTGGGCCTCAGAACCTGGCCTGAGAAATTCCCCCAATTCAGCAGCCCTCACTCCTGACAAGTCAATCTTGGTTAACTAGAGAACTATTGGGCTGAGTGAGGACACCTGGGCCATAGTCCCAGCTCTTCTTCCGAGCCCTGGGCCAGCGACTTCAGCTCTTTGAGCCTCAGATTTTGAAAACAAAAAAGGACTCCTGACTTTTTTTTAACAAGTTTTTTTTTCTTGAGGAATATTGGCCCTGTGCTAACATCTGTTGCCAATCTTTCCTCTTTTTTCGTTTTTCTCCCCAAAGCCCCAGTACGTAGTTGTGTATCGTAGTTGTAGAGTTGTAGCTCTTCTATGTGGGATGCTGCCTCAGCATGGCTTGATGAGCTGTGAGGAGGTCCGGGCCCAGGATCCGAACCAGTGAACCCCGGGCCATTGAAGCAGAATGCGGGAACTTAACTGCTACTCCACAAGGCTGGCCCCAACTCCCAACTTTTAAGGCTTTTTTGAGGATTCAATTTGACATTTCTCCAAACAAAATGTTTTATTGGTGTGTAGGTGGACGGCCTAAACAAACAACAGCAGAAACAAGGTGAAGCGATGCTGGGTTGAATTAAACAGGTTCCTTTGTATGACTTATCAGAGCCCTTAATGTGTTCATGTACAATAAGCAATATACAACACGACTCTAAGAAAAGACAGGAGGAAGAGTTTCTCAAATCCATTTGATCACAAAGCCTCTAGCCCCTTTTCTCGTGGCTCATCTAATGGGCTGAGAGCACCCTGGACATGCTGGAAATCTCTGTCACTGGACCTCTCAGCTTGTGAAGGAGCTAGCGTGGTGGCCTCTCTAGGCAGTCCTGGAGGTCGGCCTCACTGATGGTCTTTGGGGAAAGGCCAAGCTTTCCCAGCTCATCTCCCCTCCCAGAGGCTTCCCACTGGTAGACTGGGGGCAGGAGCCCTGCAAGCCCTTCCTCTGAGGGTTACTGGCTCCTCCTCTCAGGGCTCCCTCTACCCTTCTAGGGTGACTCTCGTCTCCACCCCACCCCTCCACCCCTCACCCCACTCTCCCCAACTTTCCTGTCACCCACTAATCTGGTCCCTACCACAACCCAACCTCCTGTCTACTCCCCCTTCAACTCCCACACCAGGTGAGACATCTGCCAACATTTTCACTTGTAAATCTCCTAAAAAAAAGTTGAAGAACCATGTATCCCCCTCCACACTCTATCTAATGTTTTTCATCATAAACATAAATTGTTGCAAAAGTTATAATTTCCAATGTATTGTAAATAGTCCCATTTTAAAATAAGATGATTACATGACTTTTTTACTTCCAAAAGAGATTTTTAAAAGATGTTTTTAAAGGGAGTTTATATCACTAAATCAAATACTTTTCACCATTTCTGCATCTTTCTTCTCCAAGCTTGGCACTTTAGGCAGGATTTTGAGGGATGTGTTCAAAGCCCTCAGCCCACAAGAACTTGCCCTCAATCTTCCTGCAGGAGGTTCTCAATTTTCCCAGCCGGACAGTGAGAAGTATTACAGGGCATCACAGGGTAGTGGGCTGGGACAGGCTGGAGCTCTGTGCAGAATCTCAATCCACAGTCTTTCAGGCTGCTTGCTTCGGGCCTGCCAATGAACTTATGGAGGTAGCTGACCCGAAAAAGCAGGTGAGCAGGTGGATTTGAATAAGTACATTATTCTTTTCATGTATTCAGGGGCATCTAAATACCAGAGAGTTTTAACATATAATGTCATCCATTTAAAAAATATATAAACAGACTCGTACAGTTTTACATAATTCCTTTTTCTCCTTGAATGCCCATTCTATTCCACTTCTCCCACAGAATTTTATCCTAACATATATATATATATATTTTTTTTTTTTTGCTGAGGAAGATTAGCCCTGAGCTAAAATCTGTGGCCAATCCTCCTCTTTTTGCTGAGGAAGATTGGCCCTGGGCTAACATCTGTGCCCATCTTCCTCTACTTTATATGTGGGACGCCTGCCACAGCATGGCTTGATAAGCAGTGCGTAGGTTGGCACCCAGGATCTGAACCTGTGAACCCCGGGCCGCCGAAGTGGAGCGAGTGCACGAACTTAACCGCCATGCCACCAGGCAGGCCCCCTAATATAAATGTTTTTATTCTCGGAAGTCTTTTACCGATCACAATATTATGTTCCTGCAACAAAAATATTTGAGAAACAAATTTAATTTTTTTCTAGATTTAGTTGTTAGTAGTACTCAAATGATCAAAACAACTTAAATATATTATACATTTTAATAATTACTGAATAACAAAAAATATTCTTTAGAAAATTTTCTCTTGAGGTAGATGGGACTGTTGCTTTTTTTCCTCCCCAGAAAAGCTCATGTATCCATGGATAAATAATATTTATTGCTAGAATAAGACAGGGTTCAACATCAATTTCTATTTTTAATTTTTATAAATGGGAGCACTGAGAAATCGTGTTCATATAAATAAGTGGATGGAAATGAAAGGTGATTTATTATAGTAGCAGCACTTAATTATTTGAATTTCCTCTGAATTAAATGCCAAAAATTACATAGTGGCCTATCATCCAAAAGTACTATTTATTGATCTTAACATTATGCCCCTGGCCCTCCCAACAGGCTTCCATAAAAATAACGACAGCAGCTGCTGTTATTATTATAAGTATATTATTATGTAATAATAATAATCATTGTAATAATGATTATTACTACTAGCACCTCCTCAAAGGCCTTCCCTGCCCACTCTGTCTGAAGTAACTCTCCACGCTGCCAGCCGTTTATTTCTGTCTGAGTCCTTTTCATGGTCTGCATTTGCCCTGGTTATCTGTGCCCTTGTTTTAGGGCCTGTACTAGGGGAGGCAAGTAAGGCAAGTTGTACAAAGTTGAATCCTGTCTATTTAAGCATAGTTCTTTTTTTGAGGATGATTGGCCCTGTGCTAACATCTGTTGCCCATCTTCCTCTTTTTTTTTTCTTTTGTCTCCCCAAAGCCCTAGTACGTAGTTTGTGTATCATAGTTGTAGAGTTGTAGCTCTTCTATGTGGGACGCCGCCTCCGCATGGCTTGATAAGCAGTGAGTAGGTCTGTGCCTAGGATCCAAACCGGCACACCCCGGGCCACCAAAGTGCAACCCGCGAACTTACCCGTTACACTACCAGACCAGCCCCTGAATCTTGTCTTTAATTAAGTTCGATATTTTGTTCTTCGTGAATTTGTTTTTTTGCATTAATTTTGATCTTAAAAAAAAATTGCTCTAGGGGCCAGCCCCGTGCCCTAGCGATTAAGTGTGCGCGCTCCACTGTGGCGGCCCCGCCCAGGATTCGGATCCCGGTCGCGCAGCAATGCACTGCTTGTCAAGCCGTCCTGTGGCGGCGTCCCATATAAAATGGAGGAAGATGGGCACGGATGTTAGCCCAGGGCCGGTCTTCCTCAGCAAAAAGAGGAGTATTGGCAACAGATGTTAGCTCAGGGCTAATCTTCCTAAAAAAAAAAAAAAAAATTCTCTAAAATATTATTTCTTATTACTGAGTTTTTTTGGCATCCTCTGAAATTTTGTGTCCAAGGCAAGGGCCTCACTTGCCTCCGCCTCGTCCTGGCCCTGGTTTCTTGGTTCTCTGCTCCATCACCTCAGTGGGAGCTCCACAGGCAGGTTCCACATCGTGCAGGGGCTCCATACGTTGCTGTAAATGAAGAGCCATGTGACCGTCAATCTGGCACCTTCACCAACAAGACCAGGTGTCTGTCGCCCATCTTTCCCCCCCCGCTGCCTGCTTCTCTGCCGGGGCCTCACTCTCGGACATTCTCAGGGGAATGGGACACTCTATGGCAGACTCTCATCTTGGGCTGGCAGTCTGTGTTCTCGTGAGGCTAGAATCCAGGCTCTGTCCCCGTCCCCGTCCCCGCTGCCCTGGCCACTACACGTGTGGGTTCGTCCCCACTCCAGGCAAGGAAGCACACGACAAGGGCAGAGGTCCTCTCTACCTCGTACCTGACCCAGAGCCCTGGATACGTAGTAGATTCTCAATAAACATTTGCCCAACTCCTCCTCGCCCCCCTTTCCACGTCACACCCTGACCCTCAAAAGCCCCAGTAGTAGTGATGATAAGGATGATAACAGCTCATATTTATTGAGGGCTTGCTATGTGCCAGGAACTTTACATACATCATCTCATTTAAGTTTGACATCACCCCATGACGTAGGTACTAATATTATCCCCATTTTACAAATGAAGAAACTGAGGCATGGAAAGGTTGTCCAAGCTCATACAACCAAGAAGTCGTGGGACCAGGGAGAACCGGCTGTATAATTTGTGGGACCTGGTGCAAAATGAAAATCAGGTCCCCTTGTTCAAAAATGTAATAATCTCAAGGTGGAAATAGCAGGGCGTTAAAGCAAGTGTGGGGCCTTGGTGTGACCACTCAGGTCCGTGCCCAAGAAGCCAGCCTTGGTACCAGGATTTGAACCCAGAGTTCTGACTCCTGAACCCACGAGACTCTGTGCTTAGAGGAAGTGACATAACCACTGTGAGTGACTGAGCACCTGCTTTGCACGTTGTGCAAAATCTTAAACAACCCTCTCAACAAGCCTGAGGTAACAGTGAGATGTTGCTACCCTCGTTTTTAAGGGTGAGGGAACCAAGCTTTAGGGCAGTTGAGTTACCCACCCAGGTTTACCCAGCAGGGCCGGGATTTGAACACAGGACCAACTCCGGAGCCTGTGTTCTTATATCACAGCCTCTCTCTAGAAGGATCACAAAGGCAGGCACTAAAGGGGGGCTAGGCGTGACTCCCACGATCTCTTAGGAACTTCGCCCAAGGGGCCTGTCGCTGGAGGCCCAGCTGCCGCTTGGCTCAAGCCCGGAAGGCGCCCCAGATCTGCAGATACTTCCAGAGAGGCTTTTGTTTCTACGGAGATCGATGCAGGCAAGCACCTCTTCTCCTCAAACGGGGTGTGGGGTGGGGGACGCAGGAGGAATCATCCCTTCATGGACCACGCCTCTTCGCAGAGCCTCTTCTCCCTCACAGCTCCAGGATCTAGGCTGAGCTAGCTCCGAGCCCTGGAGGGGCTATCCCCGTCTCCTCACCTTTCCCTTCCCTACTACAGCTATCGGCACCTGCAGCAGCCCCGCAGCCATCTGGAGTGGGGCCGCCGCCATTCGGAGCCACATGTCACCCTGCCAGGACCCTGGCTGGGGCTGACCCGCAGGGGCTCTGAGCCCACCTACCTGCCCTCTGTGGCTGTGGGTTGGGGCTGGACCGGGGCCTGCTGGGGCACAGAGCCTGGCCTGGACGGGTTGGCCAGCAAGGCCGAGGAGGTTGGTGCCAGTTCCTGGAAGTCCCTGTCGCCATCAGGTGAGTCATCAGGGGCACTGCAGGTGGGCGCAAGTGGGATCTGAGACCAGGGTTCCTGTTCTGCCTCTGAGCAAGCTTTATATTTTCTTCCACCCCTCTCCCTCCTCAAGATTGCCAGCTAGGTGGAAATTTTCCCCCGGCTCTGTTGCTGTCTCTTGTTCTAGAAGCAGAATGCCATGGTGGCATGGAATCAAATCACCTAATTTCAAATGCCAGCTCCACCACTTAGTAGCTGTGTGATTTTGGACAAGTCACTTAACCTCTCTGGGCTTCATTTCCTCATCTAAAAAGGGCACTGATAATAGTACCTACCGCACAGGGTCGTATGAGGTGTGATGAGTTCCTACATATGATGTGCTTAGGACAGTACCTGGTGCAGAGTAAATACTAAATGTTAGTGGTTTTTTAAAAATTATTGCTCTAATTCAGTGCTGTCCAACAGAAATATGTCACATATGTAGTTTTTGTAACAGCTTTATTGAGATATAATTCAAAACCCAAAAAATTTACCAACTTAAAGTGTACAATTCAATGTAACACTGTATAGAATATTCAAAGCTGTGCAAACATCACCACTATTTAATTTTAGAACATTTTCATCACCCCAAAAAGAAACCCATTAGCAGTCAGTCTCCGTCCACGCCCCCCTCGTAGCCACTGGCAACCACTAATCTCCTTTCTGTCTCTGTGGATTTGCCTATTCTGGACATTTCATATGAATGGAATCATGCAATATCTGGCCTTTTGTGTTTGGTTTCTTCTACTTTGCATAATATTTTCTAGGTTCATCCATGTTGTACCATGGAGTAGTACTTCATTCCTTTTTATGGTCAAATAATATTCTACTGTATGTATAACAAACATATATAACACATTTTGTTTTATTCATTCATCAGTTGATGGACATTTGGGTTGTTTTTGCTTTTTGGCTATTATGAATAATGTTGCTATGAGCATTCATGTACAAGTTTCTGTGTGGGCATATATTTTCATTTCTCTTGGGTACATACCTAGGAGTAGAATTGCTGGATCATATGGTAACTCTATGTTTAATATTTTGAGGAACTGCCGAAATGTTTCAAAGTGGTCGCACCATTTTACAATTCATATATGTAATTTAAAATTTTCTAGTAGCAACATTAAAGTAAAAAGCAAGGAATTAATTTTAATGGTATATTTTATTTAACCCAGTGTATCAAAAATTATATATCCAATATTATGGGTATTATCATTCCAACATGTAATCAATAGAAAGTTATTAATGAAATATTTTAGAATCTTTTATGGAACTAAGCTTCAAAATCTTGTGTGTATTTTATACTTACAGCACATCACAGTTTGGACTCCCTCCATTTCAGGTGCTCAATAGCCACATGTGGCGAGTGGCTGCCGTATTGACAGCACAGTTCTAAATAGCTGCATTTGACACTTATAATTCTGACTGGACTCTGAGCTACTCAGGGGCAGGACTTGGTACTTCTACAGGCTTGCATGCAGTAGATGCTCAGTAGATGCCCCACGATTGAGTAAATGAGTGAATGGATCCAGTTTTCTCTGACAGCTGCTGACAGCGATCGCAGCTTCTCCCAGGAGTCTCAGTCTAAGTCAGACCCTGTCCGGGAGGTCGTGGCCCCACTTCAGAGCCTGGACCTTGAGGGGCAGCAGGTAATGGGGGAGGGCGAGTGGCAGAGGATGCCATGCCGGACCTCTGGGATGCCCAGACCTGCTGGAGGAGGGCTCTGCGGTCCCCGGGGCTGTATTTGGGGTGGCGGTGTGTGTGGGAGAGATGTGCTCTGACCCCGCCTACGGCTGCAGAGGGAGCAGGACAGTCGGGACATCATGTGTGGCATCTGCATGGACAAAGTGTGGGACAAGCCAGAGGCTGAGCGGATCTTTGGCATCCTGCCCAACTGCACACACGCCCACTGCCTGGGCTGCCTGCGCACCTGGCGGAAGAGCCGACAGGACTTCCCGCTGGATGTCGTCAAGTCAGTGTCACAGAGGGGCCAACGGGGAAGGAGGGAAACACCCCAGAGGGGCATGGGCTTGGGGGCCAGCCTGTGGGCTTGTGACTATTCTTCTCCCACCTCCTACCCCACCCAACCTGGCAGGGCCTGTCCCCAGTGCCGCATCCATTCGAGCTACATCATCCCCCACAAATTCTGGGTGAACGAGGGGGCTGAGAAGGAACAACTCATCAGGAACTTCAAGGCTCGGACCAGGTGAGGCTGGTTGAGGGAACACGAGTCGGGGTTAGGAAAGAGAAGATAGCCCCGATCCATTCCAGCTGAGCCATGGTTCCCAGCCTGGGGTCCCCCAAGTCCTGGAAGTTCAGGGTGATGGAAATGGCAGGCGAGGGTGTGAGCTATTTCCACTATTTCAGAAAGCCCAGTAAATAATGGTGAGTAACTGAGACAGCAGCAAAAGAGCAAGGCCAAGTTTGTCTTCTAGCCTGACTCAGGATCAATGCAGGGTAACTCAGGTTCTCTCAGCATGAGGAGAAGCTCTGCTTGGCTTTTGATTTGTGATTTTTTTTTAATTTAATTTAATTGAGATCATATTGGCTTATAACATTGTGTAATTTCAGGTGTACATTATTATATATCAGTTTCTGAATAGTCTGAATTGTGCTCAGCACCAAGAGTCTAGTTTTTATCCGTCACCATACATATGTGCCCCTTTACCTCTTTCACCCTCCCCCACCCCCTTCCCCTCTGGTAACCACCAATCTGTTCTCCTTAGCCACGTGTTTGTTTATCTTCCACATATGAGTGAAATCATACGGTGTTTGTCTTTCTCTGTCTGGCTTATTTCACTTAGCATAACATCTGCAAGGTCCACCCATGTTATTGCAAATGGCACGATTCTGTCCTTTTTTATGGCTGAGTAGTATTCTATTGTATATATATACCACATCTTCTGTATCCATTCATCTGTTGATGGGCACTTGGGTTGCTTCCACATCTTGGCTATTGCGAATAACGCTGTGATGAACATAGGGATGCATAAGCCTCTTTGAATTGTTGATTTCAAGTTCTTTGGATAAATACCCAGTAGTGGGATAGCTGGATCATAGGGTATTTCTATTTTTAATTTTTTGAGAAATCTCCATACTGTTTTCCACGGAGGCTGCACCAGTTTGCATTCCCACCAGCACTATATGAGGGTTGCCTTTTCTCTACATCCTCTCCAACATTTGTTATTTTTTTGTCTTGTTAATTATAGCTATTCTGATGGGTGTAAGGTGATATCTCGTAGTTTTGATTTGCATTTCTCTAATAATTAGTGACGTTGGACATCTTTTCATGTGCCTGTTGGCCATCTATATATCTTATTTGGAAAAATGTCTGTTCATGTCCTCTGCCTATTTTTTGATCAGGTTGTTTGTTTTTGTTGTTGTTGAGTTGTATGAGTTCTTTATATATTGTGGAAATTAACCCCTTGTCAGATATATGATTTACAAATATTTTCTCCCAGTTGATGGGTTGTCTTTTCGTTTTGTTCATGGTTTCCTTTGCCTTGCAGAAGACTTTTAGTGTGATGTAGTCCCATTTGTTTATTTTTTCTTTTGTATCCCTTGCCTGAATAGACATGGTATTCAAAAAGATACTGCTAAGACTGATGTCAAAGAGTGTACTGCCTATATTGTCTTATAGGAGTTCTATGGTTTCAGGTCTTACATTCAGATCTTTTATCCATTTTAAGTTTTGTGTATGGTGCAAGGCAATGGTCTACTTTCATTCTGTTGCACATGGCTGTCCAGTTTTCCCAACACCAGTTATTGAAGAGACTTTCCTTTCTCCATTGTATGTTCTTGGCTCCTTTGTCTAAGATTAGCTGTCCATAGATGTGTAGGTTTATTTCTGGGCTTTCAGTTCTGTCCCATTGATCTGTGTGTCTATTTTTCTGCCAGTACCATGCTGTTTTGCTTACTATAGCTTTGTAGTATATTTTGAAGACAGGGATTGTGATACCTCCAGCTTTGTTCTTTTTTCTCAGGATTGCTTTGGCTTGATTTCTTTTTTTTTTTAAGCAGGAAATTAAATTGATATGAATACATGTTAGTTGCTTAGATCATCTTTGAAAACATTAGGTCCCTGAGAAGGAGACTAAAATGCAGCCTTTGGAGACAGGGAAAAGTTTGGTGGGTTTTAATCTCTTGGGGGAGGGTAGGCATTTATGCAAAATCTGGAAGTAGCTATAAGTCCAGGTTCTTAATTCCATTCTCCCAAAGGGTTTATTATACTTGGAATATGCAAATTATATTTGGATAAAGGGTAGGATAAAGAATGTCTTGTCTCTACCTGTGAGACATTCAACCTTGTTAGGAAGACACCTGGATTTTGCCTGTGAACTGTAATAGCTGCATCAACAAAGTCACTGAGAAAAAAACTTGGGGGAGTCTCACAGAGGGGGTAGTATTTGAGCTGGGTGTTGGAAGAGGAGTAGGAGCTCCTCAGGAGGAGAAAATATGAGTACTCCAGGCAGAGAGAGGTCGAAGCGGGGAAATACTGGCAGCTGGGGTACCAGAAGAGAGCGCCCAGGCCCAGGGATGACAGGAGACAATGTAGATGGAGGGTTTGTTATGTATGACAGAATTTGCACCTCATAAACTCCATGAAGTAGGGACACTTCCATGCTTACGCTGCAGAAGAAGAAACTGAGGCATGGTCTATGTGACTTAAGTGAGGAGGTGGGGTTTGAACCCAGGTGTTCTGAGTCATAGTGTGACTAGTAGGAATGGTAGGGAGGATATTAACTCAAGAGGAAGAAGGGCCAGATCTGGGTGGCCAACTGACCTTGAGGTTGAAAGGAAGATTTAAGATGACTAATGTTTCCAGCAGAAGTGGCCACAGGACTGGTGCTTCACAGGACAACTGGGTGAGGGAAGCTGATGGGAATTTGGATAGGTGGACAGTGGGGTTTCGTAGGCTATCTGCATGGAGGGGGTCCTGACTCTAGGTTTGGTCAAATGGGAGGAGGAGGAAGAGGAGAAGGGATAGTCGTTTAGAGGGATTCCCAAGCCTCCAACTTGGGTGGTCAGTAGGGTCCTGCATTCACACTGGGGCTGCAGGAAGTGGGGAAGACTCGTCTGTTGGAATTAAGCAGAGTGATAATGCAGGAAAAGGCTACAGACATGCGCTCTCTCCTCTTCTCCCTCTCATCTGTCTTTCTCTGCAAGAAGAAAGCTGGTCCTACTTAAGTGGATCATGCATTGCCCACAACCCCTCTTGTATCTTTCCCAGAGTGAAATCTGAAATCTCAGAAGTGGGAGACGTCTCACTCAGTTTCATTAACTAGCAATTACCAAATCACAAGACCACCCGTCAGAACAGGACATGGTTCTAGCTTGGTTACAGAGACACGTTTTAGGGTTATCTGCTCTCCCCTCTCCTTTGGGTAGTATTATTGAAACTTAGTTCAAAGAAGGAATGGAGAATCCCCCGGGGTCACAGCTGGCCCAGAGACTGTGGGAATTAGAGAAAGGCACTCCTTAAGACACTTTACTGCCATCTGCTGGAAAATAGTTGCAATAAATGTAAAATCTATACTATGATGCTTGCGGTGCCTTTGTGCTGTACAACCTACCCAACCTTGTGTGTCAGCCTTGACTGCCCCTTATTCCTGAGGCAACAGGGCTTGAAGGCGATGGTCTTCTCTCCTTCTGCCATCTCGTAGCCAGATCCGATGCCGGTTCTTCATGCGGGGGAATGGCCACTGCCCCTTCAAGTCTGACTGCATCTACCTGCACCAGCTCCCGGATGAGGCTCCGACCTCTGATCCTCCCTGGCCCGAGAGTATGCAGCTGCCCTCTGGGAGTGAGGTGGTAACAGCGGGGATATGGGGCAGGGGAGGCTGCTGGTCATGGTTGATAATTAATGTTTGTGACAAATGTAACCCTGTGTCTGATGTCTGTGATGATAATGGTGCCTGCTGAGATGTGGTGCCTTTGTGCTATGTACAACCTCCCCAACCTATGTGTCAGCCTTGATTCCCTTGTTCCTGGGGCCACTGGGGTTGAAGCTGATGGGTTTTCACTGATCTCTTTCTATACTCCCAGGTGCTGGGCCCAACAGCGTTCCTAGGGGGCACTGAGCCAGAGGATGAAGTGTTCTTCGCCGACTGTGTCCTGGCCATGGCCTTCTGGGGTTCAGAACTTCTACTGGATCCCAACAGTTCTTACCATGACCTCCTGTAACCAGGATCAGTGTGAGGGGGATGGGGCTGAGGGGCAGGGGTTGCTAGGTGGTAGGTCTTTTCTCTTTCAGGGCTTGGTGGGGGATGAAAGAAGTGAGCCCCCTCCCCCATGAACTGCAGCAGTGACACAGCTGGGGAACATGGGGAGATGTGGAGGCTCTTGAGAAAGAAGAGTTCTCACCCTCTTGCAGGGACTTGGTTTTTAACTTTGCTCATTTGTAGAAGGATTCTGAAAGAAAACCAATAAAATGCACTTAAGCCATCACTGCTGGTGTTGGAAGAGTGTCTGCTCATCGCCTAGGTGCACCCCCAACACCCACCCCAACCAAGGGTTGCTTCTGCCTTCAGTCTGTTGCAATATCACCCATCACTTAGCCTCTGGAAAACCTCACTTTATGCTCATAAGAGAATGAGAGTGGAAAGGACAAACAACATCTTAGTGTTATGAAAATAGTAATGATGTCACAGATCCCATGAATAGGTCTTGAGGATCCCCCACAGTTCTTGAAACATGCTTAGAACTTTCCTCCCTGCTCTCCTTCCCATTGGCCAGAATGCAGACCTTGGTGGGCATGAGCCAGAGCCACCACAGAGTAAAGCTGGTAGTTGAGGACGGGTAGGACATTGAAGCCCGTTGAGCATTCTTGGCCCTGCCCATCACTTGTCAGGGCCTGCTCCCCCAAAAGCTGGTCATTCGAACACCAAAAACATCTCCTATGAAGTTAGAATTGCTAACCTGAGATAGAGGTGCCTGGAAGAAACTTCTGTCCTGCTATTTTGGCCTTTGCAAAGTAGGCACTATCTAAGAAATACTCCTTAGTCTTTTCCAACAGCTCCTTTGAAATCATTTTTGAAAAAATGAAAATTTTGGCTCCAGTGGAAATCAGATCAAGCTCAAAATATTCCTGTGGCTTCCCATACTATTCAGAGTAAAAGCCAAAATCCTCTCTATGACCTCAAGGCCTCACAGATCGGGCCCAATTGCCTCTCTGACCTCATCTCCTATTACTCCCCACTCTGCAGCAAGTGTGTTCTGCTCCAGCCATGCTTCTGCCCCGGGACTTTTGCATATGCTGTTCCCTTGGCCTGAAATGGTCTCCTCACAGACCTCTACCTGCCTTGCTCCCTTATCTCCTTCAGGTTCATCTTGCCTGAACACCTGTTTAAAATTACCTCTCTCTATCTTTCTTCTCTGCTATATTCTTCTTGAAAGCACTCATCATAATCAAACCTTCTATTGTTTACTTATTCAGTTGTCTGTCTCTCCTCACTTGAGTATCAGCCATAATATTTGCTGTTTCCCTGTATCCCCAGCCCTAAGTGCTCAGTAAAGATTTATCGAAGGAATAGATGTGTGTGTGGCAGCAGAGCTGGGAAGATGGGAAATACAAGCTGGCACCCAAAGTAGGGTTTATGGGGTGCTGTGGGGATTTTCTCCCCTCTCCCTCTATTCCTATCCTCTGCAGCGATCCCTCCCTTCGCTGGAAGCCTGCCTCCTCCCGCAGACTTCCTTAAACCGAAACCCTGGGAGGTGGAGCTACCCCTGGCCCCTTATAAACAACCAGAGCAAGGCTGCTGATTGATCTTTGGGAGGAAGTTCACAGCAAGGTCTTTGGCCAGATAGTTGGCAGTAGGTTTTACTGCGACCCCATTCTCAGGGATATTTGTCCATCAAATATTTCTGGAGAAGACTGAAACCCAAATGATGGCAGTCGATGGCTGTAGAAGAGGTGACGTTCAAGTGGGGTAAATTGTGATCAAATCCTATCGCAAAGCCCGTGATCTACAAGCAACACGGGCGTCAGCTAAAATTAAATGATGCTTGTATCCTGAAGTACAAAAGTATCCCTGACATCCATTCTGCACCCACAGCCCCCTACTTCACGGAGCGGTGCAGGAAGGAAGGTTAGGATCTGCAGCCCACGGTCCGCCCCTCCATCAAGCCCCGCCCACCCCGGAATCTCGACCATGACCACGCCCACAAACACACGCCTTTCGTTGTGGCCCCGCCCCCGGTCTGTCCACGCCCAATCCACGGGTACGCACTCGGCCTTCGCCAAGCCCCACTACTCCGTTCCTCCTCCTCTCTGGCCAGGACGATTCCTGGCCCCGCCCCTTCCAGCCTGCCCTCACGCCCCGCTCCACGTCCGGCCCCGTCCCCGGCCCGCCTCCCCCGTCCTTCCCTGTGCGAGCGCGCGCTAATCTCGCGGGCTCTGGGTCCTGAAGTCGCGTCTCCCGGAGGGAGGGAATGTGGCGGGCGCCGGAGGGGTCAGCTGCCGCGTCGGGGCCGGCCCTGGAGTGCTCCTTCCTTTCCCCAGGCCTCGGAGCTGAGACCCGAAACCAGAGCGAGGGACAGCGCGGCCCCCCGGGTCCCCGGCATGGCGACCCCGGAGGCTGCGCCCGCTCAGGCTGAGGACGCGGGCCCGGCGCCCTGGGCGCGGCTGGAGGCCCCCGCCCGCCTCCTGCTGCAGGCGCTGCAAGCGGGGCCGGAGGGCGCGCGGCGCGGCCTGGGCGTGCTGCGGGCGCTGGGCAGCCGCGGCCGGGAGCCCGTCTGCTGGGGCCGCGTCCTCGAGGCGCTGTGCCGGGAGGAGCCCGTCGTGGAGGGCCCGGACTGTCGCCTGGAGCTGTAAGTCGCTGGTCGCGCGGCCCCGCACTTCATCCTCCACGGTCGCGGGAGGCAGGGGCCGGCGCCACCCCCTTTTCTAGATGGGGAGACCGAGGCACGTGAGGTTTATTAATTCCCCTCGGCGAGGCAGTCTCGGGCGCGCACCCGGTGAGGAGGGACATCCAGCAGGCCTGCCCTGAGCACCTGCTGTGTGCCGGCCAGTGCCGTACCCAGACGGGAGACACGCCTTCTGTTGGGTGTGAATGAAGAATTATAAGTCAGCGGACGCAAGTCGATTTTGATCGTATACTTCCATCTCTAAAAAAAATAGAACTCGTACCTCCAGTATAGGTACACTTATGTATAAGTGTACACGTGTTAAAATACGTTATAAAGTGTACAAAAATAGAAATGTAAAACGTGATAAATGACAGTAAACATCGAAGTGGCTTTATATTATCAAGTTCTCAACGCATAATATACATTGTAGGGCAAGATCACTTTCCTTAAGGATAGTGTCCTTGATAATTTCTAGTCGCATAGGTGAATTTGAACTTTTTTTTCTTCTTCCTTTTTTTTTTTTTTTTTTTTGCTGAGGAAGATTGCCCCTGAGCTAACATCTGTTGCCAGTCTTCCTCTTTTTGCTGAGGAAGATTGGCCTTGAGCTAACATCTGTGCCATCTTCTTCTACTTTATATGTGGGAGACTGCCACAGCATTGCTTGATGAGTGGTTTGTATGTCCGCACCCAGGATTAGGACCAGTGAACCCTGGCTGCTTAAGCAGAGCGCCCAGCTCAACCACTACGCCAGTGGGCCTGCCCCTGAAGTTTTTTTTTTTGACTTTTTATGTGGCTGACAAAGAATTCCTACTAGGAGCATAAGTGTCAGCTCTGCCATTTTCTTGTTTGGTGTGCTTCTGTTATTGGTATTCACTGCCTTTTCAGACATCCTTATAAGCCATTTTGTGAGTGTTCTGTTTGTTAAAAAAAAAAGATAATGCAGTATCCATAAATGTACTTAACTATCATAAAAACTGAAATACACATGGGCCGGCCCCGTGGCTTAGAGGTTAAGTGCGAGTGCTCCGCTGCTGGCGGCCAGGATTGGGATCCCGGGCGCGCACCGACACACTGCTTCTCCGGCCATGCTGAGGCCGTGTCCCACATACAGCAACTGGAAGGATGTGCAACTATGACGTACAACTATCTCCTGGGGCTTTGGGGAAAAAAAATAAATAAATAAAAATTAAAATACACAGAAAGTAAAAAAAAGTGAGTCAGATGCCGCCTTCAGCCTCTAGGGAGCTGAAGAGCGGGCCTTCCACTCTTCTTGGATACCCCTCCCTCAGAATTAGGCCGGAGACTGGAATATGGAGGGCCAGTCCGCATATTAAATATTTGTAATACTTAATTTCTTATGTTTTAGATAAGTAGGAATAGAAGTTCTAATATTTTCTTCCCACACTCCACTTTGGATTTCTTTCAAGAGATGGATCAGGAGAACTTTCTGAATCCCCAAATTGAGGCTGTAGAAATGTTTGTTCAGCTGTCTGGCCTTTTCTGAACAGAGTAAGCGGAGGAGGACTTAATCTACTTGGATAGCATTGTACTTCAGTGTAATTGGCTTCTTTTGTAATCCTATGTATTTTATTTTATACATTTGACACTTATTCTGATATGGGGGTCCATGCACAAAAAAGAGTTAAAAGCCCTTGGAGTAGGGTCTTCCCTACTTCTCTACTTTCAAATATCCTCCACCACGAATTCACCATCTTTTTAACTTTTACTCTCCTTTTCTCTCTCACTTAGTGTTTGTTTTCCACAAAGAAATAAAAGTCAAATTTCTTCTCTCTCACACATCCCAAGTGCCTCTGTGTGTGATGATGAACAGCCCTGCAAAATCATGTATAGAGAGGCACAGAGGGGTGATGAGTGGTGGGCCAGATGCACCCATGACTTGCTTGCCACACCGACAAGCCTCAGGTCACACAGCATCTGGATTCGTGCCTTTGCAACATTACGCATGGCTACATTGCTCTGTCCACAGCAGCCCTTTCTGATCTCTGGACACTTATTTTCAGAGTTAATTCCTTCAGTAAATGTGTACCAAGTGCTTGCTATGGGCGGTGCTGTGCTGGGTTCTGGGACACAGAGGAAGGAGACACTGCCTTTGCCTCTCAGGAACTCAGTTTGGTGAAAGGAACACCAGAGCTGGACAGATGTAACCCTGTGAGTTCCAGGGGTTGCCAAGGAGAACACAGGGCCACAGACTAAGCTTTGCACAGCATCCTGGAGTATTATTTTTACATAAAGTTTTGAAAAGGACTTTTATTCTTTTTTACATAAAATAAGCATGAATCTATTATAAAGTAGGTTCCAGCGTGAATTTTTGAGCTGAAATAGGAGACGTCAAAGAGCAGGGCCTAGCATAGCATAGACACTCAATGAACCTTGTTGAATGACTCGCGTGCTTTCCATCCACACTGCCTCGCGGGTACTGCCTCCCAGCCCCCTGTCTGTCCATTGCCATCTAGCCTCTGGCTCTACCCAGTCTGCCCCATGCTCCCTTCAGCAAGATGCTCGCAACTGCTCGCCCTCTCTCTGTTACCCAGGAAACCACTGCTGCTGCGATTGCCCCAGTTGTGCCAGAGGAACCTGATGACCCTGCTGATGGCTGTTCAGCCATCGCTGCCTGAGAGCGGGCTCCTCCCTGTGCTGCAGATTGCACAGCAGGACTCAAGCCCTGACCCTGATACCTGGCTTAGGGCCCTGGGAGAATTGCTGCAAAGGGATCTGGGTGCTGGAGTCTCCATTGAGGGAGCGTCCCCACTGTCGAAGAGGTGCCAGAGACAGCTCCGAGGCCTGTGTGGGCAGCTGGGCCAGGGGGACAGGAGGTTGAAGTTGCTTCCAGACCCTGAAGAGGAAGAAGAGGAGGAGGACAAGGGCTCCCAGCAGCCTGGGAAACGCAGAAAGGAGCCAGAGGAAGAACCTGCCAGTCCTGAGGAAGAGAGGGCCCCCAAAAGGTTCCGGTGTTTGGACAGGGAGGAAGAGGAAGGTCATGAGGAGGAGAGACCTGAACATGAAGCTTTGGAATCCCCGGCAGGTGGAGAAGGCGCATCACCCATTAAGAACCAGCCTGTCGGGGCTGAGCCCAGTGAGGCTGGTCAGAGTCTGGAGGATGCTGAGGGCCTGGCTGAGAGTTTGGAGTTGCCCAAAGCTATCCAGGTACTGGGGAGAGGAGGCTGGGTTTAGAGTGATCCTTCAGGAGTAGGAGGCTTATCCAGGGCGCAAGCCGTTTGGGACCCTGTTTCCCAGTTGGAGTGACTGTGGTCCATAGAGCAGGGGGAAGGAGGGTGGGGTTGAGGGAATGTAGTCTGCTCCACTGACTCTGAGGAGGGGGTGCGGAAGGGAGTTACTGGAGGTGGGAAGGCCTTGGCCTAATGATCTATAACGTGAGGTTACTGGGCGCTGGCAGAGGAAAGGCTCCAGAGCCACCCTTGCCACCCCATCTTATGGGGGTGGGAGAAATCATGCCAGTAACAGCCTGCCCTTCCAGCCCAAGGCCTGGGTCTACCCCAGTTAGGGTGGATGCAGAGAAGACAAGTCTAGGCAGCTGGATTCACACAGCCCTGTCTAGTTTGAGTTCTTAAGCACTTTTCAAGGCTCTCTTGAATCATCTTTGCCCACTAGCTCCTGCTGACCTGGGGCCTTCTCAGGAGAGGGAGCCAGGGCTGGGTTTGGGGCCACGCTGCGTGGGGAGGGACTTGGCAGTGACTGGACTCTCCTCTGCAGGACCAGGTTCCCAGGCTGCAGCATCTGCTCAAGACCTTCGGGGAGGTGACTGGCCTTACGCTCTTCACTAGAGCCCTTCTTCCACCTTCTGCCTGGACCTCAGCCACGCTCAGGGAGCCCCAGTGCAGTGAGGCACAGGCTGTTTGGGTGGGGGGTTGGAGTGAAGGTCTGAGGACAGTCACTGCAGGGGCTTTTCTTTTCTTTCTTTCTTTTTTTTTTTTTTTTCTGAGAAAGATCAGCCCTGAGCTAACATCCATGCCAATCCTCCTCTTGTTTTTTTGCTGAGGAAGACTGGCCCTGGGCTAACATCCGTGCCCATCTTCCTCCACTTTATATGGGACGCTGCCACAGCGTGGCTTGACAAGCAGTGCATCGGTGTGCGCCCGGGACCCGAACCCTGGGCCGCCACAGCGGAGCGCGCGCACTTAACCGCTACACCATGGGGCCGGCGCAGGGGCTTTTCTTGGCCCAAATATAGATATGTCATCTACCCCAGACAAGTTCCTCTCTGGCGGCACCTTCCAGGGTCCTCAGCCACCCACTCTGCCAGTTGAAGGGGTGGCCGCAGTGACTTGTCCCCATGGTTCTGCCAGCCCTAACATGGGATTTGCCTTCCCAGGGGTTGGAGGGGTTAGAGGGCACCTCCCCAGCTGAGCTGCAGCTCCTCCACGAATGCAGTCCTGGCCAGGTGAGTCCAGAAAGACTGCCTGACCCCAAGGAGACATCCCCTCTTCCCAGCCTTTTCCATTTAAGTTTTTGTGTTTCCCTGCCTTATGTGGGAATTTGGGGAGAGGGTTTTGTTGGGTTTTTTGGTCTCAGAGGCAGGGGTCTTTAGCCCTTGGTTCCTCCCTGTAGGCTAGCTCTCCCGGCCTCACCTTACCCTAGAGTATCCTTGCCCTACCCCTTCTGCTGCCCAGTTGGCTTGAGACAGCCTAGCAGAGACAGACCGAATGTCCCTGTGCCCTCCCTCCTACTCTGCAGATGGACGTGCTCTGTGCCCAGCTGCAGCTCCCCCAGCTCTCGGACACAGGTCTCCTGCAGCTCTGCACCTGGCTGCTGTCCCTTTCACCAGATCTTAGCCTCAGCAATGCTACTGTGCTGACCAGGAGCCTCTTTCTTGGACGGGTAGGCGCCTTGGGATGCACGCGAGTGCCAGCGACAATGAGGGAGAGAGTCTGAGCCCTTAGAGGGGTGGTACTTGGGAGACGAGATTCCCAGCCTTGGGCCCAGGCATGTGGCCTGTCCGGGCAGCCTGGGGCAAGGGAAGGGCATGGACCCCTGGGCCGTCTACCCACATGGTATCTAACTCACCCCTCTTGGGCCCCAGATCCTTCCAGATGCTGAAGGGATTTGGGATTTGGGATCAGGGATTTGGGAGCTGGGGAAGGGAGCTATGTGTCTTTTCCAATGGGTGGGTCCATCTTAGTCCTAGATAAGAGAAACTTTTTTTTTTCTGAACATTTATCACCATCTGAAATACAATGTATGTCTGATAAACATTTATTGAAGGGAAGAAGAAATGAATTAATTAATATTTTCCTCCCCATTGGCTGTAGATTCTCTCCCTGACTTCCTCAGCCTCCCGCCTGCTCACAACTGCCCTCACCACCTTCTGTGCCAAGTATACCTACCCCGTCTGCAGAGTCCTCCTTGGCCCCGTGCTCCAGGCCCCAGGAACAGGTAATTCTGGAACCAGCCCCAGGCCTGGTAGCTCTGCCCTCTCTGTTGCCAGCACCCTTCCCCCCAGGGTGGCCGGCAGGAGTTGGGTATTCAATGAGTAAAGATACCTGTTGCTTCCCTGACAATACCTCCTATAATGAGGGGCATTCTGCTCCCCACTAGTCCCATCCTCTCCTGCCATTTTCCCCTGGACTTCTGCCATCTGCTGTCCCCTACCCAGGTCCAGCTCAAATAGAGTTACTGTGTTGCCTTATGAAGGACGAGGCCCTGGAGCCAGACATGCAGGTTCTAATGCTGGGGTGAGTGTACAGCCCCCATGCTGCCCCCTCCCACCTCCTTCCCCTGGCCAAGCCTGCTCTTGGCATTCTGGAGTTGGAGCCAGCTGGGCACCAGGACCTGCACCCAAAAGACAGGCAGCGGCATAGCCGATGCCCCTGTCAGTGTTGCCTGACCCTGGCCCGTGCAAGTTGCTGTCCTGTGCACCTTTGCAAGCCCAGGGTTTCAGTCATCTGTGCCAGGTCCCTTGGGGAATGCAGAGAAGAGCCTGGCAAAAGTGGTTAAGGGCACTGGCTCTGGAGACAGACAGACATGGTTTCAAATCTCAACCTTGCCTTTTATTTAAATGTGTGAGTTCAAACAGGTTATTCCATCTCTCTGAGCCACCATTTCCTCATATGAAAAATGGGGAAAATAATTCACTCTATATGTGATAATGCATATAAAGACCTCAGCACAGTATTTGACACCTAGTAAGGGCTCAAATATTGTTAGTAAATTGGTGTTAAATTTGGGTATTAAAATTGGCGAGTCAAGATACAGACATAAGTAGAAACAATAAATAGGTAAGACCCCACTGGACACCAACATGAAGTATAAAATGCTAGGTATAATATGAGAAGAGGACAGTCTCAAAAATAATATCAGCCACCACTTATGGAGCACTTCGTCTATGCTTTAGATTCTTTATCTCAGTTAGTCTTCATGCAGTCCTGTGAGGTAGGTGCTGCTGCTGCCTTAGAGACGGAAAAACTGAAGCTCAGAGAGGTTAAGGGATGTGGCCAGAGGTCACATTGCCAGCCAATGATAAAGCCTGGGATCAAACCCAAATCTGTGCACCCAGGAAGCCACAGTGTTGCCGTGACATGCTGCCTTTCCACACAGTAGAACTGCAGGCGCAGCTGGAGTGGACGTCACTGTGTGTTGGGCCCTGCAGGGAAGGCTTGCCTCCTCCAGGAAGCCTTGTGTGTCGTCTCACTCCATCATCATCCTCTTCCTTGAGTCACCCTCACCTTTGGTACTCAGGATGCAGTCTCGACTCCTGGTTATTTTCCAGGGGACCTTTGTACATATCACTGCCAAATCCTTCATTGGCAGCTCCCAGGGTCCTTGGGTTGTGGCCTTCCCAGCACTGAGTATGGGCTCTGCAGCAGTGGCTACTGAGCGGCCACCAGCATCAGGGGCTGCTGACTACCTCCTCTGTTGGCTGGGGATCTTGGCTGTCCCCAGGGCCTTGCCCTGCCTTGGGGTAGCAGCAGTAGATATCCAGGCTTGGGTGGGAAAGCAGGCTTTTCTCACCGGGGCCTGTGCTTTGCAGACAGATCTTAGAGCTGCCCTGGAAGGAGCACACTTTCCTGGTGTTGCAGTCACTCCTGGAGCGGCAGGTGAGCAGCTCCCTTGGGGAGGAGTGGATGAGGAAGTGCTGCAGTGTTTGGATGGGTGTGGGGCTCCTGGGTTTCTGATCCCTTTGGTGATGGAGGGGAAAGCAGGACAGCTGCCCTATAGCAGGTACCCCAGGACAGGAGAGAGTCCTGGGGCTTGAAAGGCTGGGAGCAGAGAGCTGACTGCGTGGTAAATTCCAGCCCTACCTCTTACTGGTTGTGTGGCCTTTGGAAAGACTTTTTGATGCTTATGTGTAAGTTTAATTTATTTTTGAATAGGTAATAGATTCGTTATGTTTACAATTTTGAAAGCTCAAAAGGATGTAGTGAAAAATATTCCCCAGCCATCCAGATTCCCCTCCCCAGGACTAGTCAGTGTTACTAGTGTCAGGGGAACTCTCCCAGAGGTGATTTATATATGTAAGGACACAGTTTAAACTTAGTTTTCCCCTGCTTTTTACATAGATAGTAACACACCAAGCTGAGTGCTCGGTACTTTGCTTTTTTCACTTAACAGTATATTGTGGCAGTTTTTCCATATTGGTACCCGAAATTCTGCCTCCTTTGTTTATAACTTAGGAAGTTGACCTAACTTCTTTATGCCTCAGTTTCCTCATCTACAAAGGAGAGTGATGATAGCACCTACTGCGTAAGACTGGGGTGAGGTTTAAATGGGATAATTGGTGTCAAGTGCTCAGGAAGGTGCCTGATGCATAATACGTGCTTATTAAAGTATTATTATGAAGAGCTGTTATGCTGGCAGTACCCCTTGGGACCTCTCACTCCTTTATATCTTTAATCACTAAACCATGCTAGGGATTCTTGGCCTCCCCTTGGTCCTAGTCTGAGCCTTTGCAATGATAACCACCATTTTTTTTTTTTGTGCGGAAGATGAGCCCTGAGCTAACATCCATGCTAATCCTCCTCTTTTTGCTGAGGGAGACCGGCTCTGAGCTAACATCTATTGCTAGTCCTCCTCCTTTTTTCCCCCCAAAGCCCCAGGAGATACTTGTATGTCATAGTTGCACATCCTTCTAGTTGCTGTATGTGGGACACGGCCTCAGCATGGCCAGAGAAGCAGTGTGACGGTGTGCGCCCGGGATCCGAACCTGGGCCGCTGGTAGCGGAACGCACACGCTTAACCGCTAAGCCACGGGGCCGGCCCCTGATAACCACTATTTTATGAGACCTACGTGCCAGGCTTCGTGTGCATTATCGCATTTAATCCTTTTCACAGTCTTCAGAGTTACATATCATGAGCTCCATTTTATAGATGTTGAAACTGAGGCTTAGTTTGGCTAAGTGACTTGCCCAAGGTCACCTCGTTAGGAAGTGGTGGAATTGGGAATTGAATCCAGGGCCTTTTCTTGTGCTGCTGTCTCATCTCCCAATCTGTGCAGGTGGAAATGACCCCGGAGAACTTCAGTGTGTTGACAGAGAAGCTCTGTAAAGAGGGGCCAGCGGCTGCCACATCCATGGCCTATGCCAAGCTCATGCTGACAGTATTGACCAAGTATCAGACTAACGTGAGTGTTGATAGGGCCACGAGGGCTGGTCCTACTGCTCTGAGCCTGCCACGAGGGTGTGCAGATGTTTGCCAGGGGGAGAACCCTGAGTGTTAGCCAGGGAAACCACAAGTTCAAGCCCAGGACTGGGGAATGAGACTGCTTAGGAATCCAGCCAGCCAGCCAACACTGCTGTGGGCCAGATGCTATATGGGGCATTGGGAATCAACAGTGACCATAACGCAGTCCCTGTCCTTGACTTGACCCTCTCCCCCAATGCCGGGCTAGTGAGAGGGGAGAGAGGTGATAGACAGATCGTTGTAATATCTGGCAGGAGCCAGGTGAGAAGTGTGCACAGGGCATTTGAGGAAGAGGGGGCAACTAAACCTTGTTTGTGGTTGGGAATTGGGACGGGCTTCCTGACTCTTAAAGGGTGAGTGGTAGTCAAGGGGTGAAATGGAGGAAAGGGCATTCCAGGCAAAGGAAACAGTGGAAGCAGTGACCGTCTAAGGGGATCTACAGGTAGTTCATTGTAGCTGGGGCCTGGAAACATGCGAGTGGATGGTGGTAGGGGATGAGGTTACAGAGCTAAAACACTGAGAGCTAATACTTGCATGACCCCTGCATCTCAGGCACCATTCTAAGCCCTTTGTGGATGTTCACTCGCTAGTTTATTCCATGTTAGCCCTACGAGAAGATACTATTATTAGCTCCATTTTATAGATGAGGAAATTAAGACTCAGAGAGGTTAAAGTAACTTGCCCAAGGTCACATTGCCAGGCCATGGTAGCATCTTACGGAGGCCTCTGTAGGTTATGGGGAGGAGATTGGACTTTATCTTGAAGGACAGGTGTTCTTGGCTGTTGGCTCTTTACCTTTTTCTTGGGAGTCACAAGCCTGTTTGATGATTTGATGAAAGCTATAGATCTTCCCAGAAAATGAAAATCTGAACACACATCTTATGCACAATTTCAGGAGGCTCCTGGATCCTCTGGAGACCCTCTGTAGATCCTGGAAGAAGGGCCTCCAACATGAGGCATCGGGAGTTATCCCAGGGCCTTCACCTGGAGTGACTTGGTCAGATTTGCATTTTATAGAGAAGCCTCTGGCCTCTATAAGGAGTGGGGCTTGGAGAGTGAAGATAGAGGGCAGAGACTTTTCAGAATGTTGTAGTAGGGGCCGGCCTGGTGGCGCAAGCGGTTAAGTGCGCACGTTCCGCTGCGGCGGCCCGGGGGTTCGCCGGTTCGGATCCTGGGTGTGCACCGACGCACCGCTTGTTAAGCCATGCTGTGGCGGCGTCCCATATAAAGTGGAGGAAGATGGGCATGGATGTTAGCCCAGGGCCAGTCTTCCTCAGCAAAAAAAGAGGAGGATTGGCATTGGATGTTAGCTCAGGGCTGGTCCTCCTCACAAAAAAAAAAAAAAAAAATGTTGTAGCAACAGGTCAGGGAAGAAAAAGTGTGGCCCAGTAGGAAGGTGGCAGCTGCAGTGGAGTGTGTCTGAACCTCAGTTTCCTCATCTGTAAAATGGGAGGGTTGTGAGGATTATATGAAGTAATGCATATAAAGTGCTGCCACATAGCATAGAAGCCCCCAATAATTGTCAGCTGTTACTAATGTGGCTGACTTAGTAGGTTGTGCAGTTAGTATTTGACCCCAGCTCCACCTGAATCCAAAGATGGTGCTTCACCCTGGTGAAACAATGAGGTTAGCCTGCTCGGGAGTCGTCTGCTCCTTCCATCGTCCTTGAGTCCTAGATTCCTCTCTCCTCCCTCAACAGCCTAGGGGCAGAGGGGACAGGGCAGGGGTCAGCTGCTGGAGGCCTGACATGATTCTTCCTTCTCCCCAGATCACTGAGACCCAGAGGCTGGGCCTGGCCGCAGCCCTAGAGCTCAACGCCACTTTCCTGAGGAAGTCTCTGCAGGCTGCCCTGAGACATCTGGCCCCCTGACCATCCACCAAGGGGCCACCCTCCTGGAGCTTCCTCACCAGTTTTCTGAAGGACACTTCTGCCCTCAGCACCTCACCCTGACCCCTTGCCTTTGGGTAAAGGCTGAGCCTGCCGTCCCAGGAATCAACTGCCTCCCTGCTCCAGGCGGCAGAGGGGCCGTCTTGGCCTCCCAGCCAGCAGGGAGGGTCCTGGGCTAAGGGGGCTGGATGAGTCCAAGGACTGCTGACTCTGGGCTCGCTCCTGTCATTTCTGCCTCAGGCTGCAGGGACAGAAACTTTCCGATAGGCCTCAGTAGGGTCAAAGCAAACCCAGAGTAGACAGATGATGCTCCAGGAGCCCTGGGGGACCTGTGTGCTCAGCACACTCTTATGCTCAAGTGTATGTTATGATCCTCTGTGTTCTTGTTTCTGACTTGAATAATAGTTTATCAATAGTATTTAATAAAAAGCAGGAAGTTCAATAATGTCTTATTAGAAGCAGTGCCTGTCTCCCTATTAACTCTGGATATTTGTTGAAAACCAACACACACTACCACCTCTCCTTGCCCCCACCTGCTCAGTGACAAGGGGCATCTTTTTCCTGGTGAAATGTTCTGTGAGGGGGAGTTGGTAGAGTTCTGAAGTTCTTTCATTCTTGTTCTGTGGGCCGGATACTGTGTGATACCACCCACCCAAGACCTATCAAAATAGTTGAGTAGGTGAGGCGTGCACCCACCACTGGGGAGGGGGGTTGAAGGTGGGAGTGTCTCAGTCTGGAGTTGGGGAAGGCTTTGGGGCAGATGGCGTTTCAGGAGGGGTCTGAGGCTCTCCTGGGGTTCCTGTAGGCAGAGAGGAGGATGGGGCCTGTTGGACAGAGGAAAGGACAGAAAGGGTGTGCATGTCTGTTTTATATTCCCATAGCACCTACCTAGGTGCCTTGTTCATAGTAAACACTTAACAGGGCAACTGAGGGTTTTGCAGTTGTTTGGATTGTGGCGCAGTGACTGGCGCGAGATGGAGGTGAATGTGGCGGCAGAAGATAGTTGAGACGGTCCCCGGGAGCGGGCGAGGCTTGGAAGAAGCTGGGAGGCAGCAGCAGAACCACGAAGTATGGTCTCAGTCCCGGGCCAACCAGTTTCCAAAACACTCCTACTGGTTGGATCTCAGGCTGTTTGTTCTCTTCGACCTGGTGATGGTTTTCTTTGTGTATCTTTTGCCCTGATTGTGTATCATTTGCCTGATATCTAAAGAAATTGGCTCCTGGAGTGGATTCTGAAAATGACTACAAATTTCTTGAACAAAGAAGATAGGACTGTGCAACAGAGGAATTTCAGAATCTCAGAGACCTTCTTTTCATTTTATACATTCTGTTACTCATTTTTGGGACTATATTAAATGGGTGGTGATCTCACCCATTCATAGCTTAAAACGAGACTCTTTGATTCCTATTTAAAAACGTTTTTCAAACATTTGATTGCTTTACAGGGGCTGAATGTAAAAGTATTTATACATAAAAGTTTAGTGTATTCATTAAGAAATACAGTAATGTCTTTAACATTTTAAGGGTTGGCTGAGGTTTAGTATGATGCAAATAATATGGTGAAATAATAGGTGAAGTATTTAAAAATAAGTTACTCGAAAGCAAGGGGAGGATTTTGAGAAAAGGAGTTAAAAGCTATACAGAAAATGCAGGCCCACAATGTATTGGCTGTAAGTACCAGTTTAATTTTTAGATTCTGCAAGCCTCTGTTACGATTGCCAGATTGATACAATCCTAGAGAAAGTGTATAATATCCAGTATTGGAAAGCTGGCATGCATGTCCTCTTACCTGGATGCTTCCCCTCCCTTCTCTTCCTTTTAAGCTCTTGAACTCCGTAAAATAGGCCTGTGTGTTTCAAACCTATTTTTTATTATTTTAGCTGCATTAAGAATGCTGGTGGGCGGGCCGGCCCCGTGGCTTAGCGGTTAAGTGGCCCCGTGGCTTAGCGGTTAAGTGCGCGCGCTCCGCTGCTGGTGGCCTGGGTTCGGATCCCGGGCACGCACTAACGCACCGCTTCTCTGGCCACGCTGAGGCCACGTCCCACATACAGCAACCAGAAGGATGTACAGCTATGACATACAACTATCTACTGGGGCTTTGGGGGAAAATAAAAATAAATAAAAAATATTTTTAAAAAAATGCTGGTGGGCAAAAGGTTTATTTTTATAAGGTCTGTAACTTAAATACTTCAGCAAAGTCAGCATATTTACTCATTCAGCAAACATTTGAGCACTTACTGTAGCCCAGGTACAGTGGTGAACAAAACAAAAATCCTTGCCTTCATGGAGCTTACATTCTTGTTTTTTTCATCTAAATATTTGAGTTAACAAGAATTTACATTCTAGGAGTGCTCAGCGAGGTCAGGAAGGTCACACTCCCAAAGCAGCTACTATAAGCCCTTCAGAAACCATTCCTATTATATAACATATTCCTTTATATAACAGATGTTAGAAATGGGCTCTGGCCATTGAAATTGGTGACATTTGATATATGTGAATTGCCTAAATATTTGGGAGGTATTCCCCTCCCTTAGAAACAGAGCAGAGATCTGATAAACTCTACATCCTGTACCTTTTAGAATGGCACTTAGGGTGAGAGTGAAGCGGGGATTGATTTTGGAGGATTTTAACTGCTGAATGCCAACTAAACAGTTATGCCTTCAGGGTACTGTTGCATCTGGCTGAAGAGAACCCTTGGGGCAAAGGTTGAGGCATCTGGAGAAACACAGAACTGGGGTTTCATTGAGTATACCAAACAGATTGTATGAACTGTTTCTGTGCTGCTTGCTAATAATTTTGTCGAATAAATTTTTACTGTATAGCCAAAAAACACTTAATGATGTTATTGATGTTACTGAATCAACTATCAGGTGAAAGTTCATTCCAGTACCTTCCCAGCTCTTCCCCATTGCTGGCTTTGAGGAGCCAGGAACAAAAATTTCTTGACATTTTCCTTCTCACAACTTCCTCGGAAGCCGTGAGCCGCTGTTAGAGCAAGATAATGAGGGAGAGAGGTCAGGAGTAAAGCCTGCTTAGGAGAACTGAAGCAGGTGCCGAGCGCAGGCGGACGTGGGCAAGAAGGGGTTTGCAGGAATTGCATGCTCCCAGAGGCCATCACAGTGTGGTACCCAGTACGTGTGACTACTGAAGCTCGAGCCCTGGACCCAGCCTCTTCCCTAAAGGCCTAGCAGCATCTGATGCGAATGGGGATATTCTCAGGTGGCGCGAGGCGCCATGGACTGTAGCCTCTCAGGCGGTCCTCGCGTGGGTCTAGCGGTGCAGCGCGCGGCAGCGCCCTCCAGCGGCCGGAGACGGCAGCGCTCTCCGGCATTGAGGAAGCCGACGTGCTCAGGCTGGAAGTCACAGGAACAAGGCATGTCTCGCGAGAACGAAGTCCCTATTTGAGCGCATGCGCGTACTACACTAATCTCTTTTCCGGTTGTTGTGGGGTGAGGTATCATGAGGTGAGCGGCGTTTAGGGTGCTATCCGCAGTCATCCTGGCTTCTGGGCCCCCCTGTGGGGAGGGAGACCCTGCGGGCGGAATCGGGGGGTCCTTGCTCCTGCTTCGCTGTGAGGCATTTCTGGCCAGGCGTCGGCCTGGCGTTCGAGTTCGCGCGCCAAGCCCGGCCGGCAGTAGGGTCCCTCTTCTCCGGGGTTGCATCAGGTTCTCGGACCCAAATGGCCCGACTTGGTGTCCGGAATCCCCATGGAGTGGGTCGTGAGCCATCGCCTCGTCTCGGAGCCCGAGGGTGTTGGTCCGCGGCCCCCGCGCCTGAGCGCTCGTCCTCCTCCTCTCCCGCAGCAGCAAAGTGTCCCGCGACACCCTGTACGAGGCGGTGCGGGAAGTCCTGCACGGGAACCAGCGCAAGCGCCGGAAGTGAGCGGGGGCCGGGCGGGAGTGGGGGGCCGCCGCGGGGGCCCGGGCCGGGGGTGCGGGGCCGCCTGACTTTGTGACTTGCCCCAAGGTTTTTGGAGACGGTGGAGCTGCAGATCAGCCTGAAGAACTATGACCCCCAGAAGGACAAACGCTTCTCGGGCACCGTCAGGTTGGCACCGTTTTGCCCCACCCGGCCTCCGGGCCCCCTGCTCCCGGCGGGCGCGGCGGGACGGACCCCCACCCTGGGTCTTGAAACAAGAGGGGAGGCGTGGGGAGGCCTCGGCCGAGCCCGCCGGCTAGTTTGAGAAGCCAGACTAGCTGTTGGTGAGTGGACGCTCTGGGTAAGGCTCAGTGTGCCGCGGTCCCAGGCCCTTCACCTGCCCTCGGGACCCCGGGCGCGGCCTGACCTGCTCTGTCCCCCAAAACGCAGGCTTAAGTCCACTCCCCGCCCCAAGTTCTCCGTGTGTGTGCTGGGGGACCAGCAGCACTGTGACGAGGCCAAGGCTGTGGATATCCCCCACATGGACATCGAGGCGCTGAAGAAACTCAACAAGAACAAGAAACTGGTTAAGAAGCTGGGTGAGTGTGGGTGGGGTGCGGGGCGGCAGGAGTGGTCGAAAAGTGGTTTTTCTGTGGTTTGGATTTTGAAATGATGAGAGGGGTAGAATCGTGATTGAAGGGATCTGCTGTGGTTGGTTGACTTGAGGGGTGTTGCGGCTTTGTAAAGGTTCTATTTTTTTATCTGCTTTGAAGATTGAACTTTATAAGGGAAGGAGGCTAAGCAGTGGTTCTTTCTAAACAACTGAGATCTGCCAAGTTGACTAGTGGTGCTAGTGTGTTCTGAGTTGGAATTTCTACTTCATGCTCCAGTTATTTTTTTTTATTTTATGTGGTCTGAGCATCAAGATGCCCAGTTGTCATGTAGCTAGAAAGTAGGAAGGCAGAATTTGAACCCAGGCAGTCTGTTTGTTTGTTTGCTTTTGTGAGGAAGATCAGCCCTGAGCTAACATCCGATGCCAATCCTCCTCTTTTTGCTGAGGAAGACTGGCCCTGGGCTAACATCCGTGCCCATCTTCCTCTACTTTATATGGGACGCCACCACAGCATGGCTTCACAAGCGGTGCCTCAGTGCGGGCCTGGGATCCGAACCCGGGAACCCCGGGCCGCTGAAGCGGAGCACGAGCACTTAACCGCTTGTGCCGCAGGTCCGGCCCAAACCCAGGCAGTCTTAAACAGAGGGTGCGTTTTCCATTGCAACATGAATGGTGGGTCAGCCTGGGCTTCTGGTACCAGGTTTCATGTGACTGTTGCTCCAGTAAAAGTTTGGAGGATGGAGAAAATCGAACTGGAACCACGAGAGGATTAAAAAGACTTGGTACCTGGAAAGGGATAGATTGTGCTGGTTAGAGCCCTGTTTGGAGGTCTGCCTTCAGAGACCAGGTCCTAAAAGCATCCAATGGCTTCACTCTTTTACTAGCCAAGAAGTATGACGCCTTTTTGGCTTCAGAGTCTCTGATCAAGCAAATCCCACGAATCCTGGGCCCAGGCCTGAATAAGGCTGGCAAGTTCCCTTCCTTGCTGACCCACAACGAGAACATGGTGGCCAAAGTTGATGAAGTGAAGTCCACGATCAAGTTCCAGATGAAGAAGGTAAAGAGGTCTGGCTGGTTGCTGGCTGGTGATGGTGGTCGTGTGCTGAAGTTTACCCATATTGTCCAAATGGGAGCCCTGGTTTTCGTGTCTGTGTACACTTAGAACATGTGACAGTCACTGAGCAGGATTGAAGCTTAGCTTTTCTTTCTTCTTTTTTTTTTTTTGTGAGGAAGATCAGCCCTGTGCTAACATCCATGCTAATCTTCCTCTTTTTGCTGAGGAAGACTGGCTCTGAGCTAACATCTATTGCCAGTCCTCCTCCTTTTTTTCCCACAAAGCCCCAGTAGATAGTTGTATGTCGTAGTTGCACATCCTTCCAGTTGCTGTACGTGGGACGCAGCCTCAGCGTGGCAGGAGAAGCAGTGCGTTGGTGTGCACCCGGGATCCGAACCCGGGCCGCCAGTAGCAGAGCGCACACTTAACCGCTATGGGGCCGGCCCTGAAGCTTTTCAAATAGCCCTGGTCTTTCTCACCTGGGGCCAAAGCACTGCTGATTAGGTCACTGGAGGGATGGGCCATCTGGCTTGTAGGTGGTGGGCCCACTCTCCCATGTTCTCTTCCATCTAACCATCAACCTGATTTGACCTTCGTCTCCCCACAGGTACTGTGTTTGGCAGTGGCCGTTGGCCACGTGAAGATGACAGATGACGAGCTTGTGTACAACATCCACTTGGCTGTCAATTTTCTGGTATCATTGCTCAAGAAGAATTGGCAGAACGTCAGGGCTTTATACATCAAGAGCACCATGGGCAAGCCCCAGCGCCTGTACTAAGGCAGAGCTCAATAAACTCCAGTGCCACCATTACCTGTCTGCCTGTGACTGGGGGCCGGGGGGGGTGCTCTGAGCTGATGTTGCAGTGCAGCACCGTGCCAATGACTGCGGTTTCTGGCATCCCAGTGATAGGTGATCATTTTACCCATACTGCAAACCAGGAAGGGCATTCTTTCTGCTTTCAAAATTGTGCTAATTCAGATCTCTTGGATACTTGTAACGTGTGATACAGTAGGGCTGCCAACCGAGGTTGAAGGTTTTCTAATCACCCTGAGAGGGGCAGATCAGGGCTAGGACTCAGTCCATCCTCCTGGACTACTGCTGCCGCTTACTAGTGGAAAGAGGGAGGACACTGACTCAGCCTTTGGAAGCACACAACCTGTAGCCTGAAGTTTCTGTGTATGTCAGGGTTGTTTTGAGGAAGATTTGACCTGAGCTAACATCTGTTGCTCATCTTCCTCGTTTTTTCCTTTTTTCTCCCAAAGGCCCAGTAAATAGTTGGATGTCATAGTCATACATCCTTCTAGTTGTTGTATGTGGGACCCTGCCTCAGCATGACTTGACTGGTTTGCAGGTCCGCAGCCAGGATCTGAACCGGTGAACCCTGGGCCAGTAAAGCGGAGTGTGCAAACTTAACTGCTATGCTACCAGGCCACCCCCTGTCAGGGGTTCTTAATGTCGGCTTTTTTGGGGTTTTTTCTAAATCAAGCATTTGGGGTCTTGGTCTATAGGGATCACAAGGAAAGTTGGTCCAAATGGAGACTGGGTTACAGTGGTCCTGGGATCAGTTTCTTTGATGGTTCAGATGACAGTGGTCCACAGACCCTGAGGAATTGGCCTAGTATTTGCTTGCCTGACCCCAAATTGAAGACTGTTCAGAGTAGTAAATTAGTGGGTAAGATGTTTAGGAAAAGGCAAGTAGACTACAATATTGTAATTTATGGGCCCTGTTGATGTTTTCTAGGGGAGTTTAGTAAGTGGGTGGAATTGGACTGTGGAAACTTCCAGGCCTTTTGCCCCCACCAGGCAGGCTCTGCCCCCTCCCTGGCCTGAGGAACTTCCGTGTTGCAGTTCTTGCCTCCAGCACCCAGTACTGGAAAGGTGGCTTTTGGTGAGGTGGGAAATAACCTGTGTAACCTTTGCCTGGAATCTGCTTCATTTAACTTGGGTAAATAAAGGAATCAGTTCATCCCTCTGCTCTTTAGTGGAGCTGAAAGGCTAATCCAAAACATAAATAAAAATGCTGCACCTTCTCCAAACAAGCTTTATCTGGCCTTCAACCGGGAAGAGTACAAGGTTTTTACCAAAAATCTTGAACTTTTTTTTGCCATTTCAGCTTTTAAGTTATTAATAACTAACTTTGCAGGTAAGATAGCTACAATCTATTCTCGTGAGCAATGAATTTTCGTTCTCAAGGTAACAGTCCTAGCTTGCTCCTTCCTCTGGTCTGTTCCCACAGTATTAGGAAGGAGTACAGGCATACCTCATTTTATTGCACTCCACAATTTGAAGGTTTGTGGCAATCTTCGGTCACGCAAGTCTATCAGTCAGCGCCATTTTTCCAACAGCATTTGATCTCTTTGTGTCTCAGTCACATTTTGGCAATTATCACAATAAAACTTTTCCATTATTACTGTATTTGTTGTGGTGATGTGTGATCAGTGATCCTCGATGCACGATTGTAATTACTTGGGGGCAGCACAAACCATGCCCATATAAGATGGCGAACTTAATCCATAAATGTGTGTGCTGAGTGCTCCCTCTCCTCCAGCCGTCCTATTCCCTGAGTCACAATACATACAATCTGTAACCAGAAGAAAAAAGGCAATACCTAAAATAAGTTAAAATGTATGGTGCTTTGATGACTAGAAGACGGTAATACCAAAAAAATAAAAAGTGTGAATACGTTTTATGACCTGCCTCTGTCAGAAAGCTGCTTACAAGGTGCTGAATACAGCAAGAGAAAACAGGTGTGAGAGCCATGAGGCAGAGGCAGAAAACAAGTGAAAGTCGCACATGCTTGCCAAGGTGGGCCCCTGCTGCACCTCTGGTGCCAATCCCGAGGACCTTGGTGGGTGCACAGGTCTGCTCTGAGATAAAAGCAAACCACCTTCATGAGCCTAGGACCAGAAAGACGTTTGTGTTCGCACCAGCAGCGGTGCTGACAGCGTCGCCGTAGTGGAGCCAAGAGTTTCCAAGGACATTTCTCATGACCTCAGATATATACTCAACAATTTGCTGGGTACAAGAAGACCAGCCATGTGATTGTCTGTTGGCTGAGGCCCTGACATTGCCTGAGTTTAAATCCCAGCTCTGCCACTCAGGAGCCATGTGAGCCTGTTGAGTGAGTCTGTTAACGTCTCTAAAACTCTTCCCCTGCACCAAGCCCCAGTAGATAGTTGTATGTCATAGCTGCACATCCTTCTAGTTGCTGTATGTGGGACACGGCCTCAGCATGGCCGGAGGAGCGGTGCGTCGGTGCACGCCCGGGATCCGAACCCGGGCCGCCAGTGGCAGAGCGCGTGCACTTAACTGCTAAGCCACAGGGCAGCCCTCTAAAACTCTTGTTTTCGCCTCTGAAAGTGCGGATGATGAAGGTACCTACCCAAAAGATAGCAGTACCAACTTCAAAGCATTATGTGCTTTGCATAGTGCCAGGGACTTAGTACTCAATTAAATGGCAGTTATAGAATGGTAATTACGCATAGCTACATACATGTATGTAGCAGACCTGGTACACAAAGGTTTGTTTCTGGTTCAGTGGGGTTTAGGATGACAGATTGAGTGGAGGCAATCCTGAGGACAACACCTCATCAATGGTGCTGATGAATGGGGAGAACAGGGTGCCTTCAAAAATCAGTCCCACCCTTCCATTCGAAATGAGCCGAGGATTAAAATCCTTAAAAAATAGTTTTGGAGACTCTAAGGCAAGATAAATGGGTATGTTTTAGAAATACTTGGGGGGCCGACCCCGTGGCGTAGTGGCTAAGTGCGCGCACTCCGCTGCTGGTGGCCTGGGTTCAGATCCCTGGCGCGCACCGAGGCATCGCTTGTCAGGCCAGGCTGTGGCGGCATCCCATATAAAGTGGAAGAAGATGGGCACGGATGTTAGCCCAGGGCCAGTCTTCCTCAGCAAAAAGAGGAGGATTGGCATGGATGTTAGCTCAGGGCTGATCTTCCTCACACACACACAAAAAAGAAATACTTGGGAACTTGAGTCTTCCCAGATTATTGATTTGAATCACCTGAATTTAAATCAAACCCACTCCACTTTATGAATCTATTAAGCCTGATGTATTGGAGTAGGAGTCCTTAAAAACCAACTCTGCATTAAACAAACACTGACCCACCACTTTCTGCTGGGCTCTGGAGAAGCTGCTTAGAGCCGTGCTGCCTGCCCTCGAGAGGCCCACAGGACCACAATAAAGAAGAAAGGAAACAGTAGGCGGCAGAACGGGAGAGCCAACGAGAACACGTGTGGGGACAGACTGATTTGATTGTCAATAAGGGTTGAGCTATTTTAATCAAACCCCAGCCTCTAGGATGGTTAGTCTAAAGCTTGGTAGGCACCCGAGTTAGAATTCAGGGTTCAGATCTCCAGAGCCCCAATTCTCCAGCATTTGTGCCACAGGGAAATAAAGAGCCCGCACGAGGGCCGGCCCCGCGGTTTAGCGGTTAAGTGCGCGCGCTCCGCTACTGGCGGCCCGGGTTCGGATCCCGGGCGCGCACCGACGCACCACTTCCCTGGCCATGCTGAGGCCATGTCCCACATACAGCAACTAGAAGGATGTGCAGCTACGGCACAAAACTATCTACTGGGGCTTTGGGGGGAAAAAAAAAACAGGAGGAGGATTGGCAATAGATGTTAGCTCAGAGCCGGTCTTCCTCAGCAAAAAGAGGAGGATTAGCATGGATGTTAGCTCAGGGCTGATCCTCCTCACACACACAAAAAAACAGAGCACTCACGAAATCTCAGGACAGCGCTCAGGCCTCGACATGGAATTGACAGAAAGATGGCACTCCTCCCTCTTCCCCGGGAACATAAGAACAAGATGGGGGCAGGAAAGAGAGAACTACAGGCCTATTCTTTGGGCTCCAGCTTTCTTGGCCCTTCCTTACAGCTTCCCACAGAACCCTGAGCAGGGGAGACCCACTTCCAGGAGAGCCCTGGGCTTCGGGCTCAGAAGCGTCACCGTCTTATCCTGGTTCCTTCTCTACCTTGGGACCTGGAAACTAGTCATCACCCACCTCTGGATCTGTGTTTGTGTGTGGGGACAAGGGGAGAGGGGGAGACCATGTCGAAAAGAAATTACCTGAAGGCTGTGTACTCCGGGGAGTGAAGGCAGCAACCCAGGTGATGGTGCTTCAAGCACTCAGTAGACGTAATTGCCTACTAGTGCGGAAACTGGGTTTGCATCCAGCCCTAGGCCTGGCACGTGGTGGGTCTGTCATAAACAAAGTTCTGCCTTCAGGACCCCTGCCCACCTGGCTGGGGCTCTAGGCACCCTCCCCATCCTGCAAGTGACAGTCTGGGGTCCCTCCAATGCACTGGACCAGGACAAAAGGCCACCTGATTATTTAAATAGTACACCAGGTGCCTGGGCTTGGAGTGATGCAGACTGAGTTCACATCCTGGTGTTCTTCTGACTGGCTGAGTGAGGAGGGCGTTTAACCTCAGTCCATTTCTCCATCTGCAAAATTGGAGGTTGGACCAGAATGATCGAGAAGACTCTAGAGTAGGGTTGCCAGATTTAGCAAATGAAAACAGGATACCCAGTTAACTTTGAATTTCAGACACACAACACACATCCACTGAGGATACCATCTCCTCACCCTGCCACTGTGTGGTCCCTACTGTGTGAACACAAGATGGCTCAGAGGGGAGAGCAGGGCTTTCCCAGGCAGACTCCTAGGAGCTGGTTGGAACCTGGCTTCCCCTGCTAGCACCGTCCACATGGAGAAGCACTCATCCTCTTGGAGGCTCCTTCCTCATGGGTCAACTACAGACAGGACAGTGAGAGCCAGCAGTAGCCACTGCAAAGGCTGTGGGGATTTAGCAGGGGGCCCATCTCAGTAGTGGTGTGACCTTGGGCTAGTCACTTCACTTAGAGACAACGCAACATGAAGAGCTCAGGCCAGCACTAGGCGCATTTCAGTGTTCCACCCAAGGCAAGAGGGGGTGGGAGAAAGGTTGGAGTTGGCAAAGCTTGCCTGGGACCCTTGAATCATATCTATTTTGAGTGTGAGTAGGGCTTGGGGCCCCCCAGCAGGGACAGAGTGGGGTGACACACGAGGACCTAACCTCAGAGGAATGCCCCCAAAGCTGTTCCAACCCAGAAAGTCTGGCACACAACTGGTCACACGACTAACCCACAAACAAATAACTTTAATTTTTTTTTTTTTTTTTGAGCAGGAGCCGGGCCTTGAGGGCCCCCGCCCCCGCCCCGCGCCACATTTATGATATAACCCATCACAGCTGGATTTAAAAAATACACAAAAAAATATATAATATACATTATAAAACCTAGGTTGGGTTTGGACGTGGCCTGAGCGAATGCAAACTGTGAGGACCTTCGGGAAGCTCAGGGGCAGGGCGGCGGGTAAGGAAGGGAAGGGGCACAGTACTTCATATGAAACTCATAAATACCCAGAGGCGGCTGGTGGGCAGGCCGAGCTTGCTGAGGGGCCTGGGTGTTGGGAAGAGGCAGCAGGGGAAGGGTGAACCTTCAGTCCCAGAACTGGGTCTGGGGAGCTACTGCTCCAGGCCAGAGAGACTGAGGCGGGGAAGAACATCAGGGAGCAAAGGATTCACCAACCCAAGTCTTGGGCAAGAGAAAATATCAAAGCCTTCTGCTACTCCTTGTCCCCAGGCCACTGGTCTGCCCAGAGGTGGGACTCCATCTTCCCACCGGACCCTCCAGCCTAGGGCTGAGCCTGGGCCTGCCTCTGGGGGCCATCCCCCATCAGTAGGCTTCTGGGGGGCTCGGGCACCGGCTCTGGGCTGTTGGAGGAGGTCGGCACAGGAAGCTCCTGAGGCCTGGCTGGATTGCAGGCTGACAGAGGGTGCCCACCAGGTGCCGCGTACCCGCTGCTCCCCCTCTTCCCGCCTAGTCAGAAGCAGCTGCTCCCCTGTGTCAGGGGCTCTGGGAGGAGGCACTCTGTTCGGGCCCCCAACCCAGCTGGCTCCAGCCCCTCAGTGCAGACCCTCTCTCCAGCCCCTTGTGGCCAGCCCCGCTCCAGGGAGGTAGTGTAAACCTGGGTTCTGGGGACAGGCAGCCCTGGGTGAGAACTCCAACTCTGCCCATCCCTCAACTTCTCGGAGCCTCAGCACCTCATCAGAGACACCGAGACCCACGCGTGCCTTGCAGGGTCCGAGGATGGCACGAGGCACATTGGGGACCCAGCACACAGCAGGTACAAAGAAAGCATGGGCCCCTTTCTTCTTCTCAACCCAACCCCAACTCAATACTCTCCTTGCTGGGGCCTCTGCATTGCAACTCCCTCAGTCTCCATTCTACCCTCACCCGCCTGTCACACTCCCCCGAGGGGCCGGTGGCCACACACGCCTGAGCTCAAAGGTGTCCTCCCCTTCCTTCAAGGCTGGGCAGAGCTGGGTGATGCTAGTTCAGCGTCCTGGGCAAGCTGCCCCACCGCTGAGCCCACCTTTCTTCTCCCACAATTAAAGCGCAGAACAGTGGCAGGGAGTGTGTGTGCTGGGGGTAGGTGGGGAGGCCTCCTGGGTCCTGGGCCTGAAGCCTGGCAGGTGGATGAGTCCTCAATCCTGGACCTCTGGGGGTGCCAGGCAGGTATGCAGAAAAGATGCTCATCCTGGATCCTGGTGGTGGGGGCAGAGGGCACCTTAGTCTTTGACGAGCTTGTAGACGTGATGCTGGGCCCCGTGCTCGCTGGTGGAGACTTCGAAGACGAAAGCAATGACAAGCAGGGTCTCCTGGGAGTCCCGGCTCGTGACCACCTGGGGAATGGGTAGGAAGGTTCAGGACGTCAGGCAGCACAGGGCCAGAAGTGTGGGGGCTGAGTAGACCCTTCTCCTTTCTGGGTCTCAGTCTCCTCATCTGAGCTATGGGCCTGGCCACCCCCACTTTGAGGCCCCTGCACATGGGGCCATCCCGTGACCCCCCCACGACCCCTGCTGCCCCCACACCTGCAGGATGGTGAAGTTCTCCAGGACACTGTTCATCATGTACTTCTCGGGCAGGTGTTTCAGCTTGTGGATGAAGTTGATCATGTACTCGCACATGGGCGAGCGGTGGATGCGGTACACGAAGCGCCCATTCTCCAGCCTGGCGTACTCGGTCTGCGGGCAGCCGGGAGAAAGCATCACTCGGCATGCCTGGTCCCAGTCCCGTGCCGCCAACCTCCGGCCCCCACTCACCTCTACCTTCTCCACCACCTGCTTGCCAAAGGAGCACACCTTGGTGGAGACGCTGATGGTCATGCTATCGGCCGAGCTGTACTGGGAGCTGACCCCATAGAAGGCTCCCGGGCCCTCCTGGATGGTGCTGTTGAGGTCGGCCTGGAGGAGGGGGCAGGGGTGGCGTCAGGTGCTGGCAGAGGCCAGAGGGAGGCTTCCTGCCCAAGGACCCATCTCCAGGACTCTGTCCTTAGGCCGTGAGGAGAGAGGGCAGGGTCAGGGTTCAGTGGGGTGGGCCAGGGTGTACGCACATCTGGGAGGGACGTTGTCGGAAGCAGAGAGGGACGAGGGCGGCTTACCCAGAACTTGACGAGGAAGAAGGCATTAGGGGGCCCCTTCTCATAGAGCTCCTTCAGTCCACCCTTTTTCTCGGGGAACTTGTCGTAGATCTGACGCACATCCACTGCCTCCAGGGGCGGGTCCGAGAAGGCGGGGTTCGTCTGGCCGATGTGCACGAACAGGTGTTTGCTGTACTGTTGGGAGGGCCCAGTGCAGGGTCAGGAGAGCACTCAAGGGTGCAGGCCTGGGGCGCTGCACGGGGACAGAACTGCCCTGTGGCTTCCCAACCCCATGACCGTGAGCTGTGGCCCTGGACCACCATGCCAGGGTCTCTCCACGACTGCACAAACCCTCACCCTCAGCCCCAAACACATTACCGTGTCAGGGTCTCGCTGCACCTCCATGAAGGCGGAATACTCAAGGAGCCGCAGCCGGGAGGAGGCAATGGTGCGGTCTTGCCACACAGGCACAGAGGCAGCAGCTGGGGGGAGCGGGGCCAGGGGCTCGTAACCTGGGGGGACAAGACGGACCCTCATCTGCATGGGTGCGTGTCCTGGTTATATAGACAGCTGCCCCCAGCCTGCACAGAGCCTTTGTGCAAATTAGAAAATGGCGCCCTTTTAGGTAGGAACATGGGCTGGATTTTGACTCCCCTGCCAGGAGTCCTTGCACAGTGTACAACCTACACGACATGTGTGGTGGCCCTAAGAGTATACATCAGTGGATTTTTCCTTATGTCACTATTAATGTGTGTTCGAACAGAAAATACAGACTGGTAAAAAGGGAAAAATAAAAATTACCCAGAATTCCAATACATATAGATATATGTACATAATATGTATATGTAATATGTATATAATAATATATGTATATATAAATGTAATACTTTTGGTGGTGTGTACTTGTGGCAGAGTTCTGGAAGCAACATTGTAAAAGGTTGGGCTATTCCATTGTAAAAAGAGGACTAATCCTGGCCTGTCCCAATCCCCCATAGGTGCCGCACACACACACACACAGAGTTAGACCCCAGCTCTCCTGAGCAGAGGTGCAGGTGCCAATGGAGGGGGAGGGGGAGGTGGCAGCCTCGGGTGGGAACTTACTGCTGAGTGTCGGCGGCAGGGGCGGCTGGATGGGGTAGGCTGGCTGTGCAAAAGGCTTGATGCTGTGGACAGGAGCACAGCCTGGTTAGAGGGTCACCCCTTCCCCACATTCCACCTGCCCAGTCACTTGGGGTCTCATGTGGGACCCCAATAGGGCACCACCCAACCTTTCTGCAGAGGCCCAGAAACGCATGCTGACAAGCTAACTCACGAGCTTTTTTTTTTCCCTCACATCTTAACTTTTATGAAATCCTGCTGCATCTCACCATTGCCGTGCACGTGTAATGTAGCATTTCAGCCCCACCCTGAAGAGCTGTTCATTAAACTGAGGGTGTGCATCTCAGGATGAAAGTCATCTTAGAATTGAAGGAACCAAGTATACTCGACTCCCTGACTCGCTGACTGAGAGGCTGGCGTGGAGATTAACTGAATGAAAAATGACTGAAGGGCAGGTGACGAGGGGCCGAGTGGGCTGATGAGTGGACAGGCAGATGCATCAGCTCTCTGACTGGCGCTCGCCATCCTTCTATTTTTGAATTAAAACTCTGCTCAGCTGTTGCTGGGACGCAGATGGGCGTGGAAGACCAGCGTGGCCGCGCAGGGAAAGAAGGGGATGTGGGAAGGAGGTGCCACAATACTCACTCCTGCGAGGGTCCAGGCTGCTGTCCCAGGAGAGGGGGGCTGCTCCAGAACTGCAGAGATGCGACAAAGCCCAGGGGCCCCTCAGTATCCATGCCCCCCTACGGCCCCGCCCTGAAGGCACTCCCTCACTCCAGCCCCGCCTCCCAGGAGCCCTGTACCCGTGAGGACGTGGAGAAGACGGCCTGGGGCAGAGGGGAGGGTGGGCTGAACTTGTTCTGGAGGACGCTGGCGGAGACGATCTGGGCGGAGGACATGGACGCCATGCTCTGGAGGGCTTTGTCCTTGGAGACCTGGTCCTGGGGAGGGAGGGGCAGTGTGAGGCCCAGGCTCAGGGCTCCGGGAGTCCAGATCTGGATTACAGCCCCAGCTCTGCTGAGTGGGCTCAGGAGAGTCTCCACCCCTCTCTGGGCCTGTCTCCTAAGTGTCCATCACCCCTCTGACCACAATCCACACGTTAAGAAATAATTTCATTTTATTCCATAATCCAGTATATATCACAATATGTGCCCTTATTTTGTGTGTCATGCACTCTCATATTTTCTATTCTATTTCATCAGTGGTTCTCAAAATGTGGTCCATGGACCAGTAGCACCAGCATCACCTGGAAGCTTGTTAGATATGCACATTCTCAGGCCCCAGTCCAGACCTACTGAATCAGAAACTCTGAGGGTGAGGCCCAGAAACCTCCAGGCGATTCTGATGCATGCTGAAGTTTGAGAACCACTATATTTCGTTTTTTAAAAATGCTGTTTGCAAACCTCTTAAATTGATTTCACAATCCGTAATCGGAAAATCGGATATTAGGTGCTCTCCCTCCATCCCCCCCCAGGGGAGGGGCAGTGCTACTTACCAGGTTCATGGCCTGTGAAGGAGAGAGAACAGATTAGAGGAGACACAAAGGAGGGCCAGATGGTGGGGCGGCCATATCTTTTCACCTCCCTCCACTCAGTGCCCACCTGGCTCTCAGCTCCTGAGGAGCCCAGGGAAACTCAGAGGCAGCTGTGGATCCTCCCCCAACCCCAATGCCACCCAGAGGGAGTGCCTGCCAGCTGGGGGTGCCCTGGAAAGGGTAGGATGAGGGAGGACAGGCTGGAGACCCAGAGAGTGGACCAAGCTGGTGCCCCTTGGGTCTGTGCGTGTCCTCTGTAGCTGTGCTACAGGTATAGTGGGCTGGGGTGGGAGGCCCAGTCTGCTGGGCAGCTGTGGTCAGTGAGAAGATGACGCAGCCTACAGGGGCCCTGATAAGGACCCAGGCCATGAACCCCAGGCTCTGAGACCCTCAGCTGCAGAGCAGCCAGGATTGAGCATCCAATGCAAGGAATGGCCATGCTGCCACAATAGATCTGCCAGCCAATACCCCACAGTGTCTCCTCCCTGCCCAGGCAGAGGCCCCTGAAGTCCCATGCAATCAGCAAGCAGCAATTAGGAGGAAGGAGAAAAAGGAGAACGGAGAAGAAGAGAGGTGGGCCTTAGTGGCCCCCAGACGGTCTTCATCTCTCTCGCTGTAGGGCTGGCTGTCCCCTTGGACTCCTGCTTCATCTCCAGGGGCCGTGGCCCTGTGTAGCCTGAAGTGGTCTCTGGCTTTCTTGCTGCTGTGTGTGTTTGAGACACCCCCACCCCCACCCAAGTTCCTCAGCCCCCTCCCTGTCCCAGGCTGGGGTCTGGACAGGGCCAGGCCAAGTGGCAGGGGACCCCATACCTTCAGCTTGGACTGAATCTCCCGAGATTTCCGCCTGGCTAGAACCTGCAAGTGGCTAGAGACCTGCAGAGAGAGAGAGAGAGAGAGAAAAAGAGCAGAAAGAGCAAAGAAGAGGCAAGAACGGAGCTTCAGCTAGAAGAGAGGCGCAGTGGGGCCGGAGAGCCAGCCCAGGCAGAGGCCCGAGCCGTGCAGAGATCGCGGTGGAGGCGCCGTGGGTAAGGGGCCCGGGAGGGGCTGGAGGCCCCAGTCAGGCGCCCAACATACCTTGATGCCAACCTGGTACTCCCGCACCTTCTTCCGAGCTAGAACCTGTATGTGGCTGGACACCTAGGGGCCGCCCCACGCCCCGCCAGAGAGGAAAACACAGACAGTGAGGAGGCACAGCATGGGGCAGCCATGGGCAGGGAGCATCCCAGCCCTCATCTCTGGGACCAAATGTAAGTGGGGGGAACTGTGGGGCCCCTGTGGACAGACACCCCTGAGCTCTGACAATTCTACTCTCTTCTTGGCTCTGTCTTGATCAAAAGCCTTGATCAAGAGTGGCTTCCAGGACCACCATGTACAGTTGTACAGGTTGTTCACTGCACAAGAGCATCTGGCCTAGTGAGGGCTAAAATGCAGGCTAACCTCTGTGGGCCAAGCTATGTGCCCTGGTCCAGGGCTGCATCTAACCCAGAGGAAGGGTATCTTTTCATTTTTCCAAAAAGGGGTGACGTTTTCTCACTGGTATCTTCAGAGGAGATACTTTTTTCTAACTGGCATCACAGAAGCTAGCAATGGCCATAAGGCTCCTGCTGGCCATCAGATTAAACATCAAGGCCATATCCTCTACGAAAGATCCTTGTACCACTGCCTAAGTCCTCCTGTCGACCCCAAGAGCTTGCCAGCCTATAAACCAGGCCTGGGCCTACTCCTGCTTTCCTCATGCAGCTTCTTCCCCCAACACACCTTCCTTCTCCTCGGGCTACTATATGGCAGTATACATATATGTACACAGTAGGTGCTCTTTCTTGCCTTTCTTCTCCAGCACCTCCTCCTGAAGCCTCCCTCTCCTGGCAAACCTGCACTAATCGTAGTCCGGATGTGTGTGCCATGGGCTTGCACAACAGACCCTTGACATTGTTGGGGATCTGCCCCTGAGCCTCAGAGAACCTAAATGTCACTGTTTCCCCAGGAAACACAAGGGAGCATGTGGATCCTCTACTCCACATATTCCTTATCAGCAATTGCTGTTGGCTTTCTTTGCAAATCGTTTTCTTCCCCACAAAGAAACAGTTTCTTTTTCTTTTTTCTTTTTTTTTTGTGAGGAAGATCAGCCCTGAGTTTAACATCTGCCAATCCTCCTCTTTTTTTTTTGCTGAGGAAGACTGGCCCTGGGCTAACATCCGTGCCCATCTTCCTCCACTTTATATGGGAAGCCGCCACAGCATGGCTTACCAAGCGGTACATCGGTGCGCGCCCGGGATCTGAACCGGCGAACCCCGGGACCCGCAGCGGAGCGCGCGCACTTAACCGTTCGCGCCACCGGGCTGGCGCAGTTTCTTTTTCTTTTTAATCCCAGACTGAAAGTTACTATGTATGTGGTGCTGGGCAGGCCCCACCCTACTTGGTTAGGACCCAGGTGGGCACTCCTCACGCTGCCCCACTGGGCACAGGAATCAGACATAAGTCCAGCAAGATCACTGACCACTTTACATCATGACAATCGCTGACGTACTGAGCACGGCTACTATCATTCTCAGCACTTTACTTGTAGCAACCCATCTGACCTTCACAGCAACACTAGGAAGTCGCTACTAATATTATCCCCGATTTACAGATGATGGAACCAAAGTACAGAGAGGTTAAGCAGCTTATCCAAGGTCACGCAGCTGGAGGCTAGAGCTGGGATTTGAACCCAGGTGGCCTGACTCCAGAGCGTACTTGCTCCACCACCAAGCTACGCTGCCAGGCCTCTGAGAGCTTTGCTGCTGAGGACCCCTCCACGTGGTCAGCTCGGTGACAGCTCAAAGTCACACGGGGCTTAATCCTCACGTAATACTCAGCTGTTTTTTCAATATGGAGGCATTGTACTTGCTATCAATTGCTGTATGTATCCATAAAAAACTAAAACTGCATTTTTTGTTTTTACCAAAAATAGAATAAAAACAACCAAAAAAAAACCTTGCCTGTCAGCTGGTTGCTGTTTTGACACATAAAGATATGCCTTGTCCTCACAGTCAAAGGATGGCTCCCCTTTTAAGGAGCCATTAGACATCAGAGTTCTAAGAAAGAATAAAGTTAGAGGAGGCCACCCTTGAAAAATGACACAGGCTAGCAGTTTTTAAAATTTTGAGGGACAGCCCCGTGGCTTAGCGGTTAAGTGCACGCGCTCCGCTGCTGGCGGCCCGGGTTCAGATCCCGGGCGCGCACTAACGCACCGCTTCTCCGGCCATGCTGAGGCCACGTCCCACATACAGCAACTAGAAGGATGTGCATCTATGTCACACAACTATCCACTGGGGCTTTGGGGGAAAAAATAAATAAATAAAATTATAAAAAAAAAATAAGTAAATAAAATTTTGAGCTTGCTGACAGCTGGGTGGTAAAACTTCACTGGACAGCCAGCCTTCCCAGGACACGTGGCCAGGAGCAAATGCTGGACCCAGAATCCAGAGGCTCGGCCACCCTCCCTGGGCCTCAGGTCAAAGTGACCGAGCTTCAAGACGCCCGGCCCCCTCCCACTCTGACCAACTGGTTCCCGTCAACACGTCTTGCGGATGAAGCAGGAGGCGCTTCTTCTGGCCCCGGGATGGCCTTCTGTTCACAGCAACAGCACTAATACCAGCAACAGCAGCAGCAGATCCTCACACAGTGCTCACTCTGCTCTAAGTGTCTTCGTATACTGGCTGATTTACCGGCTGAGGAACAGAGGCTGGCAGGGGAGACACCCCCTCCTCGCAGGTATTTGAACCCGGCAGTCTGATCAGTCATATTCCTCCTGCAGCCCCAGGCTCCAGGGAACAGGGCCCTCGTCTGTCCGCTTCCCCGTTGTATCCCTAGTGCCTAGAACGCAGTAGTAGCTCAATAATTTGCTACATGAATAAGCGCTGTGCAACACGAGCTGGCCCAGGGAGAGGGGGTAATCGACACCTGGAGAAATGAGGGAGCGTTTCTGCTCCCATGCTGGGTGGGGGGACCCAGGACCTTCCTTGGAGACAGTGGGGTGGGCCAGGTCAAGCTTGTCATATGCACATGGGGACCTGGGGGTGGGCGCAAGGTCCAAACCCCACCCAGACAGGCAGGCTGGGAGGGCTGAGGGTCAGAACCGGCGTCCGCTCGTCCAGGTGCCTGCCTCCAGCCTGCCTTTCTCCCAGGCAGCCCACACTCAACCCACCCTTCAGGCTTCCTGTCACCACACTGCTACCCGCCCTGGATGGGAAGCACCCAATCATCTCGCAAATCATCATTGTTCCCATCCCCCCACTGCCACCCTAACCATTGTATCATCGCTGCTGCTCTAGGGCCCTGCCTCCACCCGGCCCTCTCTAAGCCACTGCCCCAGCTGCTCCAGGGCCAACATTCCTCGACAGCTGCCACCCACCCCTCCCTGCTCGATTCCCTTCCATGGCCCCCAGCCGCCCCTGGGGAAACCTGTCCCTCCGGCCTCTTGCCGCCCCCCAGCTCTTCCCACTCTTCCTGCCGCCACACCACACACCACACTGCTAACTGATGGCTCTTTCCTGCCCGGTGGGTTGAATCCTGGATCCACCACCTACCAGCCGAGTGACCTTGAGGAAGTTACTTAACTTCCCCGTGCCTCAGTTTCCTCATCTGTAAAATGGAGATAATTACTATACCTACCTTGTAAGGTTGCTGTGAGGATTAAATAAATTAATACAGAGTAAGCTCTATATGAGCTCACAATTATTATTTGCATACCCAACTTCCTCAGCCTGGAAGAATCATCTCCCTCTTTTCTGCCTGGCTAAAATCTATTCCTTCTTAAAAATGCATCTTGAGCGTCACCTCCTCCAGGAAGCCTTCCCAGCCCTCCCTCCTCCCTTCTCCTGCCTGGTCCTGGTTAGATGCTTGTCGGGCAGCACACACCCCTATCTCAGCTGTGCCACCCTGCTCTGTCCTCGCCTGTCCAACTCTCTGTCTCTTTGACTGGTCAGGGCCACTCAGGGCAGTGATCATGCAGCTGCCCCATGGGGCTTATCTGTGGTCACCGAACCAAAGGCCTCGGCGGGGTGGTGGTGGTCAGAGAGGTCAGAGAGGACAGTGCCCCTTTCTCTAAGACAGTGGGAAGAGTGATGGAGCAGGCCGGGGGAGTGTGAAGTCCCCGGGGAGAGGGCCGGGGGAGCAGGCTGGGCAAGGGGGCACCCGGAGGAGGTGGGCAGCAGTGGGAGAGCTCCGGGCAGGAAGGGGCTGAAGGAAGCAGCTGAGAGAGTGTGTGTGGGCAGAGGGGCCGCACCATAAGTCATCTCTTTACCTGTTTTCTCGTCCGAGTCTTCCCCGTCCTCAATTTAATATAGCGTGCGATCAACTCATTTCGACCTAGATTGGGGTGAGAGAAAAGATGAGGAGGGGGCAAGGGGGGAGCTGGTGGCTGGAGACACCCCCCCACCAGCTGGAAACCACACCAGGCCCTCCCCCAAACAATGCTCTGCTGTTCCCTCCCCACCGTCTTCACTCCAACCCCCACCCGAGAGGCACAAGCAGGGCAGGGGGAGGATGGTGGGGAAGTCCCAAGGCTCCCCCCACAGCCTCCAGGACCTGAGGGGCTGCTCGTTGGGGGAGGGGGTGAGTAGGGGGCAGCAGAGCAGGAGCCAGGTTGGGACAACGTCAGGCGGCCTGATAGGTTTCCCTGCAGACGGACAGGGGCAGGTGTGGCCCAAGGGCGGCAGAACAGCTGGGCCCCTCACTCCCAGCCCCCAGCAGGGCTTCCTTCTTCCCCGTGCTCCGTCACCAGCCCCAAAGCTCTGAGTGTCTGTATCCTGCGTGTGAGCGAGGTCTGCCCTGGGTGGCAGACATTTCGGCGCACGTCCGTCTCCGTGTTCGCCTGAGAGAGTTCTGGACAGGGTTCCTGTGCTAGCTGTCCCAGCCATGGAGGGAGACCCTGGACAAGTCCCTTCCCTTCCTGTGAAATGGGCAGGAAGAACCGGATGGTCTCCAACCTGCCGCCTACACCGACAGCCTGTGTTAGGATGCATCAGCAAGCGCGTCACTGTGTCCTTGAGCCTCTCACCCCCATGTCACCGGTTACCAGTGTCTCTCCCACCCAGCTGCCTATCAGCCTTGGGGTGGGGGGCTCTGCTCAGCACCACAGACCCTCTGAGGGCCCAGAAACTGGCCAGTGTCCAGGCGGCTGGGCTCAATGAAAGGGGTGCTTGGGACACATGGCTCAGGGCATGTCAGGGTCCTCAGGGGGTATACCTCTTACCCCCCAAATCTAGGCCCCTGTCCCCCAACTCCATAGCCTCTCCAGAACAGCCACATTCTCCAAATTCTTCTTCGATGACAGACAGCCCCACTGCTCCTCCTTTCCCGCCTGCCCCTCTCCACCCCACTCCCTCGCCCGATCTAAAAATACCCTGTGGGGCTGCCCCAGCCATCTGGGAGGTAGCTTTGGGGGCAGGCAGCCCCCACCCTATGGGGCACGCTGGAACATCTGCCTGCCCTGTGAGTGGGGCTCTGGGGCGAGAGGTGGGCGTGGTGCAGCGGGTGGTGGCAGTGGGACACGGGGCAGCCCTTACCACTCGACCCAGCTGTCTCCTCCCTGCACCCGCCATGGCACTGGACACTGGGAGGGGACAGGCTGAGGGCCTGCCTCACTTAGCCATAGGCTGTCAGGGAGGGTTGCAGTGAGCTGGCAAGGAGCCAGGCCCAGAAGAGTTGAGTTATCCCAAAAATGCAGCTCTGGGAGAGCCCTCTCAGGGCTGGACAAGACGGGGACACTCCCTTCTGGAGGCAGGAGGTGGGCAAGATGGCAAAGAGAGGCGCCAGGAGAGCAAGAGAGACTTGGGAGGGGTGTGAGGAAAAAACGAGTCCCCTCGTCTCTCCAGCCCTTTTCCCAACACAGGCCTTTGCCACAGTGTGGCCTGCCCCTACTCTGCAGCCCCTCACCCACCCTCTCCCCACATACACCGGAGGGAACTCACAGTGGGAAACCCTGCTCTGTGCTGGGACTCCCACTCCAGGCCTCACCCCTCGGGCTACCCTACATCCTCCCAGGGGAGGCACCCTCTGCCAGGCCTAGCCTGGAGCACACCAGACTGACCCAGTTTCCTGGGCCCACTGAGTCACCCCGAAACCTCCAGGCCAGCAGGGGGGAGGAGAGGAGGAGCAGACGGGGGTGTCAAGGTGTGGGCCGAGCTCTAGTGGAGGGGGCAAGCCCAGCTTGTTTACAAGGAGGATCCAGACACACAGGCTCGCACGCCCAGACTCGCCCATGGCGGGCTGGCAGGACTTTGCCAAACCGGTTGGGTGAGGGGGCAGAGAGCAGGGGGAGGGGCCGAGGAGGGCCAGGTCGCCTCCCCCAGTCCCATCCAGTGTCCCTGTGCCTCCCTACACGCACCGTACATCTTGCCCTCGTCCGACAGGATGATCTTGCGGCGGCCACAGGGCGGGTAGATGGCCAGGGCCTCCTGGAAGCTCTGCTCGATGTCCGGGCTCCACACGCCCTCCGCGTCATTGTCCAGCCCCTTGTCCAGGCCCTCGGGCCCATCTTCCCGGGCCTCCCCGGGGCTGCTGCTGGCGTTCCAGCTGTTGGACGCTATTGTGCTGGTTGCTCTGGGCTCTGGACCTGAGCCCACTGGGCAGCCTGCGCCTGGGGAGCAGACGCAGAGGGTTAGGGCCAGGGTCCTCCCACCACACCAGTCTCCCCCCTGGGGGCAGGTGCTCCAGGGCGGTGGGGGTAACCAGAGGTTGTGCGTATTCAGTGCAGTGTGACCCTGGGTGAGCTACTTCACCTCTCCGAGCCTCCTGTCCTGTGAAATGAGGAAAGGGTCTCCTTGAGGTCGTGACGGTTAAAGTTAAATAAGATCACCACAAAACGCCGACCCCCATGCCTAGCTCATGACGCTCAAGACAGTACTGGTGGTGATCAATAACCATGACGATAATGCTTATACCTCCACGGCACTTCCGTGAGGAAAAAGCACTTTTATATTCATTCAATCCTCGAAACTAAGGCAGGGAGGGCAAGGAGCATGCCCATGATTCAGATGAGGAGAACCGAGGCGCCTAAGGTCACGCAGCTGCCAAAGGCATCACGATGAGCAAAGAGAGAAGGAACACGGGCAGGGCCCGGCGTCTCCGTGGCTCTCAGAGGGCTCCTCCCCCGTCATCGGGATCCACCTGGGACCCCAGCCTCTCATTCTCCTCCCAGCATCAGCGCAACCCTGCTGAGGACCACGTGTGGAACAAGAAGGGTCCTGGACCCAGGAAGGGCGTGTTTTTGCCTTCCCCAAAAGATAACTCTCAAGAACCCGGCCAAGAGATCTAAACATGGGGCAGGGACTGCCCCAGGAACTGCAAGACCGGAGCGACGCCGGCTAAGGTGCCTGGCCCACAGCCTCGCTCAGCCCCACGTGCTCCTCCATCCCACTTCCTGTTCCCGCACCTCCCGGCCCCACAGCAGCCCATAAACTACCCACACGCTGCCCCTGCCCTGGCCCGCATCGAGGGTGGGCCCGGGCTCCGTCAGCTCTGAGCTCCCCGCACACGCCAGGCTGGCTTATTAATTTAGACCACACCCCTCCAGTCCCCCAACACACACAGCCCAAAGCTCACCCCCAACTCCCGCTGGCTGGCCTCAGCATCTGCATGCTCAACGCATATCCGGGTCCTGGGAGCCTTAGAGCCCAAGATGGCTAGATCCCGGGGCTTTGCTCTGGGCCACAGGAAAGCACGTAGGGAGGTGGGGGACCCCCTCAGAAGCCAGGGAAGAAAATTCTTTCCCTTCAGACATGAATTCCAGGTCCTGCCAAATTGGTGGGGGTTCTCCCTGTGGGGCCACCCGTTTGCTTAGGGAGGCCTGAAGGGGAACACTAGCGGCATGAGATGGGGAGGGCCCAGGGGGCCTGAATATCAGATGGATATAGAGTTTAGACTTAATGACAGCACCTGCCATATGGAGGCACTGTTCTGGGATTTTACACAAATTTACTCATTTAATCCTCATAATAACCCATGGGATAGATACTATTATTATTCCCACCTTACAGATGAGGAACCAAGGAACAGAGAGCTCAAGTAACTTGCCCAAGGACACACAGCCAGTAAGTGCTAGAGCCAGGTTCTGAACCTGGGCAATGTGGCTTCAGTCTCTTAACCAAGGGGATGGGGCTGAGATGCCCCACCACTGTAATGAGAGAAGAGGCCCAGCTGCAACCATGCTGAGTCTGCCCGGTGGGGTCCAGACCAGGGGGCCCCCCTCAGCCCAAGTAGTTGGAACAACTTCAGGGACCCCCACACTGCTGTAGCCCTTTCTGTGAGGCCTACAAGGCCACCAGGAATAGCTCCCCTACACCAGAGGATAGCCAGAGAGAGAGGAAGCCACACTCCTGACCAGTCAGAGGGGCCACAGTCCTCTCCTCCCAGCCTGTCTCTCACTCCAGGAAGCTGTATCCCCATCCCCATCCCCTCCTCAGCCCGGAGGCCAAGTTCTTAGAACGAAAATGTGTGAGGGAGCAGGGAGTCTCGGGGGGGGGCCCAGTGACACCTACATTGAGGTAGTTGGGATGCAGGACCTCCCCCCAGTTCTGACACTGCCACGGGCTGTCAGAACGGAGGCAGAAGAGGGGCTGCAATGAGCCAAGACCCCTCCTAACGGAGTTGTCAACCCATTCTCCCAAAATCCTTTCCTGAGGCCTCCCTCAGAGCAGCAGGGGACCAGCTCATGGGGTGCCATGGCAGCCCCAGACTTTTAAAAGCAACTTCCCTGCCTCCCCCAAGTCTCTGCCCGCCTCCCCTCATCCAGGCGGTGGCCCCCCCTTCTCGAGGTGATGTCAGCCCCGCCCCGCCCCCCGCAGGAGCACTGTGGCCAAATATGGCGAACACAGCAGCGCTTGGGAGCTGGGACAGACTGGGGGGGGCGGGGCGGCAGCCCCTGGCTGGGACCGCTGGCAGCTGGTGAGGGGGAGGGGAGACAAGGGGGCGGCTACAAGGACGAGTCAAGGAGAGAAGAGGGACCACCGTCCCTTCCGCTGGCTCCTGGGCACATGCAAGACTCACTTTCTAGGAACACTCCTGTGGGCAGAGGCACCAACATAGGGGCCCGCAGGTGACCCCCACCCCACACAGCCATGCACAGGAGTACATGTGTGCAGGTATGCTGTGTGGGTGCCGGGTTGACCCTCAAATGAGAATATTTGTACCCCCAGGCCGAGGCACACCAATGGATAATGGCGGGAAAGCAGCAGCACCAGGCTGGGGGCTGAACTGGGGTCTCTGCCCTACTGCATCACTCAGGAGGGAGTCCGGACTGGCTGCCCTGGTCTTCCTGGAGTTACTGCTGTGGGATGAGGACAGAGACTAGTGTGTGCCCACCCTCTTCTCCTTAGACCCCCAAACCACTGGGACCCAACCCTGGGGGTGAGGGAGGAGGCTACGGGCTCCCCAGACAGCTGCGGGGCTGGACTGAGGCAAATGTGGACTGAGGCGTGGTTGAGGGGGGCAATCTAGAGGGGGCTGCCTGGGATGAGAGGGCAGGCCCCCTGGGATGCCCCGAGCCCAGCAGAGGGTCTCATCTCCCCTGTACAGAGAGGGGCTGGGAGGGATGGCAGCCCCGAGACTGCTCGTTGACGCTCGCACAGGTGTCTAGAGCCTCTGCCTTGCTGGGCTGTGCCACTAAGAGGGGCAGGAGAGAGGGAGAAAGACCCAACTGAGGGGCAAGGTGCGTGGAGCCTGAGACAGGAGGGGAAGGGGGAGATGGTGTGGGGGAGAGTGTGGGGCGGGGTAAGGAGAGGGGGAGACAGACTCGGAGAGGCAGACAGACAAGAAAACAGACAAGAGAGACAGCAGAGTCCCAGAGTGAGAGATGAGAAAAGAGACCTAGAGAGTGAACCTTGGAGTGAGACCCAGAGGGAGAGACAGAGATGGAGAGACAGAACAGGCAGAGTGTTGAGAGAGAGTCAGATCCACAGACAGTCAGACAGAGCCAGTGGATGTCGGGGGAGGGAAAGGAGAGGGAGAGAGTGTCATGACAGAGACCCAGAAAGACAGAGACCCAGATCCAGAGAGACAGAGACACAGCTGAGGAGGGTACAAGGGGCAGGAAGGGGAAAGAACAATAATCTCAGACACAGTCAGGCAGTGAGGGAGCGGGTGAGCCAGGAGGGGGACCAGGAGAGAGAAGGAATGAGAGGGAGAATGGGAGAGAGAGACTGAACACACCTGAAGCCAACAGAAAGATCCAGAGGCCAGGGCGGACCTAGAGGGAAGGAGTGACAAGGGAAGCCGTTGTAGGGGGCTGGGGTCAGCCACAACGGAGCTCTGTCCAGGATATCCCCACTCCTGCCCCATCCGCTCCCCCCGCCCCACCTCCTGTTCCCCTCTGCAGAGGGCCTCGTATCACAACAGGCTTGGACCTCCTGTGGTCTCACCCTGCCTGTACCCTCAGTCTGGCCAGCCACACCTGCTTCCCCCCTCCCTGCGCCCTCAGCCTTCTGAGGTCAGAAGGCGCCTCTGGGTGGTGGCAGGGATGGGAGGCTGGGTGAGCAGGCTTTGGGGCCCTGGGGAAGATAAGGGGCACCCTGCTGCCCACTCCCCACCCTGGGGCCAGACCTGCTGGAATAACTGGCTGGACAGCTCCAGGGATGGAGGCCAGAGCTGGGGCTGCTGCAGAGGCCCTAGACCCCCACCCCCTTCGGCCCCACAGCCTCCAGACCACCCAGCCCTATACCTCTCTCTCGAAGGGGGGGAGGGGTGCGGCCTGAAGCTTGGGCTCCCCCAGAGCCTCTGCCCTGGTGGGGGATGCAGACAAGGCAAGTCGAGGCAGGTGTCCCCCCCTTGACGCCCCCTACACTTATCCCTCCCCCTGAACAAGCCCAGTGACCCTACTGGGTCTAGGGGCCAGCAGCCGCGCACTCTTACAGGGACTGCAGCCCCCAAAGTGCTCTCACTTTGAGAATATCACTCAAAGCGTGAGAAGACTAGTGAAGTCAGCAGTTGCATCCCAAGTCCCCCGCCCCCAAACCTGGGCTGGGTTGACCAGCTAGGGCGTTGAGGATGGGGAGGGTAGCTGATGAGGGCTCAGGGAGCCTCCTCACCCCCTCTGCCTTTCCCTCCTTCCTCCCTCCCGCCCCCACAGCGGGGCCAGCTGTTCTCCAGCTGCCAGAGGCTCCCACCCTAGAAGTGGCCATGCTCTGGTTGGGACCGGAGAGCAGGGAGGGATGGGGATGGTGTCTGCCTCCCCCACCTTCAGCCCAAGGACCCCTGAGGGACTCTGCCAAGTGGCCACACCCTGCTAGGCTGGGGAGGGAGTGCCCTCCTCCCTGGAGCAGGGTCGGGATTTTTACAGGAGGAAGCAATTTGCAGATCCCACTAGGAGGGAGATGGGGGGGCATCCTCCCCTCTCCTCCGCTTATTAATGTGCTTCCAATTTGGGAATCAAGACTTTCTGCGCCCACCCACCCCCACTACTCAGGCACAGGCTTCTAGGGGAGCAGAGGGGGTGGGGTAGCCCCCAGGCTTCCTTCTCCATAGCTAATCCTCACTGTCACCGCCCCCCCAGCTGTGTAAGAGGGTGGGAGGGTAGAGACTCAGAGCCCTCAACCTCCTGCAGAAAGAAGGGGTCCAGTTCCCAGACCTCCCTTCACCCCAACTCGAGACTGTGCTGTCTCCTCATCTTGTGCCAGCGAAGGCCAGGTGTCCAGGCTGGGCAGGGAGGGACGCAGCCAACGGGGAAACTGGGTTTCAGAGTTCCCAATGAACATGTCCGTGGGCCCCTCGCACTCTGGGTCACCCACTGAGCTGCCACCACGCAGTCAGTCCCCCCATCATGAGAGTCACAATGTCGTCTATAAACACACAGGCTTTCTCTCGGCCCCTCCTCCCTCTTATACACGCGACCCTCTTATACACAGGACCCACTGTCCTGCACATTCACTGTGACCTGTACCTCTCTCCTTTCTGTTTTGTTTCTTTAATTTACTGTGATAAAATATACATAAAATTTACCGTTTAAACTATTTTTAAGTGCACAGTTCAGTGGCATTAAATACATTCCTTCTTTGTTTTTAAGTTACCTTTCTCATGGTCTTCCACATAGACGCCACACGCATCGGGGTCACAGGCCCCCAAATTTGTCACACATGGTCTCCCACGCCGTGTCTGGCACAGCCCTGAAGGATGTCACTCACACTGTCCTACAGTCCTAAACAGTCTCAGGTAGTGACACCCACAGAGTCAGTCTCAGTTACACCCCACACAGTTTCTCACACGCAGCGCCGCACGCGGGGTTTCCTTCTCATCCTCGGTTTCACCTACACACCTGACTTCACACTTGGCTTATCACAACAGCTTCTCAGCACAGAATGTACTAATATAGTCCACCGTGTCACAGTGGTTTCCCCCTCACACACACACACGTCATCTTGTCACACAGTTTTTCTCATAGTGTCATATACAGTCACACACAGATCATCAGAGTTTCTACAAACCTGAGACCATCTCGTATGCTGCTCACACACGTACAGCATCAGAAGTAGTCACGTCACAGAACCATACATCATACAGAATGTCACTCATTCTGCTTCTGACACACACAGCATCAGACAATCAGTGTCTCTCATACACATAGAGCATTAGAATCCTGTCCAATGTCAGGCACAGGGTCACACCGGGGGTCAAGCAGACAGTTTCTTTCATAAACATACCCCATGTGATGGCCACTCACACAGAGAAAATGTCACCCATACAGATGCAGTGTCACATAGTCACACACTAAGAACATCATTCATTCGGTTTCTCTCATGTCCATGCAGTATCAGTCACATATAGAGAATGTCACCATTTCTCTCTCACACATGAATGTCACAAAGTCACAATGTCACATTGTCACATACAGTTTCTCTCAGGTATATGTCCAGCCTCACATGCAGTCACACACACAAACTGGTTTTACCTGGTTTTCTCACACACGCAACCACCCCACACACAGTCTCACGCACACAGAATGTCTCACTCAGTGTCTCTCTCACACACATCCAGCGACACACACGGTTGCCCTCTCATTTCCCTCTATCACTTCCTGTCCTTTCGGGCCTGGCAGGGAGTACAGGAAACAATCAGCACTCTAGGAAACCCCAAGGGCTGAGGCTTTGGGGATGGGCAGAGTGACAGGATTCTCTGGCCCCTGCCTCCAGCCTCCTGTGGGGCCCTGAGAGGACAGGCAGAGCCCTCTCCCCTCTCCTGCAGACAACCTCAGGCTGGCACAACACCAAGAGGGAGGGGAGGGAAGGGCAAGGCCATGGGGACAGGGCCAGGTGCCCTAGCTCTGACTGGAGAGGCTCCTGCCATGGTCCTGGGGCTGCCCCAGAAGTCCATGGAGACCTGGATCCTCGAGGCCACCCCTTGGACACCACAGCTTCTGCAGCCCCCATGTGGGAAGAAGAGACTGAGATCCCCTAGTCACCTCCACAGGAGTCGGCAGCATTTAAGCCCTCAGGGCTCCCCAGTTCCCTGTGCCTGGCACCATCGGCACCCCTCCGCACTCTCCTCACTGTGAGCAGACCCCAGTGCTCCTCTCCCCTTCCTGGGCGAGGAGGTGGGCAGGACTGATAGCTCCTTTCCCTTTCAGCTTCCACACTGAGCCCCTAGAGGGGTCTGGAAGTCAGGCAGAGGGGCCTGCCATCCAAGCGGCCTCTGAACACCATTCATGCCGGCCTCTGAACACCATTCATGCCGTGCAGCCTTGCCAGACCCCACTGCTTCAGAAGGCGAGTCCCTCCAACTCCACCTGGCCTCCCTGTCCATCAACGTCTGCTGCTGCAACCTTTTCAGCCACGCTCACGTGGTGTAGATACTCCTGTCACCCCCTGGTTTGTCTCTCCTTTCCCTTAGACCTCTGGATCACTCACTCACCTCTCCAGACCCCACCAGGTTCAGGTTCCACAGTGGGAGGAGAAGAAGGCCGACTGGGAGACAGACTCTGGGAGGAACTCAGAGAAAAGGGACCTAGGAAGTCATTTATCCCAAGCAGGGAAACTGAGGCCCAAAGAGGTCCCCGAAGATGACACAGCTGGTTCAAGGCCCAGCTAGAACCAGATCTCTTATCTCTTGACCTCTGCTGAGATTTCTTCTGGTTTTAATATTTCCTCAACTGGCAGAATGTACCAGGGTCTGCAAACCTGAGGGTGAGGGCGGGAGCAGGGCCTAGGAGACAGACAGACAGACAGACAGACAGACAGACACACACACACACACACACACACACACACACACACACACACACACACCTCTGTCCTGCCAACCACTGACCATCCTACTCAGCCATTCCCCAGCCCCAATGCCCTAATTAGCATTAATTACTCTTCCCTCCCTAGGGGGGTGGGGGAAGGCCCAAGAGATTGAGACTCTCATTGGCTCCCAGCCTCTCTCTGAGAAGGGGGCATCCTGGGCCCCTGATGTCACCCTCACCAGATAGCCTAGTCCTAGAAGCTCTCCATCCCCTGTCCAGAGAGTGAGCAGGGTCCAGAAGACCACAGAACCACATCCTGGTGTGGCACCCCTAGGGGAGGGGTCTTGGAAACGGAGCTACAAGAATCTGGAAAGGAGGAGGACATAATTTCCCCAAATCTCCAACTTTTGGGGACTTAGGATTTCCCTCCCTGCCTCAGGTTGCCCCCAGCGTTCGGCCAAGGAGGTGTCCTGGCCCCCTTCTCTGGGCTGGAACATATGTACACAGAATTAGGCCGCAGGAGACCGGATACACAGAGCGCCTTGGGCACCATCCCCTTGGAGCTGTGTCCAGCCCCTACCCCCCACCTCCTACTCTCCTGGGCTACAAGTCCAGGCCTGACCTGGTTCTGCCTCTACCTGGAGAGAGGGAAGACACAGAGGAGGTGTCCCCTGAGAAGCCCTCCCCCAAGGCCTCATTCCCCCTGTCCAGAAAGAATCTCTCAGCCCTGGATCAGGGCCCCTCTCCTGGAAAGGTGACAGTGTGGGGTCTCAATGACACTGCCCCAGGGCCTGGCTAGGCTAGGAAACCAGAAGCAGACAGGCACTCCCGGCTTCCCTCCCCAGGCAGGAGTAAAGGGCATAGGGCATGACAGACAATGGTGGTGATCCTGGGGGGACAAGCCTTCCTCAAACACTCTAAAGTCTAAACAAGGCCTCTGAGAAAGTGCAGCCAAGGCCCCAAATCCAGCCCCTTTGGAGACAGGTTCCCAGAGCTCAGGGCTGGAACTCGAACTTCCACCGACATAGGCGACAGAACTGGAGAGAACTTAAGCCCCTGCCTCTCAGGAGTACCCGTCCAGGGGCGCAGCTTCGCCCCAGACACCCTCCACAAGCCAGCGCAGCCGCAGGCACTGCGCGCAGGAGCCGGCCTGGGCGCCGGGAGACCGAGCCCGAGGCCTGCGTGGAGCCGGGGCGGGCGGGCTCCGAGAAAGCGCGAGCCTGGAGTCCAAAGGGCGGCGGGCCCCGGGACCGGGAGCCCCGGAGACAAGCTCCCCCTGTGACAGGCCCCTCCAAACTGTGCGGCCCGCAGACCCCTGCCTCGACACCCCATGCCCGGACGGTGGGGCAGGCGATAGCACCGGGCACAATCTCCCGGCTCCCCTACCGCCCCGGACCAACTCGTCCGGGTCGCGGGGGGGTGGGGGGGTGGGCGGGGCTTCCCGGAGAGCTTTCCCCCCCTTCCCTCCAAACTTCCCGGCACTCAGATCCGGGGATCCAGCTCAGGCTGGACAATAGCTCGGGGACCCTGTCCCCCTCGAGCGTCCCCCCACCCCCAATCCAGAGCCAACCAACCAAACCACCTCTCCCAGCAGGGCCTCCTCCCGGCGTCCGCCGGGCTTACCTGGTCCGAGCTCGGGGGGGCGCTCCGGCCAGGCCGCTCCGCTGGGCCCGAGGGGGCTGAGAGGGGGGCCAGGGAAGGGGGGTCGTGGGGAGGGGGCTGGCCGGAATGTGCGGAATGAGCCGGGCTGGAGCGGGAGGCGCCGGGCGCGGAGGAGGGAGCGAGCGGGACGGAAAGTTTGTGTTGAGGAGCCGGGGCGGGGGGTGGGGGCTGCGGGGAAGGAGGGGGCGGGGCGCGCAGGGGGGCGGGCACCGGCCGGGAGGGGCGGGGCCGCGCGGGGCCGCCCCCACCGGCGCTCGGGCTGCTCACCCCGCGGCTTCGCGACTCGGGGCCGCCCCCCTTCCTGGCCCGCAGGTGCGGCGCTGCCACCCTCCCCTGCACCGGCGGCCTCACCCCACCTCCCCGGTACCCCGCCGGAATTCGGGGCTCCGGCCTGGGCGGGGCCGAGGGCGGGGCTCCCGCCTCGGGGGCAGGACTCCCGTCGGTGCCCGGGCCCGGGTGCCGCGTCACGAGGAGCCCGGCGGAGCCGGAGAGCACGGGCCTCGGGGCTCCCTACCCCCCACCCCAGGCCTGAGCCGCCGAGGCGGAGCGCCCTCTCCCGCCCGAGAGCCCGCCCCCCACTCCCGGGGCCCCAGGCCCGGCCCCGCCCTGGCGGCTGCGCCCGCCCTGCCCGGACCCGGTTTGTCTGGTTCTCCCCGAGAGGCTTGTTTCTCGAATTTCTCCCTTTCCCCCTCTTCCTGGACCTCCGGGGCCCTCCCTCTCGGCCCGGCTCCCCGGGGCCCCATGGGGGGCGTCTCGACACTGCGCGCCCGCCGAGTTTCGGTAGGACCGGCGCTGGGCGCGGGGGAGGGGCCGCGGGAGCGCCCGGGGCCTGGGCGGCGCGGGTGGGGGGCGAGGCCTCCAGCCCGCCCTCGGCGCTCTCCCGCGCTCCGGACCCCTCCCGCCGCCTCGTTCTCCGCACGCGCTGAAGAACCACCGCTCCGCCGGGCCTAGGACGCGGCTTTATTGGGGATGTGGGTACCCGGCCCTCGTCCCTCATCACCTACCCCCCGCCCCGAGCCCGCCCCAGCGCCTCGGAGCCCTAGCACGGTCCCAGAGGGGGTTAAGACAACACTGACTACTGCTCCTGGACAGGAAGTGACTGGGGCGCGGGGCGGGGACGCGGGCTAGCTCCGCGACCAGATGTGCGGCTCCAACTCCAGATGTTCTTCATCTCCGTCCGACCCGCCGTCTGAGCTCCTCCCCTGCCTCCTGTGCCAGGCTGGGGAGTGGATGGAGGTCACCCGGAGACAGTGAGGGGTCAGCCCCATACGTGGGAGGAGTCTTCCGTGGGCGCTTTGGTGAAGGGACCCTGCAAGCCTCCACTGAGTCCTTTCCCCCACCCTGGCGGGATCTGAGGGCGCTGGGGAGCTGCTAGGGTCACTCGCAGGCCAGCTTCCCGTCAAAACTGGAGAGGGCGATGGCGAAGGCCTGCAGGGCGCACAGCGGGTACCGGTAGTCTAGGGTGAAGGCGTCCTCGGCTACGCGGCCGAACTGCAGCACGATGTAGTCGGCTGTGGACACAGACGGGGCGGGGGTGGCCCGAGACCTCCTGATTTCATCGTCCCTCTATTGGGGAAAGTTCCCCCTCCCTTGATTGTGGCCCAAGTCCTCATCCACATCTCAGTTATTCACCCTCCACCCCCCACTTCTTCTCTCGCTCAACCAGCCCTACCCTGCAGCTTTACCATCCATCCCACAGTAAGCCCCCCAGGGCAGGGACCCTGCCTTATCTTCTGCCGCCCAGGGCACTTAAGTAAAGGAACCTGTCCAACTTCTCCAAGCCTAGAATCCTTTCTTTCCAACGTCTCTATTGTCTTCTGACCCCATTCCTTCTTCTTTCCACCCCCAGACCCCAAGTCCATCGTAGACCACCAGGTTCAATCCCTTGACTAGCCCCCTGGTTCCCTTCCTCCTCCAGTGGCCCCACTCAGCCCCTATCCCATATCTGGTGCAGGTTCCCAGCCCCAATCCCAACACCTCCCCCAGCATCCATAGGGAAAGGAAGTTGCTAAAAATACCCCCAACCTCGGCAGACCGGGCTCCACCAGAAATGTGATCTGGAGAGCAGTTTTCCAAGGCGTGGGGACAGGTGACACTGGGAGCACATCCCTAGGATGGACTGGGGGATGGGGAACTCGCTCATTGTTAACCAACCCTGGGAACCTGGTGTACCTTGGGAGATACCTTTCCATCCCCAAACTTCCTCACCCTAGTGGGGACCTCTCCCCCAGGCTTGTAACGGGGACATTTTTACTTAATTATGTTCCGGGTACATTTTGTTTCCCTAACTCCTTGAGGGCAGGCCTTGGACCTCGCTTGAGAGAAGATAATAGAGTAGGCACTCAGAAATGCTGGATTAATATTCCCTACTCCTAAAAGGCAGCCATCTTGAAGGGGTTCGGAGCCGGGGCACTAGAGCCAGACTCCCTGGATTCTAATTCCAGCTCTACCTCTTACTAGCTGTGTGACCTGGGGCAAGTTACTTAACCTCTCTGTGCCTCAGTTTTCTCATCTGCCAGATAGGGACGATAATAGTACCTTCCTCAGAGCGTTGCTGAAAAGATTTAATGATTCAATATCTGTAAAGTCCTGAGAACAGTGCCTGGCACATAGAAAGCACTGTGTAAGTGTTTGTGAAATAAAATTTGGAGGCCAGTGTAACTGCCTGGAAGAGCTGAGAGACTTTGGGTAAGAGGCTGCCCTCTCTGAGCCTCCACACCCTCTCTGGCCACCGAGGTGTTGGCTCTCAGTGGTTTTCAAACTCCAGCAGCTTAACTCCCTTCAACACAGTCTTACCCAGAATACCCCAGTATCTGCTCCAGGGCTCTGGTCAATGCTAGAATGAGGACCTGGAACAACAGGCCCCAACACACCCGCTTGGGGTATCTGAGGCTCCTGGGAGCGCAGTGTCAAGGCCCCTGCAGGAGAGAGTGACCTCGCTGGATGTTCCAGCTCCAGCAATAGAGGACAGCTCCAGGCTAGTGTGTAAGAGAGAGATAAGGTGGGGAAAGGCCTGAGTGAGGCTCGGGGTCCCTGAGGTGGTGTGGAACAGCCTGGTCTGGGCCCTCAGATACTCACGGTCATCGGCGTGGACAATCTGGAAATTCTTGACTGAGGCCTGGGTGACTCGGCCTTGGAAGTTGAGGGTGTAGGAGCCACTGTCTTCGTTCCAGACAGGTGGCTTGTTGTGCAGCTCGATGAGGCTCTCCAGGGTCTTGTTCTGCCAGCGCACCAGCAGCCCATCGCTGGCCTGGGAGCCGGGGGGGTATTAGAGGACAGTTAGGGGTGGCCGAGAGATCTCAGGACTGACAGGGGACGGGGCCTGGGGACCTATGCGTGCCCTTGTGTGTATTTGCAGGTGTGCAGCCTGGATGTCAGCATCCATTCAAGGTATCCTTGAGAGCATGCTCCGCCTCCGAGGTGTCCCTGTAGGTGGCGTGTACATCTGCGAGAATGGGGCTTTGCTGTGGGATGCCAAAGTGGAGGGTTGGAAAATGGACAGTAGCATCTGGCACATGCCGTTGGTACCCAAGGGGTCTTAGGAATGCCCACATGCTGGCAGCTGATTCCAAGGGTGAACCAGACATTCTAGGACCTACAAGGAGCTCACAGTTGAGCTTGGGGAGATGGACAGGTAAACAGTGGTTAAAATAAAATGCCCTGGATGAGAGCTTCTGGAAGGAAGAAGCAGTGTCTGTCTGATGGTGCTCTTGAGATATTTCTTTCCTCAGTTTCCTTGTCACCTGTTCATGGCTTAGAGTGAGTCCACTCAGGATCATGTCCTCCAAGAAGCCTTCCTGACCTCGCGTCTCATTTGGATGCCTTAGCTCTGAGCTTCCATGACACCTTGCTCCTACCATTCCTCCCACTGCACTGTGACGCACAGAATTAGATATACCAAGGGCAGGCACAGAATTTTAGTAACATCTCTATGCCTCAGTTTCCCTCATCACAAGGTGTTGTGAGGATTAAATAAATTAACAGCACCTGAAGTGTTACTTAGATCAGTTCCTGGCACCAAGTAAATGCTCAATGAATATAAGATATTGTTTTGTTTTTGTTTTCTTTTGTGAGGAAGATCAGCCCTGTGTTAACATCTGCCAGTCCTCCTCTTTTTTTGCTGAGGAAGACTGGCCCTGGGCTAACATCCGTGCCCATCTTCCTCCACTTTATATGGGACGCCGCCACAGCATGGCTTGACAAGCAGTGTGTCGGTGCATGCCCGGGATCCGAACCAGTGAACCCCGGGCCGCTGCAGCGGAGCGCGCGCACTTAACCGCTTGCGCCACTGGGCCGGCCCCCAGATATTGTTTTGACGGTAACCGTTGTGTTGATTTTGGATCTTCAGTGCCTGGCTTTAACAAATTATTGTAGAATGAATGACCTGTGAGATGATGAAGAGAGACCCAAAGCAGCACCAGGTAGTTCTTACTAAGCCCAAACATGCATGGGAGGCACTGCCTCTGGAGGGTTTGTGTGTTTATTCCAGGCACAGAAGGAGCAACTGTGGGACCCACAGGCTCTTCCAGACCAGAGCCTCCAATGGCTGGTGCCCCACGGGTTGGCTGGGCCTCTGATTATGGTGTGACTTTCCAGCAGGGAAGGATGTGTGATCAGCTGACAGGGGTATTATTTTTCATTGTAAATGAGTAAAGTGACATCACTGTGCATATGGGGCATGCCAGTCATGAAATCTTGGGCTCAACTGGCCTGCAGAACTAAGGAGCAGAGCACTGGACTGACACTCTGAAGGAGGCCACCTCTCTCCAGGACATCTCTTCATCTTACCCTACACCTACACACACACACACACACAACAAACAACCTTTGCTTTGGAAAATATAAGTCAAATCATGTCACTCCTTTGCTTAGAATCCTGCTATGGCATTCTGTTTCTGTCCGAGTAAAAACCAGTTATACAGGCTCTATCTGCCCCTCACTCTCACCTCTCTGACCTCATCTCCCTCCAGCCACACTGGCCACCTTGCTGTTCCTCAACCCCACCAGGCACCCTGCTGCCTCAGGGCCTTTGCACTGGATCTTCCCTCTGCCTGGATGGTCTTTCCCCGGATATCTGCAGGCTTGCTCCCTCACCTCCTTCAAGTCTTTGCTCAAATTTCACTTTTTCAATGAGGCCCACTCTGACACTGTATTTAATATTGAAACACACACACACACGCACGCATACTTCTCATCTTCCCTCCCTGTTTGACTTTTTCTTTTTTTCTGTAGCACTTATCACCTCCTAACACACTACATCATTTACTTATTTTTCACAGTTATTGTCTACTGTCTTGCTCCACCAGAATGCCAGGAGGGCAGATCTTTGTTGTCCACTGATATCTTCCAGGTGCCTAGAATAACACTTGGCACTCAATATGTGTGTGTTGAATGAATATATGAATGGATGATTTGATGTAAACTGGAAAAAAAAAGAACCCATTGTACTTGCTTCAGTGAATTCAGTTACAAAACCCCCAAATTCATTCTACAAGTTGCCAGAATGAATTTGTGCCAGAGGATGATGAGTCTGTTCAGGGGGTTGGGTGTTGGGAAGTGGAGGCCCCACCTCCAGCTTCCCCGGAGTGGGTCACGCCGGGAGCAGGACCCTGGGGCAGAGGGGTCAGGCAGGTGCAGGGCTCACGTTTCGGGGCCGGATGGGGACCCTCTGGTTGTCCGCATTCATGCCGGGAATGATGACGGTCATGCGCCGGGGACCTCGGAAGCCCAGCACGTTGGTTTCCTGAGAGGGAGATGCGCATTAGGCCGCCCTCTGCGAGGGGAGGGGCCTGCCGCGGGGACCGGGGTAGTTCTCACGTAGATCACGGCTGCCAGCTCCTGCCGGAGGCTCCCCACGTCAGCGCTGCCTCCGCGGTGCTGCGGGTTCTGCCCGTTGTCGAAGACGGTGAAACGGTTCCCCAGGAGGTTGGACCTGCAAGCAGGGCGGCGCTGGGGGTGGGGCGGAGGGGATTCTACACCCCTGCTCCGAGACCCTTCCTCACAGCCACAGTTCTGAGAGCTTCCTCCATCAACGGTGGGGTGTCTTAGGACAGAGCAGTTCATGTCCCCTGCCCCTGGCTTCTCCCATGAGGTCTTGAAAAAAGCTGGATCTAGAAGGAGACTGGCAGCGCTCACATCTCCTCTCCATCTCTTACTAGCTGTGTGACCTTAGGCAAGTTGCTTAAACTGCCTGAGCCTCAACTTCCCCCTCTGTAAAATGGGCATAATAGCAGTATTTACCTCATTTGGTTGATAAGAGGATTAAATGGGTTAATATTTGGAAGTTACTTAGAACTATGCCTGACAAATAGGTAGTCCTTATATAAGTGTTTGTTAAATACATACATAAAGAAATAAGGCCCGACTCAGGTTCACCTCTCCCCACCTCTCAGAGGTGTGGTGCGGATTAGATGAGATATATAGGGAGACACAGCACAGGGTAGGTACCGTTCATTCATTCACTTAGTAAATATTTATTGAGTAGTTACTATGTGCCAGGTGCTAGGAATTCGACCATGAAAAAGACAGGCACAGGCCCTGCCCACGTGAAGCCTATGCCCTCCTCCAAGTGAGGTCCCTGGACCTGTAGGGTGCGCATCCCCTGGGTGCTTGTTAGAATGCAGCATCCTATCCCCACCCCCACTCCCCACCCACCCCCACCCCCAGCCCCAGACCCACTGAACCATTTTAACAAGATCCCCAAGTGATCCAGATAAAAGTGTAAGAAGCCCCGGGCTAGGGGACATCCCGAGAGTCCAATGTGATGGGCCATGGCCCATGGCCCTCTTGCTGCCCCCAGCCTCCCAGCCCCACCTCAGCTTCCCGATGAAATTCTCCCCTCCTCGGGACAGATTGGTGGGGTCACTGGAGATGAGGTAATTGGCTGTCTTGCTCCGTTTCCGTTTCCTACCAGCCAAGAGGAACACCTGGGCAGAGGTGGAGACAGGTGAGAGGATGGGAAGACGGGGTGGGTGAGGGGAAGGGAAGGCCTGTTTGCCTTGTAGCCCTGCCATCTTGGCCCTAGACCCTCCCTCAGCCTGGGTCCTGGCACCTTCACTCTCCCTCTCCCTCCCCCTCTCCCCTACCCACCTTCTTCTTCTCTGTGTCCAGGTGCAGGAAGTAGGAGGGATACAGGCCCCGATCCATACCCTTCTTGTCCCGGGTCAGCCGGCAGCGCACTGTCCGGCCCTGGGGGGCAGGCTGAAGCACGAATTCCCGGGGTTCATCCACTTCCACGGGTGGGGACGGGTCTCTCTCCTCCTTCTGGGTGGGGCAGAGGGGGCATCAGCCCCAGAGCGCTGGCCCCCCTGCCCTCAGCAGGTCCCCAGTGCTGGGACAGGCAGGGCAGGCAGTACCACTCACCGCTTTCTGTGTGGGGAGAGAGCCAAGAATCAGCGAGAGTGCGGCCGGGCGCCTCCCGCGCCCCCAGCAGCGCAGCAGGCCCTTAGGAGGCCGTGGGGCTGGAGCTGCCCCGTGGCCTAGCAGCTAAGCGCGCTCCGCTTTGGCGGCCCGGATCCCGGGCGCACACCGACGCACCGCTTGTCAAGCCACGCTGTGGTGGTGTCTCATATAAAATAGAGGAAGATGGGCAGGGACGTTAGCCCAGGGCCAGTCTTCCTCAGCAAAAAGAGGAGGATTGGCATCAGATGTTAGCTCAGGGCTAATCTTCCTCACAAAAAAAAAGCAGGCTATAGGGGGCTTTGCACTTTATTATCATTTTCTTTAGCTTGTGTTTAAGAGCCTGGGCTCTAGAGCCAGACAGCCTGGGTTCAAATCCTGGTTTTACCGTTAACTGTCAAGTTTGTTAAGTGTTAACCCTGCTGTGACTCAGTTTTTCCATCTGAGAAGTAGGTAGGGTGGGGGTGGATCCCTGGGACAGACCTTACTTAATTTATACATTTAACAAACACTCATACAGAGTCTACCAATATGCCAGATACAGTTCTAAGCACTTTCCAGATATTAACTCATTTGATCCTCTTATCCATATCTGCTGAGGTGGTGGTACCATTTCACAGATGAAGAAGCTGAGGCTCAGGGAGGTTAAGTAACTTGCCTAAGTTCACATAGCTAGTAAGAGGTGGATGCTGCCCCGTCTCCTGTTAGATCCAGAGCCTTTAGAAAGACCTTCCTCCATGTGGACACACTCTCAGCAGGTGAACTGAGGGAGGCTGAGGTATGGATTGCTGTGTTCTATGCACATAGCACTACAGGAGTGTTGGCTACTACTGTTATTGTGAGCACAGAGTAGGCACTCAGTGGATGGAGTAGCCAGCCTCCAAGATGGCCCCCACGACCCCTGCCTCCTGGTATTTACGCCCTTGTGTGGTCCCCTCCTACATTGTCTCAGGGTTGGTCTTTGTGACAGTCAAATGTGGCAGGAATGCAACTAGAAGCATGTACAACTATGACATACAACTGTATGGGGGGGTCACTTCTAAGGCTGGGTCATAAAGGATACTGTGGCTTCTCCTTGCTCTCTCTCTTGGGCCACTCCTGGGCTTGGGGGAAGTAGGCTGCCATGTCATAAGAAGAGTCAAGCAGCCCTATGGAGAGGCCTCCAGCCAACAACCATGAGAGTGAGCCATTTTGGAAGCAGCTCCTCCATTTCTGGTGAAGCTTTCAGAATGACTGCTGCCCCAGCTGCTATCTTTTTTTTTTTTTTGGTGAGGAAGACTCACCCTGAGCTAACATCTGTTGCCAATCTTCCTCTTTTTAGCCTGAGGAAGATCAGCCCTGAGCTAACATCTGTGCCCGTCTTCCTCTATTTTGTATGTGGGACGCCACAGCATGGCTGACGAGTGGTGTAGGTCCACGCCCAGGATCCGAATCTGCTAACCCCAGGCTGCCGAAGCGGAGCATGCTGAACTTAACCACTGCACCACCGGGCCGGCCCCCCAGCTGCCATCTTGACTGCAGCCTCATGGGAGACCCTGAGCCAGAACCAGCCTGCTAAGCCACTCCTAGATTTCTGACTCACAGCAGTTAAAAAATAAATGTTGTTTTAAGACACTAAGTTTTGAGGTGGTTTGTTATATAGCAACACGTAGTTAATAGAATGAATGAATAAATAAGCTCATTTTGCTCATGGAAAAACTCCTAATAACAATTTGGTTGCATTAGGCCCTGGGGTGGCCTGGCCTGGCCTGGTGACCCTATAACGGCCCCTTCTGTTCTCACAAACCTCGTGCCCTTTGCCCTCATGTTCTATCCCTCTCAAGGGAGGCAGCCAAGATTCTAACCCCAACCTTCCCAACAGGAGAGAGAAGGGACTGCCAGCCTGGGTGTGTGCATTTGAAGATTAAATGCTATTTGCGAACCACTAAGAGGCCCTGATGTGCTGTGGTTGGCCATTTTTGCTGAGGGCAGGGTGAGGCTGCTGTGGTTGGCCATTTTTGCTGAGGGCAGGGTGAGGCAGGTGTTGGGGAGTGGGCCCTTAGCCTGCGGGCAAGTGAGCATCTCTTCTCCACCCTAGGCTGTTCCAGGAGAAACTTGGGAAACACAAGACTATGTTTGGAATGTGATGTGGAGAAAGCCAGAGCTTAGTCAAACATTTCTGCAGCTGTGAATTCAAGGGCCTACTGTATTGAAGGCTGGACTGCGGTTCTAGTCCTCCTGGGAGATAATAAACTGGTCTTTCAGTTTATACATCAGTATCTGGTGATCTCGGCTAATGTGAATCCGTCCCCCGAGACCTGACCACTCCTGAACAAACTAATAAACCCACACAGCTAAGACCCCGGCTCTGCCCTCATGGTGATCTCTCCACTCGTGGAAACCAGTTTCTCAAAGACTATCATCACTTTCTCTCTTCGGTTGGACCTCTCTCTCCCGCTTAATCATTTGTGCATGTTGGTGCCTGAGTCCTGTTTGTGAGTAAGAGTGATATTCAAAATATTTCACAACCTGTTCTGTTCATGGAGAATGCCCAGTCAGAATGGACACTGGTAGGTCTGGAGGAGGGTCCTAGAGGCCCCTGACAGCCAGCGTTCACCCTTTAGTTGCTGGAAGGTTGGGAGGTCCAGGGGCGGGTAGCAGAAAGCACTTGGAGGGCTCAGAGAAGTGGGGTGGAAATATTTTAACAACGTGTACAGCTGGCTGTCGGTCAGCCAGTGTGTGCCCAAGGGCATGTACACATGTGCCTGTGCCTGTGTGGACTCCCTGCTACAGAGAACGCGTCTGTCTTCATGTGGGCGCCCTGTGAGCCCCGCTGGCTGTGTCTGAGGGTTAGGCTGCCGAGGGGAGGGCTTAGAGACCAGATGACAAAGGCCCCCAGGTGGCCAGTCCCAGCCTGGTGACCCCACAACTGCCTCTGTTCTCACAAGTCCAGTGCCCTGTGTCCTCATATCCTGTCACCAGAGGGGGAGCCAAGATTCTAACCCCAAGGGACTCCCCGGCCTTAGCTCACAAGGTCCCACACTCTAGTCCCCCAAGCCCAGGCCCCTGTCACTGCCCCCTGAAGGGACCTCAGCCCCCTTCCCCTTGGGGCCCCAACCTTTTTGCCTTTTCCTTTCGCTTTGCCTTTCTGATTGCTGTTCCTGGTCACCACCTCTTCCTCCTCTTCCTCTTCCTCCTTCCTCTCTTCTGAGGCTTTGGGAGTGCCTGGGCATGGAAGGAAAGAAGCCTGTAACCCCTTACCTGATGCAGTACTTCATGGTTTGCAGAGTGCTTCCAACACCCCTGTCTCACTTGGACCCTTCCCACAACCACAGGAGAGTAACCTTGTATCACTATTATCAGAGCCTCAGACAGGCTAAGACACTTGCCTGAGGCCACATAGCTATTAAAGTGGGCGTCAAGATGCCCCCCAAGTCTTCTGACTCTAAAACCCACGCTCCTTACCCTACACTGCACCCCAGCTCCCCACCCACTGGACTGCCTCGGATGTCACAGCACCACAGGCCACTGCCACCCACCTTTCTTCTTCAGAGTTTTCTCAGCTGGAACATCTTCCCCAACCAGGAACATGGCTGCTGGGATCTTCTTCCTCACTCTGGCCGGGCTCCCTGAGGGGTTCTTGTCAGCTTCCCCAGACCCTGTGTGTGTATATGTGAAGGGGTCACAGCCCCCACCACAGCCAGAGGCTCCTGTTCCTCCAGAGCCCAGTCTCACCTTTCTTCTTCATCTTTCTCGTCTTGGTCCCTTCCCCCGCTGGTGCCTCCTTCTTCTTAATGCGCAGAGGTTTCAGTGGGGGGACCGGGCTTCCCAGGTCCCCTGGAAATGGAGGGTGGGGTTAGACAACAGAGGACCTGTTGGGGCCGAAGGCCACCTTCCAATCTACTTATGGTTCCTTCACTCCCCAGGGAGGCTGAAGGCCTGACTTCTGCTCCTCTTGTTTTTAACCCTGAGTCCAAAACTGGACAGACACCAAGAGCTTAATAAGCAGTTACCAAATGATGAATGAATGAATGAATGAATGAATGAATGCCACGCCTTCTCACCAAGCCTCTGAATCCCAGCTCCCACCCCATCTCCCCCAGAAAACCTCCTCTGGCCATTGCTACAGACAGCGCTCTCTCTCTCCCGCAGATGCCTGAGGTCCACCTTCAGAGCAGACTGCTGGTACCTGCAGGGCGAGGTGCCCAGGCCAGGGAGCCATCACAGCATTTACTTGTTGATTGATTTTTACTGTAATCACTCTGATACTTTTGTAAAAATTATAACAATAATTCATATTGAGTTAAAAAAAAACTAAACAAAAATCACAAAGAAAACTCAAATCCTCCGCCCTCCCCTGGCCCCCCGGGCACTCTGGGCAGGGGGCCGTGGGAGTGGTGGGGGGAGCACATATTGGTCTGTGTCCTTGAGGACCATCAGGGGGAAGAAACCACAGAGGAAGAAATGCTCCGGTGTGGGCACTGAGTGACTTTCTGATGGCTCAACTCCCGCATACCAGCAAGACCCCAGCCCCTCAAGGGCAGGGCGAGTCGTGCATGTCTCTGTGCTCCCTGTGTACCCTCGACACCCACCGTTCAGGCCCTGGGCCTTTGACCTCCTCTCCTTGATGTCTGCAGAAGCCTTCTCTTTAGGGGGTTTCTTGGGGGCCTGAGGGCTTTTCTCTTTCTTTCCCTCCTCTTCATCTTCATCATCCTCCTCTTCTTCCCCCTCGTTGTCTGTAGGTAGAAACTCTTCATAATGGGGGCTGTGGTAGGCCCCCCTTATCCGGGGAGCCTAGTGCCTCGATTGCTGAGAAGTGGTAAATCGCACCAGGGGTAGAAGACTCCCCTTTCGGGACAGGAACGGGAGGAGGGAGTCCCAGCATCTTCCTCACAGAAAGGGGGTGACCCCAAAGTCTTCGGGGTCTACAGTCAGGAGAGTGAGCTGGAGTCGGGGACTGCTGGGGCCCGGCAGTCCGGCGTTCTGGGAAAACGCCCTCCTCTGCAGGCCCTTCCCCTCTCTCTCTGGGACCCCCAGCTCCTCACACACTCTGCCCTCCCCGCCCCCTCTCAGAAACGCCTGCGCTGTTTCTCCCGCTTGGCTTCTCCCTGTCCTTGTCTATCTCTGTTTCTGACCCTGAGCAGGACCCGTCTGGGCTACCTCTGGCCCCTAGCTGTAGTTTAAGGCAAAACTCTTAAACTGTGTGCCTCAGTTTCCCCATCTGGAAAAAGGGGGAAAGAACAAGAGAATAAAGGTTTTTGTGGCCCAAAGGCAAGGCCAGGGAAGCGGAGGCTGTTCTTCTGTTTTCCGCCTCTCCGTCTGCGGTTCCCGTCCAGCCCCTTCCCTCCTTCTGTCCACCCCGCCCTTCCCTCGGGCCCTCTCACCGCGCTCCGCGTCCGGCGCTTGGGCTACGAGGAAGGTTTGCCGGGGGTCGCGCTTCTTGGCCTCGGGGTCCCTGAGGAATCTGGTGTAGACGGTCTGCGGCGCGCAGGCCTCGGCCGACCCCGGGGCGGGCTCCTCCCGCGGCCTCCCCCTCCGCCCGGCTGGGCCGAGATGCGCGGGTCAGGGAGGACCCCGCCCCGATCCTCTCCCACCTGGGGCTCCTCTCCCGGGGGTCTCCCCTGGGCCCTGCTTCCCTCTTCATCCATCCCTCCACAGCCCCCGCCCCACCTCTACCCCTGCCCTGGGCGACCCCGCTCCCACCCCCACCAGGTCCCCCTTCCCCGTCCCCTAGGGAGGGCTCCATGGCTCCACCCCGCGCCCCTCACCCGGGGGGGCGCCCCCGGGCTCGGCACCCCGCCCGCCTCCAGGTCTGCGGGGCTTGGATCCCGTGGGGCAGGGGGACTCAGGGGCCTCCGTCCTCTTCTTCCTCAACTTCTGTCCCCGGGCGGGTCGCTGCAGAGTTGGGGGTAGAGAGGAAGGAAAGGGGGGCCCTGAGGGCTGCCCGTCACCCCCTAATCCCTTGAGCCGCCAGAAATAACCACGGATTAGCTGGAGGGGAACTGCAGCCTCCCGGGGGTGAGGAAGGCCCCCTCCCACGCATCATGACCACCTCCAATGCCCCAAAGCCCAAATTCCTCCTCTGAGCACCCCATCCCCCAAATACCTCTTTCCTCCAAAAATACTCCAGGGAAGCAACCCCCAGACGCTGCTGAGGGGGACCCGCCCCACTCCCAGATCCCCTACCCTACGTGGGCTTATGGTGGGGGCATCCTTCTACCTCCTTTCCAAGCAGGGGTGACATACTTGCTTGGGGCGCCGCTGGACCTCCGGGCTCCCGCCTTCCTCCTCATGCCCGCTGAGGGCGCAAAGGAATCAGTCTGTCTCCTTCCCCTTTTCCTGCCCCCCAACCCCTCCATCTGGGCCCCCCAGGGTTCAGGTAGGGAGGGGGGGCCTTCCGGACCTGTCGGAGGCCCACACCTCTCGGAGGGTGTCGTCCTGCAGCGGCATGGTGCGTGCGTCTACCCACACCCCTTCTCCGGCCACCCTGCAGCTCGGAGCCTCCCTGCCGCCCAGCTAATCCGGGCTCAACTTCACCCCCACCTCCCGGGGCTCAGGAGGGGAGAGGCCCCGCAGCCCTGTGGGCGGCGCTCCACCCCATGACCCCCGCCCCCACCAGGCCCAGCCCACCGAGCGAAGAGCTGAACTCCCAAGTTCTCCTCAGAGCCCCAGTACTGAAGGATGGCATCACTGGACCAGCCACCCCCCAGCTTCCCGTTAGAGGTGCTGATTTGTAGCTTGTCAGTGGTCAATGGGGTGTGGGAGGAAATATTAGATCAGATCCTGTATTTATCTTTATTTTTTACAAAAGAAAGAACTAGGATTTAGTAATATTTAATATATACGGATTGACAGAATCACGTGTATACACTTTATAAAGAGATATGTCTATATTGAGGGTATATACTTAAAAATTTTTTACTGATGGGGAACATGCTTTTTTAAAAGTTTAGAGACCAAGGATATAGTGTTGGTGTGATGAATATCAGGGGAGAGGTTTCCTGAGGAGGCCCAGAGAACAGGCCCCATCAGGGGTTGTGGAGGCTTCCTGAAGCCTGATCTAAAACTTGAAAGATGAGTAGGAGTTCTACAAGCAAAGAAAAAAAAAAAAAAAAAGATGGGTTGGGTACCTGGAAAGGGGACAGCAAGATAAAGGCCTAGAGGTTGGAAATAGCCAGGTGTGTTCAGAGGTCCAACACCAGCAGGGAGGCAGTCACCTCAGGCCTGGGTCAGCCCTGAGCCCACGTCCTGAGCTTTGCCACTTAAAGATCTGAACGTCCTTGAGTGACCTAGCCTGTCTGGGCCTCTATTTTCCCATTTATAAAATGGGTTTGATAATAGTACCAACTCAGTAGGGATGTTGTGCAGATTAAATGAGATGACAGGTAGAAAGCTGCATACAGTGAGCTCTCAATAATTGGTAATTATGTGCCCCTTTTCAGAGCACTTCCACTTAATTTGTGTCGCCTCAGCATTTACAACACAACTTGACATGTAAGTGGGGTTCATTTTTTGAATGAGTGAATTAATGAGTGCATTCTTTATTTCATTGGATTCTCACAAGAGGCCAATGAGACAGGCGGGGTAGGGATTATTATCTGTTTTATAGGTGGAGAAACTGAGGCTCAGGGAGGTGGAGTGACTTGTTCAGTGTCAGCCAGATCGTAATGTTACTGAGCCGGGGCTTGAATCCAGATCTGTCTCCTGTCAGAATTTTTGCCCCTAACCCGTGCGTATTTTATACAATCACAAGGATTAGAGATGGAGTTCGAATGAAAGGCTCAGGCTTTCTGTCTTTCTTCACTTCCTCGGTCCACTTGATCCACATTTGCCGTAATTAATCTTTCTAAAATACCACTTCTTCAGTTGCCACCCTTGCTCAAAAACATTCATTGGCTCCCTACTACTTCAAGATCAAGTTTAAAGGTGCTGGGTTGGCATTCAAGGATCTCCCTGATCTAGCCCCAAAAGTAGAATGCTACTCTTCATCTAGCCACATAGGTTTACTTACCGCCTTTATACTTTCTCTCCTCCATGCCTTTGCTCAAGGTGTTCCCTCCTGGAATGCCCTCCCTATTCTGCAAAACCTATGCAACTCTAACCAGCGCTCAAGTCCCCACCTCCAAGGTTCCTCAGTCCTCATCTGCCTCTGAATGTGTGATAATAGTAATAGCATTTATTGACCACCTACTGTGTGCCAGGTTCTTTGCTCCCATTCTCTCTCCACCCTCGCAATATTTGTGAAACAGACATTAGCACCTTGATATTAAAAGTGAGGAAACTCGTAGCTGAGAGTTGGTGGACAAATATTTCCTGGGCACTGACTATGTGCCAAATAGTATGCTAAGCACTGGTCATACAGTAATGGACAGAGAGGTGTGGTCCCTGCCCTCATGGAGCTTACGTTCTTGTGAAAAAGACAGATAGTAAAGACATAAATCTACTCATTAGTTATAATGATCTCATTATTATTAATTATAATAAATGCCCAGAAGGAAAGAACTGACTTCCATGAGAATAGCAGATGGGGTCAGTCTGGATTTAGATAACAGACAAGGCTGTCTGATAAGGGAATTTTTAAACTGAGACATGAAGGGTTTCAAAGACTAGGAAAGAGAATGTTCCAGGCCTAAGGCACAGCTTATGCAAAACGTTTCCAGGCAGCAAAGAACTTGGAGCAATGGAGCAGTACGGCCCCCTTGACAAGGACAAGAACGGCCCTGCCCAAGACCTGCACTTCAGAGGGTTCCTGAGGATCTCGAACAGCAAATACATGGCGAAGAACCACAGGGTGCCTGGGGCTCAATGCTGACCCACAGAGTGATAACCTAGACATCCACGTTCGAACACTGCTCAGGCCGCAGGGAACACTTCACATCTCTTGCTCACTGTTACAAAACCGAAGGTGCTTGCACCGGACTGCAGGAGAGGTGTGGGCTGAGCTGCGACCCTTGTCAGAGGATGCTCTTTCGGAGTGCCAGGCAGATTTGAACAGCAGAAGCTCTTAAGTGAAAGAAAGATAAATTCAGGGCCGGCCCGTGGCTTAGCGGTTAAGTGCGCGTGCTCCGCTGCTGGCGGCCCAGGGTTCGGATCCCGGGCGTGCACCGACCTACCGCTTCTCTGGCCATGCTGAGGCCGCGTCCCACATATAGCACCTAGAAGGATGTGCAGCTATGACATACAACTATCTACTGGGGCTTTGGAGGGAAAAATAAAAATAAATAAAATCTTAAAAAAAAAAAGATAAATTCATTTCTCAGATCTTTCCTCTCAGGTTGCATGGGTGTGATAGATACTTGCATGACAAAATGTCCATTTTCTTGCTTCTTTTATGTTATGAAGGGTGTCATGAATTAGCACGGTATTCATAACAGTTGCACACAGCAGCTGAGGAACATTTTGTAACGTTAAACGATTCCTATGACTATTAAATTTGTATATATGTAGGTCTGGACACAACATGTGAAACCTTATAGCAGTTCTTCATATTGGCAACCAGTGGGACGTTGGATGCTGTTTTGGGAACAATTCTGTTTTTCTAAAAATATTTAATGAGATGGAATTAAAAATTTCAAAACCATTTAAATTTGATTAAATTTTTGCTATTTATTAATTATAAACTATATTTGCCTTTAAATTTTAATACATGCTTTCAAATATATTAGAAGAAAAGTCACTTTTGAAAACGTGAAAAATGATTTTAATTAAAGGCTTTTTTTAACATTTACTATAGTTACTTTTGAGGAGAACATATTCAAATTTTGTATACTTTGAATGCAATTACATTTTTTAAAATCCTTTGAGAATTAGTGCAGGTCCAGATCATGATAGGAACAGAAGGTAGCAAAGCAGAACTAAGAAAAGAACAAAAAGAAACTTCAGGGTTTTGGTGAGGCTAGCTTGGTGAGCATGTGTGGGGAACTGAGAGGCAGTGTAATGTTCAGATTTGGGTCAGGGATGGATTAAGGACTAGCATCAAGATTTTGGTTAAAATGAGGGTCAATTTAGGGATAAGATTCAACTCAGGAACACAGACAACCTCTGTACCTTCTGGTCTGACACCAGAACACCAGGCCTCTCCACAAAGAAAAACAGGCTGGAGGCTCTATAATTACACTTTGTTTTGGTTTAAAAATGACATTTCTCAGCCTGATCACTGGCATTAGTCACCAGATTAAATTCCACATGAATGTTAGCTGTTTTCTAAAATTAAATCCACTTTCAGAAGACAAAGATTTGCTACCAACAACGACCATGATGCTGATAAATATTGACTCCTACCACGTGCCAGGCACTGCGCCCAGGGCTTTCAAACCATCCCCACAGCACCCGTCCTCTCAGTACTGATCCCCACAGCCCCCATCCTCACAGCGCCCATCCTCTCAACACCCATTCTCACAGCGCCCGCCCTCATAGTGCCCTTGCACGTCTGCTGCTCAGAGGAGGTAAGTGACTTGGGGCCATACCGCTGACCATTGGCCTGCTATGTGCCTGGTGTTGACTGTGTCATCTCGACTCCCTGTGGAAACTTCGAAAGGCAAGAGGGCACATTACTGCCCCTCTCTCTGCCTCCCTTCTCTAGCCGGTTAAGCGGTGGTGAGGTAACAATCCACCTGACTTTATGGGAGTTGTGAGAATTAAGTGCTTGACACATGTAAGTGCTTGGCCCAGTGCCTGGCACAGAGCAGGTGTCCCGTCAATGTGGGCTGCATGTCCCTTTCCCTTCATTTCACAGAAAAGGAAACGGAGGCCCAAGTCCCTCAGGGACTCAGACCTGGGTTTCCATGTGGTGCAGAGGCAAGAGGAGGGACTTTGGAGAGAGTCTGAAGCAGTGGTTAAGAACTAGAGATTTCGTCCAGAAACAGACTCAAGGGTCCTGCTTCACCACGTTCCAGCTGGGTGACCTCGGGCAAGCTGTCCACTTGCTGGGAGCCTCTTGCCCTGAACTTCAGTTTCTCCATCTGGCAAAATAAATATGCATCACAAAACGATCTGTTTAGGTAGGCTTAGCAGGAACCTGGGCACTCGGCTGCCTGAAGGTGTGTCCAGGCTCTGGCAAAATAGAAGACAGATCTGAGCTTTGAAATGGCCGGTTTCTGTCGGCTTTATTTTGCTGAGATTGTTCGGGGCTTCTTTCATCCGTCAAGGTTCTGTTGGTGTCACACGCCCCTGACAGACTGTTCTACAAGGACGTTTCTCTCAGTGACCCATAGACTCGCAGCATCTTATCCTCGCTTCTGGGATGAGAAAACAGAGGCTCAGAAGGTCAAGCCGCTGTCCAGGGTCTCACGGTGGGCAGGGAGCGAGCAGGAGTCAGGCCAGCATCTGAGTCCGGAGCCCGGGACGGCGCCACGCTGGCCCACAGAGGGGCCTCTCCGCTGTGTGCTGAAGGCAGCCCTGGTGGCTGCTGGGTGCTGGCTGCAGGAGCTGAAAAGGGGATTCCAGCCCAGTTCTGACCCTCATGGAGCTCACGGCCTGGGAGACGAGGGTTGGTTGTGGGGGCATGGATGGCCCCTGTAGAAAGTAGAATGTGACAAATGATACTATTGCCAGCCCTCATGGCTTTCCACAGAATCCATGTGAATCCGAGCTGGAAGGGCCCTGTGGTCATGCAGTGTGGTCTCCAGCAGAGTCAGGAACCCTCTTATACATACAGTCCCCAGCCTCTGCTTACACACCTCCAGGTACAGGCTGCTCACTGCCTTTTGAAGCCACCACCCTACACAGGGACAGGAGAACAGATCTGTTTCTGCCAGTCAGCCACATGGACGGGGCAGGAGACCCATCAGAGGAAGGGAGAGACTGACACGAGAGATGGATGAGGGCTGGAGCCAGAGGGATGGACGGTAGGGCAGCCAGGCTGCTGTGGCATAGAACGAGGGCTCACTCAATAACTGTTCACTGAGCCCCACTGTGTGCCGGGGACTGCTCGAGGCACGCAACGTCCGGCAGTGAAGGAGATGGACTAACGTCCCTGCCCTCCTAATACGGACATTCTAAACTACCATGCGGTGTGTGAAAAGGTGATACATGCTGTGCAGAAAATGAAAGTGGGAACAGAGGAAAAAGCATACAAGTATGAGGGGAGGGAGAGTTGCAAGTTGAAGCAGAGTGATCAGGGAAGATCTCACTGAGAAGATGACATTTGAATAAAGGTCTGAAGAGGCAAGGGGTGAGCCACATCAATATCTAGGAGAAGAGCCTTCCAGGCAGATGGAACCGCAAGTGCAAAGGCCCTGAGGTAGGAGTGTGCTCAGCCACATTTGAGGAATAGCAAGGCTGGAACAGAGTGAGTGAGGGGGAGAGTAATAGACAAGGCCACAGAGGCACTAGGGGTGCGATGGGGGCTGGGGAGCCAGGGGTTAAGGTAACGTTGGGTTCTACTTGGTGAGAACTAGGGAACACTGGAGGGTTTTGAGCAAATTTTAACAAGACCACTCTGGCTTTTGTGTGGGGAGCAGATTTAGGAGGCCTGGGGAGGCAAGGAGGCCAGCGAGGAGGCTGTCACAGTCCTCCAGGCAGTGGCTGGGCAAGAAGGTCATGGACATGACAGCCCACACCGGCCCATTGGGTGTGGGGCATGAGGGGTCAGGGTGACCCTGAGCAACTGGAGGGACAGAGATTCCATTCCTGGGATGAGGAGGACTGTGGAGAGTGAGCTGTGGGAGGTCAGGAGTGTGATGTTGGACATTTCGGTTTAAAGTGCCTATTGGACATCCTTGTGTGATGTCACATGGGCAGCTGGACGTAAGGTCTGGGCTGGAGATGCAAAGTTAGGAGTCATCAGCCCATACACAGCTGAGATGGCCCAGGGAATGAGGACTGAGCCTGGGGGCACCGCAATACTAGGAGGTCCCAGGAGATAAGGAGGGACCAGCAAAGGAGCCTGAGAAGGAGCGGCCAGAGAGGGAGGAGGGAACTCCGGAGTGTGGGAGGAGGGAGTGAGCAAGTGTGTCAGGCGCTGCTGAGAGAGAGGGCGGCTGTGCAATTCGTTGTCCAAGCCCAGACACTTGTAAGAGTGCTGGGGCGCTGTTCCTGAGCACAGCAGAGCGTGGACATCAATAGGGCTGCCCGGTTGGCCAGCATGTGTGAGCAAGGAAAGGTCGCCGGCCTGCCTACCGTGGAGGTTGTGGCTGGTGCGGACAAGGGCGGTTTTGGGGGAGTGGGTGGTGGCAGTGAAAGCCTGCTTGGAGGCGGTTTGAGAGAGAGGGAGGAGAGGAACCGAGGAGGACCAGGGGGAGCAGAGAGATGGGGTGGTAGCTTGAGGGGAAGTGGATTAAAGAGGGAAGTTTTTTTTTTGTTTTTAAGTTGGGAGAAATAACATATTTGTAAGCTAAAGGGACAGGGGCAAGGTGACAGATCCCTCAGTGGGTGTAGCTTCTGGTGAGGTGAAAAGGTGGTGGGAGTTGGGGAGCGAGAGGGAGTGCGCTGGGTCAGAGGAGGGGGACTGAGGTGGAAATTCTGGGAGTGGGTTATGATCAAGTGATGATAAAATCTAGTGGCAGAGGGAAGTGGAGGACAAGATCTTAGAGGAAAGGAGGCCGTGGAACTGAGAGTCTGAGCGTTGGAAGGATTTTCTTGGACATGGAAATCACCAAGAATTAGGACAGGGACATGCTGGAGAGTCAGCAAGCCAGGAGCCAAATTCTTGGAAGAGTGGTATAGTCTGATGGTATGAGATTCAAAACTGAGGTCCTTCTTAGTGGTAGGGAGGGAGAGAGAATGGTCTGGAAGCATCTACTTGTCCTCCAATATGTCTTCTTCTTCCTTAATAATAAAACCCCTGATTTGTAGCTGAGCATATGGACACTCAGAAAAAGACATGTCTCAGCTTTCCTTGCAGCCGTGTGGCCAAATTTGGGTTACTGGGATGTAAGTGGAAGTGCACACGCCACTTCTGCGAAGTGTCCTTTACAAGAAGGGTGCACCCTTCTTGGTTACTTTTTCCTTCCCAATGGCTGGCAAGAGGACCTAATGGCTGGACCTCTAGCAGCCATCTTGGACCATGAGGTAACCCTGGGAATGTGAGCTTTGACTGTGGAGCAACCAGCTAGGAGCATTGATTTGAGAGACAGAAAAAAGAAAGAAAGAGAAAAAGTTACGCTTGGGTCATACTGAAGATGACATTTAATGCCAGTGGGCATTGGTGCGTGCTAAGAAGGCTTTGAAAGTTGTTGAACAGGACGTGAGCTGATGGGAACTGTACATTCGGAAAGGCTGTGGAGAATAAATTTTTAAAAAGGAGAGAGCTGAGGTGAAGATGTGTAGTTAAGGGGTCCATTTATATTTGCTGAAGACCCAGATCAATGATGGCATCTGAAGGACTGGGTCTGGAAGTCAGGTTTTAGGAAGGTTGTGAGGTCGGTATTAAGTTTAACTAGCGATTCAGGGACTTGATCATGGTTAGAGTTGGGTTGGCGTGAGGTTTGGGGCTGAAATTTGCACCAGAGTTGGATTTCAAGTCAGAAATAGGAGGAATGCAATGGCGGGGTTAGGTGCCCCTGGGGGCGTCTGGCAGACTTGGGACTGGTCGTTTAAGGTTCTGGGATACGGTGCCAGGATTAGTGTCTGATGCAGTGGCTCTCAGGCGGGGCATTTGGAACTGTGTGGGGTGTTGAGTTGTCACAATTACGGGGCGGGGGGCGGGGAGGGGGGATTGCTCACGGCGTTGAGAGCAGGAGCTGGAGGTGCTGATTGTCCCGTAGTGCGGGAAACGGGCACGGTGGTCCTGCTCCAAACACCACGCAGCCGTGGGAAACGCGGAGGCAAAGCAGCGTGGGGAAGGGAGCAGTTGAGCAGTACTGGGTTTGAATTCCAGCTCTGCTGCTCTCTTGCTTGGGTGGACACAAACCCTCAGTTTCCCCTTCCCTGGATTAGTCGGTTTAGGCCTAGAGGATGGGGGTGCTCTGATTGGCCAGCTCGAGTCATGTGCCCGCCTCTGGGCGGGGCTCTCTGTGATCGATAGCCCCGCCCTACGGGAGAAAGGTAGTTCTGAAAAAGGGAGAGAGGAGTTCGGCTTCTCCAGTTCAGTGGGCGGGTAGTCCACATGGGGAGCTATCGTCCGAGTCAGGAATAATAATACAGCAGCCGCAGCAGTAGTTGTAACATTTCTGGAGAGCTTGCTGGGTTCCAGGCACTGTTCTAAGAGCTTTATCTGTATTAGCTCGTTTAATACTCACAACCATGCGATAGATGCTACTCTCATACATGTTTTACATATGAGGCAACCTCACAGAGAGGGGGAGTCACCTGCCCAAGGCCACACAGCGGGTACGCAGCAGAACTGGGGGTCCCACATCCACAGGCCTCGGTCCAGAGCAGGTGCTGGCGCTCTCCGGGGCACACGCGCCACCATCTTCTGTGAGGTAGAACCAGGTCGCCTGCTCCAGGAGGGAAGCCGACCCGGGCACTGGCCTTCCAGTGCGCCTGTGAGCCCAGGGGGAGCGAAACACCTCGCCATTACCCCCAGAGCTCAGAGCAGAGCCACGAAGAACAGAAAACAGAATGGGTGAGTTTAGAGCAGCGGTTCTCTCCCGGGCTGCCCACTAGAATACTCACCAGAGCTTTACAAAACCCCAGTGCTGGAGCTGCACACCACACCAGTTAACCAGAGTCTCTGGGGGGCCAGGCATTAGCAGTCTGTAAGACTCCTCAGGTGAATTCAACGTCCAGCCAACGTGCGGAACCACTAGTTTAGAACCCCCATAACCACTCGCGGCTTAGTGGAAATAGCCGTGGGTTAAGATCCGCCTGGGTTTGAGACTTGGCGCCGTCATTGCAAGCTGTGTGACTTTGTGCCAGTCCCTTAACTTCTCAGAGCCTCAATGCCTCACTTGTTGAAAAGGCATAGGTCTGTCTACCTTTCACAGAGGTTATGAGGGCCGAAAGAGACGATGCACAAAGCTGGTACTCAGCTCCATCCTTACTCTTAACGAGGGGGCAGAACAGACCAGGCCCTTGCCGCAGCCAAGGACAGGCCTGCGAAGGACCACCCAAGGAGGCAGAGCGGCGCCAACAACTCACCATCCCTGGGATGAGGCTGTGGAATGGGCTTTGCTGGGACCGTCAGATCCCAGGCCCTCACCGAGGGGCTTGAGGCTTCTGAATCCGGTGAGTTTTGGATGGGATGGGCGGGGTGGGAGTTGGGGCAGAGTGGAGCGGGGAGAGGGGAAAATGGCTGTGTGAGTGCACTGACTTAACTTCACCACCAGGTGGCGACAGGAACCCACCCACTGGGGGAGGAGACCCGCCAGGCTGAATGAGAGGACGACTGGGAATAACACAGAGATATTAGAGGACTTTTTTTGAGTAGTAGGTGTATGCTAAAGCCTTATTTTCTTTCGTTTCCATTTGCTTCGTGCAACAGTCCTGTAGTAAGCGCCATTATCCTACTTTAGGGAGTGAAGAAATTGAGGTGGTGCTGGTACCTGGCAACTGGGAATTGAACCCAGTGTGTCTGACTCCAGATTAGTCTCTTAACCACTGAGGTCATGGAAGGTCAGAGCTACAAGAGCCTTTGGAAATCCTTGGGTCCTGTGATTCCTAAATGATAATGTTTGATGATAAAAATGTTCCATGATAAAAGTCACCTGAGGCTCTCTAAAAAAAGATTTCAAATTCCTAGGCCCTGGGTGCGCACCGACGCACCACTTGTCCGGCCATGCTGAGGCAGTGTCCCACATACAGCAACTAGAGGGATGTGCAACTATGGTGTACAACTATCTACTGGGGCTTTGGGGAGAAAAGGGGGAAAAAAAAAAGAAAAAGGAGAAGGATTGGCAATAGATGTTAGCTCAGAGCCGGTCTTCCTCAGCAAGAAGAGGAGGATTGGCATGGATGTTAGCTCAGGGCTGATCTTCCTCACAAAAAAAAAACAAAGATGAGACAATATACCATCCGATCCAGCAATTCCACTTCTGGGTATATACCCAAAAGAATTGAAAGCAGGGCCTTGAAGAGATAGTGGAAGACCCGTGCAGTAGCATTATTCACAACGGTTAAAAGGTGGAAGCAACCCAAGTATCCTTCATCAGATGAATCTGATAAGAAAATGTGATATACGCATACAATGGAATATTATTCAGTCTTAAAAAGGGATGGAATTTTGACATATGCTACAACACGGATGAACTTGGAGGACATTATGCTAAGTGAAATAAGCTCATCATAAAAAGACAAATACTGGATGATTCCACTTATATGAGGTACCTAGAGTAGTCAAATTTATAGAAGCTGGAAGTAGAATGGTGGTTGCCAGGAGCTGAGGGGAGGGGGGAATGAGGAGTTATTTAAGGGGTACAGAGTTTCAGTTTTGCCAGATGGAAAGAGCGGAGATGGATAGTGGGGATGATTGCACACTAATATGAATGTACTTAATATCATTGAACTTAAAAATGGTTGAGATGGTTAATTTTACATTGTGTGTGTTTTACCACAATAAAAAAAAAAATTGGGAGAAAAAAAAAAAAGATGAGACAATCTGTGCCCAGCCCTGGAGGGTGACAGTGGTGAGGAGTGAGAAGGTGAGTATGATTTTCTTCACCTTTTGAATCATTTTGCCAAATCACCTCTCTCCTTGAAAAGGATTATACTAATAATGTGTGGATATACTTTTTTTTCCCAATAACTTCACTAATTTGGGGTTTTATTATTTTACTTTTTTTCTATTTAGTGGGAGAGAGATGGTACTTCATTATTATTTAAATTTACTTTAAAACTTATGAGATCTTAAGTGGAAGGTCCCAGAATTTACCAGTGTCATTGACAGCCTCAGAATGACTTTCCTCAAAATTCCCAATCTATTATACAAAAAAAGAAATCCATGTTTATTGTTAAAATAAATCAATAAAACTACTAGGTCTGTTACTGAGAGAAGAAAGTGGCTCCTGCTTGAGTTTCTGGCTCGGTTGTTCCCGCTTATTCGGCGTGAATTCCAGGTTCTCAAATGGAGACTCTCAAGGCAGAGGGATGGAGTTGGGGACCATGTGTGTAAAAACTCCTGTTTATTTTGCTGCACCACCTGCTGGCCCTCCCAGCTCTTATTATGTAACTCCTAGGTCACTGTCCCCGTGACCGGACAAAAATGGTCAGTAAGAGGCTGGGCACAGACTTCTTCTCCCCCCTCGGCCAGTCCCATTTCTCCTTTCTCTCTTCCCTTCCTAAAGCAGACTGATGCTTCCATGTGGGAAAGTGGCTAAGTTGAGCTGGGTGTAGAGGAGGAGCATTTTTTTTTTCTTTTGGTGGGAGATGGAGATTGAAAGGAGCAGCACAGAGTAGCTTCAGGGCATCAGGCAAGAGAGAGGAGAGGAAAGGAGATCTTAATTAGTGTAGCTGAGAACTATGTATATGAATCCCGTTAAAGTCCTTTGAGATGTGTGACTAAAGAATGAAATTACTTGTTAATTCCTTTAGGCTATTGGGTTGTATTTCTCGTGTTAGATACTATTCTGAGACTGAATCACACGCGACTTCGCTTTATTAGGATTCCACCCTTATTAATGAAGACGGGCACGGGCTCTCCAGCCTCCAACACCCTGGTGTCTTGGCTCCTTGACAAGGATCCACCCCTTGTCCCAAGGCCACACCCTAAACCCTGTCATCACCCGAAAGTGCTCCACCTGTGAAATTACAATTCAGACGTCCCCTTCTCTGATGACAGTCTCCTCCCCTCTCCTTCCCCTCTTTCCTCCACCACACCTCCCCTTTGACCCCACTGGGACTTCCGGCCCATTGATCCCGATTCATCTGCCCAAGCATCTTTTTCCTTTTCTCTTGGTAATGTCACCCACACTTTCCTTGGAGGGAAATTCATTTTTTCTCCCATATGGATAATATGACTCAGCTGAGGCTGACTCTACCCTCCTCAACTCCAGGGGCAGGTACATCTGGGCAATCATGTTTCAGATCCCTGGCCACAGCAATTGGTCAGGGATGGGCATGTGACCCTGGTCAGTCCAGGGTCAGCCAACCCAGCACTATTCCTGACACTCCAGAAACAGGGACATTTTCTTTCTGCTCAGGAAGCTCAGCTGGCAGGACATAGCCTAGACTTGCTAGGGGCTGTCCTGGGGTTGAGAGCCTGCAGGATAATGAGAAAAGCTGAGCAAAGAGAGGAGATGCGTAATAATCTTGGAGTATCTGGAACCAGCCATTCCTGAAACTACCCTGGGCTTTTCAGATATGTGAATTGATATATCTGAGATCTGTGAGTCAGGGTTGGGTTCTATCACCTGAAACAGACATGACTCTTACAGTGTGGCTCCATCTAAGTTCTAGATCAGGGATCCCTGAATGTGGTTGCACATCAGAATCACACTCGGGGGGGCAGGCTGGTGGTGTAGTGGTTAAATTTGCGTGCTCCAGTTTGGCAGCCCGGGTTATGCTGGTTCAGATCCTGGGCACGGACCTACACACCACTCATCAGGCCATGCTGTGGGAGCATCCCACATACAAAAGAGAGGAAAATTGGCACAGATATTAGCTCAGGGACAATCTTTCTCAAGCAAAAAGAGGAAGATTGACAACAGATATTAGCTCAGGGACAATCTTCCTCATCAAAAAATAAAATCACGTGGGAAGATTTTTTTTCTTAAAAGCTTTATATGAAGGCTAACATAGATGCAGAAAATTAAATGTACAAGCTAATGCGTTATTATAAAGACAACTCCCGTGTCACCTCCTCAAGGTCAAGAAATAGAACATTGTTCAACTCTAACGGCCCCAATCCCTCCTCCTCTTCACAGGGAACCACCATGCTGACTTCTTTGGCAATCACGTCCTTGCTTCCTTCCATCATTTTCAGCCTGAGTCTGCTTCCCTAAACACTATAGTGTGGTTTTGCCTGTTTGAGAATGTTGTATAAATGGAATTATTTATTAATCTTAAGGAATCCAAATTTGTCAGACTTTTCATTTAAGGTTGGTGCTTTAGTGTCGTGAAAGGGAATCTGTCACCATGCTGAGGCCTTCATCCTACATCTTTTCTTTCACCTTCTCTCATCTTTCATAATCTTTACTGTTCTGCCCTCCACGTGATGACAACCCACCTGGGATTTATTTGTTTACCGTGTGAGGTAAGGGTCAAGTTTCATTTTTTCCCCATATGAACACTCAGTCTGTTTATTGTAAAGGCTCATCTTTCCCTGTGCTCTTTAGAGCCACATGAATTACAATCCAAGTGTCAATCTCAACGTTGGTTTCCAGTCTTTTCCTCGGTCTGTCTATCTTTGCACAAATACCACCCTCTCCTAATCACTGTACTTTTATAAAAGTCTTGATAGTCAGTAGAGCAATATTCCCATATTATTCTTTTTTAGGTAGCTATTCTTGGCCCATTCATTTCCATATGTGTTTTAGAATCAACCTGTCATGTTCTACAAAAAAAAAAAAAACCATGAGGATTTTGATTTGATTGCATTTAATCTATAGATCAATACGTTGTTCAACATTGAGTCCTGCGATCCTTTTGTTTTTTGAAAAGATGCACATGTTAAGAAGAGAAGATGTGGGAGTCCAGCCCCGTGGCGTAGCGGTTAAGTGCGTGCGCTCCGCTGCTGGCGGCCCGGGTTCGGATCCCGGGCGCGCACCGATGGACCGCTTGTCAGGCCATGCTGTGGCGGCGTCCCACATAAAGTGGAGGACGATGGGCACGGATGTTAGCCCAGGGCCAGTCTTCCTCAGCAAAAAGAGGAGGATTGGCATGGATGTTAGCTCGGGGCTGATCTTCCTCACACACACAAAAAAAGAAGAGAAAGATATGGGATGGAGGAGCCTAAAGTAATTTATTATTTTTTTCCAGCTTTATTGAGATATAATTGACATATTACATTGTATATGTGCATTGTGTATGTGTTGATTTGATACGTTTATATATTGCAAAATGATCACCACCACAGCATTAGCTATCACCTCTATCCTCTCACGTAATTCTCATTTCTTTTGTGTGGTGAGAACATTTAAGTTCTACTCTCTTAGCAAATTTCAAGTATATAATCCAGTATTATTAGCTATAGTCACTGTGTTGTACATTAGATCCCAGAACTTGTTAATCTTATAACTGGAAGTATGTACCCTGGAAGTTTGTCTGCCAGTCTTGAACATGGTATATGTGTGTGTGTGTGTATGTGTGTACTCACCTATATGCTCACACACATGCATTTATTCAGTTAATTAAAATTTTTTTTCTCTGTAATGCTTTTTGCACATCTTTTATTGGATTTATTCCTAGGTAATTGCTGTATTTTTTAAATGCTATTCAAGGGGCTTATTTAAAGTCCAGATTCTTTGGCTTAACCTTTGGAGAATCTGAGTGAGTAGTTCTGGGGTGGGCCCAGATGTGAATTTTGAGAAAGCTGCCCGGGCGATTCTGATGTGCAGCCAGGCTTGGGAACATGGGCCTCCCTGGGGCTCCACTCCGATCTCTTTCCAATCCTATTCAGCCCCCTCCCCCTCCCAACTGGCCCAGTCCCATAAGCCTGTGAACATGCTCACGTCTGTCTGTCTTGGAGTAAACCCCTTAATCCCCTCTAGGTCCTGCCATCTCCTTTTTCTCCCGTTCACAGCCACACTTTCAGAAGGGGTTGTCTACACCTGTGATTCCAACTTTTTATGCTTGCCTACTCCTTTAAATAAATTTGAAAAACCTTATAGCCCTTCACACATTTTTAAATCATCCTTCTCCACCCCTGCATCCTTCTGGTCTACCAGGCGGGCTCTCCTCTTCGCCCCCTCAGGTTCCTGCACCCTCTGCAACGTGGCCCCTGACGCCTGCACGCCACTAAAGCTGCTCCACTCAAGGTCTTCAGACTTCCGTGTCACTCGGTTGTGGGGACAGTTTTGGTCTTGGTCTCACCTGCCTTCTCTGCAGCATTCGAGACTCTTGGCCCTCCCTCCTTTTCACATGCGCCCTCCCTGGGTGCCCAAGACATCACACTTTCTTGGCCCCCCCCCCCCCCCCCCCCCCCCGTCTCTCTAACAAGCTGCTTACTGACTGTGATGAGCAAGTGAAGGGCACAAGCAGGGCGAGGGGGCAGAGGGCACTTGAGATGGAGGAAGCCAGAGCTGTTTCCTTGGCTCCACCCTCTTCCTCTCCCACAGTGCCAATCCCGTGCTAAGACCTGCCGATCACACCCCTACACACAACTTTCTTCCCCACAATGAAAGAAATGTGATCACTGTAGAAGTTTAAGCATGCTGAAAAGAAAAAGAAAATTAAAATCACCTAAAATCCCCCTACCCGGAGAAAATGCACCATCAGAACATTGGTGTTTGTCCGTTTGTTTTCCTCTTTCTGTGCATTTATACACACCCACATGTGTTTGCAAAAAGTTGGCAAAAATGGTTATTTTCATAAATGCCTTTTTTTCTCTTAAAATTTTTACTTATTTATTTGTTTTGACTTTCCTTCCCCAGAAAACCAATGTTAACACTCTGATGTGTGTCCTTCTAGACGTTCCACTTGTTGACAGAATCACACATAAAAACACTGGAACATATATAGGATTGTTTTTGTCACTGTTTTTATATAAAAATGTGACCATGTTATATACACATGTCTTCTTCTTGCTTATTTAACTTAACCCTTCACATCAATGAATATAGCTCTAGTTCATCCTTTTTTTTTTTTTTTGTGAGGAAGATCGGCCCTGAGCTAACATCTGCCAATCTTCCTCCTTTTTGCTGAGGAAGACTGGCCCTGGGCTAACATCCATGCCCATCTTCCTCCATTTTATATGGGACGCTGCCACAGCATGGCTTGACCAGCAGTGCATCAGCGCGCGCCTGGGATCCGAACCGGCGAACCCCGGGCTGCCACGGCGGAGTGTGTGCACTTAACTTCTTGCGCCACTGGGCCGGCCCGTAATTCATCCTTTTTGATGGCTGTATAATACTCCACAGCATGGATGCACTGCCGTTTATTCACTCATTGCCCCATGAGGGGCATTCCCTTTGTTTTTCAGTTTTGTTTTCACCACTACGACTAATGCTACAATAAGTAGTCTTGTACATATCCATCCTTATGTGCTCTTGCTTTTATTTTTAAGGGAAAATTGTGTATATATATATTTTTTGTAATTTCCCGGGTGAGAATTGCTGGGTTAAAGAGTGTGTATATTTCAACTTTAATCGATATTTCCAGATTTTCTTCCAAAAAAGGCTGTAATGAAACACATATTCACCAACAATGAATGAGAATAGTACCATTTTTCCCATATTCCCACAAGCAATCAGTATCATTTGTGTTATTATTTTTTGTTGATCTGTGGGTATTAAGTGACAGCACACTATTACTTTCCTTTACATTTCCCTGACAACTAGTAAGACTAAACATCTTTTTTTTTTTTAAGATTTTATTTATTTATTTATTTTCCCCTCAAAGCCCCAGTAGATAGTTGTCTGTCATAGCTGCACATCCCTCTAGTTGCTGTACGTGGGACGCGGCCTCAGCATGGCTGGAGAAGCGGTGCGGCGGTGTGCCCCCGGGATCCGAACCCGGGCCACCAGTAGTGGAGCGCGGGCACTTAACCACTAAGCCACGGGGCCAGCCCCAAGACTAAGCATCTTTTCATATGCTTATTAGACGCTTGGATTTGCTCTTCTGTGAACTATCTATTTCTATCCTTTTCCTTTTTTCCAGTGGATTATTTATCTTCCTCTTATCAATTTGTAGGAGCTCTTTGTATAATATAGATATTAACTTGTTTCTCACATGTATTTAAAATGGTTTCCTATTTTATTAATTCCCTTTTGACTTTGGTTAAGATATCTTTTGCCATGAATAATTTACAATTTTTATGTAATTAAATGTGTCTACCTTTTCTCTTATAGCTTCTGGCTTTCTGGTCTGGTTTATCTGTTTTTTTTTTTTTTTCTGTTTCTGTTACTTGTGCTTTTTTTTTGTGTGTGAGGAAGATCAGCCCTGAGCTAACATCCATGCCAATCCTCCTCTTTTTGCTGAGGAAGACTGGCCCTGGGCTAACATCCATGCCCATCTTCCTCCACTTTATGTGGGACGCCGCCACAGCATGGCCTGACAAGTGGTGTGTCGGTGCGCGCCCGGGATCCAAACCAGGGCCGCCAGCAGCGGAGCGCGCGCACTTAACCGCTACGCCACGGGGCCGGCCCCTCTGGTCTGGTTTAAAAGGTCTTTCAGAGTATATATTTTATATATTCTGAATATTGTTTACATTTGTGCATTTCAACCATCTGAAATTTATTTTTTATTTGGCTATGGTGAGAGGTAGGGGTTCTACCTCAATTTCTTCCTGGTGGGATAGCCAGTTGAGTTGGGGTCACTTATTAAATAAAGTACTATTCTTTTCTCACCAAATTGAAATTCCACCATTGTTATATATGAAATAAAATCTGTATTGGGATCTGTTCTTGTGCTCTCTTCTGTTTCACTGAATTTTTCATTTTCATGACCATTCTTGGACAGGTGTTGGCAGGAGTCAGAGCTCTGGAAAAGCCCATCTTCCCCATGTCCTTGGCCAGACTTGAAGGGTGGGCAGCCCAGATTACTGCACACACCTGGCAAGATCCCCCCTCCTCATATACAGGACTGTTTCTGCATTGTACGTTTATATGCACTTCTCTGTACCCTGCTTTTTTCCCTGACAGCCTTGCCAGCCACTTGGCCCCATCACCGCTCTGCTGCCAACACCAGGACTAATCTCATTACACCCTTTATCCCTGTTTATGGTCCCCGGTCAGCCTCCTCCCCACATCTAATCCCCATCTGGCCCTGCTTTCCTTGTCTCATTCCATCTCCCACCCCGTAACTACTGAAACCCTGCACTGAGCCCCCTCGAATATCAGGCATGGGAAAAAATGGGATTTGTCTTCTATGAACCTTTCTTTACCTTCTGGCTCTTCTGAAAAACTGGCTCTCCCTGAGGACACTGCTTCCCCTACCACTAGCTCACATGGTGGCTGTTTTCTCTCCCTCTCTCTTTCCGCCACAAGGCCAGGAGGTGGGGTCGGTGACCTTCTTGTTCTACTTGCAGAATATGACCCTTCCCTCTTCCCCCAAAACTCCCAGCTTTAAATCTCATGCTATTTCACAGTACTATTCTTAGAGACATCTACTGATCGCTGGCTGCTCCCTCTCATTCCTTGAAGAGTTTAGCACTTGGCTCACTGGCCTTCTCTCTAACACCACTCCAGCCATAATTCTTGATGTGTTCAGTGTCCACATAGATGGTCCTTCCCACCCCTTGACCTCTCAGTCCCGTGACTTCTCTCCACCTGTGGCCCTGCCCTTCGCCTGGCCTCAGCACTCTCCCCCATGGTCACACCTGAGGCTTTGCTGTTACCACCTTGGGAGGGCTCTTCACTGGCTCTGCCTGGGATCTGAGGTGCGGGCGTCCTCTCTCCATTTAACTTCCTCACCGTTTCTTCATCTCCACTGCTTTGGGCACCCCGTTCACCCTTTTTGTAGTTTGTGGTTTTAGCTATCTCCTAGTTTCATCGGAGATGGCCTTTCTGTTACTGTACTGAATTCATTGATACGAGATCACTTACCAGAGACTCTGGATGGGATGTGTGCCCCGGTTATCTATTGCTATATAACTTAGTAGCCTAAAACAAGAACTGTTTCATTTGCTCATGATTCTGTGGGTCAGTGACTTGGCTTGGCTCAGCTGGGCGATTCTTCTGCTGGTCTCACCCGGGGTCATTCATGTGGTGGCAGTCATCTGGTGGCTTGGCTGGGGCTGGATAAATGACCCAAGATAGTTGGCCTGTTGGTGTTGACCATCAGTTGGGACTGTCTCTCCATGTGGCCTCTCATCCTCCAGGAGGTCTCCCAGGCTCCTTTCCTTGGCAATCTCAGGGAGGTGAGAGAGGGAGAGGGGAAGTTGCAAGGCCTCTGCGGACCTGGACTCAAAACACCCACAAAATCACATCTGCCATATTCTGTTGGTCACAGCACATCACAAGGCCAACCCAGATTTAAGGGAGTGGAGAAGTAGGTCCCCCCTCTTGATGGGAGTTGAAGTAAAGTCACATTGCAAAGGGGTGTACATACAGAGGGGAGGGCTTTGCGGCCATTTTATTTTGCAGTCTACCACAGTGTGTTAGCTTGTACAGCTGGGAGTGGAGTTAGTAGTTTGCTTGGTTGATTGACTAAAACTTGGACTCAGTGATGGCTTCCATTCAGTGAACTTGAGATGCTCGCACTTCCCTGGAATTATGTAGAAGGAGGAATCCAAAAGCGTAGGAAGGGAGAAATGTGAAGTGGATTTATCACATGTGACCTGCACATCCCCTCCCCATTGCATCCCCTGAGAAGTCCTAGGGGACACACCCAACATGAGAGTGTTAGAGGTACTGTAGTGAAGGGAGTACCAGCATCGTCAACAAGCTCTGTGCTGGCAGCTCCCCATAAGCCAGGAGCAGTGGGGGAGACCCACCCTTGAGATGGGCTTCCATATTTCAACAGGAAAGCTGGAGTCCTGGAGTAGCAGAGGCCAAGTGTTAACATTTAGTCGCCAAAGACATGATGGGCATCAGAGAATGGTTATCAGAATGTTTTGACCTGCACAGGTTTCAAGCATGGCTAATTACCCTTGGTGTCCCTAGGAATAAAATAGATGAGCAGCCTATCGAAATATTTCTTGACCTATAGAATGCAAACACTACAGGTCTAGTGGCCAGAAATCTGACTTAGTCCTCACAGTAATGGTCACAGTCTCCCATTCTGTTTTGGGACCTAAGATAGTTCAAAGACTCAGAGTCCCTTGATTGAATTGAGGCCAGGGTCCCCTTGAGACAGGATCTTGCAAAATCCCATAAGCATGCAATGTAAATCTTCTCCAAAGCTTTCTTCAAAGGGCAATGAAGCCACTTACCAGGGTAATTGTGTTCTGGGGAAAGGGGCATTCTCAGACATTTTGGAGATTACTAGATACTGGCTTTGAATTCTCCTTAATTCCTGGGAACCAAGAAAGCTGGTAGGGGCTTATGAGGGTCAGATGATAAATGGAGTTTTGGCTAAAGTCTAAATCACAGTGAGCCAAGTAGGACCAAAGACCCATCCTGTGGTTATTTCCCTAATTCTTGAATGACTACTTGGCCAATGGCAGAATGCTCACATTGGCTCTCGGAACCATTAATAAAGGCTATGTTGGTATGAAGGGCTACAAAGAAGGATCCCAGAACTGTCCCTCCCTATCTGGATAACAAACTGAAAGCCATGCTGCACGCTTGGGAGGCAGGGATGATGCTACCTGTTCTACCCTTGTATATCTGACCTGTTTGGTTGTGCAAAAGGCAGATGACTTTTACAGAATTTCTGTAATCCATTGTAAACACAATCAAATGGGGACTCCAATTGTTCTGGATGAGATATTTTTACTGGAGCAAATTAGCATAGCCCCTGGTCCCCCTGGTATAGCACTGTTGATCTGAAAATGATTTTTTCTCTGTAACAACTTGCAAGTATTACCAAAAGCAGTTTAATATCACCTATTATGCCCAACAGTATACTCTCATAGTCTTGCTTCAAGGCTATGTCAACCCTCTTCTCTCGTAATCTAGTCTACAGAGATGTCAATCATTCTATTATCTCACAGATCATCGCTACATTGATTATGTTATTCTGGTTGGACCTGATGAGCAGGTCGTAGCAAGGACTTTAGACTCCTTAGTAAGGCCCAAGCAAGCCAGAGAGTGAGAGACAACGTCCATAAAAATGCAAGGACTTGCCATCTCGACAAAATTTCTGGGGGTCCAGTGGTTTGGAGCAAGTTGGGTTGTTCCTTGAAGGTGAATGTTGTACCTTGTACCACCTATGACTAAAAATGAGGCCCAATGCTCTGTGGGTCTTTTTGGATTTTGGTGGCTTTATGGTTTGAATTGCATTTCCCAAAAAGATAAGTTGATGTCCTAATCCCCAATACCTCAGAATATGACCTCCTTTAGAAATAAGGTCTTTGCAGATGTAAGGAAGTTAGGATGAGGTCATTAGGATGGGCCCTAATCTGATATGACTGGTGTTCTTATAAGAAGAGGAAAATGTTATGTGAAGACACAGGTACATGGGGAGAACTTTACGTTCTGGCGGAGGAAGAGATTAGAGTGATGTGTCTACAAGCCAGGGAATACCAAGGACTGCCAGGAACCACCAGAACATGGGAGAAAAACATGGGATAGAGTCTCACCTAGACCCTTTGAGAGAGTGTGGTCCTGCAACACCTTGATTTCAGACTTCCAGCCTCTAGAACTGTGAGAAAATAAACTTCTGTTGTTTTAAGCCATCTATGTTTGTGGTAATCTGTTACAGCAGCCCTAGGAAACAAATACAGGAGGAAACGTACACCACATGTAAGCACGCAACTCTGATCCATTTACTGAGTTTTGAGTCGGGTCTACAGAGCGACAGGCTCTGCAGCAGGCTCAGGCTGCAGTGCCAATGGCTCCACCACTTGGGCCTTATGATCCAAGAGATCAAATGAGAGTTGAAGTTTCTATGGCACACAGGAGCCACTGGGAAGCCCAAATGGAGAGTCACAGCACACACGTATAAGCTTTTGGAGCAATTCCATGCCCTCTTCTGCAGGAACCACTTTCCTTTTGACTTCGCTCCAGGCTTGCTACTAGGCCCTGGTAAAGACTGAATGTTTGGCCATGGGGCATCAAGTGGCCATGTGACTGGAGGTGCCCATTAGCTACTGGTTATTTCTGACCCACCAAGTCCTAGGGAGACACATCTTGAAATATTGGGGTTCATCTTACAGGATGAACTGCTTTGAAGCAGCACTCGGAATATACAGATCTGGAATTTAAAGGGAGGAAGTGTAAGTAGTTTCCTTCACAATTATATCTAATAATCTATTCGTAGAAATTTTGCTTCCTTTTCCTGCAACTCTGAGCTCTGCTGGTTTAAAGCTCGTGATTCCTAGTAGAGGAATGCGTCCACCATGGAAGATAACATTGATTTCATTGACCTGGAGGCTTAGACTGCCCCCTGGCCATTTGGGGCTCCTCATGTCACTAAGCCAACAGGCAAAGGAAGGCTTTACTCTACTTGCTGGAATTATCAAACCTGATAATCAAGGAAAAATAGGGCTGCTATTACACAATGAGGTCAGAACTATGTCTAGAATCTGGAATGTTCTCTGGGGTGCCTCTTAGTACTTTTATGTTCCGAAGTAAAAGCTAACGCAAAACAATGGCAACCAACAAAAGACAGGACCACTGAGAATTCATATTCTTCAGGAATTAAATAAAGGGTTACCCTATCAAATAAAGAATTCAGCCAGCTGAGGTGCTAGCTGAAGGCAAAGAGAACACGGGATGGGGAATGGAAGAAAGAAGTAATTAACATCGACTATGGTCTAGTAGTGAGTTACAAAAACAAGAATGTACACCCCATCCTAATTTGATTACATTTGCGAAGACCCTATTTCTAAGTGAGGTCACATTCCAAGGTATTGGGTTAGGACTTCAACCCATCTTTTTGGAAGCACAACTCTACCCATGACACACACACACATACACATACATATACATGGATATATATGTATATGTAAAGAAATGTATATATTTTTCCCTCTGTCTTCGACTTCTCTTTTTATTTTATATAAGGATTGTTATTGGCAGTTAACATTACAATTTAGTCTCTAGATTACAGAATATTCAGCTGGAACTATGATTGAATCGAGGAGTAATTAACATCATTTAGAGATGGCTGCAGGAACTTTGTGTATCCCCTCCTGGGGAAATGGTGAGTGTCTTCGTTTGAAGTAATTGTGTCTGTCTTGTTAGGCAGGAGCATAACGTTGTTTTGTTGTTATATGGAAATTCAAATAAAGACACAGGGGTGAGTATGGATGCCGAGCAGTCAAAGGGCTGGATCGTGTCCATTGTTGTTGTCTTTCAGCTCCTAATCCCCATTCTATACTCTGCTCCTACCCGTCGGAGCTGGAACTCTGCTGCATTTCTCCTCTGTCAATTGGCTTCCCGAGGGCTTCTGCCAGCAGGGCCACTAGAGGGAGACTGCAGGGCCAGAGTAGGCCCTTATCAGCATTGCATCAGCAATGGGCACATCACCCCAGGCAGCAAGTCAGCTTCAGCCCCCAGCTTGTTTTGGGAGTCCCAGCTCCAGCCTCTCCACAGCCCCTCGATATCCTCTCACCTGTAACACAGCATCTCCTTTCCTTGGAGGCCTGAGCCTGGGTTCCCGGAGGCCCCTCTTCTGAGCTGCTGGGATAGTAGCAGCTGGACACCACCCATCCTCAGAGGTCCCACACTTACCTCCAAGAGGCCCCCTGCTCCAAACTTTTAGGATCTTCCCTTTGTTCTCTCAGCTCTTTGGGTAAGAGTTGCTCCCTGAAGTAGCAGATATCTCTGTGTGACCTCAGTGTCCCATTTTTGCTTTTTCAGTCCTCCAGCCCCTGCCTAACCAATGTCCTGTCTTACATTCTCTCCGTTAAAATAACTAGTGTGGTATCTATTTTCTTGACTGGACCCTGACTGATACAGATAATTTCTAGAGAAGGGGGGAAATTAAAATTGACGGTATTAAAATCAGCAGTCATTAAAATGACTGTATTAAAATCAGAAGTCAAAGGCCTTGTTTTATAAATTTTTGCTTACCCACAAGACTGAATGAGGACCCATACAAATATTCAGTAAATAGTTGAGTAATGACTATTAGATGAATCAATGTGCCCATAAAAGATATCCATGTCCTAATTCATGGAAATATGTGAACGTTTCCTTATATGGCAAAAAAAAAAGGTCTTTGCAGATGTGACTAAGTTAAGGATTTTGAGATGGGGAGATTATCCAGATGGGCTTTAAATGCAAACATGTGTCTCATTATAAGAGGGATGCACAGGAAGATTTGACAGAGAGGAGAAAGTGGTGGGAGGATGGAGCAAAGAGAGATTGTAAGATGCCGGCCGGGAAGACTAGAGAGACGCAGCCATAAATCAGGGACAGGGGCCGCCATGGAAGCTGGAAGAGGCACGGAACAGAGTCTCCTCTAGATCCTCCAGAACTGCAAGGGAGTCAGTTTCTGTTGTTTGAAGCCGTCAAGTTTGTGGTAATTCGTTACAGCAGCCACAGGAAACTAATACATGGATGTTGGATTGGATCAAATTGTTCTTGGGAGCACAGAGCACAAAAAGCCACAGCCAAGCCATTTAAAGCAAGAGAGAAGAGGGCAAAACATGACATGGGAGATGACTTTCCTATGGGAAATAATTCTTCTGGTGTCACATCCCAGTGGTTTAACCAGATAAGTCAGTGTCCTGTCTGTTTTGGTTCCGTTGGATCCCCTCATTTTCAACCCTCTGATTTCTTTCATATTGTAACCCAGCCACTAACTAAAAGGATTTAAGGTGGCTTATAGTAAAAGACAGCTCTAAGTAAATGTAAAATGAGAAGGAAAAAACTGAATCCACATTATAGTAATCATTCATTCATTCATTCATTCAGCTAGTCAGTCTTAGACTCATTTTAAAAATTCTACATACCAAATTAACATACTTACCACTGTGCTGGATTTGATAAAGATGCTCCTCATAATGCAGGGTCAAGTTACACAAAAATTATGAAACTAGAATGGACCTAAGCAGCTTGGTGTTTGGGCTCAGCTCAAGCTCAGCGTGGCTAAGAAAGTGGGTGCCAGGCCAAATGCCAGGCTGCCTACGTTCTAGTCCCTGAAGGGGAGGAAGAACTATTCCTCTCCTCTCTAGCTCCTTCTGGCTGGTCTAAGAAATAAATTGACATGAGACAGAAGAACAGGAGAAAGTCAAACAAAGTTTAATAATGTGTACACATGGGAGAGACCCAGGAAAACTGAGTAACTCACCAAAATGGCTGAAGCCATCACCTTAAATACCATCTTCAGCTAAGGACAAAGGAGGATGTTGGGGGTTGTGGTTTGGGACTTCAGAGGGGAGGAAGGCTATTCATATGGAGATGGAAGAACAAATATTTGGTAGACAAATGTTTGCTGGGCCATCTGTAGACAATGTGACCCCAGAGAGAGAACTTTGATAAAAATGGGCTTAGCAAGGATCCTCCCAGTCTACCATACCCAGAGTTATCTATGGTAATGGCCTGTCCTGGGACAGACTTTCTATCTTAAATTCTTTTAGTTAGTTAGGGGGAAGGCCAAAGTTTCTTTCAGAGGCTTTTGTCCTTAGCAATAATCTAGCCAAGGAGACACATTTGGGGTGGTCAATTCTGATCCCACACATCCCCATTCTGCTACTTGTCTTGCTACTGATTGACCTCTGGGCCTCAGTTCCCTCCAATAGCCTGGGTACCTGAGTGACTGCAGGGAAGAAGGCTGTTCACCTTCTCAGTAGTGTTATAGAACACACAAAGAAATTTCTATTGTGTATGAGCCTTACATATTTTGGGATCTGTTTGTTGTAGCAGCTGACCTGTCCTAATTAATACAACATTCTAGGGGAATAGATTCATCATTTATTGGGGATAGAGTGCTCTGCTGATTTCAGTGGTGGGCCAAAGGAGCCTATGATATTGTGATTTATAAGAAATATATATTTGGTCTTCCTCCCATTTCTGGCACAGAGCTCCTAAAACTCTTAGAATTTCCTAAGTGATAAGGGCAATGAGAGCATCTTTTGTTATAATATTTGGTCTTCTGTCCTCGGTTCCTGAAACGACTCCAGAGCCACAAAAGTGAAAGGAGTATCTTGTTATTTGTAACGAGCCCCTTTCAACCACACCTGAGTTTATGTTAATTGGGTGACTTTTGGAAAGCCCATAAAGATGGGGGCTGGTTGCCAGGGGAACCAAACACATGATTAGAGGGTTGGAACTTTCAGCCCCCTCCCTCACCTCTAGGGAGAAGAGAGGAGCTGGACATGGAGTTCAATCACCAATGGCCAATGATTTAATCAAGCAGGTCTACACAATAAAACCTCCATAAAAATCCAAAAGGATGGGGTTAGGAGAGCTTCCAGGTTGGTGAATCGGTGGAGGTGCCAGGAGAGTGATGCACTGGGAGAGAGCATGGAAGCTCTGCCTCGCCTCCCGTTACCTTGCCCTGTGCGTCTCTCCCATCTGGCTGTTCCTGAGTTATATCCTTTTATACTAAACTGGTAACCTAGCAAGTAAATGTTTTCCTGAGTTCTGTGAGCCACTCTAGCATATTAATTGAACCTGAAGAGGGAGTGGTGGGAAACTCTGATTTATAGTCCATCAGTCAGAAGCACAGGTGGGTCAGAAGCACAAGTGATACCTGTACTTGGGATTGGTGTCTGAAGTTGGGGTTGGGGGCAGTCTTGTAGACTGAGCCTGTAACCTGTGGGATCTGATGCTATCTCCAGGTAGATAGTGTCAGAATATAGGATGCTCAGCTGATGTCCGAGAATGCTTGATGTGTGGAAAACACCCACACATGTGGTGTTGGAAGTGAAGTAGTGTTGGAGCAGTGTGGTGTGAGTAGTACAGGAAACACAGGAGGAAGTGAGTTTTTCCTTTACTGGAGCCTTTTGACTTAGAGCAGAGGTAGGCAAACTATAGCCCTTGGGCTAAATCCAACCTGCCATCAGTTTTTTGTTTCTTTTAAATTAAATTGTATTTTTTGAATAGATATTGCAAGCACATGGTAGAACATTCAAAAAGTAAAAATGAATATACTGTTGAAAGTAATTCCCCTTCTTCCCATTCTCCTGCTATTCAGTTTCCCTCCTTAAATGCAGCTACTGTTACCAGTGGATTATCTTCCAGAGATGTTGAGATTCTGTGCATATGAGTGTGTGTATCACCTGATCCAAGGTCCTGAAGATTTACCCCATTTTTTTCCTAATAATTCTATAGTTTTAGCTCTCACATTTAGGTTTTTAGTCCATTTTAAGTTAATTTTTGTATATGGTGTGAGGTAGGGGTCCAACTACATTCTTTTGCATGTGGACATCCAGTTGATCCAGCACCATTTGTTGAAAAGACTTTTCTGCCTGGTGAATGGTCTTGGCACCCTTGTCAAAATTCAACTGACCATCGATGTTTGGTCTTATTTCTGGACTCTCAGTTCTATTTATCTCTATGTCTATCCTTATGTCAGTACCACACAGTTTTGATTACTGTAGCTTCGTAGTAAGTTTTGAAAGCAGAAATCTGAGTCCTCCAACTTTATTTTTCTTTTTCATGATTGTTTTGGCTGTTCAGGGTCCCTTGCTTTTCCATATGAATTTTAGAATCAGCTTGTCTATTTCCACAAAAAAGGCAGTTGAATTTTTTTTTTTTTTTTTGTGAGGAGGACCAGCCCTGAGCTAACATCCATGCCAATCCTCCTCTTTTTGCTGAGGAAGACTGGCCCTGGGCTAACATCCATGCCCATATTCCTCTACTTTATATGGGATGCCACCACAGCATGGCTTAACAAGCAGTGCGTCGGTGGGCGCCCGGGATCGGAACCAGCGAACCCCGGGCCACTGCAGCGGAGTGCGCGCACTTAACCGCTTGCGCCATTGGGCCAGCCCCAAGGCAGTTGAAATTTTGATAGGAATTGCACTGAATTGTAGACTAATTGGGGAGTATTGACATCTTAACAATATTAAGTCTTCCAATCCATGAACACAGGATGTCTTTCCATTTATTTAGGTCTTCTTTAACTTCTTTCAATGATGTTTTGTAGTTTTCAGTGTACAAGTCTTGCTCTTCTTTTGTTAAATTTACTCCTAATTATTTTATCCTTTTTGATGCTTTTGTGAATGGAATTGTTTCTTAATTTCATTTTCATATTTGCGTCACCACCCAAGGGGGAGTCTTCTGCCCGCCGCAAGACATGCCAATAGTCAAGAGGCAAGGTGGTAGGAGAGAAAGGACTTTTTATTACAGCTTGCTAGCAAGAGGGAAGATGACCGACTAACATCTGAAAAAAAACCCATCTTCCAGAACAAAGACTATAGGCCAGTTATATAGGGGGCTGGTCTCTGGGTGGAGGAGGCATCTAATCTCCTGGTGGGGGCATCCATCTGATATCTGGGTGGGGGCAGACATCTGCTTAGTTCCTGATAGTCTTTTGTTTTACTGGATATGCATCAGAGACCAGAGCAAAGCCCTATACCCTGATCTTTCAGTTGTCATTGATGATGGCTATCAGCAGACTCTCTGCCCAGGGGTCATCATATTCCTAAGGAACTCAAAAAAACAAAGTCATCAACTTATAGCAGCTGGGAGGGGCCATAAAATCCACAGAGCATGTCTGAGTTAGTTAATCAGAGGTCATTCAAAGTTACAATATGGTTTCTTTTCTATAATATGGCTTCCCTTATGTCAACCTTGTGTTGAGCCAGTATCATTTGGACTATTCATTGCTGAGTGTATAGAAATGCAACTTACTTTTGTATATTGATCTTGTATCCTTCAACTTTGCTGAACTCTTTTATTAGCTCTAATAGTTTTTTTGTGACACATGCTTGATTTTTGGTAGACATGTGACTGCTCATAGTATAGACTACGCTTCCAGCCTCCTTGCAGCTTGATATGGCCAAAGGATGAAGTTTTGGCCACTGAATATGAGTGAAAGTGATCTGTGCATCATTGGTTCCTTCTGATTTTCCCACTCCCTTTTGACTGAAGTGGAGTCAGCCATCTTGGCCTGTCTTGCAAAGATCTGCCATCTGTTTTTGTAGATAGAGTTTTACTGGAATATGGGCACACTCATTCATTTATGTATGGTCTGTGGCCCCTTTCATGCTATGACAGCAGTGGTGAGTATTTGTGACAGAGACCCTACGGCCTGCACAGCCTCAAATATTTATTATCTGGCCCTTGACAGAAAAGGTTTGCTGACCCCTGGCTTAGAGGACCTCTCTATCGTAGGATTTTATGATCCTGTCTTTCTAGAATTAGTTGTGTACTCACCGGTATCTGAAGCATCACTGTCTTTGGTTTTACTTGTATTAATCTCTGTTGAAGGCTGGGACCTTGCTTCTTCTCTTCCGCAAGAGCTCTTCTGGCAGCAACAGCAGTGCGTGTATTCTCATGGACTTTCTGATCACGCAGAGCAATTTAGGTTTTATTAGACTGATCTCTCTCCTTTGTGTAATTTGCCTTCCTGTTCCAGAATTCTCTGTTTAGAAGTTCTTTGATTCCTCTGCAGCTAAGAGCTTCTGCCCTCCTCTCTTTCACTCTCCGAGAGCCCTCGTCTTCCATACAGCTCCCTTCTCTTCTGATGCAGTAGTTCAGGGCTTCTGCTCTCTGCTGCAGGTTTCTGCATTTGTCCTCCACCATCACTGTGGCAGAATGCAGCTCGTGTCTTGTAAGCTTTTGATGAGCTTACACCTCATCACTCAGTTTGGATTAGAAATGGTCTCTTTTTCAAGTACAGTATTTTGCTCTTTGAGTATAATTTACACGTGATAAAATACTCTGATATTAAGTGTTCAGTTTGATGAATTTTGACAATCTTATATACCTGTGTAATCACCACTCAAAACTAGGTAGAGAACATTCCATGTGTGGCTTTTCTCAGTCAATTCCCACCTCTACTCCCCAGAAGCAACCACTGTTCTGATTTCTGTCACCACAGATTGATTTCACCTGTCTAGAACTTCACATAATTAGAATCGTATAGAAGGTACTCTCTTGTGTCTGATTTTTTTTCACTCAGCATAGCATAATGTTTTCAAGACTTATCCCTGGTGCCTGTATCAGATCTTTCCTTTTTATCAGTGAGTGGTATCCCAGCGTGTGGGGTGCACCACAGTTTGGTTATCCATTGTGCTGTTGATGGACATGTGAGTTTTTCTAGTTCAAGTACAATACTTTTTTTTTTTTTTTGAGGAAGATTAGCCCTGAGCTAAGATCCATTGCCAATCCTCCTCTTTTTGATGAGGAAGATTGGCCCTGGGCTAACATCCGTGCCCATCTTCCTCTACTTTATATGGGACGCCACCACAGTGTAGCTTGACAAACAGTGTGTCTGCCCGTGCCCGGGATCCAAACCTGCGAACCCTGGGCCGCTGAAGCAGAGCGCGCAAACTTCACCACTACGCTACCAGGCCGGGCCCTCAAGTACAATATTTTTTAACCAGAATTTTGTTCACAGCCTTTTGAACTTTAAAGTGTTGTCATCTGGTCATTGTCAGCTGCATAATGCAATTATTCAAAACTTGAATTTCTTTCTTTCTTTTTTGGGAGTAGGTTTCTGATTGTCAATCCTGCCTGCCCGTTAGAATCACCTGGGGAGCTTCTAAAAAAATCCCAACAATCAGGCCACACCTGAGACCAATTACATGAGGCTCTCTGGAAGTGGGGCCCAGTGTCAGTGGTTTTAAAGCTCCTCAGATGATCCAGTGTACGGCCTGTAGGACAGCTCTTGCAGGAAATTTCCTGGAGACCGGAAGGCTTCAAATGTTGCTCACTCTTCGCTTCCTGTAGTACGTGCTCCGTGCTCTTCTTAAGTCTGCTACTTTTTGTTCTCTTGAATTTGATGACGTTCAGACTGCGTCTTCTCTCTACTTTGTTTTATTTATTTAGGAGCTTTTCTTTTCCTTCCTAAAGTTTTACTAAATTCCTTGTTATAAGCTTTCATATCTCCTTTACATTGTCTTCTCCTTCAGTTCCCCTGAATAACAGGCAGATTTTCCCCTGACATTTGATCCAGGCCTTCAAGCCTTCCAGAAGGTTGAATTTTAAAGCCAGGTACCTCTTCAGGTAAGTTCTCCTTTTGTACATTAGTTTCTTCAAAATAGATCACAGCTACTTTGCTCTTTGGGTCATAAAATTGCATTTTAAAATAACTTATTTTATTATTTAAAAAAATATTTCTGGGCACTGGCCCCACGGCACAGTGGTTAAGTTTGGTGTGCTCTGCTTTGGCAGCCTGGGTTCACGGGTTCGGATCCTGGGTGTGGACCTACACCACTCATCAGCCATGCTAAGGTGGTGACCCACATACAAAATAGAGGAAGATTGGCACAGATGTTAGCTCAGGGCCAATCTTCCTCAAGCATAAAAAACAGGAAGATTGGCAACAGATGTTAGCTCAGGGTGAATCTTCCTCAGCAAAAAAAAAAAAAAGATTTCTCCAGAGCCTATTGTTCAATCACTTGATATCTTCTACTTTTTATGGAAAAGAATGTTCCCTAGAAGAAAATGGTAAATGCACCAATTCCCAGGAAGGTGTGATAATTATAGGCTCCCAGGTGCCCTGTGGAAACCAGGGGTTCTGGATTCAAAACAACTGCACCATCTTTGGCTGTCAGGCTGGCCCTCTCTTCTGTGTTGTTTCTCGGCCAAATTTCGAAGCATTCACGTCCTTCAGCTCGTGGGCAAACTGCCGGCCTCTTCTAATAGGTGGAGTCTCTTCAGGCTCTTCCTGAAGGTCTTATTCTGCCTTCTCTGGTGGTGTCTTGTTCTTTCTCTGCTGGGCCATGACCCTCACAGCCTCATTTGCTGTTGTCTTCAGTTCTGGTATCTTCTGGGCTTTGCTTGCTCCTGCATGGCTCTCAGGAGTGGCCAGTGGGATGGATGCCTTTTCTCCAACGCAGGTGTGTCTGCCTGACCTGGAAGGCATTACCTCCAAGTGTGAGTACTCTCCCACCTCACCTCTCTGCCTCCCAGCTGCGGATCTGGAGCAGGTGCGTTCCAGGGTTAGATAACTAGGGCAGGAGGCTAGAGGAGGACTGGGGAGATTCCAGTGCTGGCCTGGGGGCGGGGGGGGGGGCAGTGGGCGTGGCAGCCCCAGGTGCTGGCGATAGGGGTGCACGGTGTGTGGAGACTTCTTGTTGTGATTTTACCTTGTGCTGATTTAGGCTGTCCAGCTTGAACACGTGATACAGACTGTTTTCCCTCTTTAATGACCTCTCCCTTTACTCGTCTACCTGTGACTTCTTTCTTAGATCAGAGCAAGGTTGCAAAATGTAAAGTTGATGAGACAGATGTAGAAAATTTAAAAACAATAATAAAACTGATTAGCTTGTTTGCTTTTTATTGTAAAACCTTACACTGGCAATCTTAACGTCAGTGATAAAACGCTCCTCCCTCTTCCCCAAATCTTTTGTTACAATGGCTTGGGCATTGTAGAATTTCAATTAAAGAACCAAGTCTATCTGTATGCTTCAAATTGGCATATTTTTATTATTTATCCTTTATAGTCTCCATGGAAGCTAATTTGGAGACCTCCCAGATTACACAGTAGGAAACCTCCCCCCACCCAACACACACACACACACACAAACTCAGCTACATGGGTTCATTTGGAAAGTAGGTCCCTAAAGGTTTGGAACCCTTCAGTTTCACCTCAGGTGGAGTGTGTGTCTCCAGCCCCAGCTGCACTGCATATTCCTGCATTTCATTAGTGAATGTGAAATAAACAATGACTGGTACAGTGGTTGTAAAAAGGATAAAATAGAACTGGAATCATTTCAGTTCTGTCAGTCTATACGATCACTTAAAGTTTTCATTTTGTGGTTAAATTTTAAAACAGCAAAATAGAGTGTAAATGGCAAGATGTAATTTTTTTGAGGTCAATGCAAATTTAAATTCCTACGTGAAATAGTTTTACTCGATTGAATATTTTTAAATTTTGAAGTTCTTTTTAATTGTTTTAAAACTGAAGAATGAATCAAGGTAGTGATTATTACTGATTAGAACATAATTGTTACTGAACATACTTTTGTTTGTAGAGAAGGAGGAGTTAAAGTGATCCACCTGGGGTAGCAAATGGACCAGTTAAGCCAGTGAGCACAGATGCAGGAGTCCTCAGCTGGGTCATCCCAGGAGATCTGCTACACCAGAACTTTTGTTCTCACTTTCTCTCTCGGATGGCTGAATTTCACCTTTGAGTATTTTCCTCAGGAAGGGCTCATGAGAACAATATTCCTTGAGTTTTGCATGTTCAAAAATGTTTGGTCTGGGTACAAATGTCTTGGGTTACGTTTGCTTCTTGCAGGATTTTGAGGCCTGGCTGACTCTGCTGTCCCTAACGTTGAATACAGGTGTAGGGACACGTGAGCCCAGCCACATTCTTCTGATAGATGACTTGATCTGTTTGCCTGTCTGTTCAGAGGATTCTTTCCTTATCTTTACTAGCATTTGGAAGTGTTGACCATTTATATCCATTTTTACTGGGACACAGCCTTTCAAGATGTGTCAGTGTGTTCCTTTACTGCTGGAAGGCGTTTCAGGGTTCTGTCTCTGAGTCCATTCTTTGGATTTGCTTCTTTTCTGTTTTTTTTTTTTTTTTTTTTTTCCGGTCAGGAAGATTAGCCCTGAGCTAACATCTGTTGCCAATTCTCCTCTTTTTTGCTGAGGAAAATTGGCCCTGAGCTAACATCCATGCCCAACGTCCTCTACTTTATATGTAGGACACCTGCCACAGCATGGCTTGATAACGGTGTGTAGGTCTGTGCCCAGGATCTGAACCTGCAAACCCCGGGCCGCCAAAGCAGAGTACACGAACTTAACCACTACACCACCGGGCTGGCCCCTGGATTTGCTTCTTTAGGGACTCTAATCACATGTATATTGGCTCTCTTGCCCAGTTGCCACGTGTATCTTCCCTTTAAAGCCTCTGTAACTATTTCCATTTCATTTTGCTCACTCTTCACATTTCCAGTCCTCCAAGCCCCCTTCTGTGTTATCGCGGCATCTTTGTTCCCTGGGATGTCTTCAATTTCATCTTTTCTTCTGCTTTTTCTTTCACTTGTTCCCTGGGTTGTATCAGCTCACATTTTGCCCCTTTGTTGCCTTGCCATTTTCGTATGTCTTTTTAGTCTCATTCTTGTGCTCTGGTTTCATGGAAGAGTTTTTTTTTTTTTTCTAATTTAAGATGAAATACCTGATCTAATTTTTCACCTACTCATTGGTAGCGATTTTCTAGTAAGTGTTCCTGGCTTTCACGTTTATCCTGCTTCTTTCCTCCTTTTTTCTTCCAGTATCTTGGCATAGGTGCTGCGTGGATTCCTCTTTGATGATGCATCTACGACAGAGGTGAGCTTTTCCGGTGGAGTAAGAGCTGGGGCCCTTTTCCAGGCCAGCAAGACTTTTCCTAATGACCTGGGATCATTGCAGCCTTTACTTTCCCCAGCCAACAGAAACATTCAACTGCAGGGATATTCACAATGCAAAGCCATGGGTACTGGCAAAAACAGCAGAGTAAGGGTCTCCAAAAATTCTCTCCTCCATTAAAGCAATGAGAAAACTGGTGAAAATGGTCAGAATTAACTTTTCCAAACTTTGGAAATTAACTAAAGGCTTGTAGCAATTCAAGAAGTGTTTATGCAAGAAAAATGTCAATCTCAGTAAGCTTTTTAGTGTTTTTGTTTGTTTTTAATGTTGTGAAGCGCACTTATAAAATTTAACCATTTTACATCTTAACCATTTTTAACTGTAGAGTTCAGTGGTATTAAATACATTCATGTTGTTGTGCAGCCATCACCACCATTCATCCCCACAGCTCGTCATCTGGTAAAACTGAAACTCTATACCTACTAAATGATGACTCTATTTGCTGGCCCCCTGCCCCCCAGGCCCTGGCAACCACTGTTAAAATCTCTGTCTATAATTTTGACTACTCTAGGTAACTCATATAAGTGGAATCATCCAGTATTTGTCTTTTTGTGACTGGCTTATTTCACTTAGCATAATTTCCTCAAGGTTCAGCCATGTTGTAGCATATTGCAGAATTTCCTTTCTTTTTAAGGCTGAATAATACTCCATTGTATGTCTATATGACATTCTGCTTATCCATTCATCAGTTGGTGGACACTTAGTTGCTTCCATGTTTCACCTATTGTGAATAATACTGCTGTGAACATAGATATACGAATATCGCTTCAAGACCCTGTTTTCAATTCATTGAGATATATACCCAGAAGTGGGGTTGCTGGGTCATATGGCAATTCTATTTTTAATTTTTTGAGGAACAGCCATACTGTTTTCCACAGTGGCTGTACCATTTTACATTCCCACCAACAGTGCACAAGGGTTTCAGTTTATCCATATCTTTGCCAACACTTGTTTCTTTCTTTTTTTTTTTTATTGATGTCTTAATAGTTTATAACATTGTGAAATTTTGGTTGTACATGATTGTTTGTCAGTCACCATATAATAAATGCCTCTCTTCACCCGTTGTGCCCACCCCCCAACTCCCTTGCCTCTGGTAACCAGCATACAGTTCTCTCTGTCCGTGTGTTCGTTTATATCCCACATATGAGTGAAATCATGTGATGTTTGTCTTTCTCTCTCCGGCTTATTTCACTTAACATAATACCCTCCAGGTCCATCCATGTTGTTGCAAATGGGACGATTTTGTCTTTTATGGATGAGTAGTATTCCATGGTATATATATACCACATCTTCTTGATCCAATCATCAGTAGAGGGACACTTGGGTTGCTTCCACTTCTTGGCTATAGTGAATAATGCTGCAATGAACATAGGGGTGCATAAGCCTCTTTGGACTGTTGATTTCAGGTTCATTGGATAGATTCCCAGTAGTGAGATAGCTGGCTCATAAGGTATTTCTATTTTTAATTTTTTGAGGAATCTCCATACTGTTTTCCATAGAGGTTGCCCCAGTTTGCATTCCCACTGTTAGTAAATGAGGATTCCCATTTCTCCACAACCTCTCCAACATTTGTTGTTTTTTGTCTTGGTGATTATAGCCATTCTAACGGGTGTAAGATGATATCTTAGTGTAGTTTTGATTTGCATTTCCCTGATGATGAGTGATGTTGAATATCTTTTCATGTGCCTATTGGCCATCTGTATATGTTTTTTTGAGAAGTGTCTGTTCATTTCCTCTGCCTATTTTTTGATTGGGTTATTTGTTTTTTTGTTGTTGAGTTGTGTGAGTTCTTTTTTTTTTTAATTTTATTTATTTTATTTTTTCCCCCAAAGCCCCAGTAGATAGTTGTATGTCATAGCTGCACATCCTTCTAGTTGCTGTATGTGGGATGCGGCCTCAGCATGGCCGGACAAGCGGTGCGTCGGTGTGTGCCCCGGATCCGAACCCGGGCCGCCAGCAGTGGAGCGCGCGCACTTAACCACTAAGCCACGGGGCCGGCCCTGTGTGAGTTCTTTATATATTATGGAGATTAACCCCTTGTCAGATATATGATTCGGAAATATTTTCTCCAAGCTGGTGGGTTGTCTATTCATTTTGATCCTGATTTCATTTCAGGATCTTTAATCTGTAGAAGCTCTTTAATCTGATGAAGTCCCACTTGTTTATTTTTTCTTTAGTTTCCCTTGTCCAAGTAGACATGGTATCTGAAAAGATTCCTTTATGACCAATGTCAAATAGCGTATTGCCTATATTTTCTTCTAGGAGTTTTATAGTTTCAGGTCTCAATTTCAGGTCTTTGATCCATTTTGAGTTAATTTTTGTGAATGGTGATAGCAGATGGTCTACTTTCATTCTTTTGCATGTGGCTGTCCAGTTTCCCCAGCACCATTTATTGAAGAAAGTTTCCTTTCTCCATTGTATGTTCTTAGCTCCTTTGTCAAAGATTAGCTGTCCATAGATGTGTGGTTTTATTTCTGGGCTTTCAATTCTGTTCCATTAATCTGTGTGCCTGTTTTTGTACCAGTACCATACTATTTTGATTACCATTGCTTTGTAGTATGTTTTGAAGTCAGGGATTGTGATGCCTCCAGCTTTGTTCTTTTGGCTCAGGATTGCTTTAGCTATTCGGGGTCTTTTGTTGCCCCATATCAATTTTAGTATTCTTTGTTCTATTTCCGTGAAGAATGTCATTGGGATTCTGATTGGGATTGCATTGAATCTGTAGATTGCTTTAGGTAATATAGACATTTTAACTATGTTTATTCTTCCAATCCATGTGCATGGGGTATCTTTCTATTTCTTTATGTCATCATTGATTTCTTTCAATAATGTCTTATAGTTTTCATTGTATAGGTCTTTCACCTCCTTGGTTAGATTTATTCCCAGATATTTTATTCTTTTTGTTGTGATTGTAAATGGAATTATCTTTTTGAGTTCCCTTTCTGTTACTTTGTTATTAGCATACAGAAATGCAACTGATTGTTGTAAGTTGACTTTGTACCCTGCGACTTTGCTGTAGTTGTTGCTTATTTCTAATAGTTTTCCAATGGATTCTTTAGGGTTTTGTATATATACAATTACGTTATCTGCGAATAGTGAGAGTTTCACTTCTTTGTTGCCTATTTGGATTCCTTTTATTCCTTTTTCTTGCCTAATTGCTCTGGCTAAAACCTCCAGTACTATGCTGAATAAGAGTGGCAAGAGTGGGCACCCTTGTCTTGTTCCTGTCCTCAGAGGAATGGCTTTCAGACTTTCCCTGTTGAATATGATGTTGGCTGTGGGTTTGTCATATATGGCCTTTATTACGTTGAGGTGCTTTCCTTCTATACCCATTTTGTTGAGAGTTTTTATCATAAATGGATGTTGGAACTTGTCAAATGCCTTCTCTGCATCTATTGAGATGATCACGTGGTTTTCATTCCTCGTTTTGTTGATATGGTGTCTCACGTTGATTGATTTGTGGACGTTGAACCATCCCTGCGTCCCTGGTATAAATCCCACTTGATCATGGTGTATGATCTTTTTAATGTATTTCTGTATTTGGTTTGCCAACATTTTATTGAGTATTTTTGCATCTATGTTCATCAGCGATATTGGCCTGTAGTTTTCCTTCTTTGTATTGTCCTTGCCTGGCTTTGGTATCAGGGTGATGTTGGCCTCATAGAATGTGTTAGGAAGTGTTCCATCCTCCTCTATTTTTTGGAATAGTTTGAGAAGGATGGGTGTTAAATCTTCTTTGAATGTTTGGTAAAATTCTCTGGAGAAGCCATCTGGTCCTGGACTTTTATTTTTTGGGAGGTTTTTAAATTTATTTTTATTTTTTATTTTATTTATTTTTTTTGTGAGGGAGATCAGCCCTGAGCTAACATCCATGCTAATCCTCCTCTTTCTGCAGAGGAAGACCGGCTCTGAGCCAACGTCTATTGCCAATTCTCCTCCTTTTTTTCCCCCCCAAAGCCCCAGTAGACAGTTGTATGTCATAGTTACACGTCCTTCTAGTTGCTGTATGTGGGACGCGGCCTCAGCATGGCCAGAGAAGTGGTGCATCGGTGCGCGCCCGGGATCCGAACCCGGGCCGCCAGTAGTGGAGCACGTGCACTTAACCGCTAAGCCACTGGGCCGGCCCAGGAGGTTTTTGATTACTGATTCCAATCTCTTTACTTGTGATTGGTCTATTCAGATTCTCTATTTCTTCTTGGTTCAGTTTTGGGAGGTTGTATGAGTCTAAGAATTTATCCATTTCTTCTAGATTGTCCAATTTGTTGGTATGTAGTTTTTCATAGTATTCTCTTATAATCCTTTGTATTTCTGTAGTATCCATTGTAATGTCTTCTCTTTCATTTCTAATTTTATTTATTTGAGCCTTCTCTCTTTTTTTCTTAGTGAGTCTGGCTAAAGGTTTGTCAATTTTGTTGATCTTCTCAAAGAACCAACTCTTCATTTCATTGAGCCTTTCTACTGTTTTTTTCTGGTTTCAATTTCATTTATTTCTGCTCTAATTTTTATTATTTTCCTCCTTCTACTGAATTTGGGCTTTGTTTGTTCTTCTTTTTCTAGTTCAATTAGGCATAGTTTAAGATTGCTTATTTGGGATTTTTCTTGTTTGTTAATGTGGGCCTGTATTGCTATGAGTTTCCCTCTCAGGACGGCTTTTGCTGCATCCCATATGAGTTGATATGCATGTTTTCATTTTCATTTATATGCAGATATTTTTTTATTTCTCCTTTAATTTCATCGATGATCCATTGGTTGTTCAGTAGCATGTTGTTTAATCTCCACATCTTTGTCATTTTCCCAGTTATTTTCTTGTTGTGGATTTCTAGTTTCATAGCATGGTCAGAAAAGATACTTTTATGATTTCAATCTTCTTAAACTTATAGAGGCTTGCCTTGTTTCCCAACATATGGTCTATCCTTGAGAATGTTCCATGTGCACTTGAGAAGAATATGTAGTCAGCCATTTTTGGATGGAGTGCTCTGTATATGTCTATTAAGTCCATCTCATCTAGTTTTTCATTTAAGTCCACTATTTCCTTATTGACATTTTGTCTGGATGATCTATCCATTGATGTAAGTGGGGTATTAAGACCCCCTACTATTATTGTGGTGTTGTTAATATCTCCTTTTAGGTTTGTTAATAGTTGCTTTATGTACTTTGGTGCTCCTATGTTGGGTACATATATATTTATAATTGATATGTCTTCTTGGTGGAGTGTCCCTTGTATCGTTATATATTGTGCCTCTTTGTCTCTCATTACCTATTTTATCTTGAAGTCTACTTTGTCTGATATAAGTATGGCAACACCTGCTTTCTTTTGTTTGCCATTAGCTTGGAGTATTGTCTTCCATCCTTTCAGTCTGAGCCTTGTTTGTCTTTAGAGCTAAGATGTGATTCCTGGAGGCAGCATATTGTTGGGTCTTGTTTTTTAATCCATCCCGCCACTGTGTCTTTTGATTGGAGAATTTAGTCTATTTACATTTAGAGTGATTATTGATATATGAGGGCTTGATGTTGCTATTTTATTGCTTATTTTCCAGTTCTTTTGCATTTCCTTTTTTTCTCATCCTGTGTGTTTCAGACTACCAATTCAGTTTGGTATTTCTGTATGATGACTCTTCTGATTTTCTCTTTATTTATCATATGTGATTCTGTTCTGATTATTTGTTTAGTGGTTATCTTGAGGTTTGTATAAAGAATCTCATGGATGAGATAGTCCATTATCTGATGACCTCTTATTTCCTTAGACTAAGTCCATTCAATCCTTTTCCTCTTCCCCTTCTAAGTTATTATTGTTGCAACTTAGTCTATCTTGTGTTGTGAGTGTGTGTTTAAAGTGATGAGGTTATATTTATTTTTGGTGTTTTCCTTCCTTTAATCTTTGATTTTGGTATTTAAGCATTTGCTAACCTATTCTGATAGAGAGCTACTATTTTTCTGATTTTGTCTACCTATTTTTCTCCTTGCTCGAAGCTTTGTATCCCTTTCTCTCTTTTTTTTCAGGCATGAGGGCCTTCTTGAGCATTTCTTGTAGTGGGGGTCTCATGGCCATGAACTCCATTAGCTTTTGTTTATCTGGGAAAGTTATTATTTCTCCACCATATTTGAAGGATATTTTAGCTTGATAGAGTATTCTTGGCTGAAAGTTTTTGTCTTTCAGAATTTTGAGTATATCATTCCAGTCTCTCCTAGCCTGTAACGTTTCTGTTGAGAAATCTGCTGAGAGCCTGATGGGAATTCCTTTGTACATTATTTTTTGTTTTTGTCTAGCTGCCCTTAATATTGTTTCTTTGTCATTGACTTTTGCCAGCTTTGCTACTATATGCCTTGGAGAGGGCCTTTTCCTGTTGATATATTTAGCTGATCTATTGGCTTCTTTTACTGGTATTTCCAGCTCCTTCCCCAGATTTGGGAAGTTCTCAGTTACTATTTCCTTGAATAAGCTCTCTGTTCCTTTTTCCCTCTCTTCTTCCTCGGGAATTCCTATAATCCTTATGTTACATTTCCTAATTGAGTCAGATATTTCTTGGAGAATTTCTTCATTTCTTTTTAGTCTTTGTTCTCTCTCCTCCTCTATCTGGAGCATATCTGCATTCCTATCCTCAATAATGCTAATTCTTTCCTCCATATTGTCAGCTCTGTTCTTTAAAGATTCCAGATTTTCCTTTATCTCCTCCATTGTGTTTTTCATCTCCAACAATACTAGTTGGTTTTTCTTTATGGTTTCAATCTCTTTTGTGAAGAAATTCCTGATCTCGTTGAATTGTTTATCTGTGTTTTCTCGTAATTCATTGAGCTTTTTTTTTTTTTTTTGGATGTGTGTGAGGAAGATCAGCCCTGAGCTAACATCTGCCAATCCTCCTCTTTTTGCTGAGGAAGACTGGCTCTGGGCTAACATCTGTGCCCATCTTCCTCCACTTTATGTGGGATGCTGCCATAGCATGACTTGACAAGCAGTGTGTTGGTGCGCTCCTGTGATCTGTACCCCAGGCGGAGCACACACACTTAACCGCTATGCCACCGGGCTGACCCCTCGTTGAGCTTTTTTATGATAGCTATTTTGAATTCTCTGTCATTTAGGTTATAAATTTCTGTGCCTTCAGGGTTGATTTCTAGGTGCTTGTCATTTTCCTTCTGGTCTGGAGATTTAATATATTTTTGCATCCTGCCTGCTGAAGTTGACTTGTTTTTCCTCATCCTAACAATATCTGGTTGTGATTTCCACCTGCTCCCACTGGGTGGGGGTCAAGGGCTGTGTATTCTTAGCCCACTGCGATCCCCGACTGCTCTGGCCGACGGGCTGAGCTGGAGCACTGGGCACGTGGTGGGGGAGGGGCTCTCCCTTTTGCTTGCCCCATCCTGGGGGTGCTTCTGGTTATTCCCTCACTATCTGCTCTCCTGGAGTGCTCAGATGTTGATGGCACCCCCGCAACAGTTCAGACTCCTCCATATGGGATTTTCCCACAGGCTGTGAGAGAACTTGGAGAGCAACAGTTTTCCCGTGGAGGGCCACCCCTCCCCACTCTCTGGGAGCCGCGTGGACTGGGGTCACTGATTGGATGGGGAGGGGGAGGATTTCTCCTTACCTCCCCCACTTCCACCGGGGGCTCCAGCACATCCACTCTCAGATGTGCGGCTGCATGGGTCTCTCAGATGTCCCCTTTTGTTGCATGAGTGTCCTTTGTTGGTATGTGAATGTCATTTTTGTTGTATCTTATCCAGGGACAGTTTACGGGAAAGCCCACTCTGCCGTGATTTGTTTTTGTTTTTTTTTTATTGTTGTAGACTGTCTCTGTGCTGAGGATCAGCATCAGCCTGAGGTGCAAATTTATTGTCTTCTTGGGTCTTTTCTGATGCTTTCCCTGGGCAAGTGTGGTCACTTTCTAATTTTCCCCTTCTATGCAGTTGTTTTGAATGTCCTACTCTTTAATATCTGGCTCCCAAAAGGAGAAAAAGTGAGAAATGAAGGGTGGGGGGAGTGTACTCGCCCTTTAAATCCCCTTGGAAGTCACTTGAGCCAGAGAAGGATGGGCTTGCACAATTGGGGGAGGTGCAACAACAATGGCTGCCTACCTGTTTATCCGCATGTCTGTGATCAGAAGCAGCAATCAGCAGTCAGAGTGCAGATACCCAATATTTGGAGGATAGAGCTATTTTTGCCCACCCTAGCTCCCATGGGCTATGTGCAGCTGCTCCAGGAAAACTTGTACAGTGTGGAGGGTGGGTAACTACTACTGTGATAAGAGCTGAAATTAGCCACAATTTATCATCCATGTCTTCCCCTGGAATTTTCAAGGCTTCAACAGACTCCAGGGTCCCAAAATAGTTACATAGGACAGATTCTGCCAGTGCAATTGTTGTGTGTGTAGGGGGGCCTACCTATTCCTGGTGCATCCAATTCTACCACATTTCCATAGTCCGCTGAGCATTTTAGTGTTTTAACTTGCCCCGAGTGCCATCCCCTGCTCTTCTGCTCTGCAGTAGCTTTGAAAATGAACAGATTGCACTCACAGTGGCAACCAGCATTATGGCAGCCACTGAAGAGAGCAGAATGGGACTGGAGTCTCTTCACAGCCTCATTATCACAGAATTATCATTATTTGACCTGCCTCGTGACTCCCTGGAAGACTCCACCTGTAAGGCTGTCTACATTTGACCTGACTCAGAATTCACCCAATGCATAAAGCCTTTTCCTATTGTGGGTAGAGGTCCAGGGGTTTTTAAAAAACATTTACAGGCAATTGTTTAGCCTTGTGGCTGCCTGAGGCAGTGGATAGCAGTTGAAACATGATGATTATCTAGAAATCTTAAAAGCAAATACTGGGAAATGAGATGTACATAGGGGTTTTGAGAAGGTCTGATATATTCCTGAGAATCTAGAAGGCCACATGCATGTGTAGGGTTGTGAGTATGCCCAGAGCTATATGCATGCTAAAGAAAGACCTGAGAAGGTCCTAAGCTCTCACCTCTGTCTGCATTTGAGTCTCCATGCAAAGAGAGAGTAATGGCGAAGGCAGAGTTGTCAACTGCCAGGCTGATTGTTGAAGGCATGCCCCAACTTGAACACAGAGCCCCTTGGCAAAGACTGGGAGGCTTATTGGTTATAGGCGATTAAGGAAATCTCTGTGCAATCGTTAACTGACCACTAAGCTAACCAAGAGAAGACTTCAGTGGCCACACACAACAAAGAATACAGACTTTATGTAGTTAGTTCAGAAATGCCACTAAACAAACAATAGCAACGACAACAAACAGCAGTTACAACAAACTGCAGAGGAGGAGGAGAATCTGATTTCCAGAGTTGCCACATTATATTATTTAAAATGTTCATTTTTCAACAAAAAATTATGAGATATGTAAAGGAACAAGAAAGTATGGCCCATATACAGGAAAAAAGCAATCAACAAAACCATTCCTGAGAAAGTCCAGACATTGAACCTACAAGGAAAAAGACTTCAAATCAACTTTTTTGTGTGTGTGTGTGTGGGAGGAAGATCAGCCCTGAGCTAACATCCATGCCAATCCTCCTCTTCTTTTGCTGAGGAAGACTGGTCCTGGGCTAACATCCATGCCCATCTTCCTCCACTGTATATGGGACACTGCCACAGAACGGCCTGACAAACGGTGCATCAGTGCGCACCCAGGATCCAAACCCGGGCCACCAGCAGCGGAGCACATGCACTTAACTGCTACGCCCCGGGGCCAGCCCCCCAAATCAACCATTTTAAATACGATTAAAGAACTAAAGAAAACCATTTCTAAAGAACTACTAAGTGAAAGGTGGATGACTTGGGTGAAGGGGCTCGCAGGTACAATTTCCAGTTATAAAATGAATAAGTCATGGGGATGTAATGCACAGCATGGTGACTATAGTTCATAATAGTGTATTGCATATTTGAAAGTTGCTAAAAGAGTAGATTTTAAAAGTTCTCATCACAAGAAAAAAATTTGTGTCTATGTATGGTGATGGAGGTTAACTAGACGTACTGTGGTGATCATTTCACAATATATACAAATATCAAATCATTATGTTGTACACTTGAAACTAATGTAATATGTTAATTATACCTCAAGAAAAAAAGCCATGAACTTAAAAAAATTGGAACAAAAAAGAACTAAGTGAAAGTATGAAAACAATGTCTCACTAAATAGAGAATATCAACAAAGATGCAAATTATAATAAAGAACCAAACAGAAATTCTGAAGTTGAAAAGTACAATAACTGAAATGAAAAATTCACTAGAGGGGCTCAACAGCATATTTGAGCAGGAAAAAGAAAGAATCAGCACACTTGAAGATGGTTCAATTGAGATTATCCAGTGTGAGGAATAGAGAGAAGAGAGAATAATAATGAACAGAGCCTTGGGGATGTGTAGCACATCATCAAGAATACCAACATATTACACAGAATGAGAGTGCCAGAAGCAGAGGAGAGTAGAGAGGGAAAGAAAGAATATTTTGAAGAAATAATGGCTAAAAACTTCCAAAATTTGATGAAAAGTGTTAATATTTTACTTCAAGCAGGATAAACTCAAAGATATCCACACTTAGACACATCATAATCAAACTGTTGAAAGTCAAGAGCAAAGAGAGAGTTTTGAAATCAGCAGGAGAGAAGTGACTCATCACATACAGGGATTCTTGATAAGATTAACAGTTCATTTCTTATCAGAAACTATGGAGGCTTGAAGGCAGAGGGAAGATAATTCAAAATGCTGAAAGAAAAAAACCTGTCAAACAACTATTCTGTATTCAGCAAAGCTATCCTTCAAAAATGGAGAAATTAAGACATTCCCAGATAAACAAAAACTGAGAGAATCCATCACTAGCAGACCTAACTTACAAGATATACGGGAGTCCTTTAGCTGAAATAGAAGGACGGTGAACAGTAACTCAAGTCTACATGAAGAAATAAAGAGCACTGATAAAGGTAACTAGATAGGTAAATATAAAAGTGAGCATAAATGTATTTTTGTTCGTAACTTTTTTTCTCCTATATGATTTAAAATCAACCACATACATTAATTATAAATTTATGTTGATGGGTGCACATTGTATAAAGATGTAATTTGTATGGCAATAACAGCAACAATGGTAGGGGGAGGGAATGGAGCTATATAGCAGCAAAGTTTTTTGTATACTATTGAAATTAAGTTGGTATTAACCTGAACAATATTATTATAAATTAAGATGTTAATTGTAATCCCCAGGGCAACCAATGAGTAAATTAGTAAATAACCAATAGTCATTGGAAATGGACTTTATGTTTCTATATCTCATTTTCCATATTGCTTCTAGGTGATTTTTGAGAGGAGGGAGGAAAATACTCATTTTTTTCTACCATGTTCAAACATGAAGTCCAACAAAACAATTTTGAAGAAGAATAAGACTAAGCTTGCTCCACCAGCTATCAAGGCTTACTATCAAGCTGTGGTAACTAAAACCATGGTACTGGCACAGGGATACACACACACACACACACACACACACACACACACACACACTAACCGAACAAAACTGGCAGACTAGAAAGAAATTCAACACATACAGGAGTTTGGCTATGACTGAGGTGGCATTACAAACCACGGAGGAAAGGATGGACTAAACAAAGTGGTGCTGACAAGCTAATATTAGACCCTTATCTTACACTACACAGAATACATTCTAGGATTAAATACCTAAGTATCGTCCATTTAAAAATGGTGGACTGAACACGTGTTCACCTCTCCCCTCCTCTGAAGTTCCTCTAAAATGACAGTAAAGGAATTTTAAAAAGCATAAACCCCAAGGGATAAAGAGCTGGGAAGTGGGTGGCTGAATGGTAACGGAATTAGCAGCAGTGTGAAGGTGGCACCACGTATGCAGAGGTTTATGCCAATGACAAGAAAGGAGTTTGTAACACAGAACCCTGGGGAGGCTGAGAAATGCACGGCTGCAGCTGTCTCTGAAGGGGGCTGCTCAGCATGGGGCTGAGGGAAGGATTTGCTGAAAGTCTTTGAGAGACTGCCCCACCATGCAGCTGCTGCTCCCCACTCCAAGCAGAAAACTGGACTCTTTTTCTTTGGTGAGGTTGTGCCATACATGGTTTGGACTGGTGACTGGGCAACCTCAGACCCCGCTGAGGATGGAGGGCAGTAACAGCCTGAAGAGACGGGGATGGAGTGAGCGCCGACATCACCCCTCCCGGCTCCTTCCCGCCCCAGCTTTGAGAAGAGGGACAGCTGGGCTTCCACTCCCCAACCAGGAAGCGGGAAAATTCCTCTCTGGGGAAATGGACCAGCTCAAGAGGAAAGAGCCACAGAGACTTCCAGTTAGGAGTTCCCAACAATCTTGCATATGAAAAGATGCTCAGCCTCACCTGAAATCAGGAAAATGCACATCAAAACAACGAGATATAATGTCCCATAAGATTGGCAAAAATTAAGATTTGCTAAAACCAAAGGTTGGTAAATATTTAGGGAAACCTGAACTCAGATACTCACTGGTGGGTGGGTTACCTGGTACAACTACTTGGGAAACAGTTTGTCAATAGCTAGTAAAGTTGCAGATGCTCATATCCAAATAAACTTTCATAGATGGCTACAGGGAGGCAGGTGTACAAGGATATGTGTTGTGGCACTGTTTGTAATAGAAAAACATGGAAACAACCTAACTGTGCCCCAAGAATGGAAGGAATAAATATACAGTTTACACTGTGGAATAGTATTAGCAGTTAAAATAAATGAATTATGTAGGGGAGGAAAAATTTTCCCTTCTTCCCTTCTAGGTTCTTTGGCTAGCCTAATAATTAAATTGACATAAGCAGATTAACAAAAGAAAAACAAATTAAATTCATTCATATGGGAGCTTCCTAAAAATATGAGACTCAAAGAAGTAATCAAAGTAGGAAGCTTTTATACCATTTAGACAAAGAAACAATAAATATGTGAAGAATTGGCAAAAGAAATGGGTTTGGGCTTGGGATAATAAATTGGTGAAGAAATAACAGGGTTTGTTTATACAGCTGTCTCAGCCCTAAATTCCCTATCTCTGACGATAAGAGTGCCTTCTACCCTCCTGGTACAGGGAGGGGACCTTTCATGTGGGAGATTTATCTCCTGTTTTCAGGGAGACACAGGAGGATCAGAGTCCTCCTTGTACCAGCTGTTTCTCAAGTACCTTTCATTCACAATAACCAATATGGCAAAGTAACATATTCTGGAGTGGGATACTGTGCTTCCCTTTGATTGCATATATCCATTTGGATGGAAAATAACAATGTTGAATGAAAAAAGTGAGTTGCAAAAAAGTATAATTTTCAACCAGGTTCTCAATTGTAAGCAACAGAAAATGCTCCTGACTTAAGCAGAAGGATTCATTGGGAGGATATTGGGTAGTTCACAGAGTCCAGGAGAGCAGAAGAACCAAGATCCAGGACTAAACTGTGCGGCTGGGGTTGGGCCCCAGGCCCTTGGGTTGGCACTGCCATCACTGTCAGGGGCAGTGATCTGATTGCAGAGCCTAGGTCACATGCCTATCGCTATCTGCAAGGAGGGCAGGGAGGGCGGGCAGCTGGCCTTTAGCTTTCATGATGGAGGGGATTCTTCCTCCTTCTGGGAAGGGGCCTCAGACGCTGAGCAGCCAAAAGAATGACAAATGGCCACATAGCTGTCATTTATGTAAAATTTACGAACACCCAAAGCAATAGTCTACATTGTTTGCAGATAAATACACAAAGTATAAAATCATTCATGGGAATGATACACACTAACTCCAAGATAATAGGTACCTCTGGGGCCGGGGGTGGGGGCGAGGGCTGGGAAGATGTGGGACTTCAGTTGTATCTGAAACATTTTATTTCTTAAAAATGAAACCTCTGAAGCAAAGATGGCAAAAATGTTAACATCTGTTTATGCTTGGTGGTGGGTACATTGGTATCATTATTTTCTACGCTTATCTGTATGTTACAAATATTTCCTAATCAAAAAATCACTTGAATAAATCAAAAGTATGTGTCAGACAACTCAGGTCTCCGAGGATGTCTCCTTTATGTAACTGCTAAAATGCAAATTGATCCTGCACCCACTACAGGAAGTGGGGAGCTTTGCGTGCTCGCACCCACCTTTCTTGGAGTGTTTTCCAACACTTGTGTGTAGTCTCCTTCTCCATCAGCTGAATGTTGGCAGGGGCACTGGCTGAAATTGTGAGGGTGAGTAATGTTTGGCCTGGTGCTGTTCACTAGGAAGGAGTGAATTCATTTCATTATCAAAAGTCTAAACCCTTTAATATGCCTCCCAAGAACTTATCCGGTTGGAAGATCAGAGACAAAAACCGAAGAGAGAACAAGAATCTCAGAAAAATTGGAAAGATTTTGTAAAAAGGAAAAAAAAAAAAACCTTTTGTTCAGACACTGAAGTGAATTAGTGAGTCTGTTTCTCTATATATATATTTTTAAATTGACATATAACATTGTGTAAGTTTAAGGTGACAGTATGTTGATACATTTATATATTGCAGTATTATTACCACCATAGCATTTGCTAACACCTCTATCACGTCACATAATTACCATTTCTTTTTTGTGGTGAAGACATTTAAAATCTAGTCTCTCAGCAACTCTCGGGTATATAATACAGTATTGTTGACTATAATCACTATACTGTGCATTAGATCTCCAAAACTTATTCATCTTCTAGTTGCAAGTCTGTACCTTTAACATCTCCCCAATTCCCCTACTCCCCAGTGCCTGGTAACCACCATTCTACTGTTTCTACAAGTTTGGCATTTTTAGATTCTACATATAAGTGATATCAATTTGTCTTTGTTTGTCTGACATATTTCACTTAGCATAATGCGCTCAAGTTACATCTATGTTGTCATAAATGGTAAGATATCCTTTCTCATGACTGAATAATATTCCATTGTGTGTGTGTATATATATACACACACACATACCACATCTTCTTTATCCATTTATCCATTGATGGACACTTAGTTGTTTCCATGTCTTGGCTATTATGAATAATGCTACATCCATATATAATTTTTAATTATAGGAAATCAGTTTCTCCTTGTCCTTCCCCCTCCCAAATAAATGTTTAGCAAATATTTAAAGACTATGGGTTTGAAATGACACCAAATTGTTAACCTGCCAGGGTTAGTGCCTGTCTTAGTTTGGTCCTGAACATAGTTTCTGGACTATAAGGTGAACTTAATAAATATTAGCTATTATTACTTAACGAAAACATCACATAACCCAAATAAAAAATGGGCAAAGGACTTGAATAGACATTTCTCCAGAGATGATATACAAAAGGCCAACAGGCACATGGAAAGATGCTCAACATCATTAGTCATTTGGGAAATGCAAGTCAAAACCACAATGAGATGCTACCTCACACCCATTAGGATGGATGCTAATAAAAAAGTATTGGCGAGCATGTGGAGAAATTGGAACGCTTGTGCACTGTTGGTGGAAATGTAAATTGGTGCAGCCACTACGGAAAACAATATGGAGGTTCCTCAAAAAATTAAAAGGAGGCCAGCCCCATGGTCTAGTGGTTAAGTCTGGTGCGCTCCACTTTGGTGGCCTGAGTTCACGGGTTCGGATCCCAGGCAGAGACCTATACCACTTGTGAAGCCATGTTCTGGTGGCAACCCACATACAAAATAGAGGAAGATTTGCAGAGATGTTAGCTCAGGGCTAATCTTCCTCAGGCAAAAAAAGAGGAGGATTGGCAATGGATATTAGCTTAGGGTGAATCTTCCTCAGCAAAAAAAATAAAATAAAATAAAAAATAAAATTAAAAGTATAATTACTATTTGATCCAGCAATCCGACTTCTGGATATATATCCAAAAGAACTGAAAGCAGGATCTCAAAGAGATATTTGCACACCCATGTTCATAGCAGCATTATTCACAGTAGCCAAAAGGTGGAAGCAACTCAAGTGTCCATCCATAGATGAATGACTAAACAAAATTTGGTATACACATACAATGGAATATTATTCAGCCTTAAAAAGGAAGGAAATTCTGACATATGGTACAACATGGATGAACCCTGAGGACGTTTTGCTAAGTAAAATAATCAGTCACAAAAAAGACAAATACTGCATGATTCTACTTATATGGAGTATTTGTAGTCCAATTTATAGAAACAGAAAGTGGAATAGTGGCTGCCAGGGGTTAGGGGGAGAGGAGGATGGGGAGTTGTTGGTTAATGAGCCTAGAGTTTCAGCTTTGTAAGATGAGAAAGTTCTGGCGATTGGTTGTACAACAATGTGAATATAATTAACACTACTCAACTGTACACTTAAAAATGGTTAAGATGGTAAATTTCATGTCTTTTTTTTTCCTACCACAATTAGAATTTTAAAAGTTAAATAAATATTAGCTATTGTTATTTTACAGGTGTGGAAACTGAAGTCCCAAGAGGGAGGAAGTGACTTGACCAAAATCACTTTCTATCAACTCAGAGCAGGACCTAATCCCGTGCTCGTGCCACTTGGCCTTTGGCTTCCTCAGATTGATGGAGTCCTGATGGGGACCTTCTGAGGGAGCACTGTTTTGGAGTTGGGGCAGTGAAATCACCCCACAGAGGTGCGTAGCACCGTCTGCAGGAAATCTGGTCTTGGCCATCACACAGCCCACTCAGGTTGTCCACGTAACTTGGTTCTGAGGCCTGGACGGTGGCACGGCTTGTTGGTTTACTTACTATCATGTTCGATGACACCTGAAGGGGCAATGCCTTGCTGTGCACTCTTATTACCACCTGCCCCTGTTAACAAGGCATGGCTGGGTCACAGCAAGCTGAGAAACCCTTACAGAAACCGCTGAGTGACTGTGCGAGGGGGACAGAAGGGAGAAACATTCAACGGCCCACTCAAACAGAGCAGCTTTCTCTGCAGGGAGCATGTATTGGCAGCAAAGGAGTGGGGCTCCCCGAATATGAGGAACTAAGACCCCTCTAACGGGTAGTTCTAGTTAAGTCATATGAAAAACATGTTTCTCTGAAATTCAATACTTTCTAGTGGCCACAGAGTAAACAAAGTTAGGCGTGGTGTATCTGTCCAGTTGCTTTGTAAATAGAAGAAATTTCTGGGGGTTTTATAGCTGCAGTCCAGGGTGTGGATCACTGAAAAATAGACCTAAGAGTGTAGTTACTTCCCACTCCCCAGACTTCTGCCTGGAGCACTGTTTACAAGGGAGGCACTGCTCCAAGGAGGAGACAAAGGTTCTGCCACCAGTAGAAACCACTCAGACTGGGCCCAGGGCAAGAGGGCTGGTGTGGCCCCGGGTGGGGCTGGGGGGCGTTCCACATCAGGGCACCTTTTGCAGCCCAGATGCCAGGAGAGGAGCCTGGAGGTGGAATGATGGCCAGCTGAGGGGAGCGCTGCAGAAGGGCACGTGCATTATCTTGGGTCTGGATGTCAGCTGTGGGATGGGCCCTGGCTGGCCTTGGCCTCCACCAAGGCTCTGCATGAGCGGGAAAGCTGGAGAGGCAGAATTGAGTTTCCTGCTCTGTTCCTCAAGTTTTGTAGTAGCACATGGCAGATGCTCTGCAGTGGTACAGCCATCTGCTTGCCTCATCTACTTGTCTGTGATCTGCTCAAGCATAAGGGGCCCTGTTCTTCCCCTCAGTATTCCCTGCACATAGAACAGTACCCAGATGGGCCATAAATATTTAGGGGCTGGCTGGTGGCTGGTAAGGGCACTAGGACCAAGAGGGTGGTCATAGAACTACTTCTAAGAAAAATACTCCACATGTTTTTCTTTTTTTTTAATTGTGTTAAAATACTGATAAAATGTACCATCTTAACTATTTTTAAGTGTACAGTTAATGGTATTAAATACATTCACATTGTTGTGCAGCCATCAACACTGTCTATCTTTATAAATCTTTTCATCTTGTAAATCTGAGACTTTATACCCGTTAGCCAACAACTCCCCATTCTCCTCTCTCCCCAGCCCCTGGCAACCACCATTACAATTTCTATCTTTATGAATTTGACTATTCTAGCTACCTCATATAAGTGGAATCATACAGTATTTGTCTTTTTGTGACTGGCTTATTTCACTTAGTAAAATGTCCTCAAGGGTAAGTGTCAGAATTTCCTCCATTTTTAAGGCTGAATAGTATTCCATTGTATGTATATACCACATTTTGTTTATCCATTCATTCATCGATGGACACTTGGCTTCCACTTTTAGCTATTGTGAGTAATGCTGCTGTGAACATAGGGGTGCAAATATCTCTCCAAGATCCTGCTTTTAATTCTTTTGAGTATTTACCCAGAAGTGAGATTCCTGGATCATACAGTAAATCTACTTTTAATTTTTTTAGGAACCACAATACTGTTTTCCACAATGGCTGCACTATTTTATGTTCCCACCAACAGTGCACAAAGGCTCCAATTTCTCCACATCCTCACCAACACTTGTTTTGTTTTTGTTTTTTCTTAATAGTAGCTATCACAATGGGTGTGAGGTGGTATCTCATTGTAGTTTTGATTTACGTTTCCCTAATGATTAGTGATGGTTAGCATCCTTGCATGTGTTTCTTGGCCATTTGTGTATCGTCTCTGGAGAAATGTCTATTCAAGTCCTTTGCCCATTTTTGAATGGATTGTTTTTTTGTTGTTGTTGAGTTTTAGGAATTCTCTATATATTCTGGATACTAATCCCTTATCAGATATATGATTTGCAAATATTTTCTCCCATTCTGTGGGTTGCCTTTTTACTCAACGGATAGTGTATTTTTTCCACAATTTTTTCTTTTTTCCCAATTTTATTGAGATATAATTGACATACAGCACGGTGTAAGTTTAAGGTGTACAGCATAATGACTTGACTTTCACATATTCTGAAATGATTACCATAATATTTTTAGTCAATATCCATCATCTTGTATGGAAACAAAGAAAAGAAAAAAAATGTTTTTTTCCTTGTGATGAGAACTCTTAGGATCTACTCCTTTAACAGCTTTCAAATATACCATACAGCAGTGTTAACTATAGTCGTCATGTTGTACATTACATCCTCAGTACTGATTTATCTCATAACTGGAAGTTTCTTACCTTTTGACCACTTTCATTCAATTCCCCCACCCCTTGCCTCTGGTAACCACAAAGCTGATCTCTTTTTCTACAGGTTTTTTTTTAAGATTTCACATATAAGTGAAATCATACAGTATTTGTATTTCTGACTGATTTATTTCACAAAGCATATTGCCCTCAAGGTCCATCCATGTTGTTGCAAATGGCAGGATTTCCTTCTTTTTTATGGTTCAGTAATATCCCATTATATATAAACAACTACTTCTTTATCCATTCATCTGTCAATGGACACTCAGTTTGTTTTCATGTCTTGGCTACTGTAAACAATGCTGCAAGGACCTTGGGGGTGCAGATATCTCTTCAACATAGTGTTTTCATTTCCTTTGGGTATATTCCCAGAAGTGGTATTGCTGGATCATATGGTAGTTCTATTTTCAATTTTTTGGGCAACCTCCATATTTTTTCCATAGTGGCTGTACCAATTTACATTCCCACCAACAGTGCACAAGTGTTCCCCTTTCTCCACGTCCTTGCCAACACTTTTCATCTCTTGTCTTTTTTTTTATTTTATTTTTTATTTTTTTGTGAGGAAGATCAGCCCTGAGCTAACATCCATGCTAATCCTCCTCTTTTTGCTGAGGAAGACTGGCTCTGAGCTAACATCTATTGCCAATCCTCCTCCTTCCCCCCCCGCAAAGCCCCAGTAGATAGGTGTACGTCATAGTTGCACGTCCTTCTAGTTGCTGTATGTGGGATACCGCCTCAGCATGGCCAGAGAAGCGGTGCCTCGGTGTGCACCCGGGATCCGAACCCAGGCCACCAGTAGCGGAGCGCACGCACTTAACCGCTAAGCCACGGGGCTGGCCCTCATCTCCTGTCTTTTTAATGATAGCCGTTCTAACAGGTGTGAGGTGATATCTCATTGTGGTTTTGATTTGCATTTCCCTCAGATTAGTGATGGGTTGAGCACTTTTTCATATACCTTTTGGCCATTTGTCAATCTTCTTTGGAAAAATATCCATTCAGGTACTCTGCCCATTTTTTAATTGGATTATTTGTTTTTTTGCTATTGAGTAGTCTGAGTTCTTTATATATTTTGGATATTAACCCCTATCAGATACATGTTTTACAAATATTTTTTCCCATTTTATGTTGTATTTTCATTTTGTTGGTCATTTCTTTTCTTGAATAGGAGCTTTTTAGTTTGATGTAGTCCCACTTGTTTATTTTTGGTTTTATTTCTGGTGCTTTAGGTGTCAGATCACAAAAATCAATGCCAAGACCCACATCCAAGAGCTTTTTTCTTATGTTTTCTTCTACGAGTTTTATGGTTTCTTGTCATACATTTAAGTCTTTAATCCATTTTTTTTTAAAGATTTTATTTATTTATTTATGTTCCCCCCAAAGCCCCAGTAGATAGTTGTACGTCATAGCTGCACATCCTTCTAGTTGCTGTATGTGGGACACGGCCCCAGCATGGCCGGAGAAGCGGTGCGTCGGCGCGCGCCCGGGATCCGAACCCGGGCCGCCAGCAGCGGAGCGCACGCACTTAGCCGCTAAGCCACGGGGCCAGCCCCTAATCCATTTTGAGTTAATTTTTGTGAGTGGTGTGAGGTAGGGGTCAAGTTTCATTCTTTTATATTTGAATATCCATTTTTTCCACCACCATTTATTGAAGAGACCGTCTCTTCTCCATTGAATAGTCTTGGCTCCCTTGACAAATATTAGTTGACCGTTTTGCATGGTTTTATTTCCGGGCTCTCAGTTCTGTTCCATTGGTATATGTGTCTGTTTTTATGCCAATACCATACTGTTTTGATTACTATAGCTTTATAACATAGCTTGAAATCAGAAAGTCTGATGCCTCCAGCTTTGTTGTTCTTTGTCAGGATTATTTTGGCTATTCAGGATCTTTGGTGGTTCCATATAAATTTTAGGATTGTTATTTCTACTTTTGTAAAAAAAAAAAAATGCCACTGGAATCTTGATAGGGATTGCATTGAATCTATAGATGGCTTGGGTAGTATGGACATTTTAACAGTATTAATTTTCCCAATCCATAAACACAGGATACCTTTCCATTTATTTGTGTATTCAATTTCTTTTATCAATGTTTTGTAGTTTTCAGTGTAGAGATCTTTCATCTCCCTGGTTAAAGTTATTCCTAAGCATTTATTGTTTTTGATACTACTGTAAATAGGATTGTTTTATTAATTTTCTTCAGATTATTTGTTGTTAGTGTATAGAAATGCTACTGTTTTTTTATGTTAATCTTGTATCCTGCAACTTTACGGAATTTGCTGATTAAATCTAATAGTTTTTTGGTGGAGTCTTTAGGGTTTTCTATATATAAAATCATGTCATCTGCCAATAGAGACAATTTTACTTTTTCCTCTCCAATTCTGATGGCTTTTATTTACTTTTCTTACCTGATTGCTCTTGCTAGGACTTCTAGGACTATGTTCTGCAAATAGAGAAAATTTTACTTTTTCCTTTCCAATTCTGATGCTTTTTATTTATTTTTCTTGCCTGATTGCTCTTGCTAGGACTTCTAGTGCTATGTTGAACAGAAGTGGTGAAAGAGGGCACCCTTGTCTTGTTCCTGATTTTAGAGGAAAAGCTTTCAACCTTTCACCATTGAGTATGATGTTAGCTGTGGGCTTGTCATATAAGGCTTTTATTATGTCGAAGTACATTCCTTCTCTACCTAATATGTTGAGTTTTTATTATGAATGGAGGTTGAATTCTGTCAAATGCTTTTTCTGCACCTATTGAGATTATCATATGATTTTTTTTTCATTTTATTAATGTGATGTATCACATTGATTGACTTGAAGATATTGAAACATCCTTGCATCCAGGGATAAATCCCACTTAATCATGGTTAATGATTCTTTTAATGTGCTGCTGAATTTGTTTTGCTAGTCTTTTATTGAGACTTTTTGCATCAATAGTCATCAGGGTAATGCTGGCCTTGCAAAACGAGTTTGGGAATGTTCCCTCCTCTTCAATTTTTTGGAAGAGTTTGAGAAAGACTGTTGTTAATTCTTCTTTAAATGTTTGGTAAAATTCATCAGTGAAGCCATCTGGTCCTGGGATTTTATTCATTGGGAGATGTTTGATTACTGATTTAGTCTCCTTACTAGTAATTGTGCTGTTCAGATTTTCTATTTCTTCCTGATTCAATCTTGTTAGGTTGTATGTTTTTAAGAATTTTTCCATTTCTTCTAGGTTGTCCAGTTTGTTGATGTAGAGTTGTTCATAGCAGCTTCTTATGATCTTTTGTATTTCTGTGGTATCAGTTGTAATGTCTATTTTTTCATTTATAATTTCATTGATTTGGGTCCTCTCTCTTCTTTGGTTAATTTAGCTAAAGTTTCATTTTGTTTATCTTTTCAAAGAACTAACTCTTAGTTTTGTTAATCTTTTCTATTTTTTTCTTCATTTCATTTATTTCTGCTCTAAACTTATTATTTCCTTCATTCTGCTAAATTTTGGCTCAGTTTGTTCATGCTTTTTTAGTTCCTTGAAGCATAGAATTATGTTGTTTATTTGAGATCTTTCTTGTTTCCTAATGTTGGTGTTTATTGCTATGAACATCTCTCTTAGAACTGCTTTTGCTGCATCCCATAAGTTTTGGTATGTTCTGTTTCCATTTTTGTTTATCTCAAGATACTTTTTTATTTCCCCTTTAATTTCTTCTTTGATCCATTGATTGTTCAGGAGATTATTGTGTAATTTCCATGTATTTGTGAGTTTTCCAGTTTCCCTCCTGTTATTGATTTCTAGTTTCACACCATTGTGGTCAGAGAAGATACTTGGTATGATTTCAGTCCTCTTGAATTTGCTAAGACTTGTTTTGTGGCCTAACATATGGTCTTCCTAGAAAATGTTCCTTGTGCACTTGAAAGAATGTGTATTCTGCTATTGTTGGACAGAATGTTCTGTATATGTCTGTTTTAGGTTCATTTGGTCTATGGTGTTCAATCTGTCTATTTCCTTATTGATTTTCTGTCTGGATGATTTGTCCATTTTTGAGAGTGGGGTGTTAAAGTCTCCAACTATTATTGTATTGCTGTTTATTTCTACTTTTAGCTCTGTAAGTTTTTGCTTTAAATATTTCGATGTTCTGATGTTGGGTGCATAAATATTTACAATTGTTATATCTTCTTTATGGATCAACCCCTTTATCATTGTATAATGATCTTCTTTGTCTCTTTTTTAGTTTAAAGTCTATTTTGTCTGATATAGGTATAGCTACCTCTGCTTTTACTTTTGGTGACCATTTGCTTGAAATATCTTTTTCCATCCCTTCACTCTCAGTCTGTGTATGTCTTTAAGGCTAAAGTTAGTCTCTCATAGGCAGTATATTATTGGATCTTGTTTTTTTTTTAATCCATTCAGCTATTCTATGTCTTTTGACTGGAGAATTTTACCCATTTACATTTAAAGTAATTATTGATAGGTAAGGACTGACTATTGCTATTTTGTTAATTGTCTGTGTATCCACAAACAATTGATCTTCTTTGTCTACACAAACAATTCTACATCTTTTGATGTAGAATATTTTTAAATTTTCACCAAGTCCAATATGTCTGTTTTTCCTTTTGTTACCTGTGCTTTTGGTGTCATATCCAATAAATCATTGCCAAATCCAATGTCATGAAGATTTTGTCCTATATTTTCTTCTAAGAGTTTTATTGCTTTAGGTTTTACATTTAGGTCTTTGATCCATTTTCGGTTAATTTTTGTATATGGCGTTAGGTAAGGGTTCAACTTCATTCTTTTGCAAGTAGATATCCAGTTTCCCCAGCATCATTTGTTGAAGAGACTGTCCTTTCCCCCATTGAATGGTTTTAGCATCTTTGTCAAAAATCATTTGACTGTATATGTGAGGGTTTATTTCTGGGTTTTCTTATCTATTCCACTGGTCTATATGTCTGTCTTTATGCCAACACCACATTGTTTTGTAACTTTGTAGTAAGTTTTGAAATCAAGGACTATGAGTCCTCCAGTTTTGTTCTTTTTCAAAATTGTTTTGGCTAGTAGCGGTCTCTTTAGATTCCATATGAATTTTAGGATGGGTTTTTCTATTTTTGCAAAAATCGTCATTAGAATTTTGACAGGGATGTACTGAATCTGTCAATCACTTTGAGTAGTATTGACATTTTAACAATGTTATGTCTTCCAATCCATGAACACAGGATGTGTTTCCATTTCTTTATGTTTTCTTTAATTTCTTTCAGTAATGATTTATAGTTTTCATTGTGCAAGTCTTTCACCTCTTTGGTTAAGTTAATTTCTAAGTATTTTATTCTTTTTGATGCTATTGTAAATGGAATTGTTTTTGTCATTTCCTTTTCAGATAGTTCATTGTTTGTGTATAGAAATGCAACAGATTTTTGTGTGTTGACTTTGTATCCTGCTACTTTGTTGAATTCATTTATTAGTTCTAATGGTTTTTTTGTGGAGTCTTTAGTGTTTTCTACATATAAGATCATATCATCTGCAAACAGAGATAATTTTACTTCTTCCTTTCCAATTTGGATTCCTTTTATTTTTTTCCTTGCCTAATTGCCCTGGCTAGAACTTCCAGTTCTATGTTAAATTGAAAGTGAGGGCCAGTCCTGTGGCTTAGCGGTTAAGTGCGTGCGCTCCACTGCTGGCAGCCGGGGTTCGGATCCCGGGCGCTCACCGATGCACGGCTTCTCCGGCCATGCTGAGCCCGCATCCCACATACAGCAACTAGAAGGATGTGCAGCTATGACATACAACTATCTACTGGGGCTTTGGGAGGAATAAATAAATAAAATCTTTAAAAAAAAAAAGAAAAGAAAAGAAAGTGAAAGGTGAAAGTGGGCATTCTTGCCTTGTTCCTGATCTTAGAGGAAAAGCATTCAATCTTTCACCATTGAGTATGATGGTTGCTGTGAGTTTTTACACGTGGCTTATATTGTGTTGAGATAATTCCTTCTATTCCTATTTTGTTGAGTGTTTTTATCATGAAAAGGTGTCGAATTTTGTCAAGTGCTTTTTCCGCATCAATTGAGATGATCATGTGTTTTTAAATTCATTTTGTTGATGTAGCATGGTACGTTGATTGATTTTCCTATGTTGAAACATCCATGCATTCCAGGAATAAATCCCATTTTGTTATGGTGTATAATCCTCTGAATATGCTGAATTCTGTTTGCTAGTGTTTTGTTGAGGATTTTTGCATCAGTGTTCATAAGGGATATTGGTCTGTTGCTTTCTTTTCTTCTAGTGTGTTTGTCTGGCTTTGGTATCAGGGTTATACTGGCCTCAGATAATGAGTTAGGAAGTATTCCCTGCTCTTCAAGTTTTTGGAAAAGTTTGAGAAGGATTGCTATTAGTTATTCTTTAAATGTTTGGTAGAAATCACTGGTGAAGCCATCAGCTCCAGGATTTTTCTTTGTTAGGAGATTTTTGATTACTGATTCAATCTCCCTACTGGTTATAGGTCTATTCAGATTGTCTATGTCTTCATGATTTACTCTTAGTGGGTTTGTTTCTAGGAATTTGTCCATTTCATCTGGGTTATCCAATTTTTTGGTGTACAGTTGTACATAGTACTCTTTCTTCTTTTAAATTGATATAATTGACATATAACATTATGTTAGTTTCAGGTGTACAACATAATGATTTGATTTTAGTATATATTGTGAAATGCTTACCACAATAAGTCTGGTTAACATTTATCACCACACATAGTTACAAATTTTTTTCTTGTGATAAGAATTTTTTTTGTGTGCGTGAGGAGATCAGCCCTGTGCTAACATCCACCAATCCTCTCTTTTTTTGCTGAGGAAGGCTGGCCCTGGGCTAACATCCGTGACCATCTTCCTCCATTTTATATGGGACGCTGCCACAGCATGGCTTGCCAAGCAGTGCGTCAATGAGCACCCGGGATCCGAACTGGCAAACCCTGGGCCACCGCAGCGGACCGTGCACACTTAACCGCTTGCACCACCGGGCTGGCCAGATAAGAATTTTTAAGATCTACTTTTTTTTTTTTTTAGAAACTTTCAAATATAATATAGAGTTATTAACTATAGTCACCATGGTGTACATTACTTTCCCAGGACTTATTTATTTTATAAATGGAAGTTTGTACCTTTTGACCCCCTTCACCCATTCCACGCCCCTATCCCCCACCTCTGGCAACCACCAGTCTGTTCTCTGTATCTACAAGTTTGTGTGTGTGTTGTTTTTTTAAGATTCCACATATAAGTGAGATCATACGGTATTTGTCTTTATCTGATTTATTTCACTTAGCATAATGCCCTAGAGGTCCATCCATGTTGTTGCAAATGGCAAGATTTCCTTTTTTATGGCTAAATAATATTCCATTGTGTGTGTATGTGTGTGTGTACTACTACTTCTTTATCCATTTATCCATCAATGGAAACTTAGGTTGCATCCATGTCTTGGCTATTGTAAACAATGCTGCTATGAACATAGGGATGCAGATATCTCTTTGACATAAGTATTTTTGTTTCCTTTGGATATATACTGAGAAGTGGAATTGCTGGATCATATAATAGTTCTGTTTTTAAATTTTTGAGGAACCTCCATACTGTTTTCCACAGTGGCTATCCCAGTTTACATTCCCATCAACAGTGCACAAATGTTCCCCTTTCTCCACATCCTTGCCAATACTTGTTATATCTTGTCTTTTTGATAATAGCCATTCTAACAGGTGTGAGGGGATATCTCATTGCAGTTTTGATTTGCATTTCTATGATGATTAGTGATGTTGAGCACTTTTTCATGTACTTGTTGGCCATGTGTGTCTCCTTTGGAAATATGTCTATTCAGATCCTCTGCCAATTTTTAATTGGATTTTTTGTTTTTTTGCTATTGAGTTTTATGAATTCTTTATATGTTTTCGATATTAACCCCTTATCAAATATATGGTTTGCAATATTTTCTCCCATTTAGTAGGTTGTTTCATTTTGTTGATGGTTTCCTTTGCTTTGCGGAAGCTTTTAGTTCGATGTAGTCCCACTTGTTGATTTTTGCTTTTGTTGCCTTTGCTTTTGGTGTCAGATCCAAAAAATCATCACCAAGACTGATGTCAAGGAGCTCATCACCTATGTTTTCTTCTAGGAATTTTGTGGTGATTTCAGGTCTTACATTCAAGTCTTTAATACATTTTGAGTTAATTTTTGTGTAGGGTATAGGTTCATAGTCTAGTTTCATTCTGGCCATCCAGTATTCCAAAACCATTTATTGAAGAGAGTGTCCTTTCCCCATTGCCCATATATGTATGGGTTTATTTCTGGGCTCTCTATTCTTTTTTTTTTTTGGCATTCTGTATTTTTTTTTATTGAGGTATAATTGGCATATAACATATTATTGGTTTCAGGTGCACAAAATAATGATTTGATATTTGTATACATTGTGAAATGATTATCATGATAAGTATAGTTAATATCTATCACCATACACAGTAACAAAAAATAATTTTTTTTCTTATGATGAGAACTTTCAAGATCAACTCTCTTAGCGACTTTCAAACATGCAATACAGTGTTATTAACTATAGTCACGATGCTGTACATTACATTCCCATGACATATATTTTATTTTATTTATTTATTTATTTTTGTGAGGAAGATCAGCCCTGAGCTAACATCCATGCCAATCCTCCTCTTTTTGCTGAGGAAGACTGGCCCTGGGCTAACATCTGTGCCCATCTTCCTCCACTTTATATGGGAAGCCGCCACAGCATGGCCCGACAAGCGGCGCATTGGTGCATGCCCGGGATCCGAACCCGGGCCACCAGCAGCAGAGTGTGTGCACTTAACCGCTACGCCACGGGGCCAGCCCCGCATGACATATATTTTATAACTGAAAGTTTGTACCTTTTGACTTCCTTCACCTATTGTGTCTACCCTTTATTCCCCTGCCTCTGGCAACCACCAATCTATTCTCTGTATCGATGAGCTTGTGTTTTTTTTTTAAGATTCCACGTATAAGTAAGATCATATGGTATTTATCTTTCTCTGTTTGACTTATTTCACTTAGCATAATGCCCTTAAGGTCCATTCATATTGTCACAAATGGTAAGATTTCTTTCTTTATTTTATGGCTGAAATAATATTGCACTGTAAATATATACCACATTTTCTTTATCCATTCATCCATTGATGGACACTTAGGTTTCTTCCATATCTTGGCTATTGTAAGTAATGCTGCAATGAACATGGGAGTGCATACATGTTTTTGAGTTAGTGTTTTCATTTTCTTCAGATAAATACCTAGAACTGGAATTGCTGGATCATATGGTAGATATATTTTTAATTTTTTGAGGAACCTCCATACTGTTTCCATATTGGCTGTACCCATTTACATTCCCACCAACAGTGCACAAGGGTTCCCTTTTCTCCACACCCTCATTAACACTTATTTCTTGTCTTTTTGATGATACTCATTCTAACAGATGTGAAGTGATATCTCATTGTGGTTTTGATTTGCATTTCCCTGATGATTAAAGATGTTGAGCACCTTTTCATGTACCTGTTGGTAATATGTATGTCTTCTTTGGAAAAATGTCTATTCAGTTCCTCTGCCCATTTTTTAATTGGATCATTTGTTTTTTTGCTATTGAATTGTGTGAGTTCTTTATATATTTTGGATATTAGCCGCTTATCTGATACATGCTTTGCAAATAGTTTCTCCCATTCAATAGGTTGCCTTTTCTTATTGACGGTTTCCTTTGATGTGCAGAAACTTTTTTAGTTTGATGTAGTCCCATGTGTCTATTTTTGCTTTTGTTGCCTTTGTTTTTGGTGTCAAATTTAAAAAATTGCCAAGACCCATGTCAAGGAGCTTAACGCCTATGTTTTCTTCTAGGAGTTTTATGGTTTCAGGTCTTCCATTCAAGTTTTAATGCATTTTGAGTTAATTTTTGTAGATGGTGTAAGATAGTGGTCCAGTTTCAATCTTTTGCACACGGCCATGTAGTTTTCCCAGCACCACTTATTGAAGAGACTGTCCTTTCCCTACTGTATATTCTTGGCTCCTTTGTCATAAATTAATTGTCTATACACGTGTCGGTTTATTTCTGGGCTCTCTTTTCTGTCCTATTGATTTATGTATTTGTTTTTATGCCAATACCATACTATTTTGATTACTATAGCTTTCAATATAGTTTGAAATAGGAAGCATGATGCCTCCAGCTTTGTTCTTCTTTCTCAAGATTGCTTTGGTTATTCAGGGTCTTTTGTGGGTCCATACAAATATTAGGATTGTTTGTTCTATTTCTGTGAAAGATGCTATTGGAATTTCGATAGGGATTGCACTGACTCTGTAGATTTCTTTGGGCAGTATGGACATTTTAACAACATTAATTCTTCCAATCCATGAGCATGGAATAACTTTCCATTTATTTGTGTCATCTTCAATTTCATTCATCAATATCTTATAGTTTTCAGTGCACTGGTCTTTCACCTAAGTTACATTTATTCCTAGGTACTTATTCTTTTTGGTGCAATTGTGAATGAGATTGTCTTCTCAATTTCTCTTTCTGATAGTTCAGTATTAGTGTATAGAAATGCAACAGATTTCGCATATTGATTTTGTATCCTGTAATTTTACTGAATTCATTTCTTAGTTCTAATAGTTTTGTGGTGGAGTCTTTAGGGTTTTCTAAATAGACACAATTTTACTTTTTCCTTTCCAATTCTGATGCTTTTTATTTTTCTTGCCTGATTGGTCTGGCTGGAACTTCTACTACTATGTTGAATGGGAGCAGTGACAGTGGGCACCTTTGTCTTGTTCCTGATCTTAGAGGAAGAGCTTTCAGTTTTTCACCACTGAGCATGTTAGCTGTGGACTTGTCTTATATGGCTTTTATTATGTTGAGGTACATTCCTCCTATACCTAGTTTGTTGAGTGGTTATTACGAATGGATGTTGAATTTTTTCAAATGCTTTTTCTGCATCTATTGATAATTATATGACTTCTTTCATTCTATTAATGTGATGTATCACATTGATTTGCAGATATTGAACCATACTTGCATTGCTGGAATGAATTTCACTTGATGATAGTGAATGATCCTTTTAGTGTTCTGCTGAATTCAGTTTGCCAGTAGTTTACTGAGAATTTTTTCATCTATGCAGGGATATTGGCCTATGGTTTTCTTTTCTTGTAGTGGCCTTGCCTGCCTTTGGTATTGGAGTAATGCTGGCCTTGCAAAATGAATTTGAGAGTGTTCCCCCCTCTTCGATTTTTGGGAAAATTTGAGAACAATTGGCATTAATTCTTCTTTAAATGTTTGGTAAAATTCACTAGTGAAGCCATCGGGTCTTCAGCTTTTTTTCTTTGGGAGATTTTTTATTACTGATTCAATCTCCTTACTAGTAATTGATCTGTTCAGATTTTCTATTTCTTCCTGATTCAGTCTGGTAGGTTGCATTTTTCTAGGAATTTTTCCATTTCTTCTAGGTTGTCCATCTTGTTGGTGTATAATTGGTCATTGCGGTCTCTTATTATTTTTTTGTATTTCTATAGAATTGGTAGTCATGTACCCACTTTCATTTCTGATTTTAATAATTTGAGTCTTCTCTCTTTTCTTTAGTCTATCTAGCTAAAATTTGTTGATCTTTTCAAAGAACTAACATTTTTGGTTTCATTGATTTTTTGTATTATTTTTCTATTTTCTACTTCATTTATCTCTGCTCTCATCTTTATTATTTCCTTTCCTCTGCTAGCTTTGGGTTTATTTTGTTCTTCTTTTTCTTGTTCCTTAAATTATGAACTTAGGTTGTTCATTTGAGATCTTTCTTGTTTTTCAGCATAAGCATTTATAGCTATAAATTTCCTCCTTAGTACCACTTTTGCTGTGTCCCATAAGTTTTGGCATGTTGTTTTAGTTTTCATTCATCTCCAAGTATTTCTAATTTCTCTCATGGTTTCTTCTTTAATGCATAGGTTGTTTAAAAGTGTGTTGTTTGATTACCATAATTTTCCAGTTTTATGTTATCAGTTTCTAAATTTATCTTGTTTTGGTCAGAGAAAATACTTTGTAGACATTTATCTTTTAAAATTGACTGAGACTTGGGGCCGGCCCGGTGGCGCAAGCGGTTAAGTACGCGCGCTCCGCTGCGGCGGCCCGGGGTTCGCTGGTTCGGATCCCGGGCGCGCACCGACGCACTGCTTGGCAAGCCATGCTGTGGCGGCGTCCCATATAAAGTGGAGGAAGATGGCCACAGATGTTAGCCCAGGGCCGTCTTCCTCAGCAAAAAGAGAGGAGGATTGGCGGATGTTAGCACAGGGCTGATCTCCTCACAAAAAAAAAATAAATAAAATAAAAAAAAAATAAAATTGACTGAGACTTAATTTGTGGCCTAACATATGGTCTATCTTGGAAAATGTCCCATGTGCACTTGTGAATAATGTATACCCTGTTGTTGGGTGGTATTCTATATATGACTGTTAGATCTAGTTGGTTTATTGTGTTAAGTTCCCGATTTTCTTATTCATCTTCTGTCTGGTTGTTCTATCCATTCTTGTGAGATGTCTCCAACTGTTACTGCAGAACTGTCTATTTTCCCCTTAAAATCTGTCCATTTTTGCTTTATATATTTTGATGGTCTGTCATTAGGTGCATAAATATTATAGTTGTTCATCTTCTTGCTGTATTGAAATTTTTTTTTTTTGAGGAAGATTGGCCCTGCGCTAACATCTGTTGCCCATCTTCCTCTTTTTCTTTTTTTTTTCTCCCCAAAGCCCCAGTACATAGTTGTGTATCATAGTTATAAAGTCGTAGCTCTTCTATGTGGGACACCACCTCAGCATGGCTTGATGCGTGGTGAGTAGGTCTGCGCCCAGGATCCGAACTGGAGAACCCTGGGCTGCCAAAGTGGAACGTGCAAATTTAACTGCTACACCACCAGGCTGGCCCCTGAAACTTTTACTAATATATAATCTCCTTCTTTGTCTCTTGTAACCTTTTTTTGATTTAAAATCTCTTCTGTCTGATATTGGTATAACTACTCCTTCTCTCTTTTGATTACTACTTACATGGAATATATTTTTACATTCTTTCACTCTCAACCTGTTTGTGTCTTTGGATCTCAAGTGAGTCTCTTGTAGGCAGCATATAGTTGGATCACGTGTTTTTATCCATTCTGCCAATCTCTGTCTTTTGATTGGAGAGTTTAATCCATTTACATTTAAAGTAATTCCTGATAAGGAGAGACTTATTTCTGTCATTGTGCTGTTTGTTTTCTATATGCCCTATAGCTATTTTGTCCCTCATTTCCTGCACTCGTCTTCTTTTGTGTTTAGTTGATTTATTTTGTAATGAAATGTTTAAATTCCTGCTTATTTCCCTTTTTGTATATTCTATAGTTATTTTCTTTTTGGTTACCATGGGGATTACATTTAAGATAGTTATCTCATTTGAATTTATAGCAACTTAACTTCAATAACACACAAAAACTGCTCCTTTACAGCTCTATCCTTTCAGTTGTTGATGTCATAAAATTACATCTTTATACATTGTGTGTCCAAATACATAATCCTTTTATAGATGCACATAGTGCATTTTTTTTTTTTTTTGGTGAGGAAGATCAGCCCTGAGCTAATATCCATGCTGATCCTCCTCTTTTTGCTGAAGAAGACTGGCCCTGAGCTAATATCCGTGCCAATCTTTCTCCACTTTATGTGGGACACCGCCACATCATGGCCTGACAAGCAGTGTGTCGGTGCTTGCCTGGGATCCAAACCCAGGCCGCCAGCAGCGGAGCACATGCACTTAGCCCCTACGCCACAGGGCCAGCCCCCAGTGCATCTATTTTGTTTGCACATAGTGTTTTTGACTTACCAAATGTACTAGTCTCCTAAACTATGTAGAAAACAAGATTTGGAGGTACAAACCAAAGTCACAGTAATATAAACTTCTACATTAATTGTTATTTTCTTAAATTTCAGTCTTAAATCATGTAGAAAAGAAAAAGTGCTGTTACAAACTATTGTTACAATAATACAAGCTTTTATTATTGTCTATGTATTTACCTTCACTGAGATCTTTATTTCTCCATATGGCTTTGAGATACAGTCTAGTGTCCTTTCATTTTACCTTGCAGGACTCCTTTGAGCGTTTCTTACAAGGTAGGTCTTAGGGGTCATAAACTCCCTCAGCTTTTGTTTATCTAGGAATATCAAATTTCTTCCTCACTGTTGAATGACAGTTTTGTCAGATAGAGGACTCTTGGTTGACTCTTTTTTTGAGCACTTTGGATAATTGACCCACTGTCTTCTGGCCTCCAAGTTTTCTGATGAGAAATCTGTAGATAATCTTGTTGAGACCCCCTTGTATGTGATGATTTGCTTCTCTTGCTGTTTTCAAGATTAGTTCTTTGTCTTTGGCTTTTTGAAAGTTTGATTATATTGTGTTTAAGTATGGGTCTCCTTGAGTTCATCTTACTTGGAATTCATTGAGCTTCTTGGATGTTTATGTTCATGTGTTTCATCACATTTTCAGCTATTATTTCTTCTAATATTCTCTTTGCTCCTTTCTCTCTCTCTTCTTCTGGGACTCCCAGGATGTGTAAGTTGTTCCCCTGATGGTGTCCTATAGGTCTCTTAGATTCTGTTTGCTTTTCTTTAATCTTTTTTCTTACTGTTCCTCAGCCTTGGTAATTTCCATTGTCCTGTCTTAAAGTTCACTATTTCTTTCTTCTGCCTGCTTAAATCTGCCTTTGAATCTGTCTAGTGAATTTTTCATTTCAGTTATTGTGCTTTACATCTCCAGAATTTCTTTTTGGTTTCCTTTCTCTTTATTGATAGTTCTGTTTTATTTGCACAGTGTTCTTAACTTACTCCATATCTTCCTTTAGTTCTTTGAGCATCTTGAAGACTGCATCTGCCACTAAGTCCTTTTCAGGACAGATTTTGTTGAACTATTTTTTTTTCCTTTGAATGGGTCATACTTTCCTATTTCTTTGTATGCTTTGTGATTTTTTGTTGAACACTGGCCATTTGAATCTAATAATGTGGAATTAACTCTGGAAATCAGATTTTTCCTCTTCCTCAGAGTTTGCTGTTTTTTTGTTATTGTTTTTGTTTTTTGATTGTTGTAGGCTTTCTCTGTGCTGAAGATCAGCTTGAGGTGTAAACTTAATATCTTTGCATGTCTTTTCTGAGTCTTTCCCTGGGCACGTGTGGTCACTTTCCACTTTTATCCATATATGCAATTGTTTTTGAATATCTTAGTCTTTAATGTGTAGCCCCCAAAAAGGGAAAATTTGAAAAATGAAGGGGGGGGGCCAAGAGGTCGCTGGCCTTTTAAACCCCCCAGAAGTCACTTCAGCCAGAGTGGGAGGGGCTTGCAACAACAGGGAGAGGTGAAACAATGACTGCCCTCCTCTTTCTTCTGCACTTCAGTGACCAGAAGCCGCAGTCAGTAATCAGAGCACAGATCCCCAATATTCAGGGGAGCGAGTCCTTTTTGCCCACCCTAGCTCCCACAAGCTGTGTGCAAACTGCTTGAGGAAAACTTGCAGAGCTGCCTGCTATGCGGCTGGTGGTGGTGGGTGGGTAGCTGCTATTGTGTTAAGAGCTGAAATTGACCAAAATTGACTGCAATTTACCATCCATTCCTTCTCCTGGAAGTTGCAGGGCTTAACAGACTCCAGAGTTCCAAAACCGTTACAGTAAACAGATTCTGCCAGTACAACTGTTGTCTAGGTGGGGAGAGAGTCCTGGTGTTTCCTCTCTGTCATCTTTCCAGAATCCTCCTCCACTTCACATTTGATCTGTTTAGGCTGATGAACTCTGAATTATCAGTGTGCCTGGAAACAGATTTAAGATTAACTCTACTTAATTTTCAGTGGCCTGAAGACCACAGACCAATTTTTCCCAGCTCAAGTCAAGTTACTGCTGGTTCATCACTTCAAGGAATTCAAGACTGAAATCAGGTTGCAGGGATTGCTAGAAAACCACATGGCTCTGGCCTCCATATCTTAACATAAATAACAGGAACGAAGGGCCACTGAGATAGAGATATGAGGCTGCCTTATGAGAAAGGACAGGAAGCCAATTTATTAGCATCTACTATGTACTAGATTGGGGATGGTGTGCTAGGTGCTAGGACAGTGATGAGTAAACGAACGCATGAGTTCCTGGACCCCTCTGTGTGTGTGTGTGTGTGTGTGGGGAGGGTCACATGAGTTTGCTAACTATATGTTCAGGCTGGTGTCATCTTTAGGAAGACTTTGGTATCTGCAGAGCACAAGAGTATACATGTGCGTTTAAGTTCCTAGACTGAAAAGATCAGGTGTTCTCAGTGTGGAAATGTGGTTGTGAGCAGACATCAACTCAGTAACTAGAATTAATCATCATATCCCCCAATACTAATCATTAGCCACTTGTTCTTCCCACCTTATCTTCTTGGTCAGAAACTTTCAAGGAAGAAACTTTAAAGCCAAGTCATAATGCCTACAGCAAGGAGTTACCTTATGAAATCACATTATCCAAAGCAGACCCAGGCCAGAAATATTTAATACCTCAAGAAAGGCTTAGACCCTTGGTATATTTGTAACATGTCAACTAAGCCAAGTTTGAAACACATGCCCCAGAATTCCTTCCTTGCATAGTTTTGGGTTAGTAAGGACCACATGATCTTGTGTGAGATTCTGAAGGTGGAAACAATGCAGCAGCTGTTAACAATTTCACCTCACTCTGGAGGGACTCCGATCCCCACACTCAGAGGAGCTCCAAGGAGGGGCTCATAGGTGGGCCACATACCCACAATCCCTCCCTTCCTCAGATGGTTCTTTCCTGTTCAGTGTCTTGGATTTGAAACTAAACCAAAGCTGAGTGTTCAACAGCACAAGCTTTATTCAATGGCCAAAGAATGGAGAAGTAGGAACTAAGTTCACAAATCAACTTCTCAGCTCTTGGGACGATCAAGCAGCCTTTATAAGGGGTCAAGGTAGGGGCCGGCCTGGTGGTGCAAGCGGTTAAGTACATGTGCTCCGCTTTGGTGGCCTGGGCTTCACAGGTTCTGATCCTGGGCGCACACTGACGTACCACTTGTCAAGCCATGCTGTGGCGGCGTCCCATATAAAGTAAAGGAAAATGGGCACGGATGTTAGCTCAGGGCCAATCTTCCTCAAGAAAAAAGGGGAGGAATGGCATTAGATGTTAGCTCAGGGCTAGCGCTCCTCACCAAAAAAAAAAAAAAAAAGGGGGGGGGTCAAGGTAATGAAGGGGAGGAATATTCATGGCAATACAGGGAACTGGGCAGGCGTTTCCAGGAAATGGGGTTGCCACCCACCTTTGGCCCTTACGTGATTTGTTTCCAGTCATCATGGCAGTTGTAAACTATCATGGTGCCGGTAGGTGTGTCATGCAGCATGACAATGTATTACAATTAGCATATAATGAGCTGTATAGGGTCTGTGTCAGGTCAAGTCGGACTGCCATATTGCCTTCAACTGGTTTTGACCTATGTCTCAGTCATCTTCCTCTCTTTGTGGTTTCCTGTAAGCTAAAGGTAATATGTTAGGCTTGTTCTGAGCAGGTCGTGGTTATTATCCTATGGGGCTGGGGGCCAGGGTAACAAAGCCACATTCTTTTTATATTTGGAAGGTCAGTGAAAAGAGGGTTTAAGTGCCTGGCACATAGTAAGCTCTCAATAAATAGCTATGACTGGTTTTAGCCTGTGGATGCAGGACAGCTTTTCCTACGCACAGTTCTTAGCAGCTGATACCCGCCCTACTCTTGTCAATGCGTAGCAGATCACTGAAGATTTTACTACTTGCCTTTGATTATGTTAAAGAGGGGGGGTCCCCCAAAGCATGGATTTTAAGTGTCTGCTCAAAATGAGCAGAGTGCAGAGGCTAACCTTTTGCCTTTTCTTGCTCCAACCAGATTCTAAGGTGGTGGGTGGTAAGAATCTATCATCCAGAGAAAAGGATCTGAAAAAACAAGAACTCAAACACCAAAATTCCTTAACCCAGAGCATGCTTTAAAAAACAAAACACGCCTATCCTTTACACACTGGTGAATTTCTCTTGTTACTTTTACTCTGAAGTAGAATATGAACCTCACGACTCCGCTGCCATTTCAATTCCACCAAATCCCTGGAGATTTTAAGGAACTACCAACATCTGATTCCATACACCAAGAGAATCACCTTCAGACTAGAAGGTCCATTTTGGAATTGTATAAGGGCATCAGGTTACCTGGATAACCGTGGGCTGGGCAATTCACCATTCTGGATCCTCCCCATTCTAGATTTGCCAAGGTCCTCAGGGAATCCCTGCATTATGGACTATGCTTGAGTTGTCCCATCTATAGGCAGCAGTTAGCTCCAACAGGTTGCTGTCAAAGGCATTCTTGGGAGTTACATTCAGTGACGTCCCTTTTTGGTGATGTATTATTAAGGTCACACATATAGATTATGGGCAATTATAGATCCAGAGATAAATTATGCAAATAGCACCGTCAAAATTATTGTGACTTCTCTATACCCTTTCCCTACCTCCCAAAGAAATCTCAGACAGATAGGAGAAAAAAATATGAAAACAAGCACTGAGGATCCCCATAAAGTTTTCAAGCCATTAGAGAATGTCCTTTTATGTACACTTTTGTCAGTCATTGCTATTCAAATGCATAAGTACCCCACTGATGGACATAATATACAGGTAGGCTGGGAATTCTGAGTTTTGGGACTTTGACTAGCTCAAATTCAATGCATTTTGTCACCAATATTGGTGACAGTCTCCCAGGGTTGCCAGTCTCAGAGAATATGTTCTAATGGACCACGCTAAAAGAGGAGTTCAAGGTGCTGCTAAAAAGGCCAAATAAGTACAGACAAAGCTCTTCACTGATGCTCCTCATGCTTTGGAGCGGGTGCAGGCTGCCTCGAATTACCCAGATCACAAATTTACAGCTGGGAAACTTTCTCTGGCTCATCCTCAATATCCCTAGTGTAAACATTATTTGCTTAGAAAAACTGTTAATAAAAGGGAATTATTTCATTACCAAGTAACTTAGCAGCAAAAGCGGAGGAATATAATTCAAATCCAGAGATGAAGCAAGGGAAATAAAAGGTGCCTGGACCCTGAGTTGACCTGTCTGGAAACCTCGGTGGTACTACCAGAGCAAGGTGCGCCACCACCCCCTGCCCCGCACCACCTTTTCTTTCGCAGTGTGAATCAAGATTTGCAGTACATGTGACATCATCTGCTTAAGCCTTCGGAGTATGTGACCATGAGTATCTGATGAAATATGCTACTTAAGAAAGAGAAAATGTATTTTAACACAGAACATCACCTGACATATGCTTACTTGTATTTTACATATTTATTAAAGGGCACAATTAAATCTCTTCATTTCCCAAACTGAACCTACCTTACAACCAGTTAAAATGGTGAAATATCCATTGGTTAATGAAACAACAAAATCCTCTTGTTTTTCTGATTATTTGGTTAATTTGAACAAAGAGCATCACTCTACTGCCTTTAGCTCAAGGTTGATTTCAAATTGTGCATTAGAGCAAGGAGCAGGACAATATTGTTTCTTGCCAATTTTTTGATGTCTTATTTCTTCAACTTGGTCCCCAGCACAGTTTTCAAACCAAAACAACTTTTCCTGAAGACTATTTAAGCAAAACCAAGAACAATGGGAAATCATGTTTGTTTTTGTGAATTTATTTAAGGAACACAAAAAAAATGTATCTGAATGAATGATTTTTAAAAAAAAAACAATCTATGTTTTTAATTCATCATACGCTGCCTCACCACTCCAAATGCAGTCTAAAAGATGGTTCAAATACATCTGCTGATTTCTAGACAAACTGTTTAGGATTAGTGAATTTGATACAAGAATATGTGCAGTTTCTTTTTCTCAAGTGGTAATGGGCACCTCAAAATGGTTTGCTCAGAACCACTCGCACACCCTTTCCCCTCTCCTCCACACACTCTTGCCCGTTCCCCCCAGTGACCCATGATACACACTTGGGAGACAGTTGGCTGGGATAATCTAATTTTGGAAGTTTTTTTGTTTGTTGCCTGCAAAAAGCTAACTGGCCTTTTTAGGATCAAATCTTAATCTTGGCATCATTAGAGTCATGCTCTAGTCAACAGAGCTACAAATACTAAACAGTTAAGCAAATAAGCAAAATCAATTTTTTGCTTTTCATGTTTCCTAGGTGAAACTGGGGCTTATTGACGAAATACCTCATGAAAAAAGACAAAAGTGTAAATGGGAAATTAAAAGGATTTTAGTTATCATTAAAGGAGAAACTCACAATTCAATTCCATTTGTTCCATGGAGAAGAAAACTAGTATAAAAGGAAATGACTTTATTTTCAGATTTTAACGTGGGTCCTAACCTAACAATGAAAGTGTTTTGTTAAAACTACCATAAAAATAAAAACTAAAATATAATTGCCAGTGTTCTTTAGGATTTTAAAAAAGTGAGATGTTCTAGGTTAAAGTGAATGTTTCCTTGGGTTGCCAAATGCATTCCCAAGAGTGATTCTTAGGCTGTGGGAATAGAAAGCCATGCTCATTTTCGTTTACCGGTAAGGACTAAAATTCAACTACATGTACATATTTAAGACTTGCCCTAATTCAATGCCCAAGTACTGGAGATTTTAGGCTAGATGTACCTGCATGGGAAGCTGTTTTCAATTCTTTCTCACAACTCACACCAGAACAAAGAAGCTACCAGCGCAGAAGAAAGCAACCGCGTGTCACACCTGCAAGGAAAACCCTTAATGTAGAAGAGCAATAATTTTTTCAACCCCACAGATTTGATTTTTTTTTAAATTAAGATACTTAGCAGTAAAAAGTCAATTTTTTTTGCCTGATAGAGTGTAAATAAAGTTCCAGAAACCAGTATACATATCTTTATGAGCCAGTAATTTAAAAAAGACAACAAAAATCTGCATGGATCCTAAATGGATATGTAAATTAATCCACTCCAGGTCAAAGATAGTATAAGAACAAGTCTTAAATTCTTAATAGCAAGGGTTAGAATGGAAATAAGAAACTGAACAGTAGTCATGCTAGCAGGCAGTACTGTACTCAACATTATTTCCTAAAAGGAATAGAGGAGAGGAAAAAAAGCAGAATTCTGATTGCTCTTTTCACATTTCAGCATCTCAGAACTTCATCCAAAACAGGGAAAGTGAATCCAGAAACTCCCTCTGCTCATCATCACTGCTGAAGAGTGTTTTAGGAATGACAGAAGTCCTCCTGCAGGGACAGGCTGGGTGTGGTACACCCACTTACAAGGCGGCTGGCTTACTAAGGAGGGATGTGCAGAGGCAGCTAAGTCAGCAAGCAACTGGCCTCTAAGGTTCTGGTTTTTAAGTCTGTGACGCTGCTGTGGACCTGAGGGGATGTTAGACCTCTCTACTGTGGGTTCTGTGGGTTAAAAATGCAACAGGTTGCATTCATAGCACTTCAGTCATTTAAAAAACAAAACCTGATCCTCCTTTCCCCGCCCAACTGCAGGAAAGGAGAAATTCATTAAGCATTAATTTTCAGGTTTCTGCAGTACTATTAAAGTTCAATCAAATGTAAAACCTAACAGACAGCCCCATATTATTAGGATTATCTCAAAGGACCCTGAATTGGATACTGAAAGTTGACATAAACTGAAATGAGCTGGGCTTAAGCTGTTGGCTCAACCTCTCCACACCAACAGTCATTTCTGTTTTGTTCCACCTGGAGTGGTCCCACGCCACCCCCTCAATGAGAGCACTGGGCAGCAGCACGGTGGTTGTTTTCTGGGAAGCTACTGGTTTTGTCATTTGCTTCCAGAATCACATAGACTATAACAAACTTTACATTAAACACTGTTTAGTCCTGAGTTGGGTAAAGCCCATGGAGGAGGGACCGAGTTCATTACGACTCTTCCCTCCTTTGCGTGGTGTCATACGTGGCCTTCAGCTTTCTCTTCTTCCATTGCTTGACTTTCTGTTTCTTTTTCATTGGTGACCCCTTCTAAAGTCTTCTTGCTCATTGCTTTACTGGCCTCTTCCTGGGGAAGAAATAAGAAATCAAGAAGGTTAGAGAAAAAAGGAGTGAAATGTTCAATTAATTCCTGGCTCCTCCAGACTGTGTCAGGTCTAAAACAAGGGGGCATCACAATGACTTTATTTAGGTTGCCCGGTTGGGTAGGTCAGTGCTGTGCTGCCAATAGTTAGAGTGGGAGCTTTCACTTTTCTTTGGTTAGTATGTCTCCAAGGGAATTTATTTTCCTCATCGTTTGCACAGACATGACAGGTTCTCACGACTATGTGCCTTTGGTAAGTTGAACAATCCTATTCTACCTCTGGATCCAAACCAGTCTCAGATGAGATCAGAAATCATTTTCCCCATTCTTGTGCCTCTTGGGTTGTCTACCTGTCCCCGCGCCCTTCGCTAAAACTTAGAACAAAAAGCAAAAGGGCAGGATCAGTTCTTGATCTACCTGAAGGCAAGTGAGTTCTGCACACACCTTTGCATCCTGCTCCGCAAACTTCTTGAACATGTTGGCGTATATCCTGCGGTCCCGCTCATTGTGCTCCTTAGCCTTTTTCTGGCACATGGAGATCTGCAGTCTTGCAGCCTTATTCTGGGGATTTACTTCCAACACTTTCTCAAAGTCGCCCTTGGCTGACTCAAACTCGTTCATGAGCAGCTGGGCTTCACCCCTCCTGTACAAGCCCTTCTCATTGGCACTGTCCAGTCCAAGGGCCTAGGAACAGATGGTGTATATTTTAGAAAGGATGAATGTAACTTGTGGGAATTTGGGAACCAAACCAATTTTGGGAACCAAAGCTCTCTGGCCAAGGGAATTGGAAAATCCCCGTTGAAAAGATGGGGCTCAAGGTAGTTACACACTACTGATCAAAATATGACTAACTACCCAAATTAATTTATGTATTTAATGTAATTTCTACAAAGACCCCAATGGGAGTTGGGAAGGGGGTCTTGAGAGGAAGAAGTAAGTGCCCAAGAACCGCTGAGAAAATTTTGGAAAAATAAAAATAATGAGAGAGGACTTAACCTACCAGAGAAAAAGATATACTATTACACTATTGAAATTAAAACAGTTTGATTACCAGTCCATGGACAAACAGGTAGGTGGAACAGAACAACGCATTCAGAAACAGATTTGTGTGTATGTATACAAAAAGATTTAATAATGCCAAAGGTGGTAATGTAAATCAGTGGGGAAAGGATTAACTTGGCAATAAATGGGAGCGAGACAGGGCCTCTCCACTAGAAAATGAGTTAAATTCTTACCTCATACCATAAATACAAACATACATTCTAGACTAAATATATTTACATGCAAAAAAAAGACCCCATGAAAATATAATGGGGCTATTTTTAAATTAATTTTATTTTAAAGCAAACCTAGTTGGAGTAGGTTTTGCAAGTACCAAATAGGGTTATTTTTATAATCTTAGGGTGGAGAAGACCTTTCTAACTAGAAAGGAAAAGACAAATTTGACTACATAAATATTAAAACTTTCTTTACAGAAGATACCATCAACAAAGTTAAAAGACGAATAAGTGAGAACGGTCCCTACTGTCAGACAAAGGGTTAACAGTGATAACATACAGATTGCCTCAATTGAAAACAGACAAATATCCAGCCGAAGGATGTGAACAGGCAGTTCACAGAAGAAATACAGATGGCTAATAAATAATGAAAAGATGTGTAACTTCATTAGTAACCAAGAAAGAAAAATGAAAATAAGAATTTTTTGTTGCTAATAATATTGAGGAAAAAAACCCACTGATAATATTCAATAATATATAATATATTAAAATTTAAAATTTTAATGTATTAAAATAATCATGTCTTTTGACTCACTATTTCCATTTCTAGAAATTTATCCTATAGAAACAATCCCACAGGTATGCAAACACAGACGCTATATAATTCGTAGTATCAAAAACCTGGAAATCTGCCAACAGGGATTAGTTAAATAAACTGTGACAGATACATACAATGGATACATATAGATTTTAAAAAGAATAAACGAGAGTTACAAGAGGCAGAAAGATGTCCTTGTTTCATGAAACTATGTATCTAAATCTATACATTCTCATTAAAAATCTATATACACATATATGTTACTCTATGGAAAAAATGGAAGGAATACGTGTGAAATGAATGACTGGTCCTGGGAGAAACGGTCAATGGGAATTTTATGAATGGACTTTTGACTTGCTTGTATGTTTCTATAATGTCTGAATTTTGAAAAACTTTATACTACTTCTATAATAAAAAATAAAGCACGAAGTTTTAAAAATGTAATTAACAATAACATCCCTTTCTCAGGCAAAAATTTAGTGTAACACGATAGGGAACACATTGATCCACAAAACTCAAAATCTTAAAACTCAGTAATAATCTTACAGGGGCTGGCCCTGTGGTATAGTGGTTAGGTGTGGCCCACTCCGCTTTGGTGGCCCAGGTTTGTGGGTTCGGATCCCAGACGTGGACCTACACCACTCATCAGCCATGCTGTGGTGGCGACCCGCATATAAAATAGAGGAAGACTGGCAAAGATGTTAGCTCACGGCAAATCTTCCTCAGCAGAAAAGAAAAAAAAAAAAAAATCTTACAAAGAATGTATGAAACAGTTGCTTGTTTTTCTTTCTTTATGTCTTATCTTTAAGATAATCCAATCATTAGCTGGTTAAAGCTAATGATTGGATCTACAGACAATAGTATAACATATACTGTTCATTCTGAGACGAGATACCTGATGTAATAGTCAGCATCAGCTGATGTATAAAACTATCGGAATCATACATGTGATAAGCCACTGTCACAGAGCACCTATGTACTAAAAGACCAATAACAGTATTAACAACACAAATGTAGAAAGGGAGAGGGCTGCTGAAGCTTTGAAGGTCTTTCAGATTATTTATGTGGATTCTTAATTAGTGAATAAACATGATTATAATAGAAAGTGACTTCTATATATCCTCTATATGAGCAGTTGCAGTCTGTTATATTAAAGTCCTGGAAGGCTTAAGTTAAATCTGTTCTTATTAAATTGAACCTGAGAAATTTTATGTCTAATCTTGTAAAAAATGCCAGAGATTTAAGGAAGGTCATGGGTGAAGACTTTAATTTTATCAAAATTTTTATTTATAATGTATTATTATAAATAATCTAGGCATCAGGAGATTCTGACTGTAATCTTTCTGGATTTCCCAATTCATACTGAGAAGTAAATAATCCCAAACAAATAAGTACAACAAAGCAAAATGAAAAACCCTCCAACCCTTCGCAGAGAGAAAGCAAAAGACTAAGTATAAGGATGGAGAAAGAGAGCTGGAATACTGAAGGTTCATCTCACATGCAGACCTTATCGCAGCATTCGACAGCTTTGGCGTATTCTCTAAGCTTCAGGTAGCACATGGCCAGGTTCAGGAAGGCAGCGAGCAGGAACGATTCAGAAGCCTTAGATTCCTTTTCTGACAAGCCATATTCCATCTCTAACCAGGATACTATCTTCCCATACTGAATCACCGCCTGCATGTACTTGCCTCCCTGGGAGAAAAAAAGCCAGTAATTACATGTTGTGCAGGCCCTGGAGGGGGTGCAAAAGAAGTGTAAGCTCAGCCCTCTCTGAGAAAACCAAATCCTCAAAACAAACAACCCCTCACACTAACCATGGTACTGGGTCATTTCTTTCTGTTCTCAGGAGGTGGCTACCCAGGCACCTTTTTCCATTCTTTCTGAAGTCCCAGTGACCTCTGACCTCTGTGGAGGACAGTGCTCTCCAGCATCTACCATCTCATCTTTTTCAGAGGGGCAGTTCTTTCAGCAGGAGAGCATCAAGGTTTTGGGTAACACTCTTTGGTGCTAATATTTATCAGACTTTCCCAAGGTCAGTGAGTAGTTTCACACGATGTCACCAGTTTAGTTGAAGAGGAAGTTACTTTTTCCTTTTCTCTGACAATCAGCACCGCACGGTAGGTACTACATTCTGGCAAGTGCCAGTACCAAACATGGCAAACCTTAGTTATCTAAACTAAGAGTTGGCAAACTTTTTCTGTAAAAGCACAGATAATAAATATTTTAGGCTTTGCAGGCCAATCTCTACTGCAACTCTGTCATTGCTAGTGCAAACGCAGCTATAGACAATATATAAATAAATGGCTGTGGTTGTGTCCCAGTAGAGCCTTACTTAAAAAAACAGGCCATTGTTTGCTGACAACTGATCTACAGACAATGGGAATATACATAGTTGAACAGTAGCATCCAACATTAATAACTATAAAACATAAATCACATAGGTGTCAGTCGACTAACTACATGAGAAAAATCTCTTAATCATATTTTTGCTCTCTTACCTGATTAGAATTCTAGCAATTGTGAATAATAGTTGTGTAATTAGTTCACGAATTAATTATATATATGCTCTATACAAGAAATTATGGGGCTGAGAATATATTTATTGCCATTTTAGGATGAATGAAAGGAGTGATAGCCTGTAAATACAGAAATAAAACGGGAGTACAGGTGAGGGATCTCCTCTGCAGGTGACGGATCTCCTCTGCAGATGACCAGAAGCTTGAAAACAGATGATACATCCTACCAGATGGTAGAATTGCAGCCAGACCCATTAGGACATTAAATGCAATGTCTGACCAATGAACAATGTTAGGAGCATGTCACTAGGATTTATCACAGTCAAAGCAGGGCATACATTTCAATGTAGAGTTATGTGTCCCCACATACACTCCAAACCTCACCAATGACTAAGAGAAAAATCACAGAGCAAGTCTATGAGAATGTTTCCGTTATAAAAGATTTCAAGTGGTTGGCATAAGACAAAAGGCACGTTGACTTTTGGTGATGAGGATGGGGTAGATATATTCCTGGGTCTGAGTGAGGGCAAAGCTACATCCCCCGTGAACATACCTCTTTACAAGTGACTTGTTCAGGAAAGAGAAGACTTACAGAGCTCACCAGTTCTGCTGTAGAAAGGCAGTGCAAAAGGATTCTGAGGTGCTATGAAGGAGAAGGGTACTAAAATCAAAGTCTATTATCCTCTCTGGTTCAGAAACTTGTGATAGAGGTTATTTGTAAGAATACGAAACCAGGCCCTTTTATAATAAATGCTGAAATTCTTGAGGAATTATATTGTACTCGCTATGGACTGAATTGTGTCCCCCCCAAATTCATACATTGAAGCCCTACCCGCAATGTGATGGTATCTGGAGATGGGGCCTTTGGGAGGTAATTAGGTTTAGATGGGGTCCTGAAGGTGGGGCCCTCGTGACGGAATTAGTACCCTTGTAAGAGACACCAGAGAACTTGCTTCCTCTCCCTCCCCACTTGCAAGCACCTAGGAAAGGTCATGTGAGGATACAGCAAGAAGGCAGTCATCTGCGATCCAAGGAGAAGGCTCTCACAAGACACTGACCCTTGCTGGCACCTTAATCTTAGACTCCAGGCTCCAGAACTGTGAGAAATAGATTCCTGCTGTTTAAACTCCCCAGAGCATGGCATTTTATTATGGCAGCCCAAGCTGACTAAGACAATATTTATATTTGTCATAGCCTTAGGCCCACTACCCTCTTTTGGGCACTACAAAAAAAAGAAGCAAGTCCTCACCAGTTTCAGCATTTGGCATTTTCTTTCTGTCACTGTCTTTTCTCCTGCTGGATTGTAAGCTATTTGAGGACAGGAAGCATGTCCTATCCCTTACGGAATATCCAGGGTTTAGCACAAAGAGGCCCTTAATGAAGGTTTGTTGAATAAATAGTAAGGTCAAGGGAATATAACTATGGAATCAAAATTTTTTCTACTACTGGGAGCAGACATGGAGGTGTGGGTAGGAATGAAAGGTGTCATTTCATTTAGATTAGGTAATAAGGAAAGGCATTTTCCCTTAACGTCTAGTTTCTTCTTCCTTTCTCCTCCTCCTCCTTCATCTTTAATGTACTGTCACCTTTTCTGATTATCTCCTAATATATTGTTATAGGGAAAGGAAAGAAGAGCCAGGGAGGACAAAGACCCAGATCCTATCACTTCAGTAGGTTCTGAATAATCAGAATGACAGAAGGCTATAGCTTCTAAAAAAACCAAGTAATAGACATCATAATAGTTCCTTTATATTTATAGAGCATTTTAATTTCGTGAAAGCTTTCATATATATACACAATTTTATTTAGATCTCAACTTCTAATGAGAAAAAGTCTTTGTTTTGTGGTATTTCTGCTTCTGATGTACTAAAACAGGTGTTCTCAACTAGGGGTAATTTTGCCTCCCAGGGGACATCTGGCAATGTTTAGAGATGTTTTTTTAGTTGTCACAACTGGAGGGGGTATGTGTGCTACTGGCATCTAGTGGTCAAGGCCAGAGATGCTGCTAAATACCCTCCCACGAAAACAGAATTATACAGCCCCAAATGTCAATAGTGCTGAGGATGAGAAATCCTGTACTAAAAGAATGAAGAAAGGAGAAAAAAGGCAGGGTGGACTCTTATGAGTGTTTTTTTTTTTAACCAAAAATCCTAGAGTCATAGATGACTTGTTTCTAAATCATAGCACTGGTTTCTTGGTTCAGCAAGGGTGGTCAAAATATAGCAAAGCCTCGTTTGTTTGAAAAAGGTTCAGCGGTTGAAAGATGATCCTTAACTAGCTTGCTTCAGAAATGCTTTTTTCCCAAGGAGCACAAGGGGGCGCAAGAACCCCACATCACTGCATGTCCTCAGCCTTACCACTCTGCCTTCAAGTCTGGGAAGAGAAACACTAACCAGGTGTGATAGTTAATGTTCTTGTCCTGCAGAACACTGTCAGCTATGAGGGCAAAAATCATGTCTGTTACCTGGCTTGCACAATGCCTGGCATAATGTCATATTGTTACCTGTGCTTACTAATTATGTTCAGAGCCAAATGAAGAGACTCCTCTCCTACCTTTCTTCTCTCTAGTGTTCAGAGGCTGATACAAGAAGTTTACAGTCTAAACAGCAAAATCATTCCCATTTAAAAGCTGAGTACAATTCAACCCTACTAAGGGGAGAGGCTCTCCCACTTAGGTGTAAACCAAACCGACAGGTCAATGAAAATGGAGCTCCAATGTACAGATGGCATGAAACGTAGATTTGTGTTTCACCCCATTGTTGTTCTCACCCACACATGTGGACTCTGCACGTGCACAACATGCCAAGTCAACTCATACCCTGGAAAGAGGAGGCCTGGGAGGGCAGTGTGGCAGACTGAAACCTGCCCTAAAATTTGAAAAGAGAATGTGTACAGGAAACTATCTACCAACCATTGTGACGTCTTACAGCTAAAACCAGGATCACTGCTGGGATCTTTTACCTATAATTATGAAGGTACCTCCAGGGAAGTTTTTAGTTGTACAAAGTGTTCAGAGACATTCTGGGAGAAAAGTCTTAGGTCAGTGGTTTTGAACCTTTCATTAATTTCCCCCCACTGGACTAATGTTTTGAAAGATTCTGTCTATCAAATTCCATGTTAAAAATTATATGTTCCATATGTGACTGCTGATCCAGATTTTATCCAAAGATCAGTAATTTTAAGATGGATCATAATTTTATGAAATACACAAATCACTATTGCAATTGTGATGCTAAGAAGGAACAAAGTTAAGTAATTGTACTGACACTAAACACTGCTTTCTGCTACTGATAACTGGTTCTGGCCGTCTCTCTGTATATAGTCAGGACACAGCTATATGACATGTGGCTTTGCAACATTATTTTGTTACCAATAATGTTCCCCAAAGTTCTGAGTCATCAGCAACCAAGGAGCTTCTGAATAGCTGAGCTGTTTCACTACACTGAGTTGATATAATTCTAGCCAAATGCCAAAAGCCTCAACATTCCCCCAAACTGTTAATATTCTATTTAGAAGTTTTGGGAAACAGAAAAAATACATTTAAAGCCTTTTATGGACTCCAGTTATATAAGAAATGCCATTCAGAACCCATGGTCTTAGGAGATTTTACAGAAAATTTTCTTTTTATTCTAGTGTATTGTGTATTTAGGTCTACAAATAATCCATTTTGCATCTTATCTGAATAGTTTAAAAGTATCCAATATACCTGACTTGGAATTTTTAAAAAATCAAACTTGCTCTTGAGAGTATAGAAACTCACAGCATGTTAGGACTGGGAAGAAACTTGGGGATCATCTAATAACCTCTTTGGACCTTAAATGACTTTAAATCATTTGGAGCCATAAAGCCCAGTTTTCCATTTGGAGTTCATTCCACCATACCTCAATGCTTTCTGTTGATCCATACATTATATTAGTACATACAAAAAATAATTTTAAATAAATATAAATAATTATGTTATCTAAATGAATGGATTTCAAATTTGTTTAACCATAACTCACAGTAACAAATATGTTTTAAATTATGATCCAGTACCAACTCACACACAACTGAATAAAAGCTTTATGAAACAAAATTTATCCCTACTACATAATGCAATACACTTCCACTAAATTGATTTCATGATCCAATAATGGGTCTCCTCTCAGACTCTGAAAAACAATAACCATACATGTTGCCCTCTGGCTGTGTTAATTTTGTGTTGACTATACAGTCTTAGATAATTCTCTAGTTGTTTCATGTAGGTTAACATTGCCTTCCCTCCTTCCAGACAAGGTTGTCAAGGCAATAGCAGGTCTTACAGCGGATACTCCATAAAGACTTGTTGATGTACATTCATGCATTAGACTTTTGACTTTAGACTTTTGAAAACATCATCTAATTTTTGTTCATGGATTGCAGTGGCAAGAAAAAAAGAAAGTTTGACAAAACTCCTGTTCTTTCTCTAACCTTCTTCCTCACTAAGCCCTTCTGCTTGACATGGAGAAGGTACATATCTGGGGGCAGGGAAGCAATGCGCAGTGCATTCTGATTAGAAATGAACAAAGTGCTATTTGTTTTTTCCCTTATATCTGGGGGTTTAAGATGTAAGCAAAGAAATAACACATTCCTATACGTTACAAGAAAGGGTTTTCGAGAAGCAATTAATGACAAATATCATTCAGGAATTTCTGAAGATTCCTCACAAAAGCAAGTGTGGCAGGAATCATCTTGGCCATCAGAAGAAATTAACACTCTCCTCTTGGCAGTTTCTTTTGCAATTGGTGCATGTTTTCTTTCCTTTTTTCATGTGCCTTAGTGACTTCACCAAGACAGTGGAAAGGAAAATGATGTGAAACTTACCCTTGTGAATTCTATTACTTGGTAACAACTATTCTATTTATTATTATTTTTTTAATGTTTGCATGTGTTTATTTGCCTTCTTTATATCTTCTTTGGTGAAGTGTGTGTTTATATCTTTCATCCTTTTTTTTTTTTTTGGTGAGGAAGATCAGCCCTGAGCTAATATCTGATGCCAATCCTCCTCTTTTTTTGCTGAGGAAGATTGGCCCTGGGCTAACATCCGTGCCCATCTTCTTCCACTTTATGTGGGACGCTGCCACAGCATGGCCGACAAGTGGTGTGTCGGTGCGCACCTGGGATCCAAACCTGCGAAGCCCAGGCCACTGAAGCAGAGCGCGCGCACTTAACCGCTTGTGCCACCGGGTGGCCCCTGTTCTACTCATTCTGTTTCATTCCACAAAAACTTGTTGAGTGCCAACTATGTACCAAGCAAGATGCTTTAGGCCTTGAGTGATACAGTGGTGGGTGGTCAAGCCAGACCTGGTCTGCCTTTACAGAGGGTTACAATCTAGAGTAGAAGGTGTAAAAGAGGCATTTGTATTCTTTTTGTCACATTAATTCATTTTTTCTCACCATTTCTTATACTGAAAATGACAGACTTGTAAAAATTCAGGCTTATTCTTACCCAGAAGGGTGTTGATAGAATTCAGAGTAGGGAATATCAGCACAATTCACTGACACTTGAGTAAATTCTTTGAGATGGAAAGGATTGTACAAGGACTCACACACCTTGAAGTACACAGTTCCCTTCTCTTTGACGATGGCAGCCTGCTCCAATTTTTCTTTGGTATCCATCTCCCAGGATTCTTTGGCCTGTTGTGTAAATTTGTGACAATGGTTAGACGAACAGAGAAGGAAAAAGCATCAGCGGATGCCCATTAAGAAGAAACAGTAGCTACTTCTAGAGGATACCCACACCTCAAAACACATGGGCTTTTAAAAGTGTGTGCCATTGCCAATTTACTGCTAGGCTAGAACTCACTTTCCATGATGAGAAAGCTGCAGCTTGACCCATGTTGCCCAAGAGGGAGGAGCAGGCAAAAAAACAGTAAGAAACATAAACTGTTGTACATTGTTAGTGTCTTCAGAATTATAAGATGAGGCCACACAATGAAAGCCAGGGTCCCTTGTTTACCTCCTGCAAACTTCACCACTAAATGCTATGATAATTTCAGCATGTTGTTTCTCTCAAGCCTTAGTTTTTCAACTCTAAAATGGGAACACTATCCTAGTCAAGTCACAGTTGTATATTCATAAAGAATTTTTTTTTTTGGTGAGGAAGACTGGCCCTAAGCTAACATCTGTTGCCAATCTTCCTCTTTTTTTTGCTTGAGGAAGATTGGCCCTGAGCTAACACCTGTGCCAATCTTCCTCTATTTTGTATGTGGGTCACCGCCACAGCATGGCTTGATGAGCCTGAGGTGTAGGTGCGTGCCCAGGATCCGAACCTGCGAACTCCAGGCTGCCGAAGTGGAGCAAGTGAACTTAACCGCTCCGCCACCAGGCCAGTCACTATCCATACAGAACTTTAAAAATTCCAGGCCATATAGTTTTCTCTCCACGCTAAAACAACCAGATATACTAAAGCCTCCAAACTACATCAATTTGCAGATGTATACTTGAGGAATTTCAAGTAAAACATAATTGTGAGGGTAAAGCTGAGGTGAAAATATCATTTCAAAGCCATAGATAAATGATTTCATGATCATCTGCTAATTTGTATTATGTGTATAATTACTCTCCACCGTTAAAGATACAAATCTAGACAACTGCACTTTCATTACAAACAGCTGGCTTTAGACGGATCCTAGTCAATAAACAATGTGAGGTCCTAGGGAAAGTGAAAATGGCTGTGTCAGTGCTATTTACTGCATAGAAATTATGACGCTTAAGTGGGTAGTTAAAACTCTCTCTACTCAAGATAATTAGAGGTGTATTCCTCGTGTCACAGCCTCCTTCCCCCTTTTTAAAGTGAATGAATAATGAGAGAGTTACTAGTCTTTCTGGCAACCCTATGTTGCTTCCTAACAATTTAGCTCTATTATTTAAAAATCTAGTAACACGGGCCCTTTGCATTTTTTATATTGGGTTCAGTCTTTACAGAGTATAAATACATTTTTAACACTATGAGGCAGAGAATTAAATCATGTTGCCCCCAACAACATCACACACCTTCATGTGGTTTCAAATATACCAAGCAGTGTTGCATGGAATATACTCTTGGAGTGATGACTGAGCACAGATTCACTGTGGCATACCACAGTGAAGAATGCTCCTAAAGAAGCGATGTCCGCTGGGCCAGTGATGGAAAGGGGCAGTGGGAGTTACTTTATAAAATGGAAATAGGAAAGCCAAAGGTCTAAATAACCACATTCCTCTAATACAATATAAACAGGTGTCCAAAACTCAATGTACAGAACATGGAGGTAACACTACGGGAATGAAAACGGCATACAAGATGCAGTTCTTGAGGCTCTTAGGGAAGGGTGGGGCTCTGTGACGCAATGGAGACTTAGCTGAACACAACAGCATACTCAGCTCAGGCATATGCTTCGTGTTTGTCCAGTGAAGCTGCCGCTAGGAGCCTCTGGGGGCAGGCCTGCGATGGAACTATGCTCAAGGAGGCATGCCGTTTCTGGAACTCTAGGCAACTGACAAACTCTCTTTTTTCTACTTGGACAGGTATGAAAAGAAAAGGTCTAGGGTTAGTAGGTTTGTCTCGTGTCCCTTGTCATAGAGCCTGGTGGCCCATGAAGGCTTGCATTTTGGATAATAACTTGGAGCCAAAGAGAAGGCCTCTTCATGACTCCTGAGAAGGGTACAATCCGTTCAGCCCTGGAAAACTGCGCCCTGCTCCCCCAAGGAGCTGCTTGGCAGAACGTGAACCTTTTTGTCTTCAACCCAGGAAAAAAAGTACAAAAAGAACAAGTCTAGGAACAAATAAGGGAACAAGTCTTGGATTCTACCCAAAAAAGTTAAAAAAAAAAAAAAAAAAAGGCTGACACACAGGAACAAAATAAGAACACTGAGCTCCTCGGTTATATATCAGCTGTGCTGTATCACTGTCCCGTACTCCAGTAGCAGGGTCAGGGACAAGAGACAAACTTGATCACGAAAAGCACAACAAACAAATAAATACCATCTATCAACACCACCTAGTAACATAAAATACTGATTTATAGGAAGTAGATAAAGAAGAAATCTACCATGATTTCAGAGAAGTTGCTATTTTCTCACCTTTTCGAAGCTCTTAAGTGTAACTTCATATATAAGCTCAGCATTAGGTTCAATGCCAAATTCAGGCTTCCCTGCCTCTCCAAAACCATATCTGAAATGGAGAGTAAAAATAAAACTTGAAAAGAATTGGCGTATTTGAGGACTTCCAGGCATCACATTAGCATAGAGCTATCATTTGCAAACTACGCACATCAGAGACCCTGAAGACAAACCAGATGTTGATCAGAAGATAGACTGCCAAGTACACTGCTGTGGTTCTTTAAGAAACCAGGCTAGGGCCGGCCTGGTGGCTTAGCGGTTAAGTGCGCGCGCTCCGCTGCTGGCGGCCCGGGTTCGGATCCCGGGTGCGCAGCGACACACCGCTTCTCTGGCCATGCTGAGGCCGCGTCCCACATACAGCAACTAGAAGGATGTGCAGCTACGACATACAACTATCTACTGGGGCTTTGGGGGGAAAATAAAGAAATAAATAAAATCTTTAAAAAAAAAAAAAAAAAAAGAAACCAGGCTAGATTTAGTTTTCATTTCTCCCTCACATTTACATGTAACGCGACACCTGTACTCCTTGGGACAGCTTGCTTAATGTGATCTTAAATGTCACTGCCTTTTTATCTGGTTGATTTTATATCTAGTTCTTCTTATAAAACAGCCATTATTTGGCTATTAGGCCTTTTCCCCGAAGCTTTCTCCGCAGGAGGACAGAGAAGACAGGCACTGTAAGTGTCACAGCGCTGTTTGTTAGAGGTATGTCTTAATAAGCTTTTCACTTTAAAGTGCTGTCCCCTTCCAACAGTACCACTTCCAGTCAGATAAGTGGGGGGATCAGCTCACACATCAGGAAGGAAATACATTCTCACAGTATTTTTTCAAGACTTTTAAAAAGCACACTAGGAAACACAAATGATATAACAAATATATAATCAAAAAGAACAGCCCCGGCAGACTCAAACACCTCGTCAAGAGGAATACTCTCCTAGCTCTGTGGCTATCACACTCTAAAACGCTAGATCTTTTAGCCAAAACTTACTGAATAAAATAGCTGGGGATCTATAAATTTGTTTTTTTGGATCATTTAAGATCTTTAACAAATCCAAGGCATTCAAGGAGCACACATCTACTAGAACGGAAGTTACGGGGGAGCTCGTCTGGTTCAGTGGTTCCCCAGTGTTTAGAACAATGCCCAGTGTATTAGGAACGTGTTCACTGGAATATATTCTGTTCCCATCTGTTTCAAGCCAAGCTACTCTTTAATATTCGGAATGGCATTGCAAAAAACTTAGTAAATCCAAACTTTCAGGATGTGGGTTGAAAGATGCCCAAACCAGGTCAATGCTAATACCTCCAATTTTCTCTGTGGCAAAAGGGCTGGAGTGGGAGTGCATGTATGTTGCTGCTTGCACCACTTTCTCTACCCCTCGCCTGAATTTTTCAGGAAGAAAATGCTTACCCACTCACCTCCACTGTTACACAAGAAAATGGAAGCTGGAGCCAGAGAGAGGCACAGAGATACAATGAGAATGTGGGAGGTGGAACGTAGAGGCAGGGATGGGGTGTGGTAGTTCTAACAGCAGGGCAAAGGGTATCTTCAGCAAAGAAATCAAAGGACATAATTACCAGTGGCCAATTTTAGGAAGTGGTGACTAGTTTTCTACTGTGAGCTCTTAGACCTATGTATCTCCTATTTTTGTTTCTGCCATCTGGTAAATAAAGAACATTCCTTAACTGTTGGGAACTAGGCAGGCAGGGGAGTCCTTACTGAGCATACTGACAGCATGTTATATTTGCAGCCCTGTGCTAAACAGGTACAAATCCAACAGATGAGCTGGCACTTGCCTTAGACCAGTGGCTCTCAACAGGGGTGATTTTAATCTCCGCTCCCCCCCCCGGACATTTGGCAATGTCTAGAGATTTTGAGTTCGTCACAACTAGGGGGATGCTCCTGGCATCTAGTGGGTATAGGCCAGGGACACTGCTGAACATCCGACATTGCACAGGACAGCCCCCACAACCAAGAAACATCCAGACCAAAATGTCAATAGTGCTGAGGATGAGAAAAGCTGCCTTAGAGGAACTCACAAATAGGGGTCCCATGGCTAGGGGTAGGGAGTGTGGGGGTTAGGTCGAGGGAGGCACCGAATTGTCCCGGTTATCATCAATGGGATTAAAGAAGACTGAAGAAGGATATTATTTCTATAACCTCTCTTGGGTAAAAATGAAGAGATTCTGTGAAGATGTATGTGGAGCACATCATCCTGGGGAGGCGTAAGCTCACACCAAACTGTTTTGGAAGCATCTAACCTGACTTTTCATATTATACAGAAAGTTGTCTGACATGCTAGACCAGCCTGGGCAAGGAAGGACCCAGGGCACACAAACGCTCTGACTGAAAGACAGAACACCACAAATGGAACTCCAGGACACAACTCAAAGACAAGCTGGGCTACGGTAACAGAGAGAATCCAGTATTAATGTTCTTGAATTAACAGTTGCCTGCAGAGAGCAGAGATATAAATAATGACTATTAATGACCATTAAGCCTTTATGTGCATACAAGAAGCACTTGTACCATAAGTTCTTACTAATTGCTCCCTTTTTACAGATGAAGAAACTGAGGCTCAGAGAGAAGTACTTCCTGAGAGTCACACAAAGAGGTAGTGGTAGAGCCAAGATTTGAATTCAGACTCTGTGTGTCCCCAGAAAATTGTTTAGTTTTTGACCCATACTGCCTGATAATTAGACACTATGGCTCTTGGCAGCCTAAGTTTTCGACTGGGGTTAGTGCAGGACAGAAAACATAAGGAAGAAAAAAGTTAAAACTAGCCATCCTTTACCTTAAATGAAAATGATTATTCAGTCACCATATTTAAAACAAAATAAAAGATATTGTCCTGATGAGAAAAGAGAGAAAATGGGTTCTTTGGAAGTGTTTTATGAATTTCTTATTATAAAAACATCCTGCCAAGGAGTCTATCAGAATCAAAGAGAAGGTATGCCCTGGAAATCTTTCGGAGAATGAAATACAGATGACACCAAGAGTAAGAGAGAGCATATATCCGCAACAGCCATATTTATAGCAGCACTCAGATGCAATGTCCTGTGTAAGTGGGATTCTCAATCAGACAAGTGAATTCATTGCACTCACAACACGTCCGGTGTGTAGGGATTTTCTACGTACATGGATAATATTACTCAGTGCACATGTGGATAGATTAGTCTCCTATTGCAGAGTATGCACTTTATGTAACTCCTCAACATACTAACCAACATCTTGAAGAGAAAATAACATGTTCCTTTCTAACTACGCTGAATTATTTCCATAAAACATACAAAAATTTTTTTATACCTAGAAATTTATGAAAACTTGTTGACTACTTTTATGCCTGAAAAGATCTGAAAAATCTACCATACGTTAAAATAGGAATTCCTTTTTTCTGTGGTCTGAGAGTAAAATGGAAGAGAAAGACAGTCATCACAACAGCAATAATAGCTAATTTACTGAGGGTTTATACGTGTCAGGTCTTATGCTAAGTCCTTTACATGCATTATCTCATTTAGTCCTCCACAACTTTATGAGGTAAATACTGTTGCCCTTATTTTACAGAAGGGGAAACTGAGGCTTAGGAGAGTTAAGTGACTCACACAAGTGCACACAGCTGGTGAGCTGCATAGCAGGGTTTAATCACTAACAATACAACAAACAATTTAAACTTGCAAGGAACTATTTGCATTAATAAATATAAGGATAATTTCTGTTTCTCTTTGCCATTAAACTTGAGACATCTGCCCCCACAACTGCCTTGTCAGCTAGGTTAAAGTGTTAATGAACTGACTCACATAATAACATACGCTCACAATGTATACAGAACTTATCCTCAGGGGGCTTAAATCTGAAAACATACACTGAACGTAAATACCACTCTCTCTATATGAGTCCAGAACTACTATAATTTTGGAATGCTAGATTAAAAACAATTAGACATTATTTGAATATGGAGGAGATAGCCTTCTCTATCTTCTACTTGATTTCAAAAAGTTCCTTATAGAAAGAGAGAAAAAGGTTCACCTGAGGATAAACTAAAAATATAGAGTAAATGTAAATAAAACACAATGAAGCGGGAATATAGTAGTGGAAAAGAGAATATGAGGGAGAAAAAGAAGGTATTAAATAAAAGGTGCCTCAGTGAAGGCTCTAAAGGGTTCAGGGTTCAAGCTGTACAGCATTTTGGAAGGATTTTCATTTCCAAAATCCTTCAGGGCAGTGGCATGCTACAACATAACTTGAGAAATAGGATTATGGCTCAAGCATCAGGGCAAAGGTAAATATGCCACTGGATTACTATTGAGGCTCCACAAAGGCAAGCGACTGTGCAAAAGGCACAGTGTTACCTATTGGTAAGTGCAGGTCGTCAGATTCTCAATAACTCAAAATCCTACTGACTGATATCCAAAGAGCCAGAGAGGGAGGAGACACGAGATAAGCAGAGGCTCTTTCATGCAAACAGAATCAAAACACTCTGGTTTCTCTCAAGGGTCCATTTCTCAAGATACAAGGGTTGGATTCATGGTATAATTTTAGATCTAAAAATAATACCAAACATGTTTCCACAAGAGAGACTGTTAGTGTCCGATAGTTCTAAGCTTGGAAGTGCTAATGGATATCCTTATGATGGGAAAAATTTAGGCAAAAATGAGTCATCTCTGCTGCCTTTAGATCCAGGAAGAACACTCTTTTTTCAGGGACTTTGTATAAGAACAGGTGGCACAAATTCAAGTGGCAATAAATCATCCAAATGCTTCTTCTCCTTCCAACCCCCACATGTTTTACTGCCTCATGCCTAATTTAGAGAAAAGGGAAGAGGGGACAAGAGATCATGTGAGAAGGGCCAATAGCTTCCTCTCTTGGCAATATCATAGGCAAAACAAATAAACAAACAAGCAAAATGTGTCTGTCAGTCTCATCCCTAACAAACATCAATCAAGTAGGCTCACAAACGTTTGTGATACTGTAAGGCCCATTAATTCACTCCATGACTAACTGTAGCCTGATTTAATTGTTTCCACTGTTAGCATTAACTTCACTGAAAAATACCAAAACACTGATGGAAAAAGCAATGAAGCATCTTCCTGTTCTTTAGATAACTTCACTGTCTACTGAACTGGTATGCTGCTTACCGTGGTCCAAGATATAAAATACATTGTTCTTCCCGCTGCATTTTCTCCAGGGCTTTGTCAATTCCAATTGGAATGTCATGGTCTTCTCCCTCGCCAACGATGAATACCACATCTCTGCAATCAAATATCTTTCCAGCACAGCGGCCTTCCAGGTGGACTGCGGGAGAGGAGACAGGACACTCAATGAAGCTGCTCCTCAGGACTGGCTAATTTAGGGAAGTGCTAAATGAGTATTGCCCCTTTCTCGTTTCACCTAGACACATGCAGGTATGTCTTGTTGAAGCCTAGTCCACCCAGTCTGAAAATTTAAGAGCAATCATATTTCTGTTTTAAGTTTAAACATATAATGGTTGATAACTATATCAATAAGATAGCTTAGGGGGTAATAAAACAAGTGGAAACATAGATTTAGTTTAAACCTACTATATGACAGATTTCCTCACCTATAACACAGGATCAAGAAATACTAGATTACTAATAGATAATTATCAAAACGTCACAAATTTAATATCAAGTATATAATGGCTTAAACATTTATAACTCCATCTTGGCTTCAGATGCTTGAATGAAAAACTGAATGGCTATTTCCCCAATGATATACAAAGGTTAACTGAATACAGAAGCTCTTTTTTTTCTTTAAGATTCTTAGTCTCATTCACAAATACATTTGAATAAAAATGGAAAATCCAAAGGCAACATCATCAATAACTAACAAGCTATATCCCTTAGTGGAATATAAATGTAAAGTGTGAAGAAATCAACAGTCTACTATAACTTCACAAATCAAATTATTTAACCTGTGAAATTTCAATGGTCAATTTCTTGGGGCCTAATTTCGCATTCCGCTCAAACTCACTCAGCTCATTCCCAACGTAATTTCATATCAGATAAGGGGCTTTTATGTTTTTTCAAGACAAAACAGGAAAAACATAGATATATATTTTTTCTTGATCAGTTAGACATTTTTTTCTAGGATAAACAATTCTCTGAAACTTTCCAATTTCTTTTAATATTAAGGATATTCATTCCTTTCCATTTAGGTCTTTGACGCAATAAGCAAAACGGATGGCTTGAATGATAGCACAACAATCGCCAAGCAATATAATAATTTGTCTTTCATAAGAAAATCCTTTATTCCTACTTCTGTAATATATGATGGCCTAGATTCAAATGTAATGATTTCCTAAAATGCTTCTTTTCTAAGACTGGTTGCTCTACTTTAGATGAATAACTTCCTTTAAAGAGACTAAAAATCACTTGTTCTGTTATACTCATTCCATGAGACAATTATTATTTTCTGAATACAAATTCAATTCCAACTTACTCTACTTTTGAACTACATGATCTCAAAGGTCCTTTGAAGCTCCAAAATTCTATGATTCTATGACCTAGTCATAACTCTCGATATAGGCCAGAAACCAGCTTCAGAGCTAATGCCCGTAGTTAATCATTTGATGGGGTTACCTTTAGCCTAGGCAGAAATGAGAGAAACCCTGAAGAGTAAACAGCATTGGTGTAGAAACTAGGGGCCAAAATGTCACCTGAACATTTACACTTTGAAGCTCTCTACCCCTTTTGCATTTGCTAGGATTAATATCCCGATTTGTTCCCATCGCAGACATAGGATGGAGTCTAAGAAGCTTTAGCCAAACTACAGAAGGCCTGACTCTCAAGTCAGACCCTGCAAATGACAGGAGCTAGCCTGGCTCTTGGGGTGGAGCTGGCAGATAGGGATTTTGTTCTATGTCCCCTATGCCAAACGCAGATGATTCTCTCTATTACACTGACTTTTGGAATGCTCCAGATAAAAAAACTTAACTTTCAGCACACTGAAAATTCTTTTGAATTGGAAAACATTTTCAAGATAAATTCAACTTTATTACTTTCAAATACATACATACTAGAGAGGTTCTGCAAGGAGCCTAAGGCTTAAGATATTTTTACTAGAGTAAAAGCTATGTTTCTAAAGGAGTTGAGAGTTCTGAAAAGTTCGTGTTCGTAAATGTTTTTAAACCTGCCCAAGAAATTTAATTTAATTTAGATTAATGCAATGACACTTTTCATGAAAAAAGATTTGCTAAGCAAAGTGAATTTCAGCCCACATGTTGTGGAATATCTCAAGTATTGAGATTTATTATCCTAGTAGCTCACAACTTAGTTGACAGATCTCTTTGTCTAAGGTTTATTGTTAGAAGGATCTCCCTCCCTAAAGGAGAGTACATTTAGTGGGGGAGGAAACTATAAGTACATTCATTGTGGTTTTTGGTTGATCAAGTTTGAATGTGTTTTCAAAACAGGAAATCCAGACTCTGCAAAGGATTCCTGCCTGTGTGTTAGTTTCCTAGGCTGGTTTTCAGCTTGATGCATGTGCTTTATATTAAAATTATATAAATAATTTCGGAAGTTCTCTTTAGATACGGTAACCCACCATATTAGGAAAAAAAGGATTGGCTACTAATGCACATGTTGGGAAAGATAAGTGAAGCAAGCAAGCCAAAAAAAAGTTCAAGTCAAATTATAATGAAGGCATAATTAAGAAAGCAAAACAAAACATTCATTGCAGCTGCTCTCTCTAAGAGAGATAAATGATGGAATCAATGTTTGTGGCCACCTAACAGGAAGGTAAAAATCTGCAAAAAATTGCTCTTATAAATACTTACTACGTACTTTATATAAGGACTAATCTTTTTTTCTGGTAAATCTAACTCTTCTAAATTGGACCTGAACAAGCACTACCTACACTACCATAAAATTTTAAACTGATAAGCACACACACCAGTTTATATGTATATGTAAAACCACCACCTTTAATACAGTCATGTGCCACTTAACGACCAGGATACATTCTGAGAAATGCGTCGTTAGGTGATTTTGTCATCATGTGAACATCACAGAGTATGTTTACACAAACCTAGATGGTGTAGCCTACTGTACACCTAGGCTATATGGTACTAATCTTACAGGACCACCGTTGTATACGCGGTCCAGTCTGCAGTTGAGATGAAACGTCGTTATGCAGCACATGACTGTACTGACATTATCTGGAATGTCAGAGCAAGAGGAGGTAGCATAGACTCAGGGAGTATACAGCCCATTGATTCTCTACATCTACAGGTAGCAAAGGTTATCGCTATGTTAACTGGTTGCTAAACTTGGAACACTGGTGTGACAAGTTCTACAAGACCACTGACAAGAACTCACACAGCACCCTGGAGCCATAGAAATGCTTGCTGATTGCCACAGTAGGGGCCCCCTTCACAGTGATAGATGCAGACATGCCTAGCTCCTATAGATTCAGTTTTTTTTTCAATTGTCTCAATAATTGCTACCAAAGAAAACCGTGGCAGCTCTGGCTGTGGAAGACCCATGGTTGCTTTTGACCTTGCATCTCTCAGTGAAAATACTCACTTAATAAATATTTAATAATAACCATCATGACTCACTGGGAGCTCGGCCTCTAGGGCTCAGGAGGTCTGTTGCTAATTCCAACTAGCATGATTTACGGGAAGTAAATGATCTATGACGTGCCCAAAGAGAATAAAAGTACATACAGGATGCTTCTACTTAGGGTTTTTTTGGTAGAGAAAGAAATGCACAAGTTAAAAAGGAGCAAAATTTTCTCTTGACTTAAAGTCTACATAACTTAAAGGGGGGGGTAGGTCCTCCAAACCCCATGAAATCAAACCAAACCAAATTACCCGAGTTTAGCTGCGCAATCCGAGTGTAACCACATCAAGTGAGCCCGGTCTGCTGCAAAACATCACTTAAACTGGAGCTCTGACTTATTGTTCTCTTACTGCCCTAGAGCGATTTTGTTTTGAAGAGCACAGAACACCCTGTTCTGAATGTGGCTGGCACATGAACTCGATGTGCTGACAGCAATTTGTACTCCGATTAAAATAGGGGGGAAAAGGAAGGAGAGTGCACTGCAGTAACAAAAACTGGAATACAAGAACCCAAAAACTGTATAATTTGTATTTTAGGAAGCAAAACTGAGAAAGAAGGTCCATAACCTAAAAAAAAAAGTGCTGTAAACGCTCCAGCCTAAAGACGTTAGCTCTGGTAAGTGTCTGTTTTTCCCTTTTCTAATTATAGTAGTCGGTGTCTGATCGCTTTGCATTCATTCCCAAAACAATGACTGGGTCATGGGGATCTGAATGGGAATGTCGTAAGGGCATTACTACTAGACAAGGCCGGTCATTTGGCCAGAGAAAACCAGGTTGTGACAGGTTACTCCCACTCGGCAAGGGTTTTCTCTGCTGTCTAATTCATGCCAAACGAGTATCTCTCTGCCTGTGTCTCCTGCCTAATAGAGCAGAGCATCCAAGAGAGTGCGATCTTAATGACCCCCTGAAAAGGCAAATGAGGAAGCAGAGACGGATTTCTAATCACTGATTAGAAGAGAAACTGTTTCTGTCAGGCATGGTGGTCAGATTTCCCCTAAATTGCCCCCTTTCCTCCTCTGCACCATTTTGTACTATTCGAGATGAACAAATAACACTGTAAGACAGCTTGTAGAACTGAGGGACAGATGCTAACTGAGAGCAGGCATAGAACCTGGCTGCTTGAATGCAAATGACTTATGTATCTTAGTCTAAATAGGAAGCATACACACAGCAATAAATTCTATACCAACACAAATCCTCACCACTCCTCTTCACACCAGTATAGATAGCACTTTAGTCAGACCTGGATTCTAGTCCCATTCTGCCACTTAACAATTGTGGCTTTGGGTAAGGTCATTTAAATTATCTGAAGCTCAGTTTCTTCATCTATAGAATAGGGGAAATATTATTAGGTAACTCATAGTTGTTGAGAGCATTAAATTAGGGACTGAATTAAAGCTTTTAGCATAGTGCCTGGCATTCACTCATGTGTCATGGTGTCTACCAAGTGAAGACACTGGGTTACGTGCAGATACACAGAGATGAACTCAATAAGTGTTAGCTATGATTATTTTCCTGTAATTAGTGGTAAATTATATCAGATTAACATGTTTTAGAACTTGGTATAAGAAACCACTTAATGGCTCCACAGAGACAGCTGTCAAAGTATGACTAAAACTCAAAGTAGGCAAAAGCAATGTCTTATGCTTCTTTTGTACCTCACAGTGCCCAACACACAGTTCAGGGCCAGAAAGTAAATATTTATTTAATGATTAATCTGAAAACAGGGAATTAAGGAAAACGGTAGTAATTTTCACTCATTTATAGGAACTTTCCTTTTTGAATATATTAGTCAGTACTCCTATTTTTAATAAATTCTGAGAGATGTTTAAATTCTTTACTGATAGGGAGCTTTTGTTTTTTAATACTATTCTAAAATAAACGATCCATTGACTGGATTTTTTTTTTAATGAAAAAGACTATTTTTTACTAAGATTTTACTCTACCTGAAGACTTGAAGATATCTTTTTAGAAGGAGCTATATAAATCCAAAATATTTGAAAGAATAAACACTATCCATTTTAGACCAAGTGGCACATTTCATTATTCTGTGGAAACATATAATAAAATGGTTTCAAGAATTTGCTCCTTCTTCCTGGATTTATTTGCCAGGACATTCACAAATACTTCAAAAACATGTGAAAAACAAACCCCCAAAGCCTCACAGCTCTGTCAGATCTCAACATAGAGTGAAATCTTCCTTCTATTTTCAATTTTTGGTACCATTTTGTTTTTTGTGTTTTATTTATAAAGAGTTTTATTTATAAAGAGCATATAGCTAAATTTTGTCATTGTCACCTTATGAGAATTTTTGCCTTTAATAGGTGACTATCCCATCCACATTTTTTGTAATCACTGATATGACTGGTTTTATTCCTACCACCTTACTTTAGGTTTTCTATATAATGTTTTCCAGTTATTTTTCCTTACCTGTTTTTACTGGATTGATCAAATTTTCCTTGTTCCTCTACTCCTTCACTCTACACTGGGTGGTTTGGAAGTTCTACACGCAATTCTTACTAGTAACATCCATTAAATTTTAAACAAATCATTTAAAGATATATCTATATTTTATCAATGTTAACAATTAATCAGCATAATCTCCCCTGGAATAATACAATAATTTTAAACAATTTTGCCTCCCCTCTCCATTTCCCATCCACACCACATTTTGTTAAAATGACCCAGAACCTAACTCCAGACTCTTAAGCTATTATTATTTTTAACATTATAGTTCTACCATTCCAGGGACCTTTCAAGATAAATGTATCCAACTTCATTGTCATGTTATGGAAATTACTTTCTCGCTCACTAATGTTTCTTATGCCTTGAGTCTAGACTTCTTGGCTTTATTTTCTGTGGTGTTTTAGTATTATATCCTATAGTACTTTTTCCAAAAACAGCATGAGTCTGCATATTCCAAAAAGTTCATTTTGTTCTCATACTTAAATAGTTTGGCTGAGTACAGAATCCTAGGTTCAAATTACTCATAGTTATAGACAAAGCTCAAAGCATTGTCTTTTATCATTTAGTGTCATGGACAAGAAGTCTGATGTCATTCTAATTCTCACTCCTTTGCCCATAGCTTGTTTTTCCCAATTCAGAATTTTCTTTTCTTTCTTTCTTTCTTTTTCTTTCCTTTTTTTTTTTTTGGTGAGGAAGATTGGCCCTGAGCTAACATCTGTTACCAATCCTCCTCCTTTTGCTGAGGAAGATTGTCACTGAGCTAACATCTGTGCAGATCTTCCTCTTTTTTTTTTGTATGTGGGACGCAGCCACAGCATGGCGTTATCAGTGGTGTGTAGGCCCGCGCCCTGGATTTGAACCTGCAAACCCTGGGCCACTGAAGCAGAGCTGGCAAATGTAACCATTACACCACCAGGCCAGCCCAAGAATTTTCTTTTAAGATATGGAATTAAGAAATTTCACCAGGATGTATCTAGGTGAAAAAGCAAACTTTATTCCTACATGTCACTATCAACTAGCCCTTTCAATCTTAAAACTCCAGGAAGTTTTCTTCTATTACAGGTTTGATTGGATGCATATTGCCTATCCTTGATTTATCATCCACATCTTCTAATTTTTCTTTGTTCTGAGATACCCTTGACTATCTTTCAGATCATTAATTCAGAATGCAGGGATTGTCTAGTTTGCTCTTCAACCATTCCTCTGAGTTCCAATTTTGATAATCATATTCTCAATTTCCAGAAACTCTCTCGTCCTCCTTCTCCTTTCCAGAGAAGCTGGTTTTTTGACTTATGAATTTAATATCCTGCTAAATATCTCTGAAGATAGTAATTAGTATTTTAAAAGTTCTCTTCTATTTCTTCTAAGTCTACCTTGGTGCTTCTTTCTCATGGTATTTGCTGATGATTCTTTGTTGTCTGCTCATATTGTAAAGGAAGGATTTGGAAAGATCAAATGATTACAGTTACCTGGTACAGTTTTTCTAAGCAGTTGGATATATTTTTATGGTAGGCCTTTTCCCAAAAGAGGTGCTGATTGTGGGGATCTAAGGGGGAAGATTCCACAAGTATTTATGGAGCATTTACTACGTGCTGAGCACAGTGTGCACAGGAAGGCTGGGGACAACTTTCCCCACTGGTGACGTCTGAACAAGTTTTACTTCAGAAGCAAAACACTTCAGCATATTTACCTGTTGTGCAGAGCTGCTATTTCACTTTTTTCCCATTCAAATTTGTTTTAAAAGTTTCAAGATACTTTACATTCTCATTCTCTAGTCCAAGTCCTAACGTGTGGAGTCTTCTGAGGTAGATCCCTATTTTATTTTAGAAATCTGGCCTTACTGGCTTTAGTCTGGGAGCAAAAGTACAGCCAGACCCTAGAGTAGTAGTTCTCAATCCTTGGCTGCAAACTAGAATTCCCTGGGGAGTTTTAAAAAAAATACTTGTGCCTGGAGTTCCATCCTTTGAGATCTGAGATTCTTATTTAAGTGGTCTGGGGTAAGGCCTGGGCATCAGGATTTTAAAAGCTCCCCAGGTAATTCTCAATTCAGTCAAAGTTGAGAACTACTACACTAGAGGTTTACTGCCCAGCTGTTCCACACTGTTTTATAACAACCCTGACGATTGCCCCATAGCCTGCTTTGGCTCCCTTGCACCAGCTGACAGTGAGCTTGGAGTTCTGCCCCAGCTTGCTGAGAGGAACGGTATGCACCTCTGCAGAGGTCTTCTCTACACCTGTTTTGGGTTGGGTTTCCTGAGTCTAGTTTCCATCAGTCCAATTTTACATACTTTATATATTCTAGAAATTCTTCATAAGTTCTGATCCATTTCTTGTAGTCTCCCTATTTTCCAGTACTAATAAGGATTCTTCCTCTCTTTTGAAACCATTCTCCACCCCCAATCCCATCTCTCATTTCAGTGGGATTTGGAGAGGGAGAGGAGGTGAGAGGGAAGGGTACTCCAACAACTTGATCCTGCAGATTACTCTGTTGAAATCTTCACATTTGAAAATACTGCCAATTGTCTTCATTCTTTGCATTCAAATGTGGTTGAAAGCACTGTGAAGCAAGAGGCAAGAGAGCAACATACAGCCAGCATTTTGCTGTGCCCACTCCAAGCACTGAAGTTAACAAATCAGAAAGAAGGGAAGTTGGGGGAAGAGGAGCTGGTAGCTATTTAGAGCCTTTTGTCAGTCAGATCGGATTTTCTAAGAAAGCAAAGCCTAAAACTAACAATGTAGCCACTACCGGCAATTAAACTAATGTAGATGACTAAAGTATCAGTCATCATAATAATGTCAATTAGAGTACCTTAGAACACAGTGACTTTTTTTTAATGGGAAAAGGACAACACTGAATAAAAATTCCAAGATGGTCATCCTAATTGATACAGGAAAAAGGACACTGGAACAGAATCTAAAAATTGATTTGCAAGTATTAGGATCCTGACAGAGAGTAAAAATCAAAGTTAAAATCAAGATTTCTTCAAGAAAGAAGAAATCCTGTCAAACTAATGTAAGTTGTCTCTTCCACAGAGAGACACACAAATTATTAAAAGGAAGCAAAAGATCACAATCCAGTAAAGGCCTTTTGATTCAGTCCGTAACATTACTCTTCAAAAAACAAACATTTTTTGTTTGATGGGTGTTAAACTAGACTTACTGTGGTGATTATTCTGCAATATATACAAATATTGAATCATTATGTTGTATACCTGAAACTAATCTAATGTTATATGTGAATTGTACCTCAACAAAAAAACAAACAAAAGCAACCAAATAAACAAAAATCCTGGAGAAATATGATTTAGGTAAGATTACTATTAAGAAGATACATAATTAATTTGAAGACTGTTATTAAAGACAAAGACAAATTAATCATGGGTTCTTGGTCAACCCTGGTAGAGCCAAAAGGATTTGCTGATAGAGCAGATGTAGGATATAAGAGAAAGAGGAGTCAAGGATTTCTTTCCTTAAATCTATTTAAAGGAAGCAAAACAAATTATATAAAGATAATATAGAGGGCAGAAAAAGAAATTAAGTGTCCACCATGTACTAGGCACCTTTCTTCATTTAACTGTCACAAGACCTGTGGGTCTTGTTATTATTCCTATTTTACAGATGAGAAAACTGGATGCTCAAGGAGGTTAAGTAACTTGTCTAAAGTCATAAAAATATTAAGTAGTGATTCCAAGATTCAAAATTCAAGTCTATCACTTCCAAAGCCTGTGTGTCCCCTCCCCTCACTACTTCACTGTACCTTTAAACAGAAGTGACAGAAACTTTGTACCTCTTGTGATTTAATGACATATTATAATGGGTGATCACTGTCTACTGTTCTCTTTTACTGCAGAACTGGCTTTAGTTCTAGGATTTATACCTGGTTGTGAACCTAAGTGTATGAGCGATGCTACAAAAAAAAGCAAACTGGTAAAGACTAACAAGATGTTAAAAAGAAGGAGGCAATCTTGGTTTCCGACAGGGACCACTCTTAAGTCAACTTTCTATCATCCTCCCACACATAGCTAACTTGTTTCAAAGAGTGAAAGCAGGACATCTTTACCTTGATGAGTGAAAATACAATATGATAAATTTTTATAAAACTGATTTGTTCCAGAAAACCAAAAAGGGCTTTTGGGAGAGAAAGTAAAAATAAACCATTTACTCTAAAATTTCCCAGGAAAGCACAATCTAACCAGACAAGAGAAAAAAAGTTAGTTATTGCCCTTTCTTAATGTATTTGAAAACAGAAAAAACAAAATTACATAAAGGATTATTCAAATACATTTTTAAAATTCCACTCAAAGTATTTTACCCTTCATGCAAAAAGGAAGGGGATATAAGGGAAAAAAAAAAACCCGAAACATGTGTCTGCTCATTTCCGCAAAAGAAATACAAGAAGAATAAACCAGGAATTAATGAGATTGGTTACCCACAGGAAGTAGGTAACAGCAGGGTGGAAATAATGGGGAAATGGGAACAGGTTAGTAGGGATGAGGGCGAATAACACTTAAGAGTATATCATTTTGTACTGTTTAGAATCATGGTAAAGTTTCATATACCCAAAACACAAACACATAATTAAAATCAACCGGAGTGTGGGGAGAACCCCAACAGAACAGTAACCAATGAACCTAACAGTATCACAAATGAGTTAACAACCATACTGAAGGAAGTGAGGAAGAAAGAACTAACCTACGTTGGAAAACAGTGTTTTCAATGTATGCTTATAAGGCTAATGACAAAAGGAATCATACACAAATATTTCCTACTTAGGAAATTTGTTTTTCACAGAGATATAGGTTAGCAATTCTGAAGCTACTTTATGTATATACTATGACTGAGCAAATAAATGTATTGTGGACAGTGCGAGCCAGGTTTCTCACTGTTGCAGAAAGGAGTTTCAAATAAGCTAAGGGAGAAGGCTAGAACAAACCTGTGGTGTTGGATTGAAACTGGAAGTGTCTGATCAAAAAATGGGCAGAGGATCTGAACAGACTTTTCCAAAGAAGATATACACATGGCCAATGGGCACATGAAAAGATGTTCAACATCACTAATTATTAGGGAAATGCAATCAAAACAAGATATCACCTCACACCCATCAGAATGGCTATTATTAAAAAGACAAGAAATAACGAGTGTTGGAGAGGATGTGGAGAAAAAGGAACCCTCATACACTGCTGGTGGGAATGTAAATTGGTGCAGCCACTATGGAAAATAGTATGGATATTTCTCAAAAAATTAAAAACAGAAATACCATATGATCCAGCAATTCCACATCTGGGTATTTATCCAAAGAACATGAAAACACTAACTTGAAAAGCTATATGAACCCCTATGTTCACTGCAGCATTATTCACAATAGCCAAGTCCTGGAACCAACCTAAGTGCCCATCAAGGGATGAATGGATAAAGAAGATGTGGTATATACAACGGAATACTACTTAGCCATAAAAAAACGGAATCTTGCCATTTGTAACAACATGGATAGACCCTGAGGGTATTATGCTAAGTGAAATAAGTGAGATGGAAAAAGACAATTACTATATGATTTCACTCATATGTGGAAGATAAACACATAGATAAAGAGAACAGATTGGTGGTTGCCAGAGGGGAAGTGGATGGGGGAGGGCGGAAGGGGTCAAGGGGTACATATGAATGGTGACAGATGAAAACTAGACTTTTGGTGGTGAACATGATGCAGTCTATATAGAAGTCGAAATACAATGATGAACATCTGAAATTTATATAATATTATAAACCAATGTGACCTCACCAAAAGAAACTGGTGTCAGTATGTACTCAGTGTCAGTACGTACTCACGGTTTTTAATATATATTAAATATGGAAATAATACAGATGTTTATATACGCATGTGTATATATGCATGTTGAGGCACATATTTCCTAGCTCTGTCTGCTAAGAGGTTCTGGAAGCAATAACATTCCATTGCATGAGTATACCTAGAACCCAGATGTTGGTTTCTAAATACCATTTTCCAAGAAAAGAAATCAAGGCTCCTTGGAGAAATGATTTATTCCAGGCCTAGGGCAGGGAAATTACAAAATGACCCTAGAGCATCTTGTGGTGCCAAAAGTAAGGAAGTGCTTAAAACACAATGGAGGTGTGTTGAAAGGACATAAGAGCCAAGTTGAAGCAGCTTCCAACGGCCAAATCTGGGACAATTTGAGCGACAAAATAAATAAGTATGTAATGAATAATAACCTTCAGAATAAAATAAATATCCATGGGTCCAGACTGATATAAATAAACAACTGAATAAAAAAACAGGGGAGAAGAGGCAGCTCTTCCTTATAGTAGAATTCCAATATAGAATATAGAATTAAATATAGAAGGAACAGTGGACACAGAAAAATCACCATTAGGCAAATACCACAGTTATAACTGCTGCATGCAAAAAACACTAAATGATGCTAAAATTACTATGTGAAAGTGTGATGTAAAAGAATATATTTGCATTGTCTCCTAGTATTTCCCTCCCAATGAGATATTTAGTAATTACAAAGGGAAAAATAGTAACTTCACAGTGGAGAAACATGGCAGATCCCACCTAAACCAAGTGACCCAAGTTAACATCACCAGTAATAAGACTTCAACATCATGTACCTCCTGATAATGATGAATTGAGAAGGGCACAACATCACTTACGTGGTGTTTTCCCATAAAATGTGTAACCTCAATCTAATCATGGGAAAACATGATTTCCCATGACAAACCCAAATTGAGAGATAGTCTACAAAATAACTGGCCAGTTGTCTTCAAAAGTGTAAGTCATGAAAAACACAGAAAGACTGATGAACTGTTATCAATTGGAGGGGACTAAGGAAACATGACAACTAAGTACAATGTTGGATCCTGAATTTGATCACGGACCAGAAAAAGGACGTCGACGTGGCAACTGGTGAAATTCAAATAAGATCTGCAGCAGAGTTAACAGTATTGCATCAGTGTTTAATTTCCTGATTTTGATAAATGTACTGTGGTCAAGTAAGATGTCAACATTAGGAGAAGCTGGGTGAAGCATATAAGGGAATGCTCTGTACTAGTTTTGCAACTTTACTGTAAGTCAAAAATTATTTCAAAACAAAAAGTTAAAAAAATGACTCCCATCGAAAGTATTACCAAAAACTAGATTTGATTTAATTTAGCCTGCTCCAATGTTAACTCTACAGTGGTAGTTTTATGGCATTGTTTGCAACTAGGAAAAAGTTGCTCCTTTTAATTTAGTTGACAAAAACCTCCAGTTTTAAAATATATATTATAAATTGTTGAGTCTGAGGACTCATTATATCATAGGAAGAAAACCTCTACTTTTGTATATGTTTGAAAATTTCATAATAAAAATTTAAAATGCATGTTATAGACAAGCTTTTAAAGTGCTTTTTTTTTTTTTTTTTTTTTTTTTTTTTTGTGAGGAGATCAGCCCTGAGCTAACATCCGCCAATCCTCCTCCTTTTTTGCTGAGGAAGACGGCCCTGGGCTAACATCGGTGCCTATCTTCCTCCACTTTATATGGGACGCCGCCACAGCATGGCTTACCAAGCAGTGCGTCGGTGCGCGCCCGGGATCCGAACCAGCGAACCCCGGGCCGCCGCAGCGGAGCGCGCGCACTTAACCGCTTGCGCCACCGGGCCGGCCCCCTTTTAAAGTGCTTTTTAATATACAGAAGATAATTCTCTATCATTCCTATAACTTTCATAAATATTTAGAATTCTATCATGGAAAGTTCAGGGCTAGTAGGACCTTAGAAATCAAGAGATCCACCCCTGCGGCATTGTATAGGAAGGAAGCTAAAGCCCAGAGAGCTGAGGTCTCGTCAGTCAGCTAAAGCCAGCACCCTATCTCCCAGCCTCTGGTCTAGGTATTTCTCCAACATGACACATCTGAGCTCTTCATCTATTCTAAAACTTATCATGAATGATAACTATCTAAACACTTCCACTGCAATAGTACAGTACCACTATTTATAACTGTTTCCAATTAGAAAAAACCCCAAAACTAAATTTGAACCAATTTGCCAGACTTGTGGAAATGAAATATGGGTCCAAAGTGGTATACACAACATTAAAGATAAGAAAACCAACTGTTCTAGTTTACTGTTTTAAACGAACTCTTTATTTTAAACAGGACTTTAATAGTTCATGTTGCCATCCTTGTTTAGTGATTTGATTTTTTCTTTTCTTTCTTCTTCTTTGGTGAGGAAGATTGGCCCTGAGTGAACATCTGTGCCAATCTTTCTCTATTTTGTATGTGGGACGCCTGCCACAGCATGGCTTGATGAGCAGTGCATAGGTTCGCACCTGGGATCAGAGCCTGCAAACCCCAGGCTGCTAAAGTGGAGTGCGTGAACTTAACCAGTACGCCACCGGGCCAGCCCCCTGATTTTTTCTTAATGGAAGTATTTCTCTATGTTTTCTCAGCTCTCTTTTTTGAAGTACTTCAGCTCAGTAAATGTCATCTTTCAAACATTTATCCATGCAGACAGCATTTACTGAACATCAAATGCGTGTAAGGCACTGTATGTGATGCTGGAAACAAACAGATGAAGAAAGACTCTGGTCCTCAAACACTCACTGTACACTGGGGAAATGGGCAAATGCTGTTTACAGCAGTCCCCCCTCACCTGCAGTTTCACTTTCTGCAGTTTCAGTTATCCAGGGTCAACAGTGGTTGGAAAATATTAAATGGAAAATTCCAGAAATAGACAATTCATAACTTTTAAATTGTGAGCCATTTTGAGTAGTGTGATGAAATCTTGTGCTGTCCTGCCCTGGGATATGAATCATCCCTTTGTCCTGTGTATCACACTGTATATGCTACCTGCCTCTTAAGTCACTTAGTAGCCGACTCAGTTATTGGATCAACTGCTGTGGTATCGCAGTGCTTGTGTTCAGGTAACTCTATTTTACTTAACAATGGCCCCAAAGTGCAAGAGTAGTGATGCTGGCAACTTAGATATGCCGAAGAGAAGCCATAAAGTGCCTCCTTTAAGTGAAAACGTGAAAGTTTTTGACTTAAGAAAAAAAATCATATGCTGAGGTTGCTAAGATCTATGGTAACTTTTACTATAGTACATTGTTATAATTGTTGTATTTTATTATAAGTTATTGTTGTTAATCTCTTACTATGCCTAATTTATAAATTAAACTTTATCATAGGTATGTACCAATAGGAAAAAACATAGTATACATAGGGCTCAGTACTACCCACAGTCTCAGGAATCCATTGGGGGTCTTGAAACCATTCCCTGCGGTCATAAGGAGAGACTACAGTCATGTGTCACTTAATGATGTGGATACATCCTGAGAAACATGTCATCAGGCAATTTCATCATTATACAAACATCATAGAGTGTACTTACACAAACCTAGATGGTATAGACTACTACACACCTAGCTACATGGTACTAATCTTATGGGACCACTGTCATACATGCAGTTCGTTGTCGATGAAAACGTTGTTAACGCAGTGCATGACTGTACTGTACAATATAAAGTGACAAGTAGTGTATGCAGTGGTATATACAATGTGCTCTGGGAGGGAGGAAGAGTGATCAGTTATCCTTGTCTTCAGAAGTGCCCTTACTCCTAATTTAGCAAATAAAGAAATAGAATAGCTTCAGGTCACTCAATAAATGGCAAAGCAGAACCTGAACCCAGGTCTCCTGACATAACAATAGAATGAACACTATTATCCAGTTTTGATATAACTAAAACAGTGAACTGTTTTATCTTGATGACAGACTGTGAGATGGGTCTGAGGGCCCTGAAGGGGACTACAATCTACTGCTCTGTTTAGCAACTCTGTAACATTGGGCAATTTATGCAATTTCTCTGAACTCACTTTTCTCACTTGGGAATAATAAACCTTACCTCATAAGCTTATTGTGAGAAATAAATGAATAAATATGTAAGGCAACTAATATAGTTGCTGGCACACCAAGGAGTTCATGGACTAAGAATTCCTTGATGGGGCCGGCCTGGTGGCGTAGTGGTTAAGTTCACATGCTCCACTTCAGCAGCCCAGGGTACGAGGGTTTGGATCCCAGGTGCGGACCTACGCATTGCTTATCAAGCCACGCTGTGGCAGGCGTCCCGCATATAAAATAGAGGAAGATGGGCACAGATGTTAGCTCAGGGCCAATCCTCCTCAGCAAAAAGAGGAGGACTGGGGGGCTGGCCCGGTGGCGCAAGCGGTTGGGTGCGTGCGCTCCGCTGCGGCGGCCCGGGGTTCGCTGGTTCGGATCCTGGGCGCGCACCGACACACTGCTTTGGCAAGCCATGCTGTGGCGGCGTCCCATATAAAGTGGAGGAGGATGGGCACGGATGTTAGCCCAGGGCCGTCTTCCTCGGCAAAAAAAGAGGAGGATTGGCGGATGTTAGCACAGGGCTGATCTCCTCACAAAAAAAAAAAAAAAAAAAAGAGGAGGACTGGCAGATGTTAGCTCAGGGCTAATCTGCCTCACACACACAAAAAAAAAAAGAAGAAGAAGAAAGTCTCCTAATTAAAAAAAAAAGAATTCCTTGATGGATGGGATTACCTTTTATTCATTTTTTGAGTTTGCAGAAGCTCGTACAATAACTGGCACGTACATGTTGAATGAATATTTACTAAATGAAGTCATTATTAAATAAATGTTGAATTTAAAACTATTCTTGAGACATAGTCAATATATTTATTTCTATAAACAGATTTAAAAAAAGAAATCTCCATTTCATTCACATAAATGGAATGCAACTTACTTTCTACCGTTGCTCCTTCGTTTGGGTTTGAATATCCTTCTCCTTTCTGTTTGATTCTTCGGATAATGCCTCCATCTTCAAATAAATCCTCTCCTTTGAAATCAAGGAGCTCAATCTAGAAAGGAAAAAGGGATTTGGCTGAGAAAAGACCAAACAAAGCCAATTTAACATACTTAAAGGCCAGGGCAACCAATCTCCTTTCATTTTACAAAAATAAAACTGTTTTATATTTATCTATGCATCTTAGTTATTGGAAAAGTAGGAAAAAAAGGACACTGAACTTTTCAATACCTGGAAAGAACTTTCATGTAATGATAATGTCTAGGACTACATCCTGTGGGGCTGCAGCGCAAAGACAGACAGGAAATACTAGGAAAACTGGCTGGTGGGCAGAAGGCCAAAGCTACAAAGTGCTGGCGCAGGACTATTTTGTCTGACTCTAGAGGCCACTTTCCCACCTCAGATTCATAGAATTCCCTTCTTAAAACGTAAGAATAAATCCTATGAATCAGGCCCACAACCAAATAATGGTGTATTTTACCTAGGTACGATGTTTCAGGGATTCCCCTTAATTTTTTAACGAGGTTTGGCCAAATATGTTATTCAACACAGGATGAAAAATGTATTTTCACCACCTACTGCTTCTAATGAAGAAGTGAGATCTGTGACATTTACAAACCTTTATAATATGAAAATACCTCACAACTTGGTTGAGGTATATTTCAACATTTATCTCCCACACTTCCATCCTGTCTTCCGGTCAATTTTGAGTATGTCATACTCACACCACTGACCAGAACTTTTATTCTAAGCCTGGTGTCTTTTGTTTATTTGGATATGACTTTTTTGTGCCAGAGACACGTTTCTAAGAAAGCACTGGCACACACCCCTTGGGTTTGTGGGAAACAATTCAAGAAGCCAAGCTCCAAAATAAATAAGTTGGATCTGATTCTCAATAGCAAGCTTAGCTCCTTATTCCACTGCCTGCTGCTTCAGAGCCAGCACTATAGTAGAGCAGATGCTAACAGGGCAACATCACACACATACTTGCCTCAAAAAAGAGAGTTGCATTCGAGGGAATTTTGGGGAGACTGCCAGCCGAGCCATATGCATATTCTGGTTTGCACAGTAAATGGCAGACCTCTCCTTTCTTCATGGTCGCCACCCCAATGTCCCAAGCCTTAATAACTTGGCCTAAGAGAAAGGAAAAGGCAGTTGAAAGCTATAGGCCATATTAAAAGATTTAACTGTCATAAAACAAAAGTGCAAATAAATTTCCAATTCTTTACAATACATACTCAGCTAGGAAGTAGGGGCTACAAAACAAAAGAACTCAGTAAAAGGTATACACTAAGAAATAAACTGTGATTTTTCTGATGGCTATCAGAGTCGATTCCCTGCTGAGGAGATGAAAGTAGTATCAATTTCTAAACTTCACAAAGATAAAGTCTTTGAAAAGTGACAGTAACATAATCTTTGAAATGTGGCTGGGCTGCACTTGTTGCTTAATTTATAATTTCAACCATAATAATAAGTGCATGTTTTCTAGGCAGAGATGGAACAAAAATAGTATAGAAAATGGAATTTGTCCTAAGGAAGCTTATAATTTAGTTGGGTAGACAAAAACAACAAATAAGAAACAACCGGAAAAGTATAAATTGCATAAAAGGGCCCATAAAACAGACTTCTTCTCAAAATTTAGAATAAGAAAAAAAGTATTTTGTTATTTTTAAACAAAATGGTATGTGTCCTTTTGTCAAATCACAAGAACTACAGAACTCAGGATTTTTTTTTTTTTTTTTGGTCTATTTCCAGGAAACTAAAAGTTAACTTGACTGTAGAACTATATTAGCCTATGTAACTGGAATTACATGTTACAATAAGCAGTCTCAAATCCTTTGGGAAACAATAGAAAACGTAGGTAATTTAAAGGGATAAAATACAAAATTGAGATGCTATGTCAATCAGAAACTCAGGTATTCAAGTGCGATGAGGTCAGCAGTGAACCCCAGAGAGCTGTTTGAAGAGAGCAGTTTGAAGAGAGCTGTTATCTTGAACTGAGAGCTGGTGGTAGAATATTAGAACAGCAAGAACCCTATACTAAGGTATGTAAGTAGGGATGGATAAAGCGTTTGTCCCTCGTGACTTCAGCTTAGTCTTCATTAAGTATTACAACTTTTCAAAATATCAGATATACTCACTTTAGTTAAAAATGTATGTTATACATGCCCATTATTAAAACACACACAACAGTGAAAGATATAAAGTGAGAGATAAAAGGTCATCCATCCCCTCCTTGTAAGAAGCCACTGTTATGTTTCTTTTGTATCCTTTCAGTGTGTGCTGTCGCTTTTTTAAAAATTTAAAACACAAATGACAGCATACTATACATTTAGTTCTGAACTGCTTTTTCATTTAATATGTGTATCTTGATCTTTCTCCATCAGTAGAAAAGAGGATATGCATTTTAGAAGCTAAAAGTGCAGCCTGCTTTAACCTCAGACAGCCTGGATTCAAATACCAGGTCTGCTCCTTACTAGTTGTGTGACCTTGTGCAAGTTATTTAACCTCTGTGCCTCAGTTTCCTCATCAGCAAAATGTAGATAATAATAGTACCTACCGTACAGCTGTTATAAGAATTATTAGATAAAATATGTCAAATGCATGGCACAGCGCCTGGCATATAATATGTATTTAATAAAGGACAGCCATCATTATCACCATCATTGTAAATACAAATAGATCTACCTCATTCTCAATGGCCGCAAAATATTCCAGTCACTCTCCTACTGAGAAACATGTTACCAACAGTACTCTAATAAGGATATTTGTCCATATATGTTTGCCTACTTTGTGCAAGTATATTTGGAGGGTAAATTCCTAGAAGTGCAAAAGGGATATGCATTTTCAATTTGATAGATATTGCCCAACTGCTCTTTTACAATGGCTGTATCAATTTATATGCCCATATATGGTTCTACTGTGCAAACAGTCCAGAATCATCTGAAGAAATGGGAAGTCTGCTGTTGACAAGCTGCTCTCCTGTCACTGATACTCTTTAAAGACTGCTATGTTTTAGTGTGGGACACCGAGAACTTTTTTTTACTATCAACTCTGATATTTTAAGACAAATACCTTATACATTCCTTCAAGAAATCTTTATATTGTGTGGGTACTACTGTACATTTGTTCAAGAGGTTTGGCCAATTACTGAGGAGCAAAGGTCAGGTACTAAGAATACAAAAGTGGCCATTCTCTTCTTCATTCCAAGGAATGTGCAATGTCGTATGGCTAGTGGAGGAGAAAAATACGTGCACTCTTTTCATTTTTGTTTTAAACAAAGTATGGTAAGCACTAAACTCGAGTATAAACAAAGGGCACCTGCCTTGGGGTGGGCTTAGAGCAATCAGCAAAAGCTGAATTCATAGATGATATCAATGCTAGGCCTTAGAAGCTGGAAACATCAGCCTGTCCATTAAATCCACAGAAGCCCCAAGCTAAACTTTTACTTTTCTTCTCATTTGGGACCATCACAGCTTCTCTTACATTCACCTTCAGATAACAGAATGAAACACACTGAGCAACAGCCAGGCTGACATGAACACAGATATGTTTCTAAAATTGCCAATCTTGGGACTCGTTTCTTAAAACGCATTTACCCCTGATTTAAAAAAAATAATACATACTCAATATAGAACACTCAGAAAGTATAGAAAAACATAGGGAATATAATAAAGAACCTCTGAAATGGGGTAAACTGTCAATTTCTTGGTTCATTTGCTTCCAATTATATATGTACACTTTGTTTGCATATTAAATTTTTACACACACATTCTTAAAATTCTGGTCATAGTTCATTTGGTTTTGTAGCCTGCTCTTTATATTTTGCATTATATAAGCATTTTTCTTGTTAAAAGATATCTAAAAACATGACTTTTAATAACTATATACTATTCCATCTTTTGAATACACCATAATTTCATTACTCCCATTAATAAACATTTAGGTTGTTTTTATTTTTTTTTACTATTATAAAGTTTCAACGAACAACTTTGCACCTTAATTGTTACATGACTGTTTTTGCATAGTAAAAGCTCTTACCCGACACTATCAGGACTATGTTGGTAGGTTAATTTAAAACACTGCTTTATGTGAGGAATAAGAAAGAGCATATAAATACCTCAAAGATTTTTTTTAACTTAAAACATATCAAAGCATATTAGTTTACTAACCTTGTGTTGAGGCCAAGGCCTTGCCTCTAAGCATGGCTCCAGTGATAAGAGTTCCACATTATTTTTACTATATAAATTACACTTAGGATATATCATTTGCCATTTACAATGAGGGATTCTTTAAAGTGGAGTAAGAACCAAAGGACACTTATAAAACAATCAGTGTGCAGAATCCTTTTGATAAAAACGTATTCTGAATGGCCTGCTCATTTCGCCTTTTACTCACCCCTAATTCAATAGCCATTTAAAAAATGCTTTTAGCAATTCACCTTAATAAGTCTTTCCAAAAATGTTCAAATTAGTTTTCATAGACATAATTTCTCTTTCTTTTTAGACTAATTTCAGTGTTTTATATACTATCCAATGAAATTATATAATTACAAAAAGTACAATGGATATAAACAGGTTTCAACTGATTCTTAGTAAGAGTCTGAGGGAGACAAAGGCAGCCCCTATGTCTGGAAACTGCTTGACACTTACAGCTAGGCCTATGTGACGTCTGAAGCTGGCCTGGGACACACGGCTAGGCCATGCTACTCTCCTGTTGGACATTGTTAAACAATCTCACTTAACATCAACATCAGACAAGGTCATTCTGAGACCACAAAAAAGTGAGACAAAACAAGAATACTTTAAAATTTTGTCTGAGCATGGACCAAAAAAACAAGGTCACTGCACAACCTACAAAACACCAAACATCCCCCTCTCCTGGCTAATATGAGTGACTGCTGCTTCTCTAGCAGGTATAGCTTTAGTCTCACTCTAGTCAGCCATCCTCCTAGATAAGATTTAAGATACTCAAAGCATCACCCCTAACAACGTCCAATCCAGAGCAAAGCCCCTCTTCCTTAGACCCTTCCCCAAATCGCCTAATCCCCAAATTCTATAAGTCCTTTCAAATACTGTTACTGAGACATCCCACAATTTCCCATGGTATGCATTCTCCCTCCCTCCAGTAATAAACTCAACTTGTTCAACTACAGCTGTGTTTCTAGTGGTCTGTAGCTGGAGGGCACTGACCAGGCCCACTCAACTGGCTGAAGCAGAGCGTGGGACCATACCACAGAATAGGAAACCAGCAGTATCACTCGGTATATTTACAAACAGAATGGAGAACATCCGCTTGTCTGGAGTTGGTTAAGCAAGCTTCTACCACGTTTCCTTAGGTTCAATTTCTAGAAGTACAATTACTGGGTCAAAGCATAAACAATTTTAAGATTCTTGAGATTTAGGATCTTAATTATAGGTATAATACACCAAGAACATATAAATGCAATTTATTCTTACACTTGATCTAGACTTGAATTTTATTAGCTCAAATACAATTTACTTTATCAATTTCAGGAGTCCTATTCCATCTGTAATAAAATCTGAAATAAGAATATGTATTTATACAAATGTATAATGTGGCTATCCCTAAGTTTAAATGCTTTTTATATATACCTAGCTATAGGCAATTAAAAAAGTTTAAAAGTATACAAAGCCCAGTATAAAAGCAATGCACTGTACGTTTTTCTTTCTTCTGCAGTGTTATATAATTTTTTCTGATTTAAAAAAATCACATAATACATTTTAAAACATAACACTTTATAGGTTCAATGTAGGTTCATCAATTGTAATAAGTGTACCACTCTGGTGTGGGATATTAATAAGGGCAGGGGCAATGCATGTGTTGGGGCAGGAGGTATATGAGAAATCTCTGTACCTTCCACTCTACTTTGCTGTGAACCTAAAACTGCAAAGTCTATTAAAAAAGTGATAACACATTTTAAAATATAACATTTTAATTTAATCACTGAATAATTTCACTTACAATAAAAACTATAGTGACCATGTTAGAACATTTAGAACTCTTTATTGATTAAAAAAATTTTTTAATTGTGGTAAAATACATATAAAATTTACCATCTCAACAATTTTTAAGTATACAGTTCAGTACTGTTAAGTATATTCACATTGTTGTGCAACCAATCTCCACAACTTTTTCACCTTGTAACACTAAAACTCTACCTATTAAACAACTCATTTCCTCATGTCCCAAGCCCTGGCAAGAATTTCATTCTACTTTCTGTTTCTATGAATTTGATTACTCTAGATTCCACCAGATGTACATGGAATCATACAGTAGTTGTCTTTTTGTCACTGGCTTATTTCACTTACCGTAATGTCCTCAAGGTTCGTTAGTGTTGTCACATGTGTCAGAATTTCCCTCCTTTTAAAGGCTGAATAATATTCCACTGCATGTATATATGATATTTTGTTTATCCATTCATCTGTAGATTACCACTTGGGTTGCTTCCACCTTTTGGCTACAACGAATAATGCTGCTACAAACATGAGTGTACAAATATCTCTTTGAGATCTTGCTTTCAGTTCTTTTGGGTATATACCCAAAGTGGAATTGCTAGATCATAGAGTAATTCTATTTTTAATTATTTGAGGAACTGTCATACTGTTTTCCATAGTGGCTGCACCATTTTACATTCCCACAAACTGTGTACAAGGGCATCAATTTCTCCACAACCTTGCCAACAACTGTTATTGCTTTTTTTTTTTGATAGTAGCCATCCTGATGGTTGTGAGGTAATATCTCATTGTGCTTTTGATTTGCATTTCCCTAACAATTAGTGATGTTGAGCATCTTTTCACATGCTTGTAGGCCATGTGTATATCTTCTTTGGAGAAATGTCTATCTAAGTCCGTTGCCCATTTTATAATCAAGTTATTTGGGATTTTATTATTGTGGAATTTAGGAGTTCTTTATGTATTCTGGATATTAACCCCTTATCAGATATATGATTTTCAAATATTTTCTCCTATCCTGTAGGCTGCCTTTTCACTCCTTTGATGTGCAGAAGCTTTTAATTTTGCTGTAGTCCAATTTATATATTTTTTACTTTTCAGTGCTTTTGGTGTCATATCCGAGAAATCATCACCAAATCCAATGTCATGGAGCTTTTCCTGTAAGATTTCTTCTAAGAAAATATAGTTTTAGGTCTTATGTTTAGGTCTTTGATCCATTTCGAGTTAATTTTTGTATACGGTGTAAAGTAAGGTCCAACTTCATTCTTCTGTATGTGATACCCAGATTTCCCAACATCATCTGTTGAAAAGACTGTCCTTTCCCCATTGAATGGTCTTGGTATCCTTGATGAAAATTACTGACTAAATAACTTTTAAATGTATGTTTGCATTTGAAATACAAGCATACTTAAAATACTATAGGATGAAAGCTGTATAGTATTATACAGAAAAAATACTTTTTCATATGGGAGAGTAGAAAAGGAGTACAAGAAAGAAAATATTTTAATTGTAAAAGTTTTCCTTTAAAAATATAAAAGTCGGGCCGGCCCCGTGGCTTAGCGGTTAAGTGCGCGCGCTCTGCTGCTGGCGGCCTGGGTTCGGATCCTGGGCGCGCACCGACGTACCGCTTCTCCCGCCATGCTGAGGCCACGCCCCACATACAGCAACTAGAAGGATGTGCAGCTGTGACATACAACTATCTACTGGGGCTTTGGGGGAAAAATAAATAAATAAATAAAATTAAAATCCGAAGACCTGGTTTGAGTCCCATCTCCCCTCTGCCTAAAGGAATGACATGGAGCAAGCCAGTTAACTGTATATTAGAAAAAAAAAAAAATATATATATATATAAAAGTTGATAAACACTTAAATATAAGGTTAATCACTAATAAGTTTCAAATAATTAAAAATACATCTGATTCATTCTTGCTTTACTTTCACTGAAGGATTTCCAAGACTTAATACCAACTTCTGATCTCTATTTTAACTCTGTGTACATTCTGTTAATATTTTGTATCAAAAAAACAAAAGAAAATTTCTTATCATTGATAATACTGACACTGTCTTTCTTCTTTTTATACTAAATAAAGCAAATTAGTTTTTCTTGTATATTTTTTCCTTTTATACATTTTATTCAGTCTTATTCTAAAATGTTTTATAAAAGGGATCTCATAATCATCTTACTCCCTACCAAAAGTATGCGATTATGAATTGAACAAATTAATTTACATTTTAAGATTCTTTTAAAGTGTTCCTAAGTCTTATGTCACACTCTATTTTTACCATTTCTCTCTTTAATTACCAAGAAAACTGATCACAGGATGATCTCTCCCCACCCTCATGGCTTATAATTTTAAAAACAGGGAGAGAAAATGGATATGGTGGCATAATCTGTCCTGGGACAGCTTTAATAATCAACTCTGCCAGGCTAAACTGTTAGATATTTCACAAAGAAGTATAACACAATTATACTCAATAAAGGAACACAGTCCATGCTGTAATATCTAATTTAAATGGAGTTAGAAATTTGTTAGCTTCCCCCAGTCTACTCTTACGCCTGCCTAAGTTGGCTTCTCCCTAATATACACTCTGCAATGGAAATCGGAAGCATTCTTCCCCTATTGCAAAGTACCAGGTAAAACCAAAAAAGATACTTTCTTCAAGTTTGCTTTCTTTCTGGCTCACATTTTTGGGGAGGGTTAGAAAAATTAAATATTTTGGCCTAAAAGCCTTCCTTCCAAATCCTGAATGCTCCTAAACTGCATGTAAAAAAAAAGTAAACAAATGTTAAAAATATATTTAAGTGGGAGCAAGAGTATCAACAGAAATTTAAAGGGAGCACATGGCTAAACCACAACCCACAGGAAGTTGGCTACATGGTTACCCATTACTAGTAAGTATTTTACTAGTTGTAAAATGTTGTCAAGGCTTAAAGTATGTGGAAAAAATACACTTCAATTTAAAAAAAAAAAACTTTAAAAATAGGAATTACAATATCAAGCATGTAATAGCAAATAATTTTGCTTTTGATAAACTTCATTAACTATATCATTCCTGTAAGAAAATGTCTGATTTACGGCAGGCACTCACTAAATTGTGCTGGACCAGGCCCTACTCTGTTTTTGTATCTGGTTTGGGATAGTTTTAAACCTTAAGATCTAACATAATTTGAAGAGACTGCCTGGGTTTGAATCCTGGCTCTGTCACTTATTGTGTAACTTTGGGCTAATTACTTAACCTCTCTGTACCTTAGTTTTCCCCATACATAAACAAAAAACCAAATCAAATGAAAACAAAAATGGTTAGTTATAGTAGGTTCCTAAATCATAAAAGAAAAAATTGGTAAAATGGACTTCATCAAAATTCAAAACTTTTGTTCCTTGAAAGACCAATTAAGAAAATGAAAAGGCAAGTCAGAGACTGGGAGAACATACTTGCAAAATACATCTCTGATAAAGTGCTTGTCTTGTTGAGTACAATTCAATAAAAAGATAACTAATTTTTTTAAATGGGCAAAAGATTTGAACAGATACATCACAAAAGAAAATACACAAAATGTCCACTAAGCACAAGAAAAGATACCCTCAACATCACTAGTTATCAGGAAAATGCAAAGGAAAACCGAAATGAGATACTGTCTCACACCCATTAGAATGGCTAAAGTTAAAAAGACTGACAATACTAGGGGTTGGCAAGGATGTGAAAAACTTAAACTCTCATGTATTGCTGGTGAGAATGCAAAACGGTTCAGCTACTTTGAAAACAGCGCAGCAGTATCTTATAAAGTTAAACATACACTTACTGTATTACCAGCAAGTCCACTCCTAGGTATTTACCCAAAATAAATGAAAACATATCCACACAAAGACATGTATGTGAATGTTCATAACGTTATTCATAATAGCCCCAAACTAGAAACAACCTCAATGTCCAATTTTTGAATGGATGAACAAATTGTGGTATTTCCACACTGTGAAATACTACTTGGCAATTCAACATGCATGAATCTCAAAATCATTATGCTAAGTGGAAGAAGTCAAATATCAAAGATGACACATGATTCCATTTATATGAAATTCTGGAAAAGGCAAAACTATAGTAACAGAAACCAGATTAGTGACTGCGTGGGGCCCAGTGTCCAGGAAGGACAGTGACTGTAAAAGGACATAAGAAAACATTTTAGGATGAGGAAACTGTTCTATATTTTAATTGTGGTGGTGGTTATACAACTATTACCAAAATTCATCAAGCTATACCCTTTAAAGGGTGTATTTTATTATATGTAAATAACACCTCAGTAAAAAAAACTCAGGGAGTCTTAGACACAAATGTTAATGTGACTAACTGTCCCCTAAACTATACTAAATAAGTTGTACAATCTAAAAGATAATAGCATTGGTGTAAGAATTAAATCAGATAATGCACATAAGGCCCTTTGCCTGTCACTGCAAGTACTTAAAAAGTATTAGCTATTAGTCTTTCAACATATGTTTTCCCCCCCTTACCCTAATATGCTAATGACTGAGTAAATTAACAGGTATTTTTACTAATGATCATGAGTCACCATGCAACTAATAAGGTTATTTTAATTAATTAATTAATTTATTTATTTTTTGGTGAGGAGGACTGGCCCTGAGCATCATCCACTGCCAATCTTCCTCTTTTTGTTTGAGGAAGCAAAAAGCACCTGTGCCAATCTTCCTCTATTTCGTATGTGGGACACCACCACAGCATGGCTTGATGAACAGTGTGTAGGTCTGCATACCTGGGATCTGAACCTGTGAACCCCTGGCCGCCAAAGCAGAACACGGGAACTTAACCACTACACCACCGGGCAGGCCCTAATAAGGTTATTTTAATGCTAAAGGCAGATCGTTGGTATTTACTTCATTATGGTTTAATGTCAATAGTAAGAGGGACGTATAGGTATGTGAAGATTCCCAAATGACTGGTTTGTTTGTTTCTCTCACTTCTCAAATCTGGGGGAAGAATATAATTGGTAGGATTTTTAGCTTCATAATTCCCAGCCATGTTAGTCACATAGCAAGTCACAAAAACAACTTTAATGAAGTAGCCTTCTATCAGAAATCACCAGACCCTTATAGGGGTAGGTGGGGAAGGGGTGAAGCTTTAGTGCTCTTGGATTTACTTATAAGAACAGAGGTAGAAATAATTCTTTCATCCCCCAAATCTATCCCTTCCCAATTTTAGTGATAATACATTTGCTGGAGGGAGCGAAGGGAAAAGAACAAGATTCCTATTACGGAAGTATATTTGAAAATTCTGAGTCATTCTTATTTCAACTTTTTAAAAAATGGGTTATGAACACAATTCTAGGAATTCAGAACATGTAATAAAGATTTAGTTAAGAAAACCCAAGGAAAGAAACAATAATCTCTTCATTCTAATTTCCGTAACATATTCTGTAGTGGTAATAATCAGTTGTCTTACATTGACTCAGTTTTTGTCTTTCCAGACTTCCTGGGTTAACCTCTAAAAAAGACGGTTAAGCATTGTTTCAAAAGGTTTGCATAAAGGCACAGTAAATACAGGGAGTTAGGACCCAAAATGCCATAATACAGTCTTGCCATTCCATTACAAAGCCAGCCAATAATCCTAATACAGTAACAACAACAGTAATAAACATTCGCGTGCTTACTATATGTTAGGCTGAGTGCGAAGCAATGGTGTGCAAGCTTATTTAATCCGCAACATACAATAGTATATACTATTATTATCATCACTTTACAGAGGAAGTAAGGCACAGAGTTTAAAAGATGGTACAGAAGAAGACATACAAATGGCCACCAGGTACATGAAAAGATGCTCAATATCACTAAACATAAAGGAAATGCAAATCAACATCACAATGAGATATCACCTCATACCTGTTAGAATGACTACTATCAAAAAGACAGGAGACAACAAGTGTTGGTGAGGATGTGGAGAAAAAGGAACCCTTGTGCACTGTTAGTGGGAATGAAAATTGGGACAGCCACTATGGAAAATAGCATGGAGGTTCCTCAAAAAATTAAAAATACAACTAGCATTTGATCCAGCAATTCCACTTCCAGGGATTTATCCAAAGAAAACGAAAACACTAACTCGAAAAGATATCTGTATTCCCATGTTCACTGAAGCATTATTTACAATAGACAAGATATGGAAGCAACCTAAGTGTCCACTGACAGATGAATGGACAAAGACATATACATACACACACAAAATGATATATTATTCAGCCATAAAAAAAAGAATGAGGGGCCGGCCAGGTGCCGTAATGGTTAAGTGCATGTGCTCCACGGTGGTGGCCCAGGGTTCGCAGGTTCGGATCCCAGGTGTGGACTGACACACCGCTTGACAAGTCATGCTGTGACAGCGTCCCATATAAAGTACAGGAAGATGGGCACGGATGTTAGCCCAGGGCCAGTCTTCCTCAGCAAAAAGAGGAGGATTGGCATCGGATGTTAGCTCAGGGCTAATCTTCCTTACCAAAAAAAAAGGAAAAAAAAAAGAATGAAATTTTGTCATTTATGACAACATGGATGGACCTTGAGGGCATTACGCTAAGTGAAATAAGTCAGACAGAGAAAAACAAATACCATATGATCTTACTTATATGTGGAATTGGGAGACAAAAAAAAACACACAAGCTCACAGATATAGAGAACAGATTGATGGCTGCCAGAGGTAGGGGGTAGAGGATGGGCAAAATGAGTGAAGGTAGTCAAAAGGTAACAAACTTCCAGTTACAAATGAGTCATGGGGATATCATGTACAACTATTATAGCTAATAATACTGTATTACTGCATTGAATAAATATTCAAATAATATTTGAAATTTGCTGAGAGTAGATCTTAAAAGTTCTCATCACAAGAAAAAAAATTCCATTAATGATGTATGGTGATACATGTTAACTCAACTTATTGAGCTGATCATTTCACAATATATACAAATATCAAATCATTACATTGTACATTTGAAACTAATATAATGTTGTATGTCAATTATACTTCAAAAAAAAAGATAGTACAGAAAGAGCAAAGACACATATACAAACAATGTATAGGTATAGTTCAAATTTATATACATACATATAAGGTATGTGTATTTTTAATGCAATTTTTATAGATAAGCTCTCACAATTCTATTTTAAATACTGAAGTCATAATGGAATCCCAAAATTAGTGTGACTTTCCATTGAAATATTTCTATTTATTCTCTTGGGGAAGGTACAATATAAGGAATCGAGAGAGTTCAATGTACACTATTTGTACTACTGTCTATTTATATTATTTTTGTTTTCTTTTTTTTTTGCTGAGGAAGAGTTGCCCTAAGCTAACATCTGTGACAATCTTCTTCTATTTTGTATGTGGGTCGCCAGCACAGCATGGCTGACGAGTGGTGTAGGTCCGCGCTTGGGATCTGAACCTGCGAACCCGGGCTGCTGAAGCAGAGCGCGCCAAACTTAACCACTACGTGACAGGGCCGGCCCCTGTTTTTCCTCATTTTAATGAAGTAGCTACTGCTATAAACACATAAACATAAAACTATAAACTCCTAATCAATGTTTCTTGTGTTATAGGCAACTGAACACATTATGTTATAGAAGTTTTATCAGAGGTATATATACCGCTCTATCCTAATATTTCTAATTATCATCTTAAGAGGGCCTCTAAAGGCTCTGTCGTTGTGTTGGTTTTAGTCTTCTACAGTTTTTGTTCCTGTACTCTCTACAGTAGGTAAAAGAATGGAATCACAGACTCAGGATTAATCTTAAAGCTCTTCTATAGACGTCTCCTTTTTATAGGAGCAGGGAAGGTTAGGTGGCTTACTCATGTTAACGTGCTGCAGGGAAGGGCAAAGACAGGAACCCTGGCTTCCTAACACCAGCTGGATGCTCTCTCCATGAGACCATGTTGTCTCTAGATAGGTGTGTCACAGGTTCCAAGTCAACTGAAAGTTGCCTCTTTTTCTCTCTGCTCAATATTCTGGGAAACATGAAAGACTCATTCACCATTTTACTGAGAAATCCAGGTAAAGAAGGTTGCAGTATAAATTCTCAGCAATTCTTTTTTTTTTTTTGGTGCGGAAGATCAGCCCTGAGCTAACATCCATGCCAATCCTCCTTTTTCTTGCTGAGGAAGACTGGCCCTGGGCTAACATCTGTGCCTGTCTTCCTCTACTTTATATGAGATGCCGCCACAGCGTGGCCTGACAAGTGGTGCTTCCTGACACCCGGGATCCAAACCCGGGCCACCAGCAGCGGAGCGCGTGCACTTAACTGCTACACCATGGGGCCGGCCCCCAGCAATTCTTAAATCTACTTGCAAAGATAACTGTTGAGAGAAGATCTGTTATCTTAACTCTATCTTCTTCAAGACAGAAATTCAAAGGGTAGAGTAAGAATTTGGGGAGCAGTGGGAACGAAGAGGTCTGACGAGGCTATTTACATTGAGGTCATCTAAATGAAATAATGATGCCATAGCCACGCTGGTGGCCCTAGAGGTTCACATCCCGAAATCAACAAAAACGAAAAAAATTCTGCATTAACTGTCATCATTAGCTGCTACATCAAGAAAAAGAATCTGTATTTGATTTTGATTGCTACCTTATTGAAACACAAGATTCATCTCACATGAGCCTTTAACCCACTAAGGACCCAAAGGGGCCCGGAGCAGTGGCACAGCCAGCACTAGAGCTTGAAGAGACTACAGCTGGACAGGAAGCAGAAGTCGCCATGACACACAAATGCCTATGAGGACCAAGGAGGGTGGAGTGGCAGAGAGGCAGGAGTCTACTCTTCAGCTCCTCACTTGCTGTTTCCTTCCCCAGATCCATGCTTAGTTAACAATTCAACTAAGGTGTAGAGTCAGAAAAAGAAAGGAATTAAAATCAACACTGAGCCATGGTGGTGGACGGGGGGATTACCCCTTTTCTCCTACACTTAATCTGGGAACAAACTAGAAGTCTGTTATATCTGTGGCAGAACAGAATAAAAAGACATTGTAATACAGCCACTAACTTCCAATAAGTCACATGGTCCACAAAGTACAATTTGATATATGGGCTATTATTCTTCTTACAAAATTAAAAAAACAAGAATACTAAATTAACTGAAGACATTTAAAAGCATTTGAAAAGACATTAGTAAAAATCACATTTAACACTTGAAAATAGTAGTTCTCAACCTTTTTTCCTCAAGACTCCTTTACACTTAAAAATTGAGCTTCTGTTTATATGACATATCTACTGATATTTACCATATTAAAAATAAAAAATTGTTGTTTACCAATTCATTTAAAAATAACAATAACCTCATTATATGTTAACATAAATAATTTATTTTTATGAAAAATAACTATATTTTCCAAAACAAAAAAAACTTAGTGAGAAGAGTGGCACTGTTTTATAATTTTACAAATGTAAAATGTGTCGGACTTAATAAAAGACAACTGGATTCTCACACTTACTTTTGCATTCATCTACTGCAATTTTGGTTGAAATATATGGAAAAAATCCAAACCCACAAAGATAGATAGTTGAAGAAGGTAGGAGTACTTTAATAGCCTTTTCAGATAACTGTGAATATAATCACCTGATACCACATCAAAACTGGACGAGTGGTAGTTTCACAAAAGTTAGTTGCAATGTGGAATCTGAAGGCATATCAATGAACATTTCATGTTGTATTACACTAAAATCCACTGGGCTAGCTTGCACATTGAATGGATCTTCTACTCATGCATGATTTTGTAACATCACACCTTGGTCATCGAGAAAATATTGATTCGCTGAATTATACAGCTCCTCTGAATATTAACACATTTCGTTGTATAATATTTTAAAAATCATATCTATTAATACCCATTGATCTCATCAGAAGTCTTTTAAGTTTGGGAAAGCTGTCACGCTCACAGTGGCAGATACAAATTTTCCAAAACTGTAATTTTCACTTGAAAACTCAATGGCAACAAATATTGTCAGTTGTTTTCCTTGAAGTGACAGGCTCACTTCATTTTCAAGAAAATATCTGCCAAATACTGAATAACCAAGCCTGAAGAATCATAGTTTGCCCTTTCAAATAAAAACGGTGTTTCATAAACAAAATGCAGCTAGTTTAGCTCTCAACTAAAACAAGTACATAAGTGCTTTTCCTTGAGACAACCACTGTACTTGGATATGCAGAAGAGCTTAATGTGTGCTCCCCCTTTCTGTCACAAAAATACCAAAACAATGTGAAACTGAAGGATTACGATTTAATAAAATTAATTTTTTTACACTTTATCAAGGACATTCTTAAGTGAAGCTGGCTTTCCTTTTTTTTTTCTCATTTAAACAATGAATGAGGACAATGAAACATACATGGCTATCGGTATGTATAGTTTGGTGCCACCATCCAGATTCGTGCTAAGGCACCAGCAGTTTTTACCACTGCAGCTTTTGTACCATCAGTGCAAATGCCAACATGGGAAAAAGGTAAATAACATCTTAGTATTATTATGAAAATAATTTTGACATTACGGACTCCTTAAAAGGATCTTAGGGAGCCCCAGGGATCCACGGACCATACTTTCAGAACTACTGCTCTAAAATACCTTTACTTTTGGCAAGGATAGGACCCACTAGCTCCTATATAATACAAATAGCAATAAATATAAGTAAAACACATCTAAAAAAAATACCTTCTTACCTTTGCCAAGACTAAAGACAAATGGTTCATTTCTATCATGACTGGAATCAAACTTCTTTCCATTTGACAATTTTCCTTTATAATGGACATAAACTTTGTCTCCAATCATCGGTGTTTCCTCACTATTTCCCAATCTTTTGACAATCTAGAAAAGACAAACATCAAGAAAAAGGAGGTGGAACTTTTTCCTTCTAATCAGAGAATAAAAAGGTCACACAAGTCCATTTCACATCACCCAGGCAGATTTGCAAATAATTATCTGTCCTTTCTAAAGGTTTCCCTCTAATTTCTCTCAATAACACTCACTCTTTCAATTTCTCTCTTTCTAACACTCACTGTTAGAAAATTGTCCTATATTACTCTAAATCTTTAGTGCTATATTTAATTTTATTGTTGATCACACTTTTCCCTCAAAATAATTAATCAAGAGATCCTGCTTCACTGGTTTAATGCCCCACAATTTGACACTAAAATCTCTCAAAACACAAAGCTAGTCCATATACCAACTGAAACCAAAAAGATTAGTGGACTTCAAAGAACATTCAAAAGGAGGTCTAAAGCGAAGTTTCAAAGGTGAGATTTTATTTGCTTCCCTCCTTTGTTAAAAACACTAGCTTTTGGTTAGATTCCACTAGACTGGTTTAATTCCAAAAAACCCAATTTCTTGGTATAACAGGTTACATTTCCTATTATTTGAAGAATATTCAATGTGTAAAAAAAACAGTATCACTGCACAGTTTCATATGATGCCGAATAACTTGTTTTCTAGTAAAGGAAATGCCAAAAAGCTCCAAGCTGAAAAATATTTAGCTATCATAAAATCCAGTATATTTATTTTGTTCTTGGCAGAGCAAGCCACTAATGCAGTTGGTCAGTTCTGGGAAAAGAAAATCAAATCCAGGCATGTGGTGGTATAATTTATTCTGTCAATCACCTCTGCCAAACTAATCATTTTTAGTGGATAGCAGAGGATAGTAGTAGCTAATGTCCAATGAACATCTTTTTTGGGGAAGGGTCTGAAATTTTTATCTAAAGAATTCAATTATTTGCTCCTAAATTCTTCTTTGAGATGTGTCCTCCTGCCCCATCTTCATATCACCACCCAAACGCTTAGATGAACTTAGATTCTACAACTTTCTTAGCTCAAAAGCCCAGACACTCGTTAAAGAAAAAGAATCATTATTGCAACTCCATCAAAAAACTGTCAGAAGTAATTAATGAATTCAGTAAAGTTGCATGATATAAAGTCAACATACAGAAATCAGTTGCGTGTCTATACACTAACAACAAAATATCTGAAAAAGAAATAAATAATCCCAGAAATGCAAACCAAAACCACAAAGAGATATTACCTCACACCTGTCAGAATGGCTATTATCAAAAAGACAAGAGATAACAAGTGTCTCGACAAGGATGTAGGGAAAAGGGAACCCTTGGGTACTGTTGGTAGATATGTAAATTGGTGCAGCCACTATGGAAAACAGAACAGAGGTTCCTCAAAAATTAAAAATAGAACTACCATATGATCCAGCAATTCTACTGCTGGATATTTATCCAAAGGAAACAAAAACAGTAACTTGAAAAGATACATGCACCCCCACGTTCACTGCAGCATTATTTACAACAGCCAAGATATGGAAACAACCTAAGTGTACACTGATAGACGAATGGATAAAGAAAATGTGGTGTGTGTGTGTGTATGTATACATATAATGGAATGTTATTCATCCATAAAAAAGAATGATATCTTGTCATTTGCGATAAATGGATGCACCATGAGGGCATTATGCTAAGTAAAAGAAGTCAGACAGAGAAAGACAAATACCGTATGATCTCACTTATATGTGGAATCTAAAAAGAAAAAACAAAAAAACACACCCAAAAACTAAGCTCACAGATACAGAGAACAGACTGGTGGTTGTCAGAGGCTAGAGTGGGGAGGGTAAAAGAGGTAAAGGGGGTCAAAAGGTACAAACTTCCAGTTATAAAACAAATAAGTCATGGGGATGTAATGTACAGCATGGTGACTACAGTTAATAGTACTGTATTGCATATTTCAAAGTTGCTAAGAGAGTAAATCTAAAAGTTCTCATCACAAAAAAAGAATTTTTGTAACTATGTATGGTGACAGAGGTTAACTAGACTTATTGTAGCTAACATTTTGCAATAGATACAAATATCGAATCATTATGTTGTACACCTGAAACTAATATAATGTTATAGGTCAATTATACCTCCACAAAAAAAAAAGAAAAGAAAAAGAAAACAATCCCATTCACAACAGCATCAAAAACAATAAAATAGGCATAAATTTAACGAAGGAGGTGGAAGATCTGTACACCGAAAACTATAAGATTTTGATGAAAGAAATTGAAGAAGACACAAATAAATGGAAGATATCCTATATTCATGAATCAGAAAAATTAATATTAAAATGTTCATACTGGGAGCCGGCCCAGTGGCGTAGTGGTTAAATTAAGTTTGTGCGCTCCGCCACGGTGGCCCAGGGTTCGTAGGTTTGGGTCCCAGGCGCAGATCTACACACCACTCATCAAGCCATGCTGTGGCAGCATCCCATATACAAAATAATAGAGCAAGATTGGCACAGATGTTAGCTCATGGACAATCTTCCTCAACCAAAAAGAGGAAGACTGGCAACAGATGTTAGCTCAGGGCCAATCTTCCTCACAAAAAAAAATTTTTTAAGAAGTTCATACTACCGAAAGACATCTATAGATTCAATGCAGTCCTGTATCAAAATTCCAATAGCATTTTTCACAGAAATAGAAAAAGCAATCCTAAAATTCATATGGAACAACAAAAGACCCAAAACAGCCACGGCAATCCTGAGAAAAAACAAAGCTGGGGGAATCACACTTCCTGATTTCAAACTATATTACAAAGCAACAGTAATCAAAACAGGATGGTATTGCCATAAAAACAGGCACACAGACCAATGGAATAGAATCAAGAGCCCAGAAATAAACTCTAGCATATACAGTCATCTAATATTTGACAAGGGAGCCAAGAATACTCAATGAGGAAAGAAAAGTCTCTTCAATAAACAGTGCTGGGAAAACTGGATGATCACATGCAGAAGAATGAAATTGGACCCCTAGCTTACACTACTCACAAAAATTAACTCAAAATGGATTATAGGCTTAAACATCAGACCCAAAACTGTAAAACTCCTAGAAGAAAACAGGGAAAAAGCTCTAGACATTGGTCTTGGCAATGATTTTTTGGATATAACACCGAAAGCACAAACAACAAAATAAAAAATAAACAAGTAGGACTACCTCAAACTAAAAGGCTTCTGCACAGAAAAACAAACAACAAAATGAAAAGGCAACCTATGAAATGAGAGAACACATTTGCAAACTATTTATCTGATAAGGGGTTAATGTCCAAAATATATGAGGAACTCATACAATTCAATATTACAAAAACAAACAACCTGATTAAAAAACCGGCAGAGGAAATGAATAGACACTTTCAAAAGAAGACATACAAATGGCCAAGAGATACATGAAAAGATGCTCACCATCCCTAATCATCAGGCAAATACAAATCAAAACCACAATGAGATATTTCCTCATGCCTGTTAGGATGGTTATTATCAAAAAGACAAGAGATAAGTGTTGGTGAGGATGTTGGTAAGGATATGGAGAAAAGAGAACACTTGTGCACTATTAGTGGGAATGTAAATTGGGACAGCCACTAAGGAAAACAGTATGGAGGTTCCTCAAAAAATTAAAAATAGAACTACCATATGATCTAGCAATCCCACTTCTGGGTATAAATCCAAAGGAAACAAAATCACTATCTCAAAGAGGTATCTGTACTCCCATGTTCATTGTAGCATTATTCACAACAGCCAAGCTATGGAAGCAACCCAAGTGTCCATCTATGGATGAATGGAGAAAGAAGATGTGGTATATATATACAATAGAATATTTTTCAGCCATGAGAAAGAAGGAAATTGTGCCATTAGTGACAACATGGATGGACCTTGAGGGCATTATGCTAAGCGAAATAAGCCAAACAAAGATAGACAAATACTGTATGATATCACTTACATGTGGAATCTAAAAAAGCTGAACTGACAGAAACAGAGAGTACACTGGTGGTTGCCAGAGACTTGGGAGTAGGGGAAATGGGGAAATATCGGTCAAAGGGTACAAACTTCTATGAACAAATTCTGGAGAGCAAATGCACAGCATGGTGACTATAGTTAACAACATTGTATTATATTCTTGAAAGTTGCTAAGAGAGTATATCTTAAATGTTCTCATCACAAAAAAGAAATGGTAATTATGTGAAGTGATGCAAGTGTTAACTAACCCTACTGCGGGAATCATTTCAAAACATAGAAGTGTATTAAATCATCATGTTGCACACCATAAACTTACATAATGTTATATATCAATTATATCTCAATAAAGCTGGAAAAAAATTATAATAAAAAAATTAAAGTAAGAGCTACTTCAAAAAAAAATCATTACTGCCCTTCTAGGACTTCAAAAGGAAAAAAAGTTTCAAAAAATTAATCTAAAAGAAATCACATGATATTCTAAAAGTGCTCTGTTCCACTGGTCTGTGTGCCTGATTTAGGGCAGTTTATTCACTTATAAACTCAAAGAATCAAGAGCTGCTCTGATTGTCTCACAAGACCACTGTTAGATACAAATAAATAAAACATGTAAAAATGATTAACTGCAGAGGGAAAAAAATATAAAGTGTTTTAACAAGGAGGAAAACTAATTCAAAAGTAAGATATATTCTCTAATGAAACCTCAAAAAATATCTTCACTGCACACAGGAACACTATTTGTATGTGAAAACAAATCCTTTTAAATTTTGCAAGTTAGCTTTTCTTTTTCCTTAAAAAGTCTTTTGAATTATCATCAGCTAGTTTTAATATACTTAAATATTATATTAAAATAATAACCCATTTACACAGTCTGAGAATAGGGAGACACAGCCTTTTGGAGTCAGATATAACTTGGACCTGAACCCCAGGTCTGCATTTACTAAGACATATCTATCGGGAAAGTTAATTTTTCTAGCTGTGCTTCAGTATCACCATCTATAATCTGGGATTAAAATAAACCTCAAGTTATGAAGATGAAATCGGAATTTAGCTGTGGTGTTTGGCACTTAGTAAGCCTCCATGAATATTATTCACCTCCACCTCCAGTCAAAAAAAAAAAAAGATTTTTATAAACAGTCTTTCCAGATAGCAAATTTCCCTACATGCCACTATCCTTGCCTCACCTTTAATACTCCTCTATCTTTTCTGGAGGTGATATCCTCTCCCCGTTCAGCAACAGCTGCTGCTGGGCTTCCTCCACTGTTCTTGGCACCTTCGTCAGTAGTCATTGTCTTTTATCAGTAGAAACCTGCTGAGAAGAAACATATTTTAGCTAGGAGAAATACCACTTCTTTATGCATCTTAAAATTCTCCTAGGAACTGAGCTTTATCTGACCTAAGATTTACTTAGGGCAAATAAGGTTAGACACTAAAAATGAAAACAAAAGCATTTGCTATGATCATGTATTGATGCCACGAGGCATGTAAATAAAACATCATCCAACTCTTTAATTTCCCACCCAGCTCTGATCCCAAATTAGGGAGTAGTACAAGTCAGGTTTGGTAGTGATTATATTCCTTAACATGATTACACATTGAGAAGTAGTCCTTTCAGAACTCTGAAAACGTCCTTTTCCTGTAGCCATATTCTTGACAGAGAATTAAGAACTTATCAGGTGATCTGACAAAAGAAATGACAATATATCATAGTGAAAACCAGGATAGGCTCTGGAAGCTAACAGACCCCACTCTGAGTCCTAGCTCCAACAAAATCTGTTTGACATTTGCAAACTTACTTCACCTAGCTGAGCCTCAGTTTCATGTCTATAAAATGGACGTAGTACACTGTTCATAAAGTTACTGTGAGGCATTAATGAAATAATGTACGTTAAGAGATTAGCACAGAGTCATAATTTAAAGATATAAGCACTTATCATGATTATTTTTGGGTCTTCTACATGGCCACATTTTTCATTTCCTGCTCAAAATCCCTCCAGAATGAGGTTCTTCTCTAGCACGGCATTCAAGGCCCTTCACAATCTGATCCTAACCTCTTTGAGGTCTAGCTTCTACTACTTTCTTTCATGCAGCTCATGCTCTAGCCAAACCAGACCAATTCCTCTCCCATAACAAGCCCTGTGCTTTCCCATCTCCATGCTTTTGGCCACTCTTCCTCTTCTTCCCCAAATACTCCTCCCCCTCAAATGCCACCTCCATCATACCAACCTTGACTTTATACTTGGAGGTTGTCTGCCCTTTTCTGTACTTCCTTAGCTCTTCCTTTGATTTGTTGTCTATAACATATTTATAAGAAGACACATTTGCTGGATTTAACAGATCCTTGGGAGCAAGGGCCATGCGTTGTTCATATTTAGATTCCCTAGAACGCCCCTACCTTTTAGACTTGTGAAACAGAAAGCACAAGGAACTTGGAGCTCCTCACAAGCTGTTTGATGTTGTCTATTTTAACTTCTCTAAGCCTTTTCTCCTTACCCGTGTAATTATTTTTTTTTTAATTTTTTAAAAAATTTATTTATTTCCTCCAAAGCCCCAGTAGATAGCTGTATGTCACAGCTGCACATCCTTCCAGTTGCTGCATGTGGGACGCGGCCTCAGCATGGCTGGAGAAGCGGTGCGTCGGTGCGCGCCCGGGATCCGAACCCGGGCCACCAGCAGCGGAGTGCGCGCACTTAACCGCTAAGCCACGGGGCCGGCCCTACCCACGTAATTAGAATAAAAATAATATCTACTTTCACAGAGTGATCTTCTAGATTAAATGGTATAATGTTTATTTAAAAAGTATCCTATTCCAATGTTAGCTCTTATTATCGGTCACCCAACTGACACTTTTTCATGCAAGGCAAACCAACGTTACAACAGGCTAATCAACAGACAAAACAGAACACACCTCACTGGCCACTGCCATGATTAATTCCACACTGCTCTCCTGGTTGTGCAGGGAAAGTCAAGGATCAATCTCTTCTACAGCTGTTCCACATTGGGCTAATAATGGACATAGCGCTCCCTAAAGTCACCTGCTGGACTCTCCTGTCTATACTTGTGAAAAATGTCTTAGTGATGCAACTGATAATTAGACAACTAAAACATATTGCAGTGTTTTAATTCATTTCCAACTGACCTAAATTTACTTCAGTGTCAGCAAAGACACAAATCAAATTTTGCCTAAAAATCTTCAAAAAGAACACCAAAAACCAGGGGCTAAGCCTAAGCCTCTTTGCTTTATTTTCTAGTACAGTTTATACCAAACAGAAAGACCCAAATGCTTGGCTCAGGATAAGAGAAAGGCCAGAACAGAGCATTCTCAAACAAACAACAAAAATTAAGTACCTAGTTGTATGTGATGCTGAGATAGGTAATTAGGAAAGTAAGATAACAGGGTTGGTTCCCCGCTTCTAGTAACCTACCACTCACACGTCTCTGAAGCACAGGAACTTGTAGAAGGTACCCTCAAAAACAGGGGGGAAAAGATCTATATATTTGGGGGTCACAGACCACATCCCTGGAAAAATACATACACACATAAAAATTTCCCAGGGCTTCACAGACACACTGACATACCAGTAGACCCCTGGGGAAACCCTGGATTAAATCAATGAGCACATTAAAACCACCAGGTGAAAGGTTATTAGGGAACAGGACAGCCATACCGTCTCAAAACATGAACCTACAGACTACTTGTTATTAAAAAGGGAAAAAGGGCTTTCCAATGAAGTGATCTGACAAATATCCCCTTAACACAAGTGATCTGCATCATGACCAAACTCTGCATTATCAATAACAGACCGATACCATTGTGCCTCCTGACGTGCTGTGATGGGAAGCATACACGTGCTATTCCTACCAAAAATTTTTAACCTGAAACTAACCAAGAAGAAAAGACAAAATTAGGTTGTGGAACATTCTACAAGACAACTGGCCTAGACTCCTCCAAATGTTAAAGTTATAAAAGGCAGGAAAAAAATAAAAGAAAGACAGGGGCTGTTCCAGTTTAAAGGAGACTGAAGAGACACAACAACCAAATGTGATGTGTGATCCTTGGCTGGACCCTGGATTAGAGGGACAAAGAGTTATGAAAGTACATATTTGGAAGAATTAGAAAAATTTGGAAAACAAGCCATACACTAGATTATTATTACTGTAAAATGTTACCTTTCTGGAGTGTGATACAGTATTGTGGTTTTATGTAGAATAATATCCTCATTCTTTGGAGAGACATGCTGAAGTACTTAGGGGTGAGGGGTCATGACGTCTGCCACTTACTTTCAAATCATTTAAGACAGAGCAGGAGTGAGCACAAACACCACAAAAAAACTAAAAACAAAGCACTGAGAAAGCATGACCACAACACATCCAAAGGCAGTGCCTTTCTTTTGAATGCTCATCATTTCCGGATCAGCTAAATTTTTCAATGAAAGTATTGTCAATCAAAAAACATTTTCTTTTGGTTCTAACCCTGCCCTTTGGAAACAATGGCAATTAAAATTCAGATAAATAGGGAATTTGTATAAGTTGATTTGCTAGCTTTACAAGTCTTATTTGATAAAGGAATTTGCTTTTCATTTCTGGTTCTAACCCTTCAAGAGATGCAAGCAATCTTCCTAATCTCAGAGAATGGTTCTGAGTAGTATGGAGTCCATATGAAAAGGGGTATTATAAATAATTAAAACACAAAGATAAAAATAACAATAAAACAAACTGTTTTGAACTTTCAAAGGCAGATAAATCTGGAAGAATAAAGAAATAAACTGAACTTTCCAAGTATTTCCCTTTAATTCCAGTTACGCTATTTGGGGTATAGATTCTTGTAAGCAAACAAAACAAATTTAAAAAAACTTTTTCCTTGATCTAGTGTTACATGAAAAAAGGCAGTAAGAACAGACAACTCCTAAAAACCTATAAGACACACTGAGAAAGTTTCACTTTTTTCATAAGACAGCCTTTTCTTCTTTCCCCTATGCTAGGTTTATTCTGGATTTAAAATCACTATGTAGCTATGGATATTAATCTATGACAAAGCTTACTGTTCTGAACCGTCCAAAGGGGGGAAATTGCTACCCAGTACATCAGAGAGGGAACACACAGTTCGTTCTGTTATGGACATGCCAGATAAGCATGCCCTCTCCAAACCGCTAGTCAGCAAACACCTGAGACATAACAGAAAAATGAGACTACGCTTAAAATTTCATCAACAGCGTCCTGAAAACTTCAGTTAACATAACTAAATTGTAAGATCTCCCAAATGAGAAGTCATATTAAAGCTCTACCCACTAATTCCCCATGTATATTACTTACTATCTTGTTCTCTTTGTTAAAATATAGATACCTTGTATCAAAAAGTGCCTAACAGGCACGTTGTCAGAAAGAAGACAAAAAAATATATAGGAACTGGCTACTTTGTTAGAAGCACAGAAAATTACAGCAGCCTTCTTTGTAAGTATTACAGATGTCTGGACCATAACCGCTTTCAGCCTCCCACAACTAAAACACACAAGAAGGAAAACACAAGGAAAGAGGTATACCTAGGGCTTGTAACTGAATGTTATATAAGTGCATCTTAACTTTGAAAATATCTGTGTAAGGATGAACTGGAAAGCCCTTATTTACTTTCAGCCCCAGGCCTCTCACAAACATTCATACAGTAACACAGGAGTGTCAGGAGAAGTTATCTATTTATAGACAAGACATACATACGAGAGAGATAAATATGCACACAGAGGAAACAAGATCACATATAAAGATAGACTATAGATCTACATGAAACAGCACACTATATTTATTCATTTACTTTCCCCCAGTTAATTTCCTTCTCTACATCGGGGTAAGGAATGGGGAGATAATGAACAATACCCCTACACGTGCTCAAACATTATTTCTCCTTTAAAAAAGACACCTGTGAGAAAATATACAAATGGCCAATAAGCTCATGAAAAGATGCTCAACATCATTAGTCATAAGGGAAATGCAAATCAAAACCACAATGAGATACCACTACACACTTATTAGGATGGCTATTATCAAAAAAGGAAACCTAAGTGTTGGTGAGGACGTAGAGAAACTGAAACCCTCATGCATTGCTGGTGGGAATGTAAAATGATGTAGCCTCTGTGGAAGAGTTTGGTGTTTCCTCAAAACGTTAAACACAGAATTACCATATGATCCAGCTATTCCAGTCCTAGGTATACACCCAAAAGAAGTGAAAGCAGAGACTCAAACAGACACTTGTATACCAATGTTCGTAGCAGCATTATTCACAACAGCCGAAAGGTGGAAACAATCGAAGAGTCCATAAACAAAATATGGTGTGTTTACATACAGATTATATATTATTATTAAAATGAATACTATTCAACCATAAAAAGAGATGAAATTCTAATCCATGCTACCACCTGGATGAACCTTGAAAACATGACGCTAAATGAAATAAGCCAGACACAAAAGGACAAATGTTATACAATTCTACTTATATGAGGTACCTAGAATAGGCAAATTCATAGAGACAGAAAGTAGAACAGAGATTACCAGGGGCTGGGGGCGGTGGGGGTGGTAATAGAGAGTTGTTTAATGGGTACGGAGTTTCTGTTTGGGAACATGGAAAAGCTCTGGAGAATAGTGGTGAAAATTGCACAACAATGTGAATGCACTTACTGCCATTGCACTGGACATTTAAAAATGGTTAAAAGGGTAAATTTTATGTATATTTTAACACAATTAAGACCAAAAAAAAAAAAAAAGAAAGAAAAAAATCTGAGGCCAGAGCAGACAGAAATTAATTTAACAGAATGGTCAGCCAGACTTAACTTCTCTCTTGAATCCTCCTTCCTTCTCCTTAATTGAGGATGCCTTGCACATTCCCAGTGCACTTCCAAAGTTCTGAATCGAGCCTCCAACAGTAACTGCTGCACCAGTTCTTCAGGGACCAAAGGCTCTGCGATGTCCAGTCATGAAGACAGAAGAGAAAAGAGAATCCTAAATACAACTACCATTTTGTAGCTACAAATTATTTCCTCCTTCATTGTATCTCTTAGATACAACCAGTGCTTTGGTAAACTCACTTTTCTTCTCAGTACAAGTAATTACTGAAGAAAGCAAAGTTAATAGACCAGATTTACAATTACATCTGTCACTGATTACTTACTTGGATGAATTACCGTTCTTAAATAAGTAGGAGGCAAAGGGTTATATTAGTATTAGAGCAACAAAAAAATCTAGAAAATATTAGACCATCCAAATGTCAAAGGTTGAAAGACAGTACTAAATTATCAACTTTATCCCTCCAAGACGACACTGGAATGACAGAAAAATTTGTAAAGCTCTAAACTGAGCTAAACAAGAAAAGCTGAGATCAGGCTGAAGGAGAGAACAAAGAAGAGCAAACTGCCTTCTAAACACCAACAGCTCTTCCCAAGGAACAGCTCTTCCCAAGGGAGCCTGGGGTCAGCATCACGAACAGCGGGAGTGGGCCAGAGAGAGTAAGCAGAGAGCCACATCTGGGGAAGAGAGCAGAAGCTGTGTTTGCATCAGTCAGGCCAGGTAGGCTTCTTTCCCTCCCTAGCGCACAAGGTGGCTCCCATTTTTCCCTATGGAAGATGTAAGGATTTTCTTTATTCTGGGGTTCAGACATATCACCAGGATATATTGTGGTATTAGTCTTCTTTCCTTAATTCCTGCAGGGGCCTTGATATCCTGGTTCTTAATTGCTGAAGACAAGTCTTTGGGGGATCTCAGGGAAGTTCCTACCATTATTTCTTTTCCTTCAGTGTCTGTCCTCTGCTTCTAGAAGTCTTATTAGACAGACTTTGGACATCTTGGTTCTATCCTTCAGGTCTCTTAAACATGTTTCTAAACCTGGGATAAACATTAGGATCACCTGGGACACTTCAAAAAGCCACTGATGCCTGGACGCACTCCCAGAGAGTCTGGATTTAACTTCTGTGGTGGGGCCAGGGCATCAGTGTATTTAAAAAGCATCTCAGATGATTCTAATGTGCACACAGGGCTGAAAAACATTGGGCTTTCCTCTCGGATCCCATCTTTGTCTTTTTGCTCTATATTCTAAGAGATTTTCTTTGATGTAATTTCTAGATCACCATTTGGTTGTCAACTATGTCCATTATATCACTTAATCTGTTCAAAGGTTTTTTTTTTTTTGTGTGTGAGATCAGCCCTGTGCTAACACCTGCCAATCCTCCTCTTTTTTTTTTTTTTTTGCTGAGGAAGACTGGCCCTGGGCTAACATCCATGTCCATCTTCCTCCACTTTATATGTGAGGTTTCCACAGCATGGCTTCCCAAGCAGTGCCGTCGGTGCATGCCCGGGATCCGAACCAGCGAACCCTGGGCCACCGCAGCGGAGCGCGGGCTCTTAACTGCTTGCGCCACCGGGCCGGCCCCTCAAAGGACTTTTTAAATAATATTTTTGACTTCTGTATACTCTTTTATTATCTGACTGCTCATTTTTCTTAGCACGTTCTTATTTATTTATTTTTTTTGCGAGGAAAATCAGCCCAGAGCTAACATCCATGCCAATCTTCCTCTTTTTGCTGAGGCAGACCGGCCCTGAGCTAACATCTATTGCCAATCCTCCTCCTTTTTTTCCCTTTTTCTCTCCAAATCCCCAGTAGACAGTTGTATGTCATAGCTGCACCTCCTTCTAGTTGCTATATGTGGGATGCTGCCTCAGCATGGCCGGACAAGCGGTGTGTTGGTGCGCGCCCGGGATCCGAACCCGGGCCACCAGTAGCAGAGCGCATGCACTTAACCGCTAAGCCACGGGGCTGGCCCCCAGCACGTTCTTATTTTGTGAATGCAATTACCTCTCAAATATTTGAAGATTTTACTTAGAATAAAATAGGACATCTTCTATGAATAAGTATTTGACTAAAATTTTAGGGAAAAAAAATTGCTGATTTTGTGTATCCACTAGCATCTCCCAAGGGCACTAGGCAGTGGTAAAGGCTGAGAAAGTTAAGAACTGGAAATAAGAGAAAGGTAGCATAGTGTGAGTATAAGAGTTAAGTAGAAGGGGAATGCATAAAGATGCAAAAGTGACAGGTGAGAAGCTTGATACCTTGCACTAGGCTTCTAAAAGGGAAAAAGTGAAATGCTTTAGGTGAAAGGATAGTGGAGCACAAAGGCTTAAAAAAAGAAAATAACTAGACAGGCTTAAATACACAGGGGAAAGGAGAGGAACAAAAAAGTAATCATTCAAGAGTAGGAAGAACAGAGGCCAGCCCGGGGACGTAGAGGTTAAGTTCGGGGCACGGGGCACTCCGCTTTGGCGGCCTGGGTTGTGAGTTCGGATCCCCGGTACAGACCTACACCACTCATCAAGCCATGCTGCGGCGGTGACCCACAGACAAAATACAGGACAGAATGGCACAGATGTTAGCTCAGGGTCAATCTTCCTCAAGCAAAGAGAGGAAGATTGGTAACAGATGTTAGCTCAGGGCCGATCTCCCCCAGCAAAAAAAAAAAAAAGAGTAGGAAGAACATAGGCATAGATCTGTTCATCAATTAGACATTTATGGATTGCTTAAGTTACAGCTAAATTAACTGTATGGCTAAATAAAAGTATTCTAAAGTTTTTCCTCAAGAGGATGGTCATGGGAATGTTTAAATAAAATTTGGCAAATTCATACTATAAAAATATTATGCAGTCTTTGAAAAGGATGAGATAAATCTATACAGTAGGGAATCATTTAGCTAAGAGTCTACACACCAAGAGCATCCAAACAATTGAATTGAGAAAGGATTTTATAAATGTTCATCCATTAAAAAAGAATATCCTTGTAAAAATGAAGTGTATTGTAACAGTACATAGTATCCAGTGATGATCTGGTCCTCTAGGCTGTAAAAAAAAAAAAAAGTCAGTTCATGATGTCACAATGGGATAATACATATGATACAGACAATGTGGTATATCATAATTACTTTCAGCAACCAACCACGGATCCTAGCTGTTTGTGGATTTTGGTGTGTGCAATCATTTTAGAACACTGGATTACAATTATGCAGATGTTACATGCTAAAATGTCTTTTTCATCATTGTTTCTTCCTTAGAGTTAAGACAGCTAAACTCTGAAATATTAATATGGAACAAGTGAGGTCTTAGCTATTCCAGGTAAACAATTTTCTAATAATGTCATAAAAAGATGGAAAGATGTCCTAGATGTGCTATTAAGCAAATGACAAGTTGTAGAACAATTTGTAATATATCCTATTTTTAGGAGGAAAATAATGTATATGTGTGTATACATCTGAATATATATACAAGAAGTTTGGGAAGATACTCACTGTTAAAACAGTGTTACCTCTGGAGAATGAGATTTGGGAGGAGGGGGTATAAGAAGGAATTTTCACTTCTTAAATTTTATTTTGTATCATTTAAATAGTTTAACACTAAACATGTACTACTTTCATGATTTTTTTTTTAAACTTAGGACAATAAGATGAAATATTTCATGGTTCCACTCATCAGAACTTTTTCTTCTTTCTGTTCAATTTAATTTAAACATTTTGGAGGGCCTTCTACGCAGAGGAAGAGAACTCTGGTTGAGCGTGAGGTGCTTGTGAGATACCCAGAAGGCAGGCAGAGACAAGGCCTGAGCTCAGGAGAGAAGCCTTGATGAAAGTTATACATCGGGGAGTTATCAGATTCTACGCAATAAAGATAAATGTCTAGTTGCAATTACTACGAAGTAAATAAAACAGCAGTTCTCAAACCTTTAATATCTAAGCCTCACTTCTGATTACTAGGACTCTTGGCAGTACAGCTGAACAGTTTAAAAAACTCAAACCATCACTGAAGAAGTGAGCAATATTACCAATAATAGATTAAAAAGATCTCGCAGCACCTCGAAAGCACTGTTCCTCTCATTGTTATTTAATACCATACCATTGTTCAGATAAAACCATTTCCTGCTCTTTTCCCTCTGAGGCAAGCATGTGAATCCTTCTCTGGTACTTTGGCTTCATGCGGGCCCTCTTACTTCTCACTATAGGTGTGGCCTGCTCCACACCACATCATGTCACCCCTTAGCTCAAAGGTGCATCTGATACATATGACTGTTAGAGTGTGGCAGAGACTGCGAGTAATCCTCAGTAATCCTTTTCTCCACTTCTTCCTTAGTAATAAAACCTCCACTTTTTAACTGGACACGAAGCTTCCCAGAATAAAGCCCCAATTTTCTCCCTTGCAGCCAAGTGTTGGCCATGTGACTAAATTCTGGCCAATGGGAATGTAAGGAAAATATATCCATAAAGGGGTGGGTAGCCAGCTCAGAGCGGAAGAACACTACAAGAAGTAGATGTCTGAGTTTAAAGCTGAAAGATAAGGAGCTATTCACCTATTCATTCAACAAGTATCTACTGAGCACCTACTATGTGCCAGGCACTGTTCTAGGCAATGGAGATACAGGAGTAAACAGAAAACAATCTCTGTCTCCATGGAACTTACATTCTGGCAAGGGTAAAGACAGCTAAGAGTAAGCCTCTATTACTTGTTCACATTTTGAGAGAAAAATTCAATTTCTACCTGTGCCACAGTGGTAGATTATTAACCTGGGTTAATTCACTTGGGCCAAACAGTCTGATTCCAAGTCTGCTGATGATTTCTAAGAACGGGCCAACAAGGTAACATATGACAAAGGTCTGTAAACACTGTATAGGCAGAGAATATGTCCTTCTCATTTTTGTACCCCCACCACCTAGTATAAGTGAATGGCATATAAGAGGCACTCAATAAACACTGAAATGAATTGTGATTTTCAAAAGCAGCCAATATAGACAGTAAAATATCAAACACTATAAAGAATCAGTGCTGAACTATCATTAGCAGTTAACTGTATTTCTTCTCTAAATCTACTCTGAAAAATCTAATCTGGAGAATTATACCATACCTGAGTATTCAACTATAAAAGTAAAAATAATATTGTTTTAATCAGAAGCAGTGGCTATTAAGAAAACCCTAGCATAATTAATATATCTCTGAAGTGCGTTGAAAGTATATGTCTATACATACACATAGCAGATGTAAAATGTGGTCTATATTAGTAAATGTTGTGTGTACAATTGAACAGAATATGCATTCTGCTTGTGTTGGGTAGAATGTCATATAAATGTCAATTAAGTCAACTGGTTGATAGTGCTATTTAAGTCTTCTAAATCATTACTGATTTTTTGTCTACTTGTTCTGTCAATTATTGAGAGATAAGGTACTAAAATCTCCAACTATAATTGTAGATCTCTTTCTCTTTTCAGTTCTATCAGTTTCTGATTCATATATTTTGAAGCTCTGTTATTAGGTGCATAAATATTTAGGACTATTAATTCTACTTGATGAATTGACCTCTTTATCACAATGAAATGACCCTCTTTATTCCTGGTAATATTCTTCACTCTAAAATCTATTTTGTCTGAAATTAACATAGTTATTCCAACTTTCTTTTGATTACGATTAGTGTTAGCATGGGACATCCTTTACTAACCTTTTACTTTTAGCCTATTTGTATCTTAATATGTACAGTAGGTTTCTTTTAGGCAGCATAAGTTGAGTCTTGCTTTCGTACCCAATCTACTAAGCTCTGCCTTTTTTTTTTTTTTTTTATGAGGAGATCAGCCCTGAGCTAACATCCGCCAATCCTCCTCCTTTTTTGCTGAGGAAGACGGCCCTGGGCTAACATCGGTGCCTATCTTCCTCCACTTTATATGGGACGCCGCCACAGCATGGCTTACCAAGCAGTGCGTCGGTGCGCGCCCGGGATCCGAACCAGCGAACCCCGGGCCACCGCAGCGGAGCACGCGCACTTAACTGCTTGCGCCACCGGGCCGGCCCCTAAGCTCTGCCTTTTAATTGGGCTGTTTAGACCATTTATATTAACGTAATTACTGATATGGTTTGGTGTAAATCTAACATCTTATGATTTGTTTTCTATTTGTCACATCTGTTTTTTGTTCCCTTTTTCCTTTTGGATCTCTGGGTTTACAATTTTTATCAAATTTGGAAATTTCTGGCCATTGTTCCTTCAAAATTTTCTTCTGCACCTCCCCCCTTTTCCTCAAGACTACAATTACATGTACTACAATTACATGTAGGCCACCTTAAGTTGTCCCACAGCTCACTGATGCTCTACTCATTTTCTTCCTAGTCTTTATTTCCTTTCTGAGTTTTATTTTGGATAGTTTGTATTGCTATGGTTTCAAATTTACCAATTTTTTTCTTCTGCACTGTCTAAATTGCTGCAAATCCCATGTAGTGTATTTTTCATCTCACATGTAGTTTTCATCTCTAGATGTTCAATTTAGGTCTTTTAAATGTATTTCATATCTGTTAACATTCTCAATCTTTCCTCTACTTTCTTGAACATATGGAATATAGTCATAATAACTGTTTTAATGTCTTTGTCTACTAATTCTATCATCTGTGTCATTTCTGGGTCTGTTTCTATTGATTGATCTTCCTCTTCATGGGGTATTCTTCCTGCTTCATTACAAGTCTGATAATTTTTGACTAGGGGCCAAATGTGAATTTTACCTTGGTGAATTTTACCTTGCTAGGTATTTCTGCATAACTATAAATATTGACCTTTGCTCTGGGATGCAGTTAAGTTACTTAGAAACAGTTTGATCCTTTTGAGGCCTGTTTTTAAGCTTTGTTAGAAGGGATCAGAGCAGTCTTCAGTTTAGGGCTACATTTGTCCCACCACTGAGGCAATACCCTTCTGAGTACTCTACTCCATGTCCTGTGACTTCTGAGGTCTTTCTTCTCTGGCTGGTGGGAACACAAACTATTCTCAACCCTAAGAAAGAATCAGGGATTGTTCCCTCTAATCCTTTTGGGCAGTTCTTTCTTGGCTTCAGGTAGCTTCCACACAACACATGCACTGACCAGCACTCATCTGAAGACTTAAGGGGGACTCGCTGCAAACCTCTGGAGTTCTCTCCTTGTGTGGCTCTCTCTTCTTCAAACTCTAGCCACCTTGACCTCCCTGGACTCCAGCACTGTCTCCTCAACTCAAGGAGATTGTTGGGCTCTGCCTCGGTTCCTCCTCTTTAAGCTTCAACCTGAAACTCTCTTCAGGCAGTAAGCTAGGATAATTGTAGGGTTCCTCTGTTTGTTTCCACTTTCTTGGGGATCACTGTCCTGTGCTGCCCGTTGTTCAGTGTTCAAAACTTCATATTTTTTCTGGGGTTTTTGTTTATTTGTTATGTGATTACAGTCAAGAGAGTAAACCCAATTTCTGTTATTCCGTCTTAGCCAGAAGCACAAGTCCATCAGTATATTTTTAAACCAGAAATAGGGAGACACAGGGGGAAAAAAAAAAAGTATCATGAACGGAGTTTCAAGCGGGGAAAAAGTATCTGATAAACACTGTTTAGAACAAATTTTTACAGTTTGAAATTTGAAGGGTACAGTTTTTCCACAACACTACAAAAGTCAAAGCCTGTAACTAATGATGATAAATCTCTCTCCTAAAAAGGCAGGTACCTTATTTTAAAGGTTTTAACTGAAGACTGCTCTGATCCCTTCTAACAAAGCTTAAAAACAGGCCTCAAAAGGATCAAGCAGTTGAAACCATGGTTTTGTGCATATTTCTGGAAATCTAGATAATTGCAGTATCTCGTTTTTTTCTTTAATCTATGTGAGAAACGATTCTTTTACACCTTACAAGAAAAAAATGAAAAAATTATGATTTTACATTTCTAAAGGCCATTAATAAATATACCACAGTTAAAAGAAATCTGAGTTAAAAACTGTTTTTCCCCTTCTTTTGATTCATTCAACTGAAAAATATACAAGAGAAATCATCTTAATATTTCAAAGTCATAATGCTACAAAAGTTGGCTTGCAGTAGACACCGGTATTAATAGTCTTTAGCAGGTCTATAAAACTTGCTTTTGGTGTGGAACAAACCTCAAATGGACCTCTATTATATACCTATAAAGTATTTCAATATACCGAGATTTTAACACTGCTTAAACTAGAAAGAGAACCTCCAAACTATTTAGAACACACACACCCTGCAGCGGCACTTCCAAACAACATGAACAGCAGTCTGTCACCGACCACACTGCTTGCTTCTCTGTGCCTATCTAAACTTTTAACTAGCCCTAGCAGATCTCTGCCCTTCAAAAGCATATAATTTCATAAGAAAACAACATAAACAGATGCAAAAAAAGTGATAGAACACAACAGGGGCAAAAAAGGGAGTAAAGAGCTCTGCTTAGATGACTTTCTTTTCCTCCTCTCAAAATCACTTTCCGTCAAAGTGTCTTCTGTGCCTCAGACTGCATTGTCTGGCTCCTTGCCCTCATGCTGCTCAACCACCATTCATTCCATTTATCAATGGCAATTACACAAACTAGTCCGATTCCCAAAATTTCACCTAAAGGATTCTCAGGAAAATCCTAAGCCCTCTAGGGTGTGAGGGAGGGCTTTTAATGGAGAGTGAGAAAGCAGAGAAGAAAGTGAAGGAAACTGATTGGAGAGAGAAAGGAGAATTCAAGGAGGTGAATGCTAAACTTGAGACTGGCTCATTCTAACCACAACTTTATACCCCAGCTCCTCACCTTCACATATTCTTCCTGGAAAGTTAGGTAACTCTGGTTTTTATCTACAGAGCTAAGAGTTGCCTCTTGAGTTAGAAAATTATTCTATTAGCCAAAACTTAGTTAAAATTATAGGTGTAATATAGTTATATATTACAGAAAGCTTGGGAAATAAAGAAAGGAAAAAAGAACCATAATCCCAATATTACAATTTAGGGGTACTTTTTTTAACAGAATTTATTTTTTAGAGTAGTTTTAGGTTTACAGCAAAATCGAGCAAAAAGCACAGAGCTCCCACATACCACCAACACGCAGCTTCACCCACTATCAACATCCCCCACCAGAATGGTACGCATTTGTTACAATCAATGAACCTACATCGACAAATTATTATCCAAAAGTCCATAGTTTACATTAGGGTTCACTCTTGGTGTTGCACATTCTATGAGTTTTGACAAATGTATGACATGTATCCATCATTATACCATCATATAGAATAGTTACCCTGTCCTAAAAATTCTCTGTGCTCTGCCTATTCATCTCTCCCTCCCTGTAACCCCTGATCTTTTTATTAATTCTCCACAATTTTGCCTTTTCTAGAATGTCACATAGTTGAAATCATACAGGATGTAGCCTTTTCAGATTGGCTTCTTTCACTTGGTAACATACATTTAAGGTTCCTACATCTCTTTTCATGGCTTAAGAGCTCATTTCTTTTCAGCAATGAATAATATTCCATTGTATGGATGTACCATGGTTTTTTTTTTTTTTTTTTTGAGGGACATCTTAGTTGCTTCCAATTTTTAGCAATTATGAATAAAGCTGCTATAAACATGTGTGTGTAGGTTTCTGTGTGGACATAAGATTTCAGTTTATTTGAGTAAATACCAAGAAATGCAATTGCTGGATTGTATGGCAAGAGTATGTTCAGTTTTGTAAGAAACTGCCAAACTGCCTTCTAAAGTAGCTATACCATTTCCCATTCCCATCAGCAATGAATGAGAACTCCTGTTGCTCTACAACTCACCAGTGTTGTTAGTGTTTTGGACTTTGGCCATTCTAATAGGTATGCAATGGTATCTCATTGTTGTTTTAATTTACAATTCCCTAATGACATATGATGTGGAGCATCTTTTCATATGCTTATTTGCCATCTGTATATCTTCTTTGGTGAGGTGTCTGTTCAGGTCTTTTGCCTATTTTTAAATCAGGTAATTTAATTGGGTTATCTGTTTTCTTACTGTTGAGTTTAAAAAATTCTTTGTATATTTTGGATAACAGTTCTTTATCAGATGCATCTTTTGCAAATACTTTCTCCAGTCTGTGGCTTGTCTTCTCATTTTCTTCATAGGGGTATATTTTAACAACTTTTTTTTTCCTCCATCCATCACTGTACGCATGTGACCTTTTACCCCCTTTCGCCCTCCCCCCTCCACTCCGGTAACCGCCAATCTGTTCTCTGTGTCTATGTGTGTGTTTGTTGTTGTTCTGGTTGTTTTATCTTCCACATAGGAGTGAAATCATATGGTATTTGGCTTTCTCTCCCTCTATCTGACTTATTTCACTTAACATAATGCCCTCAAGGTCCATCCATGTTGTCGCAAATAGCAAGACTTCATCTTTTTTTATGGCTGAGTAGTATTCCATTGTGTATATATACATCACATCTTCTTTATCCATTCATCCCTTGATGGGCATTTAGCTTGTTACCAAGTTTCAGCTATTGTGAATAATGCCGTAGTGAACATTCTAGTGCATATACCTTTTTGAATTAGTATTTTCATGTTCTTTGGATAAATACCCAGAAGTGGAATAGTTTGATATGATAGCACTATTTTTAATTTTTGGAGGGATCTCCATATTGTTTTCCACAGTGTCTCTACAGTTTAGATTCCCACCAGCAGGGTATGAGGGTTCTCGTTTCCCCACATCCTCTCCAACACTTGTTATTTCTCGTCTTTTTAATAATAGCCATTCTGACGGGTGTGAGGTGATATTGTAGTTCTGATTTGCATTTCCCTAATAATTAGTGATGTTGAATATCTTTTCATGTGCCTGTTGGCCATCTGTATATCTTCTTTGGAAAAATGTCTGTTCAGATCCTCTGCCCATTTTTTAAATTGGGTTGGTTTTTTGTTGTTGAGTTCTATGAGTTCTTTATATGTTTTGGATGTTAACCCCTTATCATACATATGATTTGTAAATATCTTCTCCCAATTGTTAGGTTGTCTTTTCATTTTGTTGATGGTTTCCTTTACTGTACAGAGCTTTTTAGTTTGATGGAGTCCCATCTGTTTATTTTTTCTTCTGTTTCCCTAGCCTAAGGAGACATGATATTCAAAAAGACACTGCTAAGTCCAACGTTGAAAAGCATACTGCCCAAGTTTTCTTCTGGGAGTTTTATGGTTTCCGGACTTACACTCAAATCTTTAATTCATTTTAATTTTTGTGTATGGTATAATAAGATAATGGTCTACTTTCATTTTTTTGCATGCGGGTGTCCAGTTTTCCCAACACCATTTATTGAAAAGTCTTTCCTTTCTCCATCCTATGTTCTTGGCTTCTTTGTCGAAAATTAGCTGTCCATTGATGTATGCGTTTATTTCTGGGCTCTTGATTCTGTTCCATTGATCTGTGTGTCTGTTTTTGTTCCAGAACCATACTGTTTAACAGCCTTCTTATATGCATTTTTTCATATAGTTGCAATCATAGTGTATATATTTTATATTCTGCTTCTTCCTAGTCAACACTATATATATTTTAAATGTTATTTTTGTCTTCAAAACCATAATTTAAAATGATCGCATTATATTCTATTGAATGCTTCCCAAACTGATCGGTTCAACACAATCCTGTCAAAACTTGAGCTGGCTTTGCCGCAAAAATTAACAAACTGATCCAAAACTATATATGGAAATGTGAAGGACCCAAAATAGCCAAATTAACCTTGAAAAGAACAAAGTTGGGAGGACTCACACTTTATGGTTGTAAAACTTACTACAAAGCTACAGTAATCAAGCTAGTCTGGTACTAGGATAAGGACAGATACATAGATCAAAGGAATAGAACTGAGAGCTGAGAAATAAACTTTTATACTTATGGTCAATTGGCATTTGAAAAGGATGCAAAGACAATTCAATGGAGGAAAGAGTAGTCTTTTCAACAAATGGTGCTGGGACAACTGGATCTCCATATGCAAAAGATTACCAAGTTGGACACCCCACCTCACACCATATAGAAAAAGTAACTCAAAATGGATCAAAGACCTCAACGTAAGAGCTAAAACTATCAAACTCTTAGGAGAAAACACAGGGATAAATCTTTGTTGACCTTGGATTACACAAGGGTTTCTTATGTAAAACTGAAAGCACAAGCAACTTAAAAAAAAAATAGATAAATTAGACTTCATGAACGTTAAAAACTTGTACTTCAAAGGACACCATCAAGAAAGTGAAAAGCAAATGCATAGGATGTGAGAAAAATTTTGCAAATCATATATCTGAGAATGAGACTGCATCCAGAATATATTAAGAACTCCTACAACTCAATAACAAAAAGACAAATAACCCAATTAAAAAATGGGCAAAGGACTCAGACATTTCTCCAAAGAAGATATACAAATGGCCATTCAGTACGTGAAAAGATGCTCAACATCATTAATCATTAGGGAAACGCAAATCAAAACCACAGTGAGATACCACTCCACACCCACTAGGATGGCTATTAGCAAACAGATAGATAATAACAAGTACTGGCAAAGATGTGGAGAAAATGGAACCCTCATATGTTCCTAGTGGGAAAGAAAAATGGTGCAGCTGCTTTGGAAAATAGTCTGGCAGTTCGCCTAAAAGTTAAACAGAGTTATCATTTGATCAATAATTCTAAGAAAAATGAAAACATATGTCCACACAAAAACTTGTACGTGAATGTTCATAACAGCATTATTCATAACAGCATTATTCATTACAGCCAAAGAATAGAAACAATCCAAATGTCCATTAACTAATGAATGGATAAACAAAATGTAGTATAGCCATACAATGGAATATTATTCAGAAACGAAAAGCAATGAAATACTGACAACATGCTACAATATGGATGAACCGTGAAAACGTTATACTAAATGAAAGCCAGACACAAAATGCCACATATTGTATGATTCCATTTATATGATATGTCTGGAATATGCAAATCCATAGAGACAAAAAGTAGACTGGGGTGATTGCCTAGGGTAATGGGGGAAGTAGGGAGTGACCGCTAAGGGCTAATGGGTTAAGATTTCTTTTGGGGTGATAAAATGTTCTTAAGTGGGATAATGGTTATAGTTGCACAACTATGTGAATATACTGGAAATTACTGACTTGAATAGTTCTAAAGAGGTGAATATTATGCTACGTAAATTTTATCTCAATAAAGCTGTTATCAAAATTATTCTATTGAATGGATGGACCATAATTCATGATATACATTGCTTCCAATTTATCTATACTACATAACACTGCTATGAACATTTTTGTGCCTAGGCTTTTATCATATAATTAAAAGTATGGATTCTTGGAATAGTCTGCTTCAGTGGGAATCTTGGCCTGACAACAGCTGCATGATCTTGGGCAAGTCACTTAACTTCTTTGTGCCTCATTTCCCCATCTATGATATGAGGTTAACACTATTCACACCTCTTAGGAGTCTGAGGATTGAATTAAGTAACTTAAATTTTCATGGTCCCTGTCACATAGTAAACTTTCATCATTAGTAGTAGAGGTAGCTGTTATAATTCTCATTCTGGTTTGTATTATTTTCTTAAAATGATTTCCAGAAGTGGCGTCATTAGGTCAAAAACCATGAACATTTATGCGTCTAAATACATTTTGCCAAACTACATTTCGAAAGGGGTGCGCTAATATTTCCCGCCAGGAGTAAATATATGAGAGAACCAAGGTAACCATGCCATCACCAACAACACACTATAGTAAAATTTTGTTAATTTAATAGGCATCTCACTTTGTTCATTTTTGCTGCTTTTGGCCCTTAGAGGCTTGAAATCCAATAGTTTCCTAATTATCCCATGAATCCCACACACCATGAATACACACTGAATGTGAAATGTGTGCAAGACCGTATACTGGGGCTACAATGGAAAGTGAAATGAGTAAGGCCAAGGATTTTGTTGAGGTAAGGCAAAGAAACATTTTAATTCAAGATAACTATGATTCAAAGTATAAGAGAGCTACAAAGTATTTGTAAGAGTAAGGAAAAGATGGCAATTTATAAAGTAGGGAAAAGATGGCAGTGTTTGAGCTGGTTCTTGAAGGACAGGCATAGTTTCAACTGGCAAGGGTGTGGCAAGAGTAAAACCAAGGCTGGTATAAAAACACAGCACATTCTGAGACTATTGGCGTGAGTACGAAGTGGCTACGGGAGGGACTGGCGAGAGATCATGGCACAGGGTACTCTCGGAGCACAAAGAGGGTTCTCTAAAACAGAGCCAATGACCATGTCATGTGAGGGGAGGGTTTCTGACAGGCAAACAGCGTGCAGAAAGACACAAAGACACGAATCATCATGACACATCCAGGGAACTGCATGTAATCCAATTTGGCAAAAGTGAAGGGCACATGTGGGAAGGAGGCAGATAATGCTAAATAAATAGGCAGAGGCCTGACTGTGAAGGACCCTGTGTGCCAGAATAAAGCATTTGAACTTTATTCCAAAGGAAATAGAGAACTGGAGCATTTTGAAGAAAAGAAGTGACAATCAGACCAGTCTAAAAAAAAAATTACTCTGGCAACACTCCAATGGCTTCCCATCTCACACAGAATAACAACCAAAGTCCTTCTTATGCTTAAAACCCTACATGCTGGTCAGTGGCTATCTCCAAAATTATTTCCTATTGCTCCTCCTCTCACTCATTCTGCTTTTGCGTGTTACATTGGCCTTCTTGCTATGCCCCTCCTCAGGGCTTCCGCATTTGCTGTTCCCTCTGCCTGGAACTCTTCCCCCAGATAGCGACACAGTTTGCTCCCTCACTTCCTTCAGGTCTCTGTTCAAATACTTTCTTATCAGAGAGGCCTTCCTTATTACCCGATATAAAAGAGCAAGAAACGACAGTAATCACCCCTGCCATTTTTTTCCTCCACTTACCACCCGGCACATATATTTATTTGTAAACTGCCTGCCTCTCCTTACTATAGAATGTAAGTTCCATGATGGATCCTCTCAATAACCCTATGATATAGGAACTGTTATTGCCATTTCCAGATGGCGAAATTCAGGGGCATAATACTGCCTGTGAGCAGAGGAACCAGGTGGAAGGACTCCTAGGCCTGCACTCCAACCATTTCACATACTGACTCTCTAGTAGTAACAGGTCTCTGACTGTGGTTCTAGATTATCTCCTGTGAATAGGCTCCATCCTGACAAGCACTAAGATAGTAAAAACTCTAAATTCACATTATGTGCTTCTAAAAAGATATGGATTCTTATTTGTTATTAGCCAAGTTTCAAAAGCCAGGAAACATTTTTTAAATGATCAATTAAAATGCCCAAGGTATCTGGACTTTTATCTATCCAACAAAAAGCTGTATTTTTTCTTGTTTAAGACCCACATATATTAAAACAAGATGAAAAGATTCTATGAAACTAGAATGAACTTAGCATATGACACCAAAGCTACTTTTTCAAGACCTTTTGTCAAGTATAATATTCAACTTCAGGAAGAAAATTAACTCCACCTTTAACATAACCATCAAAATCTTCTGAGGTAGTACTACCAAAGGAAGAATGTGGTACCTACCTGGAAAACATCCAGTAAATCATATGTAGAGTAAAAGAATGAAAGTAACATTTCTCCTGATTCTTTTCTACTCCTCAGATTATTTTCTTCTTTCCCTGATTATTTTGTCATCCCACCTCCCATTACCAAGAGTACCCCTTTTCAAAATGTAGTTCTCAATCAACAGTTTTTCCCATGTCAATCACTTCATACCAGAACTTAGCCACTCTTAATTTCAACTACCACCTCTATTAGGATAACTCCCAAACCTAGTTATAACTCCTTCTTCCCTTCTCCAGTTTTTGATCTCTCTCTAATTGCCTAACTACAGATACTTCAGGACTCTTTTATATTTCTACATTTTTATAGAAAATGAACTTTTTCAAAATTGGCCCCTTCTCTATTTACTTCATTATCTGTATTATCTGGCTTTTCTTCTAGGATTACGATTTTAACATAATTTTTCTCCATTTAGTCAACAGGACCTGCCAACTGTTCATTGTGTTTCCTACTATCTCACTTTCCAATTCCATAGCTATCACCATATTCTAGGTTTTCTTCATTTCCTTCTTGAATTATCACAATTCTCTAGCTGACTGGCCTCCTTCCAGCCTACTCACTCACTTCCATTCATTCTATACAAGCTGCCAGAAAAAATTCTCTCATACAGTACACGCCCCAATTCAAGGATTTCAAATAGTTTCCCAGGACAACAAATCCAAACTTCTCAAACCAGAACTCAGGGGCTTCTACCCCTCGAGATTGTTACTGGTAAATATTTATCTTAAACATTCTAAGGGGACAAAACCCTAGAAAACCAACATCTTGATCTTCCATATCTGAATCAGTGCAAAGCACACTATGGGTCTGCAGAGAACATAGCCCACCATCTTCCACTCGACTTCAGCTAACTACATGAGACCACAGGACTATATCACACGAGACCACAGGAATAAATATAGTCCTTAATCTATCGTCTTCTGAACAGCTCAAATTACCACGAGAAGGATTCAATTTCAAAAGTTGAACCCTTCTAATCCACAAAATGAAAGTGTGTACAGTTATCAGAAAATAACACCTTATATCCTCAGTGAGAGTATAAAGTGGTAAAATATTTTGAAGAGTGAATCTGCCAATATCTATAAAAAGTTTAAGTTCAAGTATCCTTTAGCCTAGCAATACCACTTCCAGGAAATCACCTGGAGATATTGTCAGAGAAGCAAGCAAAGTTATATGCAGAAGAGTATTAAACATTGTTGTAATAGTTAAAAAAAATGGGACACAACTGGAATTTCCTTACTATTATACATCTCCACAACAGAATATTACACAGCAATTAAAAATAAAGAAGGAGCTGTATATGAATTGATATGGAAAGATGTTTAAGAATGGCATGAAGGAGAAAAAAAGCAAGTTATAAAACAGAATGTAGGGCCGGCCCCGTGGCTCAGCGGTTAAGTGCGCGTGCTCTGCTGCTGGCGGCCCGGGTTCGGATCCCGGGCGCGCACCGACGCACCGCTTCTCCGGCCATGCTGAGGCTGCGTCCCACATACAGCAACTGGAAGGATGTGCAGCTATGACATACAACAATCTGCTGGGGCTTTGGGGGGAAAAATAAATAAATAAAATCTTTAAAAAAAAAAAACAGAATGTACATGATCATCTATTTGTATAAAGAAAACACACATACATTTGTAAATGCAAGAAAATATCTAGAAAGAAATATAACAAACCACTAATAGTAGCTAATTCTGAAGGGATTCAGGGATGAAACAAAGGATTTTCACTTTTTGGTGTGTGTGTGTACGTACATATATATATCTTCCTAAAAAATAATCAGTTTATTAAATTTTCATAAAGAAAAGAAAGAAAAGGCTAAGCATAGCAAAGGCTCTTAACTTTGGATGAATATAATTGATCTTGATTATCCACAGTGCAGAAAATATGAGCTACTCAAAATGCTTAATGAGAAACTCATCCATTCATTCAACAACTATTTATGGACCACTTATTATGTGTCAGGCATTGTGCCTGATTACACTGACATAATGGTAAACAAGAAGGACCTAGACTTTGCTCTAAAGAGCTTACCAAAAGGGCTTTTGGTCTCCATTTTTCCTGTTTCCCCTGTAAGAACCACTCTGACTTCCAGGTGTGTGTTCTCATTATGCCTATTATGCCTATAGTTTCCCATAAAATAGATACAAATTAATAGAATAATTATATAAAACAAAAACAAAGCCTTTAAAAATTAACTCCTATTTCCTTCATAATTAATTTTAAAAGTTACTAGAAGCACAATTTGTAGAAAGAACAGTTCAATAAGCACCCTTTCAGATAAATAAGAAGTAACCTAGATGTTAAATGAAGCTTAAGGGAAATTAACTAAGAACATTCAAAGAGGGGAAAAAAATGTTATAGGAAATTTTTTAAATTTCCTTTAATTTTCTTCACTGATATATATGTGTGTGTCTGTGTTTACTAAATTTTTGTACAGTGAACATGAACTACGTAGTAAGAACAAAGCAGAAGTTGTTCTTGAAAAGAACCCTCTATTGCAACAACAGATCAGCTCCTTATTCCACTATACCAGGCCCTTTATGGTCTGGGCTTGTTGAGACTCCTTGTTCTGTCAGCCCAAAGCCCATTCTCGCTTCTGCTGGCAACAGCATTCTGGGACTACCTGCTGAGGAACCACTTCTCCTCACTTCTTGGGGTGGACCCATCCCTGATCTTCGCCAGTGGGCGCTTTCTGTCCCCTTGGCCACCATAATAGTTCAGAGGTGAACACATGACCCTAACAGATCCAAACCAAAATCAATCCTGAAAAGACACTAATTTTAATGAGGCTATTAAAATGATTATAATTACTGACATATAATGCAGCTAAAATTCCTAAAAAGAACTTTTTAGTGAATAGAATTTTCACCTAATGTGGCAGTGAAATAGTGATGTTACCTCTTTTGTTGAAATATACAACAATGGAATGGCAACAAAAATACAATATTAGAAAATTTCCATTTCTAAGAAGCTATTAAAACTTATCTCAAAGAATGAAAATGTTGAATCCATATAAATCACATCCTGTTAAAACAGCTAAGCATAGAAACAATAAGAAAATACAGGTTACCAGGCATATACATTAATCACATCTACTCCGACAGAAAATTTTTTAATAACTTCAAAAATCAAGACTCCTGCAGGTAGTATTTTATGAGGCACCGAAATGCCACAATATCTTAAAAAAAAATATTTGAGATACATTTAACTTTTTAAATAATTGTGATCAATCATTTTATTTTCAACACTAAGAAAACTACAGAGTATATTAATAAATTACAGAGAAACAAAGCTCAATTCAATATGAGAAAATAAAACTTAACCATCAGAACTTCCTAAGAGTAAAACGAGCTGTCTTGTAAAACAGAAACCTCCCCTTCCCTGGAACTAAACTAAAACCAAAACTGTAATTCTGTGAAAATAAGACATCCTTGAAGAATTCGACGGATGTGCCAGCTGTTTTATTTCTTGAAAGCATATAGCTGAACACATATAATAATCGGTTGCATTTTTTTTCTAGCATTGCACAATTTTCCTGGCCTACAATGCACATACTGTATCTATTATCATATTTAAGCATCTAACAGCATTGTTATAAGAATCCGTAATATTCATCTGTAATTAAATGCATACACTAATTTTTCAGTCTTCAAATGGCCATGGATTTCAGTAGTTAAGTATCATATATATTTTTTCCACAAAGTCTAAATACAACACATTTCCTGAACTTTTAGCTTTCAGTTTCCTGTTCGTCAATGGCTATAACTCTAGAGGCAACATATAAACACACCTCAGCCATGGTATTTCCACTTCTGACAACAGTGGACATGAACTTAGTACGACCAAATATAACTACATTGCATATAAATGGTACACAGCAGCTAACACAGGAACAGCAAGAGTTTAATAATTTATAAAAATGGAAATTGTAAATTATATTATAAAATTTCCAAAATACAATAATAAATTATATTCCTTATATAAGAATTCACATAAACTCCTTTTATAACTTAGAACTCAGAAAAAGTTTCTCTCCTGAAAAACCGATAAGCTTTCTTTATCAGACAATAACAAAGAAACCCGTCCTGTTTCCTTTTTTCTCTTGCTTGCCAGGATGCTCAGAGCTAAATTTAATGTTCAAATACAGAAGCTATCTTGCCTCAGATTAAAGATTTCTTCCCACTCCCTCATCCTGCTCATTATTTCTCAAGTGATTTATGCTTGTTTTCTGACTTTGTTTTTAATGGTCCTTACCTTTTTTGTTTTAATTACAATCAAGTCCTTTCAATGACTAGATTAATATAAAGAAATTTAACTTAAAAGATTATATCTTCACATTACCGAATAATCTGTTAACCCAACTGACATAAAATGTAGGTTCAAAAATGTATCTTTATTTTCCTCTTTTAAAGTTAATTATTTCACATAATTCATGATTCACTTTTAGAAAAGCCATTGGCAAGTTTTAAAATAGCGATAAAATGACACAAGGATCAAAACAAATTACTAAATTAGGGACACTAGATTAGGAGGGTTAGTAATTTTTAAATGTTTTTAATTTACTAACAAAATTGGTCTGGCAAAGCTAGATAACTGTCATAAAAAATTAACTCACATAAACTATTAAAATCTTATATACTGTTAGCATTCTTGGGTGCAAAATAGACAATAGGTATAAAAACGTTTAAATGGTTTAGGAATCTTAAAAAAAGAGAGAAACTCAGTCACACTTCTTTAGAAATTACACACACACACGTGAAAATGTTCAGCATATGGTAATACCAAAAGTTTGTTCAATGGAGATAAAAGGAGATATTAATAAAATGAACAAAAACAATATGATGATGAAAAGAAACTACAACCCAAATTGACAAATCTAGCCAAAAACTAAACAAAACTATATCATGAATTAAACAAAGAAAATCTAGAATACAGTCATATTAAAAATGGAAAAGGAAATGAATACATTTTATAACAAAGACTACAGTCTATAAGAATGCATAACATAATGTTAAACTGTCTCCACTTTTAGGAGCCACAAATAAAAAACAGAAAACGATAATAAACGAGAGAAGATAGCCAAATAATTTATATAATGAAAGTGACAAAAACCAATTGTCTCTTTTCTCTCAACGTGTAAGAATTGCAGGGCTTATACCTAAAGAAGTTAAATTACAAAAAAATTCTAAGAATGAAGTTAACAGCAAAATTCATTACTATATAAATTTAGAAAAGCTAGCAACCACTCATAAACATATAGTTTAACAGAATTTTTTCAAACAACACAATTTGACATAAGCAAACAATTTAAAAACAGAAACAGAAAATCCTACATATTATATGAAGAAAGGGGCTAAGAAAAACCTATACACACACACACACAAATTCAGCTCTCAAAAAAAATCCAAAATCTAATTTTGAAGCATTTCTCTTCCCTCCTAATAGCATAAATAGAAGATAAAATTTGTTCTCAAGAGTAATCATCCAAATACAAAACAAGTCGCAGATTATGAGGAAGAAAAAAAAATCCCCTTCTCCCTTCACAAAAATGAAGACAAGAAAAAGAAACCAAACCATGGGAAATATAAATAAGTTGATCTGATACAAAGCATCTTTATGTAACCCATGCCACTTTTTCTTTCTTTAAACGTGGGAAAGAATATAGAAGAAAAGGCTACCATTTGGAAAATGATTTCATGATAAAATTATGCTTAAAGTGACTAAAAACTATTTGTGCACCACACAAATTTTCGAAATGCAGGGAGGGCATCTTGCCGAAGTTAAAACAATACATTTCAAGGGAAGAAAAGCGGTGTGATAGTGATTTGGTGATTAGGAACTGACATTATTTATATAGAGAAAAATTACCTGCTCTGTAAAAAGGGAAGGGAGTATTTATTGAACAACTAGGGTGGCCAGAGACTAAGCTTAGGGTTCTATAGATATTCTATCACACTGTATCTAGGTAGGAAAACAGTGTAGAAGAAAAGAGCGCTTGAGTACGTTTCTCACCATTAGGTGTGGCCTATACTAAAATGTACGAGACTGAAGAAGACGCAAACTTAGAGACTCCTGTCATCATGGAAGTAGAGGGTCAGGGGCTGTGCTGTGAAAGCACAATGGCTCCCACCTTTTCATGCTAACCTTACTGTCCTATCAATCACTCTGTAAAGAACCTCCGTTTCACCATGACAAACAAGTCCTCTTTTATTTGAGAATGCGATTTATGTTTACGACACTATTATATCTACAATTTACAACTCTAAAAATGAAAGGGACTGGCCCCATGGCGTAGCAGTTAAGTGCGCGCGCTCTGCTGCTGGCGGCCCGGGTTCGGATCCGGGTGCGCACTGATGCACCACTTGTCAAGCCGTGCTGTGGCGGCATCCCATATAAAGTGGAGGAAGATGGCCACAGATGTTAGCCCAGGGCCAGTCTTCCTCAGCAAAAAGAGGTGGATTAGCGTGGATGTTAGCTCAGGGCTGATCTTCCTCACAAAAAAATAAATAAATAAAAAATAAAAATGAAAGAAAGAAACCCTTTTCTTCTTAAAGCAGATTTTGGAGTCTTGGTTTTAAACATTACTGTAAGAATAGTAATGCTTGTCCAAGAAATGTAATCATGGGCTTCTCATTAAGAAGGGTGAATTATTATCACACTATTCCTGGTAATAAAATTATTTTTTATCTCAGTGTTTAATAGCTGTAGTAGAAAAATTATTGATAGTACTACCGTCATTCCCACCCAGATGGTTGAGAATTACACTAGGATAACAGTAAAAAACAGCCCTAGTTTAGCTTGGAAAGGTAAAGCCCTGCTCCTTAATTAGCGGTGGATCTTGAGCATGTGACTTTCTTCCTCTGGATCTCAAAGTCTTCTAAAAACAAGATGGCTGGTCTAGAGGATATTTCTTTCCCCTCCTCTCCCTTTCTCCCTCTTCCTGGCCCTTTCTACTTTATGGCTTTAGTGATTTAGGATCTGGACTGGGGTTTTTGAGGACAGAGGAAAACAGTAGCAGAAATCCACTAAACTTTGGAGAAAAGGAATAAGGATTATGTAAACAACTAGAATATGGTGAGAAAAAGAGAAAGTTAGCAAAAAACACGTTTATAAAAAAAAATGGACAAATTGAAGAGGCATGGAAGATCCTGAGCTTCATTGTCAAAATCAGTTTGAATAGAAGTTTCAGTTATATTGAAATCAGGAAAGATGGCGGGAAATCCCAGAGATACAGACTTAGAAATGTTCTATAACACACAAGAATGTTTCACAAATAACCCAACAAATCTCCCCAAGTTCCCTCAGTACATACAGAAAAGATGTCATACTCCCTGGCTTAATCCTTTATAATTCTGCCCTGGCATAATCATCCACTATTTTCCAACAGGTTATTCCCTCCAGCCAATTTGGTTTCAACATTTCAAACAAACCTAGGATACCATCCCTTCATTACACTCAATGTTCTACCTGAAATGCATTCTCCCTTCTCTCAACTTATAACAATAATTTATCATGCTCCAACTATGTTTGAGGCACTGTTCTAAGTGCTTGACATGTATTAACTAATTTAAATCTCTCAACAATCCCAGGAGGGAGGTTAAGTAACTTGCTTAAGATTGCACAGGAGCAGAGGTAGGATTCCAACACAGGCAGTCTGGCTCCGAGGAGCCTGTCCTCTTAACTTGCTAACTAGTCCTTCAAAGCTCAGGTCACGTTCTCTCACCTTCCTGAAGTTCTCATCTGCTTAGCAATTATTCCTGCCTCTTGAGTCCTTAAGTAAACTACTCATTTGCCACTTACCACGGGACCTAGGTTGTTATTCATCTTTTGTGCATATGTTCTATCTTTTCTAAGAACAGGATCTTGTCTTATTTATTCTGTAACAATGCTACTTAGCACCTAACAGAACTTAATATCTGGAACACAAAAGTGCTTATTAATGAAACTATAATGGTGCTTAATATTTAGTGAAGACATATACCAGGCTCTGAGCTAAGTGCTTTATATGTATTGTCTCATTTAATCCTCACAACAACCCTGAAGTAGGTATTACTACTGCTCCTCCCCAATACTATAGATGAGGAAACTGAGGCTTAGAGAAGCTAAATATCTTGTCCAATATCACAAAGTAGTAGTAATAGTCTTCCTTAAGAGTCTATACCATACTTTTAAACTCCAGCCCATCACAAACACCTTGAAGAAAGAATCAGCCCTAACAATTCAGTTCAACTTGCACTTACTCTGCAGCACTAGGCTGAACACTAAGGATTCAGAATTAGAGGTATAGCTACTGCTCTCAAGAAGCTCACAGTCCATTAAGACTTCAGGACTAAACTTTGATATCACTGGCAGAGTTACCCTCACCAAAACTTAAGAAAGATTTTAATTTATATTTTAAACCAAAATATCAAAATAATCCATGGAACGGCTGGCCCAGTGGCATAGTGGTTAAGTTCACACGCTCCACTTCGGTGGCCCGGGGCTCGCAGGTTTGGATCCCCAGGGCTGACCTGCACAACACTTGTCCAGCCATGTTGTGGCGGCGTCCCATATAAAGTAGAGGAAGATGGGCATGGATGTTAGCCCAGGGCCAACCTTCCTCATCAAAAAGAGCAGGATTGGCAACAGATGTTAGCTCAGGGTTAACCTTCCACACCAAAAATAATAATCATCATCATCCATAGAAACTCTCTCCTACACCATTCCTTCTCCTTTCAGGCTCCCCTACTTCCTTTACTTTAGGACTCATCTCTCTAGTTTCTGTATTAAAGAGTAGAAGGGTCTCGTTAATCCTAAAACCATCAGGACATCTAAATTTAATTTAGTGATAGCTCAGACTCAAGGGTCTATTTAACAAATTCCATGCCCATAATGAAATAGGGGCAATGAAGGATAACTAGAAAAAAGCAGTAGCAGGGAGAAGCAGCAGAAAGAGGGATATGAAAGTCACACTGTAAAGCCAAGATGATATGAAAAAGCGAGAAAAACAGGAAAGCGGACACAAGCAGAAGATGAAAGAGTCCAGAATAAATCCAGTAACGAGACGTAGATAAATGAAAACACAAAAATCTAATCCATTTTAGAATACTGGATTACTGTGAATACTGAACGGAATACTGACTCCCTTTAATTATTTCTTTTCCTAACCTCTAATGGAAACAGAAAAATATGTATGCGAAACAGCCACTGGAAAATCATTAACTAGGAACAGTATATAAATAAGGAGTTTTTTTCCTGAAAGACCACTCATTTTAAAATTTCAGAGCTGCAAAGAGACCATAAGACACTATCTAACCCAACCTACTCATTTTACAACTAAGATGAGGCTCAGAGAGGTTAAGTAACTTTAACTTGCCCAAGATCATACGGCTGCTTAGCAGCCGCACCCCTGAACTCATCCCAACGTCTATTCCTATCACAGCAGGCTTTCTAGAAATAGTGTATTTTTCTTCTCCATTTTCCACTCTTAATAACCATTAAATTAATTTCTGCATAAGCATCTCAGAATCCCCATGTTATTCTTAATTCCTGGAGAAGAAAATAATCAGATATTCAGGATTATCTAAAGCAATATAGAATTTCATTCTCTTATCCCTAAAGTCAGTAATCTTAAATTAGGTCTTGGTTCCTACCAGGAGGAAATTCAAACATTTCCCAGAAGAGCAGAAAGAAGAAACATCTCCATAAGCTGACCAAAAGCAAGCCAAGTTGATAAGCTACAATCCATCCGGAAAGGAGTCAGGCCCAAGCCCCCTGGAGGCTGGATGACTGCTGGTGGGAAGCACAACAGATATCACTTATTTTCCCATTTCTATTTTATATCCTCCCAACTAACCCCAGGCTCCTATCTTTCTGACAAACATCAATTCCAAGAGCCCATAAAGAGAGGAGAAAGTAATGAGATAGAATATCATGTCACTTGTGGCATAACAGATAGAGTATCACGTCACTTTAGGCAATATGGCTTTTTGATGGAAACTATCTTGGCCAGGAAATATGGGTCAATGGATAGAAGAGTTCTCAGGTAAACCCAGAGACCTGTATTTTTAGCCATAAAACACAACTAGGAAGTCCTGAAAATGTGTTACATACCCTCAGTATTTCCCCTGCTGCAAAGCACTTGCAGATATTCTGAGCTGGAAGGAACTCATCCTGGGCCATTTCTGCGGTCTCAGAAGGTCTGCTGCTTACATCCCTTGATAAACTGTGGGCACTACCAGCCACCATTCACCAGGTTATGTGAGCTGAGTGATCTGGAAATCATCTATATCATCTTGGTTTAAATATGATTACCTACTCCTTAAAAATTTTGTGTTTGCCTGTAAGGCTGACTAAAACCTTCTCTGGAATGGAAGAAAATGCCCTATTCTACTTCAGGAACATATCTTAATTTTGATACATATAAAGTTCATTACAGATTAGGGATAACTTCCCGCTTTAACATGTTAGCTAAACTAGGACGAATGTAGTGGAAATGAAAAGGCTAAAAAGAGACATTATGAAGTTAGAAACAAAGTGATTTAGTGACTCACTGAACTTAAAAAGTAAAGGAAGAGTCAAAAATGACCAGTAAGAATAATGGTGTCATGAACAGCTAATGAAGAAAGTCAGGACGAGAAGCATTCTGGCTGGGAGTGCAGGGAGCGGAGGTTGGTGTGCAGTTGCTACAGAGACGGTATTTAAACACACTTAGTTTCAAGACATAGGTAAAAATTTGGGCCTGAAGTTTGGAAGGCCTCAAGTTTAGACAGAAGATATAGATTTGGGGCCTAAAAAGCACAGCAATGATTGAGTTTTCAGAGAAAGAGAAAGTAACAGAAAAACATTTAGACAACAGCATTCCTCAAATACTACACTTTGAAGATCACCTAACTTTCCAGATGAATAGCACCTTATTCTACAGATACAGAATATTTGGACTAATTTATTCTAAATGAAAAGCTAAAAAATTAATCTTTCTTTTCCAGGCTGTGAACTGACAAAAAGGAGCTAAGAATAAAAATAGTTTCATAATTACCAAACATCCAAAGTCAAGTCTCTGAGCTAAAACACACTGCTTTTTAGGTTTCTCTATTTATAACAAAACTTCTGATAAAAACTGAGAGAAAAATCTAGTGCACCAATACTACTATTTTACAATATTTGTGAGAATTTAACAGTTTTAAAAGCACATTAACCAAAATGTTGATAATTAATAAATCTGGAGAATTAGGTACTTGGAGGTTTGTTATACTATTCTCTCCAGTTCTGTGTCTGCTTGAAACTTTCATAATATAAAGTCTAAAAAAGGCTACCTACAGATATTTTAAAAATTCTATCTGCAGTTAAGGCTTGACAACTCAAAACAAAATTCTAGCAGATAAAGAGACTTTTCAAATAATGTTTTATTCATTCTCGATAGACTGATGAAATTTAGTGTGTATGAAAGGGAGAAAAGGCCCAGTCTGTCATTTCAGAGGAACATGAATATGTTCATTAAATGGAGAAAGTTAGTTCCTTTATCCACATTGGTTGATTCTGGACATTTGTCATTTTTCTCTTCAGTGAACTCACATTTTTGCTGAAGAAAAATATATAGGCCATATAAATGTATGGTTTTGGTTAGTAAAGGCAAATAAATGTTTTCCCCAGTATCAATGATTAATTTGTTGAACCTGCTGGCTAATCCTGTTACTTCATACATCTTCCACTCTAGTAAATAACCAAATAAACAACTTTCTTATACAGATGCAAAAAAAAAAGTTAAAAAAAATGAACCAATATCCATAAACTATACCTAATCCTAAATTGTAAAGAACACATATTTAAAATTATACAAAATAATAAGTAGAGAAAAAGTTGAACATTTTAAATAATTATCATAATTTAAGCTATGATTTAAATAGATTTAATTTAAATCAAATCACTCTATTGAGACTATGGCAGCACTAAAACTAACAGAGAGCACCAAATTCACCACTTAGATTTACCACTTACTGATGATCCAGAACAGTTTATAGGGTTTACAAGCGCCAATCTTTCCTCCCTAAGATAAACAGCACCACCCAAAAATGACAACCAGATTTGTTTGCCTCCTCTTCATCTGGTAAGCTCCAGGACAGTAAAGACTGTACATGTCTGTACAAAGCCTAGCACACTACAGGTGTGCAACTTTTTTTGTGTGTGTGTGTGAGGAAAATTAGCCCCAAGCTAACATCTGTTGCCAATACTCCTCTTTTTGCTGAGGAAGATTGGCCCTAAGCTAATATCCGTGTCCATGTTCCTCTACTTTATATGTGGGACGCCTGCCATAGCACGGCTTGATGAGTGGTGCGTAGGTCCGCACCCAGGATCCTAACCTGTGAAACCCAGGCCACAGCGGAATGCAGGAACTTAACCACCACACCACCGGGCCGGCCCCCCGGGTGCAACTCTTTTAAGAGGAATAATCACCACCTTTGATTCCCAGAAAGCAATTGCTAGGTATCAGTCTCATTCCCTAGGTGACGTGCACAGGATAACAAAATAAACTCGGGTCTCCTCACTGGTAGTTCTGCCTTAAATCATTTTCCAGATCTTGTTTTTTCTAACAGAAATACGTCATCATGAAACTTCAGAGAGAAGCAGCATAAAAACATACATACATGTACAGATAAAAGACTGTCAGTGATTCTCTTTTTCTACATCATTACTAAAGCAGTGCTTAATTCCAAATCAAGGTATTTCACGTTTGCAGATAACAAGATCATTCTCATCTTCAACAAATTTTTGTAGCTTTTTTATTAAAGTAAAATTTACATAGTGTAAAATGCACAGATCTTAAGTATTCAGCTCAATAAGTTTGAGCGAATGTATACACCAACAATTGGTCAATCTGCAAGTTCCTCGTACTAGTCTTGCAACTTTTCCTTAAGTTAAAAATTATATGAAAATAAAAAGTTACCCAAAAAGTGTACATTGGAATTACCATCACCCAAATCAAGCCAAAGAATACTTCCATCACCCTAAAAAGTTCCCTTTTGCCCCTTTACACTCAACTACAGCCTGTACCCAGAAACCACTGTCCTGATTTCTCTCACCATACCTAAGTTTGGCCTGTTCTTGTATTTTTTATAAATAGCATCATATAGTACATATTTGTGTCTGGCTTCTCCTGCTCTGAATATTTCTGAGATTCATCTATGTTGCTGTCTGAATCAGTAGTTCATTCCTCTTGTGAAAAAAGCTGCTATGAACATTTTGTATCAGTCTTTTTGTGAACATGTACTTTACTCCTCTTGATGCAGCAAGATTTCATTTTTTTTAAAAAAGGGTTTCACTGGGGCCGGCTCAGAGGCGTGGCGGTTAAGTTCATGCGCTCTGCTTCAGTGGCCTGGAGGTTAAGTTCATGCGCTCTGCTTCAGTGGCCTGGGGTTCAGGTTCGGATCCCAGGCGCAGACCTACGCACCATGTATCAAAAGCCATGCTGTGGCGGTGTCCCATATAAAGTAGAGGAAGATATGCACAGATGTTTGCCTAGGGCCAATCTTCCTCAGCAAAAAAGAGGAGGATTAGCAACAGATGTTAGCTCAGGGCTAATCTTCTTCAAAAACAAAAAAAAAGGGTTTCACATATAAATAAGCCTGGGAAGTCATATCATATAGACAGATAGATGGGTTGATTTATATATGCACATATATAAAGCAAATATATACAGTTATACATATATATTGCAAAAAATATAATATAGATATTTTATCTACTTGTGTGTGGTGTGTATGTATATAGATATATAAGTAAATAGATTCTGAGAAGTCCACCTAGGACCAATAAAGATATTTTAAAAGAACTTATAAAGTTCATAGTGAAAATAAATCTAAGATGGGAAAGATGACCATCTCAATTTGTCTTAGTATTATGTCTTAACCTAAGAATAATTCAAGAGAGAAATAAACTTCTCTCCACGTAAGCTACTCTGTCCTGCTTCAAGGAAATACTTTCTTCTCATAACAAATCCCCTTTCTAAACTAGAATTTCAAAGCATTAAATGTTGCCATCCACCACGTAAGGATTTTATGATAGGGGCAAAACTCAAAATATGTGTTAAGATCACAAGATTTTATTTTTTTGTCTTGCTTTTTTTAAAAAGTTAAACATGGAAATAATTCCATTGGGTAGTAAAGACCATTCCCTCTTCATTCAGAATACATTCTGAAAAGCACTCAATCTCTAGGATGTTTTCTCCACTCCAAAAGGTAACTTACTGCAGCATTGTCTGTGATAGAGGCATTCTGACTTTCAAATTCCACTGTGTAATTTTCAGCTGACAGCAGAGGAGGTTCTTTAATTTTCAGAGTTTAGGGACATTAAGAAAATACATACAAATCTGATTTTGAAGAAATCAAATTGAAATTCCCAACCCTGCTTTTGATAATCAGATGATCATTTTCAGGAGACTAAGAGTGGTTCCTCATTTAACATCATCTATAAATTGCCAAGATTGAGACAGAATGCTACAAACGGTTCTAGAAATTTACTATTGCCTGCTTTCAGGAAGAGTCTGCAACTAAAAAAGGGAAAAAACAACCCTCTTCTGGTCTTTGATCTTTCTTCATCTTTTATTCTTCCTTCCAAAAAATGAGCAATTTCAAAAGCATACAATTCAAATGTACTACATTTTTAATCTTAAAAAACATTCCTAGCATCTGGATGTTCCCTAACTTTCACAGATGTGTAACTGTTTACTTAAAAATCCATTATTTCACTCTGAAAATACATCATTTTACTTTTTCTAAAAATTGTACCTTTTTCTAAAAGAAAACAGCCTTGAGTGTTACAAAAATGACAGCAGCTCCAAACAGCTACAATCCCCAACTTTCAATATCTTTTGTCTGACTATTTTAGAGAACTAAAATAAAAGTTTATTCTTATTTTTAAAATCTTTTTCTTCCAGACCAAGGGCAGAAAACGGGTACAACAAACAGACCCCACACTCCCTCTGGTGGTCCTTCACTCTCATTAACCAAACATTTTCCAAAAGACTAGAAGTAAATTCTAAATTAAGCATAAAATGAACTTGCCCCATTTAAGGATTACAGTTTTACATGTTTAAGTTTCAGCCGAGTGCAGGTCAAGTCTCATCACAATAAACTACGAGGTGCAAATTATTTTGAGTACTTGAATTTTAGTGTTTCAAATATTGCTAAAATACCCTTAGTAACCTGTTAGTTACAAAGACTATAGTCACAAGGGTATATATGGCCCTACTATAAATTATTTTAACCTATCTCATTTGGCAGAACTTTTATACAATAAACATCTTATTTGCAAATTATATCACACTTAAATGGCTACGTTTTTTAAATCAATAGTTACGTGATTTACATACCAACGTCCACCCAGTCCCCGATGCACGTAGATTTAATTTTCTTTACACTTTTGGGGACATATGTCAGAAGTTAAAAATGCACTGCAAAAAAATTCAGAAATGTAAAGTAATGAAAAAACAATCTAATTAATCAGCTAGGTTAGAAAGTTCAAATAGTTTCAGCATTAGAAATGTACATATTTAATTGTTCAGCATTAAATAATTACAAAATTAAGTGTGCCAAAATATGTACAACATAGATTCTTCTTTAGGAATTGTGAAAAATTATAGTAAAGGCTTATAGAGGATATTCTTAATGCCAGGTATAACATGCATATTACTGTTATAAAGTATTATTAATGTCTAACAGTGTCATTTGATTTATTCTCAAATTTGGCTGTTTTAACATAGGTCCTTGTTTTTTGTGGCTTTATTCATTCAAAAATATTTGCCCATCCTCAAACTCAAAAGGAGCCACGCCTGAGAGTAACTGACTTAAAAACGCTCCCATTGTTTATTGTGTAGAAGAATTCAACTTATGCTTAATTTTGAAACTGAAATGTGGTTGATAATTTTATGATATGGTCTACCACAAATTAAAGTGGACAAAAAATTAGTAATTAAAATATCTAAAAATTGAATTTGAAAACGGGCTTTTAATTAAAAGGCACTTTTATAGTTAAAGCTCCTAAAACATGCTTTTGTGCAAATAAAACTATGAAATATAACTTTAATTTATGATATGTAGTATATTTAAGCATTATCATAGGATAAAGATTATAAAACGTCTAATTACACACAGTAGCTAAACTAATATATTCCTATACACTTTAAAGTGCAATTATATAAATCATCCAAAACAATGAGAGCCCCACTCTTATAAGATTGCTTACAACTATTTATATAGAATAAACCCATTCTACATGAGGACGAGTCACTGTTCAACCAATCTACCCTCACTAAGCATCAAAAAGCCAATACAGCTTTTTAATAGCAATAACCTCTTCTACAGCTATAGAAAGAGGATGTTCTTTCTTCTCTAGACTAATTTGTTCTAAACTAAGAAACATTTTAGGAAACTAGCCTATAATATGCATTCTTTTCCAATCCAAGAATAAACTGAAAATTGAAGATTTAACTAGCTGCCGAATCCAATATTTTAAGTTTTTCATGTTGAACTGGTTAAAATTATGTTTTAAAAAATAAATTAACCCAAAATTCCCATAACTGAAAAAAAGATTCAGAAACATACTTGTTTTGTTAAAAGTTAGAAAGACAAAGAACTCATAACATACAGGCCTGTTGTTTTAGAGAAATAAAACATTTTATAAAGACCATCTCTATTTTTTTTAAATCTCAAATAGTCACAACTAGCCTATTGGTTAAAGAGTTCACCTTTAAATAGTGTTACTAATTAGCTAGGTAAATAAGTAAAATTACCATTCAATGAAATATTAATAAAGTAGCATTTAGATCAAAATTACAACTTTGTTCTTAAGAAGTTAAACTTAACATCTCAAGTATAAATCATACCCAATACAGATATCCAACGAGACACATAATAGGAAAAAAAACGAGTAAGCTAAATCAAGTGTTTCTCACAAATGATGACTCTTATTAACCCTCATTTAAAAAATATTTTTAAAAAACATATTGATAAACTGGTCAGGGCCTAAAGTGGTCAAGGCCATAATTGTAGATTGTTAAGCGGAGGTCAGTTGGGAGACAGAAAATAAGTGAAAGTATGACAAATAAAAATTTCCCCCAAGAATAAGAAGTTCTTCAAGGCTATCCTTGAATTTTGATTGGAACACCAAGAGAAAAAGCCACTATAATTCTCTAAAGTAAGAACTCTTGGTGGGGGAGCTCGGCAGAACTCCCACAGACTACAAAAATACTTAACCAAAATATGCCTTCACTTTTCCCTCGTCCACAATCTAACAAAATGAGAAGACAATGAAAATAAACACTCCTGTCTACCCTCCCAGAGGCAAAGAAAGCTCCCATTCAATGCTAAGCCTTATTCCACTGGAAAACATACTCCTGAAAAGTAAATCCAAAACCACGAGCTCAAACTGCTTCATGCAGAATTTACTGAATGGCGGCCAAACGCTGTACACTCTGTCCTGAACCACACTGAGGATATCTAGACTTCTGCATTCTCCATTTACAACTTGTACCTTCCCAGGCTTTCGCCACCACTGCAGAACCCGAGTTTTTAAACGAGACTACAAGATTCCCCCTGGCTCGTGCATCGAAAGAAGGCAACCCACACGCTGACCCCCCAAATGGTTTTTCATCGATACTGGGTTTGACGCCTCTACAGTCGCCAGAACACCTTTTTAGACTCAATGAGGCGTCAGAACGCCCCAGGAGGGAAATGGACAAGGAGCCCTGAAACAACTTTTCACTGGCTTTCACCTGGCTCTAGAGTATCACCTGTCAGAAGAGCGCTGCCCCGGCACCCTCCAAGAGCGGCCGAGAGCGGGATGCTGTTCCCACTCACTCGTCCCAGGGCGGCAGGTGAAGGCGGGCCGCGCGCATCCACCCCCGCCGCCCGGGGAGCGCAAAGCGAAAGCCGAGGCGCCGGCCGCGGGACCCTTCGAGATCCTCACCCTGCACAGGCCCCGCCAGGTGAGCGCGGCTCCATCGCGCCCCGCTCGCTGCGCCCGCCGCCCGGGCCCCGGAAGGCGAAGTTGCTCTCCCGCCCGCGCCGGCTGCTGCTCACGCGCCGCCCAGCTCTCCGCGGGTCCCGCCGCCGGCTCCCGCCTCGGGCGAGTCGGGCCGGGACCTGTCACCCCGGGCGGGAAACAAAAGCCGGGTGAGGACGGGCGGGCGGGCCCGGCCTCGCCTCCCCGAGGGGAACGCGGCGGGGCGGGAGCGGCTCCCGGAGGAGCCCCGGCCCCGCGCCTGCCCCGCGTTGGGGCTGGGGGCCTCCGGCGCGCCGGCCTCGAGGCTCCGCCGGCCGCGCGCGCCGCTCCCGGGCCGGGGAGCCGCGTGAGGGAGCGGGGAGGCGGCCGGACCGCGACGGAGGGAATTCGGCTCCCGGGGCGCCGCGGTCGCCCGCCCCATCCCTGCGGCCATGGCGCCGGTACCTGCCGCCGCGCTCGCCCGTCGTCTCCGTCTCTCTCCGCCTCACTCGCACGCCGCTCGCCCCTCAGCCCGCCCAGCAGGCCGCCCGCGCGCCGGACGCCGCCGCCCGAGACTGGCAGCGCCCAAGAGCCGGCCCGAATCCCCCGGGCAGCGCCCGGCGCCGGCCCGCCCCCGCCGGCCGCAGGACCCGCCTTCCATAGGGCCCCGGGGCTGTCAGTCCGCCCCCAAAAGGCGCGCGGGCTGCCGCTCTGCCTGTCCGGATTGGTGGCCGCGCGCCGTCCATGCAAATGAGGTCCCGCCCCCGTCCATTTGCACCTCCGCCTTAGTGTAACCTCCGCCTCTCCGCACCAGCCCACGTGTCTGGCCGTCGCCCTTTGTGGAGGCCGGAGTGGAGGGGTGGAGGAAAGCGACCGGCACCCCCTCACACCGGCCCTTACCTCTAGAGAAACGAACACCTAAACAAGCTAGTTGACTTCACATCTGAATCGTCTCTCTGAAAGCTCTGACCTCCTATCGGTCCAGCCGCCTGCCAGGAGGATGGAGAGGGGCAGGCTTGGCTGTTTGTGTCAGGTAAACAGGCCAGGTTAACCCCAGGAAACAACCCCAGGAAGTCAAAGATGCCCAGTCGAAACTGGGGAAAATCCCATCTCAGAACCGATTTAGCACAGAGCACTTCTCTCTGGACACTGGGAGCCTGGGAAGAATATGCTTTCCCGTGGCTTTTTACCTTTCAAACATGAGATTCCAGGCGATTGGGACGGCAGAGGACCTTGAAAAATGTGTGTTCTCTGCCCCCGTCCCCTAAAAGGTCGCCTGCTGAGCAAACTCAGCTTCAAGAGGGGCACAGGCCTCTCCAACCAGATGGCCACCTTTGAATCGCTCCCATAGAGATTCAGATAAGGGGACTGAACTAGCTGCACCTGGGCCTTAGGGAATACCTAGCTCAATCCCCTCGTTTTTGAGGAAACAGAAGCCTGTAGTCCGTTAGCTATGGGACTTAATAGTTACCTATGGAAACCTAATGTCTCATAGCCAGATGACAAGCCGCATTTCCTAGCTCCAAATCTACTCTCTGCACTATATTACGGTGAAGAGTCTCTTCTACAAATCAACAGTCCTGCCTTCAAGAGGTAGGGTCTGCAGAAGAGACAACTAGAGCCAACACTGAAACCTCCTCAAGGGCAAGAGCCCTGTCTCAGGGCCTAGAAGCTTTCCTTTTTACCAGCTGCCAGGGAGAGTCGCTCAAACCACTTATGTATGCGTTAATTCAGAAAGATGACTAAAACGCCTCTGCATACCAACACCAATTGATTAAGCATCTACTATGCTTAATAACAGCAAGTATTAAGCATTGTGCTATGTGAAGAGAATACAGAGGTGAGCAGAAATTATCCCAGCCCTTGACGCCTGAGAGACAGTGACATCCACATTACATGTCAGTGCTCCTCATGTTACAAGGACTGTGACAGATGTCTGCAGAGGGCATAGTGGAGGGCTCCACAGAGGGAGGAATCGGCTCTTCCTGAGAGAGGCAGGGAAGGCTTTATTGAAGCGGTGACACTAGAGCTAAGTCTTACAAGATGGACTCTTAAAAGATGGTGTTTGCCAGACAGAGGGATGTGGAAGAGGGAGGAAAGGGGCTCCTGGGCAGGGAGGGATAAGCATGAGCAAAAAGCATGCAGACCTGGAAAAGCCTAGTAACTGAGGGAACAGTGAGGAGCAGTGTGGGCAAATCTGCAGGGCCATGTGGCCATGTCACATGCTCTGAGACCAGGCTCTCCCAGGAGGAAGACAGAAAGGCCCGGGAGGCTGCCAGGCTGTGTTGTAACACACCGCGGCAAACAACAACAGGCCCTGTAGATACAGCTGCAGGCTTTTTTTTCTAGGCCAGAGTCTGTGGGGAACAGTCAGTTCCACAGTTCCGATGGCAGCCTGGCTGGCCCCACCCACTATCTCAGAAAACCACTCCGGTCACTCACTTGCCCTCCTTGGCATTTGGAAACACGTGTGCTTGCATTTTCCCTAAACATTGCTGCCCTTCAGAACTCAAAGATAACGTGGGCTCTGGCTGCAGACACCTGGGTGTGGGATGAGCAGCCCTTTCCTAATGCACAGAGCAGTTCTTGGCAGGGCCTGTTACCAAAGCTGGCTTCATGGGCATGTGACCTGTGCTTGGTTTAATGCTCTGCTGTCACCATCTTGAAATTCTTAAAAATTTTTCAGTGAGGGGCTCTGAATTTCCACTGTGTGTTGGGACCTGCAAATTAGGTAGCCAGTCCTCCCTGTTGCTGTTAGTTGCCCCTGGGAATGCTTGTGATTCTGCTCAAACCATATCTCATTCTAAAGCAGTTGGCATTCACTAGATTTGTTCACGTTCATCTTGTCATTTGGTTCTCACAGTGGCAATGTGGGGTAGGTCAGTATTACTAGTTCCATTTATTAGCTGAGAAAACTGAGGTTTGGCACCCTTCTCCCGGTGGCCCAGCTAGAAAGTAGCAGAGCTTGTACTTGAACTCAGCCTACCCAAGCCCTATTCCATCCACTATGGAGCTACCTCTGTGTTGGTTTCAGAATCCTTTCACAAGCAGATTTGTACATGAAGGATGTACTGTTTTAATAAGAGTCAGAACACATAGTGGAGGGATATATGTCATTTCATGGCTGCCTATCACCTTTTGAATAGTTTTTCATCAATTTTTAAAAATTCTCAACCATTATATGTTCAAATACTGTTTCTGTACCTTTTCCTCTTTCCTTCTGGGCCATCAATTGAAACACGTATTAGACTTCCTCACTACATCTCTTTCTTCTTTATTTTCTATCTTTTGTCCTTCCATGCTTCATTCTAAAAGTTTAGTCCAACTATTTTTCAGTTCACTAATTCTCTCTTCAGCTTTTTAAAAAATTCTCCTCTTGGGGCTGGCCGGATGGCATAGTGGTTAAGTTTGCACACTACACTTTGGTGGCCTGGGGTTCGTGGGTTAGGGTCCCAGGTGCAGACCTACACACTGCTCACAAGCCATGCTGTGGTGGCATCCCACATACAAAATAGAGGAAGATTGGCACAAACGTTAGCTCAGTGACAATTTTCCTCAAGCAAAATGAGGAAGATTGGCAACAGATGTTAACTCAGAGCCAGTCTTCCTCACTGGAAAAAAAAAATGTTCCTCTTAAACGCATCCATGGAGCTCTTAAATTTGGTTATTCTTTTTTTTTTTTTTTTTTTTAGTTCTAGAATTTCTATTTGGTTCTTTTTCAGACATTCTGTGTCCCTTCCCTTCTTATATCTCTTAGTGCCTTGCTATAATTTTCAAGCTTGGCTTTTCTCTCCATAGTAAGTATAGTTGTTTTACAGTCTGTGTCTGTTAATTCCAATCTGCAGTCCCTGTGGGTCCACTTCCGTTGTCAGTTTTTACTACTGGTTCTTCCTCATGTTGTTGTATCTCCTCAGGTATCTGGCTGTGTTTTGGATGTTGTATTTGAAAGATCATTTGAGGCAACGATGATAATATCTTCCTCTGGAAAGGACTTCCATTTGTTTTAGCAGGCGTCTGGGGACACCAGCAAGCTAGGATCACCTTAACCCAATTTCAGGACTCGGTTTTCTGAGCCTCCCAGATGCCTTGAGGCTGGACTACAGTCTGTGGGAGATTCTGTTTATTTATGGTCCCCCTTTCCTCAATGCTGCAGTTCTTTGAGGTCCCAGGCGAAGATGGGAAGTTGTTTTAGTTGTATATTGCTCCATAGCAAACTATCCCCAAAGTTAGCAGTTTAAAACAGATGTCAGCGGAATTTTTCTTAAAGGGCCAGATGGTAAATGTTTTAGGCTTGCAGGCCATATGGTCTCTGTCACAACTACTCAACTCTGTCATTATAGCACAAAGCAGCCACAGACGATACGTAAATGAATGACATAGCTGTATTCCAATAAAACTTTATTTACAAAAACAGGCAGCCATCCTCAACCTGATAAAACCCCACATCTAGTATCTATGTGGGTTTCATAGAAACCCACATAGTTTTTCATAGAAAAACCCACAACTAGTATCATACTTAATGATAAAAGAATGGATACTTTCCCCAGGAAACAAGACAGGGATGTCCAATCTTGCCACTTCTATTTAATATAGTACTGGAGGTTCTAGCCAGGGCAATTAGGCAAGAAATAGAAATTAAAAGGCATCCAGATTTGAAAGGAAGAAGTAAAACTATTTCTATTCACAGATGACATGATCTTGTGTATAGAAAATCCTAAGGAACCCACAAAAAACCGCTTGGAACTAATAAATAAATTCAGCAAGGTTGCAGGATACAACATCAATAACAAAAATCCATTGTATTTCTATATATTTTCAATGAATAATCCAGAAATGAAATTAAGAAAAAATTCCACTTATAACAGCATCAAAAAGAATAAACTACTTAAGAATCAATTTAACAAAAAAAGGGCCAAACTTATACTCTAAAAACTACAAAACACTTTTGAAAGAAATTAAAGACCTAAATATTTGGAAAAACATTATATGATCATGCGTTTAAGACAACATTTGTAAGATGGCGATACTCCCTAAATTGATCTACAAATTCAATGCAATCCCATCAGAGTCCCAGCTGACTTCTTTACAGAAATCGACAAGCTGACTCTAAAATTCTTATGGAATTGCAAGGGACTCACAATAGCCAAAACAATATTTAAAAAGAAAAACAAAGTAGGAGGACTTACACTTCCTGATTTCAAAACTTACTACAACACAACAGTAATCAACACTTGGTACTGGCACAAGGATAGACATATAGATCAATGAAATAGAATTGAGAGTCCAGAAATAAACCCACACACCTGTGGTCAACCGATTTTTGACAAGGGTACTAAGTGTTGGTGAGTATGTGGAGAAATTGGAACCCTTGTGCATTGCTGGTAGGAACGTAAAAAAGCAGAGCTTCTGTGGAAAACAGTTTGGCACTTCCTAAAATGTTAAACATAGAATTACCATATTACCCAGCAATTCTATTCCTAGGTACATACCCAAAAGAATTGAAAACAGGGATTCAAATAGATACTTGTATATATATACATATCAATGTTATTCATAATAGCCAAAAGATGAAAACAACCCAAATGTCTCTTAACTAATGAATGGATAAACAAAATGTGGTATATCCACAAAATGGAGCATTATTTGGCCATAAAAAAAAAAAAATGGGGCCGGCCCTGTGGCTTGGTGGTTAAGTGCGCGCGCTGCGATGCTGGTGGCCCGGGTTCGGATCCCGGGTGCGCATCGAGGCACCACTTCTCCGTTCATCCTGAGGCCGAGTCCCACATACAGCAACTAGAAGGATGTGCAGCTACGACATACAACTATCCACTGGGGCTTTGGGGGGAATAAATAAAATCTTAAAAAAAAAAAAAAAAAAAATGAACTACTGGGGCTGGCCCCGTGGTGTAGTGGCTCAGTTCGGTGCACTCCGCTTTGGTGGCCCGGGTTCACAGGTTCAGATCCCAGGCGTGGACCTCTCCCACTCGTCAGCCATGCTGTGGCGGTGACCCATATACAAAACAGAGGAAGACTGGCACAGATGTTAGCTCAGGGCACATCTTCCTCAGCCAAAAGAAAAAGAAAAAAGAATGAAGTACTGATAGATGCTACAACATGGATGAACCTTGAAAACATTATGCTAAGTAAAAGAAGCCAATCACAAAAGACATCATATGATATGATTCCATTCATAAGAAATGTCCAGAACAGGGAAGACAGAAGACAGGAATTAGATTAGTGATTGCTTAGGCCTGAGAGTGTGCGGAAGGGAAGGATAGGAAGACAACAGGCAAAGGGTTCAGGGTTTCTTTTTGAGGTGATGAAAATATTCTAAATTGACTGTGGTAATGGTTGCACATATCTGTGAATATACTAAAAACCACTGAGTTGCATTCTTTAAATGAGTGAGTTGTATGGTATGTGAATGAAATGTATTTCAATAAAGCTGTTAAAAAAAAAAAACAGGCAGCCATCCATCAGCAGTAGTTTGCTTACTCCTGGCTTAATACAATAACTACTGTCGTTATTTGCTCACGACTCTGCAATTTGGACAGGATTCGGCAGGGACGACTGGCCCCTACTCTATGTGGCATCAGTTGGGGCAGCTTGACCAGACCTGAACGATCTGCTTCCAAGATGGCCTTACTCACATGGAAGGCAAGTGGGACTTCAGCTGGGCTGTTGGCCAGGGTCCTCAGATCTTCTCCACATAGTCTTTCCATGAGACTAGGTTGGGTTTCTCACAGTGTGGTGGCCTCAAGGTAACTGGACTTCTAAACATGGTGGCTGGTTTCCTCCAAAAGGCAAATGTGGGAACTGCTAGGCCTTCTTAAGGGTCAGGCCTGGAAGTGATAGCGTCATTTCCACCACATCCTGTTGGTTAAAGGTGGTCACAGGTCAGTCCAGATTCAAGGGGAGGGAACTAATAATGGTGTGAATACTCAGATACATGGTTCACTGGGGGGCACCAAAGTAACAATCTATCACAGTCTGCCTTCTGTCCCCTAATGAAACACTTCCTCCCACATGCATAATACGCTCACCACCCCTGAAGACCCCCAAAATCTCACCCCATTGCTGTACCAGGATTGACCTTGAAGTCCATAATTTCATCATCTAAATTAGGTCCAGGTATGAATGAGGTTTCTCAAGTGGTGCTCCTCTAGATCTGATGACCTTTGAACTAAAGGGACAAGTTATCTACTCCCCACGAGAAATGGTTAGGCAGAAAAAAGGAAAATCTCAATAGATACTCCTATTCAAAAAGGAGGAAATGACAGGCGCACAGCAGCCACCAGTCCATAGCAATTCTGAAATTCACCTGGGCACATGTCAACAATTCCTTGGTTAGGTCCCACTTCTTAGGGTAGTTGGACTTCTTACAGGGCAACTGGCTTCCCCTAGAGCCAAAATTTGGAAGCTGCCTTCTTAAGGCTTGAATCAGACCTGGACCAACATCACTTCCACCACGTTCTATTGAGTAAGGTGGATCACAGGGCCATCCCAGAGTCAAGAGGATAGGACATGGTTTACTGGGGGTCATCAAAGTAATAGTCTACCACAGGGGTGGTTTGTCAGAGTCTCCAACCTCCAACCTTGGTAGGCCTTAAACTCCAATTTTGCATCCCTAGGTCTAAAAAGCTTTCAAAAGCACAGCTCAGCCTTTCCGATGACTCAGATTGGCAAATGCTCTTGGGCAAAAGCAGCCTCGAGTCCTGCACTCACTTCTCTGATAGGGTTGCCAGATTTAACAAATAAAAATACAGGACATCTAGTTAAATTTGAATTTCAAACAAACAAATTATATTTTAGCATCAGTATGTCCCAAGTATTACATGGGCATCCTTATGCTAAAAAATAATTTGTTGTTTATCTGAAATTCAAATTTAACTGGGAATCCTGTATTTTATCTGACAACTCTAATCTCTCTGGACTCCTATCTTTTCCCGTATATTGGTCCAGTAATTCCTTACTATCTTATTAGATTTTTGATGCTTTTAAGATTTAGAAATATTTGTCTGGCATATATAGTTGTCTTTGACAAGAGGATTGGTCCAAATTCTAAATGGCTTTTCTATATTTGGGGAAATTCTTCTATTATGAGTTTTGCCCCTCAACCTGGAAGTCAGAACCTCCCAGCCTCCCTTGCAGCTGGAACATAGACACATGACCTAGCTCTACCAATCACACACTGAAGGGAGACTTCAATTTGGACATGCAGGACATGAGGCTTGGTGAGGGGCTCCTACTTTTTGTTGAACAGGTGGTTATATAAAATTCCATTTTTTAAAATGAGGCAAATCTGTGTATACTGTAGCAGAGATTTTTAGTCACCCCCCATATCCATTCTCTTCTTCTCCTCTGATTTTTGAGCTGCGTACATGGCCACCTGGAATAAAGAATATGTTTCCCGTCTCCCTTGCAGCTAGATGTGTCCTTGTGTTTTTGACAATGGGAGCTGAGCATTAGGAAGTGTCCCTCTCTTAAGGGGAGGAAGGCTGTCCCTCTCTTTCCTTTTCTCTTTCTGCAGACGTAGATGTGACGGCTGGAGCTCAGGTAGCCATATTAGACCATGAGGTAGAAACACCATATTGAGGATGACATAGTGAAAGACAGAAGAAATCTGGGTCCCTGATAATTGTGGAGTCCTAGCATTGCCTGGCTACTTACCTCTGGGCTTCATTAATGAGACAGAAATCAATGTCTAATTTTGCAAGGCACTGATATTTTTAATTTTCCATCACTCACAGCTGAACCTAATCTTAACTGATACACATAATAATGTGGAATGATTTCTAAGATAAATTGTTAAATGAAAAAAGCAAGGTGAAGAGCAATGTATACAGTATGGTACTATTTTTGGGGGAAAAAATGCAGATAGATTTATCTATGTTTCTATATAAGCAGCCCTTTCTGGAAGGATATAGTGTTTGAATTTTTTTCCATATGCAAATATTACTTATTCAAAAACTAACTTAAAAAATAAAAAATTTAAAACTAGTTAATAATTAAAAATGATTTACACTTTTAAACCACAATAATTTGGTGGAACTATGGTTGACTTTCCTCCTCTTTCTACTTTGCTATATTTTTAGGTTTCTAAGCATATTTACATGCAAAATCAAATCGCCCCAAACAATAAAGATAATTTATGCTTTAAATATTTCTGTTTTGTTGATATGCCTACCCTTTAATTCCCAGGACCTGAAAGACCAATACATCGGACATACAGTTTGGACTGCAAATCCATTCAACGATATATATTAAACACCTGTTATCTATCAGGCACTGTTCTAGGTAAACAAAACGGATGAGATGCCTTTGTTCATAGAACTGATGTTCTTGTGGGGCAGACAGTCAACTAGTAGACAAATAAGATTCTTTCAGATACAGCTCACTGTTACAAAGAAAACACAGGGTAATGTGATAGAAAGTGTTGAGGACACTGATAGAAAGGGTGGTGAGGAAAGACTTCCTGAGGAGGTGACACATGCTGAGAACTGAATGATGAGAAGGAGCCAGTTATAGAAATTTTGAGAGGTTGAGAATTCCAGGAAAGGAGCGTGAGAGAAACAGAGAGATGGGCAGAACAGCTGGGGAGAAGAGTGGGAGTAGGGGAGAGTGGTTCCAGAAGAGGTTGGAGGGGTGGGCATATGTGTGCTTCAGTGAGAGACCACTACACCCTTAAGCAGAATTGCTAAAATTAAAAAGACCAACAACATCAAGAGCTGGGAAAGATGTGGAACCACTGGAACTCTCACACTTTGCTGTTGGGAACCTACGGCCACTTTGCGACACATTTTGGCAGTTTCTTTTGAAGCTAAACATACATTTACCATACAACTCAGCAATTCTGCTTCCAAGAGAAGTAAAAACATGTGTTCACAAAAACAGTTGTACCAGAATGTTCATAGCAACTTTTTCATAATAGCTTCAAACTGCAAACAACCATAATCTCCATTAACAGGGGACTAGATAAATAAATTGTGGTATAGCCATACAATGGAATACAATACAGCAATAAAAAGGAACAAACTACTAATACATGTAAAAACATGGACAAATCTCAAAAACATGTTGAGCAAAAGAAGCCAGATACAAAAGAGTACATACTGCGTGATTCCATGTATCTGAAATTCTAGGAAATACCAATCTAATCCAAAGTGACAGAAAGCAGATTAAGGCTGCTCAAGCCAGGTGGGGATTGGTTGCAAAAAGGGACAAGGAAACTTTCAGAGTGAAGGAAATGATCTCTATTGCGATAGAGGTTACACAGGCAAACACACTCGTCAGAACTCATCAAACTGTATCCTTAAATGGGTGCGTTGTATTGTATCTAAATTCTGCCTCAGTAAAATTGATCTAAAACACACAATGTGTGTGCTTATTCACTGGTCTGCTTGTCTCTGTATTTTCTAGGAAGTAGCTTGCAAATAATCGTTTCTTACCTGCTCACTTGGTTTTTTCCCTCTACTCCTAATCCCAAAGTGAATTAAGCCTGTCATCCAGAATTTCTAACGTTTGGGGCTGACTCCATCACCTCAACCCTCACCACAGAAATGTTTATCTCCATTTGACAGAGAACAGAGGTCCAGCATGGTTAAATGAGCAGGAGTGCTCGCCTAGAGGCCTCCTTGGTGGATTCAGGGGAGCCTCTTAAAACCCCCAGAGGGTTTCTTTCCTCTGCTGGCTGATGCCTGAAATTCATGAATCCAAGTGTCATCCTTTCAGGATTGGGCTTTATTTGCTTGGGAAGGGAGATGGCACCAATCTTGCTGACTCAATGAAGGAAGAGTAACCCTTGCAGCTGAGTGTTCCATTTAACAAACAGGCCCTGCCGGGACTGGGGACACAGAGATGAGTGACACCCAGGCTCAACCACTGAGGCACTCACAGTCCCAGCTGAGTAGTCTCAGTTCAGGGGGCCTAGAACAGCCTGGAACTTGTTCAGAACACAGACTCCCAGGCGGTTCTTATTTGGATGGGGCATTGTTAACAAGCTCCCAGGTGGTCCTGTGTACACTATATTTGAGAAACAGTGGTTGGAACAGAAGGAATACCGAAACCATTTAGAATAAGTAATGGCTGAAATTGTTCCAAATTTGGTGAATGAACCCCAAGCAGGCTAAACACAAGGAAAATCTCACTTGGGCACATCATAATCCAGTTGTTAAAAACCAGTGATAAAGAGAAACTATGGTTTAGAGGATTTGAGAGAAAGCTTTTGCAGGATGAGGGGGTGGTAGGAGAAAGCCCCAGAAGTGGGTAAGAAGGGGAGGATAGAGGAGAAGGTGAAGCTGACAGTTCAAAGAGGATGGTCAAGGTGGACTGAGCAGCAGCCGGTTGGGCTGGCGCTGGGCAAGGGCCCAAGCTCTTTTCTGGAAGCTAATCCCCTCTCCTCCTACCCTTTCGCTGTGAGGAGCCAGATTTGTAGCCCATCCCAGCCGAGTTCTCGGAGATCTCTGGGCTGTCATTGCATAGCTGGATGCTGCTCTCACCCAGTTGTGCAAACAACCAACAGGGATTTCCCAAGCCTGGCTACACGCAGGGCTATGAGCTGGCTGCCCCCAGGGAGACACTGAGGCACCAGTGCCTCCTCTCCCGGGACTAAGCTCTGATGCCTGGAACCTGGCTGACCCTCAAACTGAAATTGGCCATGTACCCTGTGCACTCCCAGAAAGTATTTACTGTATTCAGGTTTCTTTGCAGTTTTGCTTTGCTGTCCAGGCCCTATGGGCACAAAGCAAAATTAATCTTATCCCAAGAAGCTAGTGCGTCAGCAGAGTGGGCATAAGTGGGCAAGGGCAAAAAACGTGTGTGTGTGTGTGTGTGTGTGTGTGTGTGTGTGTGTGTGTGTGTGACTGAAGCAGGGCATTGGGTGGGTGAGAGGATACTACTCAGGTCAACAGGAGCCACACCTGTGGGGGGAACCCTGGGACTAGAGAGAGGCAGCATCAAAGGCCAAATCCTGTGGCCTAGAAGAGGGATAACCCAATGGGATTTCGCATCATTATGAAGACCCATGGCTACAGTGACAATATTAGCTGATGTCTATCAGGCACGTAATGGAAGCTGGATGCTTCCAATGTTCTAGATGCTTTAAGTGCCTTAACTAATTTAATCTTCAACAACAGCCTAAGGAAATAAGGAGAGGTTCAATGATCTGCCAAGTCAGCAAGTGGCAGAATTTATCCTCTAAACCACACCAAACTTCAGAAGTGAGCATAAGGAGATTGAAGCTGTTGGCTGGTTGGGTAGAGAGCCAAGTGTGTTAGATTGGAGGATCAGCGAACTCTCCTGCCCTGGGGATTCTCATCTGAGCTTTTCCCTGGGGCTTAAATGCTCAGTTTGCATATAGGATGGAAAATGAAAAAAGCGGCCACTTGTGCAAAAATGTGCAGCTACCCAGGGTGGAAGTGAAGGTGATTTCAACCCTGCCAGTCGACCATGCAACTGTTACCTGCCTGCTCTCACCTTCCATCACATCCTCTCTCTCTCCTGCCTTCCTGCCCTGCCCTTCCTACCACCAAACCCTTGGGTCCAGACATTCTCTGGACTTCCCTGCCCTTCTCCCTTCTCTCCAAAAATTACCCAACTCTTTCAAGACTCAGCCCAAATCTCACCTCTTCCAGAAAGCCCTCACAGACATCCCTGGTTACAACAACTCTGTCCTTGGCATGTGCACTGAGATAGAATGTTCTTTCAGGATCAGGCACAACTTGCCTTGCATTAGGTCACCTCTCGGCGGGTCTGTCTCCCTGGTGGCATAACCACAGGGATCGTTCAGTATGTAGCTGACCCCTGCCCACATCATAGGCAGTGGGTCATGGTAAGCAGGCCATTAGAGAATCCTGAGGACGTCTCTCTTCATTGACTTGAAAAAACTCAGGCTTGGAGATCCAGATAAAGTCTATGTAAAAAGCAAGAAGATAAGATGAAAACATGATGAATGGGATTTTATCTCAAAGTCTATTTTCTTTAAATTTTTCTATGTTCTATAAAAATAAAATAGTTTCAGCATGGCAAACATCTTACATAAATGAAGACGAGCCCTACTTCTTCATTCCATTAAATTGTAATGAGTTAAAATTCATTTATTCATCAAACATTAACTGACTGACTGCTCAAGAGCTATGTAAGTTGGCTCTCAAATAAATACTCATAACAGTGAGTGAGGCAGTGTAGCGCAGGGTTCACTGCACAGACTCTGCAGCTGAACTGGCTGTGTGTAATGCCACACCATCACTTATTAGGCATGTCACCTTAGGTAAATAAGTCACAAACTCTGTGTATCAATTTTCCCATCTATAAAATAGAGACAATAACGGTGGCACCTATCAGGGTTGATATAGGGATTAAACAAGCTAATATATGAAGCAGTCAGAATAGTGCCTGGTATGTACCCCAGAAATGTTGGCTTTTAAATCATTATCATCAGCACTATTATAAAATGTGTTCTAATAGAGACCAAGAAGGACGCCCTCAGTCTAGAAAGATGAGGACGTCTTTGCTAGGTCAAGGAGGCGATGGGCATTCTAAGCACAGGAACAGCACATACGAAGGCTCAGAGGTATACATTAACATGGCCAGTTGGGAGAAGCGGGACGCTGGGACATAGTGTGCAGTTGGGGGCAGGCTGAGAGGTGCAGGGGCTGTGCACGCTGTGCACAGATGGATGGCTGTGCCGTGTGAGGCATCTGGGCCTTCATTCTGATGGTACTAGGAAGCCAGTGAAGGGTTCTAAGTCATAGATCAGCTGTGTGGTTGAGGCAGATGGTTCTGGCAGCAGTGTCAAGGATGGTATAAGCCTGGAGGTGGGACCTCCTGATTAGAAGTCCTGGGAGGGAGGTGGTGAGAAATGCAAAGGCAGTGGCAGTGAGCCCTGAAAGGATAGAGCGGATGGGAGGGATGGGACAAGAATAACCCATGGAATGGGGGGCCGATTGGATGGGATAGGAGAGGGCAAATCTGGGGTGGCCCTAGTTTTTGTCCTGGGCCACCACTTGGTGTTAGTAGCCCAAATAGGAAATACAGCAGGAGGACCAAGCAGGTCGTGGTGTTTGTGATGCTCTGGGGAGCAGTGGCTAGAGGTGATGGCTTCAGTGTGGAGCACTCTGTGTTTGAGTTCCACTCCTAGGGGTTGTTCTGCTGTGTGGTGTTTTCCTGGGCCCCCACTCGACACACACACACACACACACACACACACACACTTTTAGAAGACAGTCACTGTGTCTTACTCATTTCTGTATCTACCCTCTCACCCTCCCCACCCACCTCAGCACCATGCCAGGACCACGCTCTGTGGTCAGTGGCTGCAGCTGAATTGGGTTTAATGGGATCCAAGCTTGCTCCCTGCCCAACCCTCTAGATCAGGTAACTATATCACAAACACAGCCACTCCACCTCGCCCGTCTCTGGATTAGTGCTGTGCTGCCCTGAGGAGTCCAGGAGAAGCCCCCCTTCCACCTGAGGGGGACAGCCTGCCTGGGACCCTGCTGTCAGCCCCAGAGCTGCCACATCAACCTTGGGATGGGGCTGTCTTGAAAGCTTTCCCATCTCCCCAGAGGAAGAGAACAAAAGCCTGAGTCCCATGCAGCAATGGGAAGAATGGACGGAATGAAGAGTGTGACAGTGACAGCAAAGAGAGGGTCAGCCCCACATTTACTGGTCCCACAGAACCATGGCTCCTTGGAGACATTTGTTCACAGGAGTGATGGAATCCTTACTCCCCCGCCCTACTCCCATTCCCATCGGCTACCCAAGCAAGGTGCTGCCTGGACTGAACCCACAGCTCTTGGGCCTTTCTCTGCTTCCCATAGGGCCATCAGTAAGGAAAATTAAGACAAAAGACCCCAGTTTGATATAAATCCAGAGGCAGCCAGACCCCAACAACGGAGTACTCTCCTCATCCCACATTCCCCTAGAGCATCCTCAGCTCGGCAACATGAGCTGGGCTCCCCTGAAAGCTGAGGGTGGAAAGGAGCCCCACCTCATGGGAGAGTGAGTGGGTCTATATGTGTACCCATGCAAGCCTGTGTGCTCATGTGTGCATGCATGTGAGAGTGTGTGCCCCCACGGTGTATGTGGGCATGGCTGCATGCTCATACATGCACTCATGGTGCCCATGTATACACCTAAGTGTCTGCATGTATGTCCATGTAAATGTTGTCCATATGCATGTCTGTGTGCGCCCATGTGTGCATGTACGATAAGTGTGCATGTGTGTATATTTCCTACCTGGAAGAGGGGGAGGGGAACAGAGGGAGCAGTGGGGTACACTTTTGCAAAGATGCTGGTCTGTTTGTGGGCAAGTAGGTAGGAGTGGGCTTGAGTGTCATAGTAGGAGCGGAGGCCATGTGTTTATTGTGAGGGAGGATTTCTGCTCAGGTGTTTGTGACAGGTGAGGTGGAGCAGCCATCCTTCTGGCCCAGGCCCTGACTGGCCTTCTCAACCTTCTTGGGGTCACCTCCCAGGGCAGTCATCTTTGCCAAAGCTGCCTCAGTTTGATGCCCTGAGTTGCAATCGTGGAGGCTGTGAGGCGGGATGAGCTCAGTCTCTGAAAGCTGAAAGAGGTACATGGAAAGGTGGGGTGGGCAAGAATTCACTTCAATGCCTCCAGCGTGGCTGGTTAACAGATACCTTCTCAGGGGAGGCCCTGCCCTAGGATGGGAGGGTCACAAAATGAGGGAGGCTCTGTCCGCTCTGGTAGTGGAGACATAGGTGACACCACTCAACAGATCCCCAAATACTGTGGGGGCTCAAGGGGCAGCATTTGAATTAGGTCATAAATGACTGGAAGAGTGTCAGAGGAAGGACGTGGGGGGGAAAGGGGGCATTCCAGGTGGCAGAAACAACGCAGCAGAGGCACTGAGGCAGGAAAATGCAGGGTATTCTTGAGAAAGTTAGGGCTAAAAGAACCTTAAAGCTCCTCTGGAGGCTGCCGTCTTCATGTACATGGGAAAACACCGAGGCTCAGAGATAGAAAGTGCTTCTAAGACCTAGAAGCAGAAATGAGGTCTCCTGACTTCCAGGTCAGCGCTCTTTCTGCCACTCCAGAAAGCCTGCGAGGAATAGAGCCAGGGAGTTTGATTTTGCTTCCTTTGCTTTCTTATCCTCTAGGAAGGGCTGAGTCAAGGGTCCCTGTTCTTTGCTTCCCTCTGCCAGCAGCCAGCTGCATGATACTGAATAAGTCACTTTACCTCTCTGAGCCCCTCATCTCCAAGTTGAAGGGGGTAAAAGGCCTTGCCTCACCTGGGAATGCTAGCTTTGATGTCTTAATGAGCGAAAATTTGTCTTAGTCATCCTCCTGTCCCCAGCACCTAGCAGAAGCTACAGCACAATGTTGGGGCTCAAATAAGTGTTTTTAAATGAAGGAAAGAAGAAATGATGAGCTCCATGACTCTTCTCCTACTACCCTACTTTGAGAGCCCCAGACTCTCCCCTTCCCAGCCAGGACAACGGGTGAAGGAGGCCCAGAATCATAAAGACACTGAAAAAGAAGGCAGAAAAGATAAATAACCTAATTGTGCAGAGGCCCTAACTTCTCCCATCTCTGGGCAGATGCCCTTGAGAGCGCCCTTCCTTGCAGACTTTGCCTTGCTGAAAACTGCAGTGGTGACGGGCTAGAGGAGGCACCAACCTCTAGCAGAATGTGGGGATGGCTGGACCCAGCAGGAGCCCTGGCAGGCCTCTTCCTTCCTCCTGCTCATCCCACTCACTGCCTCTCTGCTCCTAGAAGAGTCCCTAGCCCTCCCATCCCAATTCTGAGGAGTTGGGCTGGCTCTGGAACCTCCTGTTTCCCATGCCAAGGATTCTTTAATTTTTTCAAATTCTAATAACTCTCCTTTTTTGAGGCCCCTTTTTCATGTTAAAATTATTGCCCACTTCCCTCTTTTATAATGGCAGCTGTATTTCTTTTAACCTTGTAAAATACACACACACATACACACACACACACACACACACACGGCACTAATCTATGGTGAGAGAAATCAGATCATGGTCGCCTCTGGGGTGGGGACTGACTGGGAGGGGGCACAAGGGAATTTAGAGGTGCTGAAAATGTTCAAAATCTTAATCTAGGTGATGGTTACACGGAAATATACATTTGTCAAAATTCCTCGAGCTGTATGCTTAAGATTTGTGCATTTTACTTTATGTAAATTATACCTCAGTAAAGCACTTCTAGCATCTAAAAGACACACAGAGAAATATAGAGAACAGACATGCTTAGCCCGTGTAAATACCACCCAGAATGCTGGGTGCCTCATGTAGCTCACAGTGCCTGGCTGGGACCAAGGGGCTCCCCTGGACCCCAACACCCACTGACTGGGCGTCTCAACTCCAGACACCGTGCTCCTCTTGCCCAGTTTTATGGGGACACAGAGATGAGCCCATGGGCTTTGGAACCTAGAGTTTCCCATCAGTGCAACCCCAAGCTTGACTGCAACTCCTGTTCTGGTGAGTTGAAGGAACAGAAAACACACCCGTTTCCCCTTTCTGGGAGGGGGGTTTCCATACTGGCCTCCCCAGGCTGAGTCTTGGCTGGGGGTGGTGGGGGGTGTCCCCAGTCCCCAGTCAAGGAGAAATGTGCCTTCCCTGCATCCCTGCTAAAAATAGCCCCCGGCAGCGCTGCTGCCACTGAACAGCAGGAAGGACAGAATCGTGTTTTGCTTTAAACCTTGAAGCAGCTCAGCAGTTGGGGGCGAGGGATCTGAGAACCCTGACAGTCCTCTCCCCACCGGCCAGCTGCAGCTGGTCCTCTCAGGGGTGCCTGGGAAGGGTGAGTGTGTGTGTGTGTGTGTGGTGACAGGGCCTCCCAGCAGAGCAGGAAGCTGTGAAAGATTGAGGATGGGTGGGGAGGGGTCTCTGTCCTGCTAACTGGAGCGTGTGCAGGCTGGAGGGGCCGGAGTCACGTACTCCACGGGGTCCCCGCCTCCTCTGAGAAGCGCTCTGTCCCAGCAGCCCATGTCAGGCTCCCTCTGCGGCCCCTGCCCTCCAGCAGGGTGGCCGCCTGCCCCTCAGGGGTTCCTGGCACACACGGGGCTGAGGATTGTGGCTTCACAGTCGCCGTCTCTGTCTGGCTTCCGCTCTGCCCGAAGAGATCGGGAGGTCTTCAAGGGCGGGTGCGGTCCAGCACCGAGGAATTTCCCTGGAAACGGGAAGTACAAGATGTGTCAGTGTGGGATCCCAGCACGAGGAGCTAGTGGCTGAGTGAAGGGAAGAGGCCCTCCTAGCCGCCCTGTCCTCTCTCTCTCTCCTCCCACCGCTCCCTTGCCTGTCTCACGCATCAGAGGCCTCACATGGGGGCAGGACCATTCTGCAGCTGACCTCAGTTTTCTGAGGTAATAAACAACTACCATGAATTGACTGTCTGCCATGTTCCAGGCACTGTACTCAACCTTGTATGAATCGTCTCATTTAATCCTCTCAGCAAGCCTATGATATTGGAATTATTACTCTCCCTATATACAGATGACAAAACTGAGGCTTATGGTGATGAAGTGTTCATCCTAGTATCCCACTGGTAGTACGTGACAGAGACAGGGCTCGAAGTCATGATCTGGGGCACAGAGAATGTCCAGGATGAATGTCCAGAGAACAATGAGGTAGAATTTTGGAAACTGGACCTTCCTAAATAATCTAGGACACATAGTTGTTGTACTTGATACCTTGATAGAAAAAAGAGCAGTTGCTGTAGAGCCAAAATTCATACTATCAGTTATGATTTTGGCCAAGGAAATTAACCATTCTGAGCCTCAGTTTCTAGCTCCACAAAATGGATACAATAATCCTTGCACAGAATTGCTGAGAAGTAATGAATCTAAACCCAGCATTTTTCCTAAACCTGGAAAACACCAAACCCCTTCCTGCCTCAGGGCCTTTGCATGTGCTGTTTCCTATGCCTGAAACCCTGAGCCCCTAAATGTTCACATACTGGTTTGTTCTTGTCATCTATGTCTCATTCAAACATAACTTTCCCTAGAGCAGCCTTCCCTGACTACCCAACCCATCCCATTACTCTCAATTGCATCACTGTTTTATTTTCTTTGCACTTAGCATGATCTGAAATTATGTAGCTAATTTATTTGTTTTGTTTGTTTGTTTAAGGCCTATCCCCCTCCCCAACTGCCAAGGATATAAATTTCTTAAGAGCTGGGACCTCTGTGGGGTTCAATGACCCATTCCCGGTGCTCAGAGCAGCACCTGGCAAACATCAGAACTTGCTAAACATTTATGAATGAATGAATGCTTGTGCTTTGGAAACAGCATTATATTTAAGTGTCTGACTCTCCCACAGGCCTCACTGAGCCAAAGGGCAGTAAATGTTGGTTAACGGGGGCTCGGGAGAGTGCTTGGGGCCTGGCCCACGCCCAGCCCTGAAGCTCCCAGGCTGCAGGGAGCCATGAGGTTGCTTGGGCTTCTGGCTGCTCCAGGATAAAGGTCAACCCTTTTGTTGGACTATGGGGTTCTGCACCATCTGGGCCTGCCTGCCTGCCTCTGGCTTCATCTCCCTCGGCCCCACGTCCAGGCCAGACCAAACAACTCAAAGTGCCTGCCAGAGAACGGGGCTGCTTCCCTCCCGTGTGTCTTTATAGATGCTGCTCCTTCTACCTGGAACGCCCTGCACCCTTGCTCTGCTTGGCTAGCTCCTCCGCAGACTTAAAGACCCGCCTCCTCCTCGGAGTCCTCTGGCCACACCCAGTCCTCGACTTCCCAGGGCATTATAATGATCTGTTTTTGTGCATTGTCCCAAGTAGCCCAGAGATCTGTTGAGGGCAACAACCAGATTTTGTGCCCCCAGTTTGAAGCACAATGCCTGGTGCACACAGTAGGTGCTTAATAGATGCTCTGACACAGTTTGGGTCCCCAGGCATTAACACAATTCCTGGGGCACACAGTAGGTGCTCATTAAGTGCCCAGTGAGCGCATGAACCTGAGCAACCTGACACTAGCAGAAGCTGGAGGCGAGGTGAGGAGTGGGGGTGGGGGTAGGAATGGAAGATGCTCCTCGGAAGCAAAAGACTGTCAGAGGGAAGAAGGCAGACGGGACCTTAGGAAACTTCCCAGGAGACTGGACATACAAAAAGCAAAAACAAAAAGTAAACACAGATGGATGGAGGCATATACACAGGGCTCTCAGTGAGCAAGGAGAGAGAGAGAAGGAAGGATAAAAGAGGAAGAATGAACTGGGCTCAGAGAGGACAAAATGTACCCACGAGAGCCGCAGAGGACAGGAAGCCAGCGACCAGGACAGGCCGACTAATACAGGATATCTGGTGTCCTTGCTTCAGCCCCTGGGGTAGATAAGGGTGGCATGGGCCTCTTTGTGCTGTGGTCCCTTCCTAGGGTGACAGGGCTGCATGAAAGGCCACATGTCACCAGGTTTGGGGACATCTTGGGAAATTCTTCCTCTCTTAGCTCAGGAGAGGCCCTGAATTATGAAACAAAGCAACCCAGATATCACAGTTACAAACGTAGTTTCTTAAAAGTCAACTCTTTTGCTGGAACATGGGGTTCTGCACCATCTGGGCCTGCAACTTAGCTGCTCTTGCGTCAGTTTTCCCATCAGGAAAGTGGGTATTATTCTCCTTACGTTAGAGGAATGTTAAGATCATACTGTGTTAGGGTATGTAAACGAAATGTACACAGTCTGATACAAATGCCAGGAATTGACATAATGGTGGTGATTTCTCCCAAAGCCCTGCTGTGTGTGGGCTCTATGAGAGGCCATGCCACCATGTCCCTGGGTGCCACAGACAAACCTGAGTTCAGAGCCCTGGAACTTAGTGTCATTCCCTGGCTTTTGGATCCCAGTGCCAGATCAATACGAGGCAAAGTTTATTCCCAGATGAGAGGGTGAGTGGCAGCAGGCATGCCAGCCAGCTGAGAGACAACCGAGGCTGCCCACAGCCAGCAGGCCTGACCATTCAACTCCACCACTGAGTATCCTCTGGCTTTTGGCCTGTCAAAAGGGCTGAAAATGGTTTTTTGGCTGTCAGATTATATCTTAAGGCGTGCCTGGGCTCCAAGGAGCCAGAGTTCCTGGAATCATTTGAAGGGAGAAGGGAATAAGACTCTGAGGCTTGAGAAGTGGAGGATTTATGATTTAAGGCCATGATCTAAGCAATGTAGGAGATCATTCAGAGTGCTGGCTTGACGTCAGACGGACCTGAGTAGGAATCCCAGCTCTGTCACTTCTCTGACCCTCAGTTTCCTTCATTGTCAAAGAGGGCTAACCATAGCACCCACCTGCCAGAGTTGTTGTGATGAGTAAATGAACTCGTGTATATAAAGCCTTGAGCCCAATGCTTGGTCCCTAATAGGCAATCAATATTACCTATTATTGTGAATAATAATATCACGTGCTCCTGGGGGAGGAAGGCCAGATCATAAATGGATCGATCTCTGAATATCTAAGCCACTTTGAGGAGATTAAACTGGTCACAACTCAGAAAATCATGAAGTCACCAAGCGTCAAATTCCCTTTTGCACCTTCTATTAGGAACATGTGACTCCTCTCCCCCGCCCAGCCTCCACCTCTGCCCTGTTCTCTGTGACTGATGGGGGAGGATCACAGATTAGCAGGTCTGCCAAGGTTTTTTTTTGGGGGGAGGGCAACTTAAATAGAGCCTTTAGCTCACTTGTCCAGCTGGGCTCAAGAATATTGCTGAAGTGCTTGGGAAAACAAGGGTGGCAAGGAGTGGGGGATAACCTCAAAGGCTCAGAGAACCTTCAGACTCAACTTAGAGAGTCTATGGCCTTGGAGGGAGTTTCAGGGCCGGGTGACAGGAGAGAGAAAAGGGACTGGGGACTTCACCCTTCCGAAGCCCAACTTTTCTCCTCCAGGGCTCTCTCTGCACCCCACTCCCCACCCCCCACAGGAGTTTGGAGCCCAAGGACTGACCTATGTTGGGGCCGGGGGGCCCAGGTGGGAGGTGGGAAGATGAGAGCAGGGGTGACTGACAGCAGGATGCCACAGCTGAAGAAGGAAGTATAAATATAAAGCAGCCAGTGTAGGACTGGACAGAGGCCATATGAAACACACGGTACATTCCGGCCCCAGTGTAACAAACTGTACCAGCCTTTTTGAGAGCTGGGAGCACTGAGGAGGGGAGGGAAGAGAGCAGAGGTTCCTCCGAGGTTGGCCCTGCCTCCTCCTCCCCCACTTCTCCCACAGCTCGGGCACCGCTGGGAAAGTCCCGATGTCCCGATGTTCCTTTTGCAACCACAGGAAACCTACTATCCCAGCTCATACTCTGTACCCAGTGTTCTTTTCAGCAGCTCTAGACTGGGAGGGAGCAATGAGTGGGGGAGGGAGAGTGGGGTGGGGGTGCAGGCAGCCACAGCAGCCCAGGTAACACCAGGGGAGGTGGCAAGCATCGCCTGGACACTGACTCACAGAGTCACAGCCTGTAAGCGCTACAACGGAGGTACAGATGACGGCGAGGTGTAGGGAAGGAAGTGCCTTGCCCAAGGTCACACAGCTAGTTGTTCACCCGGGTGGGACCAGAGTGCATCCAGAGCTGGGCAGTGCTGGGCAGCTCTCTTGGGTGTAGTGTGTAGGAGTGGCAGGCCAGGGAACAGGCAGTGCCCGGGGACTAAGGGTGCGGAGCCCAGATCCCAGCCTGCCCCTATGTTCTGGTTGGCTCCAGGCAGGTCTGGCTTGGGCACCATCCCCTCCACTCCTCCCAAACCTAGCCCTTAAATATTAGAGATGATGCATGTGAAGTGCCCAGCATGGAGGCTGGTGTGTGGTGATGTCAACCAGAATGAGTCACCTCCACGCCTCCTCTCTCCTCCTCCATACACACAGCTCAAAGCCTAGAACCTCCTGGGATCCTTCTGCCTTATCAGCACCTTCTTCCTTCTGCGTCTCTATAGCTCTTACATTCGGTACTCACCACCTGCTGGCTCGGGTTATTATTTAACCTCACAACGCCGTGTGTTTGTCTCTTCAACTGGCCCGCAAACTGCCCAAGGGCAGGAAATCATTTCAATACACCCAACATTTATTGAACATCAACTCCAGGGCCAAGCTTGGCCTGTGGGGGATGAGCTAGAGTGATGGGGGAGGCCTCAGAGAAGCAGACTTTGTTTCTGCTCAAGGACTTTCTAATCTGGTTAGAAGAACAGGATTAGTAAACAGATCACTAGAATATGAGACAGGACACATGCTGTGCCACAACAAAGGTACAAACCGTGTGTGCTGGGTGTTCAGAGGGGAAAGGAATCAGATTTGGCTGGCACTGTTCCAAGCAGCATTTATGAGCTGGAGCTTGAGAGATGGGTAAACACAGAGGACCAGCATTCCTGGCATGAGAAATGGCACAGCAAACCGTGGAGGTTGGAAGGAGGGAGAAGAAAAGACTTTAGGAATTGTGTCTTGAACTTTTTTATGACATCCTTAGCAGGACCCAACAGAGCCTTCCACATGGTAGGCTCAGCATATAAGTCCTTTGTCCCTTCCTTGGTTTGGAGACAGTGAAACCTTCAGGAGCAGTACTCAGGGACGTCTTTCTGCAGAAGGATGGGTAAGCAGAAAACCTGGCTCTGAGGATACCCGGATTTGGAGCTGGACAAAGGGAAGGGTCAGGCTCCAGTTTGGGGTCGTCTTCCCCCACCCTGCCACCCACTCCCCCGGCTAGTGTCTGGGCTCTTCCCACTCCTGGCGTCCTGCCAGGGGTTTCCCAAGCTATCCAAAAGGGCTGGATTTGCTTTGCCAGCCCCTGGGAATCCCTGGAGTCTCCAGGCTGGTGTGAAGAAAAGATCAGGGAAGAGGGCCGAGGAACGCGGAGGCTCCTCTGGGGGATCGCTTGGATTGGCCCCTCTAACGGGCTTCCGTTGTCACGTGACTGCATCCCAGGTCTCCCAAGTCTGAGGCTGGCGCGCTCCCAGCTATCCTCCTCCAGACTGGACTGAGCGCTAGTGGGGCTTGGGCGGCAGACTGGGCGGCTCCTTCTCCCTCGTGGAGCTACCAACACCCGCCCCCCCATCCCCAACTGTGCTACTCCAGGCCCCACACACCTGGGGTTCCAAACCAGGGCTCAGGTGGGGGATGGAGAGGTCTGCGTGCTCTAAGGCTGGTGACCGGGCAGGGCTACGGGGGTCGCCCGGCCGGGGCGCGCGTCCCTGGGGTTGCGCACCAGTCCCCGGCCGTGCCTGGTGCCCGCGCCCGGCCCCGGCCCCAGCGCGCTTTCGCAGGGCTGCGGCGGCGGAGAGGCTGCGACGGCGGGGAGGCTGCGCGCCGAGCGCAAGCCGCGAGCACAAACAGGGCGAGGAGGCTGGTGTGAGCGCCTGGGCCTGGTGCCAGCGCGCCGGGGCTGGAACACAATGTCCCGAGCGGGCGGGCGAGCGGGGAGCGAGAACAGCCTGACTCAGCAGCTGGGTAAGTGGGTGTGCTCGCTCACCAGATCAACCGCTCTCGCAGCCTGCGGTCAGCGACGACCCGACTCTCGGAGGCTCCCTCGAGCGGGGAGGGGCGAGCGCAGGGCCGGCTCCTCGGCTCCCGCCCCTGCCTGCCGCTCGGGACCTCCACGTGGCCGGTTTGCGCATCCCTTTGCCTTCTCGCCCCTCCATTAAAGCGCCTCACAGCCCCCAGACTGAGCAGAACAAGCTCTGCCCAGCTAGGAGGGGCACTCTTCTCACCCCAGCCGGCAGGTGTGGCCGGGCATACAGCTGCTTGTGTACATGTCCCATTTTCCCCAAAATCCACCACTCTGGGAGGCCTCTGGAGGTTTGGGGAGGGGGATGTAACTCTTAGTTGCAGATGGAGGTAGAAATTTGTTGTAGGGTGTTGGGGAGTGGGAAAAATGGGATATAGGGCACGAAGATCTCCCCCATTTCTGTCCTCAGCTGACCCAGAGTTCAGAGTGTCTTCCTGTCCCCTCCCGTCAAAACCACTAGGCCCCTGAAGATTTCCTCAGAGGGAGGGAGAAGCAGGTGGGGAGGTGCTCTGAAGCCTGAGACCCTGCTTTTCTGCCTTACCCACCCTCCCACCCAAAACCACAATAAAGACCGGCAAATCCTGCCACCCAGCCACAAAGCTTCTCCCTCCTCTTCTGCGCCTGCTGTCCCCTGTGGTTGGGGCCATTGTGAGGATGACAGCCCCAGGGCGGGGAGCTCAGATGGCAGCCCAGAGCAGGACTCTTCCTGGGGGGCGGGGACCTGTCTCACACCCCAGCCTCCTGGGGTGTCTACAAGGTGCCCCAGGGGACACGCTGTGCCTGCAGTGTGCCAGGGCAGGCAGGGAGGGGCTCCGTCCTCTGCTGAGTTCCAGGAAAGGTCCTGGCAGTCAGCTCAGGCCTGGGCTCCAGGCCTTGGAGGGTGGGGCTTGGGGAGGGACCCCAGGCTGCTGAAATGCCTCACCTGGGCCTCATTCTCCCAGGCCCATCTGATGGCTTCTCTGACACCCTCTGTAGCCAAAGGTGAGGAGATGGATGCCAGCGCAGGCCTGGGCCATGGACCACCTTCCCACACATACAGCATACTTTCCACACATGTGCTCACCCAGCCGGCACTCACCGAATCTCCCAGTCAGGGGATGCCTTCACTGTTGTCGGCTCCAACCTTCTACCTGATGTATGAAGTGTGCCCATGATATCCCAGGTCAGTGATTGTTCTGAAGCTGTTTGCACACCTATAAGTGACAGGGACACTCTCGCAAGGCAGCCCACTGCCCTTCTGGACTTCGCTATCTCCAAGTCCAGTCACCTACAGAACACCTGCCCTCACATGGCCTAGAAGTGACTGAACTCATCCTCATGTCCCTCATACCACCTCCTCCCTATTGCCCACCGTGACTCACCCAACCTCCAAACTCACCATGAAGGCGAATTAATTTTTAACTCTTTTCTCTCCTTCACTATCCTATATCTGATCTATTACCAAATTCTTCCCTTTGTTGCTTTTATTACAAAATGTATTGTTTGTTATTTTTCTCATTCACTCCTTCCTCTCCAATCCCCTAGATTCCACCTTTGGCCCCAAATCCCGCAGCAGCTGCCACACTGTCCTTTCTGCCCCAGAGTTTTCCTTCCTCCTAGACACCCTGCTGGAATAATCTTTCTCAGTTTATTATGTATGTTATCAACTTCAGACTCCTCAACCAAGTACCCTGGGTACACCAGCCGCTAACGTGTGTGTTCCATATGAAGGGACGGGGATTCCTTCCTGGTGTGCCCAGACCAGAGTCCAGCACAGGGCCTGCTGCACAGCAGGAGGGCAGCAAATGCTCCTGAAGTGACCCATCCATTTGGTTGTGCTCCTTTCTCATCCTTCCAGTTCTCTCTCCTGACTTGGTCTCCCCATTCCCATCAAGCCTGTTGGCTTCCTGATGCTCACTCAGGCCCTTTTGTTTTGAGGAGCCACTATTTTTTATTTCCCAGAATTTTCAGAGAGGGGTGGGGAAGGTGACACCCAAGTTAACATGGGGGGTTCGTGCCAAATACCAACGACAGAGTCCCTGAGTGCAGAGTGGACTGAGTGGAGCTGCCCGCTGGGAGCCTCTGCTCTAGGAAGAAACAGAAGACCACTGAGGAGGGTGGAAGGCAGCAAGGAGAGTGTGTGTAACCAGTGCCTTAGGGGTTTATGGAGGGATCTTCTTGCCACGGGAGATTCCAGCCTGCCTAGCTCTGGGTCTCTGGTCTGATGCCCTTAGATTGTTCTCTTTCTTGGCATCACGTCTCACACACACACACATCCAATGATCCTGGCCCCATCACCACCTCATAACCCAGCTCAAAATCCACCTCCTGCAGGAAGGCTCTGAAAATCTCCACTCCACTCCGCTCATTTTGTCATTAACTTCCCTCTGAGCCTTATGAGCTGTCTTCAATCTTTTCTATATTTGATTGCTTAGTTATGTCCTGTAGTATTTTCAGCCCCATAGATTATAAGCTCCTTCATGGCAGGGACAGTATCTTTCATCTACTATCATCTATTTTGAGAAGGAAGCATGAGATAGGGCACTCGGACTTTGGAGGCCACGGAGACCTGGGGCTGGAACTTGATTCCAACATTTGACTGTTTGGCCTTGGGCAAGTCTCTGAACCTCTCTGAGCCAGTTTCTTCATCTGTAAAAGGCGCTAGTGATACTCACCCTGCAGAACGAGAGGCAAAGGTTACAGAGAATGCAAAGTGCCACGAAGGTGCCTGTGGCATAGTGAGCAGGTGATAGCTTGTCTTCCTTCCCTGCATGATTGGAGACTTTCCTGAATTGGCAGACAAGGTTCCTTAACTACCCCCTCGTATTGGGACAATTCTCAGCGTGAAAAGGGACACTATTAATAATTACAGCGTTCCACAGACGTAACCCGGGATGCGTGGCCACCCCACCCTGACTCACAATAACCGGGGAGGGCAGGGTTGGGATGGAGCACCTCCATAACCCCTTGCTTAAGCATGGCGCCAAGCACAGTTCAAGCTCAATAAACGTTTGTTGAATGAACCAGCGAACAGAATCTGCCCTTCCCTCAGTTTCTTGGAGCATCAGCGTGTGAAGAAGCAAAGATTGAAAAGCCCGCCCCCGCCGCTTCCCCACCCCACCCGGGTCCCCAGGCCGGGGGTGACTCCTTTCTCTAAGGTCTCCCCTTCTCCAGCCCGCTTCCCCGCCCCCGGTTGCCTTGGAAACAGTGACGTGTACGTGAGGGGCGTGACCTCTTTCAAGCCTCTTCTGGCGACCCGGTCCCCTTACTCGAACCAGGGAGGATGGCGGGGGGTGGGGGGTGTCCTCCACACTGCCACCCCCTCTCGCCAGGCCTGGAGCTAACTACGCCCACCTGGCCTCCCCTCGGGCGCGTGGCTCGCTCGAGTGTGGGCACCCCACCCCCGGCCCACCCTGCACCGGTGAACTGGCGGGCGTCCGGAGAATGTTGGCCTCGGTCCCTGGGATCCCTCTCCACCCTTTCACCGCCGGCACGTCAGTGGATCCCAAGAACCCCGGCCCAGGGCTCAGCCCAGGCCCGCCCGTTCCCGGGCCTCGCTCCGCGTCCTAGGGGTGGGCGGGAAGGGGGGGACCCCAGGGGCGCCCGGGCGCCGCGGGGCGCGGGAGGGAAGGAGTTAAACTAGGTGCCGGCGCCGGGCGCGGCGGGACTGGGGGAGGGGAGCGAAGGGAAAGTGAGAGCGGGGGCGGGGGGGGGACTGGAGCGAAAGAACATCCTGTGCCCGCCGCCGGATGCGCGCGGGGGGAGGAGGTAGTCCGGGGAGGGAGGGCAAGATGGGGGGAGGCCCCGGGCGGGGAAAGGCGCGGCCTCCGCCCCCAACCTCCTCCTCTAGGGGCGCCGCCCCCTCCGCTCCCAGTGCTTTCGCCGCCTTTCTCCCGGTCCCCACGCTTTCGTCTGAGTACCGAGCTGCCGAGAGGCCCCCGAATCTAGTTCCTGGGTCGGGGTAAGCGCTAGCTGGGGAGGAGACGGCCTCGGAGACTGGGATCCATGTCAAGGCACGGGCGCCCCGCCGCAGGCTTTCATCTCCCGGTTTTCTGGCTTTCTGCCGCGGGGAAGCTCGCACGTGGTGAGCGTCCCCTGTGCGACGACAGTCACAACGTACGTTCATTCAGTCCTGACAGCACTTCCCGTAGTAGGTGGGTATTAATAGGCCTGTATTCTGGAGGAGGAAACTGAGAGTCAGATCGTGGAATTGGCCCAAACCCAAGCCGGTCGGACTCCAACAGGCTTTTCATTAGACTATGGAGTAGGCTAATTTCCCCTTAGTTTCTCCTGTGCGTGCAAGCGCTGGGCCTTCAGGGTCATCCTCGTAAGGCCCAGCACTGTCTTGCCCAGTAGGCCCCCAATAGCGTATTAGACTTCTCTAATTTACTGGGCTGAAACACCCATTACCAGAGTCCTGGTAAAGAGAATGAGGAGGTGGTCCTAGGGTTTCACGGAGGGGAAGATGGTTTTTAGGAACAAAGTAGCTCAGGGGAATGGGCTGGGGGATAGTGCTCCTGGTTTAGGTATTTGTGGGGGCTTCAAAGAGGGTTCCAAAGGTGTTCAAGGCAGTTTAATGGGTTACAGGAGTGGAGACTGGTTAGACTGAAGAAGACCAGGGTGGGAGGGTTAAAGGGGGAGTGGAAGGGGCTGAATAATGTGCCTTTCAGCCTCACTGAGGCCCACCAGTGTGCTCACTGCCTTTCCACACCCAACACTTTTGTCCGGGTGAAACCTGCTTATAATAGTAATATTATTGTCAACATTTGGTGAGCTCCCCATGTGCTGGGCACTCTTCCAAATACTTTGCTTAATCCTCACAACCCTATGAGGTAGGTATTATTATCATTCCCATTTTACAGATGGGGAAAAGGAGGCACCAAGAGATCCCAAGTGAAGTCAGTGGCTGAACCGGTTTTGAACTCTGGCAGCCTGGCTAGAGCCCACACTGTTGTTCAGTAAATTACACCTAACACTATGGGAACAACAGCTGGCACAGATGGGAACACAGATGGCAGAGAGGTGTGCTGTGGGGCAGCCCATGTCATTTTGCGTTGTTGAGGGCAGGTAAGAAACTTGGGACTGGCTGTGTGTATTTGGAATCTCAGACTTCTCTAGCAAATGGTTCCAGATTTCTGGATTTGACAGAAAAAACAAATAAAAGCCAAGTTCCCACAAAGAGTTGCAGCTTTTAATTTATGTTCCCTAAGAACATTGAAAACACAACTACCATCTATTATCACCATCATTTCATAAAAGCAAGTACATTTTAATTCTCCTCAAAATAAGAAAGACATCATCTGAATCAAAAGCAGTCCTTCTGGGGCCGGCCCCGTGGCTTAGCGGTTAAGTGCGCGCGCTCCGCTGCTGGCGGCCCGGGTTCAGATCCCGGGCGCGCACCGACACACTGCTTCTCCGGCCATGCTGAGGCCGTGTCCCACATACAGAAACTAGAAGGATGTGCAGCTATGACATACAACTATCTACTGGGGCTTTGGGGGAAAAAAATAAATAAAATTAAAAAAAAAAACAAAAAACAAAAGCAGTCCTTCCCAAGAAAGGACCGTCATTGACTTTACACCAACAGATCGACATTCCTCTGTCTTTATTTTTTCCTTGTGCTATGGGCTAGTGAAAATATCATACTGGGGATGCCTCTGCCTCTAATCCCTCTGAATCATTTGATGGCAGAACCAAAAGAAATGGGGCTGTATGTGTAGCAGGAAGGAGCTAGGTTACAGCCAGGAAAGAGTTCTTCTTTGGAGGCCTTTTGAAGGACAGATGAGCACCACACCTGCTTTGGGTCCCACCCCAGAGAAGGGCAGTAGCTTTGGGTCCCACCCCAGAGAAGGGCAGTGACCTTGTTCTGGAGGATCCATCCTCGGATCCACCAGGATAGCCTTGGAACCTAAAACAGTCCCCTCAGGCAGCCATTTCCTGCCCGGAGTTCATGGGACGTGATAGGTGGTCCCGTGGCAATGGGGAGGCCTCCAGGGGCCTCTGTCACCCCTTCTTGCAGAGTCCACATAGTCACCCGCCTTGGGGCTGGATAGAGTGCTAGCAATGACCCTTGAGGAGGGTCAAGGATGGAAGAGAGGAAAGGAAGAGACTGGCCATGTAGGAATGTCGCCTGCAGATGGGGTGTGAAGGGCGAAGGCTCTGAATGGATAGGCCTGGCTGGCTGCAGCATCTCCAGGATGCTGTTTCCTTATTTCTCCACCTCCCTCAAGCCCAGGTGCAGCCCAGGACCCAGAGCCTTCTAACAGGGGCTCAGAGCCAGGCAGGTGAAGCCCTGTTCTGGTACAACCACGCTCAGTGCTGGCTCTGGGCCTGAGCCTGGCTTGGGACTTGTCACCTCCCTGTTCTGTACCAGAAGGTGAGGCCAGAGGGTGTGGGAACACTGAGGAAGGGGGAAAAGGAGGGGAGGGCGTGGTCTCACCTGCCCCATGCTCGTGGTAGAGATCAAGGCCTCCAGAGTTGGGCTCTCATCCCCCTGGGGGGTGGCATTTTCTGACTCCAGAGAAGGCCTCAAGCCTCATGTGCTGTGGGGCGGGGGGGACGGTGTGGGGGTGGGAGGTGGTACTCTCAGATTTAGGCCCCCATGATTTAAAAGCACAGACCTACCCAAATTTTAATCCTGGAGTTTTAGAATGGTAAATCTGGATCCCCTTGGGTTACAAGTGCAGAAACTGAGACCCAGGCAAGGGGAGTCCCTTCCTCCTCCAGGCTCACAGTGGTTAAATGGGCTTGGAGCCCCTGTATCCAGACTCTCTTGTCACTGTTCTGCCCCTAAGTCCTTAAAGAATGACAGAAGTCATGTTTGAGCACCTACTAAGTGCAACACTCTGTGCTGGACGTTGGCGATGCAAAGACAACTGCCTTTAAGAGCTTCTGGTCAGACAGGTAAATACTTCAGGGGAACATGCAGATGCTGGAAGATGACTCACGACTTGCCTCACGATGGCTTTGCAAAACTTTATAAGGTGCTGCCCTCCAATGGAAGGGGGACCCTGCCTGCAGAGACAGTCCCAAGCCCAGCAGTGGGTCTGTGGTGAAGAGATCAAAGATGGGAGGGTCAGGCGAGTGAGGGAGCAGGGCTGACAGTGGGCACACCCCAAACCCCCTCCGAGAAACGTCCAAAGGCCCCAGCCCGGAAATTGGGCCTCTGCTGCCCTCTAATGGAGGAAAGGCAGCTCTGGAGATGCCTGCTGGGGCACCACCAATCTGGCTCCCTTAAAGACGAGGGGACGTGAAGGACCTTGCTGCTCCCAGACTTTTTATTCTCCTAGTCTTGAGCTTCGTTTCTACAGCCTCCGAAGCTGAACCTTCTCTCCTTCCCAGCTCCCCTGGCTGGCCTGTTTCCCAACCACCACCCTGCATCCCAGTTTCCCCAGTTTCCTTTGTTGCTCGGGTTCCAATCCTGGTACTCTGGTTCCTGGCCCTGCCAGGGTTCTGGTTCCGGAAGGCCCTTGCCAGGTGCCTCAGGCCTCACTCCCACCTGGGCGCAACGCGGCGCTGAAGACATGGGCGTGAGCGTCCCCCCGTGCCTGGGGCAGCTGGACATCCGCAAAACTGTGGTGGGCCTGGCCATGGGCGCCGGGGCCATCTACCTGCTCTACAAGGCCATCAGGGCTGGCATAAAATGCCAGCCGCCCCTCTGCAGCAACTCGCCCATCTGTATCGCCCGTGAGTGTTCGGGCCCTGGGGAGAGGGCTCTGCCCCAGGAGGCACCCGCTCCCGAGGCCTCCAGTGTGGGAGGGCCCAAAGGTGACTCCTCCAAGTTCCTCTCTCCTTCCTCTTTCTCCTCTCCATCTTCCTCAGACCCACCCTAGAGATGCTAGAGATGCTAGCTTAGGTTCCCTGGGTAATGGATGGCACTCAAGTGGATCCTCAGGACTCATCTGATAGGTCTCCAAATCCTGCACTCATTCTAGATCTCAGGATGCCACTGCTTGGAAACTTGGCATCAGCAGTTCTCCCAAGGGAAAATTGGAGGACCTTCATGCCCAGAGCCTCCACTAGCCCATATGACAAGTTTGTGCAAAGTGGAAAAAGGCACCCCTTCTGCAAGACTTTTTATTGCCATCTGCTGGAATATCATTGCCATATACTGATTACGATGAAATATTACATGTTATTGCATATACCAGAAAATTTTTATAGTAAATATACAAAACTATGATGTTTATGATATAAACAATATAGCATTAGATCTGGTGCCCTCGTGCAGTACACACTCTGATCCTTGTGCGATACATGGTGGTCTTGCATATAGCAAGAAGGCTTCTCTTTAGAAAAGGCAAGGCAGCCTTGTCCCCAGGTCCCTCTCTCCTGCTTCCCAACCCCATTCTTTCATTACTTCTGAGTCCACAGCCTGAACTGGGCTGGGGTGGCTGTCTAGGCCTGGCAATCGAACGAGAACGGCATGGGCGGGACTCAGGTGAGCTCCGGAGGCTTCTCAACTCTTTGGAGTGCAAACAGGATGAGTACGCCAAGAGCATGATCCTGCACAGTATCACGCGCTGTGTGTACTTGCTGGAGGCTGAGGTGAGGAAGGGAAGCAGGAGGTCCCTCCCAGCCAGCCTGGCCCCTGGGGGCTACAGCTGATTCCTGCCCCCTTGACTGGCCAGACTGTGTCCTGGGATCTTTCTCTCCGGCTGATGGCGGGGTGGGGCGTGTTGTGCTGAGGGGTCTTGGTGACATGGGGGGGCGGATTGGGCCCAGGACACCTGCTTCTCCTGTCTCTTCCGTCTCTCCTGGCACACTCTAGGCCTCTGCTTGTTCTACTGATGACATCGTGTTGGTGGGCTCCATGCTGGATGACAAGGACAACAGTGTCAAAATCCAAGCTCTGAACACACTTAAAGCTTTCTCTGGCATCAGAAAATTCAGGCTCAAAATCCAGGTGAGCCCAGGGGTAAGTGGTGGGACGGACCACACAGGTTGTCCATAGTCCAGGGGTCCTTTAATGGGCATAGGATAAATGGTCATGTTCCAGAAGTTTGTTTGGGTCTGAGTTTGTAACCCAGAGATATGTTTTTCCTTGGATATAAGTGGGAAAATGGTAGTCAGATTCCCCGCAGGGTCATAAAAGCCTTTGAATCTCAAGATGAAACTCAACTAGGGTGCTAGGAGTATCTTTGAACCCCAAGCAACAGAAAACCCCCTGAGGTTCTGACACCAACCAACTCTCTGACACCAACTGGGTGTCCTTCAATTCAATTCAATTCTGACAGTCTACCTTGATTTAGTGCAGACCCCACATGGTAAGGGCTCAGTCCCACAAGACTGCCCCCACTTCAGATGTCAGGTACAAGTCCCAGTCCTTCTGACTGACCGGCTGTAAATTTGGAGGTTCCCACAGCCCTCTCCTCAGGTTTAATAATTCACTAAAATGACTCACAGAACTCAGGAAAATGGTTTACGTACGTTTACCAGTTTATTAGAAAAGATGCAAGTGAGGAGCAGCCAAATGGAAGAGAGGCATAGAACAAAGTGTGGGGGAGGGGTGCAGAGCTTCCCTGCTTCTCTAGGCACACCACCCTCCTGGCGCCTCGATGTGTTGACCGACCCGGAAGTTCTCTGAACCCTGTCATGTGGGGGTATTTATGGAGGGTTCCTTACGTAGGCATGATTGGTTCATCATTGCCATTGGTGATTGAACTCAATCTCTATCCCTTCCCTTCTCTCGAGAGGTCAGAGATGGGGCTGAAAGTTCCAGCCCTTGCATCATGGCTTGGTCTTTCTTGCCACCAGCCCCATCCGGAAGCTATCTAGAGGTCCGCCAAGAGTCACCTCATTAGCATAAACTCAGGGGTAATAGAAAGGAGCTCGTTATGAATGACAAAGACACTCCTATCAGGAAATTGCAAGGATTTTAGGAGCTCTGTGCCTGGACCCGGGACAAAGACCCCATATATTATCATACCACACCCCCCATGCTGTGTCGGTCTGGACCACTGATGCCTTCACTACCACCATGTAGAGAAAATATAAGCCACCACATGTTAGTTCCCTCAGCTTCCTGCTCTCAGCTGCCCAGGCTTACCTGTTTCCACACCCATCGTTTCCTGCTGGTGCCGTGAAATCATGGCTTTCTTCCTGTCTGCGGTCAATGTTCATTTCATCGTGGATCCCATCCCCTTCCTTGAAGGCCTCTCTCCTCTGTCTGCCCTGACTCCTTCCCATTAGTATTCAACATACTCTATTCCCTCCCATCTTAAAAAGCGAAACCTCTTCCTTGACCTCCAAATCTCTCTCTGGTCTCCCTCTCCCAAATTAAAAATAAGTAAACTATTTAAAACTTAACAAACGTTTTATGTGTGTACGGTAGAAAGAATAACGATAAAACAAACCTTGCATAACCAGAACCCAGGCTAAGACACAGAACATGACCAATAGGTTAGATGCCCCTCCCCACCCCAAGCTCTCTACCCGCCCAGAGGCAATCATTTCCCCATATTTTCCTCATCAATTCCTTGGTTTTCTTTGTAGTGTTACCATATACACATGTATCATCTTATATTCTAGCAGAGCAAGACAGACAATAAATGAATAGGTAAAATATAGTTTGGAATGTTTTTAAGCTTCCTGTATCTGGAAGTATGCTGTTTATATTCTGTGGTTTGCCTTTTCCCCCCAACATTGAAAGAGTCATCCTTTGTGGATAGCTGTGTTTCCTTCTTTTCCACTGCTGCATAGTATCCTAGTTCATGAATACCCTGTAATTTTATTTTATCTGTTTGCCAATGGGGAGGCTTTTGAGTTGTTTGCACATTGTGCCGTGAACATTCTCGTATACCTCTCCCTTGTGGACATGGGAGACTTCCTCTAGGGTAAGTACGCAGGAGTGGAATGGCTGGGTGAAAGGGTACCCCCAACTTTTCTGGAAGGATTGTATCAATTTTCACCCTCCACCAGCCCTGCCTAAGTGTTCCTGTTGCATCATTTCCTCCCCAACACTTGATATTTTCACACTTTAAATTTTTTACTCAAGCTTTTTGGGAAAAAAATGTCTCTAGGTCTCTACTTGCTGGCTACCTCAACTTCATCCTTCAGCCTTCTCAGTTTCCCTGGGCTGTGATTCTCAAGCATATCAGAATTGCCTAGACGGCTGATTAAAAACAAAGATTTTGGAGCCCCACACCCAGAAAGTTCAGTTCTACAGAGGAGCTGCTGCTTTTCATAAGCTCCCCAGGAGGTTCTGGTGCAGGTGGCGTGGGCACCACTGTTCCTTCTTTCCCCAGGGTCTGTATCCTGAGGACCTGACCACTGTTCTCTTCTCTCCAGGTGAAAGCAGCCAACCCCTGGCCTCAGTTTCCATCTAGATGTGCTCTTCTGCATCTCCGTCCACAGCCTGTGGGCTCCTCTGACCTCCAGACCCATGGCCAGCTGTTCCAATTAGACAACCCAGTGACTCTTTGACCCCACACATCCAAAGTGGAGCTTTCCCCCAATCCCTAAGTCAGACCACCCTCTCCAGAGGGATCTGATCCCATCAGCCCCCTGCTTGGTCTTCCTCAAGGCTCTCAGCATAAAGTGCGTGATCACTCCTTGCCCTAACCGCAACCATTTACACCGTATGTTTCATGCTTTCCCACTCTGTGGCCCTTGCGCCTGTTGTTCCCTCTGCCTGAAACTGCACCCCAAGCTTTCTAACTCCTACCCGTCTTTCAAGTCTTAGCAGATGGCAAGAGGTGGGGGCAGGGAAGACAGGGTACTGATGGGAATGATGTGGTCCTCGCTCCAGGATTCTTACCTTCTTCTTACATGACTCACAAAGTACAGCTTGTGAGGTTTCCTGCCTTTGGTAATACCTCTCGGTCCAAGCATCTTGCATCTCAGAAGCCCGGATCTGTTTATTCGTTCAGCAAATGTACAGGGAGCATTTGATTTGTGCCAAGGCACTGTGCTCGCCGCTAGAGTTATAGCAGTGACCCGAACAGGAAAGATCCCTGTCCCAATGGAACTTATATTCTAGCAGGGCAGGCAGGCAATACACAAATAAGTAAAATACATAGTGTGTTTCATGTGACAAGTGCTATGGAGAAAAATAAAGAAAGGGGTAAAGAAGGCTGGTATGGGGGTGCAGTTCCAAAGGAGAAAATCTCTGGGACCTAGGGCTTGATGCAGAGTTTGTAGAAATGACACCAAAAGTACAATCTATAAAAGAAAAAATTGATAAATTGAACTTCATCAAAATTAAACACATTTGCTTTGTGAAAGATCCTGTTGTTAAGAGGATGAAAAGACAAGCTGCAGACAGAAAATAGTTGCAAACCACGTATCTGACAAAGGACTCATATCTAGATTACATAAAGAGCTCTCAAAACTCAATATTAAAAAGAATAATCAATTAGAAAATGGGCAAAGGATATGGAGATATTTCACTGAAGAAGACATATGAATTGCAAATAAGCACATGAAAAGATGTTTAACATCACTAGCCGTTAGAGAAATGCAAATTAAGACCACAATGAGATGTTACTACACACCTATTAGATGATCTAAACTCAAAATTGGTGGCAATACCAAATAGTGGTGAAGATGTAGAGAAACTGGATCTCTCATATGTTGCTGGTGGGAATGTAAAATGGTACAACAGCCACGCTAGAAAATAGTTTGGTGGCTTCTTAAAAAAACTAACTATAGGGGGCCGGCCCAGTGGCATAGCGGTTAAGTTCATGCGCTCCACTGTGGCCCAGGATTCGCAGGTTCGGATCCTGGGCATGGACCTATGCACTGCTCATCAAGCCATGCTATGGCAGGCGTCCCATATAAAGTAGAGGAAGATGGGCATGGATGTTAGCCCAGGACCAGTCTTCCTCAGCAAAAAGAGGAGGATTGGCAATGGATGTTAGCTCAGGGCTAATCTTCCTCACAAAAAAAACAAAAACAAAACCCAACTGTACGTTTACTGTACAAACCAGCCATTGCATTCCTGGGCATTTATCCTAGAGAAATGAAAACTTACATCTGCACAAAAACCTGTACACAGTTGTTCATAGCAGCTTCATTTGTAGTAATCAAGAACTGGAAACAAACAAAATGTCTCTCAATAGATAAGTAGTTAAACAAACTGGTAATCCATACCATGGAACATTACTCAGTAATAAAAGAGAATGAACTGTTAATACACACAGCTTGGATAGATCTCAAGGGCATTATACTACGTAAAAAAAAAAAATCTCAGAAGGTCACAAAGTATGATTCCATTTATATAACATTCTTAAAATAACTCAATTATAGAGATGCAAAACGGATTAGTGGTTGCCGGGGGATAGGGTTGGTTTTGGTGGGGAAGGATAAGTGAGACTATAACGGGGTTCCACGAGAGAGATCTTTGATGATGGGACAATTCTGATGGAATAATCCGTTGATTAGAGCGGTGGTTACATGAATCTACATATATGATAAGATGATATAGAACTATAGACACATGCTGTACCAATACCAGTTTCCTAGTTTTGATATTCTATTATAGTTATGTAAGATGTAACCGTTGAGGGAAACTGGGTGAAAATGTAACCATTGAGGGAAACTGGGTGAAGAGCACAGGGGACCTCTCTGTACTATTTTTGCAACTTCCTGTGAATTTATAATTATTTGAAAATAAAAGGTTTAAAAATTAAAAGTGTGTTACACGTGACAGTGCTATGGAGAAAAATAAAGATGGGCAATAAGGAGGCTAGGATGGGAGTGGAGTTGCAGTCTTAAAGAAGGGGGTGGTCAGGGAAGGCCTCGCTGAGGGTGACATTAAAGCAAAGTCTTGAAGGAGGTAGGAGAGTAAGCTGTGAATATCTGGAGGGGGAGCATTCTAAGTAGAGAGAACAGCTTGTGCAAAAATCCTAAGATAGGTGTATACCTGGCATGTTCAAGGAAGAGCTAAGGGGCCATTGTGATGGGAACCATGAGACCAAAGGAGAGAATAGAGGAGGTCAAAGAAATAATGGGGGAGAGGGGCAGATCATGTCAGACCTTGTAAGCCACTGCAAGGACTTCAGCTTTTACCGTGAATGAACTATGGACTCTTGAGCAGAGGAGTGAGTGTCTACCACGTCTGCTGTTCTGAAAATAGATGAGGGGGTGGGGGTGAGGTGAAGATGGGAGCAGGGACACGGGAGGCTATTGTAGAAATCCAAGTGAGAGATGATGGTGGCTTGGAACAGGGTGGACGGGGGATGGTGAGAAGTGGGTTGATTGCTCATAGATTTTGAAGGTAGAGCCAACAGGATTTTCTAAAGGATTGGAAAAGAGATGTGAGAGAAACAAAGTAGTCAAGGAGGACCATAGATTTTTGGCCTGAGTAACTGGAAGGAAGGCGGTAGAAGGAGTAGTTTTGGGGGCTGGGAGCATGTTAACTTGGTGAGGTCTATTAAGCATTCTGGGAAAGAAGTGGAATTGCTACCTGAATATATGAGTCTGGAGTTCAGAGAGAGGGCTGGGCTGGAGACAGAAACTTGAAAGGCATCAGCATATGGATAGTATTGAATACTGTGAGTCTGGATGGTACCACCAAGGGAGTGATGAAGATAGAGAAGAGGTTGGGCAGAAGAACCAGGAAAGAAGTCTGTGAAAGAGAAGCCAAGTGAAGAAAGAATTTCAAGGAGGTGGGAGTGGTCAGCTAGGTCAAATAATGTTGAGAGTTTAAGTTAGACGGAATTGTCTGTTGGGTTTGGCTCGTCACGGGTGCAGGCAGTGAAGAGTGGAGGCAGAGGCTGGGATAGTGTTGGGGATCACTATATAAAAGCAGACCCTTCTTCTCCCCCTTCTCCCAGGAACACTCCATCAAGGTACTGGAACTGATCTCCACCATCTGGGACTCAGAGCTGCACGTCGCAGGCCTCAGACTCCTCAACAACCTTCCACTGCCCGACTTTGTGCATCCACAGCTGCGACGGGTGATGCCTGCCTTGATGGAGATCCTGCAGTCAGACTATATTCTGGCACAGGTGCCTGAGGACCATGGCACAGGCCCTGCCCTCCGGAGCAGCCCTGGCACAGCACCTAGAGGGAGGAGTGGAGATTTGTTTCTTCCTTTTTCAGGCCCAGATTCATCTGCCTTCTCATGCTTTACTCTTTCCTTTATTCAGGTGCAAGCTGCACGGTTGCTGAGCTACCTAGCACAGAAGAATGACCTTCTGTATGATATTCTCAACTGCCAGGTGAGAAAGGAACTGAAGAGGGGCTGATGGATGCCAACTCAGATATCGGGCAAGGAAGAATCGTGGATTCTCCAGACAGACTTAACCCTAACAAGATCATCTTGTTCCTCTTCCTGCCTCTGCACTAGATACATTGAAAGCTATCCCCTCTTCCCTTCTACTAATAGAATCAGAATCTATTTTGTGGAAGGAGGATTCTCCTTTGAGGGGCTTTCTGAACTCTGAGAGTCAGGAACACAGGTGACAAAACAAAAGTTCATGTAGATAATTTAATATGAGGAAAAAATTACTTATAGCAAAAACCATTACTAGGTATAGACAGGGTCACTACATAATAATTAATTGTTCAGAAGGATAAAGCAACTCTAAACTTATATGAACCTAGTAACATAATCTCAAAATATATATGGCAAGGCCTGCCCCATGGCTTAGCGGTTAAGTACGTGCGCTCAGCTACTGGCAGCCCGGGCTCGGATCCTGGGTGCGCACCAACGCACCACTTCTCCGGCCATGCTGAGGCCGCGTCCCACATACAGCAACTAGAAGGATGTGCAACTATGACATACAACTATCTACTGGGGCTTTGGGGGGGAAAAAAAGGAGGAGGATTGGCAATAGATGTTAGCTCAGAGCCAGTCTTCCTCAGCAAAAAGAGGAGGATTAACATGGATGTTAGCTCAGGGCTGATCTTCCTTACACACACACACACACACACACACACACACACACACACACTATATATATATATATATGGCAAAACGATAGAATTAAAAGGAAAAATTTTTTCTCTTTTTTCAGTTTTATTAAGGTACAATTGACAGATAAAATTGTAAGATATTTAGAGTGTACATTGTGGTGATTTGATATATGTATACATTGTGAAAAGATTCCCACCATTAGTTAATTAACACATCCATCACCTCACATATTTATCTTTTTTTTGTGTGTGTGAGAACATTTAAGTTCTACTCTCTTAGCAAATTTCAATTATACAATACAATGTTATCAACTATAGTCACCATGTTTTACATTAGATCCTCAGACCTTATTCATCTTATAGCTGAAAGTTTGTACCCTTTTACCAGCCTCTCCCTATTTCCCCCACCCCCCAGCCCCTGGCAACCACTTTTTTTACACTCTGTTTCTATGAGTTTGACCTTTTTCTTTTTTTTAGATTCCACATATAAGTGATACCATGCAGTATGTGCCTTTCTCTGGCTTATCTCGTTTAGCATAATGTCCTCAAGGTCCATTCATGTTGTCACAAATGGCAGGATTTTCTTCTTTCTCACGACTGTATAATTATAAGGAAAAATTGACACATCTACCACCCCAGCGGAAGATTTGGAAGATTTTAACTACTCTTCCAGCAATTAATAGATAAAAACCCAAAACTAGTAACGGTAAACTTGCTGTGAATAATACAAATAAGCTTGAGCCACTAGACGTACCCAGAACACTCTACAATTAGTAAATGCACATTCCTCTCAAGCACACAAAATATTTATAAAAATTCACCACATACTAAGCTTTAAAGTTTGTCTCAACAAATTTTCCAGAATCAGTATTACTATCATATCTCTTATGTTTTATGACCATAATGCAACCATGTTAGAGAATGATAATGAAAGGAAAACTAAAAAATTCCTGTACAGTTGAATCTGAAACTTAGGTATACTGGGGAGTTGAGGCAGTAGGACGACGGAAGAAGAACTTCAGAACTTGCCTTGGATTTCATTCCCATCCTCTCTCCATCCCCATCACAGGTGCGCTCTAACTTCCTGAACCTGTTCCAGTCCACACAGCCGGGGGGTCTGCTGTTCGAGGTACTGGTGTTTGCCGAGCGGCTGAGTGAGGGCCGGAATTCACCCCACTACCGTGCCGTGAAATGGCATTACAACGAACAGTCTCTGCATGAAGCTCTCTTTGGGGATGAGTCACGACTGGCAGACCGGCTGCTCGCCCTGGTCATCCACCCTGAGGAGGAGGTTCAGATTCAGGCCTGCAAGGTCATAGTCAGTCTGCAGTGCCCCCAGGACGTGGGAGTCCGGCCCTCCTCCTGCCAGTCCAGTCATTCCTACTTTAATAATGGGGAATAAAATTAAAATGAGCCAATAAATGAGTATGGGAGAGAAGCTTGAGGGGCAGTGTCTGTCCGGGGCCTTCCAGGGCTAGGTGGAGATTTCATCCAGCATGACCCCTGCCCCAGAGCATGGCAAGGCATGGGCACATCTACCGAAACTCATCCCCACTTCCTGTTTGGAGGACAGACTCCCTTCTCAAATTTGAATGTGCAGCTAATACTTTCAGGGAGTTTCAGGGAGAATGCAGGTTTGGAGACTGAGGCCAAAGATAATCAACAGAAGACAGTATAGCGTTGGATCACTGGATGGGCTAGGCTATGCCACAGTAACAACCAACCTGCAAATCTTAGTGGCTTAAAAATTACCAGGGTTATTTCTTATTCACGCTACATGCCCATCGCAGGTCAGCTGGGGGATAGAGGAGCAGGTGTCTGTCTCATATCATCTTCTCTCAGGGACCCAGGCTGAGGATAGCTCTTTGTTGTTTTTCTACAACTCCTAAAGAAGGAAAAAGGGAACGTGGCAATGATCACTGGCTCTTAAAAGTTCCACCAGAAATGGTGCTCACCACCTCTGCTCACATCTCACTGGCCAACATGTGTAGGGAAGATCAATTTTGCCGTGTGTCCAAGGAAGAACTGAAAATATTTGGTGATAGCATTAATGACAGACAACTGCAGGCATATTAGGGAAGGGTGAGAGCTCTGGAGTCAGACTACCAGGTTCGAATCCCAGCTCTGTCACTTACTAGCTGTGTGGCCTTGGACAAGCCATATTTGAGCCTCAGTCCCCTCACCTGTAAAATGAATATAATAATAGTACTTATCTCATGAGGCTGTTGGGAGGATTATATGGGGATTATATGAGTTAATGAATGAAGTTACAATGTTCTCCATGCAGAGGGTATTCATCAAAGATGGAGTCTGAGGAGTTATAAAATCATCATTGGGGAAATGAAAGATTAGCACTGGAAAGGTCCTTGGAGAGCATTGAGTCCCATGTTTCTCCAGTCTCTTTGGGTTACAGGCACTGAGGAGTCCCAGAGCCCTTTAGAAGCACCCTAAAATGCCACTGGAACTTAGCTTGAGAAACCAGAGCGATTGTGTGAGTAATATAAAACCATAACCATGAAGTCTCCAGAAACAAGAAGACTGTCAAATCAAATATGGTCACCCATTTTCAGATTTTCCCATTCATTGCATTTCCTACTTGTTCCTTCATTGTGTTATCTGTGAGCCCTTGCTGGCAAACAAACAGTAGTGGTTGCTAATGGTTTAAGAAAATGTTAAAGGAGAAAATCCTAAAAGTGGAGCTATTCCTAGTCTGCTACCACTTGCTTTAGGAGGCAGGACATGTTGGCCCAGCTATGGAACCCCAGTGTTCTTCAGAGGCAGGATTTGAAAAGCACAGTCTAGTCCAAGGCCAACTCTGGCATTTTGCTGAAGGGAAAACAAACCCAAAGAGGAAAAGTGGCTTGCTCAAGGTCACATGACTGGTCTGGGGCAGAAATGGGATTAGAACCTCCTATACTTGGGCTTTTTGCTTTCATATTCTTTGGCCCGAGTCCCCTGAGAGTGGACCATGGATTCTAAGCCAGAGTCTGTGGCAGTTGAGAAAGACCTCAATACTTTTGGCTTTTAGGGGCCAGTTTAGGACTGAACTACTTGAGGAAATCTGTTTCCACTGAATCCCTGACCCAGGGCCTTATCGCTTGGGTGGATGGTGTGGGTGGGTGGAGGGTTGTTGATGAGGATGGGCTGATCAGAGGGAGCCAGTGGCTACTAAGGGGCCATCCTCGTCACCATCTCCCAAAGTTTGACTTGTCACCTCTGAGTGGACAGTCACTATCAGATCTGAATCATCGGCTCTCATCTCTCTCCTGAGTTCAGGCCTGAGGCTGCTCCGTCATGCTACTTGGGCACACTGCAGTCACCCTGATGGAACTTGTCAAAGTCAACATCATCCTACCCACTCCTCAACCAGCTCTCTGTGTTCCCATGTCAGCAGCTAGGCATTGGGCCTCACCTTCAGCTTCTCCCCACCACATCCAACCAGCCATTTCGAACATCTCACATCCACCCAGCTCTCCAGTTTCCACTGCTGCTACCCTATCCCCCACAACAGGACTTTTGGGTATAATTTTCCTACTTCTATTCTCCATCCTCTCCAGACCTACACACTCCAGGCTAATATTAGAACCCCACATTGCATCATCCTCAAAAACCTTCAGGGGTTCCCCACTGCCATAGTGAACTTTTTCTCAGCCCCAAAGCTAAGTCGCATGATCTGACAAGTATAAATATACTTACAGCAAAAGCAGGCTGAATTTTGGTCACTGATCAAAAGATATGGTCACTGGACCCCTTTTTTACATAATAGTGCCAAATGAATTAGCTTTGCATGTGAGGCCCTTCACAATCTGGTCATCTTGCCTGCCACTAGCCTACCATGTCAAATCTCTTCTCCAGCCAAACTGGAGCAAACAAGTCACTGCTGACCTAATCCTACCATGTGTCATCTTGCCTCTGAGCTTTTGATACAAACTTCTCCCTGTCTATAATGCCCTTCTCTCTCCTTTCCACTGGGCTGTGTCCTATAGTGTCATCAAAGTTGAACCATGTCCTACTGCAGCCTAGAGATTTCTTCGACTCTACTAGCCTTTGGTGCTTCCCGCAGCACTTCTCATCTGAACCTCTCATTTGGCTTTGGCAAATGAAAGCTTGTATCTCATCAACTTTGTTCTTTTTGCAGTAGGTCATATCTGACTGCTTATAAAAGCCTTGGAGGAAGAGCCTGCTCTGGATAAGCACATGATAATTGTTGGCTGTTGGTAATGAAAGAAGAGTTGGCAATGGGCGATGAGATGGGGAGGAGTGTATTGGTTATTTGTTGCTGTGTAACAAATTATGGCAAAAGTGTATCAGTCTGGGTCCAGTCAAGAGAGAGAAACCACACAGTAATTTGAACAGGGAAATTTTAATATAATTATTTATTACAATAGGGGATTGGAGTAACAAAGAATTGGTTAGTGCGGAGTAAAGAGAACTCTAAAGAATACATGAATAGCAGACATAGGAGCAGTCCCCACCCCAGGGCTGAGGCTGAGATTGAGCACCCAAGGAAGAGATACTCACCCCCACTCCCAGACTGAAATCCAGGCCTTGTTGAGGAGAGCACAGCCTGTGGCTCACCAGATGGCAGAAAAGTCACTGTGGTGTCATGCCAGTGGAATTTGCAGAAATCTGCCCTCTAAGATGCCAAGGAAAGCTCTTCACTTGTGTTGAACCAAAGGTACTCACTACAAACTGCCTAAGCAGGGTATAGGAGCTTCCATGTACTGTAGGAGGCTGGTTGGAGAACCTGTGAGGGCTGCAGGAACTTCATGCTGGAGAAGCCACGTGCACAGCAGGTGCTGGGTGCTGGAGAAGCTGCAATGGTTGGAGGAGGTGGAGGTACTCTGCTCACACTACTGCCCAAGAGGGGCAGTGCCAGGAGAAGCTGCTGGCCACTCCAGGAGAATGTTCAGAACTGGACACTTCTGAAGCTGTTGGCACTGCAGGAGCCTGCCAATCGAGGGCACTAGAACCAGGGAGCAAAAACCTTTCCCTCCTACAGTGTCTCTCCAGCTCCCTCCCTCTTAGCAATTTAAAACATCAATAAACATTTGTTATGTCTTATTGGAATTCAGGAATATCTTGGCTGGGTGGTTCTGCAGTCAAGCTATTGGCCAGGGCTGCAGTCATCTGAAGGCTTGATTGGGGCTGGAGGATCCACTTCCAAGATGGCTTGCTTATGTGGCTGGCAAGTTGGTGCTGGCTGTTGGCAGGAGGCCTCAGTTTCTCTGCATATGGGCATCTCCACAGGGATGCTTGAGAATCCTCAAGACATAGCAGCTGGCTTCTCCTAGAGTGAATCATCCAAGAGAGAGCAGAGCAAGAGCTGCAGTGCCTTTTCTGACCAAACTTCAGAGGTCATACCTTATCCCTTCCACCACATTCTACTAGTTAGAAGTGAGTCACTGGGTCCAGCTCACATTCAAAGCAAGGGAAATTAGGCTCTACCTTTTGAAGAAAAGAGTGTCAAAGAATTGGTGAACATTTAAAAACCACCACAGGTGGCATCAATCAACAAGGACTAATGGAACACCTACTGTGTGCTCAGCAGCTGGCTACATCTTTCTCCCCCTAGAGAGGTTCTCTGCCAAGGAAAAGAGGAAGTTGATAACCAATAGTTGCCACCCTATCCCTTCCCTCCGTCTTCCTTCCAGTTGGTTAGCTTGTTTCCTTACCTGCAGACTTCTTTTAACTTCAGGCAATTATATTTCCAAGGAAACATCTCTTTCCATCTTTTCAGTTGATTCTAAGAAGACTTCATAGAAGAGAGGGGCTTATTGGATCACCAGAGAAGAGAAGAGAGAGAGAGAAGAGCTTTCCAGGTTGGGAAACAACTTGAACTTTACCAAAAGGGAAACCAATCAGAGTTTCCTTCTGGTGGGATGGTGGTAGGGGCTGGGGTGCTGGTAGATGGCGTTCAGCCAGCCAGATTGTGAATTACAGGAGATGTGTGCAAGACAGAGACCAGGGAACTCCAAGCCCCTCTCGATGGCTTCCAAGTAGGACCCTGGCACAGGCTTCTCAAGCAAACGGGGCTGGAGTCGCTGGCTTTGTCTTAAGACTTAAAGCAGAGCCTCTCCTCTCTAAACTCACCTTACCACCAACTGCTCTCTGAGCTCAAAGCAATAAGAACTCCAGAGTTGCTTTTATGAGTGAAGGAATAGAGAAAAGGAAGAGAGAAGAGAGATTGATTTACATTTTGTGAAATAGGAATCCTTTTATCATCAGCAAAATCAACTTTTATACATCTCCAATAAGAGTAGATGGCAAGTGTAGTAGACAACCTTCTAAAATGACCCTAATGATCCCCACTTCCTAAATATGCCCTTGTGTAATGTGCCCCCTTGAATGTGACCTGGACCTGGTGACTTGCTTCTAACCAATTGACTATGGCAAAGTGAGGGACTGTTACTATAGATTACAAAAGACTATGACTTCCGTCTTGCTTCCATCCTCTTTTGCCTTTCACTTGTTTGTGCTGATGAAGCCAGCTGCCATGTTGGGAGCTGTCCTGTGGAGAGGCATGTGTGGCAAAGAACCCAGGCAGGACTCGGGCCAACAGCCTGTGAAGAACCGAGGCTGTTGGTCCAACAGCCTGCAAGGAACCAAAACCTGCCAATCACCACTTGAGTAAGCTTGGAAGCAGATGCACCCCCAGTCGAGCCTGAAGATGACCGCAGCCCCGGCTGACACCTTGATTGCAGCCTTGTGAGAGACCCAGAGCCAGAGAACCCAGCTAAATTGTGATTGGATTCCTGACACACACAAACTGTGAAACAATAAATGATGTGTTAAACCACCGAGCTTTAGGGTAACTCGTTATGCAACAATAGGTAACAAAGAAGTGACTGTTCCAAGGGTCTAGCTGCTGGGTCAATTCTCTTCTTCTACTCAAGGATAAGGACAAAAATCCCCAACACTACACTCAATTGTGGGACTTTTACTGCCTGTGACCCCCACCCACAAGTAACTATGGTCGATCGAGTGTCCTGGAACATGCACGACACGGTTTCCTTTAAGAGGAACAAAAAGTGGGTGGAGAGAGAGCATTCCCACTCCATGACATCTGCTCCCACCAAGCCAAAGGATGAATCAAAACCCCAGCCTGGGAGTCCCCGCTTCCTCTCAACTGTCGTCTTCTCCTCTAAACCCTGCCATTACCCTAGAGCTTCTTAGTCTTTGCCACCTTCGAACACCTCTTTTCCTTGAGCTGGGCCAAGGGATCCCACAGCTGAAACTAAGTGATGTTTGTCTTTCCTTAACTGGCAGAAAGTTAAGTGAGCAGATATTTTCCTCCTAAATGTTTGGAAACTGTTACAGCTTATCTGCTGGTGAGTAACAGATTTCAAAATGAATAAGCAAGGAGCAAACAAATAGTAATAGAAAAACATAGAAATGTGATTTCTTAAAATAGTTTTATTATTGTTCGAGGTTCAGTGACCTAGATTCATACAATAGAGTGAGAAGAGGGAAGGAAGGCAGAGAAAGAGACCTGAGTTCATGAACTTGGATTCCATCTCTTGCCATTTCTTGGTGTTCTACAGAAAGCACCAGAAGGTCCAGGTCGCCAGAGCAAGTGTGAGAACCTCCGCAACTTCCAAGGGAGTGAGCTGATTCCTAAGATTTGATTTCCCTGAGTGGAAGCTCAGGGAAAATTCCCCAAGGCTGGAGGTATCCCAAGTCACATCATTGGAAGGTGGGGAGGAGGCGCTGTGTAATATAGTCCTAAGGCTGGAAAACATCAAGGCTAACTGCTGAGCCCCAGTGACATCCTCTGGGCACGTGGCTGGCAAATTGTTGTTTCCAAGGGATGTAAATGTGGGCCACTGTGTTTGGTCCAGCCCTGTCAGTCTGGGCCGGCAAAGAATGACAAAGAGAAATGAATCCTCACTGGAGGGCCTCTCTATTCTCATATCACCCTGAGTTCTTGTATTCTGGAGGATGTTGCAGTCAAACGTGAGTCCAGGAGGCAGAGAGGGTGTAGAATGGAGATTGATTGCTTGGTTAAGGAGATTAGACATAGGTCTCTTGGGCGTGAATGGGGGTGTACCTTGTGGAATTAGAAAACATACTCCCTGCAGATACACACACACACACAGACACGGCATGGACTGCTAGACTGTGGCCCGTGCCTGATTTTTATCTGGCACATGGCTGCCTAGAATAGACACTATATTTCCCAGCTTTTCTTGCCACTAGGTTTGGCCATGTGACTATGATTGGCCAATGGAATGGAAGAGTCCTTAAAGGGAGGAGTCAGGCCCTTTCTTCCCCCATCCTGCATTCCACTGCCTGAAATAGGAGCAGGTTGGTAAGCAATCTTGGACCATGCTGATGAAGGTAATACCCATAGATGTCAGAGCAACGAAGTTAAAGCAGCCTGGGCCACTGAGGCTAGGGAGCTGCCATATCAGCCCTGGACTGCGTATGCTTGGAATGTTACGTGAAAGAGAAATAAACTATCTTATATTAAGTCCTTTATTCTGTGGTTTCTTTTACTGCAGCCAAATCTATTTGTATATCCTACAGCCCTGTCTTAGTAAATGAGATTTCACTATTAATGACTCATTTGTTTTATAATTTATTTATTAGACAAATATTTATTGAGCTTTGGGAGCTCGTTTTATCCTCCTAAATAGGAGCTGGCAGGTGAGCACAGAGCTGGGTGCCAGGGAAGGGAGTGAGTTTGGTCCATCAAAGGACTCACAAATGAGCTCATCTAACTGCTCGTCTTTCCCAGGACCATCTCTTGCCTTGGTTTTCACAAATGGCAGTTATCATCTTCTGTCTGTGAGGCGACTATTCTAGAAGGAGATGAGCAATTTCAAGTTACCAGTGACTGAAAGAGGATAGAGCTCTGTACAGCACTTCCTGGACCCTGGGCATTCATTCAGCAAGGGCTGACAATGGCACAGAGCAGAGGGAGCGTTCTCTCTTGATTGTTGCTAGAAGGGAGTGACAAAGGAGTAGGTGAGTAGCAGCTCACCTTCCAGACAGTGGACCAGGGTGGGTACATAAGTGCAGTGCGGTTGGTCAGAGGGAAGGTTGTGGGGCATGGGTTTTCCAACCAAATACCCAGAGGAGGGGAAAAATCCTGACTATTGAAAATGTGATTTTTTAAAAATCAACATGTTAAATACATATGAAGAGAAGCATAGAAGTAAAAATCATGGGTTGGCATTCAAAGTGATCTGCAGCTGTAAAAATGGAAAAGTTTTCAATTAGGAAGCAGAAACCTACCTTCTCCCCAGCCAGGTAACCTGTGTCACTTCCAGACATTTTGTTCCTGTGGTGGCTGCTGTAGATTGGCTTGTTCAGCTTTTGTTCCACCTCCTCCTGGTGTGCCTTCCTGTACAACAGAGCTGGAAATCTAAACACTAGCCTATTGCACCTTGGGTTCCAGATATGACTCAGGTATTGCTGACTCATGCACTGCCTAGGACCTAACCTGCGTGGAGTTAAGGGAGCCGAGGCATTTGTGTGGAAGGCATTCTGTTTTCTTGGCCAGGGCACACATAGCAGACATGAGCAATAATTTTTGGTGGCAGCTTCCTAATCTTGAGATTACGGCTCAGGTGTGTGTTCCTGGAGCCAAGGGATGCAGTGGTGACCTCCTGACTCCCACCTCCCTGATACTGGCAGAGGTAGTGGCTTCCCCGGCAGCTCGGTTCTGCAGACTTTTTTTGGATTTCATTTCTGGAAGTTCAGTTTGGGTCTCAACCCTCCATCCCTTTCAATGACTTTGTAAGCCCCCAATTATCTGTGTTACCTCTCTCTCTGCTTAAAATAGGTACAGTGGTGTCTGTTACCTGCAGCTGAACCCTGACAATAAAGTGCCTCACATAGAGTAAGTGTCACTAAATGTTTGTTGAATGAATGAAGGAAGGAATGAATGAAGGAATGAGCAAGTGGAGACTGCCACGATGTCTACCGTGAGCTGGGCAGTCAAACCAGTGGGACTCAATAGAGTGGTGGAGCAATCGACAGGCCATAAGAGGGCAGTGAAACCAATTTGGTGGATTCTAACCACCATTTTTAAAAGATGAAGTGGAATAGAATAGAAAATCTCAGAGCAGATTATATATAGTAAATGTAAGTATTGTTTGTGAAACTTTAGTTCCATACACACGTACACACATTATATATGTGTGTGTACACACACACACATTTGCAGTGGTGATAATGAAAATATTCAGCAACCAGCATGACACAGACGTCAACTGATTGGAATGGATGCCAACAATATCTACTGGTTGTCTGAATACCACAAGAACATGTATCTTTTGTAATGAAAAAAAAAATGATTGAAATCCATTGGCCTATGGAATGTAGCTTAAGGGTTTTGCGGGGTGGGAGGCAGGGGGCACACGTTTCTGAGGACCCTCCCTTTGGGATTGCCCCTGGCTAAAGGAATGTGTCTGTGACTCATTCCTGCTCCTGGGAGAGCCTTTCCTGAATCCAGAGCAATCCTCACGTGTTGCGACTTGGGATATTCTAGACACCCGGGTTTCCGCCTGCTGGCATCCATTCCCACTGCTCAGGAACCAGCAATCCCCCATCTTCCCTGCCTTTGGGAACTTGCCCTGCCCAGGCTCCATGAGTTTCTGCCAATAACACCCCCTGGTCCCCCTGGTCACAGTGATTGGCCCAACTTGAGCCAATCAGAGTCTTTTAGGGTTTTTTATATGGGTGCTGAAGGGAGGTGCCTGGGGCTCTATACAGCTCTGCTCTCCCTCTCCCACTGTCCACAGAGAGGTAGTCGCCCTCCCAGAGGGGGAGAGAATGAGGCCACCACAAGGGCTGAAGTGAGGAGGAGACACCTAATGTCAGTGTATGTGTCCCTGGACCTCTGGGGCCAGCCTCACACAGCCACTGACCCAGTACTGTTCCTTTTGGTTTTTATTTTTAAAATGTTAGTTCATCTTGAGCTTCTTTCACTTGTAGCTAAAGGAATCTTGATTATATTACGGCTCCTTGAGGTGGTCAGGGGCTCTTATTGCTAAAGCGACTGAGTACTAACGTGGCTCAGAGACTCATCGAGCAGGAGAAGGACGAGCCTCCGGTCATCTGGTGCCAGTGAGTCTACACACACACCCTACGCTTAGGCAGTGTGGGCAGGGCGCCAGGTCGGGGCATCCCTCTGTTATGCCCCAAAGCTGCACAGGGTGCTCTGGGGACCGTCTCCTGCACAAACATTTCACCTGAACGCAGAGGTGGTGGGAGACCTCCATGGACCCCCTGAGGAAGGCCCTTGTCATAGACTAACCTGACCAGAGAAGCTCAATCTGCTCCTGTGGGCGGAGCGCAATGGGGCGGCACACCTGGCCGCTGGGTGTGACTGCCCACTTCTGTCCTCCAGGTAGAAGCCCCAGGGTCTAAGGGCTGGCTGGGTCTGGAAGAGGTTGTCGGTCAGCTCTGTCCTCTCCCTCCAGACCTGTCTTCCTCCCCAGCTGGGCTGACAACCCCTCCCAGGACCAGCCCGTCCTGGGAAGAAGTAAGACCAGAACTGTGTGTTCTGAGCCCTGCTCTGATTCAGAGTGTGTGTGAGGGTGAGACCTGAGGTTGGGCATGAGTTGACCTCCCTCAGGGCATGCTGGGCCTCTCCCTCAGGAGACCCCTCATGTCCTCACAGACAGAGCAGGGCAGCCTCCCAACCCCCACCCTCATACCCCTGGTTACCAGGCTTGGTCCGGGTCCCCCTGCCCTGACTCCAGCCCTGCCACCACCAGCCCAGCTTTCCACTGAGGAGCCACCTCAGCTGGGGTCACTCTCATGGCCTCCCAAGCTCCCGGGAGTACCGACCACCTACCTCCAAGCAAACAGCTGTCCTCACTGCACTCTCCCCAGGCATACTCTACTCATTTTCACTTCCAAATCTTTGTTCACTCTGGACCCTTGCTTAGAAGGCCTTTACTCTCGGCTCGCCCAAACCTAGTCCCCCTTTAAGGCTTCACAAAAGAGCACCACCCCCTCCTGCTGGCATCCGGGGCTGTCCTGGGCATTCTACAGAGAACCTCGGTGCCTCCACCTCTTCACCTCCACACATTTCCCACCGTGGTCCTCTTCTCTAGGAAGCTGTCGCTGCGCTGTCTCCACATCTCAAACTTTTGGGCACCTACTTGCTCATCATTCTCCTCAGATTACCTTCAGAGTTCTTTCAGAAATGAATTGAGTAATGGACAATTTCCACTAGGTCAGTTTTCTCCAGGATTTTATTTTGGATTTCGCCAACTGATAAAACTTCCAGAAAATTTTGGGGACTGACAGACTTTTAGTATATATATTTAATATATGGGCCAAATAACAATATAGAAAATTGAACAAAACTACTGTTGTATTATTGCCATTGTTTCATAAAAACACATTTGAATACCAAAAAAGTAGAGAGAATGTAATTTCAGAATAAAGAATCATTCTTTAAATTAAACATGTTTATCTTTAACAAAAAAGCCACATTGCCCTTATTTTTTTCATTTTGCTGTAGACCAGAGAGAACACTGTCATGGAAACCACCAGAAAGATGCAGGAAAGAAGAAGAGAGACACTGGAGAATGCCGGAGGAGGGAAGGCGAAGGGACAGGGAATTGGGGTGGGGGATGGAGGTCCACCAGTGAGGCGCTCCCCTGCCCTGAACTGACCCCCATTCTCCTCATGAAAGACTGGGGTGGCCAGGTTTGGGCCCTGGTCAAAGGGCAGAGCTGTGGCCACGCTCACAGGTCAGGCGGCTCAGTGACCACCCTCACCCCACCAGCCCTGGAGACTCTGGTGATCCAGCTCCCACCTCTTCACACTGCAGAGACATCCTGGACTTGCACTTGTGAGCACCAGCTCGCAATCCAGCACCAGCTGGACTGGGGAGACAGGCCACTGGTACAGGAGAAAGTGCGTAAGACTTAGAGTCAGGAGCCTGCGCCTAGGCCTAGCTCTGTTGTCACTTGGGGAAATCCCTTCCTTCTCAGGGCCACAGTTTCCTCACCTTAAGATGAAGGTTCTGAACAAGTCTTGAGTCATTTCTGAGGAAAACTGCAGCCCTCTGTCTTAAAAAAAAAAAAAAAAAAGCCACGCATGCAATACTTTGCATGGAATTTCAGGGGCACCACCACTCCATCAGGGCCTTCAGCAAACCTCCCAGGGGGTCCCTGGACCCCAGATCAAGAACCCCAATCTGCCAATCCTGCCACACAGCTGCTGGCCTCCAGCCCCCAAATCCACCTCTTTCATGAGCAGTCTACAATATCTACCAATTCTCTAACACTCACAAGGGCAGGGCCAAATACCTCAGGGATGGAGGTAACTCTGTACGAAGAATTGTTAGCCCCTGGGGCTCCTCTCCAGTTCACAGCGGAGCTGGGAGACACAATGAGCTTCATGGATGGGAAACCAGCTGACCAAAGTAGCAGGACACAGATCTGAAGAGAGTTTCAGACCGTGACTACTGGACAGAGGGGACACAACGATGGCAGGAATCCCTTTACTGGGGACAAAGTCTTCTGGCCACCCAAGGCAGTGGAGGGCAGTGGTGAGAACTTGGGATCAGTAGCTAGAATGCCCTGGGTTTATATACGGCTCTGTGACTCAATCATGTTATTTGGGCAAGTTATTTTACCTTGAATTTTGGGTTCCTCATCTATAAAATAGGGATAAGAGTTATGCAGAAGAAACAACAGTATACACTAAATATTCCAGGACTGCCTTGAATTTCCGAGCCTCCCTTGCCGAAGGTGAGGTCATCTGACTAGTCCTGGCCAATGGTCTGTGAGTGGAAGAGATGTGTCACACCTGGCCGAGGCATTTAAGTGTCCATGTGTTTCCTCCATCTCTCTCTTCCATCTTCCACAATGACCTCAGAGGCCAGTCTTCCAGATGGCATGAAAGATGCCATACAAGATGGAAGGGAAGTTCTCCTGCCCCATATCAGACTTTTACACGAGTGATAAATAAAGCATTAGTGTGACAAGCCACTGAAATTTCAGTTCTCTGTTGTGACAGCTACTGTTAATTACCCTGATACAGGGAGGGCTAACTGAGATAATAGATACAAAACCCTCTGAGTACAGTAGGGGCTGTTATTATTCTTAGAGAAAAGACCTAAGCCCCCTATATTCGTCAGCTTGGCTGCCATAACAAAATACTGTAGACTGGGTGGCTTAAATAACAGAAATATATTTCTCACAGTTCTGGAAGCTAGAAGTCCAAGATCAGGGTGTCAGCGAGGTTGAGTTCTGATGAGGGTTCTCTTTCTGGCTTGCAGATGGCTGCCTTCCCACTGTGTCCTCACATGGCATAGAGAAAGAGACAGCACGCTCTCTGCTGTCTCCTCTTATGAGGGCACTAATCCCATATGAGGGGACCCCTGTGACCTCATCTAAACCCAGTTACCTCCCAAAGGCCCCATCTCCAAATATTATCACACTGGGGGTAGGGCTTCAACATATGGATGGGGGGCCACAATTCAGTCTGTAGCACCCCCATCAAGACAGATCTTTTCTTAAAAGCAAATTTTTAAGACTCCTCAGATCTTTTCTTAAAAGCAAATTTTAAAAAGCAGAAGCAGGCAAGGGTGGGGCGAGGTGGGAGTTTCACCCAGAGGGAAATGGTGAGCAAGGCCTGCTCCCCAAGTTCCACTGATGGCTGCATGCAGCTCTCTCTTCACTCTCCTCTTCCTTCTGAGTCTTCCTCTCTCCCCGACTCCGTTTTGCCCCACACCTTAACTTCCATACAATCCACAGACAAATTCTTAGAGAATTAATTGACTGTCGAGGACTGGAAGAGGTCTAGGTTTTAGAGGCCACCCTGTCTTTATCCCCTGATTCTTACAGATGACCAGACTGGGTCTGGAGAGGGTAGGAGAGGCACCAGAGCCGCAGGTCGGCTTATACAAAAGATAAGGGAGAGTGGGGAGGCAATTTGGTGCAGCAAGGGCAGAGAGAGAGTTAGAATATCAAGAAGGAAGCTATTTTCATTTCAGCATATAAGTTTTGTATAACTTTTTAAAATAAAGTTTTATTTTACAGTTTTCTGTTTTTATTTGGAAGTATTACATATGGAGGCCCCTAGGGCCCCTAAAATCTATCTGTCCAAGGCTTGAATCAGGGTCTCACGGCAGCGCCTTACTCCATCCCTTCCTGGGCCTGGGAGCCTCCTCCAGCGCCAGAAAGGGCTTCTGCCCAGTTTCTGCTCGGTTTCTGCCTCTGCTCTTGGGCAGCCTGTGACCATTAACCTCCTCGCTGTCCACCCCCAGCAGAGGGCGGGCCCCCGGGGCGCCGGGTCACGTGGCAGGGAAGGGGGTTTAGACCCGCGGCCCCTAGGGAGCCCCACCGGACCTCTGCCATTCAAGCCCATGGCCACAGCCTTCGCGCTGCTCGCAGGGGTCCTGCTGCTCTGCTGGGGCGCGTTCCCGAAGTTTAATAAGAGGTTAATGAAGGTGAGCCAGGAGAGCCTTTTGAACCTTCCACTATAGCAGAGAGTGGTGGCCGAGGCATCATGGGCTAGCCAGAAAGCGCCGCTTGGGTTTCCAGGAAGAAGTGGGGGATGAGGGTGGGAACCACCGCAAAGTGGGGATTTGTTCCCAGGCTGAACGCTTGATGTGCTCCCAAATGGACTTCAAGGCCCTGCTTCGCCTCCCCGTGGCTCTGGAGGTGACCTTATGACCAGCCGTCCCCTCCCTCGCCCCCCCCACTCCGGGCTGTCTCTGTCCTGGCCCCCCGGCCACGCCTCACCTTCCTGCTCCAGTGTCTCCCCCCACTTCTCCTCTTCCAGGCACCGTAACTCTTTCTTCCCTTCCCCATCTTTCTCTCCCCCTCTTTCTGCCCACCTCCCCACTAAAGTGTGATCTGGGAGTATTTGCTCCCCCAGCACAGGTCACTATCTGAGGCCCACAGAAGTGAGGGGGCCCCAGAAAAGGAGAGGCAGAGGGGAAAGTACTAAACCCCGACCCTTCCTCAGCCTGCTCCTCTGAGTGCTGCTGCAGGGTGGGGAGGGTGTGCAGTGGGGGTGGGACCTGGGGGTGACCATCTTATGGCTTCTCTTCCTAGACCCCTGAGACCTCGGCAATGCCGGGAACCCACCCCTCCCTCTCACACAGCCAGAGAGCTGGTGACTCAAGGGTTGTTCCCACAGATGAACGGGGATGGGTGCTCCCACCACTCTGAGTGCTTCAGCGACTGCTGCCTCATGGACTTGGACCACGGGGGCACCTTCTGTGCCCCCAAGGCCAGAAGAGCCATGACATGCTTGCCCCAGGTGAGGCTCTGGCTGGGCGGCAGCCCCTTCTGGCAGGTAGAGTGGGGAAGGTTAAAAAAACCCACATGGCAGCACCTGGTTCTTCGCTCTCTGCCTGGAGTCCCCTTCCCCCTTCTCCACCTGCCAAACTCCTACTCGTCCTGCAATACAACTCCAGCCATCTCCTCTGAGAAGCCTTCTCTCCTTGGAGCTCCCACCCCCTTGGCTATACCCTCAGCAGAGCATGTACCTCCCCGGTTTGCCATGCTTTCTCTCTGCCTCTGCCAGAGCTCTGGTTGGAGCTCGTCAAGGGCAGGATTCCAGCATTGTCATCTTTGAACCCTCTACCCCCAACTTAGTGCCTCCACATAGTAGGTGCCCTACAAATGTTTGTTAAATTAGTGAATATCTCTACCCCAACATCACTGAGGCAAGGTGGGTGGGAAAAGATCTTCCTGCCACAGCGACCTAATTTCCTGGGAGGGGCATGGCACTGCAGTGGGAGGACCACAGCTTTAGTGGGACCTGAGTTTAAATCCTGGCTTTTCCACCCCCTCTCTTTGTGACCTCAGACGGTTCACTTCTGCTTTCTGAGCCTTAGTTTCCCCACCTGTAAAATGAGCTAAAGTACCTACCCCACCAGTTTGTTGGGGGGAGTACACGGTCCTGGCAGGGATAGTGCGCAGTCGAGCGTGGTCATTATTAGTGGGTGGAAAAACAGGGAGCAGAATGCACAGTCCGTCTTGTTCCTGCCTGTCTTCTCTCATCTGGCCCTGGGCCCAGACCTTTCTAGGGAGGACAGGCTAGGCCTCCATGTCCCTGTCTGGGGAGCTGCCAATGCCCTAAGGAACCAGCCAGGCCCTGACCGGGGCCTGACTCCACAGCTGCAGTGGCCAGAGAGTCTTTTCTTTTTTTTTTTTTTTGTGAGGATGATCAGCCCTGAGCTAACATCCATGCCAATCCTCCTCTTTTTGCTGAGGAAGACTGGCCCTGGGCTAACATATGTGCCCATCTTCCTCCACTTTATGTGGGACGCGGCCTCAGCATGGCCTGACAAGTGGTGCATCGGTGCGCGCCCGGGATCCGAACCCAGGCCGCCAGCAGCGGAGCGCTCGCACTTAACCACTACACCACGGGGCCGGCCTCAGAGGGTCTTTTCTTTACGGGCAATGATCTGCTTTGTTTCATTTAATCCTCACAAGAACCCTTTGAGGTGGGTTGCTAGTATTGTCCCCATGTGACAGAGGAGGAAAAGAGACCAAGAAGCTCATTAACTTGCCAAGGTCACGAGGTTATAAGCTGTAGAGCTGACAGACCCCAGGTCTGCTATCACTCGTGCTCTTGCGCCTGCTCCCCAACAAGTGTAAGCCCCCTTCTTCCCTGCACCTGGTGACACCCAACTCTCACAACCATTCCCCGCAGACCAAGGGAGCCACCAACATCATATGCCCCTGCCACTGGGGCTTGACTTGCATCTCCAAGGACGTGTTCTGTCCCCGCCGGTGCCAGTTGATTTAGAGGAGGATGCAGGCTGGTCACTGCCAGCCCTCCCTCCCTCCCTCCCTTGGGGCCAGAGGCCTTGGGCATCCCCATCTTGCTCAAAATCCAGCTCCTGAGACATTAAAATCACTTCCTGGCTCTGGCCTCTGTCTGTGCTTCCTGGAAGAGATTGTTCCAGTCTGGGGGCAGGTGAAAGGGGAGACTAGAGGCAGGAAAGAGCTTCCCATGAGGTTTGACCCTGTCTGGAGGCCTGATGACCTCAGGGTAGAACTGCAGGAAGGGAACCGGGCCAGGGGAGTGTGGGTGAGAGCGGGCTGGGTCCAGGAAGGGCCAAGTCTTGGGATGGAAGGCTGTGTTGGGATGGAGGGACAGGGTTGAGGAATGTGCCTAGAGAGTGTATGTTGGGGTACCCATGGATGGGTGTGTGGTAGGAGGGACCGAGAGGAGGCGTCTGAATGATTTGCGAGGGGAGCAAAAGGGTGGAGGTCATTGAGAGAGTGTTTATGAGAATATGTGTGAAGTATAAATGCAAAAATATTCATGTCTGCGGTGGGAAAGGGACCTGCTGAATTGATGTCTCCACTCTCTCAGATATTATCAGTTCTGTTTTACAGATAAAGAAACTGAGGCTCAGAGGTCATACCATGGGAGTATCAGTGAGCACTCTTTGCTGCAAATATCCAAAAAAACAACCCAAAGTGGTCTAGATGATGAGGGAATTCATTGGTGGTCAGAATTGGAAGTCCAGAGGCAGGCAGGCCTCAGGTCTGGCTGAATCCAGCAGCTCCACAGCTGAATTCCTTCCCAGCAGCTGCAAAAGTTCCGGCTGTCACCTAATAATAACAGCTAAGATTTCTTGAGCGCTTATTATGTTCCAGACACTGTGCAAAGTGCTTTCTTATCTGTATTAACTCATCTTATTATCACAACTAAGTTATAGTAGGTACTATAATTATCCCTATTTTACAAATAGGGTGTTGAGGCTCAAAGTACCCTTCTCAAGGATTCAGAATATGGGGTGGGGCTGGGTTTGAACCCAGGCTGTCTTGCTCCAGAGGGCAGACTTTTAACCACTAATCCACCTCACACATGCATATCATGCCTTCCAGAGAAAGGAAACATTGCTGTCCCAGAATTCTCAGCAAACATGCTAAGATTGATTCTGATTGGATTGGCTTAGTCTGCATGCTCACCCCTGAACCAATAGCCGTGGTGCAATTTGTTGACTGACTTAGCTTGGGTTATGTGCAGGGGTGCAGGGGTGGAGTCAGCCTCCCTGGGAATATTCTTATGGGGGTGGGTGCCGGTTTTCCCTGGTGTCTCCACAGCAGAGAGGGCACCAACATGGTCAGGACTCAACTCCACCCCCTTTCCTGGCCAGATCCTGATGAAGATGCCTGGCCTCAGCTCTGACGTCTGGACTCTCTCTCCTGGGTCAGACTGGAACCCCAAGTTCAGTCTGCCCTGGGGGCCACCCTGCCCTGGACCCACTCACCATGCTTCATTAGACATAATCACAGTGTAGCTCAGGGATCCTGTGCCTCACACAGAAATCAGGACTTGCTTTTTCTCCTACATTATTATATCTTGATCATTTCCCCCATGTCACCAAAGTATTTTTAAAAACATTAATGGCTGCCTAATTTTTATTATACATGTGGACCATATTTTGCTTACCTATTTCCCTATGGGTAGACATTAAGATCATTTTCAAATCCAAACCATCCATTTAGGATACACGTTTATAGCTGCAGGAACAAAAATCTACTCTAATGAGGCAGGAAACCTCCTCAAGCAAGGTGGATGGTTTCTCTCTCATCTGGTAGTTGGAGGAGGCTCTGCCGGGTGAGGTCATTCATGCCCCCACCTCCTTCCACCTTCCTGCTCAAGCACCTGCTGCTCTGACTCCTTTTTTTTTTTTTTTTAATTTTTTACCACGCAGCACACATAGAAACATGATATTGGTATAGCACCTTGGGCGGACAGTAGAGGGCTTTGGGGCCCTCAAGAGGCTCTCCTGAGGGCAGAGGGGATCAACATCTCCAGACACACTGGTCCAGAAGCTCTGCCCTGGTATGTTTCTATCCACCATATAGTCGAAGATGGCTCATCACCATATCTGCTGGGTCCACATTCCAGTTGAAGAAAGAGAGTAGAGGGACAGCAAATGCTCACCCTTCCTAAAAGGGCATGATCACGAGGCAGCATGAATTATTTTCACTTACAGCCCATTGGGTGAAACTTAGTCATGTGGCTGCAGCTAGCTGCAAGGGAGACTGGGAGATGTAGTTTTCATCTGGGCATCCAGCTAAAGCTTGGGGGTTCTATTATGGAAGGACAGAAGGAGAAGGTATAGTGGGAACAACTTGCTGCCACAAAACCCTTTATTATTATTTTAGTAAGCAAGGGGAGCTTGGATCCCAGGACCTAGAGCTAATGGTGTACTGTTAGGCAGCTCTTTCTTGAGCTACAGCTCTACTGGGCTGTGTGCTCGCTGGCTTAACCATAGCCTCGGGAAGTGGTGGTGGAAGGGGAGCACGTGACCCTCAACTTCCCAGCAAGCCTTGTGGTCAAGCCCAGTTGAGTTGCTGTTGGAAACGTGGCAGAATTGTCGACAGTCCTCAGGAGAGCAGCTATCTGTATCCATATCCGCCACCAAGTCATGGCTTTCTTTTCTTCAGGAGGTGAACATGGCAAAATTTTCAGGAAGATTGAAGATAAAATAACAAAGGAAAATTATGAGCTCCCTCTCACAGAGTGATGTGTCTCCCCACCCCAAACACTGAAATCATGCTACCCCAGCCTTAATAATAAGCTTTGTGGCAGATGTGACTCCCCCCTCCAAGTTCCCCCGCAAGTAAAGCACCCTGAAAACAGACTTGAGACGTTGGAGGAGGCCAGAGTGGGGAGGAGACAGAAGCACACTGACTCTTCCTGGCTGGTGGATTTGGGAGGAAAGTGTGCCAATCATTTGTCTGCTCTCCTCCTGCTCTGCTCTTTATCCTGGGAGCTATATTTCCCAGGCTCCTCTGTCCTCTGGCTTCTAGGACTGGCTGAAGGTCAGAGGGCAGGAGAAGCAGCGATTGCCCACCTCCCCCACCCCTGCTTCAGGTGATGTCACCAGCAGTCCTCTTGTTTCCTTTAGGACAGCCCCTCCCCTGCAGTCCCCAGGACTCCACACGGCCTCATCACATTGTTTCTCCAGCCGCACGGGCACTGGTGTCTTCCTGCTATCGCTAATCTCCTGGCAGCCTCGACATCCTGTTTGGTTCCTCAGCTTCTCCATCACCTGTGTGACCGTTTCCTTATATTAAGTCCTCTCTGTTTCAAATACCTAGAATAGTTTCTGTCTTCCTGACTGGTCATTGACCGGTAGAGAAAGAAACTTTCCAAGTGGAGGCAAATCTGATTCTAGAACACTAACCCCGCCTTAAACGGGTAGAATTCACTCAAAAACAATTGCTTTGGAAAGAGAACTGAGGTTGGTAGTGACTTATGAAAGGTCTTACAAATACTTTTACTTTGACAAAATTTAAAACCAATAAAGACTGAATACTCTAAATAATAAAAGTTGTGCCAATGACATTTCACATTGTTTTAATATAGGTGTAATGGGTGGTCCCATATAAATTCCCATTTGCCATATCTAAGGAACATTTACTGATTTTCCCTGCCAAAAATCCATTACTCCTTTTTTTTTCGGTAACCCTGAATTTCCTTTAAGGAAACCACCCCCTTCCATTCTCAGTCCATGAGGTTGAGGGGGCTCCATCCACATCAGAACACTGAATCCTATAGACACAGAGATTGGTTCAGTGGGTGGCCATGAGTCTCGTTCTGATGCCCTGGCTCTAGGGACCGGTTTCTAGATGGACGCATGACCCAGTTTGTCCAATCAGAGTGAAGCCTAGGATTTGTACAAGAGTTAACAAGATGAAATACTTTTCCACTGGACTTGAACATAGGAAAATGTTGATTCGTGGTTATTGGCAGCCATCTTATCACTATGTGGACTCAGAGTGAAGCCAACACAGAGGAGAGTGGAGCCAGCTTCTAGTGTCTTCCTTTTAGCCCCTGAAACAAGCTGTGCTTTAAGCCAGATAGCTCTACCCTTGGACTTTTAAGTTACATAACTCAGTAAATTCACTTTTTTCCTTAACCATATAAGGTTGGGTTTCTGCCACTCACAACCAGTAAGTTCTGACATTCTCTTTCTCTTGAAGATGAGAAGCTTTTCAGACTCTCCCTTTCTTGCTGTAGTAATAAATACCTGTTCTCGTTTGTTTGTTGCATTATGGGAGTTAATTTGCAGATTCAGAGGCATTGTTTTTCTGCATTTGTATGTTCAAATGTTCCTCGCTTGGAGGTTTTAAAGGAATGATCTTGATGCTGAGAAGGCAAAAGCTTAAGGCCACCTTAATTTACCCAAACCTTTCTTCTCCCATCCTGATCAGCGCTATCTCTGCCCAAACACGGACTCCCAGCCCCTCTCTCGGAAGCCTTATTTCTAAGGTGAGGTCTCTACCCCTTTAGCTTTCCTTCCTTCTTTGTAATACAAGGCAGAGACAACGCTATGAACTCACCAAGTCCCATTTCCTTTTCTTCTTCCTCCGCACCAGAAGGACTGCCTTCTTGCAGGTAGCATGGGCTGTGTGACTATTTCTAGCCAGTGAAGTGACAGATGTAACTTCTGGGCCAAAGCAGAGAAGCGCAAGTGTGACGTAGTAAAAAGGAAGACTCCCATGATGGCTTTCAAGCCCCCACTCCCCTTTGCCCCACCTCTAGGCAAGCCGATAAGAAAAGCACGTTCTCCCTCCCTTGGCGCTGGTGGGAAGTGCAAACCACACAAACCCCAGCCTGCACGAGGGAACCCTCAGCCTGGCCCATCTCCTAGCCACAGTCAAAGTCAAAGCCACGCGCCCCTTCCCCCTGGTCCCTCACACCTCCTTGCACCTGTCCTGCTGTCCCTGGAAAGTTCCATTATTCGAGTAATAAACCTTTTCATATCATCTTGGTATATGTGGCATCACCAGTCTTAACATCCAGACCAATTTTGGGTGAAGGTTGATTTCACCCTCCATGAGGCATCAAGAACACCCGTGAGTTCTCCAGTTCTCTTTCCCTGCCATGGCCAAGTGGTGACATGAGGAACTACGGGATGGGAGGTGCCCAGAAAACTAAGTCATCGTGGAGGACCACCGCCCTGGAGAGTCTCCTGGCCCACAGCGGACTTTGCCAGAGCGAGAAATCCACTTTTGTTGTGTTAAGCCTCTACGAATCCTGGGTAGTTTGTTTCCACAGCACTACCTCTCCTGCCTGACTAACGTTTATAAAAACGTCTCTTGCTTCTCCGCCCTCTGCATTACTACTCGTTCCCACTCCCAAGACTCTGTCACTTTGTTCTGATTATCTGCCACCACACCCCACTCACGGTTTGTGTGTCCTGGGCTTGTCATTCTTGTGCTTGCCCAAAAGCCTGCAGAAATCCATCCAGGCCCACTGGATCTTCTCAACAGAGGCAGTTACTGAAATTCCAATCGAAGGCCTCTGGGGGAGCGGAGTGGAAAGACGAAAACTAGAGTCTCATCTTCTGTTACTTGATAGCTCTGTGACTTTGGGGAAGTTTGACAACTTCTCTGGGCCTTAGTCACCTCATTTGAGAAAGAAAATATTCCTAATGCTGTTTATTGACAATAATATACAATTGGATTGGATGGGAGAATCTTGAAATCCCTTTAAGGCTGTCTCCTTCTAATTCTAAACATGATGATGACAGCTTCCATTTATTGGCCTACTCTGTGAAGCACAACGCCTGCTTATTTAATATAAGCATTGCATCGTCCCTGAGATGTACTGTTATTACTGTTACTGTTATTATCCCCCATTTTGCAGATGGGGAAACCGAGGCTCAAAGAAGTTAAGAAGTCTGCCCAAGATCACACAGCCAGTAGGCAGCAGAGCTGGGGTTTGATTCTAGATCTTGCTGCTTCCAGAGCCCAAGCGCACAGACCAGACTATTCTGCTGAGATGAGCACAGCAAGTGCTCCAGGATGCAGCGGTGGTTCTTGGAAAACTTCCACTTTACCCCCATTGCTTGTTCCTCTGTCCCTGTGGTCTGGGAGCCTGCACACCAGCCTCTCTGGTCAACCCAAGGACTGGGCATTCACGCCTCATTACCTCCCCTCCCGGCCTCAGTCACACGGCAGTCACATGGCAGAGGCGGGGTATTTAGCTGGGCCTTAGAAGAAACGCCACCACCTCCGGGCCACGATGCGGCAGCTGCTGCTCCTGGTCCTCCTCTTCCTCCTCTCTTTTCTCTTCCTCCTCACCGGGGGCTCATTTTACCAGGGAGGAACCAAAGAGTTGGTAAGGAACCTAGAGGGTATAGTCACCTCTTCTGCCATCATCGCAGGACCTGTACTGTTTAGGGAGGGTGGGGCAGTGGGTACAGAGGCCTATGCCGGTGAAAGCCAGAAGTTGGGGGCAGCGGGAAGTGTTGGGCAGAGGATGTCTGGGGGGAAAAAGAAAACTCATCCTAGTCTTGGGAGCTGTGCTGGGGCAGTGCCAGGTGCTGCCACCATGAGGTGATTATGACACAGCCCTCTCCCACCATGCTTTTTAGTAAGGGAGACAAGACATTCATTCATTCAACAAATTTTATTGAGTACCTACTATATGTAAACTATTTTTCCAGGTGCTAGGGATAGGGCTGTGAGCAAGATACAAAAATCCTTGCCCTTGTAGAGCTGACATTCTACTGTAGGAGGCAAATAAGTGAAATATTAATATATCCCAGGTGATGAACACCTGGGGACAAAGAAAATGAGGAAGGGGCTTCAGGAGAGGTGGTGCAAGGAGAGGTAGCAATTATAAACAGAGTGCTTAGGGAAGACCTTACTAACAAAGTGAAATGTAAGCAAAGATCTAAGGGAGTGAGGTCTCTCCCAAAGGGAGCCAGGCAGGCAGATCTCTGGGGAAAGAGCATTCCAGGTGGAGGCAACAGCCAGGGCAAAGGTCTAGAGGTGGGACCTTGCCTGCTGTATTCAAGGGAAAGCAAAGAGGAGCGAGGGAGAGTGGAACTAACAGGAGATGAGGTCAGAGAGCTAGAAGGACAGAATGTTACTATATCCTCATTTATTCAGTTCTGCATTCGGCATCTTCTGCTTGTGAAAACTAGTCCCAGGGGCTAAGAAATACAGCAGCGAACAAGATGGTGAAAAATCTCTGCCCTCTTGGAGCTGAGGTTCTAGCAGGGGGAGACAGAAAATTTTTAAAAAAAATACAAATCAAGAAGATAATTTCAGAGTCCTAATTGTTGTGAACACAGCAAAACCAGGCAATGGGGATAGTTCTAGCTGGGTGTCCGAGAGGGCCTCAGCCTGGGGCAGGAGAGGGAGGTGGCCAGGCAGAGCTCACAGGGCAGGGTGTTCTGGCAGAGGGATCAGCAAGCACAAACGCCCGGGGCCAGGCGACTCTGCTGCATTCAGAGCCCCAGTGGTGGCTGCAGGCTGTGTGTGTGGGGGGTGGGGTGGGGGGTGCAGCAAAAGATCTAGTGATAGGCAGGCCACTCTGGAGTAAGCCCTGCAGGTCCCACAAAGAGTTACCATATTTAAATGTCCTGGGAAGTCCTTGGAGGCTTTTTTAAAAAAACTATTTTATTGAGGTCACGTTGGTTTATAACATTGCATAAACTTCACGTGTACATTATTCTATTTCAGCTTCTGTATAGGCTGCATCGTGTTCACCACCAATAGTCTAGTTTCCATCTGTCACCATACATATATGTCCCTTTACCCCTTTCACCCTCCCCCTGCCCCCTTCCTCTCTGGTAACCACTAACCTGTTCTCCTTATCTATGTGTTTATCTTCCACTTAGAAGTGAAATCATACAGTGTTTGTCTTTCTCCATCTGACTTATTTCGCTGAACATAATACCCTCAGGGTCCATCCATGTTGTCGCAAATGGCACAATTTTGTCTTTTTTTATGGCTGAGTAGTATTCCGTTGTGTGTATATATACCACATCTTGTTTTTCCATTCATCTGTTGATGAGTACTTGGGTTGCTTCCACGTCTTGGCTATTGTGAATAATGCTGCAGTGAACATAGGAGTGCATAAGTCTCTTTGAAATGTTGATTTCATGTTCTTTGGATAAATACCCAGTAGTGGGATAGTGGCATCATATGGTATTTCTATTTTTAATTTTTTGAGAAATCTCCGTACTGTTTTCCATAGTGGCTGCACCAGTTTGCATTCCCACCAGCAGTGTATGAGGGTTCCCTTTTCTCCACATCCTCTTCAACACTTATTGTTTCTTGTCTTTTCCATAATAGCCATTCTGACAGGCGTGAGGTGATATCTCACTGCAGTTTTGATTTACATTTCCCTAATAGTTAGTGATGTTGAACATCTTTTCCTGTGCCTGTTGGCCATCTGTATATCTTCTTTGGAAAAATATCTGTTCATATCCTCTGCCCATTTTTTGATTAGATTGGTCACGTTTTTGTGGTTGAGTTGTATGAGTTCTTTATATATTTTGGAAATCAACCCCTTGTTGGATATATGATTTGCAAATATTTTCTCCCAGTTGGTGGGTTATTTCCTTTTAGATAACCCACCAACTAGGAGGCTTTGAAGCAGGGGAATGACATGATGGGATTTACCTTTTAAAAAAGATTCCTCTACCAGTTCTGGAAAGAATTGATGGGAGGAGGGGGGAGGAAGGAGGAGAAGGGGCGGGAGGAGGAGGGGAGGGAGGAGGGGGGAAGGAGGAGGAGGGGGGAGGGAGGAGGAGGAGGGGCCGGAACAGGAGGGGCTGGAGAGTGGGAAGGTGGGGGTGGGGATGGGGGTGGGTTCCTGGCAAGGGTAGAATCAGGGAGAGCAGGAAGAGGCTATTGTCAATCTAGTCCTGCTTTCCTGCTTTATTTTCTTTACAGCATTAAATCATATATAATAGATATGATGATACATATGTAATATAAATAATAATCATTAATTAATAATACCTAACACATATATGTTAGGTAAAAATTACGTACAGTAAAATGCCCAAATCTTCATTTTACATTAAAATCAGTGGATTTTACTTTTTTATTATTATTTTTTTCCCAAACGAGTTGGTTTAATTCCAGGTGGTACAGAATTCGGGGTAAAATGAAGACTGAAGAACACACTTTGGCTGGATTCTGGGCTAGGTTTACTGTGACCTTACAGCTGAGGTAGAAATGGCTGAGTGAGAAGAACTAAAGAGAAGATGAGCTACTGCATGATTTTTTTTTTAACAAAAGTTTATTGTTAAATGTACAACAGGCTCCAAGATGACACTTCATTCTCACTATCGGTGGCAACAGATGTTACAGCAGGCAATCCAGAAGTTTTCACAGGAATGGAATTCAGGGTCACCACTGCCCCGGCACAAGGAACAGTTGACTTGTTCCCAGATTCCTTAACTCCACCTGTGACCAGGGGGCCCTTCCTCGCAGCCTTCGCCTTTAGCTCCTCCAGTTTCTTCTGCTTCTCTTTCCGTTTCTGCGTGAATGCCTTATCTTCCTCGTCCATCTCCCTGGCCCGCGTCTTGGGCTGCTTCAGGCACTTCTGGCCACCCTCTCGGCCAGACATGGCGCCTGCTGCCCCTTCCCCCAGTAGATTTTAAACTTATGCAAACACCTCCTACCCGCCAGCCAGATCAAGACACATCGCATTTCGAGCACTCCAGAAATCTCCCTCATGCTTGCCGCCAGTCAATAGCCCCAAAGTAACGCTCTCCTGACCTCTATCATCGTAGATTAGTTTTCCCTGTTTTGGAACTTCATCTGATGGAATTACACAATACGTTTGTTTGTTTTTAAATCTGGCCTCTTTTGCTCAACATTTTGTGGATGACACCCTATCTATTTCATGTATTTATTTATTCTGAGTCTTCTCTCCTAGAGCTCCCCTAGATAAGTGTTGGACCACACTTGTCTAACACTGTGGTCACTACTCACATGCAGTTACTTAAATTAAAATTAATTAAAATTAAGCAAAATTTAAAATTCAGCTCCTCAGTCCCACTAGCCACGTGTCAGGTACTCAATAGCCACCTGTGGCTAGTGACTCCGGAATTGGACCATGTAGAAAAAGCACATTGTCATCATCGCAGAAGATTCTATTGGATGGCTGTTCTCGACTGTCAGCTCCAGAAGGGCAGGCATTTCTGTGTGTTTTGTTCCCAGCTGTATCCCCAGGGCCTGGAACGGTGCCTGGATCGGTGCCCGGATACAGTAGGTGCTCAGTATTTGCTTGTTGAATGACTATTGAACTCGCCCCACAGAGAGATGATGGGTAGCGGTGATACCGCCATGTCGTAAGCCCCAGCACTAGGGGTCACTGATGTGAGTGTGTCTGTGTGTGTGGGGGGGGGTGGAGGCTGTAGGTGACAAGGAAAGGGTAAGGAGGAGTTCGCAGGACAGAAGGTCGTGCAGCGGAAGGAACTGAGTGAGCAAAGACAGGAAGGTCTGGATAACCCTGGTGTGTGCGAGAGGAGAAGTACCCTATTTTGGGGACACGAAGGGCAAACCTTTAAAAACTGTTTAGTCCCCTCTTGGCACCAAGTCAGGGCCTGCGGGCGCCCTCATTCCCCCGCCCCATCCGCACACACGTCCCCCGGCGCCCAGCCTGGCGGGCGTGGGGGGGTGGGGCCGCAGGTGGGGGAGGGGCCAGCAGGGGAAGCCGGGGGGCGGGGGCCGCGGTGGAGCCGGGCGGGGCCGTCTCCCAACAGGGCACCGGGGAGATCTGCATCCAGAGCAAGAAGTGCAAGAGCAGATGCTGCCGCCGGGAGCCCAAGAACTGCGAGTCGTACTGCGCCCTCAAGGGGTCGGAGGGCAGCGCGTGTCACACGCAGGTGAGTGACAGTTGAGGGGGGAGGGACCCACGGAGACGGGGGCTGGGGAGCCAGAGTGGACCTAGAGCCCAGGGAAGGAGCGGGGGGAGGTGGGCCGAAACGACCCGGAGCCGGGAGTTCTCTGCCGGGAATGCACCTCCAAGCCGCCTGGGGGAGCCTGTGGCCAGACCCAAGGTGGGTCCCCACCGCGGGACTTGGAATCCTGGAGCGGGGGAGTGGGGCGTGGCGACGCTTCTCTGTCTAAAATGGGTTCTGGTTCTCCAGGGCTCACGTCTACAAACCCCGAAAGTAGCACTGTAAATGGGCACAGCTAGAAGGCCTGGCGCTAACCTTGCTTCTACCTCTACCTCAGACCACCCTCCCCCAAGCCCCAGGAAGTCTGCTGTGGCCCCAGGTGTTCCTGGCCGGAGGTGGGCTGAGGCAGCCTCTGAGCTAGGTGTGCAGGAGAGGGGAGGTGACTTGCCCATGAAAGGATTTAAGGAGAAGGGATGGGGGCCCCTGTCGGTGTTCATCGACGTAGGACAGGCCTATGGGTTAATGCCACGGATGGAGCTAGGAGGGCACTGAGCAACACTGGGGCCAGCCTGGAGGAGGCAACCAGAGGCACAGACTCTGAGCAGCTGAGCGAGGGAGTCCTTTATGCTCAGGCTCCTCTGCTGTGTGCAAGCAGATGGGCCCCAGAGCTGGGCTGGGGTGAGAGTGGGGGCTGCCCCTCGGGTGAGGGCAGAGCCGCTCCCAAGGTCAAGGTCAAAGTCCCGCCTTTCCCAGACGTTCCTCGGCCTATATAACGAGTGTCCCTGCCTGCCGGACCTGACTTGTGTATTTCCGAAGAATGAGAAATCGTTTAGAATTATCTACGGCCGGTGTAAGAAAACTGAAAAAAAGAAGCCAGCTAAGAAAAGTTTCTTTTAATGTTGCCTCTTCCTTGACTCCTCCCTCCGCTCCTCCCCCAACTCCCGTCTCTACCCAGAACTGTATGTTCCTGCCCCTGGCCCCCCAGTCTCCACCAGCAGGGGAGGGGCAAGGAGCGGGGGATGATGCACCATCGTGGAAATAAAGAGCTCTCAATGTTTGCTGCCCGTGGAGCTGGGGGCTGGGTGGGCCTGCCGGGCTGGGACGGGCACTGGACAGGCTGCTGGGGGCGCTGGCTGGGGGGCAGTGAGGAGATGAGGGAGGAAGCAGGAAGGGATATTCTTGGGCTTGGAGTCTTTCCCTTTTTGGGGTACGAATGAAAGTCCCCCACAGGAGACTTGCACTCCCCTCCCCCCCAACCCCTTTCTGGCTTCAGCCCACTCCATAATCCACCTTCAAAAGCTCAGTTTACACCTGAACTCTCGGTTCCCCTGACCTTAAATTTCGGAAATGTGAAAGAAAGTGTACAAAACAAACATGTATGAAGAATCGCCAGTGTTTGTTGAGTGCTTCCTAGATGCCAGGGGCAATGCTCAGTGCCTTACACACGCGATCTCATTTAATCCTCTGAAGGGTCAGTAGTGTTATCACCCCTATTTTACATGTGGGAAAACAGAGGGATTGAGCAACTAGCTCAAGGTCACACAGCCTGAAAGTGATGAATCTGACTCTTCTGGAAGACAGGAAGAGAAGGAAGGGTTGCTAAAGAAAGGAGAGCCAAGAAAAGACTGAGGAAAAGAAAGATGGGAGCACCTTCTGTGCCATGTGGGGATAGGGCAAGGACAAGTCAGGAGGAGTTTTAGGAAATGGTACTGTGTGTTGTGAGGCTCTTAGAGCCGGATCCTAGCTCGCTGGCTCGTGTGCAGTGCATTCTCAGCAGAGGCAGGCCTCAAGGTGGCCCTGTTATAGTCAGGTTACATGTGGGAGAAAACTATTTCAGATTTTGGCCCTAAGGTTCCATCCTCAGCTACACTTCTAATTAAGTAAACCCGCAGACCCGAGCCAAGTGTGCCCTCCAGGATGTCAGGCTTATGGTGCAAGAGCTCGGGAGTTGAGGTATAAGCTGTGGTTGTACTTCGAGCACCCCCCTGTAAGTCATAGCAAAACTGTGAACTCTACCTTGGTAGAATATGCTATCCTGTATGAAATGTGGCAGACAGACAGATACAGAGTGTTACATGTACATCAGGCAGATACATAGTGTGACATGCACATCAGACAGATACAGAGTCTTACAGTCCATAGTGTTACAGAAGCTCCCCCAATTTGGAGAAAGTCTATGAAACAACCTTGGAAGGAGAGGTTGAGGCTGGAAGCCCAGCCTCCAGGCAGACTCAATATATTAGAAGTTAGAAAGGGTAGGGGAAAAAAGATATGTTGCTGATCTGATTAAACTGGTTTCAAGTGTTGGGGAAGAAAAACTTTTCCTCTACCCTCTTAGGTTCTATTTGGGGGTCTGCAAATTAAACTGACAAAAGACAGATTAGCAAGAGAAAAGACAGATTATTATTCACATAAGTACATGAGGGAGTTCACAGAAAAATGTGACTCAATGAGGCAGTTAAAATTTGGGGCTTAAATACCATCTTAATTGGAGATGGGGACAGGGAGAAAGGTCATTTACAGGAAAACAAATGAGTTTTAGGAAAGATAAATGGGCCCTTAGGAGAGTAGATGGAAAATATGATAGTTTTGTGACAATGTCTGTTTAGGTGTGGAGCGGACTCCCCTCCAGTGATAAAAGTCAATCTTCCCTGGCTTCAAGAAACTCCCAGAAAGGGAGTTTATGACAACTGAGTTCTTTTGGGAGGCTCTGATTTTAGGCAGATAAGGGAGTTAAGAAAAAAGCATATTCTCCAATGCCTTCAGCTCAAAATAATTTTGATGCCACAGTGGTGTACTCTGGACCCCTTTCCAAGCCACGGATATTCTGCTGCCCCAGTGGGAAAAGTGGTCATTGGTAGAGGCCACTGCTGCCAGAATCTAGAGAAATTTGTGGGGAGAAAGTACTTTGATGTGTAAGACTATGCCTCTGCTATGCTGAAAAGAGTCAATTTTCTATTGCTGAAAAACAGCAGAAATCGAGCATTTACAGCAGCGCCATCCAGTGGAAATACAATGTGAGCTACATATGTAATTTTAAATTTTCTAATAGCCGTATTAAAAAAGTAAAAAGAAACAGGTGGTATCAATTTTGATAATGCATTTTATTTATAACCCAATCAAAAATGTGATCATTTCAACATGTGAAAATTGAGAGATTTTACATTCTTTTTTTTGGTAATAGGTCTTCAAAATCCTGTTTGAATTTTACACTTGTCTCAGTTCAGATGAGCCACATGTAAAGTGGTCAAAAGTCACATGTGGCTGGCTAATGGCTACCATATTAGACAGTGTAGGTCTACAGGGTCCAGCATTAGGAATTTTTTATGGGCTCCAGGCTGCAAATACCCCTGCTTTTATAGCTGACTATCTAGCATATCTAGAAAAAAAGTTACAGCAAGATGGGGAGCTCCTGGGAGTAGGACATTAAAGTGGAAAGTGTCAATGGCAAGGTCACAGCCTATAGGACATCTTTATGTGAATTAGAAAATAGTGGCTCGTGTGGGCTCAAGGCTTGGTGAGAAGAAGGTGCTTTTGAACAACAACAACAAAAGGCTCACTTTTTTCCAGCAGCCTTGTATGAGTTAGGTTCAGGGTAGTAAAGGAACCACTGGAGGTATTTCAAATAGAAGGGATTTAATATAGGGGAACAGGCAGGTGGGGTCTTGGCCACTTGCTTCTGCAGAGCCCAACTCCCTGCTCCGTCCTGGAAACTAGGGGCATTTTCCTTGCATCCCCCACAGTCTGTAACACAGTGCTGGGCACTGTGGTCATTCAGTAGATATGTGAAGAAGTGAATGAATGCAGATCTCCACAGGGCTGAATCTGGGCACCAAGGAATTGGACCCACAGCTGCCTCAGGGGCTGAGACCCCTACTGGGTTAGGTTGTTGAAAGCCCCTCTCGTTGAGCGCTAACTCAGGTGTGGCAGCCATTGCCCCTCTTCCTTGCTAACTGAACCCCGGTGTTGTTTGGGTAGTAATGTGCCCAGCCCTGGGAGAGGGGTCATAATGAGTCTGAGCCAGTCATGGCCATCTCATTCCTTTTGCCCAAGCTTGCTTTCCCAGCCTCCCTTGCAGCTAGAAGTGGTCAGGTGGCCTAGTTGTAGCCATGAGGACATGGAGAAGTCAGCCTGGAGGCTTTAGGGCAGGTTAAGAAGGTATGCTGGGAGAAACACTCTGCCTCTCGCCCCTATCCTGCTCACCCTCTACTCCGTGCTTCCTAACTTGGAATATAGTGATAGGATACAGTGTTAGGAGCTGCTATGAAGGCATTTGCCAACCAAGAGCAGAAGGTCAAGAGAACTGCAGATCCACCAGCACCCAAGCACATGCTAGCACTTCCTGTCTCTAGACTTCTTTATTCATGAGAAATATATGCCCCTATTTATTTAACCCATAATTACTTGGTTTTTTTGTTATAGCTGAATCCAGTCCTAACTCATAAACCTCATGGTTATTCTAAGGATTCATTGATCCCAGAACTATAGAATCCCGGGGCTGGGAGAGCATCTCAGGTTCATTCAGTTCACTCTCTCTCATTCTTCATGTGAATCTCCACTCTGGCATTCCCACTGAGGGGTCAGTGAACCTCCACTTGAACATCTTAGTGATGGGGACCTCAGGACTGCCTAAGGGAACCCCTTGATAGTTCCAAGGGTTATAAAATTTTTATATTAAGCCAAAACTAGATTCTCTACAATTCTACCCATCTTAGTATGAACAATTGGGAAAGAACAGGGAATCATGAAAAGGGTAGCGGGGTGCAGTTAGATGGGTTTAGTGCCGACTTTTTCTAATTATGTGACATTGGGCAAGTTACTTAACCTTAGTTTCTTTTATCTGTAAAGTGGAGACAATAAATTCTCCTTCCCTGGATTATTGTGAGGATTTTCTAGCACAGAGTAAGCCCCCAGTGATTATTAGTGGTCTGACCCTTTAACACATGAGTTGTGCCAGCTAGCTGTCACTTCTGAGAGTTGGACTCAGAAAAGAGGTGAGAGCCCAGGACAGAGGACTGGTGAGTTTTGATGCAGGTCAAAGAATATGGGCCGTTATAACACCAGAGATGGGTGTGTGGGTGTGTGCACGTGTGTGAGAGCCTGTCTGTCCATTTGAGAGCTTGAGGGGCAAGAAGGGCATCCCAGAGAGGTGTGATTGCTCTCTGGAATGGAGAGGTCCCCAGCCTCTCGGGACCTGCTGCACAACCTGGTCTCCAGTCTGTCCAGCTTCGTCCTGCCTGGTCCCAGACCCATCCTTCCCTCTCTGACCTGTCCGACGCCTGCCCTGATGGGACAAAGACTTGACGTCACATCAAGGAAGACGCTTACTCAGCAAGAACATCCAGGAGCCTGGGGAAGGTTTGCAGGAGGGGCTTTAATTGCCAAGAACCCAATCAGAAGATGCAGGTGCTGGTCCAGGGGGTGGCCAGCCAGGGAGAGGAGGTGGAGGAGGAGCGTCCTTCAGCGTGCTGGGCTAGATGCAGGGCTGGATGGATGCTTTCACTCCTTGGAGCGTCAAACATCGAGGCAGGTACCAAAGTTGGTATTGGTGATGGAGCCCACGATGGTGCTGTCCCCCTCACAGGTCAGGCCCCGCTCGCAGGGACACTTGTAGTAAACCCCATAGAGCGACTGCAGAGGCATGGAGCCAGTGGAGTCACAGGCTGTGGGGGGCCGCTTTGGGCATCGCTTATCCCTGCCTCACGCGGAGAACCAACAGCCAGTCTGTCTTTTCAGATGGTGCTTCTCCTGACTGCCTCCTCAGGGGGTGCTGTGGGCCTGGAGGACCAGGTTCTGGGCTCCACTCCATGACTCACTCACTCTTACTAACTTGATCACTCTGGAGAGCCTTTGTTTACCCATCATGAAAAGGGGGTAACAAATCGCTGCCCACCCATCTCGCTGGTCAGTTGTGAGGGTCAAGAGAGATGATGGGATGGGAAAGTGCTCTGAAACCTGTTGACTCCCCTCTCTTTATCTCCTCAACATTCAATGTCCAGGCTGACCCTCCTCCCTGATCCCATCCCCAAGCCTTAAGGGCGCTCCTCCTCTGAGCTATCCCTCCCTCCCCTGCCCCCATCACACCAACTCCTCTGGTACCCACCCAGGCAGAGCACTCGCTGTTCTCGCTGGCCCTGGCTGCACAGCGGGCCAGGCTCGTTCCACTTGTCCGCTGGCAGCATTCACTCTTGCACTGGGCGCTGTTCAAGCAGAGCTCGCCTGCCTCCTGCCAGGGGCAGTCAGTCAGCCTAGGAGCCCCTCCCCGTGGTCCCTTTTCCACCCAGACCCCCACCCCACTACCCACTGCCACTGACAGTGCCTCCCCTGGTAGGAGTGTGTGTGAAGGAATCCAACCCCTGGGTCTGGTGGCCTCTCTGCCCATCCCTACCCCCCTCCCACGTGAGAAGCGGGCAGGGTGGTACCAGAGAAGCAGCCCTAGGCTGGGGGCAGGACACCCAGGATCTAGTGCTGGCTGTACTGCCAACTCTCTGGGTGGCCCTGGGCAAGTCACTGCCCCACCCTATGCCTCAGTGTTCCCATCTGGAATGTGCACATGTTGCCCCCAAACAGGGTCTCCAAACCTCTCTGGGTCCCCCATTCCTTTGAGGAGCCTGTGAAAGTTGAGGACATCTCCCTGGAAAACTCCTCCCTTCCCCCACAGACTTCTACCTATAATCTCAGGGGTATCCTGGACCCTCCAAGCCCATGCATGGCCCTGAGCTAAGAACCCATGGACTCGGTGGGTGGCCCTGAAGGGCTTTCCTCGTTCTGCCCTTGGGGGAGAGGCAATGTGGGGCAGTGGTGAGAGCATGGCTCTGGAGCCTGCTGGCCTGGGCTCCAATCCCTGCTCAACACTTTCTAGCTGTGTGACCTCAGGCAGGTTGCTTACCCTTTCCCTAGGTCAGCTTTCCATCAGAAAACGGGGTTGATAATAATAGTACCTCATGTGGTTATTATGAGGACTAAATAAGGAACTATTCCTGAGGCATTTAGGACTGTGTCTGGCACACAGTAAGCGTGCCACTCTAGGTCAGAAGCCAGAATCCCTGAGGAAGCTTTTTAAACTACTGGACCTTCTGAGCCACAGTTTCCAGGGCTCTGGATTTTTATCAAGTTCCGCAGCAGGTTGAACCACTGCTCTGAGCATGCTCCATGCTGACCAGTCTCTTCTGGGGCTCCTGGGGAAGAGGTGCAGGCCAGGACATGGGCAGTGAAGGAAGAGATGCCTCACCACCCAGCCCCTGAGCAGCCCCAGGAGGGGACATCAGAAGTCAAGAGCCAAACTTAAAAAATCCCCACCTGGGGGTTCGAAAACTCCTCCCCTGAAGACCCTCTTACCAAGTTGATAATGGTTCCCCGGGGGTCGGGAACTGCGTAGGCCACTGCAAGGGTGACCAGCAGAAGGACAAGGACTTTCTCCATGATGAATGGGCACAGCAGGTGTAGGTAGCAGCTGGCTGGTCAGGTGGCATAAGACAGAGCCAGCTGGGTGGTGGGGCTATAAAAGGGGCCCTGTCCACATGTGACTCACCTTCCCCATCCCCAGGGCCTGCCGTGAGCAGAGGCCCAGCTGTGGCCAGTCTGCTGGCGGCGGGCATGGGGGGAGAGGGGAGTCCTGATAAGGTCACTGGGCAGCACCTGGTACTTTTGCATGGGTGGGGGTGGGGGGTGATATTGCATCATGATTGGCAGCTGGACTCTGGAACACTTTCACCTGTACAAGTTATTAGCTGGGCAAGTTATCTATTCTGACCCTTAGTCTCCTTATCAGTCAACTGAGGATAATTTCAAGAGTTGTGAGGGTTAAGTGAATGAATATATGTTATATACATGTTATATATATTAAGAGAGAGATATACAGCCTGGAACAGGACTTGGCACACATGAGCAGTATGTAAGTGTTAGCAGCTGTTGTTCACCTCTAGAGCCCTGGGCTCCTCGGCAGGGCTGGAACAAGGGTGAGGCAAGCGAGGCACTGAGGTGAGCGTCTCCTTAGATTCTGCATCCTAGGCACCTCTCATGCCTCACCCCAGTCCAGGGCCTGCCTTTGGCTCCACCCAAAGCCATGTATGTGGCAGTGTCAGACTCGGTGAGGAGGGGTCCCAGCCTCCCCTCTCCTCAACCTTCCAGGTCCCCTTGGGGATGTCAGGGCAAGCCCAGGTCCTTGAGGTTGACCAGCTCTGTGACCCCTGGCCTGGGGATGTGTGTTCTCACTGGGCATACCTCCCTCCCTCCCTCTTACCAGGGGGCTGCCTCCGGGAGTGAGTTCAGGGGCCCTTAGGAGATTTCCTTCTCAAGCAATTCTCTCCCGTTTCCTTTCCACTTCATTTAATATCTGCAATCCCAGCATTCAAGAGATTCATTTAAAGCCCCTTCATTTAAGGCTTCCACTCACTCTGCCCCCCTACCCAAGGCCACGTGTGAGCGTGAGCAGTTGCTAGTTCTGGCTGAGAGTGAGGAGGTCTCGTGAGCCTCAGGTGGCCTGGGAGCTGGTGGCTGGGAACGGCGCAGCTGCCTGAGTGTGCTCAGGTGTGGGACCAGAGCAGCTTTCCCTGACGGACTGTTCACTGCAGCCAGCGACCCATCCCCACCCTAGCAAGAGGAAGACGGCTCCACTGTGGAGGCCCCAGGTTGGATAGCCTCAAGCACAGCTTTGATCTACATAGACTTGGCTTCAAAACTCAGCACTAACTAGCTACCTGACCTTGGACAAGTAATTTAAACATGTAAGCTCCCTGAGCCTCAGTTTCCTCATCTACCGAAGGAGGATGATGGTTCCTTCTTCATAAGGTCAGGATTGAATAAGACAATGCATGTGGAACCCCGTGGAAGTGCCTGGCATGTCATAGGCACTCAGGCCGTGTAATACCACCCCTCCCCTCCCCGTTACACCACTGGTGGGTGGAATATAGGAGAGCAGCTGGAGGAACTGATGCCAGACCTCTTAATCTCGAGTTGATGTGCCCGATGCACAGCAAGCCAAACACTGAGACATCGGTGCTTGGAGATGGAGAAAGATTTATTCAAATTGGCCAAAACGAGTAGGCAGGAGCCTGGGTTCACTCAAATCTGCCTCCCAAGAGCAGAAAGCAGGGGGTTTATGGAGCTAAGGGGCTTGGCAGGAGGAGCTCTGGGGAAACAAAGGGGTCACTCCCGATAAGCCCCTGGGCAGCCTGACTTCTGGGCATCAACGGCTGCTGAGGGCCGGCCATCGGCCATCCCATCCAGTGATCCGCAACCTCCCCAAGGCATTCTCTTTCTCCTGCAAAACAAGCTCACAAATCCTCGAGACCCCTGAGTCACTCCTGAAGTTAAACAGGAAAAATGGCAAATTGGTTTAATATCTCTGGTAACCCTCAGGTACCTGGCTTCAGAACCAGCCAGGAGACCCTCAAAATGAGAGAAACCCACCCAATTCCAGAGACACAGAAATACCATTGATTAAAGGAACACTCTCTGATTTTTATGGAACTCAGTGTTCAAAGTCACTTTTCCCCATGAGCTCATTCTGGCCTCCTCTTCTCTGCACCGCCCCCCAAAACCCCAAAACTTCCTGTGAGCTGAGCCGCAGGGAGGGTAATTACGGTTCCCGTCTCACAAGTCAAGATTAGGAGGCTGGGGAAGGAACTGCAGGAGCTATTTCTATCTGTGAATGGAGCCGTGAAAAATGCACCCGTCCTGTCTCCACCTGGTCACTGCCATCTTCCCAGAGGAGAAAGAATGGAGTTTCTTTCATTACAAACGAAGAGTGTAGCAAAGGGAGCTTTGACGATGTGTGTGCTTCCAAAGGGAGCTTTGACGATGTGTGTGCTTCCAAAATGTAAGCAAGAATGAGAAACTTTTTGTACCAAAACTTAAGGTTTAACCACCCCTTCCCCAATCTAAAGAGTGTTTTGCTTTGGGTTTTCCGCCCTCAAGAAAGAACCAAGTTCTGGTTCCCACCTGCAATCATAGGGGCTAAGCTCTCAGACACAATATTGAGTGGGAAAAGCCGTCGACAAAAGAATACAGACCGTGTGATTCCATTTAAGTGAAGTTCAAGAAGAGGCAAAAATAACCTATGGTGATAAAAGTCTGCAGGGTTTACCCCTGGGAGCGGGCAGGAGGGAGCCTCCTGGAGCGCTGAAATTATTCTAAATCTGGGGTGTCCATAACACATATGTAAAAATCCATCTTGCATTGTGCTTAAGATTTGAATATTGTATTGTGTGTAATGTAGAGACTGCACCTCAATTTAAAAAAAATGAAAGGAGGGGCTGGCCCGGTGGCATAGTGGTTAAAGTTTGCGCGCTCCACTTCAGCAGCCTGGGGTTTGCTGATTCGGATCCTGGGCGCGGACCTATACACCGCTCATCAAGCCACGCTGTGGCAGCGTCCCACGTACAAAACAGAGGAAGACTGGTAACAGATGTTAGCTCAGGGCCAATCTTTCTTACCAAAAAAAAAAAAAACAAAGAAAGGAGTAAAACTCTCCCTGGTCAAGTCCCACCTGGGATGGTGGCAGTTGGGGTGGTGTCTTGCCTCCTGGTTAGTGGGCTGGAGCACAGTGGCTGTACATCTAGAAATGTGGCAGACTCTTCTTGGGTGTCTCGCAGTCTACATCCTCCAAGATCTGCCCCAGACCCACAAGGGCAGGCCTCTGGCGGCCATGTTACTGAATGAGCCCATCTTTGCTCCCCACCACAACGGACTGGACAAGGGATGGCCATCTGACCCAAGCCCCTCTCCTGGGGTGTAGACTTGTGCCCAACAGCTCACCTTCAAGCTGACCCAAGACATGGAACTCAAGAAACCCAGGAAGGCGGTTTATTGACGTGCTGATGAAGAAAGAGAGAAAGCTGGTCTGCAGACAGGAGGAAGAGGGATGAGCCATTCAGGAAGAAGCAGCGGCAGCCATGCCCTGACTTCCTGATGAATTTCCAGGGTCTGGCTACACACACACACACACACACGCGCGCGCGCGCGCGCGCACACACACACACACACACATACACGGCCTTCCCATGGTTGGCTGCGTTCCTGCCCCTGTGAGGCCTGAACTCCCCTGTATTCCTATAACACATCCCCTTTGCTTAAGCCACGAACACAGACATCGCAGTTCTGAGAAGGGACTCACAGCTCTGCATCAAGGTCAGATGTGTGACAGTCCTGGAGTCAGAGCAGGGACCAGACATGGAATCCACTCAAGATTCAATTCACCATCAAGGCACTCAGGTTGACTTCGCTTGTGTCCTCCAACCCCCTCCCCATGGTCTGCACTGGGCAGATCCCTGAGGTGGGCAGCCCCACCTGGGCCTCATGGAATGGGAGGGGCACTTCTCCAAATAGAAGGTTTTTTTTTTTACCAAAGAAAAGGGAAGGATTCTGGGCAAACAAGAACAATAGATATGCCCTCCATTCCACGCATGGTTGCCTAGCCCACAGATAACCTTCCTTCCCCCAGAAGTAGGCTCGGATTACAGTTGGGGTGTGCAGTAATGGTAGCTTTTAAATGTTCTCTGGCTATCCGGTATCCATCTTGTTTAGGTGAGGGTAGGAAATGAGACACATAGTGACTTTCAGGTTGCCAGTCTCTTTGTAATTCAATACTCAGCCTTTAGGGTTTCTCTCACCACCCCAGTCTCCTGGCCAAGATTGGATTCAGGGTGGAGTGAAGCTTAAGTGGCTTCAAGGAAGTGTGTGTCGGGGGGGGGCTTTATGATCTTCTGGACCTTCAATGGCTGCTGTGAAGATGTCCCTTGTCCCACCTTATCCTTCTGGTCCTGCTGAAATTTGTGCTCTGTTCTCTTAGTATGGTCCTCCCTTCAGCTGATCAACATCTGCCTGAACTCTTTTGCTCCATATTTTTAATCCCAACTCCTTGCCAGTGTTCCCTTCAAACACATCGCAACACAAGGGAGATGGCCCAGTGTCTCATCAGTCACTGCCCCCATGCTAAGTCCAGGATGTCTGTGTGATGGCACCTTTCTTTTTACTTTGGTCGTGATCACATCTCAATATTCTGCAGTTTAGCAGCTAAATTGTAAAGTCAGCCACCATCAAAGAAGAAAAAAAAGAGAGTAAGATATATAAATATATACATGCACAGTAAGGAAGAAAATCTGGGCAGACACTCGAGTCCTCCTTTCTGCAGACGCCACCTGGCTCTAGGTGGTACTTACGACTTGCATCCTCTGTCCCCCATCCCATGTCCCTTTTATTCTCAGCCAGCATGTCTGCTGATTAGGGTTTTTTATGCTGTGCAGTGACCCAGACCTTCTACTCCTGAGATACCTGGGCCCTTGACGGGCCTGCCCCTGTGTTGGGTTACTGACGTCTTCCATTAATTTTTTTCATCCTTCTATTAATTTCTACACTGGACCTGGCAGTACTGGGAGGCAGCCCAGGCACTTCCTGAGTTCCACACTTACTCCTTCTGTCCGCTCTGTGTGTCAGCACCGTCAGCACCCTCTCTCTCCTGGATAGTCAGGATTTGGCACCCTACCAACATTAGTAATTCCCCTTTTAAAAAATTAAAGGGTAATTGACGCAGTAAAATTCACCTTTTGTAGTGTTCAGTTCTATGAGTTTTGACAAATGCATACATCATGTAACCACCACTGCACCCAAGGTACAGAACACTTCCGTCCTCCTAAAAAATTCCCTCGTACTGCCCCTCTGTAATCAACCCCACCACCAGATGCTGGCAACCACAAATCTGTTTTATTTCCCTATAGTTTTGCCTTTTCCGTGATGTAATATAGATGAAATCACACAGTATGCACTTTTTTTTTGGTCTGGCTTCTTTTGCTTAGAATTTGAGATTCATGCACGTTTTGTTAGTCTGTTACTTTATGTTGCTGAGTCGTCTTCCATTGTATGGATGGAATCACAATGTGTTTTATCCATTCCCCAGTTCAAGGACATGTGGGTTATTTATGAAAAGTTTTGGGCAATTTGAATAAAGCTGCTACACATAATCGTGTACAGGTTTTTGTGTGAACACAAGGTTTCATTTTTCTGGGACAAATAGCGAGGAGTGAGATGGCTGAGTCTCATGCTCTCATGCAAATGTTTGTTTCAATTTCTAAGAGATGTCAAATTCTTTTCCACAGTGGCTGAACCAATATGCCTTCTCACCAGCATCATATAAAAGTTCCAGTTGCTCCACATCCTTGCCAGTACTTGGCATTGTCAGTTTTTTTGTTTTTTAATTTACCCTTTTTAATAGGTGTGTAGCAGTATGTCATTGTGGTTTAATTTGCACGTCCCTACTGACTAATGATGATGAGCATTTTTTAATGTGCTTAATTGCTATCCATGTATCTTCTTTGATGAAGTGTTCGAATCTTTTGCCAACCAATCTTTAATTTTCTTATTCTTGACTTTTGAGAGTTATAGATGTCTTATCAGGAGGCTCAAAGTTTGTTGATATTGTTGGGAGCCAGTGACTGGCTGCGTCGGCCTTGGTGGAAGATCCATCCACAGTCTCCATCTGTCCCACTATGAACACCTAGTTCTGGGTCTTTGAGCCAGTGCCGGGTGGGGTGGGGTGGGGGTGCTGAGGAGGGAGGCTGGCTGGCATTCACAGAGTGCATCGTCCTGCTGATGTTAAAAACCTCTGCAGTGGCAGGCCTCCGGAGAACATTCTCATAGGACCCAAAATACTCTCTGCTTTTGCCCCTATTCTGAGGGCTCCATTCATCCACCCCATTCCCCAGACTCTTACTTAACCCTCCAGACTTACTCTGTCCAAGATGATGATCCTCTGGCTGGTGCGTTAGCTGCTACCTACAAAGTAGTGTTCATCTGTATCTCAGGCCCTCTCTCCTTACAGGAGAGGTGGTGTATTTCCTGAGGCTGCTATAACAATTACCATAAACTCGGCTTGAAACAACAGAAATTTGTTCTCTTACAATTCTGGAGGCCAGAAGTCGAAATCAAGATGTCAGCTGGGCCGCACTCCTTACAGAGGCTCTAGGGGAGAATCTGTTCCATGCCTCTTCTAGCCTCTGGTGGTTGCCAGCTGCCTTGGCTGTGGCCACATCATTCCAGTCTCTGCCTCTGTGGTCATATCGCCTTTTCTTCTTTGTCCATCTTCTCCTCTGTGTGTCACTTAGAAGGACACTTGTCATTGGATTTAGGACCCACCTGGATAATCTGGTAGGATTTTGTTATCTCAAAGTCTTTAACTTAATTACATCTGCAAAGAACCCTTTTCCAAATAAGGTAACATTCACAGGTTCTGGGGATTAGGATGTGGATCTTTTGGGGGTAGATAGTTATAGCACTTGAAGTTCTACCTTCCATGAAGATTTCCCTTCCCTGCTGCCCTCAGGGCCATCCTGTGTGGGAGTGTTATTCCACAGCAGTCCACTGCCAGTTGGTGCCAGCATGCTATAGGAACTCTCTTTAGAGCATGCAGAGGAGGGGGTACCTGGCCTTCCAGGTGAGAGAAGAGGCCTTACCTGCCCCCAGGACTCACACAGCAGGGGGTCACCCCCTAAGAGGAAGGAGGTTAGGGTGCCAGTCAGCCAAAATCAAAAACAATGAGGCAAATATGCAGTAGAGATGGGAGTCACCACCCCTGCATCTTTCAGAGTCGTTGATAGTGACTAATTTCCACAACTCCCCTGGGATGTAATACTGTTTTTGATTTATTATTTGGAGAGTGAAAGGGAGCACCAGGGGCTTTGGCTTAGCCCTTCCTAGTATATTAGCCTTTAGCTGAAGGGTCAGGGGGCCAAGGTGAGGACTCCACCAGTTCCTAAGGTGATCTGGTCTAACCATTCAAGGCCTTGCAGTTCAGTACTCTCCCACTCCCTGAATCTTATTTTAATGGCCTTATGCCCTATAACAAGAAGCCTTAACAGATTCTTTGAGCCATAGCACATAAAGGTCTTGAATTTTATTTTATTCTTCAAGTCAACAATCTAGACATTTGAGGTTATCCTCTTGACATTATTCAATGCCATTATAAGCAGCCACCCCACTCTGTGTTCCTGATTTCTTCGTTCCCTTTAAATCTGTTTATGGCCAAAGCCACTCAGTTCCCCAGAACTTGACCCTCAGAGGGCACATGGTCCCTGGTGTTTGCAGCTGATAATTTTATTAGCTGTTTCTCCTCTATGTACCACGAGCTGCTGTTTTCCCAATTCCAAACATAAATGGGAATCTCAGAGCCTTTTACCTGAAGCCTGGATCTGAAACCCCCTTTCTGGTGCCCATACTTGGATCAATTAGGGCTCTTTGGTGCAACAGCCAAAACCTACTCTGGCTAGTGAAAGCAAGTGGAAGGACATTGGGTGGATCATGGAGCTGAAGAAGGAACAGGGCCACCTGTCTTAGGTGGAGCAGGAATCAGGGTGGCTCTGAAGCTCCCAATAGCAGGAGCTCATGGGTTGTTTCTTGAGGATGCTTCCACGGCCTGACTAAGCAACAACTGTTTTTCCTCATGTCAATCCACCACCAATTCAGGTTCCCCAGGGAGAGACTGATGGCCTAGCTTGGGTCACGCAGCAAGCCATGTTTCTAGAGTCTGCATGCCCTATGATTGGCTGACCCACCAGAACCTCAGGAAGCAGGAGAGGCGACTCTCAGAGGCAGGGAGAATTGTGCTGGGCAAGCCAAACAAAGGTGTGTCCACCAGCCCCTAAGAGCTTGGCCCCAGCCTAGGGCCTTCTCTGAATGGGGGAAGGTACAGTCCTGCTCTGGGGAAGTTTCCAGTCTGATGGTGGAGACACAGGCTGTGCCCTCAGTGAAATTCCAGTCTGATGGCAAAGACTGGTTGCAAAACTGGAGAGATTTAAGAGAAAGAGGAAACATAGGTATGGCGCAAATATGTTCAAGGCAGGGTTCTTTTTAATAGTGAAAAACTAGAAACTGCCAAAACACCCTAAAAAGGAGAAATGATTAAACAATTATGGTATGTACATACTCTGCATCTAATTACACAAGCATTAAAATCATGTTTTTGAAGAAAAGTAATATGAGAAAATATTAATGGCATAATGCTATGTGAAAAAAATTGGATACTAAATTGTATATACATTATTATCCAACTGTGTAAAGCAGTATGTGCAGAAGGAAGGGAATACACCAAAATGTTAACAGAGGTGATAATAATAATAAACATTTTTGAGCACTTTTATATGTGAGGCCCTGGGCTAAACACTTTACATATGTTATTTTACCTAACCCTCATGTGATAGATACTATGATCATCCCCATTTTATAGATGAAGAAACTAAGGCTCAGGAAGTTTAAATCCATGGATGGCCACTTAGCTAATTAGTGGCTGACTCAAATCCAGATCTGTCTAAAGCTGAAGTCCATGTTTTTAAGATGATCTTGTCTCTTCTTAGCTCCCAATGTTGGGGTTATGAGTGATTTTTACTCTTTTAGGTAACTTTCCTATTTATACACTAACCATGTATTTACCTAAAAATTCAGGAAAAATATATGCTTTGAAAAAGAGGGGAAAAAATGCAATAAAAACATATAAACAAGAGGAGAAAGACATCATATTGAACAAAAAGCGTATGTTAAGGTCTGTAATGGCTCATAAGGAACATTCTTTGCTGTACTTTGTAGTTGCTTCTGTTATCATACTGTCTGCATTACAAATATATGTACACGTCTACATGTATGTAAATATCCCACTCTCTTGAGGGCAGGGACCCTGTCCTCGTTATCTCTGTGGTTCTTGCTCAGGGAAGATATCCTCCAATATAGAGCCTAGCACATAGTAGGCACTTAGTAATTGTTGATTGAATGATAGGAACAAGAAACCCGTGACCGGAAGACACAGTCAGAAAAGGCTTTGGTGGCCTCCGGGGATTGGAGGTTCCGGGAGGGCGACTAGGGAGCCAGGGAGGGGCGGGGATGGGATGGGGGCCGTGCTCAGGAAGCGGTTTTGGTTTTGCGGCAGGAATTGAGTGGGAGGAATGTGACAGCCGCAGCCCCTCCCTTCCAGTTCGTGTCATCGCCGCTCAGGACAGTGAAGAGGGGTCTCGGTCCCTGTGGCGGGGTGTGCGGTGGATGGGTCGCGCGGCTCCCCGCGCCTCCCGGGGCCGGGTGGGCCGCTCCCCACGCTCCTCCCTGCGGAGCCCCGGGGCGCTGGCCGCGGTGCTGAAGCAGCGCTCTCGGAGGAGGGAGGGAGGAGGGGCCGGGCCGGGCCGGGCGAAGGGGGCGGAGCTCTCTGGAGCTCTGAGCTGGAAAGCGAGGAGGGGCAGGGCGGCGCCAGCAGGCCCGAGACCCTGGCGGGCTCGAGAGGAGGCCGGAGACGCGAGACAGCCCGGCTAGAGCGGACACGGGCACCTGGACAAGCTTCCCCTGAAGAAGCCAAGGTCGTCTTTCTTGTCCTATTAATCCTCTTTCGTCTACCTTGGAGGGACCCTCATCTTGTGCCCTGACCTCAGCCTCCTCCCCAAACCTGCTGAGGAGTGAATGACCCTCTTCTGGGCCTCCATCCATCTGCAAAGCCACCGACTTCCAGCCCACAGGGCCCCAGCCCAGGGCCCTGCGCCCTCACCATGGTGAAGTTGCTGCCTGCCCAGGAGGCAGCCAAGATCTACCATACCAACTATGTGAGGAACTCAAGGGCCGTAGGTGTGATGTGGGGCACGCTCACCATCTGCTTCTCCGTGCTCGTCATGGCCCTCTTCATCCAGCCTTACTGGATCGGCGACAGCGTCAACACACCCCAGGCAGGCTACTTTGGCCTTTTCTCCTACTGTGTGGGCAACGTGCTGTCCTCGGAGCTCATCTGCAAGGGTGGCCCGCTGGACTTCTCCTCCATCCCCTCCAGAGCCTTCAAGACTGCCATGTTCTTCGTGGCCTTGGCCATGTTCCTCATCATTGGCTCCATCATCTGCTTCAGCCTGTTCTTTGTCTGCAACACAGCCACTGTCTACAAGATCTGCGCATGGATGCAGCTGGCTGCTGGTGAGCAGGGATAGTGGGAGGGCAGGCAGGGGCCCACCCCTTCCCACCCTCTGTGGATGCCCTGGGTCGCCTACTCGGCTGTCATCCTTTAGCCCAGCCCTACTCAATGCTCTGCGGAATTCTTCTGAGGAGCAGAGAATCTTAGAATGTCTAAGGCCAAAAGGACCTTAGAGATCAAATTATTCAACCCCTTCATCTTGCATATGAGGAACTGAGGTCCAGAGAGGGAAAGTGACTTGCCCAGGAGCACACAGCTAGCTGGTAGAGAAAAAATCAGGTATCCTGACTCCCATGCCACCACAGCAGAGCTTCTTGCTGCTCTGGGAGGGAGAAAGAAGGAAGCTTCCATCGTCAGCCATGTGGGAATAGCACCCAACCCTGAGGCAAAATAGTGATGCTAGTCAAGCACATTCTAGATGTTCAAATCTCCCACTTCTGAACATTTGTTCTTTCTCCTTTAAGGATCCCCAGATCCCTGTCATCACTCCCTTCCATCCCTAACTGCTCTGAGGGAAGATTCTAACGTCAGTCATTGATTTGGAGAGTTATGCTGGGTGTGACCTTTCCCGTAGAAACCTGCATTTAAGTTCTCTCTTTCATTGTGGATTGAAAGTCTTTGTTCCCTAATTGTAGGATTCCATACTTGAGGCAGCAAATGGCGAGTGATATTTTGTTATGGTGCAGGGGCATCTAGGGTCTTTTAAAATTGTATGGCGTAGGTGGCTACTTGTGGTGGTGCCCAGAGGCAAGGCCTTGCCTGCTCCTTTTCCCTGCCACTGGACCAACCTGGCCTCTCAGTCCTTGAGCCAGCTGGTCCTGCTCTCCTTTAGAAACCAGGAAGAGAGGGCCTGAGACCTTGTCCTGCAACCCTTGGTCCCTCCGCACCCTAAGGACTGCACACAGACTCTCCATACTGAGGAGATGTCCAGGAGCAGTCAGACACTGCAGACTAGAGTGAAACCATCTTGACATCATTGGTTAGAACGAGGAGCAGTGTTATCCTTAGCAAGGGGAATAACACAGGGTTCAGAATCCCAGACAACTAACCAAATGCATAGACTCAAGACTCTGTCAGAGTTGGAGAGACCACAGAGAGCTAGGCCCCCTCACCCAACTATAGGTGAGGAATCTGGGGCTGAGAGAGAGGATAAGACTTGGCCAAGGCTATAGCAGATCACCTGGCAATGAAGGACCTAGGAGAATTAAGGCAGTGGGTTCCAAGAAACTGGATGTATTCCAAAGACATTTTTATTGAGCCACACATTTACATAAGGATGTAAGTATTACATAAAATACTTTTACATAAGTGTTTGCAAATTACCTTCACATGTATCATCTGGAGGAGCCTCATCACGACCCAGTGAGGTGGGTATTCCTCCCATTTTACAGTTAAGGCTCCTAGTGGGTAACTTGTTTCTGAGCGCACAGGTAGTGAGGGACAGAACCTTTGATTCCAAATCATGTATCCAGGCTACTTACCTGGCTCCAGAGCTGCCTCCCAAATTCCTCCGCCATCTCCCTCTCCTCTGTAGCCTCTCTGTGATGAGGGAGAAGCTGGGGCAGGGGAGAGGCAAATCTTGGTGGGCAGTGGGGAGAAAGAAGGGGAAATAAAGTTTAGCAGTTTTGTGACAAAGAGGAGTAGAATGGACCCTGGCATGCTTGCCAGCTGGCTCTCCATATCAGAGTTATAAGATGCTGGAAACACAACTATCCCTCTCTCATTCTCCACACTGTCCTCCTCCCCCAACCTCCCGCAACAGGTGCCATATGCTGAACAGGCAGTGCTGGGGGGTGTGGGTGGGGGAGGGGGTCACCAGGCCATCTGAGTCAGACCTTGTCTGGGTCATGAAGCTAGAGACACTGATAGCAGAGGTGGCCAGGTGCCATCCCATGAAACATTTATGTTGAGGGAGAGGAAGGTGGTGTCTCATTCCATTCTTCAGTGCTGGGGAAGGGAAGATGAGCCAAAGGGAGGGATGGGGGGTACCCTGCAGCCAGCAGCTGGGAGATGCATCTATCCGAAGAGGCCTAAACCAGTTAGCTTAACCTTGCCAAGAAGCCTGGGACGAGGGAAGGGAGCAAAGACAACTGATGACTGGGGCAGCGTGAGGCTGTGGCTTAACAATATTAATTGAGCTTCTAGATGCCAGGTGTAGGCCAAGTGTGGTCCCAGCTCCTAGAAACACAGGTAGCACAAACTGCTTGTCTCGCTGAGCCTTGGTAACCTCATCTATAGACTCTAGCAACAATATCCACTATCACAGCGTTCTTGTGAGGATGGGATGATATATTGCATGTAAGACACCTTGCACAGTGCCTGACACATGGTAGGTACTCAGTAAATGTGAAAAACACAAAAAACAACTTTATCAGTCAGGATGGGTGAGGTGATGCCACAGTAACAAAACCTCCCAAATCTTAGTGGCTTAACACACAGGTTTACTTCTTGCTTGTGGTACACGCTCATTGAGGATCAGTTGGGGGCTCTGCTCTCACTGTTCTCTTCTGGAACCCAGGCTGATGGAGCATCAGCTGTCATCTGCCTGTCATCATTGCAGAGGGAAAGGGAGCTCTGGAAGGTCTCCCACCAGCATTTCAATGCTCTGGCCTGGAAATGCACACGACATTTCTGCTCACAGTTTATTGGCCGAAGGAAGTCTTATGGCCTTGCTTAATTTCAAAGGAGGGGGGCAAGGAGGTATAATCCTACTATGTACCTGGAATATTTGTCAACAGCTCTAATGACATCCACATCCACTGAGGTTGCTTCCATCTGACTCCACTGCCTATAATAATAGCAACAACTAACATTACCATGGACCAGACACTGCAGTAAGCATTTTCTATACATGATCCCACTTCATCCTGATAGGCCTGCTATGAGTCAGGTATTATTATTCTTCTTTTACAGATGAGAGAATGGAAGTCAGAAAAGGTAAGTAAGCTTGTCTGAGAATGCCATGTTGGCCTATACTTAGAGCCCTGAGACACTACAAATGGGGTTGACCTCCCTGTGCCCAGGTGGATGGGTAGGGGCTCACAGAGGGCTCTCGCATCCAGAGTAACAACCTGTTTCCAAGCCAGAGGCTCTGAGTTCTTTTCTGGAATCCCCATAGGGAGAGGCTTTGGAAGGGGAAGGGGGCCAATGGGAGGAGCCATGGGGAGAACGGAAAGTCCAGAAGGGCAGCCCCTGTCCACATTCACCTATGCACCCAGCATTTGTGCCCCCTCCTCCATTAAGTTGGGCCCATGCCAGGCACCAAAGAGCTGGTCTCATACCAAGTGGCGCAGGCCACGGATTTTACCAAAGAGCTCTGGGAAGGTACCCCCTCCTCTACCCTCAGTATCTTCCTGAAGCACTTCTCAGTTTGTCATTAAGTCTGAAATGTCACCACTAAATACATTCAGCTCTTTGGAGAGATGCCACAGTCTGGGACTAGGGGCAATTAACTCTGAAGTCAAGAAAGGCAGGAGCTGTGAGTTGAGGTCTTGGCTCTGCCATAGCTGGATGACTGAGCAAGTCACTTGGTTTCTCTGAGGCCTCAGTTTTCTAATCTGTAAAATGGGATATTAGCATATGGCCTACTTCACAGAACTGTTGTCAGCATCAAAAGAAAAATGGTACATGAAGTATTTTGTGGTCTATAAATAACGAGATAAATGAGCTCCTCCTATAAAAAAATCAAAGGAGGGTTGACACATTTTAGGTGGGGAGGTGGGACCCTGATTTCTACCGTGCATTTGTTTGATCTGCTGACCTTCCTTGCAAGAACAAGCTACGCTGGGTTCTGCGAGGTGCTTCTCTGGGAGCTCCTAGTGGGCACAGCCTTGGGACTAAAGAGCCTGTGGAAGGAGGGCCAGGGGTGGGAAAGTGGCACGGATAAGGGAAGGCACCCCCAGCCTGCATGGTGGTTGTGCTTGGGGTCGCCCCGGTCACATTCGAGGATTATGGCACCTGGCTGTGCAGCTAAAGTGGGGTGGTGGCTTGCTGGGAGAGTATGGGAGAAGTGGGGGGAAGGTGGGCAAAATGGAATTTGTAGCTGTAAATACTAAGTCAGTGAAGGCACAGGATGGAATAATAGTAGCCCACACTCATGAAGTGCCAAGTATGTGCCAGGCACTGTTCTGAGCACTTTCTAATAGTAACTCATTCGAACCTCACTCCAACCCAGCAGGTAGGTACTGTTATTATCCCCATTTTATGAGATGAGGAAACTGAGGCAAAAAAAAGCTTACATAGCTTGTCGTGACCCACACAGCTAGTTAAAGACCTGGGCTTAAATTCCAGGCAGCCTGCTCTAGTGTTTCCCAGCTTTTCCTATTGAGAGAATCATCTGGAATCACCTCCCCGCCCACTTTAAAAAACAGGGGGTCCTGAGCCCAACTCTGACCTGGGAATCAGCATTCTAACCCAATATTTCAGGGGATTCTTAAATTCAGGGAAGTGTGGGCAACTGCACTGTGCTGAACTGGTTGAGGAGACCTGTTAACTTGAATGGAAAGTTCATGAAGGAAGCAGCCAGAGATGGGACTAGAAAACTTCCTGTGTTGTTGAATCTAAGGTACCTGAGTTGTAGGACACACCATTATTCTATGTGCTGTGAAAAGGAAGAGTACTTCTAATCGAACTATGGCCTGAAGCTTTCTTATTACACTTATGTCAGAGATGTTGAAATATGAACAAATGTACATCCTAGGAGTGATGAGTTCTCTGGGTCGGGAGCAGATTTAGGAGGGCTTTGAAGACAGGGTAGGCAGTGCCTCCTCAAGTCCAAAGTGAGGGGCGCAGCTGAGGGCCTGGTAGGACCCCCTGGCGCAGTGGCAGAACCCTCCCTGGGCTGAGGAGCCCTGCTCTCTGTCTGTGCCCCTGACCTCTGGCTCCCAGAGCCAAGTCGCGTTAGCTCTGGGAGCCTCAGTTTTCTCCCCTGTGTTCTACAAGGATGGTAGGAGCTGCCCCCGTGCCTCTCAAGGTGAACACCAGGAGGAGGGAGGGAAAAGATGACAGCGGTGCTGAGCACACCCAGCTGACACCATCTGCACATTCCCTCCTCTCCCAGCCACAGGCCTGATGATTGGCTGCCTGGTGTACCCGGACGGGTGGGACTCAAGTGAGGTGCGGCGCATGTGCGGGGAGCAGACAGGCAAGTACACCCTAGGCCGCTGCACCATCCGCTGGGCCTTCATGCTGGCCATCCTCAGCATCGGAGACGCCCTCATTCTCTCCTTCTTGGCCTTCGTGCTGGGCTACCGGCAGGACAAGCTCCTCCCTGATGACTACAAGGCGGATGGCAAAGGTAACTCGCCCTCACCTAGAGAGGTAGGGCTTCCTCCCAGCCAGTCACCCGACGATTGGCCCCTGGCCAAGGGGTGGGCACATAAAGACCAATCAGACACAGCCCTTGTCCCAGAGGCCAAAGGCCAATGGAGGATTGCAGGCTGGCAAGAGATGAGGCGATGACAGCTGTGTGTGGCAAGAGGCTGTGGTAGAACAGTGTCCTCCTGCCCCCCTGCACTCTCAGGGTCTAGGGGAGAGAGCTCTGATCCAGCCTGGGGAGCTGAGCATGGCCTCCCATAGAGGCTGTGCTGAGGCTGGGTCTTGGAGAGCACTGGGAGTTTGCTGGGTGTAGAGAGGAACAGGGGAGCAGGGGGATGGGTTGTTGGGGCAGGAGGAGAAAGGAGTGCACTCCAGGAGTGCACATAGTGGGTGCCTGAGCTCCCCTGGGTTAAGATAGCCTTGGGGTTCTCCGTATGTCCATCCTGTTTCAATTTCTTCTCGTCCAAATCTTGCCCCCCAGTCATAAAAGTCATTGTAGCTGACCCTTGAGGCCCAGGTGGACCCTTCAGGAAGTCTTATCTGACTGCATCCCATTGAGCTCCCTTTCAACTAGGGTACTTTCTGTTCCTGTCTCTCATTAGGCTCTTCCCCTGTCTGTCTTGAGGGACTAACTTTTTCAGTGGATGAATTTCATCTCTTAGTCATAGAGCAAGGCCTGTCTCACACCCTTTTGAATCCCAAAATGCTTACTCCCAGCAGGTGGCCACTATGAGGGGCCTGTTGCATCTCAGAGACCTCTCCAGTCTCCTTTCCCCATAGGTGTCTTCATATCACACTGTTGACCTGAACTAGAAGAAACAGCCAAACTCCTTTGTCCCCTGTGACCAAGGACCCTTCCCAGATGAGGAACTTGAAGCCCAGAGGGGAGACCCACCCAGAGGTACAGAGAAAGGTGGTGGCAAAGAGGACCCCAGAACACAGATCTCCTCTGGCTCAGCCCAGAGCCCCCTTCTCCGTAGGGAAGTAATCAGAACATCTCACCCTTCTTTGGATGTGGAAGAAGAGAGATTCATGCACCTTAGATATGTGGTTAAAGATGGAAACCAAATTACTAGAATGAGCTGGGCCAAGGAAGAGAGAAGAGAGAGAGATCTTTCCATTGCAGATTCCTATAGCTACTGGGCCCTGGGAATGCTTAGGGCCTGGGTCCCTTGAGGACCCCATAAAGGAAGGGAAATGGAACTAATATTTACTGAGCCTCTTCCACGTGCAGGAGTGATGTAAGCTTTGTTCATAGGGGCCAGTTTTATTTAATCCTCACAGCAACCCTGTGAGGAAAGGTTGGAGGTGGGATTCCAGCAGCAGTCTGCACAACCAGCACTTTCCACAGCGAGGGTGGTTTTCCAGGGAGGCCTCAGCGGAGCTGCTGGAGGATTTCCGTCTGGCTCTCAGCCTCAGGGCAAGGCCACCCTTAAATCTGTCTGGACACATGCACACAGCATTTTTATATTACCCATTTGCATTTTTTCTTTTTCAGAAGGGGTTGTCTTAGGCAGAAAGAAACTTTATTCACATAATTCTTCTTTAAAGTGCTTTCTTATAAAGAGATGGTTTTGTTCCTTTGACATTTTCTTTACTAATCAAAATGTTGGTTCACTTTCCTCTCCTGCCTTGTACGTCTCCTTTCATAGCCCATGCACCTTGTCCTCATTCTTTTCAGATTTTTACTCCCCATACTTGAGTCCCTCACTATCATACAGGATTTAATTTATCCTTTTTGTTTATTACCTGTTAGGAAGCAACCACATAACCTGTCTGAATGCATCTAACTATTCAATGAAGTAGTTATTGCTTCCGTCAAAGCACAAAATTGGGTGAGGAGAGCAGAGTTTGAGTCCTAGTTCTTCCAAGTCTTCAGTGTTCTTTCCAGTAAAAAGAGAGACACTAATCCCTGCTCTGCCACCTCCATTATTGTGTGGCATGAATGAAACAATGAAAGCAGAAATGAAGCCTTGCACAAGCACGTAGTTGCTGATCCACTCCTTAGGGGTTAAGGAGGCAGAGGAGAATGAGTATGGGCTTTGGAGTCGGAACTGGGTTTAAAATTTTGGCTCCATTATTAACTAGCTGTGTGACTTTGCAGAAGTTACTTAACTTCTCTGAGTCTCAATTTCCTCATCTGAGCCTCATTTCCATGGCAGTAGGAGGCAGATTTTTCCTCATTTGTAAAAAATACCTACTTAAAAAGATTGTAGGAACAAGATTAGGATGCCTGCTCTTGTCACTTCTATTGAAGATTGTACTGAAGGGTATAGCCACAGCAATTAAGCAAGAAAAAGAAATAAAAGAAATCCAGTTTGGAGAGGAAGAAGTAAAACTATCTCTATTAGCAGATTACAAGGTTTCTGTATATGGAAAATTCTAAATAATCCACTAAAAAACTATTAAAGCTAATATACAACTTCAGCAAGGTTGCACGATATAAGAGAAATATACAAAAATCTATTGTAATTATATACACCAGCAATTAACAACCTGAAAATGACATTAAGAAAACATTTACATTAGCATCAAAAAGAATAAAATACTTAGAAATAAATTTAACAAAAGAAGTGCAAGATTTGCACATGAAAATTTAAAAACATTATTGAAAGAAATTAAAGGCCTAAATAAATGGAAACATCCATGGTTGTGGATCAGAAGACTTAATATTAAGATGGCAATACTCCCCAAACTGATCTACAGCATTAATGCAATCCCTATCAAAATTCCAGCTGGCTTTTTACAGAAATTGACAAGCTGATCCTAAAATTCATGTGGAAATACGGGGACCCACAATAGCCAAAATACTCTTGAAGAAGAACAAAGTTGGAGGATGCACATGTCTTGATTTTAAAACTTACTACAAAGCTACAGTAATCAAGATGGTGTGGTACTGGCATAAGGATAGACATACAGATCAATGGAATAAAATTGAGAGTCCAGAAATAAACCCAAAGGTCCGTGGCCAATTGATTTTCAACAAGGGTGCCAAGACCATTCAATGAGGGAAAGAACAGTCTTTTCATAACTGGTGCTGGAACAAGGAGATATCTACATGCAAAAGAATGAAGTTAGACGACCCACCTCATATCATATACAAAACTTAATTCAAAATGGATCCAAGACCTAGATGTAAGATATAAAATTATAAAACTCTTGGAAGAAAACATAGGTGTAAGTCTTCGTGACCTTGGATTAGGCAATGGTTTCTTAGATATGACACCTAACATACATGGAACCAAAGAAAAAAATAGATAAATTGGATTTCATCAAAATTGAAAACTTTTGTGCTTCAAAGGATACCATCAAGAGAGTGAAAAGACAACCTACAGATTGGGAGAAAATATTTGCAAATAATAATCATAATTCTAGTGTCCAGAATATTTAGGAACTCCTACAACTCAATACAAATACAACAAAAATACAAATAACCCAATTTTTAAAATGTGCAAAAAATTGAATAGACATTTTTCCAAAGAAGATATACAAATAGCCAATAAGCACATGTAAAGATACTCAATATCATTAGTCATTAGGAAAATGCAAATTATAGCCACTAGGATGGCTATAATAAAAAAGATGAACAACAAGTGTTGGTGAGCATAAGGAGAAATTGAAACCCTCATACACTGCTAGTGAAAGTGTAAAATTGTGCAGTTGCTGTGGAAAATAGAATGGCAGTTCCTCAAACTGTTAAACAGAGTTACCATGTCCACTCCCAGGTATATGTGCAAAAAAATTGAAAACATACGTTCACACAAAAACTTGTACACAAATATTCATAGCAACATAATAGCTAAAAAGTGGAAACAACCCAAATGTGCATCAACTGATGACTGGATAAACAAAATGTCTATATCCATACAATGGAATGTTAGTCATAAAAAGGAATGAAGCATTGATCGTTGTTACGACGTGGATAAATCTTGAAAATATTATGTTAAGTGAAAGAAGCCAGACACAAAAGACCATATATTGTATGATCCCATTTATATAAAATGTTCAGAATAGGCAAATCCATAGAGACAGAAAGTAGATTTTAGTAGTTGCCTGAGGCTGGGAAGAGGAGGGAATTGGGAGTGATTCCTAATGGGCACAAGGTTTCTTTTTGGGGTGATGAAAATGTTCTAGAATTAGATAGCAGTGATGTTTGCACAACCTAGTGAATATACTAAAAACCACTGACTTGTATACTTTGAACAAGTAAATTTTATGTTAATGAGTTATATCAATAAAATTAAGATTGTGCTGCAGATTATAGAGTATATAAAGCACTAACAATGCCTGCATATTATAGGTGGTTAATAAGTATTAGTTCTCTCCCCCTTCTGTCTTTCCGGTATCTCCACTTTTTACATCATCCATCTGCCCAACCGGTAACAGCTCCTGCGCTCCAGCTGCCCAGAGACACCTTTAGGCACCCAGGGTACAGTGGTGAGGGAAGAAGTCTAAATTGGACCTTACGGTCTGGTAAGGGAGACAATCGTGCCACATGGAATTACGAGCTGATAAACGTTAGGAACAAAAAGTGCAAGCTTTCTTGAGAGTGAATAAGAGGAATTTGATCTAGTCTGGAGAGGAAGTAGTGGGCAGGGAATTATCCTGAAAACAAGGCTTGGATGTAAACAAACACTGTTCTCTCTCTCTTTCATTGCAGAGGAAGTCTGAAGCAGCTGAAGGGTGGGTGAGTAATTCCACTGGAGGGTGGTCTGCTGCCTTTGGAAGGGCTATGGCTACTCTGCTTCCTTATTGAATCTTCGGGTGAAATGACTCATGGGGCTGGGCTGTAGGGGCTGCGATAGGGTGTGCCTGGGGAGAGAGCAGCAGCGACCGGGAGCAGTGTCCGAGAAGCTAGCCCGTGTCCGAGACCTTCACTGAGGGGCAAACAGGAACCCTTTAGCTTTACTGTGTCTTGAGAAGTGGAAAAAGAACAGGGAGGGAAGAAATAACTTAAAATGGGCAAGTGGGGCCTGGCAAACAAGAACAGACTGTTTTTAGAAGTCATTATTGTAATCTGGACCCTTATTTTCAGAAAGAATTTTAAGTGATTTGTAAGAAACATACTAGAAAACCTAATAAAATAGAAAATAAAAGTCACAGAGAGGGAAACAAATATTCTGGAAAGCTAGGCTAATAGAATTACTGTATTGAGTATTAAATTTAGCTCTACGCTTGCTGATAGCTGAGGCAAAAAGAAAAACACGATTTAACCAGTTTTAATGTCTGGTTGAAAAGGAAGCACAACATATTAATTTCTCTATGGTCTTGTAAGTTTTCAAAATGTAATTTAACAAGAACATTAAGCAATATATTACAAAAAGAAAAAAAGAAAAGCCCGTAACAGAACCACCTCACTGAGAGCTGCCATTTGCTGAGGACCTACAGTGGGCTGGCCACTTTGTGTGGGTAGGAGGGATTATCACCATTGAAACTGTTTTTAAATTTTACCTTCCAATCCTTGACCCCATATACTTTTTTGAATAATTATAAATTAGCTTTGCCCCCCCCCCACTTATTAGATGATTCTCAAAATTTAATATGCACACAAGTCACCTGGGAATCTTGTTGAAATGCAGATTCTGATTCAGTGGGAGTGGGGCCAGACACTGTTTCTAACCAGCGCCCCAGTGATGGATGCCACAACAGGGGTCATACTCTGAGGAGCAAACTATTAGAGCAGAAACGTTTTCTCATGTTTTTGCAATGTTCATTATTAAGGTTTTTAAAAGCCGCAAACTCCACAGCATTGGTGTGCCATTTAATTGCTAAACCGGACCTTGATTATTAGCCATTTGGGATTGCTATCATAGATAATAACTTCTTGCTTCTGTTGAGAAATTCTGGAGTGGAATTACTGAATCAAAGGTCACTACACCTCTATGTCTGCCTTTTTCTTTTTCTTTTTTTGCACTACGTTTTATTTACATTTTAAAAGGCGTTTATGAATTTTTACTTGAGGGACCTTGCATATTATCTTATACAATAAATGAGGAAGTTTGCTTGTCTGGGTAGAGCTGAATTAAAATGTGAGCATACATGGGGAAGTTTTTTGTTTTTATTGGCTTTTAAAAATGTGAAGTTTTATAATCTTGCGATCTTTTATTGTTTTTTTAATACCACAGGTCATCTATTTCGCTGACAATGGAAAATTAGGGAATTCTTCAGGGATAAAAATTTGTTCCTTCCAAGCTTCCCTGTCCCTGACTACTATCGGCCTGAAGTCCTGAAGCCCTTTCTTTATAGGATTGGAACCTGACAGTCTCCTGAGACAAAACCTCCCACTGTATATAGAAAATCCTTTCAGGTGAAGGAGACCTGCAGTGACCACATGAAAGATATTCAGAGAGACATGGATGGTACTCTCCTGACTGGGGACTCAAGTTCTCTCTCCATCCCTTCACACCAGCAAATTACTTTACCCTCCCAAGGTCTCTCCTCTGGAAAATGAGGGCTGAATGAGTCCATGTCTAGGGCCCTCCCAGGTCTGAGTCTCCAATAGTCTAATTAACTGAGGATACACTCATTTGAAGGCACACTGGAAACTGCCACCCAGCTCTGAAAGGGCCTTTTTTCCCTTTGGAACCAAAAATCCCAGTTCTTCATAGTGCCCACACTGACTCAATCAGAACGGGCTACCAGCTTCAGAAATTTGTTACTTGTGTCCAAGAAATTTGTTATAGTAATATTTGACATTTCTTGTAAAGAACTTTGGATTTGCCACACTAAATGGTGAATCTTTTGCCAGCCTCCAGAAGGGAACTCAATTTAGGTAATATCTCATTGCGGCAAATGCCAAGATAAAGATAGGTTCTTTAGGCTGTTCCCTGCCTGGGGGATGGTGCATGGAAACAAGATTTTGTTATCTGCAGTGAATGATTCTGAAGAACGGGTGTTTTTTCTGGTCTTTGTCCATTTAGTTACTCAGTAAAGAGAAAAATGTGGGTGCTAACTCGCACAGGACGGGGTGAATGCTGAACAAAACTGTGATGGATCTTGTCATTGCTTGATCAAGCAGCAGTGACGTGAGAAATGGTAGGTTTCTTCTTCCTGGGCTGTAGGGCATGCTTTTTAACTAAGGCACTCTGCCAACCTGCCCAGTCAGTGCAGTGCTTCTTCTCCAGTTCAGATGGGCTAGGATTGAGTATCCAGCATTGTCCCAGTTGTTGGCGATGGGAACTATCAGAATGAGATCTAAGAACGATCACATATTTTTCGTGTGCTGATAAAATTATTTCAGAGTCAGGCACCTACTTTATGCAAGCTTGATGAATGACAGAATTTGACAAATTCTGTAGCTTACTGACTTTTCTAGTTATACTTATTCATTTCTCCTAATTTTACTTTCTATAAGAGGCAAAAGAAAAATTTCTAAAAGCCTCTCTACCTTCAAAATATTTCTCAACGAAATGGCAACTATGGTGGTCCACAGAAGCTTCTGGAGGGCTTAAGGTGCACCTGGCAACAGCCTGTAACTTACTCTTGCCAGGAACAGTTTCACCAAAGCAGGAGTCCATGTTTACCCGTGAGCAGCGCTGGGGAAGGATCTGCAAATCTGTTTGTGAGTCATAGGACCCAACATTTCACCTGCTCTATCTTCAAGGAAACTCAGAATTCAACCTCTTCAATAATAGTAATGATTTTGGTTGATACCTAGTAACTGCTTATCAGCTCTTTTCAAGTGGCTTTACCTTTAAATAAATTTTTAAAGGCACTTCGAATCTTATCTTTGAAAGTATATAGAAAATCAATAAAATCAGCACTCTAACCAAGTTGCTTTATTCCTTCCTCACTTCTGGCTTGCCTCTGCCTTAGGCTGGGGCTTAGAGATGGTTGTGATACCCAAGCTTCACCGACCATGACTAGCCCTGAGCAGATATGATCAAGAGAGGGACCAGTCATTTATATCTGAAAGGTGAACTGGAAGGATATCCTAAATGCTATCTTGCATCCCTGTTTTAGCTACCTATAGCTGCATAACAAATTACCAGAACTCAGTGGCTTACATTTCAGTCAGTGGGTTGGGAATCCGGCAAGGCTTAGCTAAGTGTCTCTGCCTGAAGGTTTCTCACAGGGCTGCAATTAAGGTGTTGGATCTGCTTCCAAGCTCAGTGGTTGTGTGCAGGACTGTTTCTCACAGGTTGTGGGACTGAGTGCCTGAGTTCCCCGCTGGCTGCAGGCCTCTCCATAGGGCTACTCATATGGCTGCGTGCTTCCCCAGGGCAAGGGTTCCAAGACACAGCAAGAGGGGGCACCTACAGAAGCCACAGCCACTTTGTAACCCAATCTCAGAAGTGACATTGTCACTTCTGTGCTAATTTGATTGTTAGAACAGTCACTAAGGCCAGTTGACATTCAAGGTGAGTAGACTACATAAGTGCCTGAATACCAGGAGGTGGGAATCATTAGGGTTCTTTTAAAAGTGGTTTTTCTTACTTTTTCATAATTAATTTTCTGCTGAAATGGGCATTTACCACAATGCTTTACTGGAACAAAGACTAGATTCTAGTAACCTTACATGCTGATGGATACATGTCTGTTTTGTACTAAGTTGCGTTAGATGAAAGGGCCCTAAACCTCAAAACTCATCGCACTCTGGTCATCTAACCTCAAGGGAATTTATAGTAGGGTCCACTAACCTCCAACATTAACCATACTTTCCTTTATATTTAGCAAATCCAAAGCAGCCAATGCAGTACCTGAAGGGCACAGCTTCTAAGAACATCACTCAAATTGCAGGCAGCTGATGCACTTCTGTACACAGTCCAGTTCTGCCAAATGGAGGGCAAGGCTTGTTATTGTATTAAATGGGCAAAAATAGATCTGAATTAAGGACAAAAGAGAAGATTATGATAAAAAGTGAACTTGGGAGGATATAAAATCAAATTGATCTATGTATTAAAAACTCTTCTCCCCTTACAAGGAATGGTGCAGTCAGTAACAGAACTAGGTACTAATGTAAACTTGCTCAATTACTTGGTCAAAACTTTTAAACACTTAACATGATCTCAATTTTCTGGCTTTTTAATTGGCATATTTCTGATATCTCAGGACTTGGTGTGGATTAATATTTGTGCAAGGACTTAAAAGACAAATGCATATCATACCATGTAGTTTTTAAATTCCAACTTTTAGGGCCAGCCCTGGTGGCCTAGTGGTTAAGTTCAGTGCTCTCTGCTTCAGTGGCCCAGGTTCGGTTCCCCGGGTGCAGACCTACACCACACCTCTGTCAGTGGCCATGCTGTGGTGGCGGCTCACATACAAAAAGAGGAAGATTGGCAGCGAATGTTAGCTCAGGGTGAATCTTCCTCAGCAAAACAAAACAAAACAAAACAAATTCCAACTTTTAAAAACAAGACTGCAGTGACATAAAAACAAACTTCCTCCTCAGTAGGTCTCAAGTTATCTTTATATATTGTTTTGAAGACTGTGAAAGAGGTCTACGTTACCAATGCCTTGCTAACTCCAAAGGCACCAAATTGGTGGGCAAAACAAAGAACTATTCAAGTTTCTCTGGTGTCATAAGCCCTTACTTTTGGAGCAAATATAAGTTTAGATTCTATTATTAATAAATCACCGATTTTCTGTGATACAGTAGTCTAAGAGCAAATCACTTTCCTGATAAGGCCAAACTGGACAACTCTACAGGCTTCAAAAATAAAAGAATGGGCAGTAATCAAGTCCATTTGTAAACTGGGCCTGCTCTGGAGCAGGTAATGGTTTCCCTGCGGACACTCAGGGCAAATCAAGAGTTCAAGGTGGGGTTGCAACTCCACCACAGGTGGCTAATTCTTTTCAGGTACCTACAAGCTCTCCTGGGACAGCACTTAAGTTTTCCCAAACCCTCCAAGTTCTAGGTCCATATATTTAACACAAGTCTTAGAGGGGCTGCCTAGATTGGTCAGTCTGGTGAACATACTGATGAATTCCAATTTAATTTTTTTAGATTGTTTTTTAAACAGGTTACATCTGGTCAACACTACAATATGAACACACTCTATGTCTTAAGTATGCCACAATTAAAACAAATGAACTAGAACAGTTTATGTAGTTCAGAGGTGGGAAAGGACTTTCTATGAGTAACACTAAAAAATACCACAAATAAAAACAAACGGCAAATTAAAAACTGGAAGAGTGATGAAAAATGAAAAAAATGCATTACCTTTAATGTATAACAAATCCTTATCAAATCATAAAATAGGGGAGCGCACCAAAAGAAAGCTGAGTTACACAGGCAAATAGCCAAAAAATACAAATGACCAATAAAACCCATGAAACAAATTTCTGACTTCACTAGTCATCCCAGTACACAAATTAAAACAAGACACTCCCTTTTTTGGCAATCAAATTGGTTATCAGGAATAAAACAAGTGAGATTACAACAGGCCCATTCAAACACTGCTGGTCACAGCAAAACAGTCCAACTGTTCTCCCCTTAAGTTAGGTTACATTTATTAGAAGCCTTAAAAATGTGCTTACTCTTTGGCCCAGCCTTTCCCTTTCTAAGAATTTATCCCAAGCAGTGAATGAGACAAGTGTATGAAAAGCTGTGTACAATAGTGTTCATCATGCCAGTGCCTTAGTCAGAGTTCACATATCTTTGGCATTTTGCATATACTGCAATTGTAATCTGAGGAAAAAAATACACCGCAAATATTCGGGGAAAATGCTATCAGATGTAGGGAATAACAATTTTCTTAGAATTTTCCAAAATGTACTTCGTCAATCCCACCCCACCCTCAATTTAAAGATAGAAGCAAAGCTACAAACCCCACAAAATGGCATGTGTTCAATTGTACAGTTTCATCGCATATTTAAGTTCAAAAAACATACTCAACCAATGCTTTCCTCCATTCTGAATCTCGGGGCAGACCAACCTGGGCAACAAATGAACAGAAAGCTTCTGGAAACATGTAGGTTATTAAATAATTTGTTTATTGTACTGCATTTACAAAGAAAACAGACAATGCACCCAGTAGAAAGAATAAAAACGTATTCAGTGTTTTATTTTTAACTGACAGCAAATAGAAATCCTTTAGTGAGATCACGGGAATTTGACAGTATTATGATTAAATTCAATAAAGGCCATGGGGTACTTGGAAGATCAAATTCTACAGCTGCCTCTTTCTACGGCTTCTAATTCATCTGGTCTTTAAATGATAGGAGGAAAAGCCCTTATTTGGTGGGGAAGCATTTCCAAAATGAAGTTACAGGTTCTCGCTAATTAAAATTTATCATGTCAATTGTTCAAGTGGGGCCTTCTATTTGTGTGTGTGTGTTTTGGTTATTTCACATTAATATCATCACCAGAATTCTTATAATTCCACAATTGTGACTTCATAGTATAGAAAAGAATTCAGTTCTAGTCTGCTATTGCTTTAGATGTATATATAATTGAAAACCCAAAGTGGATCAGAATTGCTGAAGGATTTTCCCTGCCGTTGTTTGATACAATCTGTTCTCTTTATTCTTGATAGGTGCATAGAGAGCCTCACTTAAAATTCTTTCTACAGGAAGAACATGTCTGATTTCAGGACTACCCAATCAAGGATTCGATGAGTGGCTGGCCATAGTTACTCAGGGTTATGAGTTAAATGGATTGCATAATTGCACCACTTTTTCCTTTGCCATGGTTGGCGGATAAATGACAGAATCTAGATTCCAATCTCCCGAACAGAAAGTTGGCTACCCAACAGTCTCATCGGTAGCTTTGCTAGTAGAGCCTCAAGTTGCACCTCCTTGGCTTTCTGTAAATCAGAGTCCTGTAGCGGCTTCTGGAGAATGCTGTAATCCCCAAGGCCCACTTGGTCCGTGCTGAACAAGTGGCTGTGACCCCAATTCTGCCCCGTTTTTGCTTTTCAGTACGACCCGAGGAATATGTAATGTCTAGGGCAAGTCTAGGAGAGGCCCATCCTAAAATAAGATTCACAAAGCCTTTTCTCATTTAAAAAAAAAAAAAAAAAAAAAAAGCCTCAAGTACATCTCAATCATCTCAAAATTGCAGTTAAAAACTTATATTATACAAGGAAATAGCAGCAGAGAATGGCAAATTTTAAACCAACCAAAAAAAAAAAAAAAAAACCCTCAAAATAAACAACAATGAAAAAAAGTGCCATCCCACCCCTCCCCTTGGTTCTTTTATCCTGGGATTTCATTAAGACCTGAAGCCTCTGAGAAAGTGAGCAAGGCAAAGCCACAGAGGGAAACGGCTTCAAGGCTAGATTTTGGATAAGGTAAAGAAAAAGCTGTAAATAAAAGTAGGAGACTGGAAGAGAATCAAGAATTCTAGGACATTTTCTTCTTAGATGGGAAATCTCTGAAACCCAGATCTCCCTTCTAGAGTAGTCCTAAATTCTTTAGTAATGGGGCAATAAACTCAAGTGCAATGAGTAAAGTGCCAGCCAGGGATTCAAAAAATAAAAAACAAAACAAACAATCAAAATAACTGCTGTTAGGGTAACAGAAGACACATAGGAAAGGACTGTTTGCAGAACATTTGTGGTTCTGAAGAAATGACTAGTCAATGGTTCTGTTTTTGTTTCCATCAAAAATCAGACTGAAGATTCAAGGATCTTAGAGTTATTAAAGGATGAAAGAAATTTGACAGTGCTTTGAACAGTGATAAAATTAGGTACTCAAACTTGGTGTTTATACAGCTCAGCTAAAAAGATAGTAGCTTAAAAGTTGCAGGAAAAAATGTGAACAAAGGGGACAACAGAAACAATCCAGGAAGATGATGCAGCCTGGACACAGCGAGTTTAATGTCTCTGCTGTACACAGAAGTGACGCCCTCTCCCCTCCTCATCCTTATGCTGGCAAGAGAATATGCACTAAAAATTTGACTCTTAGAGTCAGTGAATAAAAGGATGAGCTCATACATCTTCATAGCTCTTTTTAAAAAGGATGCTTATAATTTAAAGGATGTCCTAGTGGAAAGACAAGGGTACAAGGTGAGAGGCTGTTTCACATTTTAGTCCATCAGTCTTTGGCAGAGCCCAATCAAGGCCAAATTCACCTAGGATGCCCAATGGCTGTGGGGGATCTCCACAGGGTCAAGTAAGACAAACCCAAATGAACATGTTGGATTAAAAAAAAAAAACAAAACAAAACCTAGAAACCCTTGAAGGAAGAGCTTCATCCTGAAAAAGGAAGAGGGAAATGCTTGAAGGGGAGGGGAGGAGGCTCAGCATGTGATCTCTGCTGCGGTGCTGGGCTGGGGCTTAGGAGTTGAGCCAAGGGTGCCGGAGACAATCGGCGGCAGTGGCTCTCTTCTCAGGGATCAGCTCCAACATGGGCAGTAAGAAATCTGTGAAGCCAGCTGCTTCTTCCTGAGACCACTCATACTTCTCCACTAGAACCTCAAAAAGGCCCCAGGGTTTCAGCTTCGTGATGTGTTTCAGGTCACCTATGGTAAAGATAGTACAAAAGAAACTGACCAACACTGATAAGTGACAAGATCCTTTTGTGGAAATCAGGAACTAATCCAGGTAGTCTATAAAGAATCAAATTTTGCCATCGGAATCTAATCATTCTCCATTCACAAAGCACCTCTCTTCTCAAACGCGTTCTTTGGAAAGATGTGTCTCCATTTTTCATGAGGGCCTAAAAATTTAAGATCATTTGCTTGCTCCCTCATTCCTCATTTTTTGTCCCAGTCAAATTGGGTAGGCCTATCAGGAACCAGGTATTCACTAAAATGAAGATTAAATGCCTATATACAGAACATGGTCTCATATGGTGTTCAGAGGCAGTTTATCACCACATACCAAGAACAATTTGCTTGTACTCTTTTTTTTTTGGCTTGACAGTCTAATGTTGCTTCAAAATGAGGCAGTAATTTAAAAGCAAAAAGCTAAAACCATGTCAAAATATGTATAAAAGCAACAAAACCAAAAGAACAAACCCCATACATCTTTCAGATACAGCTGCATGACAGTCTGTACTATTCTGGAACGCCAATTTAATTTTTGCTTCTTTGAAGTGACAATTTTTTAAGAAGATAGGCAATTATCAGTGGCTTATTTAAGTAAATGCTGCTTTAAAATTTGTTCTTATAGGACAATTATTTGAAGTCTCTTCTGTAGGCAGCGAGTGCCTATTTAATGAGCTACTTTGTACACTGTACATGCTGTTAATCTGACTTTGCACACAAGGAGGAACTCTTATGAAGCATGTCACCATTTTCCTGCCCAAAAGAGAAACATTAAGAAATGTTTCTGAGGATGCTTGCTGTCAAGTGTTGAGAAAAATCATTTTTCTCAACACTAGTGTAGAGGTTGTGAGGAAAAAAGGAATCATGGCAAAAAGGGAAAAAAAGGCCTAACAGTTTTCTAGTCCCTTCTAGGTCACATTTTCACATTTCAGCTTTTAAATTTTATTTGGAATGCATTAAGAAATACATATTTAAATATGCCACCATATATTATCAAGTCAAAAATTTGAGGTGAGAGTTTTATCTTTGTTTCCTTCACTAATAAGTGATAACATAAACTTATGAAACTGCCCAGTATAAAGTTAATTCATATGACTGATGTGCTGAAGTGACTGTGTTAGGTGTCAATGGGCTAACAAGATGAGTAAGATGTAGTCCTGCACTTAAGAAGCTTAAACTAAACTGCTTGCCTATCAAGAGGCAGTTCTTAGACCAAATGCTAGCAAAAATTTGACCATTTTTTAGAAGTGCTGTAGTTGGAGTAATTAACCAACTATGTGCCAGGTACTATACACGTAGTAACTAATTTAACACGAAGTAAACACTATTATTATCCCCATTTAGAAATCAGTAAACTGAGGTTGCGTCAAAGACCACATAACTAGTAGAGCAGCTGGGATTTCAACCCAGACAGTCTAGCTCCAGTCTCTGCTCATGACCACACTACGTCACCTCTCTGCTAAGTCACAGCTCAACATTTAAGCCAGGACCATCCTTCTGTAGGTGTTGGGAACATGTACCCAGCTGTACTTACCTCTTCATTTTTAAACACCTTTGCCTTCTTAATGTCTGGGAACACACACATTTATTTTACCTTTTTTGGTGAAAAATTCCTTGGAATATTTTCCTGCCACAATGAGCTTGCGAGGCACCTTCCCCAGAAGTTCTATGATCAATGCAATGTGATCTGTATGTTTCAAACATTTCAAGAGGGGGGGAAAAAAAGACATACATAACAGGAGTAACAAACGCAGTTCTAGACACTGGCAGAAAGAGTAGCATGCACACCTTTGTGTAAAGCATTTCAGGTTTGCTTTCTGTCCTAAATGGGAAGAAGAGGACTCTATCCATCTAATGGAGAATCCAGAAAACCATATAAAATCAGGCGCCCAGTCCAGTGGGACTTGAGTGATAACTAAAAAACAATCTCGGTGTGAATGCTCTGCTTCCTGAAGTTGTATCCCTGGGCCTAGATGAAAACTCATGTTAACAATACTACCTCTGCGATTGAAGAAGTCCTGTGAATATTTCCCACTGAGGGCAAAGCGTCTTGGAATTCTGCCTATCAGCTCTATAATGTGCGCAATGTGGTCTAAAATAGAAGGGTAAGAAGAACAGGATCAAGGACAAGCTGCAAAAGAGGTTTTTCTATGAATAGCTTTTTCAAGGACTAGCTGTTTAAAAGTAAGTACAAATAAAACCAAGGATACTCAAGGGGAGACTGGGAAGACCAAGAATTATTTCAGGTGGTTGGTCAATGATAGTAGCTGGTAAGTTCCATTCTGGAGTTTGGAGGCTTATCTACATCTTTAGTTCTATTTTGTCTATATATCTAGGTTCAAGTGGGTTTTTTAGGTAAGGTAAAAAAACTACCAACATGCTTTAGACATTCTAGAACTGTTATTTATTTATAATACTGCTCTGGGCTTCAAGCAGTGATAATATCACTTTATCTAAGAATGTTCATGACAATTAAAGCACTCACATATGATTATCTGAGTTTTCACAATCACCTTGTAAAACAGGCCAAAGATTAATACCCCATTTTTAAGATGAGAAAATGAAACCTCAGAGAAAACAAATGGCCTACTTGAAGCTACAGGGCTAATAAGACCTAGAACTCAAATGAAAACCCACATCTTATCATGTCTTGTCTAGAGTTGTTTTTTTAAAAAAAATAAATCACATTTTTCAAGTAAAAATTAGCACAGACATTTTAAAGTATAGCTACTTGACTATCTGTACGACACTAAAATGCCCAAGTCATGAAGTGCCTTGTAGCTGTTCCAGCGTGAACAAGGACTGTGAGCACTGCCAGGGAGGCGTGCAGTCTGTCACGAGGAGGTGAGCTTGGGACCAGCCAGCATCCACACTTATAGGCGGCCCCACCACCTTTTTCACTCTGCAGGTGACAGAAACTAAGAATATGAAGAAGTTTTAAAAAGTGATGGCTCCTAGCCACAAAAGAGTTTTATAAATGACCTTAATCCTGCAGTTATAGAATCATCAAGGTCAAAAGGAATCACTTAAAAACTTCCATTAATGTATCTTATAGGGGAATAATATGCTAGAATATCCATGTTATCTGGGAATTTGTGAAGATTTCAGGTCATACCTATTTCTCATGTAAAGGACTCAGTGCTGTCATTTTAAAAGGGCTTTTCCATTCATGAATTCACTATAAACTTTGGGAAGTTTTGATTGAATTTATGGTTTGGTAACAAGTACTTGGCTGGCAAGAAATTTCTGCTGATTTTAGGCAGGACCTGCAAATGTCTTTGTATAAATTAATTATAAATAAGACTACAGTTTATCTTACTGTAAACTTCCAAGTGAAATATTGGTTCTTTTAATATTTTTCCTATACCCCGGAATTATTTTCCCCTTGAAATTGTTATTTTACATTTAATTCCACCAACCTATCTCTGGCTTATCAATTAATCAGGATTGATATACTTGATAGGCAAAATTATCAAGTTTTATTCCAAGAGTTAGGGTTGCGGAATGTCAACACTAACAGAGGACATGCTACTTAGGCCCCAGTCCTACCACGACTTGTAACAAACTACACATACAGTAGCCAGGGGCTAAGGGTTTGCTTTTTCCTGCTCTTACATGCCAAACTGCAGTAGTTTTAGGTTTCATTGAAGGACTATTAGTATTGACTGTACAGGAGGGAACAAATTAGGATCTAAATATCTAGGGCAGATGGTTCTCTATTTGGGATTTTTCATATACATTTCAATTTTCAGGTTTGGTAGCATAAATTCCTACGCAATGTAATTCTAGCCACTATATGTGTTCTGTACCACACACTATTTTTAGGGAGTCTAGGGAAGTAAAGAGAAATTAATTATCTTCCAAACAGACATAGTAGGGCATTTCTAAAACAATATAAGTCTATAGCCCGAAACTTATAACAGGAAAAAAGCAAGCAGAGAACAGGGAAAATCAAGTGTGCACAGACGTAATAATTACAGTATATTCTTACAAGGGGCTTATGTATAGAAAACATGTCTAAACCATACTCACTAAAATAGGCATTTGGCTATGAGAATTAGTTAGCATAGCATTTTCCAAAAAGTACTTGTTAGGAATTATCAGCAGGCCCTACTAACATTGCCTATTAACATCCCAAGGGACTACAGTCTGAGAAATAGAGAGCATTCTTGGTTTCATAGAGCACAAAACCTGATTTCCCAAAGAATCAAGGAAAGCACAGAAATTAAAGGACATATTTTCCACATTGGGAGGGTATGTTGCTAGTGCTTTCTCAAAGTAATCCCCATAATCCTGAAAACAAAAGCTGCCTAAACTGTAAAATAAAGAAAAACATTTCTTTTATAGTTTTTTCATTCACATTATTAACTCATTTAGTTATCTGCCACCATGATACGGAAAAACATCCCACATTCAGTTGTCTGCTTTCATAGCCTCTCAGATGGAGCAAGTGATAGTGGGAAAAGCCCAAGTTGGTATCACAAAATGTAAATCAATCATATTTTGTTTTAAAATGGAATTCTAAATGTTAGTATCATTTAAAAAGAAAAAAATATGGCTTTAATTTTCAGAAAGGGGAAAAAAGAATGCTAAATGTCACAAAATTGATAAAGACAAATAGGATACAGTCTCTATATTCAAGTAGTGTGTTTGTACATTAAAATTATTGACTTCCAAATAAAGCTGGAGGCATAACTGAGCAACAAGTTGTTGAACAGGGAGATTCAAACTGGGTAAAGAATGAATCACTGATTTATATGGAAAGGAAGATAACTAGATGTTTTAGAAGAAATTAAGTGGCAAATACAAGTTTTAGTTTAACCAATTGTAGCCTTTTCTCTAATACTTATATAGAGTTCTTTAACATCTATAATAAAATATCTAGTATATCTAACACTTAATATAAAACATCTTACATTTCGATCTTTTCTGAGATTTATATATATGTAGCATACTAAAAAGACTAACGCTCTTCAGTACTAACACATGACGTTGGCCGCCTGTGGAAAGTGTACCAACCACGCCCAGAAATCCTTGGTTAAGGGGACTCACCTTCGTCTCTAGTGTACTCTTCCCCTGAATGAGGTTCAAACAAATAGTCGCCTGTGGCCAGTTCAAAGGCCTAAGAAAAAGAGGATAGCACATAAAGGCATCAGAAAGAAAGAAAAAAAAAGGTTTTTGGGAAGCTTACTGCTACTTGGCTCAATAAGAAGTAATTTTTTCTTCTTGGAAAAACCTGCAGATGATCATTAAGAAAAAAATATCTAAGATTATTCCTAAAGAGCTTTCCGTCCACATCTGTATATTAACAAAATGGAGCAGGAAAAAACCAAAAACTCAGTTAATATCAACATGTGGATTATTCCATGTCCCACCCACCCCCTTCCCAAATCAGCAATTCTCCTCTCTTGAGTTTCTTTTTGCTTAGAGAGGGGCACATGTGGGTATTAAGGTGAATCTAAGTTATTAAATTATTCATGAGAAGAGCAGGTCTTATTTTCTTACATTGTAATTTCACACGGCTAGAAATTGAGATTCTGTACCCAAAATGAAAGCCAAAAAATCCAGACATTTCTCCACCTATGACTCTTAGGCAAAAAGTACATTTTTAAGTTTTGCTTTGGAAAGCACCCCCTAAACTGTCCCAGTTAGAGAGTTCCCAATTCCTAGGTCTACAGTAAATCAGAAAAAGATTAAGAGTGAATGGAGTGGGGAGCCACTCATGTGATGCATGACTGGCAGGTTAGCATTCACTAGCCAGGAAAAGAAAGGCACGTGTCTCTTACAAGAAAACCTCTTGTCAACAGTGTTCAACAGGATCTGAAAAAGTGATTTCTTTTGGAATAAGTGCCAAGCAGTACGGAAAGACAGCACCTGACTGAGGGGCTATATTAATTTTCTATTGATTAAAATTGGATTACAAAAACAACATAGCAGTTTTAAAAAGGACCTTACTGATATAAAAGTACAATTCTAAGTCAAGTGCTAGTCATGGGTCAATTTTGATTGAGTCAATGGTACTAAGTAGTCCAGACAATCTCAAGAACTGTGGGGTGGATTTAGTTGGGGCACATTCTCAAATTAGACCAAGGTTTAGGTCTCGGTGGCTTGCCAGTATCAGTTTCTGCAGTTCCCCGACAAGACAGCCTTTCTCAAAACTGTATCACCTGGGTTGTACTACCGTCCAGAGTAAGGCCACAAAACCAGAAGTTTCAGGATTGTCTCTAAAATGTCAGGGATGCTATGGCTTCTTGCAAGGCCTAGCCCATTTTACATTCCAGCAGTTCATTATGAAACTGAACCACGCTGGTAGAGCAGGTACTTGTTCTACCCATTAATTATCCTGTGGTTTACAGTCCCAAGGCAGAACAGAAACAAATTATGATTCTTATTCATCACAATTTGTTAATCTCTTCTGAAACCAGTACTTTGATTTTTCAAACTCTCATAGTGGGCATTCAGTAAACATAATAGAAGTAAAGCTTAAAAAATACAGAAATTTTTCTAAAATTTTAAAATTTTCTAACTTTTTTCCACCTAAATACTTATATCTAGTTACCTAAAGTTCTCCAAGAAAACTTTATTTTTGGAACATAAGGTAGTTGCTAATAGTTACAATTTTACAAATACGATGACAGCCAAAAAACCAAGGCAAACCAAACCAAAAGATCACAATACCAGAAATGAAAATTGGCGGAAGCTACAGATTACAAAACACCTAGTTGAACACCCTTCCTTTACAGATGAGAAAACTGTGGGGGCCGGCCTGGTGGCATAGTGGTTAAGCTTGCACGCTCTGCTTCAGTGGCCCGGGGTTCACAGGTTCGGATCCTGGGCACAGACCTATGCATCACTTATCAAGCCATGCTGTGACAGGCGTCCCATATATAAAATAGAGGAAGATGGGCAGATGTTAGCTCAGGGCCAATCTTCCTCAGGAAAAAGAGGAGGACTGGCAAACGAGGTTAGCTGAGCGCTAATCTTCTTCACCGAAAAAAAAAAAAAAAAAAAGAAAACTGTGTCCAAAATGGAAAGGCAAAGCCCATCCTAGAATCCACTGCTGCTGACTCCCACTCCTCTGCTTGTCTCACACCGACCAAAGAGCCTCTTCTCTGCCAGTCAGGGTCATGCGGACAGACACAGGCAAAATCAGTTACAAAATCCAGACAATGGAATATTATTCAGTGCTAAAAACAAATGAATGATCAAGTCATGAAGGAACCTCAAGTGAGTATTATGAAGCAAAAGAAACCAACCTGAAAAGGCTAATTGTATGATTCCAATTATATAACACTCTGGAAAAGGCAAAACTATGGAGACAATAAAAAGATCAGTGGTGGGCAGGGGTTGAGGGGAGCGAAGGATAGATAAATAAGCAGAACATAGAGGATTTTTTGGGCAGTGAAACTATTCTGTATGACACTATAATGGTGGATACATGTCATTATACATTTGTCAAAATCCACAGAATGTATGGAGAACTTAAAAACATTTCTTCTTTATTAATTTTTTTGTGTGTGTGTGAGGAAGATCAGCCCTGAGCTAACGTCCACAGCAATTCTCCTCTTTTTGTTGAGGAAGAATGGCCCTGGGTTAACATCTGTGCCCATCTTCCTCCACTTTATATGGGGCGCCGCCACAGCATGGCCTGACAAGCGGTGCATCGGTACGTGCCCGGGATCTGTGCCCGGGATCTGAACCCGGGCCGCCAGCAGCAGAGCGTGCACACTTAACCTCTACGCCACCAGGCTGGCCCCCTATTCTTTATTAATTTTTATTCTTCTTCACAGAACATTCTCTTTTTATTACTGCCCTTCTAACTTTGTAGTCCCAATCACTAATGTGGTAGGCAAATCTCACAACTTATCTCTACCTCTCAGAGAGGGTCCCAATCTTTCCAGCAATTAATTGCATTGGATGCAGGATGATTTCTCTCAGGCACTTCTGATATTCCAGGATTTATTTTTACTCTCTGAGTATGGTCAAATTTAAAGCAACATTTCTACATCTATCAGCAAAATGAGCTCAAGTTTTCATGATATTGTCTCATGTCAGAGAGTGGTTTCCCTCCCTTGGTCAAGAAAATTTCTGCATGTGAACTGATCCAATCAGGGGGCAAGGTTAATTCTCCTTTTATCTTTTTGCCTTACTTCTTAAGCCTGACATTGTAAAAACTATGTTAAATAGCAAGCAGGACCTACTGCCCTCCAACAATTAACCCACTATTAAGAACCACATCATAATAAATCAGATGCCATCTATACACTAGCTATATTTTGTAGTTGGTGGCACCGCTATCACTTATCTTCTCTAGCAGCAAATCAATTTGAATCAAATTCCTCAAATTACAAAGCTTTAAAGTATGGCAAGAAAGAAGTCAGGTTTTATTCCAATGCTTTTTCATCTTATGCACATGATATTAAACCTTATTTTATTTCAGATAGTCCTCCACCTTAAAAGACCATTGATATGCCACAACAGAATGATTTATAAGGTCATGCCAATATTAACAACATGGTTTTAACTCAATTACCTTTGAAAGACTATGTTTTTCAGGAATGTGGGTGTCAAGAAATCTATAACCTAAAACAGGCTGGGTTTCTTGTCTGTCTTTCTCTGTCTCTGAAGTTTCTCCCAGAGTTGACTGTGAATACTAAATGTTAATTGAAATGTTTAATATGTTTAATATGTTTCTGATTTAGTTCACTCATTTGATGGACCACAAATATTTATTAATACTGTTGTTTAATAAAGAATTTGTTTCGTCTTTGTTCCTGTTTCCTGGGAGGGAGCCTCTAAATTCTTGGAATTTCCAGTGATAAGAGTGCCTTTTGTTATTCATGGTGAGCCCCTCAGACCACATTTAAGTTTACACTTAATGAGGTGACTCACGATAGGCCCCTAGATAGTTTCAAGATGCGGGCTGGACACGCCCCCAAGTTAAACAAGATCAACTGTGTGATTAGAGGCTTGAGGCTTTGAGCCCTGTGTTATCATCCTGATCTCCCAACCTCCAGGGAAGGGAAGAGAAGGGGGCTGGAGACTGAATTCAACCACGTGACCAATGATTCAATCAGTCATGCCTAAGCAATGATATCTCAGTAAAAACTCTGTGCACCTGAAGCTTGGGTGAGCTTCCCTGGCTGGTGATACACATTCATGTGCCGGGAAAGTGACATGTCCTAAGGACACAGAAGCTTCACCTTTGGTAACCCCTCAGGCTTTGCCCTATGCATGTCTTCATTTGGCCAGTCCTGATTTGTATCCTTCATAACAAAACTATAATAGTAAGTTTAGCACTTTTCCGAGTTCTGTGAGTCATTCTAGCAAATTAGCGAAACTGAAAGGATAGTGGAACCCTCCTATTTGTAGCCAGTTGGTCAGAAGTGCAGGCAGCCTGTGGATCCAGAGCTTATGGTTGGTATCTGAAGTGAGTGCAGTCTTGTGTCTATGCCCTTAACCTGTGAAGTCTGGGTAGTTAGCACCAGAATTGCACTGTAAGCACCCACTCAAAATGTGCCAGGCCTTGAACCAGACACAGCTATACATAACCAACATGACTCCTGCCAGGATGGCACTTATAATGTAGTGGAAGACAGACAAGTAATAAACACACAATTACAAATTGAAGAGTACACTCCATTTCAAGAAACAATATAATAAACACATTCCAACATTAGGCTATTTGTGGCAAATCATTTAATATCAACTAAAGCTGACTACTCAAGTAGTTCCTTACCAGGGACAAAGCAGCAACTTATGAATCTATGGATAACTGGGCTTCACATCTTGTGAGATGCAAAGCTATCTGAGGAACTGCTGAACTGCACAGAATGAAGCAGTTTCCCTAATCTGAAAATAGAGCACAGCTGAAAGGGAAAGGGTACCTGTAACCTCCTAGTCAAAAGCAAGACCACCTTAGAGCAGTTGTTTCTACTGCCCCCCACCCACCCCGTGCCAACGTAGTAAGAAACATTTGGTTCCTTCACCTCACAGGAACTTGGCAGGAATCAAATAAAACTCCAGATGTTTGTAACTAGCTTTTGAATTCAGACCTCTCCAGGCACAGGATTTAGAGTGCCAGTGATAATTCACAAAAAAAATTCTTTTTCTGTTTGTTAATTTGCTGGTCTTCTGAAATTAGCAAACAGGGCAAGGTACGTATCTACCACATAACAAGTGAAGGTCAAGAGGAAAAAATCATTACCATGCATGCTGTGCTCCAAATGTCAGCAGGGGTGTTATAGCCAGATCCTATCAGAACTTCCAAGGAGCGATACTGCCTTGTTTGAATATCTTCAGTGAAATGTTTGTGCTGAGTGAATGGAGAAGCAAACGGTATTTTAGAATTCATTTATTCTAAAAAGTAACAAGTCATGACTGCTTAATAATGGAGATTAAAATAAATTCTCCAAAGTTTTCCCCAGACCAAAGTTTTCTTTTAGCTAATTTCTTAAGTATCTTTTTTTTTTTTTTGTCTGCTGAGGAAGATTGGCCCTGGGCTAACATCCGTGCCCATCTTCCTCTACGTTATATAGGATGCTGCCACACCATGGCTTGACAAGCAGTGCATTGGTATGCGCCCGGGATCCGAACCTGTAAATCCTCGGGCCGCTGAAGCAGAGTGCGTGCACTTAACCGCTGTGCCACCGGGCCAGCCCCTTAAGTATCATTTTGATGCTATTAGCTCCAAACAGCACTTTGCTTTACAGTCTACTCCAAGTTATTTTTGTGAACATGTGAGTCTAAACTTAACACAGATCCACAGGTTAGGGAATAACAATTGCTTTTTAAGAAACGGAAAACTATTACCCCAAAAATTATATTGTTCATTTGTCTAAAGTTAATAATGTATTTCAACAAATAAATGACACCAATTTAGGTTCAATTCAAACTTTTCCTTGCTATGTGCTCTTTATGAGGAAATAAAAGACGTAGGTTTCAAGTTTCAAGACCCTTTTAAGCACCACCTATAAAGAATTCTTGCCCTCATTCTCCTCTGTCCCCCTCACCCCTCCCCCAAAACTCAAATACGAATCTTGGGGAAACAGAGACTATGTTAAGTACCATGGGGATGCAATCAGCAAAATAAGTGGAGTTTCTTTAACACATAAATTGTATGGGGAAAAAAAGGGAAAATCTCTATAGTAAAAGCAATTTAAGAGACATAGTACCCCATTTTGCATTCATGGATTTTATTTGGATCCTGTTTCAAACAAACAAAATTAAAGGAATGTTTATGAGATAACTGGCAAAACTGACTAAATATTTGATATTAGTGAATTGTCAACTTTTTTAGGTGTAACAATGGTATCATGGTTACCTAAAAGAATCATCTTTTAGAAAGTCATATTTATGAATGAAAATAAGATGCCTGGGATATACTTTCGAAATAATCTGGAGTGGGTAGCAGGGTGGGGATATACGTGAAAACAGACTAGCAATGAATTCATCATTGCTGGGTGACACTGGTAAAATGGCACAGGAGTTTATTATTCTATTCTCTCTACTTCTGTAGAGGTTTGAAATTTTCCATAATAAAAAATAATACAGGAAAAAGCTCAGAATGAGTCTCATACAGGAGACAAAACTCAGATAATATTAAAACATGTTTAAGAAAGTTGTGAAAGACAATTCTCTAATCCTATGGAAATTCAAAAACAAGGAACAGCATTTGTGAAGAGGAGAAATTAGGCAGAGAAAGCTTCAGGTAGTGAACCAGTATTGACCAGAGCTCCAAAAGGTACTGGATTAAGTCTAAACAAAAGGGCAAAAAGGTACTCCAAGTAAAGGGAACATCAATACAGGCAAAGAAAGAAGTTTGCTAAAGCCAAATACAGCTAACTGCTTGGTTAAAGAGTTTAGATTCCACCTGGCATGTTAGTGAATAGGACAGTGTGCTACAAGAAGACTGATGTGACACCTGAGAGCACCACTCCAGTAATTTTCTTCTGGTTGGTAGCCAGATTTAGGCTTAGCAATAAAAATCTGAACAATGGTTGTGGAACTAGGAGAGGGAAGATTTAAACCCAAGGACATTCACAGAAAGAATGAGGAGAATTTAAAAATTCAATGGCTAGACGTGGGAGACAGTAGGAAGAGCCAAAGGAACTTTGTGGCAGAGGCCTAAAGAGCTGGCTATCTGTTGACAAAAACAGAGATGAAGAGACTCAGAGAAGGAAGTGGTTTTATAAGAAAACAGTGGGTTCAGATACTGAGTTTGAAGTGGAAATGTACTTGCAAGTGATACATTTAGAAAAATGGACACGCTGTTCAAGGGAGTTGTCTTTACTCATTATGCCTCAGTACCGCCTTACAAAGGTGCTGTAAATGATAAATGAGGTCAAGAATCAGCAAAAGTAAAGAAGGCGGATTGGATACACACACATATATCCACTCACTCCTCAAACTCCACTTCAGTAGAGAATCCAGCGTTAATTTTTAAAGCATAAACTGACAAAGACAGAGACTGGTAAAGAAGTCAGAGCAATAAAATGTAGAAGTTGGAAAGCAAAGAGATCACTGGTTAATGTCTTAGTGGATCCAAGAAAGCTAAATAATAAGCTACTGGTGAAAGCTAAGAAGCAGTGTGAGGTATACTACCGTACTCCTCCCCTCAAAGGCTCAGGACTTGGTGGTATCAGGTATCTCTGGGAGTAGGGGTGAGGGTAGGAATTCAACAGGAGAATACTGCTTTAAAATATCTTTTAAAGAAAAAGAGCTCCAGAACACAGGGCATGATGCAGTCTAACAGTCCCTTCCCTGGCCCAACAGACCATTAGAGGTTTTCTTTGGAGTGAGTAAAACAGGATCTCTGGAGGATGCCCCGCATAGTCAAAGGGAGAGGACCATTCTGAAAACAGCAAAATTAAGTGACTGTATGTAATTGTGTGTTGAAGCCTCAGTTTTCTTGCTTAACTCAGCTCCCAGAACACTAGTAGCCAGGCATTTACTCACTGGGTAGGAGATTTGAGGAAGACTATAAGTCTTCTGTGGGAAATACGACCAATCCAAGAGGAAAGATCCAAAGATCCTGACATCTAAGGATGAAATGAAAACAGCCCAGACAGATCATTCTACACTGAATAACAGTCAACAAGATGCACCCAGGCACAGAGCTCTCAAACACTTTCCAGTACTCCATTCATACAGTCAGACAGTCTTTTGTTTAGTGATCCTAAACAGATACCATATAGGAAGAAGACAATGTTGAAAATGGAAAAATAATCAACATCTTCTGAGGGATAATCAGAGAACCAAAGAACTCTTAAAAAGTAAAAATATAATAGGAGAAATAAGAAAAAAATAAGGCTTATAAGAACAAGTTGAGAAATCTCCCAGAAAACAAAAGGAAAACGATAGAAAACAGGAGAGAAAGGTAAGAAAATGAGAGAGCTGCATAGGAGGTCTAATATTTGAATAACAAGATTTCAGAGCTAGAGAATAGAGACCAAGGAGAAGAGAATAAAAAAAAAAATCAAGAAAGAGTCAAAACCAAAGAACTAGAGTTTCATTATTGAAAGTGCACACTAAGCCCTTATGGATGCATACGGATGAAAACAGACCTAGTGAGGCATGTTGCTGTGAAATGATGATCCTACAGACATCCACAGGGGGAAAAGTTTTCACACAAAGGATCAAGAATCAGAACGGCACTGGACTTTAGCAGCAACAAGACAGGAAACTAGAAGACAAGAGAGCAATGACAAACATTCTAAGGGAAAACGATTTTCAACATAGAACTTTACATGCAGCCAACTGAGTGTGAAAGCAGAATAAAGACACGATCAGACAAGCAGGCCACCCCCACCCCAACTCGCACACCCTTTCTTAGGAAGCTACTGCAGGCTGTATGTACTCCAAACAAAACAAAACAAAACAAAACAAAATGATGGAGTAAACCAAGAAAGAAGATCAGAGAGACAGAAAATGGGATATAGAGAGAGAGTAAACAATAGTCCAGGATGATGGTGAAAGGAAATCCCAAATGGCAGTAATGCAGCAGGCCTGCAGGGCAACCCAACAGTTTACAGTTTAGATGAATACAGTTTAGAAAATTCCAGGTTCCAGGATAGAGCTCTTTAGGAAGCAGTTGAAAAATAGCCACAGTATCTGTATGATTTAAAGTGTATGTATTTACACCACTGGGTGAAAGTGTGGGTTGAATTAAATGATAAGTAGTATAGTGACAACTAAGCAAATGAAACATTAGTGTTAGGCGGAAAGGGAAAAGGAATCATAACACAATATATGATCAGTTCAGCTGAGGATAACATTAGAGTCCTACTAATGGAAACATGGAATGATCACCTAGCCCAAAATCATATTAAATTGGGAAGATGGGGAAGGGGTACAGTGGTGGTAAATGAGTGCTACGTTCCAGAAGGAAGAAATAATACCTAAAATTGAAAAAAAGAATTGGGAGTAACATAGCCAAGTTATTTATTAATGATACGAAGGTAAATACTATTATGTGGGGAATGAAAAATTGGCAAAGGGAGGGGATAGATTTTTGAATCAAAATCTACACAACTGTCTCTAAACTATACACACGCATAACAGATAAGCAAAAGTATAATATCTTAAAAAAAATCAAGCTATTTTAAAATCACATAAAATTCCATGGCTGAATATCAGATACCACTGTGCTGAAGAGACCAATAAGATGTGTGATTTGACCAGGATCCAGCAGTCCAGGACACTCATGTCTAATTCACCACTGTGTCCTGGTGCTAGGTCACAGTATGTGCCATTATGTTTGCTCAATGAGTGAATGGATGAAAAGAATGTAAAGTCATTTTAGCACAGAGATACGTTAAAAAAAGAAAGATGACGTGCACATAATAGTTGAAGAAAAGAGAGAGAGAGACTAATTCTGTTGTAGTAAAAGTGACAGGAAAGATCGTACCAGAATAAAGATAAGTATGCCAAATGGAAAGGGTAAGGAAAGCATGGAGGAAGGTGTTCCAAACACAAAGGCATGAAAGCTTGAAACATGGTGTGGGCAGAAAACTAACAAGCATTTCATGTTTGTACCATGTGGTATTTGTTACAGAACCAATATGTTTCTCTACAATTCACTTACTTAAATATTTATGGAGCACGTTCTATGTACCAGGCACTGTTCTAAGTACTGCAGATACAGCAGTGAACAAAAAAATCTCTGTTGTGATGGGACATACGTTCTAAGAAGAGGGATATTAAACAAACAAATATATAGTATCAGATTGTGATAAGTGCTGTGGAGGAAAAAAAAAAAACTGAGAGGGGAGAGGAAGAGACAGGAAATACCTGAATGAATATAATGAAGGTGTAAGGGTTTGGAGAGTGGTGGTCCGCTATTTATGTTAGGTGTTGAGGGGACGATCTCCCTGATAAGATGATATCTGAACAGGAGCTTGAAGAAAATGAGGAAGTGAGCTGTACACATTATCTTGGGAAAAGAATTCCAGGCAGAAGGAATAGTAAGTATTTTTTGCTTGGTGGTGTATGGGACACAGTAAGGACTTTGGCATTCATTCTGAGGGAAGCCATTGCAAGGTTTTCAGAATATTTGACCTGACTTACATTTAGAAGGATCACTGTGACAGCTGTGTAGACAAGTCTGTAGGGGACAAGGGCAGCAAAAGGAGAGAGTGAGGAGGCTATTGCAGTTATCCAGGTGAAAACATATGGTGGCTGGGACCAGACGGTGGCGTGGTAGACTAATTTTAATTACCTGAAAAGCTTTTCCACATTCCTATCAGCCATTGCTAAGCTCTGACTTCATTTTTTCTAAAAGGTTATCACAATATGGTAGAATCAATATTGGAAGTGAGGTCCTACTAGGGTATGAACCATTAGGTACAGGATGACATATGGAATAGGGAATTTGAAGTATAAAAATAAACATAAAACCTATTTAAGTAGATTTTCAACAGCTCAGTTTTTGCCTCAACAATCTTCAGCATTCCTGTTTACAAAGCATATGGCCTTTGAGTAGTGTCCTTTATGTGCAAATCATGCTACTGTAGATTTTAAAAAGATGTCCATTAAAAATAATGCAAAAAAACATTCTTATCTAGGTAAACAACAGTATTAATATGACACATTACATCAAAAAGTTCTTTTAAAGAAAAGCATCCCTCTTTTGACTTAACAATTTCACGTCTACAATATGTCTTAAGGACAACTACACAAAGATTCATGAGCAAAGATGCTCATCACAAAGAGCTGTCAAAAATGTGTAAGGTCACAGCATTCTAGTGAATACTGCACAGCCAATTGAACTTGATACAAATTTTTGGTTGACAAAGACGAGTCACCAAACTATATTAAGTGAATTAAAAGGTTATAGTTAATAAGTTAGATGGCAATTTTGAAAACAGTGGGGAAAGTATGAACGTAGGCACTGAGAGTATGAAAATGAATGAGAATATAGATAAAAAAGGATTGGCAAGGAGTTGACATTACTGAAGCTGAGTGACAGGTACCTGGAGTTGGGGTGACTGTTTCATTATACCATTCTTTCTACATTTATAAATATATTTGAACTTTTCCATAATAAAAGGTTAAAAGAAAAAGTGAAATAATATTCACTAAAATGTTAACTGGCAATCTGGATATAGAATTTCATGTTTTCTTCTTTTAGCACAACAAAGTCCAAATTTTCATTCATTCCCAGTCACTTCAAAACATAATGACTTACCACCCAACAGGCATTTCCAAGATCAGCAATCTTCACTTGGAGTTTTTCTGCATTTTTTGGCTCAAGGGGATTAACGAGAAAATGTCCAGCAGTGGATTTTCCTATAGACAACAGGCATCATCAATGACTGTTCAATGAACATAGAAATGCCCAAAGGTTAATAAAACTCTTTGAGGTAACACACCCAGGCCTCCAAATGGCAACCTACGATAACTTTTCTAAGATAAAAACAGTACACCAATACCTTGAGTTTTCAGAATTAAAACCTCAGCCTTCATAGCAAAAGGTGAAATGCTCTGTACCCACTACATGACCAATAAAATTCAAAGTTAGCTACAGATTTACACGTTTAAGGTAAATTGGAAACCTGCTGTAAAGCTGTATTTACAAAAACAATGCTAATTTTAGTCTAGAAATTCATGAATATGTTATGCAGGGAAGGAGTACTGCAGAAGTACGTCTGCACAAGTACCTTTGCTGTCCAGTGGTCCATTATGTTCTTGCTCTTGCTCATCTTCACAGGGTATCTCTGCCCGAATGCTTTCTTGAAGTTGGCTGATGTCCTGTTCACTGAATGACTGGTCTACATTTGATGAAGACTGGCACATCATGGTATCTGACACCTCAGAAGTTATAGGTGTACAAGAGTCTGTTTCTTGAGATGTGCTGCTGTCTCCATTTTGGGAGCTTAGGAAATTAGGTTCCTGCTTCAAATTTTGGACATCACAGTCGTTAGCATTATGCAGATCCTCTTTAAGCCTCAATGTTTCTTTATTACTGTTCTCAGTATAATTAATGATTTCAATTACTCCATTGCAATTAATTTCTGCTGCACCACCCTCTACACCACGTTCCATAAGTGTTTGATCCTGGTCAATGGTACTTGACTCTTCTAAGGAACAAACAGACAAAAAGGATGTATGTGTATGTGCATGAGGGAAAGAACAGAAAAATTTCTCCACAAGATTAAAACATTTTCTAGAATTTATACAGGGTAACATAAAAACATGACTGAATATCTAAAACCTATTTATGGAAGGACAAAGATCTTTTTATCCTTACCCAATTGCTAAATGAAGTCTATGGCGTATTTTCTGAGGAAAGTTAGAAATTACATTTGAATATTACCTGTCTGATATTTATGACAAGTTCTGTATTCTTATTGTATAAGGACACCCCCAGAGTGTTGTATGCATGAAACCACTATATTATATAACAATGATAAATTAATGTTAAAGTTTGCTATAACGTAATTTTCGTGATGCTCTATTTATACCAAGTTTTTCTTGGGTCATTTTATTAGGTGGGTTCTCTTTCAAGGGTCTTTCAACAGGACTCTCTGATTCTTCTTGCTTGTTTGGTCTTTTGTGCCCAGGGCCCGACTCTTTCTCCATTTCCTCAATTTCCTGCATTCGCTTCTCTAGTAATTCTGCCTGGCGCTTCTGCTTCTTCTTCAATTTCTTCTTCTTATTCTTTGACATTTTGTCAGCCTGGGCGGAGATTACAAACAGATAGAGCCTTCAGGTGGCTAATCCATTACCCCCAGTTGGAGACTTTAATTACTCCCTAATTAAATTTCCCTCATTGCATTTAAGTTTTTCTTTAACTTAAAAAATTCGAATACTCTCATGAAACCAAACAAAAACAAAATTAACAGCAAATCTTGGTCCTCTGAGCAGTCTGTGGGGCCAGTGTACTCTCAGAGACACTCAAATTTATAGAAGTCTCACCAGTACAACACATCTGCTAAAGATGCATGGAAATTTATTGAAGAAAATTAAAGAAGTGCAGAACTATTTTTTAATTTGGTTTTCAAACTCTAAACAAACTGACCCCAACCATAACAGAAGAATCCCTGCCCATTGCCCATAGATCAGAATCAAATATAGAAACGCCTTATACTTACTGGTTTAGGCTGGGGCGCAGTACTGACTGAAAAGGAAAGAAAACCAAGTAAGAATCTCGGCATTCAGCAGGCAGTATAAACTAAGGCTCATATAAGACACCCTACCAGAATGAATTGTCTTATGTAGTTTATATTGTAGAGAAAATTACTGTTTTTAAGCAACTTCGTAGAAGCAACATTACTTTTTTTAAAAGAACAATGCATACAGAAGTTGCCAGACAAAATAAGTTTAAATAAATGAAATTCTTCTCCAGTTAGCATCAATATATGCAAAGAGCCAAGTCCCCATTTCTGGTTCCACTATTAATGCTGCTAAAATCCCATTACCATGTACTGCTTAAAATAGAAAATGATAGGCAACAACTCCCTCAACCCCACTCAGGACTCTCATCTCTAATTCTTCCCCTTGGCACTTGTCAGTTGTAAAGAACGAGTGGCATCATGAGCTATAGTTGTTATATAGCATGTTATGGATATTAGTTAAGCCAGTCTTGTTTTTTTTCCCCCAGTGAGGAATATTGGTTCTGAGCTAACATCTGTTGCCAATTTTCCTCTTTTTGCTTGAGGAAGATGGTTGCTGAGCTAACATCTGTGCCCACTGTCCTTTATTTTGTACATGGGACGCCACCACAGCATGGCTTGATGAGCAGTGTGTAGCTCTGCTCCCGGGATCCAAACCTGTGAACCCTGGGCCGCTGAAGTGTAGCGTGAGAACTTAATCACTACACCACCAGGCTGGCTCTTTAGTCTTCCTTTTTAAAAAATTTTTTCAATTGTGGTAAAAAACACTTAATATAAAATTTCCCTCTTAATCATTCTTAAGTTCACAGTTCAGTAGTGTTAACTATATTTACATTGCTGTGTAACATTTTTGAACTGTTTCATTTTGCAAAAAGGAAACTCTATGTCCACTGAATAACTCATTTTCCCCTTCTTCAGTCTTCCTTTTTAAAGGAAGCCTATGATAACTGATATTTCAACTTGAGGATCAAGAAAGTTCCTCAAATATAATTAAACTACTAAAATTAAAATCTCTACCTCAAATGGAAAAAAATCACCATAATCATAGTAGTCATCATTTATTTAGCACATAATACTGTGTGGCACACTACTAACTGCTTTAACATGAAATTTAATCCCAATAACTCCTGCATGAGGGAAAATGAAGTCAAGTGACTTGCCCAAGGTCACCCAGCCAATGATGAAGCCAGGATTCAAACCAGGTCTGTCCACTCCAGTGCTTATACCCAAGCTCTTAACAGCAATGTTATCTTGCCCCTGCACAAATGACTGATCCATAAGTGAGCATGCATGATCATGGTAAGAGGTAAACACATCAAAAAGAGCCATCAAATCACAAGACATTTTAAAACAACAAGATAAATCAGCTTTTATAATATACAACTTATCTGTACCTAAAAGACACAATCTCTAGTCGTCTTCCCACATAGGAGCAATACTGAGAATAAAAAGTCTTTTGAAGGCTGGGACTATTTCTAACATGTAAGTACTTACTGTATCTTATTGTTAAATGAATGAGTGGTGCTTTACTTAACTGCCTGTAATAGAATAAAAATAGGAATTTCTCTTAACTTCTAATGACACCAAAGTTCCCAAAGCAAATATACCTGCAGATCCGGAAGGTGGAGGAGCTCCAGATCGCTGCCATTCTGTGGCTTCTGCAGCCAGCCTTCGGATGTACTGCTCGTTCACTGACAACAAGATGTTTTCTGGTTTAATGTCAGTGTGGATGATACGGCACTTGGTGTGTAAATAATCCAGACCCTGTAACACCTGAACGAGAATAGAATGGTAGACTTGGCAAACACAGAATACAAGTCTTTCTGGAAAAGGAAGAAATCATAATACAACATTTTTATTTTACTTTTTGTGAGGAAGATCGGCCCTGAGCTAACATCTGCCAATCCTCCTCTTTTTGCTGAGGAAGACTGGCTCTGGGCTAACATCCACGCCTATCTTCCTCCACTTTATATGGGATGCCACCACAGCATGGCTTGACAAGCAGTACATTAGTGTGCGCCCGGGATCCGAACCCGTGAACCCTGGGCTGCCACAGCAGAGCGCGCGCACTTAACCGCTTGTGGCACTGGGCTGGCCCCAACATTTTCAAAAATAAAAATATAAAAACGATATGGTAGTTTTCTACAGAGAATAAAGCATTTTTGTGTGTGTGAGGAAGACCAGCCCTGAGCTAACACCCAATGCCAATCCTCTTTTTTTTTTTTTTTTTTTTTGCTGAGGAAGACTGGCCCTGGGCTAACATCCATGCCCATCTTCCTCTACTTTACATGGGACACCGCCACAGCATGGCTTAACAAGCGGTGTGTCGGTGCACACACAGGATCCGAACTGGCGAACCCTGGGCCGCCGCAGTGGAGCACGTACACTTAACCACTTGCGCCACCGGGCCAGCCCCAATAAAGCATTTTTTTAAGCCCAAGGAACTTCCCCAGAAAGATTAATCGTAAACTATAAACAAAGGCAAGAGTTTATTTATAATAGAAATGTCTTCCAAGCTTTATAAAGCTAATTCTATTTGGAGAAATTCTTTAACTAAGTACATTATAAAGACTGAGAATAAATGGTCAACATGCCCTTTAAGTGTCGAAATGTAGGTGATGAAAGAGATTTAGATATTTTTTCATTCAAATTTTCTTGTTGATGAAGAACTGAGGTCTCTCGTTTTCCAGTTTGGAGCTCTTTACCCCAAAACACATTACCCAAATTATTTGCCCTTTGAAGTATTATTATTTTCCTGATGGTAAACTTCTTTATTGTATATTGAATGCTATTCAGAATATCAGAAAATGCCCATGAATAATGTTATATAGAGATGGTAATAATTTGACATAACAATTCTCCATTAATATATAATCAATATTTGCAACCACAACTTTTGGGTAAGGGTTCCAAATTTCCAAAATGAGGTACTGCACATAGCTTCTCCTCTAATAATTATTATAGGAGATGAACCTGGGGAAAAACGGTAACGCTAAAACATTTAAAAACAGAATAAACATAATACACCCTCGGGCTGAATAAAACAATTTTAACAATTAGAAAATTCTAGTTTTTAAAATAAAAATTCTATTGGAAATAGAAAAGTCCTGACACTCTAAGAATATAAAAAATCACCACCTAGAAAATACTAAGATACATACTGATACATACTTGCTGAATAATTTTTTTGACACAAGGCAGCGGAAGCCCTTGATAATTGGACTTGATGATCCACTTGAGCAGATGATGCCCCAAAACTTCAAACACCATGCAGATATCTAGGAGTTCATTAAGGAGGAAAAGGGAGCCACAAGAGAAGAAAGGGACAAGACGTATTCTACCCCAATGAAGTTGTTACTGTATTATTCTTTCAGTATAAAAAGTTATAGAGCTTGACTAAAAAAAAAAATCTAGCTGCCAATATTCTGAAATTCCAAAGTTAATTGATGCTTTAGTCACTGAAAACATCCAAGAAATGGAAAATTCTAGGAGGCTGATTTATTGGTAAAACTATGCACATTCAAATAGTGGTAAAAGGAAAAAGGAAACACATACACGCAATTTGTGAAAGCGCTAGTATCAAGTTGCTGATTAGACTCTTCCCTGATGTCAAAATTAATGTCCAGGGTAACAACTCCTACTCTCATAGTCTCAAAGCAAGGGAAAATAAATTCCACTTTAACTACAGAAAGCAATGTACCAAAACTTAACCCAAAAATGCAAATCCGACATTTTTTTAAAACAGAAAACTGACTTGATTTATGCTCTGTAGTTTATAAAACTAATCTTGATTCTAGTGCCATCATGTGGTCTCTTTATGCATGAACATCCCAATCACACCACACAGCAAGAATACTCTTCGAGCTTAGTAGTGTGTGGGGCACTGCAGGGATTTTAGTAGTAAGATGCTGATATCATCCACCTCTAGAAGCTTCTACATAAATTGGAAAGTCAGGAAACACATATGTAATAATGACCTAGTGTCCAGGCTTTTTGTTTTGTTTTTTTTGTGTGTGTGTGTGAGGAAGATTAGCCCTTTGCTAACATCTGCCAATCCTCCTCTTTTTTTGCTGAGGAAGACTGGCCTGGGCTAACATCCATGCCCATCTTCCTCCACTTTATATGGGACGCCGCCACAGCATGGCTTGCTAAGCGGTGTGTCTGTGTACGCCTGGGATCCGAACTGGCGAACTCCGGGCCGCCGCAGCGGAGTGCGCGCACTTACCGCTTGCGCCACCGGGCCGGTCCCCAGGCTTTTGTTTTAAATAAGATTCTCCACTAAAAGAAAACTTGAGTTCCTTGAAGAAACAGCCAAATCCAGGGCAAACCTGGTACACTTTGCTGTGCCAACAGTAAGGGAACACGTCAAGAGGAAAAAGGAACCAGCATGAAGAGGATGCCACTGGCCAAAGCTGAGAACATTTTAAAGAGTGAACTTATGAATTTAAGAGAATGAGTCCAAACGTATACTAAAATAAGTGTGTGTTGAGGGGAGGGAAATGTCTTCTTTAGAGAAAAAGTCAAGTAATAAATATACAAAGTATGACAGAAAAAGAAAATCACCATTTTACAATCACTATAGGAATAACTGATTCAGGATCAATGAATACTAAAACCACTGAGCAAAAAGACTATTGGGAAAAAGAATGGTCACAGTGTCACACTATCACCCCACAGACTGCTTATTAATTATAAAAAGATAAATACACTTTTAAACAGGGAAATCCAGAAGACATCACTACCAATGGTGAGCACAAATTCATGTCATTTGCCCTCTGATGTAATACACTGAGAAGAACAAAACATCATCCATGTAGTAAAACTGACAAAAATGATTCACCTGAACTTAATTGTGAGGAAACAATCAGACAAATCCAAATTAAGGGACAAAACAACTGGCCTGGATTCTTAAAAAAAAAAAAAAAAAAAGTCAATGCTATGAAAGGAAGGAATTGTTCTAAATTAAAGAAGATTAAAGGGACATGACTACCTCAGGCAAACACAAATCAAAATTACAAGATACTATTTCAAACTCCCTAGAATGATTAAAATAAAAAGACTAATGACCAAATGTAGGTGAGGATGTGCAGCAATTAGAACTCTCATATTATGCTCACAAAGTATAAAATGGTATAACCCCTTTGGAAAACTAATTGGTAATTTCTTAGAGTTAAACATACAGCTAGGAATTTCTGCTTCAGCCAAGATGGAATAACAGGGACTGGATTTACCCTCCTGATTGAAACGACAACAAAAGCAGACAAAATACGTAAAACAACAGAGGTAAAGACGCTGGACATCAGACAATGAAGGCAGTGATCCGAGAGAAGAGAAATAAACGAGCTGAACCCTACAAGTGTCCCATCTTACTGCCTTGAGACTTGCCTGGCAGACTCCTGAGTTAGACAGAGTTGACAGTCTCGAGAGATCAAGGCAGCTATAGTTCATAGAACAAGGTACCAGAGAGGAGAGAGTTGCAGAAAAAGAGAACCCTGGAGATCTGCAGAGGGACCCCTCAAGTATTCAGCAAAGTATCAATCACCATAGTACATGAGGAAATTAGCAGAAACAGAGGGCGAAAATATCACCTGAAAGGATTAGAGAGAATAGTACCTGGTGTTCCCATAGGTCTCCTCAACGTCTATTTTCATCAAAAAGATTAGAAAAATTCAGTCATAGTCATGGGCCAGAAATAAATTCACACATATACGGTCAGTTAAGTTACCACAAAGAAGCCAAGAAGACACAAAGAAAGGACAGTCTCTTCAATAAATGGTATTTGAAAACTGAACAGCCACATGCCAAAGAATGAAACTGGACTACTATCTTTACACTATACCCAAAAAATCAACTCAAAATGGACTAACAACTTGAATATAAGACCTGAAACCATAAAACTCCTAAAAGAAAACAGGCGGTAAGCTCCTTGACATTGGTCTTCGCAATGATTTTTTGGATTTGACACTAAAAGCAATGGCAACAAAAAGCAAAAATGAACAAGTGGGACTACATCAAACTAAAAATGTTCTGCGCAGCAAAGGAAATCATGAACCAAAGGAAATCATGAACCAAAGGAAAAGGTAACCTACAGAATGGGAGAAAATATTTGCAAACCATATATCTGACAAGGAGTTAATACCCAAAATACATAAAGAACTCATACAACTCAATAGAAAAAAAGAAATCTGATTAAAAAATGAGCAGAGGATCCGAACTGACATTTTTCCAAAGAAGACATACAGATGGCCAACAGGAACATGAAAAGGTGCTCAACACCACCAGTCATCAGGCAGATGCAAATAAAAACCACAATAAGATATGACCTCACATCTGTTAAAATGGCTATCATCCAAAAGAGAAGAAATAACAAGTGTTGGCAAAGATGTGGAGAAAAGGGAACCCTTGTGCACAACTGGTGGGAATGTAAATTAGTGCAGCCACTATGGAAAACAGTATGAAGGTTCCTCAAAAGACTAAAAGTAGAAGTACCATATGATCCAGCAATTCCACTTAGCATATTTACCCGAAGGAAATGAAATCACTAACTCCAAAAGATATCTGCAACCCCATGCTCACTGCAGCATGATTTACAATAGTTAAGACATGGAAACAACCTAAGTGTCTATCGATGGATGAATGGATAAATTCCACACACAGAGGAATATTATTCAGCTATAAAAAAGGAAATGCTGCCATGTATGACAACATGGATAGATCTTGAGGGCATTATTATGCTAAGTGAAATAAGTCAGAGAGAGAAAGACAAATACTGTATGATATCATTTATATATGTGGAATCTGACAAAAAAATCCCAACTCATAGATACAGAGAACAGATTGGTGGCTACCAGAGGTAGGGGGTAGGGAAAATGGGTGAATCAAAAGGTACAAACTTCTAGTTATAAGATGAATAAGTCCTGGGGATATAATGTACAGCATGGTGACTAGAGTTAACCATATCGTATTGTATGTTTGAAAGTTTCTAAGAGAGTAGCATCACAAGAAAAAAAATTGTAACTGTGTGGTGACGGATGTTAACTAACCTTACTGCGGTAATCATTTTGCAATGTATACGTATATCAAATCATTATGTTGTACACCCAAAACTAATACAATGGTATATGTCAATTATATCTCAATTAAAAAAAAAAAGACTAGAAGAATTTATAGTCATGGGGCATTGGGTAGACATTCAGGATGGTCTTGCTTAAGTAGAGGAAATGATTAGCTCTAGATTGAACACTGCTCTGGACCCCCCTAACAAATCATAAAGTAAAAAAGTAAAATCTGAAAAGTAAAATCCAAAAAGGATCAAACCGTTTCCAAGTAATATAATTACATCCCAGGACAAAGTTCAAGATTTATAAAAATACAAAATATCCAGCAGCTAAGGCAAAAATCACAATGTCTCAACCAGGCAGCAAAGATACAGGAAAATGTACTTGAAAATGAGACTAATCAATCATTCAAAACTGACCCAGAACTGACACAGATGTTAGAATTAGCAGACAAGGAAATTAAACAGTTATAGCTGTATTTCATATGTTGAAAAGTAGAGACATAGAAGATATAAAAAATAAAGAGACCAAAATTGAACTTCTGAGATGAAAAATACAATGCGAGAAATGAAAAATACACTGGATGGGATAAATGGCAGATTAGGCACTGCAGAATAAAAACGATTAGTGAACACGAAGGCACAGCAATAGAAACTATCCAAAATGAAACACACAGAGAAAAAATAATCCAAGCAAACAAACAAACCCACCCATCCACAAGAGTAAGCTGCAGGGGCAACTTCAAGTGACCCAAAAAAAGGGAGAGGAGGAAGGAAATGAAGGTATCTGCTTTGCAATGGATCAACAAATCATAAAAGTAATGGCAATAAATCAACCCAGTAGCAAAGTGTACTCCTAGTGCTTAGATTCTGTTCTCCACTTCCCACTAAGAGGAATTAGGGCTTCTTAGAGAAATGGCTGATTCCAAGTTTGGGACAGGAAATGAAATGTACAAGATGAGTGTGGAACATCTTGATGTGCCAAATAATAAAGAAACTGTCAAAGACCTGATGTGGATCCTGACTCAAATAAGAATAAAAAAACTAAAATTAAAAAAAAAAGTATGAGACATTTGGAGAGACTGAAATACTGATTAGATACTGGATGACTCAGAAATTGGTCCCAACTTTTTTAAGTATAATAATTGTGTTGAGGTTATATTTTAAAAGAGTCCTTGGTCTTTTGGAGATACATTTTAAAATACTTATGGACGAAATAATGTATCTAAGATTGGCCACAAATTCTCAGAAGCTTTAGACAAAACAAGATTGGCTATGAGGTGAAAACTCCCGAAATGGGTAATGGATCTGTAGTGATTCATTAAACTATTCTACGTTTGTATATATGAAATATACCAAAACATGATTTTTTAAAATGCAGATTGCTTAAAAACAAAAACAGAAAACAGAATTTTTAAGTTATTCTCGTTATGTTCCTAGCTTCAATCTTAACTTTTATTCCTTGAGAGAAGCATTACAACTTGACGTTTTACAAAACAGTATCCTAAAGACATAGTAGGTGACATAGGTGGCCAATGACATTCAATGGCTAACATCAATACTACACATAGACCAGGTGTCCCTTCTGAATCACTCTACTCCCCTCACCACACATGGAAGTAGAATGAACCGATTTATATTGAAGTCTCCAGAATAACCAACTTTCTAGTTCACGGTCCTTTATATTTCAATACAAGAAAGGACAGCGCTCCAGACAAAAAGCAGTATGCTCAGATACAAAGAAAAATACAGATAGCTCCATGCAGGTATGCCTGTGTTGTGAAAAGAGATGAGGGGCAGTAGAGTAATATAACCTTAACTCAGTGCTCTGCATTTTATCCTTTTCAATCTCTAGTAGCAGCAAATAATGCAGTAGCCAAGATAGCTGGGGGACAAGTAGGAGGAAGGGCACAAAGAAATGGCTAAGGACAAAGGGAGAAATGAATGAAATAGGGACTCAGCGGATAGAAACTACATCTAGTTAATGTTTGGAAAATATCTTGGAACTTGAAATTCAAATCTACTAAGATAGTTCAATAGTTAAAGAAAAAAGTCTCCTTGCTTAGGGTCAAATAAAGGTATTCAGCATTAACAAGGAGACTATCTAGAATATTTCTGCAGTTTTATTTGTAACCTTCCCAAATTAGTAGAGAAATTTGGCACAATGACAAACATTAAAAGATCAAATAACAGGGAAACTGAATCTAATAGCTATCATGACATCCTGTGCATGTTATTTTTTGGTTAGCCTTCTTCTTAATACTTTGAAAACACATGCACATAAACACACAGCAAGCCATCTACAAAGTGACCACAATAGACACAAGATGCTGTTCTAAATGGGATGATTCTTGTAGCAGTTTTCCTTAGAGATTGGGGATATGTGATTTGTACTTCTGCAAGGAAAGAACTCACAACTAACTTCAGAATGATAGACAAAATCTTTTCACATTATCACCTGTTCTCTCTCCTTTCTCATCCTCTCTTCTTGCTTCCCTGTTCAAATCTCTAATCACAGTCCACATGATACTACAGAGCCATATGCAGCCTGCCTCCGTAAAAAAAGATCACCACTGGGGCCAGCCCAGTGGCATAGCGGTTAAGTTCGCCATTCCGCTTCAGCAGCCAGGGTTCGCAGAATCGGATCCCGGGCACAGACTTATGCACCGCTTGTCAAGCCATGCTGTGGCAGCGTCCCATATAAAGTAGAGGAAGATGGACACGGATGTTAGCCCAGTGCCAATCTTCCTCGGCAAAAAGAAGAGGATTGGCAACGGATGTTAGCTCAGGGCTAATCTTCCTCATCAAAAAAAAAAAAAAAAAAAAAGATCATCACTGGCAATTAAGAATGCTAGTTAAGAGAAGCTAAACATGCAGAGAAAGTAGAATGATACGGGAAATGTCTTTCCTTATACATTTTTAAATAGTTTATGAACAGGTAGTTTTAGACTCTCCAAACTGAGTAAGATTCTACTTCATCTTTTTCTCTGAAAAATCTGATAGGCCTTTATAAGCATAGTTGTTTCAACAACCTTTCAATTTGCTCATTGCATGGCACTCTGATATGAACTTATGAAAAAAACCAGCTAAGGCTCCTTCCAACTCTAAAATTCTAAGAATCTGGATAAAAACATAAAACAAGTCAGTTTTCTCACTATGATAGAATGTGAACAAACACACCTGTTTAGATTCTAAGCATAACCCACATGCACAGCCTCTTCAATGTTGAGGCCTGGTAGATAATAAAATGCATTAAATTCTTGATTAACCCAGTATTTATCATGAAAAATTACTTCCATTAAAATTTCTGTGCTAATTAATAAAAATCGTAGAACCTTTACTTAGTAATACAAGGCTATTTTCTAAAAAAGTTTTCCTCTGATTTCGGTTTAATTTGCCTGAAAAGGAGAAAAAGCCTAAAGCAATACCCTGAAAAATCACAACATACCAAGATAGACATGATTCACATCTGTGTTCAGAAGTTTACAATCAAAGAAAGTAATTCAATTATAATTTGCCTTGAGAAAAGAGACCAATACTATTTGCACAAATCTGGTTCCTTTTTTGGGATAAATTATTTCATGATTTACTTTCAAATAGATTCTTAAAAGGATACGTGTTCCATTAACTCCTGATATTTTAAAGTCATCTAGTAGTTGAACAACCATTTCTCTATTTGGATCATTAGGGTCTGAATTGCGAACCTACAGTGGGAAAGAGACAGAATTTAGCAAAACGGAAAGCATGGAAATAAGCAAAATGTTGGAGGAGGGAATACCTGTAGCAAATATAACAAAGGATTAATCACTCCAAGAAAGAGTCCATACAAATATATGAGAAAAACATACTAAAATTTTAATAACTCAAATAGGCAAAGAACTTAAATAAGCAGTTCACAAAAGGAAACACAACCAACAAAGACTATTGTTCTGATTTGACCATTTTTGCTACTCAAAGTGTGACTCCCAAATTAACTGCTGATTACCAGGCCATGAAGAATTAAGGAACTTTTGCAGGATGCAAATCAACTACATCACTAACCACACTGTTTATTCAGCTGACATTTTTTTTTTTACAGAAAAATTTTCTCAATGAAGGAAGCAGTATATTGATTTACTTTTGGGCATGAGCTCCTTATCTTGTCACAGACTGGCGCTTTGAAAAGTACTTCCTTAGAGCCCTCCTGGTCTAACATATTCATTTTACAAATGAAGAATCTAAGCCCCAAAAGAAAAAAAATGACGAGTTGGAGGATATATTGGGATAGAGCTGGTCCTAAAAGCTAGGTTTTCTAACTCTGAATTTAAGCTCCTTCTACTACACTGATATCTTCCTAATTTACAACAAAACAAAATAAGTTTTTGATAAAATTTACCTAGTTTCCAAGTACAAAGGGAATTAATAAATACAGCGTTTATTTTTTTATTATATATTTTTACAACATTTTAAAACATAAAATAGATGTTATATATTTATTCATACAACTTTCCTTTTAACCATGGTAAGAAAAAAACCCATTCTTTGTGTTATCTGGTATATAAAACATGCTCAATAAACATTTTTGATTATTTGAAAGTTTTTTTCAGTGTGCATGTAGGGAGAATTCCCACCACGGCATATTCCACGAGTTCCCTAACACAGGCACAGAATGTGTAAATATTGTCATCTTCTTCTACCTCTTTAAGGATGTTAGAATTTTATAGTAAAAATAATTCATGCTAAAGAGTCTACATTTGGTATGTCTTAATTCAATAAAACTTTATTTATAATGCTTTGCAGTTCACACATATGATCTAATACTCACTGATTTCAGCAACCGGATTTCATCTAGGGCTGTTTCAGTATAATGTTCAGCACTTTTAACTACTTTCATTGCCACAAACTTCTTCCCCCTAAGAACCAAACACAGCCAAGTAAGACTAAATGTCCTACCTTTACTTTATAGGAAGATAAGATTTAGCTATAACTGGGAGACAGTGACAAAAGTACAAATATTGATTTCATGTTTCCCTGTACTCAAACATAGGCTGCTTCTTTGGGATCACCTGTACCTGTTAATGGCACTAACTGGCCAGATTTAATTTACAGAAAGAAGATAATTTGTTTTCAGGTAATGTAGTCACCAAACATTTTCTCTAAGTTAAAATCTACCTTCTGAATATCTTCCTGAATCCAAGTAAAACTATGAATGGGGACAAATAAGGGGGAAAATTCCACCAAATCAGAACTATCCTGTATATCTACATGGCAAAAGCTAAAAGGTTAGAAGCTCTAATACTTTCCTATAAGGAGCCAGAAGAAATACTTGGGTGAAAACAAACTGATAAAAAATAAAGTTCATAGACAGCAATTACTATCTCATCAAAGATAGATGGTACACTTTTAGGTAAACATCCAATGTTAATTGCCTGTGATTTTCATGTAGAGAAAAGTTTTAGACTGTATGGCTCAGCAAATCTGTTACCAAAACAAAATATAAGAAAATAATTTCACATACGTTGGTCTAGGACATCATCCAAAAATTTAACTCTATTCTAGTGAGAAAAACTATGAATTTATACACCAATATATACTTTCATTGAATATTTGTAATGCTTTGAATTTGGGAGTTCCGAGCACCTTACTAATTTAATCAATCCTTTTCTCTAAGGTGCTTCTTCAACAGAGTAGTCATTTGCCCAAGAACATAAAGATTATCAACAACAAAATTCTGATCAAGACATCAGTCTGGAGCTAGACTAAAGGCTGGATAATCTCTGGAAAATCAGACAAAAACATTTAGGCATCACCTAACTAATTCTTTTGCAGACCCACTAAAACTTACTGAATATCCCATGATAACCACACTGTTGAAAAGTGTCCCCAGCCCAACTTTCGGATCACATGATATCTCCCATTGAACAGATCTCCAATTTTCACAAGATGATAACCTCCTAGAAGAAACAACAGCAGGGAAATAGTCACTTAAGTAGTAAGAAATGGTATCTCACATCCCATTTTTCAACATCTATCAACCTTTTATCAAATAAAAATGGTTTCTCTATACAGTCAATTCAACAGAAGAAAATTTTAAGTCAAATAAGCCACACAGTATTATTGAGCTCATGTTACCAAAAAAAATCTTAGAGAATAGGATTAATGATTTAGAGTGAGCAAGTGATGCTCTGTACAACCAATAGTTATATAAAAATATAAGTTATCCTCAAACAAAAATAAGATTATGTATCACAATATTCTTGCCCCTCAATAATACAATAGATTTAAACATATAAATCTGTTTATAGCTGCAGTCTCAGGATGTTTTTTAGGAGGGAGATTAATGAATTCCATTTATTTAACTTAAAAAAAAAAAAAGAAAACAGAGGATTTGCTTCTCTAAAACACAACAAAACAAAACAAAAACCAGGAAGGCCTGAAAAGGCTGCCAACAGTGGCAGGAATCAAGATATTTTAACATCTATCTTTGCCTGCTGAGAAAAAGAAGAGTATCTATAAATATCTGTAATTTCAGTTTTACTTATCTTAGTACTCATCACTATGAGAAAAAAGTAATGAAAAGGTGTTTTTCAAAAGTCTACATACCAAATCTTATCATTGATTGCTTCTGGGTGATAGCATTACAGATGGCTTTTATTTTCTTTTTGTTTAATATATTTCTGAAATTTTCTAAGGTTAACATGCACTGTCATTTTTAAGGAGAAAAGGGGGTAAAAACATATGTAATAAAACTAAGCTTTAATAAATTAAGTCAAACTAAGAGGAAATACTATTTCCTATACTTACAGAAAAGGATGCAATAAACAATGGATCAAAACTCTTTACACTGATAGACCAAGCATTCAAATGAGAAACTGCGTATACATGGAACACGTCTCACTTAGCATCTCCTTAGAAAGCCTTACCTTTACAATAATCATTGGGATCTTCCTGCTCATCATCATCAGATCCCAGAATCTCCTCTTCTTGTTCTGGTAGATCACTCTCAGAGTGTGGCGCAGAGCCTCGGTGCTGAGTTTCAGATCTAAGAAATAATACAAACATGTTCATTTCATATGGACAGAAGAAAATAAGACTTTAAGAAAACATCATTATCAAAATGTCTCCCCACTTAACAGATAATATGAACAAAATATTATCTAGTGGCAGCCTAGGAAAAAATTAGCTATCACTTTACCTCATGTTAGGAAAATACTACTTTTTAAAAAGTCAGTACATGATTAAATAAAATCTGGAAAATATATAAAAGTACAAAGAGAAGCAATTACTTGAATCTCAATATCCAAACATAATTGCTGATAAAACGATTAGATTTTCTCCCAGTATTCTTATAAAAATATATATCTGTAATCATATACTATATAAACAAAGTTGTATCCTGCTTTTCCTAGTATATTGTAAACTTTTTTCCTTATTCCTATGCAATCTCTTCAATCTTACATGTTTCCCTTAGAAGTATTACCTTTTACTTTGGCACATTCTGCACGGCTAGACATTTAACTTGTTTCTAATTTTTCACTATTAAAAATAAAACTGTTGAGTATTTTTGGATAACCTTTATTCTGTATTTAGAATTATTTCCCTAAACTACCAGGTAAGGATAGAAACATTCTCCCTATTTATAAAAATAACATGTTAAATGTAGAAAATTGGGAAAATAATTATGCTGTTTTAAAATACCTCTACTCTGCACAAATTAACATTTTGGATTATTTCCTTCCAGTCTGTGGCCATGAACAGTTTTTAGGATTATTATGTAGTATGAGTCTTCTAAAAGGTTGTACTAAGGCCGGCCCCATGGCTTAGCGGTTAAGTGCGCGCGCTCCGCTGCTGGTGGCCTGGGTTCGGATCCCTGGCGCGCATTGACGCATCGCTTCTCCGGCCATGCTGAGGCCGCGTCCCACATGCAGCAACTAGAAGGATGTGCAGCTATGACATACAACTATCTACTGGGGCTTTGGGGGAAAAATAAATAAATAAAATTATAAAAAAAAAAAAAGGTTGTACTAAGAGAGTCACATCTCCAGCCACATATGGGCTTCCAGTATTTAAGTATTACCAAGGTCAGAAAACTAAGCATTACCAAGGTCAGAAAACTTAGCTTATTTGATAGTTAAAATGATATCTCATTTTATAATGCATTAAAAGTTTTTTATTGATTCCTTTCTCCACATGCCATCAATTAGTTATATCAAAATTTTTGTGCTCTGAGAAGTTCAGGAGGCAGAAAGACTTGGATTTGCATTCAGGTTCTGACTCTTATTAGCTGCCTGCTTTATAAAACTTGAAGCAAAGGAAGCAGGGTACACAGCACTCCTTTCAGCAGTTGTAGGAAAAGGAATTTTAATCCCATTTTTCAATATTTTATTTATCTTTTTTCATCAATCTGTTTCATCAGATTGTTTTTCCAAAAGATTCAATTTAATAGAAAAATTTTAATAGCGAAACCAGTTACATGGGCTGTTGAGACAAAGAAATACCTTGGCAAGCATGACTAATGATTCAGATTTAGATTTTTGGTGGCCATTCCAACTTGCCTCAATTCTTGGTACATTTTTGTCCCGTAGGGAATATGAAAGCAGTTATAAAACTGCATGATTAAATGTGCTCATTCTTAGTGAAAACATGTCTGAAAGATATGTCTTATTTATTCAATAAGGAACTACTTGGCCCACTTTCCTAAATGGAAATAACGAGTCTGAATGAATATTCCCAAATTTAAAATTAAGACGGATTTCTAAAACAGATTCTCTGATTTCAAACTTGTTGCCTTTTACAGTTAAAATTATAATTTGATTGTAAGAAGAACTACAATTGTGAAATTTCTGAAAAGCAGTGAAATATAAGTAGTGAAAACCAGGCATGAAAATGCTGGAATATTAGAATTCCACAAATATCATGGGAGTAGTAATGTTAAAAACATTTATTTTTTAAAGATTTGAAACATTTTTGGAAGTATATTGGCAAAGAGTTGTGTTTAGTTATAAAAGTGAACATTATTAAGTATCATTCACAGTTAAAGGATTCAAGATGAATTATAAATTGCAAGTCACAATGTGAAATACAAGTCTCCACTCTGACATGTATTAGTACAGAAGGAAATCTCTTCTTATTCTAAATCAATAGAGAAATAGATTATCTAAGGAAAAAAAAATCCTACTTTTTAACTTTTAAATCTGATTTAAAAAATATACTTAATTTATATTTAAGTATTAATTTTAAATATATACATAATGCCTTAAGTGCTCAATCATCTCTTTCTGTGTTGGAAGTCTTGTCTCCTGAATCCCATAGTCGTCTTCTCTCTTGATTTACGCCTTCATTTTCATCGCTCTGTTGCCTTCTAACTTTCAGTAGTGCTGTCGACAAGTCCAATCAACGCCTTTTGATTTCTGAGCCTTGAAATAGGGCTTGTTTTTCTCCCTGGAAGGTGGTTTTGTTTTCTTTCTTTTTTTTTTGGATCTTCTCTTTAATCCCCATGTTCTGAAATTTCCTGAACGGCTTTTCAAAAATACATCTCACGGAGCCGGCCTGGTGGCGCAGCAGTTAAGTGTGTGTGCTCTGCTGCGGTGGCCCTGGGTTCGAAGGTCCGCAGGTTCGGATCCCGGGCGAGCACCAACGCACTGCTTGTTGAGCAATGGTGTGATGGCGTCCCATGTAAAGTAGAGGAAGATGGGCATGCATGTTAGCCCAGGGCCAGTCTTCCTCAGCAAAAAAGAGGAGGATTGGCATTGGATGTTAGCTCAGGGCTGATCTTCCTCACAAAAAAAAAAAAAAGAAAGAAAGAAATAAAAATACATCTCGCTAAGTACTTTCTTTGTACTTGCAAAATAGAGATTCATTCAGTTCTGAGAAAATTTTATCACTGAAAAGTAAATCTCCTTCATTTTGTCTACTCTCTTTGGAACTATTTTCTTCATATACTGGACCCTCTGACCTAACTTCATTAATTTTCTTATATTTTCTCTTGTTTTCTATAGCTTTACTTTTTTAAAATTTATCTTCCTAACTTGTGTTGTCTTTTCAATTTCTACCTTATTTTTAATTTCCCACACTTTTTTTTTGCTCTTGAACATTCCTTTTTTACAGACTCCTGCATTGTTTCAATGATGTACTGTCTTCTTTTATCTTAAGGATACAATTTATAATTTTAAGTTTTCTTTTCACCCTTGCACTGTCTTGGCTTTCTCAAACTGCCCATGTTTGATGTCTATCAAGGAACATCTGTCAGGAAAAGACAAAAACCAAAAACAAAAAGAAAAGAGCAATTTTGAGGAAACAGAGATAGTTAACTATTAGATAATGAGGATGATAAGATGATGAAATGATTAAAGAATTCAAAATCACTGTAACTTTGATTGATAGATGTTAAAAGAAAGTAGTATAAAAAATCTGAGGGCCAACCCTGGGGGTCTAGTGAAGTTCAACACGCTTCGCTTCGGCGGCCTGGGTTAGGCTACCTACACCTACACCACTCTGTTAGCGGCCATGTTGTGGTGGTAACCCACATACTAAAAAATAGAGGAAGACTGGCACGGATGTTAGCTCAGGGTGAATCTTCCTCGGGAGAAAAAAAAATCTGAAGAAATGCTACAGAAAGAAATTTCAGCTTATTAACAGGAGGAACTAAAAACCATTCTTCCTAGAACAAAAAAAGGAGAGTTCTCAAATAGTTTCAGTCTTTGCTTTTAAACTCTTCATACCTATTTCATGTTTCAAGTATTTGCTATTCACGTTCAGAAGAAAAAAATTATGTCAGCACTTTAAAGCTCTTTGCAAAGCACATCAAATTTAACACAGTATATCTACAAAACCTCTAATATAAACTGAAACGGACAACAGATCGAATTTTAATAAGCAGTATGCTTTCAAGAAGTCAAATAATTTATAATCTGATCAAAACACCAGTTTTGTTAGAAATAGGAATATACATGGCTAGGGTACGTAATGGAGCCAAGGCAAGTCTGGGAGGAAGGCAGACGGCAGCACAAAAGCTTAACAGTTTTGCTCTTCTTATATTTCCAAGCTAGACTTGACACAGAAACTCCGGTGTGTGAACAGAGAGATAATAAAAGCCTAATTAGTCTAAGAGTTTCCTTTTATTTCCAAGGATCCTTTCAACTCAGATTCCATTTCTGGTATAATCCTCATTCCTAACCATCCTTCACCCCAATCACTAATCACCCAAATAAATAGCAAAACCTAAGTTATCAAACAAAAATTTACTGAGTCTTTTGTGGGCAATACTATATACTCATAATCACCATAAAGAATATGTTACTTATGAGCTTTCACTTAAATGTTTCATAAATTTATATATTCAAATTAGCTATATGAGCTCCCCACTCTTTTTTTTTTTTTTTTTTTTTTTTTACAAAGTCTATTACTGACCCTCTAAATTTGTTTATAACCTACTAGTGGGTTGGGTTTGAAAAACACTGTCTTAGAAATTATTTGTAACTTCTGTAGTGAGATATAATTGGTGAAGTGCCATAAGTTCACCATTCTAAAGTGTATAATTCAGTGGTTTTAGTATATTTACAGCATTGTGCAATCTCACCACAATCTAAATTTAGAATATTTTAATCACTTCCCCCCAAAACCCAAACCCATCAGTAGTTACTCACCATTATACCTTTCCCCCAGACTCTGGAAACCACTAATCTACTTTCTGTCTCTATGAATATGCCTATTCTGGACATTTCATATAAATGGAATGACACAATATGTGGTCTTCTATGACTGACTTCTTTCCCTTAGCGTAATGTTTTCAAGGCTCATCCAAGTTGTAGGATGTATCAGTACTTCATTCCTTTTTATGGCCGAATAATATTCCATTATATGGATATACCACATTTTATTTATCCACATTCATCAGGTGATGGACATTTGGGTTGTTCACACTTTTTGGCTATTATGAATCATGCTGCTATGAAAGCCCTAAAAGAAGCATGTGCAATCATGTTCACAGCAGCACTGTTTGTAATAACCAAAGGCAGGAAACTAAATGTCCATCTAGAGGAGAATGGAAAGTAAGATATGGTATTCTGATACAATGAAATAGCACACCCAACAGTGAAAATGAATGAGCTACATGCATTGGCATGAATGAACTGTACATACATAAGATGGAATGAAAATAGCAAGTTACAGAATATATACAGTATATTGCTTCAGTCAAATTTAAAAAACATAAAAAATGGCCAATATATAGTTAAAATATAAAGAAATGCAGAACTGTAACTAGTATAAATCAATATGTTGCACATCTTAAACTTACACAATAGTATATGTCAATTATATCTCAATAAAAAAGCTGAGAAAAATAATGAAACAACAACAACAACAAGAGAAATATAGGATTATTAATTCTACAGGGGAACTATAATATAGGGATATGATCAAAGGAGTACACATGGGTATCAGCTGTATGGTAATGAAATTTTATTTCTTAAGCTGGGTAGGAGCTATCATTTAATCATTTTTTATTTACCTTATTTTTTACCATTCTCTTCTTTTTTCTTGGTTTTGGTATATCTCAAATATTTTATTTAAAAAATATCGGCCATGATTGCTTTCAAGTTCAAGTATAAATCCAATACATGGATAGCTTGTTGAGATTTTGTTAAACATACCCCATGCTTGGGAATCTTATTGACCTTATCCATCACGTTATCACAAAAAATGGCTTTCTATTTGCCACTCTGAGGTTAATCAAGCCATTATCACAAAACGCAAATGGCGGCAATGTGTGTGTGCGTGCGTGCGTGCGAGTGTGTACTGGGACCAGGAAGGGATTCAACTGCATGTTTTTTTTTTTTTGGTGAGGAAGATTAGCCCTGAGCTAACATCTGTCGCCAATCCTCTGGTGCGCGCCCGGGACGCAAACCTGCAAACCCTGGCTGCCGAAGCTGAGTGCACGCACTTAACCGCTATGCCACCAGGCCGACCCCTCAACTGCATGTTTTAATTCATGAAAAAATCTGTATCTGCACTAAAATTTTCTATAGTTAACTTACTTCTCTGTTTGTTTTATAGAGAATAAACAGTTCAAATAAATGAAAAGTGTACACAGAATTTAAATAACAAACAAGCTTGATCTAAATTGACATATTTGTATGTATAACTTTATATCCATTCTTTCCAAACACATCCAAAAAAAGATCCCCAAATTGCACATACTACAGCATAAAATGAAAATATCTTAGCAGATCTTGATCTAAAGAGAAAATGAAATTTAAAATTCCAAAGTATTTAGAAATGAGCGCATTACATGTTAAAATTTGTGATATACTGTTTTACAAGAGAAAAATTTATAACCATAAATATACCAATTAAAAAACAAGGAAGGCTGTTACTGAATGAACAAATAAAAGCAGAAGGAATAAAACGTTTAAAACTACAAATCAAAAGCTAATTATTTGAAAAAGATTAATAAAATAGACAAGCCCCTGGCAAAATAAATTTAAAAGACTCCAAAAGGATATAACAGTCATGGAGATTAAATATTGAAAGTCCACCCCTAAAAAAGGGAACAAGTCCAGACAGCTTTTTTTGTGTGTGAGGAAGATCAGCCCTGAGCTGACATGCGTTGCCAATCTTCTTTTTGCTGAGGAAGATTGGTCCTGGGCTAACATCCGTGCCCATCTTCATCTACTTTATATGGGATGCCGCCACAGCATGGCTTGACAAGTGGTGCGTTGGTGTGCGCCCGGGATCCAAACCCGCGAACCTCGGGTCGCCAAAGCGGAGTGCGCACCCAACCGCTACGCCACCGGGCTGGTCCCCAGACAGTTTTAAGGTCAAGTACTGCTACATTTTCAAAGAAGGGTTAATTGAGTAGTTCTCTTTTTATAAACTGTTCCAGTGCATCCTAAGAGTTGGAAAAGCTTTCCAGGTAATTTGAGATCACCACGGTAACCCTGACATCCAAAGCAGAGAAGAATAACACACACATGTAAGCATGCGCGCGCACACACACACACACAAGACAAATGGAAAACTACTGGTCAGTCTCCCCAATGAACTCCATATACAATTACCGAATATTGTAATATTCACAGTCATAAAAGCATAACTAAAACTCAAGAAATATATTAATGTTATTTAATATATATATAGGAGAAAAACCATACAGAAATTATAAAGGCGTCTTGAGAAAATTCAAGATGCATTTGAGATTGAAACCCTTGGTAAACTAGGAATAAAATGGAGCGAAATTTACTCAGCTTAATTAAAGATAACTAGTAGAACCCACAGAAACATTACACAAGCATTCCCACAAAGGACAGGAGATCTTCATTACAATAACACAGTTTTATGACCACTTTTCAAAGTTGTACCGGCAGTTCTAGATAATAATTTAAGGCAAGAAAAAGAATCAGAACTGTCACCATTACAAAGTGGCTATTTGCCTAGAAAATTCGAGAAAGACAACTGAAAAATCAGTACAACCAATAAAGGATTTTAGGCAAGGAGGCTACAAATTATCATACAAATTACAAAAGCAAGTGTTTCTATATACCAGCAATCATCAATATCTAGCAATGGATAAAAAGAAATAAATTTACATGGCAATAAAAATATCTTTAAAATCTAGGAATATAACAAAACACACACATCTAAAGGGTTTAATGATGCCTTAACAAACAAACGTCCTGGATGGGAAGAATCAAAACTGTAAACATGTCAGTTTTCCAGAAAGTAATCTATAAATTCACAGCAATCTGCACTAGAATCAACAGGATATTTTGTAGAACTTGACCAGTAAAATCTTGGAAAACGAAATTAGCAAAAACAGCCAAAAATTTTTCAAAAAAGAGAAATGATAGGGAACTTGGCCTCCAGGCAGCAAGATACAATAAATAGCTATAGCAATTAAAACCCTGTAGCACTGGTACTGGATTAGAAAATCCAGCCACAGACTCAAGTAAATATGTGAATTTAGTATGGAATAAATATGGCATTTCAAAACAATGGGAAAAACCTGAACTATTATTATAATCACCGGGAAAACCAGCTATTTCGGAAATGGTCCTTCTAAGAGGGAGACAGGAAAGTCACAGCAAGAGACGTAATGACAATGTGAGGAAGGGTCCATGAGCCAAGGAATACAGTAGCCTCTAGAAGCTGGAAAAGACAAGGACATGAATTCTCCCCTAGAGCCTCCAAAAGGAACACTGTCCCTGCTGACCCATTTCAGACTTCTAATCTCCAGAACTGTAAAATAATAACTTTGTGTTGTTTTAAGTTACTAAATTTGTGGTAATTTGTTACAGTAGCAATAGGAAACTAATACAGCAGTCCAGCATTACTCAAACTAATAACAAAGTCAATTCAAGACAAGATTCAAATGGTGTATAAACACATGAAAAGATCTCCAAGTCAATACAAACAGGGAAACAGAAATTAAAACATAATTCTTTTGCCCACTAATTTGGCAGAAATTTAAAAAGTTTAATTTCACATGTTGACAAGGATTTGGAGGGAGCGGGTAGGCATTCTTTTATGCTGTTGATGGGATTAAAACTGGTGAAGCCTTTTTGAAAGGTAAGTTGGCCATTTGAAGTTTAAAAAATATATATCCTTTGATTTAGTCTACTTCTGGGAGGCAATAACTATGGAATGGTTAAGAGTACAGGTTCTGGAGGGTGACTGCTTGAACACGAATCCCTGTCCTACCAACAACAGACGTGTGACTGTAAGTTACTTAAGATCCCAAGCCTCACAAATGACTCATCTACAAAATGAGGACAATAGTAGCTGCTGTGAAAATTGGACATCTGTCATTAGCATAATGCTTAGTACACAGGTAGTGCTCGATAAATATTAGCTGTTATTAATGCATTCTAAAGTACATACACATGTTTAAAATAACCATGTTGGCGAAGACGTGGAAAAACTGGAACCCTTGTGCACTACTGGTGAGAATGTAGCCCCTTTGGGAAAAAACAGTATGGTGGGTCCTCAAAAAATTAAAAATAGAGTTACCATCTAACCCAACAATTCTACTTCTGGGTATATACCTAGAAGAATTGAAAGCAACGTTTAATGGGTATAGAGTTTCAGCTCTACAAGATGAAAAGAGTTACGGGGATAGGTGGTGGCGATGGTTGCACAAAAATATGAATGTATTTAATACCACTGAATGTACAGTTTAAAATGGCTAAGATGGTGAATTTTGTCATGTATATTTTACTACATAATTTGGAAGAAAAAATCAACATAGGAAAAAAAAAAAAAAAAACCAAAACACCATGAGGGAATTTCTAATAGTGCCTTGGCATGATGCTGTGATGTCACAAAATATCTAGAGTCCTAGGTCTTTTAATTAAGCAGGAAATAAATATGAAAGCAAAAAAAAAAAAAAAAAAGATGGTCATCACTTTATTGTTAGTGTAAACTAAAGGAATATAATTTGTAATCAATAGTAGCAGTTAAGTTATATGGCACATCCATATAATGAGAGGTGCTTACTTCATGGAAAGCTGATACACCTTTAAAATGAAAAAGAAAAGTAGCTGATTAATACATATAGTGTGATCCATTTAATATATATATATATTTTTTTCATTTAATATATTTTTAAAATATACATAGGTACATATATTAGTACACAGACATATTGAGAGAGGATTTCAAGGATACAGACAATTGTTGACCAAGTTCTCTTCTTGGAAAGAAGGAAGATTGAATAAGGATGTGGGAGAACATAAAGGGAGTTTTCATATTTTGTCTTGTATAATACAATTCTGAATTGTTGGAATCTTTTCCAATGAGAATTATTCATGAAATATTCACATCATTTAAAAAATTGCCAATTAAAAAAAATATAACTTATTTGTTAGGGTGGGAAGAGTGCAGGGAGACTGGATTGTTACTCTCATATTCAGCTTCACCTTCTGCCAGGATCATTCCCTTTCAGGAACCCTCTACAACTTGGCAAGGCTGCCAACCATATGGCCCTATCCATTCTACCTCCCCACTAGGTGGACACATGATCCAAGCAAGATCTAGAATCCTTTTGGGGGGAAAGGATGGATGCTGAGAATTCTATTTCTGAGATCTTAAGCAGTAAGGATCAAGGAGTTATTAGAGATGATTACTGCCGCTGAGTAGGGAGAAAATATCTGAGAATGAAGTTAAAATACAGGAAAATAGGGACCGGCCTGGTGGCATAGTGGTTAAGTTTGTGTGCTCTGCTTCAGTGGCCCAGGGTTTGCAGGTTCTGATCCCGGGCACAGACCTACACACCACTTATCAAGCCACACTGTGACAGGCATCCCACATATAAAGTAGAGGAAGATGGGCACGGATGTTAGCCCAGGGCCAATCTTCCCCAGTGAAAAGAGGAGGATTGGCAACAGATGTTAGCTCAGGGCTAACGTTCCTCAGCAAAAAAAAATAGAGTGTACTTACACAAACCTAGATGCTATAGGCTACTACATACCTAGGCTATATGGCACTAATCTTACGGGACCACCGTCATATATGCGTTCCGTCGTTGACTGAAACGACATTACGTGGTGCATGACTGCAGTTACCTTAGGAAATAGGCCCACGACTGGGGAAAGGGTGGGACAGAGGACTGTGCAGCTTTTAATTACAAAGGCTTCCACTCTACTTTTTTTATACCAAGAAACAGAATTTCTGTTGGAACAAACCAGAAACCTAAACATCCAACAAGAGAGGGCTGAAAAAATTTATTGGCTGTATAAATCACCTTCATTTGTGTATGTAAAATTTGATTACCAATTTGTTCATTTGAGGTCAAAACTCTAATTGCTAAAAGGATCACCTACTGCACCCCTTAATCAATACATTCCATTTTGAATGCTTACTATATTTGAAAATATTTCTATGCAACGAACTTCTAAAGTATATATTACTATCTTTTAAAAAAAGTTAACTCTCATATTGCCAGGTTCTTCCAGTGTCTCAAGCATACCTCCTTGTCTACGTGTTTTCCTGAAGACCTCCCTCTTAGAGTCCTCTGACCTCTGGCTCCAATTCAGATTTTCCAAAACAAAGCAAAACAAAAATGACAACAAAAACATTCTACGCCAACAGTTGCCGAGAGAAAAGGAGTTAGCATTATCTCTGCATCGTCATAGTCCCAATAAGATTAAATTATCTGTATCAGGGAATTCACAGCAATTCAGATTAAGTAGAAAAAGAAAACAGATTTTCCTCTATACGAAGTGACCATAAGACCTTAAATTCTACAGACACATATGTGTCCTTTTGTCTCTCCTCTTCCAGAACCTCAATGCCAATCATATATCACCTGTCATGAAAGACATTATACTATCGAGGGTAAGAGCATGGACTCCAGCATAACTTGCCTACGGTCAAATCCTGGCTTTGCCACTTATTCCCTGAGTGACTTTAGGCAAGTAACTTAACCTCTCTGTGTCTCTGTTTCCTTATCTATAAAGTCATAAAAATAAAAGCGCCAAGTTTATAAAGTTGCTGTAAGCATTAAAACAAGTTAGTCCTTATAAAAGGCTTAGGATAGTGTCTGGCAATAAGTGCTATTATTATTATTTCAAATAGAAAAATGAGGATAGTCTCTTTGGCTGGAGCTCGTCTCTATGACAGTCTGACATTAATATATACTGGCAGCTAGTCTGAGGAATGCAATTTACAAGTTTTGGGAGAAACATACCAATAATACTACTTGCATTTAACCAAATTACAACTAATTTCAAGATATGATACTATTTAAGATAAAAATACTATCTGGACTTAGAAAATACTCGTTAGATGGAGGTTCTTTTTTATTTTTCTTTTAGAGTGGCACTTTTTGTCATGGTTGAATCATCACTGCCTCCAGAATCCTCTCATATTTAACAGAAAAATCATTTATTAGGATACTACAAGCCACGACACACTGACTCTATCCCAACCCTTGTCAATGAGTAGGGGTTTTATTCTGTTGCTTATTCTTTAAAAAAATTATTTAAGTGGGTTCAGCAAAGCTTCTTCTGTGATAATCTACATGAAAGCACTCTGACATTGAGAGAGACATGGGGCCTTCTCTTGTTATTATAGAGCAGTTTAGCTGTGCTCATCTATTTGTGTCTGATGCTTATCATACACCAGCATGCCAGCAAACACAATTCTGTTGCTTCTCTCAAGGAAAGGTAGTTGTTCACTAAAAGTAGAAAAAGAACAGGAAGAAAAAAAAGTCTATAGATTTTATTATCATGTGATTTTTCCCCCTTTATTATTTCATTTGGAGATACTCAACTCATTCATGACTACACAATTATTTGAAGGTACAATAACCTTAAAATATCCCTTAATTTCAAATTATTACATTTTGCGTAAAACCTTATAGAAAAGGCAAGTGACAGCTCTCATCTAGGACAGTTTTTCCTAAAGAATACAGTTGAGAAATTTCAATTCATAAACCATGTTACATCCCCTCCCCCAAGACGAATCAGATTTAAAAGAAGCAATGTTTTAAACAACAGAAATATCAACTTGAAAACCTATATACAACATCTAAATACTTTTCAAATTAGTGCAATACCAAAAAAACCAAGCTTCCTTGTTTTAGTCTAATTCAAAACCACAGGATATTAAAGTCTACCACTGCTTTATGTAATGAGTACATAACTGAGGAAAAGTTATTTTGAGTATTTTACCCAAGTACATGGGACTACAGAATAAAATTGCACTCCTGATCCAGAAATAAAGACATTATTTCCTGTCTAGTTCTTTATGTGCTACTGAGAATAGCAGTTCCAAAGTATGCAACAAAAGCAAAACTTGTTTTCCCATTTGGGGGACAGAAAAGCCATCAGGTTCAATATATTCACAAATGTTAATGTTTTCTTATTTAATCAAAAGGGATATGCACTGCAACAGAAAGTTTTACCTTAAAAACTATTCAAAGACTAGATTCCAATAACCATACGCTCAAACTTCCCATTACAAATATGATACAATACGAAGTACGTAGCATCATGTTGAATACTCTCATCAAAATGTTTTAACTGAGGGGCCAGCCCGGTGGCGCAAGTGGTTAAGTGCGCGCGCTCCGCTGCGGCGGCCCGGGGTTCGCTGGTTCGGATCCCGGGCGCGCACCGACGCACTGCTTGGCAAGCCATGCTGTGGCGGCGTCCCATATAAAGTGGAGGAAGATAGGCACAGATGTTAGCCCAGGGCCGTCTTCCTTAGCAAAAAAAAGAGGAGGATTGGCGGATGTTAGCACAGGGCTGATCTCCTCACAAAAAAAAAAGAAAAGAAAAAAAAAAAATGTTTTAACTGAAATCTAATCAATTTTTAGTCCTAGCTTCCAGTTTAAAGGAAATACAAGAGAGAGAAACAAGTTAAACAACACTCTGAGGACAAAGACAAATCCAGAGTGTGGGATATTTTACAAGACAATTGGCCTGGATCTCTTGAAAAGTCAACGTTACAAGAAGGGGGGGGAAGGGAGAGCAGGGAGACTGTTGTAGATGAAAAGAGATAAAGGAACACATACACTCAAAATATAATATGGGATTGAGTCATGACTTTTAAACCGCACAAGACAGGCAACTGGGGAAATATGACTATAAACCGGCTGTAAGATGATATTAAGCAATTATTGTTAACCATAATACCATTATCACAGCTAAGAAAAATATGTGAAAGAACATCCTCATTTTTAGGGGGAACAAGCTGAAGTATTTAGGGATAGGGTGTCATGGTACCTGCAACTTACTTTCAAATAGTTCAGTCAAAAAAAGTATTTATATACATTTATCTAACTAATATGTCTAGATGACTGAGCATACAAGTGTTTATTATGCTAGTCTTTCAAATTTTCTGTATTTTTGAAATTTCTCATGATAAAAAATTGGAGAAAAGGGTTAAGATTAAATCAAACTTCTTCTGCATTATATTATATATATTTTATTAAGTATTTTACTCATTATTATTATGTTTAAAAAACATTAATATTCCACACAGATGCATTATTTGTTACTTATAATTTGTTGGAAATTTAGGTTGTTTCTGTGATTAACAACTTCAAACACTAAAAAAAATGAGATACACAGAAAAGCACTAAATCTACTTTCTCGACATTGGTGCAACTATAAGCTAATAAACGATTTTCTTTTCTTTTCTTTTTGTGAGGAAGATCAGCCCTGAGCTAACATCCATGCTAATCCTCCTCTTTTTTGCTGAGGAAGACCGGCTCTGAGCTAACATCTATTGCCAATCCTCCTCCTTTTTTTTCCCCAAAGCCCCAGTAGATAGTTGTATGTCATAGTTGCACATCCTTCTAGTAGCTGTATGTGGGACGCCACCTCAGCATGGCCAGAGAAGCAGCGCGTCAGGGCGCGCCCGGGATCCAAACCCGGACCGCCAGTAGCGGAGCACATGCACTTAACCGCTAAGCCACAGGGCCGGCCCTAATAAATGATTTTCTGGTGGCTTATGGAAATCAAGTAAAGGTATAGCTATGAATTCCATTTATGTAAACCACCAGAAAGAATGTCAAAGAAGAGATTTCCTTTTATAAAGCAGATATTTCCTCAAGAATGAAGTGTCTTTTTGACATCTGGTCAGTCAGATTTAGTGACAGATTCAGCAGGTAGAATATTTGTGTAACAATATTAATTTTTCTTTATCACCCATCTGAAAGGTAGCTTACAGTTTTGACCAGGACAGGGACTGTGTCTTATTTTTGTTTTACACACTGCCTTATATCTCACAGGCATTCGAACATTTACTTAATCGGACAGACTTATTTCTTTGGCCCCATTAATAAATTATAACCATCCTTTAATTTTACATTAAGGTTCCATTTTGTCTGATTTGACAAAAAGGAATGCTTTCTTGTCAACTTCTTTAAGGAAACATTTGATGTTTCTCTTGATGATCTAACCTCTAGCTAATTTTGCTGGTTCCACCACCAAAATGGGTGCTTCAGCCTTGGAGACTGCTTTCTAATGCTGACCATCACTGTTGCAGCTGGTCATTCCTGGAACCACCTCCCATCATCTAGGTCCAGTTCCCATGGCCAGGGGAATAGCCTTGTTGAGCTGCTAACATATTAACAGCATGAGGCAGGTGGCATCAGATGCCTTTTAAAAATTCCTCAGTCCTAGTTAGTACTCAGAACTGCAAATTTAAAAACTAACTTTTAAACTTTTGGTGAAAGTTAAAATCCTCACCTTAGAGGTAGTTGTTATAACAGTATTAAAATGGCTAATAAAAAAAAAGCTCTATAATAAAGGAAATGAAATGAGAAATTGAGACCATTTTTTCCCCTAACATATTGACAAGACTTAAAAATAACAATATTAAAAATGCCAGGGGCCGGCCCCGTAGCGAAGTGGTTAAGTGCGTGCGCTCCGCTGTTGGTGGCCTGGGTTCGGATCCCAGGCACGCACAGACACACCGCTTCAGGCCATGCTGTGGTGGTGTCACATATAAAGTGGAGGAAGATGGGCACGGATGTTAGCTCAGGGCCAGTCTTCCTCAGCAAAATGAGGAGTGGCATGGATGTTAGCTCAGGGCTGATCTTCCTCACAAAAAAAAAAAAAAAAAGCTAACAACATAAAGTATTAGTAAGTTAAACTAGTTTAATAATTTGAGGTGATTTTGCAGTTTATATCAAAAGGTAAGATGTGTATTAAATGGGTATAACATTTGACTAGAAATCTATCCTACAGAAATATTTGCCTAACAGCAAAACATCAAAAGATATACGTTCAGGAATATTTATTTTAGCTCTATTTGTAGTACTATAAAATTGGAGCCAATTTAGATGTCAATATTTAAATAAATTATACCAAATTAAATTAAGAAGAGTGGGAAAGATTTACGTGTAAACTCACGAAACATCCACAATAAACATGTTGAATCAGGGCTTATATCATTTTTATGGGGAGAAGAAACTATATAAATAACCCATATACTAACATGGACGTGTTTTTAAGTACATAGAAAGTACACAATGCCTGTTAGCCGACCTGTGGTTTCTCAAGGGAATGTGGATGGGGGTTGAAGGTTTTTCTTTCAATCTTTATATAATTCTCTTATTTTAAGGGGGGGGGGGAAGACACAGTACCCCCTTCCCTCACCCCAGAACTAAAAAAAAATAGCTAAAACTCTAAAACTTCCAGAAGAAAACAGAGTATCTTCATAACCTTAGGGTAGGCAAAGATTTCCTAAAACACAAAACCAAACTGAAAGAAAAGAATAACAAAAAAAATCCATGAAACTAGACTTTGTCAAAATTAAAAACCTCTGTTCTTCCAAAGATACTGTAGGGAAGCAGAATCTGCTTCTCCAAAATGTGTCTCTTTGGCTTGATTTTTTTTTTTTTTTGGTGAGGAAGATTAGCCCTGACCTAACATCTATTGCCAATCCTCCTCTTTTTGCTGAGGAAGACTGGCCCTGAGCTAACATCTGTTGCCGATCTTCCTCTTTTTGCTGAGGAAGATTGGCCCTGGGCTAACATCTGTGCCCATCTTCCTCTACTTTTTTATATGTGGCATGCCTGCCACCACAAGGCTTGATAAGGGGTGCACAGGTCCACACCCAGGATCTGAACCCCGTGCCGCCGAAGCAGAGTACGCAAACTTCACCACTACGCCACCAGGCCGGCCCCCCCTGCACGATTATTTTTAAGAACAAAAGACTCAGGAAGACACTTTGACCTTCTCCCTAACTGCCTAAAAGAATTTTAGATAGAAGGCCTGTTTCAGGAAGGAGCTCACCATAAGTAACTATAGTATAATACAGGTGTGGTAGGCAGGGAGGAACCTAGCAAGGCCCATTTGATCAAAGTCCTCCCCATGTAACACTGTCTTTGCAAGGCATGGCAATACCTTATTTGTCTTTTCATCTCCATGTGAATTGCCTTCCTCCTCTTCGAAGTCCTAAACCACTACCCCCAACATCCTTCTTTGTTTTTAGCTGAAGATGGTATTTAAGGTGGTGGCTTTGGTGATTTTGGCAAGTTACTCAGTTTTCCTGGGTTTCTCCCATGCATACGTTATTAAATTTGTTTGAGTTTTCTCTTGTTATTCTTTCTCATGTCAATTTAATTCTTAGACCAGCCAGAAGAACCTAGAAGGGTAGAGGAATATTTCTTCCTCCCCTACAATACCCTTAAAATATAGAAAATACAATACATATATCCAACAAAAGGATTTGTATCCAGAATAGAAGAAGAACTTTTACAACTCAATAACAAGACAAACAACCCAATACAATTTGGGCAAAAATTTGGACACTTCAGTGAAGAAGACATACAAATAGCCAGTAAGTACTTTAAGCACATAGTTATCAAGAAAAAAAGAGTTTAAATAACAATTAAAATCAAATGCAGAATAAATGAAATTCTCATACACTGTTGGTGGTAATGTTAAATTGTACGGTCATTTTGGAAAAGTTTGGCAGTTTCATATAAAATGAAACAGACCTTAACCATATTTCAACAATTCCAATCCTAGAGAAATGAAAAAATATGTCCACTCAAAGATTCGGACACAATTCATAGAAACTTTATTCATAACAGCCCCAAAGAGAAAATAATACAAATGTACATCAACGGAGAAGAGATTAACAAATTGAGGTATATTCATGCAATAGATTAGTATTCAGCAATAAAAAGGAACAAACTACTAACACATGCAACAAACATGAAAGAATCTCAAAATTATGCTGAGCAAAAGAAGCTAGACATAAAAAGCACATACTGTATGATTCCATTTATATGAAATTGTTGACCAGCCAAACTAATCTACAGTGACAGAAAGAAGAAAGAAGACCAGTGGTTGTGGAGGGCCAGGACGGGGAGGTGGCATTTGAATGCAAAGACACACACACACTGGAAGTTCCTACGGTGATGAAAATGTTTGAGCCTTGGCTAGGGTGTTGGTTACATGGATGTATACATTTGTCAAAATATACTGAACTGTACTCTTAAAAAGGGGTTCATTTTATTGTTCGCAAATGACACCTCAATAAAGTTGATTTTAAAATAAGGCACAGTATTCCCTTCCTCCTATCTTTAATAGAAATTAAAGTTATCCCTCAATTAATCCAAAGCCAAGGAATTAAGGTTCTCTTTGCTTATTCAGAGTTTTTGCCACCTGGCCAATGACAGCAAACTAACAGCTCTTCACAAGGAAGGGTCCTGGAACGGAGCAATAATTGCAGTAACAGAGACGAAGGAGGCAATAACAGCAGCAGATATGGAGACAAGTACTTAATTTGCAAGGAGCTCCCGAGAGAGCACAAAGAATAGGGCGCTAACTACAAGACAAGTAAGAGCAAAAATATGAAGCCGCTTAAGATTCTACAAAATGCACACCTTCAGGAGGATATATCACAGAACAATTTTCCACAATCTAGCTTGGAAAAATTCTTAAGTTTGAAATTCTGCTGAATTTCTATGACCTCAGGGGTTCCTTTTAATAAAACCTACTCGAAAAATTTTCTAAACCTAATACTTTTTTTTTATTGATGTCTTAATAGTTTACAACATTGTGAAATTTTGGTTGTACATTTTTGTTTGTCCATCGCCATATATATGACTCCCTTCACCCCTTGTGCCCATCCCCTACCCCCACTGCCCCTGGTAACCACAATACAGTTTTCTCTGTCCATGTGTTGGTTTATAGTCCACATGAGTAAGATCATACAGTGTTTGTCTTTCTTTTTCTGGCTTATTTCACTTAACATAATACCCTCCAGGTCCATCCATGTTGTTGCAAATGGAATGATTTTGTCTTTTTTTTATGGCTGAGTAATATTCCATTGTGTGTGTGTGTGTGTGTGTGTGTGTGTGTGTGTGTATACCACATCTTCCTGATCCAATCACCAGTTGAGGGACACTGGGGTTGCTTCTACTTCTTGGCTATAGTGAATAATGCTGCAATGAACATAGGGGTGCATAGGCCTCTTTGGATTGTTGATTTCAGGTTTGTTGGATAGATTCCCAGTAGTGGGATAGCTGGATCATAGGGTATTTCTATTTTTAATTTTTTGAGCAATCTCCATACCGTTTTCCATAGAGGCTACACCAGTTTGCATTCCCACCAGCTGTGTATGAGGGTTCCTGTTTCTCCACATCCTCTCCAACATTTGTTGTTTTTTGTCTTGGTGATTATAGCCATTCTAACGGGTGTGAGGTGATATCTTAGTGTTGTTTTGATTTGCATTTCCCTGATGATTAGCGATGTTGAACATCTTTTCATGTGCCTATTGGCCATCTGTATATTTTCTTTGGAGAAGCGTCTGTTCATTTCCTCTGCCCATTTTTTGATTGGGTTGTTTGTTTTTTATTGTTAAGTTGTGTGAGTTCTTTATATATTATGGAGATTAACCCCTTGTCAGATATATGTTCTGCAAATATTTTCTCCCAGCTGGTGAGTTGTCTATTCATTTTGATCCTGGTTTCATTTGTCTTGTAGAAGCTCTTTAATCTGATAAAGTCCCACTTGCTTACTTTTTCTTTAGTTTCCCTAGTCTGAGTAGGCATGGCATCCGAAAAGATTCCTTTACGACCAATGTCAAATAGTGTGTTGCCTATATTTTCTTCTACGAGTTTTATAGTGTCAGGTCTCACCTTCAGGTCTTTGATCCATTTTGAGTTAATTTTTGTGAATCGCAATAGCAGATGGTCCACTTTCATTCTTTTGCATGTGGCTGTCCAGTTTTCCCAACACCATTTACTGAAGAGACTTTCCTTTCTCCATTGTATGTTCTAGCTCTTTTGTCAAAAATTAGCTGTCCGTATACGTGTGCAAACCTAATACTTTTTTAAAAAGTATTAGTTTAGTGTCTTGTGGTCACCTGAAATCCCTCTGTGATCTCAGATGAATTCAAGCAGCAGCAATTCAAAGGAACTAATGTATTTCTTGATTTTTTAAGGTAAACTAAGCTTTATTTATACTAGTCAACTAAAATGCATTTTGCCATTTGGCATACTTAAACTTCAGATGGAATAAACAAGTTTAGGTTATCAGACCATTTTAGATTGCTCTACACAACAAAAACTTGAAACTATTACAAAAAGATACTATGGCTAAACCACCTTCCATTCTCCCCTTCTTCTACAGTAATAAAATGTTTTTAAGCTGGACACATGGAATACCAGACAGAGACACATTTTCCAGTCTCCCTTGTAGCTATTTATGGTCATGTGATTAATCAGAGGGACACTCTCCTCAAGAAACTGGCAAGCACCCTAGGCCCCTTTTTCATCCCAGGCCTGAAACGAAGATGCTACCTTGGCCCCAGAGGACAAGGGCCACAATCTGGGATGGCAGGAGAAGTGAGCTAGAAGGAGTCTGTGGGTCTCTCACACTGTGGAGCAGAGCCACTGTAAACAGCTAAGGATACAGACCTAGAGTTTCACATTGGGAAGAAATAACCTTGTTTAAGCCACTTATTACTTTGGGTTTTTTGTTACTCACTGTAAAAAGTAAGTCTTTCTCTCACTCCAGCTTCCCAGCCCCGCCTTTCCCTTCTCCAAAGGGACTACAAGCCAGTTTCTTCTATAGCATTCTATACAAGAATAAATATACGTATGTATGCGTATGCACACACACACACAACATCCTTATTTTTAACTCTGGTTAGCATACAATACAATGTTCAAGGCATTCCTTTTTTCACTCAGTAACATTCTGTAAATCATTCCTTTAAGTAGGGATACATGTGCTTCATTCTTCATGGAGGAGGGATGTACCTTAATTTTTAAAATTAGTTTGCTCTCTGTGGACATTTCCTTTCCATGTCACAAACAACTACTATGGGTAACCTTGTACCTACATTTTTTTTTACACGTGTATGCATATCAGTGTAACAAATTCCTAGAAGAGGAAATGACAGGTCAAAGAGTATGTGCAATTTACTTTTTGATACATAGTGTGAAATCGGAATTCATAGATGTCATGTCAGTTTACACTCCCATTAGCAATACATGATTGCCTGTTTCTCTATTTCCTTTTTAATACAAATACTATTAATGTTTTGTTCTTTGCCAACCTGATGGAGGAACACCCAATCTCAAAGGATGGTAAAAGCCCTATAATTCGAGGTGATCACACTGGTAGTTGTGTTGATTGTGACAAAGCTGGATAAAGCAGGGAATCATATGCATACCTCAGGTAGTTATTATAACTTAAAACACGTAAGTGAACAGGCCATTTCTTTGCGTATGGATGTACTGACATGTTCCTAGTCACCTTTCTTGAATCAACCACACCTATAAGTAACAACTAGAATTTCTAGCTGGGGTTTCTTAGAATTTCTAGTTGGGGTTTCCTTAAAGTGAAGTAAGAACTTGAAGATACCTGGGAATCCATAAAAAGAATGAGGATGGTCTCTAAGAACTGATAAGGAGTGACTTCCAGGATATACTGTTTAGGGGGAAAAAAGCAGTGCAAAAGAATATATGCTTGTTACCTTATGTGTAAGACAGATGGAAAAATAATGCATATATACTTGCTTATTTTTACAAAAAAAGGAAAAACCAGAAATGAATGAAATGATTACCTTTAGGCAGTGGGTGGGAACAGGGTAAAGGGGAGAGGGATGGGACAGACTTCCCGAACCATGTACAATGTTTTAATTACTAAAATGGAACAAAATGATGAAAAAGCAAACCCTAAAATTGAATGCAAACAGATGAAAAAAAAAAACTTAATTGTACATTAGATTTATAAAGTAAACAAGGAAAAAGTTAATTCAATTAATTTTGGACAGTTGTCTGTGTACCCTTAAGTGGGATATATTCTGAGGACTTAAAGAACTACAAAGAAATCTTGAATTTAATCGATTTAGTGTTGATAGTAGTATGTAATCTTGAAACTATTTTGTGTATACTATAGGAAAAAAAAGGAATAAATATATAGATGTCACTGAGGACCAGGAAGAAGGGATATACCAATAAGGAATGGGAGAAAGTGAAGAAAAACTGTAGTATATTTGAATTGGAAGTACCATGAACTATATATATTTTAAAATACTATATTTAAATATATTTCCTGGCTCTGTCCTCTAGGCCCGCTGAAAGGGCCTAGAAGCAATGGAACCCTTAGGAGCAACAAGCAGAACTAGCACCTAGACCTTGGTTTCCAAATATAATTCCTCAATAAAAAGCAACAAGGGGGTTCTTTGGAGAAACAGGGGATTCCAGTCCAGGGCAGAAAAAGCATGTAACAAACCTGGAATATCTCCTTATACAGAAAGTTAAGACATAACTAAGGCTGAAGAGACATAACCAAACGTAATGCTTGAACCCTGACTAAATTCTGGATCCAAAAAAAAGAAAGAAGATATAAAAGATATATCCGAGATAATGGGAAAATCTAAATATGGTCTGAGTATTAGATAATATTGAATTAATATTCATTTTCTTAGGTGTGATCATTATCAGTGTAATAACATTATTGTGGTTATTAAAGGACAACATCATTCTTAGCAGACGTATACTGAAGTATTTAGAGGTGATGTGTCATGACATCTGCAACTTCCAAATGGTTCAGCAAGAAAATTTCTATGTGGGCAGCTTTATTCATAAAGGCCCCAAACTGGAAACAACTCAAATGATCATCAAAAGGTGAATGGATAAACAAATGGTGGTATATCCATACACTGGAATACTATGCAGTAATAAAAATAAGCTACTGATACACATGAAACATGGATGCGTCTCAAAATCATTATGCTGAGTGAAAGAAGCCTAATACAAAAGAATATATGCTGTGTAATCACATTTATATAAAATTCTAGAAAATGTAAACTAATCTGTAGTGTCAGAGAATAGATCAGTCATTGCCTGGGGCCAGGGGTGTAGGAAGAGATGGACCACAAAAGAGCATGAGGAAACTTCTGGGCACAATGCAACTTTTTGTACTGTGATTATGATGGTGGTCTCATGGATGCATACACCTGCCAAAAGCCATCAAATTGTATACTTTATACATTTATATATAGAGAGAGATGGAAGAAAATAGGGCAAAATGTCAGCAGTTAATGAATACAAAAGAAGAGAATTATATGTTATTATACTATTTTATAGTAGGTTTAAAATTTTTTCAAAACAAAAAAGTTTGGTGGGGAAAAAACAATTCGAAAAAGGTAAAAATGACCCCCCGCACATAGGAAAAAAATTTCAAACTCTCTCATAATTAGAGAAATGTAAATTAAAATACTGAGATACCATTTCTCACCTATCAGACTGCCAAAAGTTAATGACACAGTCTATTGGTGAAGCTGTCAGAAAACAGGCACTCTGATACACTGCTAGTGAGAATGCACATAACACAATACTGCTGAAAGGAAATCTGGCAATACTTAATAAATCCACTTGTGTTTCAACTCAGCAATCCCACTTCTAGGAATCTACCCTGAAAGATACACCCTTACAATTTGAAAATACACTTGCACTCGGGCCGGCCTCCTGGCTTAGCGGTTAAGTGTGCACGCTCCACTACTGGCAGCCCGGGTTTGGATCCCGGGTGCACACCGACGCACTGCTTCTCCGGCCTCGCTGAGGCTGTGTCCAACATACAGCAACTAGAATGATGTGCAACTATGATGTACAACTATCTACTGGGGCTTTGGGGGGCAAAAAAAAAAAAAAAAAGAAAATACACTTGCACAAGGCTATTCACTGCAGCATTATTTGTAACTGCAAAATATTGGAAACAACCTACATTCCCATGCATGGGAGAGTGGCTGAATACACTGTAATACATCCACACAATGGAGCACTATCTGGCTGCAAAAAAAGGAATGAGGAAGTTCTTTATGAACTGATATGGAGTGAAATACAGGACATACCGCTAAACGGAAAAATTGCAAAGCACAGAGAAGTGTCTCCAGTATCTACCTTTCATGTAAGAAAGAAGATATTTAAAAAAATACATATACTTGCTCATTTATGCAAAATGAAACACAAGAAAAATAAAGAAACTGAAGCAACAATGGGAAAGGGGTACAAAAAGGGGGAAATAGGGCCTGGGTAGCAGGGACGAAGAGGAAGTGCACTTCTGAGTATATCTTTTTGTATAGCTCTGAGTCTTTAGAACATAGTAACATGTCCTATAGATCCCAAAATAAACAAGTAAAACCAACCAGGATGCCAGACGAACCTCAAATGGTATGCAAACACTAACAAATCAACCTAAATGCATACCAAATGAACATCACGCTTTCAGCATAGGCTGAACAGCTTTTTTTCTCCAGTTTGTTTTTTGGTTTTGACTTTCCTTAAGATATTTTTTTTCTTTTTGCCATGCATATAGTTTTTATTCTTAAGAGAAAGACCATATAAATATATCTTTATATATATAGCTTTTTGTCATGCTTAGAAGGCCTGCCCTACTCCAAAATTATTTTATTTTTAACTTGCAAATTTCTTTCTTGTATGTTCATGGTTTCTTTTTACTTTTTAATGTTTAAATCTTGGATCCATCTGTAATTACTTTTGTTAAGAAGAACAGGACAGGAATATAACTTTTATTTTTTTTACCCCAGTTCTTCCAACAGCAGTTGGAATCCATCTTTTCTGAATTCATTTAAAGCGTAACCTTTACGGTGTTAAATTCCCATGTATTTGGTTCTTTCTGGATTCTCAATTCTGTCCCACCGTTTTGTCTATTCAAGCATAAGTATCAAGCAACTTTAATTATTATAACTTCATAATATTTTAATATCTGGTAGGGCAGTCTCATCCCTATCCTTATTATTACACTTTTTCAGAATTTTCTTGTCTTACATCTGTATTTTTCCGTAAAGTTTGGAATCTGTTTTAGTTCTTAACAGAATATTGTTATTGGAATAGGAAATTTGTATATTAATTTAGGAAGAACTAATTATTACTTAAATCTGAGTCTTCCAAACCAAGAGCTATCTTCATTTATTCAATATTGCAGATTACTTCTTAATCACACATTCTACAATTGTATTGTTTCAAAAATGGATATATGGAGCTTCACTGTAACAACATTAATTATGATTACTCCAGTAGCCTACTCAGTGTAGGGCAACGCCAAAGAATGGGCCCAAGAATAATTATCACAAGTTCTGCCACTTAAGATTTTCATCAGAAATAAAGTAGTAGGTGTCTCATGTCACAGACACCTACTACGCCAACAAACTGTCCAACATAAAATTTTTAAGAACTTAAAATCATACCCAAATCTTGGTGTCTAAATACCAATCCTCACTAAAAGGAACCAGGGCTCCTCAGAGAAATGACTGATTCTATGGCTAGGGAAGGCAAAGTACAAGATGAATCTGGAACATCTTGTACCAGAAAGTACAGCAGTGCTCAAAGAATGAAGGATACACGTCAAAGGACAAGGAGCCAGCTTCAAGGGGCTCCCAATGGCCAAATATGAAAGAATTTTAGCATCAAAATAACGAGAGTAATGGATTAGAACTCACCATATAAAATAGACTTCATAAGTTCACACCAATTACGACGGCTATGATGATGAATAAATGAATAGAGAAAAGGGAAAGTTCTTCCTAATAAGAGAACACTGACCAATAACTATAGAAGAAAAGGACAGAATTAGATAATCACCATTTTATAACCATCATGTTAATAACTGATTTGGGCAAAAATCAACAATTGGTGGTAAAACAGTGAAAGCTTGATGAGGAAAAAGTTGTTTCCATAGGTCAAAGTATCTTCCCACAAATAACTTATGAATTGCAAAGGGGAAAATCATAATTTTACGGTGGAGAAACTTGGTAGTCACCACCTTAACTAAGCAATCAAAGGTAACATCACCAATACTGGGACAGATATCACGTGTCTCCTGACGTGATGCACTAAGGAAGATACAATTTACTTAAATAGTGCCAACATGCATAACCTGAATCACAAGGAAACAGATGAACCCAAACTGAGGGACATTCTAGAAAATAAATGGCCTATGTTCTTAAAAAAATATCAATGTCAGGAAAGACATAGGCAGACTACGGAACTGTTCTAGATTTAAGAGACACAAAAACTAAATGCAATGCATGATTCTGGGTTAGATACTAGACCATAAAAATTTTTTTTTTCTATAAAGGACACTGGGACAATTGGCAAGATTTGAATAATATCTAGATTAAATAATAATATTGTATTAATGTTTTATTTCCTATTTTGATAATTACATTGTAGTTATGTAAGTAAATGTCCTTGTTCTAAGGGAACACGTGAAGTATTCAGGGGTCAAGGGGCACGATGTGTGTAACTTACTCTCAAATAGTTCATAAATGAAGGTTTTTTTCAGGCATCCACATTTTCCATTTATATGACTGAGCTGGCAACACAAAATTCTATAGAGCTTATTTTCTGGAAGGTTCATCTACATTTATGATTAACAGCCACTAGATGGCACTTTGTGATCTCCTAATTCCAGCAGCCTAGGTTTCCACACAGACTCTTAGACTCAATTATAATTAAAAAACAAACAAACAGGGCCGACCCTGTGGCTTAGCGGTTAAGTGCGTGCGCTCTGCTGCTGGCGGCCGGGGTTCGGATCCCGGACGCGCACCGACATACCGCTTCTCCGGCCATGCTGAGGCCGCGTCCCACATACATCAACTAGAAGGATGTGCAGCTATGACATACAACTATCTACTGGGGCTTTGGGGGGAAAAAATAAATAAATAAAATCTTTAAAAAACAAACAAACAGAAAACAACTGGTGATCTTTAACAAAGTACCAATATTAGGCAACCACTACATTCAAAACAGATGTTTTCACAATGGCCTACAAGGCCTTACATGATCTGAGTTTTCATTGCCCCCACAAATCCACCTCTCTGACCCTCTCTCTTTATATCTGTGTAAAGTGTTGCCTTTCACAGAACTTCCCTGACACTCCTACGTAAAACAGCAGTAGGCTCCCTGCCCTCCCCTGCTTTATTTTTCTTCCTTTCCACACTCCCAGAACATAAGTTTCATGAGGACAGACTTTATTTTGCTCACTGCCCATATCCTAAATGCCTGGAAAATGAATACAGACAAGGCATGTATCCTCTCTTTTATCTTTAGCTATTACTCATCATTTCTTCAATTGAAGTCCATCATACCTCCCCCCTCCAAACCAGTCCCCTAATGGAACTAGATTCTGAAGAGCCTTAAATGTCAGGCATTGAAGTATTTTATGTGGAAGAAAGTCATCAAGAGATTTAAGCAGCAGAGTGTCCCTACAAAAGCAGTACTTTAGAGAAATTTCTTTGGCAAGAAGGTGGTAAAATGTAGCATGACTGAAAACCAAAGATGCAGGAGACACTGCAGAGGTAGTAATTACAGTCAAGATCTCTCATGTCAGGAGACAGGCTTGATCCTGGCTCTAGTTTACCGGAGCTCCATGACTCTGGATAAACTGCTAATTCAAGAAGCTCTTTGTGCCTCAGTTGGCCAGTGTGTAAAACGAGGGCAGGAAAATTATCTACCTTATAGGGAACATAAACGTTATGTTTATCCTATGCTAAGTACATGGCTGATACATAGATTTTAGCATTACATAGATTTTAGCATTACATATAAGAAACAAGGGAAAAACAACAAGCAATTATCTGTTCATTTTTTCAACTTATTTTTACTGAGTGTCTATAGGTATGTCAGGTGCTTTTCTAGGCACCAGAAATGCAGCCGTGAGCAAAAAAAAAAAAAGAGTCCCTGGTCCTTACAATGTTTACATTCCAGCAAGAGGTGACAAAAAATAGCCCTAATTTACCTAAATCTATCTGGTTCTTAAGTTTCCACTGGTGAATAGCTAAAGTTGGGACAGCAAAGCCCTATCTAAGTGTCTCTCAGGGAGACATATGTTCTATAATGTCAGGCTATGAGAAGGGCTATAAAAAAATTAAGTAGGGCAAGAGGACAGTGTATGTTGACATTATTTTAAATAGGGTTGTGACATTTGAGCAAAGAAGTGAGAGATGCTGGAGTTTAATCTGGAATGATTCAAAATAAAACTGAAATTCAGGAGCAAAAATGGATTTGAGTCTTAGAAAGGATTTAGCTCTGGCTTCAAAAGACTAAAAGCTGACTGAAATAAGCACCTTAGAAACTCTAGTTTACTTACATGTAAACTTGAGTCTTCTCTTTCTTTCTGCCTTGGGGAATGAAGACTGCAGGATGTCCTAATTCAGACAACTATCTTCTAGGGTCTGTGTTAGGGGCTGAATTGTCTTCCCCCTCAAAAAGGTATATTGGAGTCCTAACCTCCAGTATCTCAGAATGTGACTTTATTTGGAGATAGGATCTCTATAGAGGTAATCAAGTTAAGATGAGGTCATTAGGATGAGCCCTAATCCAATATGATGAGTGTCCTTATTAAAAAGGGAAATTTGGGGGCCAGCCCGGTGGGGTAGTGGTTAAGTTTGTGTGCTCTGCTTCGGCGGCCTGGGGTTTGCAGGTTTGGATCCCAGGCGGGGACATACACACCGCTCATCAAGCCATGCTGTGGTGGTGTCCCATATACAAAAATAGAGGAAGATAGGCACAGATGTTAGCTGAGGGCTAATCTTCCTCAGCAAAAAGAGGGGGATTGGCAAGAGATGGTAGCTCAGGGACAATCTTCTTCACCAAAAAAGCCAAAAAAAAAAGGGGAAATTTGGACACAGATTGAGATACGCATAGAGGGAAGATAATGTAGGGACACAGGGAGAAGATGGCTATCTTCAAGCCAAAGATAGAGGCCTGAAAAAGAGCCTTCTCTCACAGTCCTCAGAAGGAACTAACCCTGCTGACACCTTGATTTCAGACTTTTAGCCTCCAGAACTGTGAGACAATAAATTTCTGTTATTTAAACCACCCAGTTTGTAGTACTTCGTTACATTAACTCTAAGCAAACTAATACAGACTGGAAGAAAATCATATTTGTATACTTACCTCTCTTAAGAGATCATAAGCCCTTTGAGGGGAAGAGCTGTCTCTGTTCTAAATCATCTTTGTATCCCTTCTAGAGTACCTGATCTGATGCAAAAATTTAATAAGATACTATTTTAAGTTCCAGCACCCACATACAGTGGCACTCAATAAATGTTAAATTTCTCCAACTACCTTTTCCATATATATTTTTCTGACAGATAATTTCTTACTTTTGCAAATCGACAAACTGAACTGAACTTCTGAGACATATTCAAGTAGTAATCTCAACTCAGTAATCCTAAACTGGAGTTAGGGTTTGGCAATATCAAAATAAAAATATGAGTACCTAAGTTTACCAGGTGTTATATACAAATAATTAAATATAATCTATCCCTGATGTTTAGGCAACTATACTGCAAACTGGATCTGATACAGATACATATATAGGAAATACCAACAGATGAGTTAAAGCCATTAGTTTGATCCATGACTACAATAATGCATATATTAATGACGGGGATACGTTCTGAGAAATCCATCATTAGGTGGTTTTGTTGTTGTGCGAACATCATAGAGTGTACTTACACAAACATAGATAGTGTAGCCTACTACACACCTAGGCTATATGGTACTAATCTTATGGCACCACTATCATATATGTGGGTCCATCGTTGACCAAAACATCATCATGTAGCGCATGACTATAGCAATAAGAAATGTCACATAAAAGTCAGAGGTAAACCTATCTAAGGCAAGAAAGAAAGCATGAAGAACAGAGTAGTCAACAGAGTATTTTACTCCCGCTCAGCACTGGGCTAGGCACTCACATGCAACTTTATCCTCAGAACCTCGCCATTTATAGATAAGGCAACTCAGACTCAAGGAAGTCAAATGACATTGCCCAAGTTCACCCAATAATGGTGTTGGAGGCAAGGTGGAACCTGGGACTGTGTGATTCAAAAGGACAAGCTCTTTTCAGTAAACAGCATACAAGCATATACCTATATTATCTTTCCACCTAGAAACAAGAGCATGAGTTACCTAATTTATCCCATTATATTCTTAATACTAGCAAAGAAAAATACAAAATACAATTCCTGTTAAATCCATTCTCAAAGGCACAGGTAGTTGTAGAAGAGAAAAGGAGTATCAAAGAAGGTTGCCACCAAGCTCACACGTAGACAGAACCTGACATCTTTGATCAAACTGCTTGGTTGAAAGGATATTCAAGAACATTCACAGGCTGAAGAACAGCACAATAAGTAAGAGCAAGTGAATGAGAAGACACACTTGCCCATAAATTACATTTATAATTAGTTACAGAATAGGGCTACCCTAATATTTCAAAAAACAAAAGTTCACAAGACTACTCCTACAAGGACTGGTAGTCTTTGTGTAAAATGCCTAACCACTCAGAACAAAGAATCTAGAATTCGAGTAAATAATATATAAAGTTCATCAACAAGACTTGTGGTACCAACACCAAACATCATGGCATTGATGTCTGTTCACCACTATTGGTGACAATTCTTATATGGTAGTTAAAATATATATATTAAATGTTCTCAAACTTCTTGATAAGCTATATTAAAATATTGTCCAAGGCATTTAAGCCACCAATAAAATTATTACAATGAAGTACACCTGGCTTTAATCTTCATCTATGAAACTAAAGGCACACCATGGTATAAATGAACATGATTTTTACTTATCTAGTTCCTGCCAACTGACTTGTGTCCAGTGCTACTATACTTCTCTGAAAATGAACAAAGTATATTTAACTTATTTTGTGGTTTCTGATAACTTTCTGAAGTCATTCCTTGTTAAAGTAGTTGAAAAACTGGATACTCCAGTCTTCATAGCTGATGTCGTGGGCCTTTTTCAAATTCCCAAAGTTAATCCTCCAGTAAGAGGCACACAGAACCAGAGGGCTCTTCCACAACTGCGCTTACTATAACTTTAGGAGAGGGTACTTGAGACAGTATTAAGCCTATCAATTAGGCCTACTAATACCTAACTCTCACCCTGAAGACTCTATGGCAGAGACTACAAACTTCAGGCTGTAAGCCAAATCCTGTCCTTAAATTTTTGTTTACCATGGTTAAAAAAAAAATCACATAGTCATGAACACTAAACAATCTGGAGAATCACATAAAAACAAAGATTTCCAGGGTCTCTCAAAAAATCAGAACACCTGGTAACACTGGACTCATCTTCTCACAGGACAACCAGCAAGAGCTAAACAGTCTGTCTTCTTTCGATATTAAAGGACGACGCCCGCTCCGCACATTCTAGCAATCACCATTCCCTTCTGGCTCACACAAGAGTATGCTTCATAAGCCACATTCTAAAAATAAATCAACACAATCACAAATTACATACAATATTCATTTTGAACTAAGAACACACATGACCCAAATTCTGAAAGATTTGGAATTCTTTAAAAAAGCCAAAGATGATGTAAAATGAAAGCAAAATGAAACAAATGAATCTGTGTAACCAGGTGGTAACATAATCATACAGCAAGGAACTAACCCATGTAACTTTAAAACTCAGTAACGTGACTCTATACCTCTAGTGAAATATACCCTAAGAAGAATAACAAAAAATCATTTGCTTTCTTCAGTAATCACATTGTTGGTGGCAGTGTTGGCACTGTCATTCTGAGACTATTTTGTATGTATACTGTGGGAAAAAGAAAATGAGTAATCATGTTGGTGCTGTTGAGAACTGGGGTTTTCAGCATGGGAGAAAGGAGGTAGAGATGTAAAATCAAAGGTAAGAAAAGTCCCTGGGTCATTTAATTTGATTTTTAAGTATAACATGAACCGATGATTTTTTTAAAAGAAAAAAACACCACTTATTTCCTAGCTCTAATCACAGAAAAAGCCTAGAAACAATGACTAACTCAGTAGGAATAAGCACCTAAAGTGCCCAGATTGTGATCTCCAAATGCCATTTCCCACCAAAAGGCTTCTTAGAGAAAGGGTTATTTCCCGCTCTGGGGCAGAAAATGTACAAGTCCTTTTTTTTTTTTTGGTGAGGACAATTTGCCCTGAGCTAACATCTGTGCCAATCTTCCTCTACTTTATATGTGGGTCGCTGCCACAGAATGGCTGATGAGTGGTGTAGGTCCGCACCCAGGATCTGAACCTGAGAACCCCGGCTGCTAGAGCAGAGCATGCTGAACTTAACCACCATGCCAGAGAGCCGGCCCCAAGATAAGTCTTGACAAACTGTCATACCAGATAACAAAAAGCTATCAAAGATGTCTCAGATTGAGTCAAATGGACTCAAGGGTCATCATGAAGGGACTCCAAGTGGCCAAAGATGAGACAACTAATAAAAATAACGACTACACATGCTACAAAATGCATGGATATTGAAAACATCATGCCAGGTAAAAGAAGTCAGTCACAAAAGACCACATGTTGTATGATTCCATTTATACGAAATGTCCGGACTAGGCAAATTCAAAGACAGAAAGTAGATTAGCGGTTGCCTACGGATGGAGATGGGGTAGCACGGGGGTAATGAGGAACGACTGCTAATGCGTGCAGGGTTTCTTTTTGGGGTGATGGAAACATTTCAAACTTATCAGATCATGGTGACGGTTGCCCAACTCTACAAACATACCAAAAACCACAGAATTGTACACTCTAAACAGGTGAATTTTATGGTATGTAAATTACACCTCCATAAAGCTGTACAAAAAAAACCCAACTACATTGGATTGAACAAAAACATGTTTAAATCTGTGAGTTTTTAATCAAGTAAATCTTTATTGGTCATTTTGGAGGATGCTAGGAATCCAAATCATTATTTCGAAAACTGGAAAGCATCAAGCATTTACCCTCTCTCTCATACATATGAAGTGTCTCTCTGGGTAACCAAACAGATGAGGTGAAGTTTCCCTTTATAAAAGTATTACAGTTAATAAATTAAAGAATATTACCATTTTGAAACCCTAAATAAAATAATGGATCTAGGCAATGATCAATGGCCACTAACATCACAAAAAGAGTCAACCATACAGTAGGTGCCTTCTGATAGAAGTATACACCATCACCTAAGAAGCAGTCTAGCAAAAACAAATTTGCAAAGAAAAAAAACTCATGGAGAACCTAGAGATAAAAAGACTAGAGAGACTTTTCAAGCAGTGGCACAGGAAGGAACTTATGAATCCTGACTCAAACTTAAATAGCAGGGAAATCTGAACACTGATTGGATATTAGATATTAAGGACTTGTTTTAAAAAATTTTAGGCGTGATAATAGTACTGTAGTTATGTTTTAAAAAATTAAGAGTCCATATCTTACAAAATGATATGATGTCTGGGGGTTTGCTTTAAAATAAGATGGAGGGGAGTAGGGGAGAAGATATAGATAAAACAACATTGGCCATAGTTGATAATTGTTGAAGTTGTGATGAATACATGAAAGATTATTTTGCCATTTTCTCTCATTTTGTATATATTTGAAATTTTCCACAATAAATCTTTTAAAAAGCTTTTTAATAACGCAGCCAGGGCCGGCCCCGTGGCTTAGCGGTTAAGTGCACGTGCTCCGCTGCTGGTAGCCCGGGTTCGGATCCCCTGACGCACCGCTTCTCCGGCCATGCTGGGGCCGCGTCCCACATACAGCAACTAGAAGGATGTGCAGCTATGACATACAACTATCTACTGCGGCTTTGGGGGGGAAAAAAATAAATAAATAAAATCTTAAAAAAAATAAATAAATAACGCAGCCAATTCTACACATCATCGGAATTACTGCATTTCACAAATTCAAACATAAATATGTCTCCTACCATTTCACATCTCTGAAATCAAGACACATCTTACAGTGAATGGTGTATCAGTTTAACTGGTAGTGATTTTTCTTAGTGATACATAGAATGGTGTATTTAGAAACTGATAGCACCTTAAATTCAATAAAAAACTGTAAGATTTTAAATATATCTAGATATCTATTTCTTCTTAGCTAAGTCATTATTTGCATTGGCCCCCAGAAAGCAAGAGTTCAAAAAAACTCTTGGCTATCTGAATTTTCTTACTTGCTTGGAATTAATTCAGTTACAATAAGAGAAGCATTAAAATAATACTTGAGCCAATATAAAAACGAACTTAGCCCCCAAACTAGCATTAGTGGTAGAGAGGATCTGGAGAACATGGGGCAAAAGTCTACCTAAAGTGTAAAAAAAAATTGCTGCAGTTATTCCACCAGGTTGAAAAACTACAGTAAAAACTGATTCTAGCTGACCAGTCTGCCTTTTCTTCATGTTTAAGAAACGAGTTCCTGGGGCTGGCCCCGTGGCTTAGCGGTTAAGTGCACGCGCTCCGCTACAGGCGGCCCGGGGTTTGGATCCCGGGCACACACCAATGCACCGCTTGTCAGGCCATGCTGAGGTGGCATCCCACATACAGCAACTAGAAGGATGTGCAACTATGACATAAAACTATCTACTGGGGCTTTGGGGAGAAAAAGGGAAAAAAAAAAAAAAAGGAGGATTGGCAATAGATGTTAGCTCAGGGCTGATATTCCTCACAAAAATAAATAAAATAAATTTAAAAAATGACGTGGAATATTTAATGCTATGAAAAATATTGATGTAATGTTAACTGGGGAAATGTATACCCAATGGTTCCATTTTTGTCTTAGAAAGTATATACATGTTTATTAACAGGAACTCAAAGAAATTATGGTACACTCATTTAATGGAATGCTAGATGAAGCTACTCTCCGTGTCCTGATACGGAATCATTCTAAGACTTGGTGAAAAAGGCAGACCTTAAAAAAAATAGTAAGGCTGCACTATATGGAACTGCTATGAAACCAATTTCTAACGTACACTGTTAAGTGTAAAAAGCACCCAATAAAATTTAATTTAAAAAAACTGTTTCAGGCTTATGCATTCTACTCTCTACCGCAAAAAACGTTGGAAACTTAAAAGTATTTTCCATGTAAAAATTACATTTTTGGAAAATTAAGAAATAAAACCATGTCCCCTCTGACTTCACAGATCAGTGAGTGCTTGAATGAGCAAAAGCACTTCTCCAGCTCAAATAATTTTACTACCAAATTTATACTAAAGCCATAAAGTTCTTGAACTGCAAATAAAGTGAAAATCACTGTCAAAACTAACTTCCTAAGCTAAGTAATAAAATTATTAGATATGAAATCCATTCTGGAATTATGCTCCATAGAAAATTTCAAAAGTAGACATAAACTGTGTTAAATTATAAAAGCTTATGAAAACAGATAAAGGCACATAGCTATTGGTATACACATTGAAAACTAAATGCTCAAAGAGAGGTAGAACACTGTACCCTTTTAGAGACATAGCCAGTGGGCCATGAAAAGGTATCTAAACACCCAGGCATCCTGAGGTCCCTTATTCAGAAGCCTCTGTTCACTCAGCCTCTACCTTATTTGTCCTCAGACACACCAAAAGGAATTGTCATTTGGAGACAGCAATGGTTAGTAACCAGGGCTTTGGGGTATGTCAGGCCTGGGGTGGAATCCTAGCTTTACAATTTTCTAGGGGAGTAATGTGGCAAATCTCAATTTCCTTATCTGTAAAGTAACATGGAGATCATTATCAACTAGTTAAAGGTAGTAAATAAGAGTACAGCGTCTGAAAAACTGAAATGGAGAAGAAATTCTTCAAATGAGACGACTAAAAATCCCCAAGTCAAATCTTTCAGCACAGTGAAAGAACCCAAAGGAAACAAATCCTAAAGAGCACTGAGCTGGAAGGCAGGAGCCCTGGATTCCAGTTTTGACTCTGCTACAACCAGCTCCAGCTCCCTGGGCATATTATTTCATATATGTAGGGTCTAGTTTTAAGATCTACAAAACCAGGGGACTGAAAATCCTTTCCACCTGTACCACACCATGATCGAATTACTATGATGCTACTTATTGTTTTATTTCCAAAAGTTTCTAAAATTTTTCATTTAACTTTGGTCCTGATCGGCTTTCATTATGACTGAGCTATCAGTCATACCAACATATAAGACTGTTTCCTTAACTAAGTTATCTAAGATCAGATTACTAAAAAAGTGGCAAAATCAGAATTCAAACCAGATCTGACTCACTCTGAAGACCAAACTCTACGGCAATTCTTTTTCCTCAGACCTTTTCCCTGACTAATCTGGGAAGTAGCAGTTTGCGTTTCCAAAATGACTGGAAGTCAGGAGTGCAGTCAAGAGTCATGGAACAGAGTCAAGTTACCTGAGCCAGGTGGGGCTTGAACTTCTGACAACAGTACTCTAACCAAGCTAATAAATTAGACATTTCAGCTACTTAAAAGGAGGCTGGAGAAACAAAAAAAGAAAGTTTTTCTTGATAATTTTACCTATTAGTTGAAGAAAAACACAAAAATAAAAGCACCTTTTCTGAAACTACAGGTAAATGGGAGTGGTACAATCACATATGTTTTCAGGAGTCAAAGTTATACAAGATGAAATATTCAGTAAAATAACTGCTAGATTATTTGTACTATTTGCTTGCTTTTGTGCGAGTACTGAAATAATTAAAAACACAAATTAACTCTAAGTTACCCACTGTAGTGAATGGAGTAATCCAAAGTACATATATTTGGCTTTAGAAATAAAGCATATGGTCTAAATAGATAATCCAAAGTAATGAATATTTTGTGTTAAAAATTAAGTGTATGATCACCTACATATATTTATTTCCAAAATTATAGGTTGATCAGGCTAATATTAAGATTAATTTCCATGTGGAGAGACCAGGACAGATGACTTCCAAATAATACAGTGAATAATAAAATCACCACCTCCTTACATCAGCAGAAAATATAACATTTTATGACACATTCATATCAGCTCCACAGGGAATAACAAAACTAAGGCACACACACACAAAATAACCTTTAAATTCCCACTGCATACTAGAACCAGGTTAGCTCCTTGATGTTTCCTTTAAAACCAATCTGACACTAAAAACTGGTTTTCAAATAATCCATACATGGATAATCAAGAGGAAAATACACATACATCTATAAACACATTTAAATGTGCTGGTTACCAAGCACTTTACAAAACACAAAATTTCATAAGACAGTTGATAGAAATGGAGCAAGAGGTGAGATCACCTACCACTTTAGCTCTATGGATAGAGGTCATTATGTGCTCTCCTCAAACATTAGGTAGCCGCCAAAAACGACACAAACACACACACACCTATATGGTAGTGTCATTCAGAAAGGTAACCTAGGAAAGCCTCTGAATTGCATTTTATCAGCTCAGAAAGAATTAGACGGGATGCAACTCCAAATAACATCAAGTAAGTGAAAAAGTGTCAAGAAAATAATACATTTTTTTCCCTGAATACAAATTAGCTAAAAGACAGTTTCCAAGACCCTTTGCAATTAAACGTTAGTACAAGATAAAAGTTCTTTAGGCTAAGCCTCACCCGCAGAAGCCCTCTACTGGGCGTTTCTACTAAGCTGTGGCCAACTTCTGTGTTTCCCACAATAGCGCTAAGCCACGGTTATGCATCCTGCTGATAAAACCGCACATGTGGCCCTTAGTACACCAAACCAGAATCATCAACAGTGTTGGCTAAAGCCCGTCATTTTTGGAGGCCCGCTCCAGAAGGTATCTGCATCCAGTGCGAGGGCTTGAGGCTTAGAGAAGATAGGCAGTAACAGAAACTGGCTGTATACACAGTGGTCTGCCTACACACTGCAAAGAAGGCGATGCGCCCTGCTGGCTCAGGAAGTTGACTAACCCAGAGAAAGATCCAAGCCCTCCTCTAGAAAAGGGCGCGTGTGGCTGGCAGACCAAAACACGGAGAATTCATTCAAGAATTCCCCGCCAGCCTACCGTGCAGACGGAGGGATGAAAGCAGGTATGGAAGAGACCAGAGTTCACAGACAGACTGATAATGATCTACCAGCTCCGCTGGGAGGCCCAAGCAGGGGAGTTGTGCCTCCTCGCTGGAGTTGGGGAGGTCATGTACGGACGGGCTCTGGTCCTCCTCCAGCAGCCTTTCCAGCAGGCCCGGGGCTGCTGGGACCCAGGCCTGGCCTTCAGCGACAGAAGCTCCCTTCCACATGGTTCGTGCAGAGCGGCCCTCCCAGGCCGCCCCGAGGCCATGTGGCTGGGGCCGCAGGGTGCCCAACCCCGGGGCACGTTCAAGCCGTGAAGCCAGAGGAGAGGAGACGCGGGAGGAAATCCAAAGAATGGGATGTTGGGGTACGAGACTCACTTCCTCTGGGCTTTGTCCTTCTTGGCCTTGGTCCTTTTCTTTCGGGCCTGGAGCGCAAGCACTGCGGGAGAGAGGGATGGATGAAGGGCGAGTATGGAGGGAAGGAGGCGACCAAGGTGAGGGTGGAGACGCGGCAGGGGCGCGAGGCCCGGGCGCGGGGCCTGCCCGAGGCGGGGCTCCGGGGAGAGCGGCGCGGCTCCGGCCAGGCGGCCGGCCGGCGGGCTGGCGGGCCCCGGGGCGCAGAGCAGCGCCCAGGCGGGGTGCGCCGGCGGGGGCTCGGGCCGGGGCAGGGGGCCGGCGGGCGGGGGTCTGCCTCGCCTGCCGAGGGCCGCGCCCTGGAGTGGCCCCAAGGCGCGGGCCGGCCCGGCGGGGAACAAGGGGCGATGACTGCCGGCGCGGAAGGACGCCCGGGCTGAGGGGCGCGGACCGGCAGCCCAGAGGCGGGGGGTGAGGGGCGGCGCCACCTCAGTGGAGGGGCGCCGCACGCCCGGGGACCGGACTGCGGCAGTTAGGGAAGCTTCTGGCGCTGACCCCGGCCTCGCCCCGGGGGCCGTTGCCCCTCGTGGCGGAGCCCGCTCCCCCGCTCACCTTTCCGCTCCATTGCGAGACCGGTAACCGCCACGCGCCTGCGCACTCGAGTGGCGGAGACTCCCGCTCCCGCCGCGGCCCAAAACCCAGCCCGCGCACACCCCGCCCCCCCGTTCCCGCCCCCACGACGGCGCGCGCCTGCGCGTTGAGCGCGGAGCCTACCACCTGCTCCCGAGAAGGGGGGGGCGGTAAAGAATGGGAGGGGGAGGAAAGAACGCCGAGCGTGAATGCTAAAGGGTGTTTGAGAACCAAGCTTGGAAGCCTGGCAGGGTCAGGTTTGTTCTGTTTGCCAGGCGGTTACCCCTTGGGAAAGCGAAGAGAGGGGGATGCAGTTCCCTGGGTGCTGAGTCAGAGCTCCCCAGCCAACTGGAATCTGCCTCGGTTTCCCGGCCTGTAAAATGGACTAAATCAGGTGTGCCACAGTTCCTTCGCTGACTTATTGTGAGGGCCAATTGAGATACTATATAAAGAAAATGGGGGAAAAATTAGAAATGAGAAAGAAAAGGAAGTGGGAGCAACACAGAAGACTGGAAGGAACTTGTGATCCTATCATGACTTAAAAAGTGAAAACTTTGAAAATGAATTTTTTATTAAGATTTCAAGTTTAAAGGAAGAAGGAGAATAAAGACTTATAATGTTTTCTCATTTTACCACTCTATCTTTTCAGTACATGATAAACACAGTTGTCTTTATTTATAGGATTTTGTGTGTGTGTGTGAGGAAGATTGGCCCTGAGCTAACATCTGCTGCCAATCCTCCCCTTTTTGCTTGAGGAAGACTGGCCCTGAGCTAACATCCGTGCCAGTCTTTCTCAGTTTTGTTTATGGGTCACCGCCACAGCATGGCTTGATGAGCAGTGTGTAGGACCATGCCTGGGATCTGAACCAGCAAATCTCGGGCTGCCAACGCAGAGCGTGTGATGCCGCTATGCCACCAGGCTGGCCCCTTTATAGGATGTTTTTATCCGTATGTAAGTGCATTATCTCATTTGATGTTCATGACAACTTAAAGGCAAGATAGTTATTACCTCCACTATACAAAGAAACTAAAACTTGGAGGGGATGTGTACGCAGAATCTTGCTGTCCTGACCCAATGATTCAGTCATCAAACCCATGTTGTAAAACAGGATTAGCGAAATTTTTCTGTAAAGGGCCTTATAGTAAACATTAAGGCTTGTGGGCCATAAGATCTCTTTCTCTCAGCTGTTCACCTCTGCCACTGGAGCTCAAAAGCAGTCATAGAAAATAGGGGCTGTCTAGGTTCCAAGAAAGCTTTATTTATGGTCCCTGAAATTTGAATTTCATGTAATTTTCAGATGTCACAAAATATTATTCTTCATTGATCTTTTCCCAACTATTTCAACCATTCTTGGCTCAGTCCTTAGTTTGCCAACCCTAGTTGTAAGGTACTTCAGCTGGACAGGGTGGAAGCTCTGAAGACCCTTGCCCTAAAGGAGTTAGACTCTAGTGGGGAAGACAGACAAGTAATTAATTGACTGAGAAAGGAAGATGAAAATACAATAATAGTGCACAGGTTGTGTGGGGGCTTGGGCAGGATTTTATTGAGCAAAGTAAGTAATTAAGCCCAGCCAGGGAGGAGGCGGCTTTTGAGCTGGGTCTTGGGAAATGTGTAGGATTTCCATAGGTGGAGAAGGAGGTGCCAGGCATTACTGAATGAGAAAATCAATTGAGCAAAAAGGCACAGACTTGGAAACTTATGGGCGGGGACTAGGGCTATTAATGACTGAAGGGTTGAAGTGGAACGTGAGGCTGGAAATGTGGGTTTGCTGAATTTGAAATTTAGATAATTAATATTTGTTGCATGGAACCTGAATGATAGCATTTCTGGGCATATTGCAAAAGAGGGCAGCACCTGTTGGCCAAGGAAAGCTGCAATCCAGTGTCCTCCCCATTCTGTATTGAGGACAAGAGGAGCGCTGGGGCAGACAGTGACGCCCTGGAGTGTGAGGATTCTGCTAGCTCAGGAAAACCATATGTGGTTTAGAAAAGACCGGAGCGAGCTGGTGGCTGAGGAAAAGTCCCAGACTCGGGAGGTTACTCCCCACCAGAAAGTAAATTCTATGAGGGTAGGAACCCTGTTTGGGTTATTCTTGATGTATCCTCAGTGCTTAGCAGTGTCCAGCACTTGGTAGGTGCTCAAATATTTATCTAATCAAAGGATAAATGATGTGCAGTTGATGAGAAAGGACTGGACAAGAGAGAAAACATGGAGAGGGACGATATGAGAGTTGTGCTAAAACCCAAATGGGTTACTGCAGATCCATCAAAAAAGAACTAAGTTTAGGTTGGCATGGAATCGGTCATACCTATTCTGACTCTGAGTGGCTATTGCTTCCCTCTCTAAGAGCTCACTAACCATCTGTTTAGTAACTTATTTGAGAGTTTTTCCAGAGTCAATGTCAAGTTCACTGGACTGAGTTCCCAGAATTGACCATTTCTCCTTTTTTTAATGTTTTTCCCCATTCTCTCAGCATGCTTCACTTCTCCACATTTTTTTTTAATAATTTTATGTGTTTATATTTTTATCCCCAAAGCCCCAGTAGATAGTTGTATGTCATGGCTGCACATCCTTCTAGTTGCTGTATGTGAGACACGGCCTCAGCATGGCCGGAGAAGCAGTGCCTCAGTGCGCGCCCGGGATCCAAACCCGGGCCGCCAGCAGCGGAGCGCGTGCACTTAACCGCTAAGCCACGGTGCCGGCCCCTTCTCCACATTTTTTTTAAAGTATCTGTAATTCTTCAGATAAGCTAGTTTGTTTTTTTCCCCTGTTCTAAAGCCTATATCTTTTTTTTTGTGCTTCTTGCTTTAAATTAACTTTTAAAATCACTTCCCCCCGCCCGCCCAATTTCACAGGGCTTGTCCTATTCTGGACTTGACCCTTCCAGAAGTTATGGTGGCCATTCTTTGGTATTCATTCTCAGTTACATGCATACCCCTCTCCCACAACTGTTTTTTTGTAAGTCCTTTTAAAAGTAAAATTATTCAGAGAACATGAGCCATCGTGTGTTTCACTACTCATGGGCAGTGTCAGAATTTAACTTCTGAAAAGATCCCATTCCTCTTGAACTAACTTACTTTTTAAGGCTGTTCTAGGATCTTCCCTAATGCTTCTTAGAAATTTTTGAAATCTGAGCACCTAAAGTGTAGGACGCATGTTTCATCACACCCAACATTGCCTGCCATGCATGATTACCACAAACTCTTACACTTGGTCCAAAGTTTTGATCTGAATTAAATCCAAAGTATCACTTCCCCTTATGGCTTCCCCTGTGTCCTGTGAGGTGAAATGGACAACAGAAGAAAGTGCAAATGTGTCAGATGCTGTATTTTGAATGATATAAGATTCCCAGTAGATGTCTGCATAATTGGAGAACCCCAGTAGAACTTTATCTTGCCTTTGTGATAGTTTTATGAAGTATATTGGGAAAATATAATTATATTTTAGGCTTGAGTATCAGGAAACATATGGCACATTCAACAGAATAATTGAAAAGAATTGAATGAAGGGTTTGAGGTGTGGAGAGGATTAAGGGAAACCAACAAGGGATGGTAAGGCATCCAGGGACTAGCAACAGCAGGTGTCTTTATCACCCCTAGGCCTGAAGGGACAAGGGTAGAGGTGTTACCAGAACCCAGTGAGAGCTCGTGTTAGTCTGCAAGGGTTACCATAACCGAGTACCACAAACTGGGTGGCTTAAACAACAGAAATTTTTTGTCTCGCAGTTCTGGAGGCCAGAAGTGTGAAATAAAGGTGTCAGCAGGGTTGGTTCCCTCTAAGGACTGTGAGGGAAGGATCTGTCCTCTTTCCTTGGCTTGTCGATGACGGTCTTCTCCACATCTCTTCATGTAATCTCAATCTGTGCCCAAATTTCCCCTTTTCATAAGGACATCAGTCATATTGGAATAGGGCTCATCCTAATGACCTCATTTTAACTTGATTACCTCTGTAAAGACCCCATCTCAAAATAAGGTCACCTTCTGAGGTACTGGGGGTCCAATATATCTTTTTTGGGGGGACACAATTTACCTTGTATCAGAGCTGTAGCAGTCAGAAAGGGCTGTCTGATAGCAGCTGTGCCCTTTGATAAAGAGACATAACTATGGCCCAGCAAGAAAATACTCAACTTCCTTCTCTTTTCATCCTCTCGGGCTAATGCCTCTCACTGACAGAACACAACTGGAAGCTGGAAGGCCTGGGTGATACAGTCCATGCAAGCCAGCCTCCCAGGGCACAGAGCAAGGTGGAGAAGGGTGGAGGGTGAATCTGGAGAGGCAACCAGAGAATATCCAGCACAGCCTGTCTGGGCAGTCTATAGGATACACTCAAAGCAGCTAGCACTTCCCAAGCAAGTAAGTTAGCCTCTTGGGCTCCCTGATTCCTGAAGAGGCTTGAGAACAGAAGCTGCTTGAAGATAACCCCCTTTCTGGCTTTGTTCTCTAAAAGCTTAAGCTTCATGAGGAAATTGTGCTGGAGTGAAGGGTTGGGGGGAGCAGCTGGAGGAGATGAATAAAAGCCTTGGGTTGGTGGGGTGGGAAACTATGTAAGTACCTTGAGATCTCAACTCTCTTTCCCTTTGGGTGTGGCCACAGCTCGAAGGTTAGAAGAAGGAAGAGATTCTCTAGCAATGAGGAGGTTACGGAGATTGCTGGTTCTGGAGGCAGGTAGAGCCCTTGCTTTGCTCCCTAGAAGTGCTCTGGGGACGCGGGAAGGTGTTACAAACTGACCTAAGCTGACCTTGTCCAACTCTTAGTTCTTTTTCGTTGGTAACGATACCTGCCAGAGAAGTTGAAGTGGTGAGGATTTGCCTGCTCCACATCCTCACTCCTGAGATATAAAGAAAATAAGTTTCAGACTAAAATCTGCCACACACACACATTTGTTAAACACTTGTTAGCAGGCAGGCACAAAACAGCTCCTATGACCTATGTAAGTTCTTTGAGGTCTCTGTCCTTTTGGATCCTCTGGCCACAGCATGAATGAAAGGTTTACTTGAGGCAGGGGCAACAGTATCCCAGAGGCAGGACTCGGTCCCCGCATAGTGGGCATCAGGCAACCAGAGATGGGGTCTCCCTTATGCTTTGTTATGCTGTTCCGATCCTAATCAATGCCCGAGGTGTTATCAGAAACAGGTGTTCACTGGTGAAATGAGTTGCTTGTTAATTTGTGTAATGAGCTGTTATTGGTGAAATTGGTGGTGTTCAATTACTCCGAACCACTTTGTCCAAGGCATGGGAGTGGCTGATCAGAACACAAGCTGCACCTGGCTGTAACTTCAAGTAACTGTCCCCTGCAAATGTCATCCTATCTTTGCCAAAAGTTTTAATATGCCCAAGTATTTCATTTTGGAAAAGTAGATTTATTTCTTGAACATGCCAATTAAAAAAAAAAAAACAAAGAAACAATCTAGGAGTCCAAAACTAGAGGAATGTTTAAGAAAGTTTTCCAGCACGTCCCGTCTATGTGAGTTGCCAAAACAGGGACATGTTGGATCCTATCTAAGGTTCTGGAAGTACCAGAAGAGCTTTCTTAAACGTTCTCACCTAGAATATGCTTCCCTAGCCTTGCTTCCAAGGATGAATGCCAAAATATTTTAAGATAAAGGATAAACATCATGAGATGTGGTGCCCCAGGAGGCTGCCAGGCCAGGAAAGATGCTCCACTACATTGAACACATTCAAAGGACCGTGCAGACTTGGACAATAAAAAAAATGGACTGAAGGTCAAAAGTCTTTTCCCTGTTTTCTGAGCAGTGCATAAACCTCCCAGACCCTTATGTGACCCTAAGGAGAGGAGCTTCGTAATGACTGGGATTTAATTTCTCTAGCTTGGCAATTTCAGGGTCAGAGGCAAGACAATTTAGGAAATACGTAGAAATGGCCAACATGGTTTACACATTTGAGTTCTGATTTCTACCTGCTATGCAACGTTGAATCCATTATTCTTTTCCTTCTTTCAGATACTTTCCACCATGCTCAGCCTCATGACAAACATTAATTGCCATTAGACTGAGGGCTGTGAGAGGCAGAGAAGAAAAAAACACAGGCCTTGCCCTGTAGGACTTAATAGCTACCTCTTATATAATTGCTGTTTACTAGACACTGTTGTCCCTCAAACCTCAAACAAGCCTAAGAGATAGGTACTATTATCATTAACTCTGTTCAACAGATGAGGAAACTGACTCACAACCAAAGTCACACACACTAGTAAGAGGCAGGGTTTTGAATCTGGGCAGCAGGGCTCTCGAATTCATACTCTTAACCACACACCATATCACCTATCTAGTTTAGTGGGGGATGGATGCATAAATAAATAGACACAATGTGCAATGGTAGATGCACAAAGTACCACAGGAGCACAAGAGGCCCGTGGAACTCAGAATTTGAGGAGGGGTGAGGAGAGAGGCATCTCCTGAATGAGATGACACCTGGGCAGCATTGGAAAGCATGAAGAGGTATCAGCTGGAACAGAAGGGAGGAAAGAAAACTCCAGCCGGAGAAGACCGCATGGTATGTGGAGGGAACCGTAAACACGCAGTATCACTGGAGTATAAATGCAGGGGGCAGGTGGGAGATAGTTTGCTCCACAAATGCTTATTGGCCCCTTCTGTGTGCAGGCATGGTGCTAGGGGTATAGCATCGACAGAGCATCTAAGGAACTTGAGCTTGAGCTTTCAAACATTTTGCTCCCTTACTCACCAAAATAACTTTTTGCAAACTCTGCAAACTATGCAAAACACTCAACAAACTAGAAATAGAAAGGAACTTCCTCAACCTGATAAAGAGCATCTATGACAAACCCACAGCTAACGTTGTACTTAATGGTGAAAGACTGAATGTCTTCCCCCTGAGATCAGGAACAAGATAAGGATGTGCACCCTCAGCACTTTTTTTTTTTGGACGGGGAGGAAGATCGGCCCTGAGCTAACATCCGATGCCAATCCTCCTCTTTTTGCTGAGGAAGACTGGCCCTGGGCTAACATCCATGCCCATCTTCGTCTACTTTATATGGGACGCCGCCACAGCATGGCTTGCCAAGTAGTGCATAGGTGCGTGCCCGGGATCCCAGCCGGCGAACCCAGGGCCACCGCAGCAGAGTGCGTACATTTGACTGCTTGCGCCACCGGGCAGGCCCCCACCCTCAGCACTTTTAATCAGTATTATATTGGAGGTTCTAGCCAGGATCACCAGGCAAGAAAATTAAATAAAAGGCATACAAGTTGGAAAGGAAATCGACACTTTAAAAGTGTTACATCACAGTTTTGAATGCCATCCAAAGGAATTTAAATACAGTAGCAATTCGATACCCATCATTTATCTATGTAAAAAAAGTAAAATCACTGTTAACTATAAAAAAATTTTACATTACTCCCTTTTCTCCTTGAACTTGTATTTCTATTCCATTTTACTCTCACAGAAATTTATCATCAGGTAATATAATTTTATGCTTGAAAGTCTTTTATCAATCATCCTTTCATACTTCTCTGCCACATAAACGTGCATTTACATTGAAATTTAATTTGTAAAAACATTTCCTGAGATCATGGTCCTCTAGAAACTTTCTTACCTATCATTACAAGTATTATTATGGCGTGATTAATCAAAATAAGGTACAGCATCATTTTTTGATAAATGAAATTTTATTGCAAATGTATCTCAGTGCAATAGTAGGTGATTTTTCTCAACGAGTGCTGCATCATTCTATTCCTGTTTTTTTGGTAATGGCTAAGAAAACTTGTTCACATAAAATAAGTAGATGGGAATGGAAAGGGTATTGCTATAGCAATATCATTCAGTTTTTTGGAACTCCTTCCAAATCACGTAGTAATCATCATCAAAACTTATCTTAATGACCCATCAGCTGACAACTCCAGGAGGGCCTTCCTCAATTTTGTTGAAAGCAAATAATTGGAAACCATCTGACTTGCAAAAAGATGTGTCATCCAGTCGTTAGTTATTTACTTTCTCAATCCAGACACTGGTATTTCAATATGTCCCTTTGTTTGGACCCCTGAGAGGTTTACACACCCCCAGGCAGTGCACCTGAGGATGATTCTTTGGGGAAGGAGGGAGGCCTTTGCTTTTGTTTTTGTTTGTTTGATCTGCCCCATCATTCTTTGGAATGAGTGACTTTTGTTCACTGCAGTATCTCCAGGGCCTAGAAAAGTGTCAGACACATAGTAGGTGCTCAGTGAATATCTGTGGGATGTTATGAAAAAATGTAAAAACCATGGGTGTCTGGATGTGTGTGTAGGGGGACGAAGACAGGAGGCAGAGACACAGAGGCACCTAGTGCACTGATTTGGGTTTTTTAGTCCAAAGGCAATAAAAGCCTACCTTTCCTCAAATCAAAGCACCACTGAGTAGAGAAAAGGCCTATCTTCGGCATCCCTGGGTTTGAATTCTGACATTGACGCTGAATAGCTGTGACTTTGGGCAAACTCGTCTTATAGTCTCACTCTAGATAAAAGGGATAATTGGTCTCCTTCAAGGAGAGGCACTGGAGGAAATGACGATTAATTACGCTAAGGCCTGTAAGGTATCTGCACCATCACATGCGCTCAGTAAATATGAATTGCCCTTCATTTCAACCCTGCTTCTTTTTCTTTTGGTGGCACCACCCTTCCCTCTTAGGCCAGAAGTTTGCACCATTGGACTTACTCTGAACCCCCACCATTGCAGATGCTAAACAGTGGACAAAATGGTAGAGTTAGGGGCCTCAAGTGGAATTCAGGGTAGTGGGACCACCTGTACCTCAGTTTCCTCATCTAGAAAACAGGAGTAATAACAGCCCTACCTCATAGGGTTGTTGTGCAGAATAATGAGTTAACTTTTGTGAAGTACTTAGAACAGAGTGGCGCACAGTAAAGGGTTAAGAAATGAGTGTTATCATTTTGGGCTGTCTGATAGGCCACTGATAAAAATACACGTGTTACCTGGAAGAGAAGGAGCACCCCAGGGTCAGAGTGGAGTGGGAGAGTGGGGCTCTTCTCAGTTGCTCTGTCTCCCACACACTGTTTATAAGATGTATCAAGATGTCACAGAGAGTCAGGTTCTACCAGAGGAATGAAACCCACTGGGCAAGTGTCAGGGGGTGTAGCAGGTTAAGGACCCCATGGGTGTCTGTGGCCAGAAGAACCACACATTTCCTTCAAGGCTTCCGTCCCTCCAAAGCCCTGCCTGCTATTGGTCACAGTCTTATAATCAATGGATAAAGTGGGGAAAATGTGGAATAACTTCAAATACAGAATCTCTTCAGTCATGAGGGAGGAAGCCGTAGTGAAAATGTGGACATGAACTCCAACAGATGTTTGTCTGTCAAAGAGAAAAACATCAGTGTAGGATACACAGCTCCTCAGCAACAAAGCAGTCCCTTCAGAGAAAGTGTTGCCCTACAACTGGGATTAAGCCTTTCAAAGAATTCTCCAAGGAGAAACTAGAATTTTGCCGCTGAAATTCCTCAGATTGTTGAAATAATCATTGAAACTGATAATAATTCATGTTTTACCCCAGGAATAAGACTTGCAAGAAGAGATTCCTACTCTTGACATGCTCTGTGGGATGGGAACAAAAAACATTCCTGTTTTACAAAGACCCAAAGTTCATTGGGTTCTGATAAAAAGTTTGATAGAACTCGAAGTAACTTCAAAGGAGAGAGAGGCGCTACGGTGTAAGCTCCCTACATGATACGGACAGCATTTCCAGCAGAACCGAAGGAAGTCTCTCTCTGAGACAGAGGTTGCAGGATACTGTGGGCTTGTGTTTTCCCATGAGAACTGACAACAAGCAGTCAAAATCTCCCTTTTCTGATAAAAGAAAAATACACCTTTCTGAATTAATGCTTGAGAAATGTCCTTTTCCTCCTGGCTCAGATTTAGCCCAAAAAAGGCATTTGATTAAACAGCATACAGCCCCTGTGAGCCCACAGTCAACATTTTTTGATACACTTGATCCATCCTTGGCTTCTACAGAAGATAAAGAAGATAAGTTTAGAGAGAAGGTGGCTTAGTATTGAAGAAAGGTTGACCGCCCTCCCAATGCACAAATACATACATTTGAAGCCACTGCACAGGTTAATTCATTATATAAACTGGGGCCAAAGTTAGTTCCTGGAATGAATGAAATAAGTGGGGACAATTCTGCAATTCCACAAGCTAATTGTAACTCAGAAGAGGACACCACCACCCTGTGTTTGCAGTCATATAGGCAGAAGCGATGTCAGGCGGACATGGAGACAGCCATGCCCATGTTAGCAGACAGGGAGCTTGGAAAGTCTGTAAACAGGTTGATTACATACACTGTCTTGTGCCCAATTTGCTTCAGATTACAGGTAATCCCTGTTACTGGGGAGTGATGGACCTTTACAAGCAGAAGCCCTTCTTGAAGAGAAACCTGAGGCACGTTTTTGCTCAGGGACTCTGTGGAAGAGTCCTCTTCTCTGTGAGCTTCCCTTGCTACAGCAGAATCCCTGTATGCCTGAATTGAACAGTGGAATCACAACTTCAGTTTTGATGTTCATGACCCTTGTGTATTTCACTCTTTTTTTTTTAAAGATTTTATTTATTCATTTTTTTCCCCCCAAAGCCCCAGTGGATAGTTGCATGTCATAGGTTCACATCCTTCTAGTTGCTGTACGTGGGACTCGGCCTCGGGTTGGACGGAGAAGTGGTGCCTCGGGGCGCACCCGGGATCCGAACCCGGGCCGCCAGCATCAGAGCGCGCGCACTTAACCGCCAAGCCACGGAGCCGGCCTATTTCACTCTTTTATTGTAACAAGACTTTTGGAAGATTTTAAAGATGTAAGTTCTTGCATGTTTTTTTGAACCATTGCTTACTATATCACTAAATAGGACTTCCCTTTTAGCCTGCGATATGTCTGCTGTGCACTAATCTGCAGATGCACTATATATGATAGAATTGATGGGCCCCTTTTACCATCAATATTACAGGATTTTTAAAAAAGTATCATTATAAACAAAACGTTAGAGTTTTCTGGTTAGAATGAGAACCAGTCAAGGCGAAGTAAACTCTGCAGTCCCCAAAGGGCATTAACTAGATCAGCTTTTATGTGTATCAGACAGTACACCTCTAGCAAGCACACATATCAGTGTTACACTTTTTTCAGTACAACATGTAAGCTTAGTGTTAGCATCTGTCAGATGTGATTTGCTGTTACTTAGATAAACGTGGTGCCTATTGAGACAACAGAGGATAGAGCTACAGGTGATCAGTAAGGCTACAAAGACATTTTGCCAATTTAGCTAACACTTTGGTTTTTAATGCCTGTAGTAATTGAGTGAGGCAATTCTGGGGCATTTGCTATGAAGAATTCTATTTCTTACTGAAGAACTTATTAATATTAATATAAGAAATCATTATATTAATTATATATCTTATTAATAGAATAAATTATTAATATTGGATTAGTATTTGAACAGTGTCTAATGTTTGAAATTATTATTTTTTCTAAGAATTTTTCTATAAACTTCCAAAAGTAGCCATGTTTGTAGTTACTATAAATCAAGCTTTGGAAGTCCAAAAAATAAAGTCTGCCTTCCTTTTAGGAAAAAAATGCAGTTTTCTGGCCTCAAGGGCGTAGTACAGTTCACTTAAGTGTTGATATAGTTTATATTCAGTCTCTTTGTGTCTTCTGCAAAAGGTACTGTTAAGTAAACCAGGTTTTTGAAATAGTAGTTCTTAAAATTTCAGATTTATGAAGTTGGTTGTAGAATTTTATTTAAAGGCCTTAAGTATTATTAGTTTTTTTAAAATGAGTGCTTTAGCTTAAAATGGACATTTGGAATAAGTGCTGCAATGTAGTCGTGTGTGTGATTTTTTAAGCTGATGTGTGCAGTCCAATGACTGACTCCTTAAAGTTGGGTCTTTTCCTATGCCCATGATGAGTTTGTGAACCAGGAAGAAAATGAGACTAGAAGATGCCCAAACAAGTCAAGTAATAATAACTACAGTGGTTGCTGATGTTGAGATTATTGTTAAACTGTAATTAATAATTTGGATGGCAGTATTTATCTCTGTTGTAAACTCTCATGGCTGAATTGCTTACATACAATTTATAGAATGTTAGTGCAGTTAATTTTTAGTGGAAAATCTGAAACCTAAATTGCAGATTTACAAGGTACTGTATATTGTATATACAGTATATCTGTAAATAACTTAGTACCTTTTGTCACTGTATCTGTAAATAACTTTATTTAGCACCTTTTTGTCACTTAGAAGAGTATGCAATACTACTTGAGTGAGCTATTTCAGAAGTAGTATCAAGTTCTAGTGTTTGCTTCTTAGTACTGAACTGAATTTACAGTCCTAGACATTTTGCACTAAAGTAGTCGAATCCGTTCTTGTGCCTTTTTGTTAATGTGCTCTGTACCACTGGTGAGTGCTCCTTAGTTTCCGAACCTGCTGCTACAGAATGTTATTTTACATCCCGATGGCTATTGCCAAGGTTACAAAAAAGAAAAGCTGTATTTGTATGCAATACTTAACCCTTTGACTGCTAATGTATGTTTCTGCTTGCTGTGCCTTGTTATGGCTGCTTTTTTTGTGCCAATAAAGTATGTTTGGTGTTCTTGTAAAAACAAAAATAAAAATAACCAAAAAAACAAAATAAAAAAACTTTCCCGATGCTCCCAGCAGAGGGCGAGGTAGAGTCCTCTCTCCCTCCTGGTCCTCAAACCCTGTGGCACCTTGAAACAACGCGGGGCATGAGTGTACTCAGCATTCCAGTGCCTGGGTTATATGCTGTCTCCCACTCCAGCCTGTGATATCCTCCAGAGCAAGGAGTCATGTAAAACCCCGGACAAGCATAAGGCTCAGCACATGGCAACCACTCGAATGTTCCTTAAGTGAAAAATCTGGAGGTGCTGACATCACAGCTTAGCCAAGGACCACCTGCCCTGAGACTAGAGGGACAGCCATGAACCAAGGCTCCCTGAAATTGGAGAAGGTGTGGGAATGGCCATAATTTCTGTCAACTCCCTGACAGTTTCGTAAGTTTATTAAATCTGAAGAAAGGATGCTAGAAACAAACCTGTAGGCCTGGGAGCTGCCTAGAGGGCTGGGGCCAGGTGTGGGCAGCCAGCAGGGCTTCCCAGGTTGTTTATCTTAGTCCCCTTGAGAACAAGAAATGCATGTTAGGATAGGTTATTTTCTTTTATATCTAATCAAAGCACCTCCTAATTCACTAAAGTTTTAAAAAGTTCTATAACTTTGGGAGGGGAGAATCCCTCCATTACTATGACAAAGCCTATGCTTTCCAGTAAAGCTAAGTAAACACTCCAGAATGATAACAGAGTTTATCTCTAGGGAGTGGAAGTACAGGAGGTTCTTTTTTTTTTTTCCTGCTTTTCTGTATTTTACAGATTTTTATTAAAGAGCAAGTATTAGTCTTACAATGAAAAAGCTGTTTTAACAAATCTGTATCATGAGCTCAAAATAGTCTCCATCTGCAGATTTATGAAATAACACAAAATTAAAGCATGAGGCTCTTTTGATTATGAGTCCAATATTCAAAGCATTGGGTAGAGTATTTAGAAAAATTTTGTCTCAATTTAGGGAAAAAATTAGCTCTAGATTAAATACTGCTCTGGTCTCACTTAACAAAGCATAAAAGTAATACTTGAAGTGGTCAAACTGTTTCCAAGTGATTTAACCACATCGCAGAACAAAGCTAAAGAATATTTATAGGAATACAAATATACCCTATCCCCAACAAGATATAATTTACTATATCTAGCAAGATTGATCTAGTGTCCAATAAAAGTAAACAAGTATGCAACAAAGCAGGAAAATATGACCTTTAATGAGAAGAAAAATCAACCAATTGAAACTGACCTAGAAAGTACATTGATGATAAAATTAGTAGAAAAGAACATTAAAACAACTATAACTGAATTTCATATGGTTAAGAAACTAGAGGAGGGGCCGGCCTGGTGGTGCAAGTGGTTGAGGGCATGCACTCCGCTGTGGCGGCCCAGGGTTCACCGGTTTGGATTCCGGGCATGCACCAATGCACTGCTTGTCAAGCCATGCTGTGGCAGTGTCCCATATAAAGTAGAGGAAGATGGGCACAGACGTTAGCCCAGGGCCAATCTTCCTCAGCAATAAAGAGGAGGATTGGCATCGGACGTTAGCTCAGGGCTGATCTTCCTCACAAAAAAAAAAGAAACTAGAGGAAATATTGAACATGTTAAGTAGAAATATGGAGGATATAAAAAAAATCAAAATTGAACTTCTAGAAAAGAAAGTGACAATGTCTGATATGAAAAAATTCACTGGATGGGATTAACAACTGACTCTGTAGAAGAAAAAAAATCAGTGAACCTGAAGACATAGCTATAGAATCTATCCAAAATGAAACACAGAAAGAAAGACTAAAGAAAATAAAAAGAAAAGTGAAAAATAAACAGAGTATCAGTTTGCTGTGGGACAACTTCAAGTGAACTAATACACATGTAAGTGGAGTTCCTGGAGGAGAAAGGAGAGTGACAGAATAAATATTTGAAGAAGAATGGCCAAAAATTTTACAAATTTGATGAAAATTCTAAACCAAAAGATCCAAAAAGTTCAATGAACCCCAAGGAGAAGAAATGTGAAGAAAACTACACCAAAGCACATCATAATCAAATTGCTTAAAACCAGTATTAAAGAGCAAGTCTTAAAAGCAGCCAGAGGTAAAGGACACATCACATACAGAGGAACAAGAAAAAGATTACATCAGATTTCTCTTTAGAAACCATGAGAGCCGGAAGAGAGTGGAGCAACCTCTTTAAAATACTTAAACTGTCAACCTAGATTCCACTTAGTGAAAATATCTTTTAAAAACAAAGATGAAAAGAAGATTTTTTGGATATAAAAAAATCTGAAAGGACTAATTTGAAAGATCTGCACTACAAGAAATGTTCAAAGAAGTCCTTCAAGCAGAAGAAAAATGATACCAGATGGAAATATGGATCTACACATAGGAATGAAGAGCAACAGAAAGGCTGTGTTGGGCCGGCCCTGTGGCTTAGCGGTTAAGTGCGTGCGCTCCGCTGCTGGCGGGCCGGGTTCGGATCCCGGGCGTGCACCGATGCACTGCTTCTCCAGCCATGCTGAGGCCGTGTCCCCCATACAGCAACTAGAAGGATGTGCAGCTATGACATACAACTATCTACTGGGGCTTTGGGGGGAAAAATAAATAAATAAAATTATAAAAAAAAAAAAAAAAGAAAGGCTATGTGGATAAGTATTAAAATTTTTTTCTTCCTATTTAAATCTTCTTAAAAGATAATTGATTGTTTAAAGTAATAATAACAAGGTATTTGGGGGCTTCTAATATATGTAGAAGTAAAATGTATGACAACAGTAGCGCAAAGCCTGGGAGGGAAGACATGGAAGTACACAATCGTAAGGTTCTTGTGCTATACATGAAATCGTATAGTATCACTTGAAGGTAGACTGTGATAAGTCAAATATGTATACTATAAACTCGCAAGTAACCACTAAGACAACCCAACAAAGAGTTATAGCTAATAATCTAACAAGAAGGATGAAAGCAAATCACTAAAAATATTCAATTAATCCAGCAGAAGGCAAAAAAAAAAAAAGAGGAAAAATGGAACAAAGAACAGATAATACAAGTAAAAAACAAGTAGCAAGATGATAGACACAAACCTAACTATATCAATAATCGCATTAAATGCAAACAGCCTAAATATCCCAATTAAAAGAGAGAGATTTTCAGACAGAGAAATAAAGCAAGACCCAATTATACGTCACCTACAAGAAACCCACTAAATGTAAAGACACAATATGTTAAAAATGAAAGGATAGGAAAAAGGTTTACTGTGGTAACACTATTCAAAATAAAGATGGGAATGGCAATATTAATGTTAGAAAAAGTAAATTTCAGAACAAAAGTATCACCAGGCTCAAAGAGTGTCATTTCATAAGGAAATGAATGGATCCATTCATCAAGAAGACATAACAAAGCTAAATGGTAAGCACCTAAGAACAGAGCATCAAAATACATAAGAAAAATTGACAGAATGCAAAGAGAAATAGAGACACCTATAATTATAGTTGGAGTTTTCAATACTCCCTCTCAATAATTGATAGAACAAGTGGACAGGAAAATCAGTAATGATTTAGAAGATTGGAAAAACACTATCAACAAACTTGACCTTATTGACATTTGTAAAACAATCTTCCCAACAACAGTAGAATACGTGTTCTTTTCAAGCGCCAAGAATTCTCATTCGTCAAGACGGACCTTTTTTTGGATCATAAAACAAGTCTCAAAAAATTTTAAAGGAATCAAATCATGCAAAGTATGTTCTTTCACCACAAAGGAATTGTTAGAAATAAATAAAAGATATCTAGAAATTTCCCAAATATTTGGAAACTAAATAACACACTTCTAAATAATCCAGTGGTCAAAGAAGAAATCAAGAGTGAAATCAGAAAGTATTTTGAACTCAATAAAAACATAACATATCAAAATTTGTGGAATGTTGCTAAAGCAGTATGTAGGAGGAAATTTATAGCACTAAACAGCAGCATTAGAAAAGAAAGTCTCAAATCAATGACCTTAAGAATCTAATAAAAGAAGGGCAAATGAAACCCAAAATAAGCAAAGAAAAAAAATAAAGATCAGAATAGAAATCAATGAAATAAAGACAGAAAAATCATAGAGAAAATCAATAAAATAAAAGATACATGAATATCAAGCATATGAAAGAATTTTCACCATTATTGATCAATAGATAAATTCAAATTAAAATCACAATGAGATATAACACATACCTATTAGAAAGTCTCAACTTAAAAAGACTGAACATAACTTTTGACAAAGATATGGAGCGACTGAATTCTCATACACTGCTGGTAGAAATATAAAATAGCACAAACATTTCGGAAAATTCTTAAGATATTAATCATACGCTTAGCATATGACTCAGCCATGCTATTCCTAAGAGAAATGAAACTGTATATTCATAAAAGACTTTTACATTACTGTTCATAGCATCTTTATTTGTAATAGCCCAAAACTGGAAACAACCCAAACGTCCATAAGCAGAAGAATGAATAAACAGATTGTGATATATCTATACAATGAAATACTATCTAGTAATAAAAAGGGATGAATTCTTGACACATGCAGCAACATGTATGAATCTTAAAATAATTACGCTGAGTAAAAGAAGCCAGACTAAAAAAAAAAAAACAGCATATACTGTATCATTTCATTTATGTAACACTCTAGAAAATGAGAACCAATCTATAGTGACAGAAAGCAGATGAGTCATTGTCTGGGAGTGGAGATGAGGTTGATGAGGGCCAGGAGGGTGGGATTAGAGATGGGCATCAGGAAACTTTTTGGGGTGATATGTTCATTATTTTGATTGTGGTAATGGTTTCATGGGTGTATACATAGGTCAAAACATCAAATTGGGCACTTTAAAAATGTCATTTAGGGGTCGGCCCAGTGGCGTAGTGGTTAAGTTCACGCGTTCTGCTTCGGTGGCCCAGGGTTCACCCGTTTGGATCCTGGGCATGGACATATGCACTGCTCATCAAGCCATGCTGTGGCAGGTGTCCCACATATAAAGTAGAGGAAGATGGGCAAGGATTTAGCCCAGGGCCAGTCTTCCTTAGTAAAAAGAGGAGGATTGGCAACTGATGTTAGCTCAAATATATTTTATTTTATAATAAAAACTGACCTGAAATCCAGAACAAAAAAACCCCAAAATCAATCAAACAAAAACTCCCCTTCACATCAGTATTGATATTAGAAATCTCCAAGATAGTTTTTAAAAAAGAAAGTTGTCAAACATATTTAATAACCATTTGAGCACGAAAAGGGGAACATAAGACTTACGTTCATATATTCATACTTACTTCTATTTGCGTAAAGAAATAGCCATACTTACTGTTTTTGCGTAAAAACATACTAGAAGGACCTGGAAGCACACAAAAGAAATTAACAATAGTGGTTATCTGGATGGGGGAAAAGGAATTTGGGAATGGGATTGTAGAACAGGACTAGAAGCAAGATTTTTCACTTTTTTTATAGTTTTTATTTTTTGAACTATGTAATTACACTTACTATTTTAAAAGATAATTGCACAGTAAAGTAGAACTCAGTTCAGACTTAACTACCTCCAGAACAATTTTTCTAACTATGGATCTTGATCAATTTAATGAGTCATGAAATAAATGTGATGTGTCATGACCACTAAAACACACACCCACAGAAATAGAAAAGAACACAAAATATGGCAAAATATCCGATAACAAGGGGGAAAGTATTTCTTGGAATTTTTGTCTCCGTTCTATGTGTGTGTGTGTATATTATGTTGTGATATAAAATATGGACGATAGTCAAAGAATGGAAGGCACTGTTCTGGAAAACTTAAACTCCCTCCACCTTCCTCCTTTTGTATCCTCCTTTTTCTTTCTTTATTAATTTTTGAGTTGTACATATCACATTATATTGTAGTTATTCTTCTATCCATCTGTCTTCTCATTCAGATTATGAATGCTTTGAGGGCAAAGACTACCCTAAATGTTTGATCCGTGCATGCGTGCATGAACAAAAGAATACTGTAAATGAATGGGTAGGTGAATGAATGAATGAAAAAATTCATATATATAGAAAGCTGCTCCTCTGGCTATATTTGGGTAGGGATGAGTGAGTCGTGGGCTGAAATGATTTTTAAAGGCTTTTTTTTTCCTTTGATGCACACAAACAACCTTTTGAAGTCATTGGTCCGAAACTAAGAGACCTCAGGAATGAGCTATATGTGTTTGATCTTCAAGTTTAATCAACCTTCACCAAACATATTCTGAGCACCTACCCTATGCTGGAAGCTTGAGAAGATCTAGTCAAGGAAAGGATAGTGAAACTCAAGACTTTTCTCGATGTCTCATCCCATATGGACATTATATCCGCAGTAGATGTGGCACCCCTGCTCGTCCTTGGTCCATTGGGAACCTTGGGCTTATCTGTGCTGGGTTCGGATAGTCCCACTGAGACACATTTATCAAGCTTAATAACATATTGGGGATTGTTTTTCCTTTTTTCTCCTCCACCCCCTCTTTTATTGAGTTCCCCCTCTCCCATTTTTCTCTTTCCTGGTTTGGAAATTACATACTTTGTTTATTTAATGGCTACTCTTAAAACATTAGTATACATATTTAATTTGAAATATAGAGTTAATCAGTATCTCTATCCTCCTCCTGAAGAATAGAAGCGCTTTAGAATACTTTGTTTCTGTACTGGGAGAACTGTGTTAAAAATCTCCAACTGTGTTCACAGATTTGTCTATTTCTCCCCCTATTTCTGTCATTTTTTGCTTTATTTATTTTGAAACTATGTTATTAAGCACACACAAAGTTAGGATTATTATGTTGTCCTGTTAACTGACCCTTTTATCACTGTGTAATGTCCTCCTCTAATCTTTAGGAATACTTCCTATTTAACAATCTACTTTGTCTGATATTAACATTGCCACCCCAGCTTTCCTTTGGTTACTGTTTGCTTGGTATATTTTTCCATCCTTCTCCTTTCTATATTTGCATGTTTATATTACAGTGTGTCTCTCATAAATAGCATATATATATATATATATGTATATAGTTGGGTCTTTTTTTAAACATCCATTCAGAAAAATCTATATCTTTTAACTGGAATGTTTAGTCTATTTAGTTATTGATATAGTTGAATCTAAGACTGCCATCTCGGTTTTTTTTTCTATTTGTCCCATATATTCTTTGTTCTTTTATTCCATTTTCCTGCTTACTTCTGGATTAATTGTTTTTATTATTCCATTTATCTTCTTTATAAATTTTGTTTTGTTGTTTTTGTTTTTTTATTGATGTCATAATAGTTTATAACATTGTGAAATTTTAGTTGTAGATTATTATTTGTCAGTCACCATATAAATACATTCCTTCACTCTTTGTGCCCACCCCCCAACCCCCTTCCCCTGGTAACCACCAAACTGTTCTCTCTGTCCTTGTGTTAGTTTATCTTCCACACATGAGTGAAATCATGCGATGTTTGTCTTTCTCTGTCTGGCTTATTTCTCTTCATACAATACCCTCCAGGTCCATCCATGTTGTTGCAAATGGGATGATTTTGTCTTTTTTTATGGCTGAGTAGTATTTCATTGTATATATATCCCATATCTTCTTTATCCAATCATCAGTTGAGGGACACTTGGGTTGCTTCCACATCTTGGCAATAGTGAATAATGCTGCAGTGAACATAAGCGTGCATAAGCTTCTTTGGATTGTTGATTTCAGGTTCTTTGGACAAATACCCAGTAGTGGGATAGCTGGATCATAAGGTATTTCTATTTTTAATTTTTTGAGGAATCTCCATACTGTTTTCCATGGAGGCTACACCAGTTTGCATTCCCAACAGCAGTGAATGAGGGTTCCTGTTTCTTCACAACCTCTCCAACATTTGTTATTTTTTGTCTTGGTGATTATAGCCCTTCTAACAGGTGTAAGGTGATATCTTGGTGTAGTTTTGATTTGCATTTCCCTGATAATTAGTGATGTTGAACATCTTTTCATGTGCCTATTGGCCATCTGTATATCTTCCTTGGAAAACTGTCTGTTCATATCCTCTGCCCATTTTTTTATTGGGTTGTTAGTTTTTTTTTTGTTGAGATGTATGAGTTCTTTATATATTATGGAGATTAACCCCTTGTCAGATATATGATTTGCCAATGTGTTCTCCCAGCTGGTGGATTGTCTTTTCATTTTGATCCTGGTTTCATTTGCCTTGCAGAAGCTCTTTAATCTGGTGAAGTCCCACTTGTTTATTTTTTGTTTCCATTGTCTGAGTAGACATGGAATTTGAAAAGATCCCTTTATGGCTGATGTCAAAGAGTGTACTGCCTATATTTTCTTCCAGGAGTTTTATAGTTTCAGGTCTTACCTTCATGTCTTTGATCCATTTTGTGTTAATTTTTGTGTATGGCGAAAGAAAATGGTCTACTTTTATTCTTTTGCATGTGGCTGTCCAGTTTTCCCAGCACCATTTATTGAAGAGACTTTCTTTTTTCCATTGTATGTTCTTAGCTCCTTTGTCTAAGATTAGGTGTCCGTAGATGTGTGATTTTATTTCTGGGCTTTCAATTTTGTTCCATTGATCTGTGTGTCTGTTTTTGTACCAGTACCATGCTGTTTTTTGTTTTGTTTTTTTGTGAGGAAGATCAGCCCTGAGCTAACATCTGTGCTAATCCTCCTCTTTTTGCTGAGGAAGACCGGCTCTGAGCTAACATCTATTGCCAATCCTCCTCCTTTTTTTTCCCCCAAAGCCCCAGTAGATAGTTGTATGTCATAGTTGCACATCCTTCTAGTTGCTGTATGTGGGATGCGGCCTCAGCATGGCCGGAGAAGCAGTGCGTCGGTGCGCACCCGGGATCCGAACCTGGGCTGCCAGTAGCGGAGCGCGTGCACTTAACCACTAAGCCATGGGGCCGGCCCCCATGCTGTTTTAACTATTACAGCTTTGTAATGTATTTTGAAGTCAGGGATTGTGATGCCTCCAGCTTTGATCTTTTTTCTCAGGATTGCTTTAGCTATTTGGGGTCCTTTGTTGCCCTATATGAATTTTAGTATTCTGTGTTCTATTTCCATGAAGAATGTCATTGGGATTCTATTTGGGATTGTATTGAATCTGTAGATTGCTTTAGGTAGTATGGACATTTTAGCTATGTTTATTCTTCCAATCCATGTGCATGGGATATCTTTCCATTTCTTTATGTCATCATCAATTTCTTTAAATAAGGTCTTATAGTTTTCATTGTATAGGTCTTTCACTTCCTTGGTTAATTTATTCCTAGATATTTTATTCTTTTTGTTGCAATTGTAAATGGGATTGTTTTCTTGAGTTGTCTTTCTGTTAGTTTGTTATTAGAGTATAGAAATGCAACTGATTTTTGTAAGTTTATTTTGTACCCTGCCACTTTGCTGTAGTTGTTGGTTATTTCTAGTAGTTTTCTGATGGATTCTTTAGGGTTTTCTATATATAAAATCATGTCGTCTGCAAACAGCGAGAGTTTCACTTCTTTGTTGCCTATTTGCATTCCTTTTATTCCTTTTTCTTGCCTGATTGTTCTGGCGAAAACCTCCAGTACTGTGTTAAATAAGAGTGGCAAGAGTGGGCACCCTTGTCTTATTCCTCTTCTCAGAGGAATGGCTTTCAGTTTTTCCCCATCGAGTATGATGTTGCCTGTGGGTTTGTCATATATGGCCTTTATTATGTTGAGGTACTTTCCTGCTATACCCATTTTGTTGAGAGTTTTTATGGTAAATGGATGTTGGATCTCGTCAAATGCCTTCTCTGCATCTATTGAGATGATCATGTGGTTTTTGTTCCTCATTTTGTTAATGTGGTGTATCATGTTGATTGATTGATGTTGAGCCATCCCTGTGTCTCTGGTCTAAATCCCACTTGGTCATGGTGTATGATCTTTTTTAACATATTGCTGTATTCAGTTTGCCAATATTTTGTTGAGGATTTTTGCATCTATGTTCATCAGCAATATTGGCCTATAATTTTCCTTCTTTGTATTGTCCATGGCTGGCTTTGGTATCAGGGTGATGTTGGCCTCATAGAATGTGTTGGGAAGTGTTTCATCTTCCTCTATTTTTTGGAATATTTTGAGAAGGATAGGTATTAAATCTTCTTTGAATGTTTGGTAAAATTCTCCAGAGAAGCCATCTGGTCCCGGACTTTTATTTTTTGGGAGGTTTTTGATTACTGTTTAAATCTTTTTACTTGTGATATTCATATTGTCTGTTTCTTCTTGATTCAGTTTTAGGAGGTTGTATGAGTCTAAGAATTTATCCATTTCTTTTATTTATTTATTTTTTTTAAAGATTTTATTTGTTTATTTTTTCCCTCCAAAGCCCCTGTAGATTGTTGTATGTCATAGCTGCACATCCTTCTAGTTGCTGTATGTGGGACGCGGCCTCAGCATGGCCAGAGAAGCAGTGCGTCCGTGCATGCCCGGGATCCGAACCCAGGCCACCAGCAGCGGAGCGTGTGCACTTAACCGCTAAGCCACGGGGCCGGCCCTATCCATTTCTTTTAGATTGTCCAATTTGTTGGCATATAGTTTTTCATAGTATTCTCTTATAATCCTTTGTATTTCTTTGGTATCCATTGTAATTTCTCCTTTTTCATTTCTAATTTTATTTATTTGAGCATTCTCTCTTTTTTTTGTAGTGAGTCTGGCTAAGCGTTTGTTAATTTTGTTTATCTTCTCAAAGAACCAACTCTTTGTTTCATTGATCCTTTCTACTGTTTTTTTTTTTTGGTTTCAATTTCATTTATTTCTGCTCTAATTTTTATTATTTCCATCCTTCTGCTGACTTTGGGCTTTGTTTGTTCTTCTTTTTCTAATTCTGTTCTAATTCTGTTAAGATTGCTTATTTGGGATTTTTCTTGTTTGTTAAGGTGGGCCTCTGTTGCTATGAGTTTCCCTCTCAGGACTGCTCTTGCTGCATCCCATATGAGTTGGTATGGTGTATTTTCATTTTGATTTGTCTCCAGATATTTTTTTTATTTCTCCTTTAATTCCTTCAATGATCAATTGGTTGTTCAGTAGCATGTTGTTTAGTCTCCACATCTTTGTCACTTTCCAAGTTTTTTTCTTGTAGTTGATTTCTAGTTTCATAGCATTGTGGTCAGAAAAGATGCTTGTTATGATTTCAATCTTCTTAGATTTATAGAGGCTTACCTTGTTTCCCAACATATGGTCTATCCTTGAGAATGTTCCATGCACGCTTGAGAAGAATGTGTAATCTGCTGTGTTTGGATGGAGTGCTCTCTCTATATCTATTAAGTCCATCTTGTCTAGTTTTTTGTTTAAGTCCACTATTTCCTTATTGACTTTCTGTCTGAGTGATCTATCCATTGATGTAAGTGGGGTTTTAAGATCCCCAACTATTATTGTGTTGTTGTTAATATCTCCTTTTAGGTTTGTTAATATTGCTTTATGTACTTTGGTGCTCCTGTGTTGCATGCATATATATTTATAAGTGATATGTCTTCTTGGTGGACTGTCCCTTTTATCATTGTATATTGCCCCTCTTTGTCTCTCATAACCTGTTTTATCTTGAAGTCTACTTTGTCTGATATAAATATGGCAACACTTGCTTTCTTTTGTTTGCCATTAGCTTAGAGTATTGTCTTCCATCCTTTCACTCTGAGCCTTTGTTTGTCTTTAGAGCTGAGATGTTTTTCCTGGAGGCAGCATAGTGTTGGATCTTGTTTCTTAATCCACCCTGCCACTCTGTGCCTTTTGATTGGAGAATTCAATCCAATCCATTTACATTTAGAGTGGTTATTGATATATGAGGGCTTAGTCTTGCTATTTTATCACTCATTCTCTAGTTCTTCTGCATTTCCTTTGTTTCTCATTCCATGTGTTTCAGACTACCAGTTCAGTTTGGTAGTTCTGTATGTTGGTTTTCTTAATTTTCTCTTTATTTATCATATGTGTCTCTGTTCTGATTATTTGTTAGTGCTTAGTTTGAGGTTTGTATAAAAAATCTCGTAGATGAGATAGTCCATTTTCTGATGGTCTCTTATTTCCTTAGACTAAGTTGATTCCATCCCCTTCCTCTTCCCCTTGTAAGTTACTATTGTCACAACTTATGCCATCTTGTGTTGTGAGTTGGTGGTTAAAGTGATGAGGTTATATTTATTTTTGGTGTTTTCCTTCTCTTAATCTTTGATGTTATAATTGTTTGGTAACCTATTCTGATAGAGAGCTGCATTTTTTTCTGATTTTGTCTACCTATTTTTATCCTTGCTCAAAGCTTTGTATCCCTTTCTCTTCTTTTTTTCCAGCTATGAGGGTCTTCTCAAGCATTTCTTGTAGTGGGGGTCTTGTGGCAATGAACTCCTTCAGCTTTTGTTTATCTGGGATAGTTATTATTTCGCTATCATATCTGAAGGATATTTTCGCTGGATAGAGTATTCTTGGCTGAAAGCTTTTGTCTTTCAGAATTTTGAATGTATCATTCCACTCTCTCCTAGGTGTAAAGTTTCTGCCGAAAAATCTGCTGAAAGCCTGATAGGAATTCCTTTGTACGTTATTATTATTTTTTTTGTCTTGCTGCCCTTAATATTTTTTCTTTGTCATTGACTTTTGCCAGCTTTACTACTATATGCCTTGGAGAGGGTCTTTTTATGTTGATATATTTAGGAGATCTAGTGCCTTCATTCACTTGTATTTCCAGCTCCTTCCCCAGGTTTGGGAAGTTCTCAGCTATCATTTCTTTGAACAAACTCTCTGCTCCTTTTTCCCTCTCTTGTCCCTCTGGAATACCTATAATCCTTATGTTGCATTTCCTAATTGAGTCAGATATTTCTCAGAGAATTTCTTCATTTCTTTTTAGTCTTAGTTCTCTCTCCTCCTCCATCTGGAGCATTTCTGCATTCCTATCCTCTATAGTGCTAATTCTTTCCTCCATATTGTCAGCTCTGTTCTTTAAAGATTCCAGATTTTTCTTTATCTCCTCCATTGTGTTTTTCATCTTCAACATTTCTGATTGGTTTTTCTGTATAGTTTCAATCTCTTTTGTTAAGAAGGTCCTGATTTCATTGAATTATCTATCTGTATTTTATTGTAATTCATTAAGCTTTTTTTGTGATAGCTATTTTGAATTCTCTATTGTTTAGGTTATAAGTTTCTGTGCCTTCAGGACTGATTTCTGGGTGTTTTTCATTTTCCTTCTGGTCTGGAGATTTAACATACTTTTGCATACTATTTGAGGGCATGGGTTTCTTTTTCCTCATACTGATAATCTGGTTGCAACTTCCACCTGCCACCACTGGATGGGGGTCAAGAGCTGTGTATTCTGAGCCTGTCGTGATCCATGGGTGCTCTGGCCGACCAGCTGTGCTGGACTGCTGGGTAGGGGGATGGGGCTGTTTCTTTCACCTGCCCGATCCTGGGGGCTTCTCGTTCTTCCCCCTCCATCTGCTCCCCTGGGGTGCTAGCTTGATGAAGACACCCCCACAACAGTTCAGTTCCCTCCATATGGGAGTTTCCCATGGGCTGTGAGAGAAATTGGAGAGTGATGGTTTTCCAGTGGAGGGCCACTCCTCCCCCCTCTCTGAGAGCTGCATGGACCTAGAGTCGCTGCCGTTGGGGATGGAGAGGAGTTCTTCTTAGCTCCTTCCACTTCCTCTGGGTGTTCTAGCACCTGCACCTTCATATGTAAGGCTGTGTGGTTCTTTCAAACATCTTTTGTGATATGTGAATGTCCTCTGTTGGTATATGAATGTCCCTTTTATTGTATCTTAGTGGGGTAGAGTCTATAGGGAAAGCTCACTCCACCATGATGCTGACATCACTCCTCAGGAGGCCTGTATTTTCTGCTCTTCAGTTCTGGTAAACTGCTGCCTTCCTGGAGTCTCCACTGTCTCTTCTATAAACTTTTAAATTATACCTTTTTCATATTATTATTTTAGTAGTTTCTCCAGACATAATAATATGTAAGATTTTGGGGGACACAAACATTCAGACCATAGCATTCTGCCCTTGGACCCCCAGAATTCATGACCTTCTCACATGTCATCAACTCAAAGGTCTAAGTCCAGAGTCTCAGCTAAATAAGACATGGGTGAGACTCAGGTATGATTCATTGTGATATCCAACCTTGTGATATGTAGGGACAGTTACCCAGGGGTCACCTATTTTGACCAGTCTCTTTTCCAAACCTACTTTTCTGCAGTTCTATTGATTCCACTTAATTCTTCACATATAAAAATCATACCCCAAACCCCATTTACTGTAGAACATAAGCTGCTTTAAGGTTTTTTTTTCAGTAATGGAGAAAAATTTGTACGAAGACATTTACACTTTCAGATCCAGTCTGCGCTGGTTTTTCAGTCTTTAGAATTTTTCTCCAATTTCTCATTAGAGAGATAAAAGCTGCAATGATGACCATGCTAGGAAAAGTGAACTAACCAACCCAAAGGATAGCATTTTGTAAAGTTTGAAATGTCTCAGAATTTCAGGTGATCTGCATTTTGGAAGAAGACTCAGCCTTTGAATTGTTACTCGCTTTACCCTTTCTTTAATGCCACACTATTTACAATCAATTAACCAATTTTATTTATCTTATTACTTTAGGAGGGGCTGGATGCTATGGGTTTATAGCAGAATATTCTTTAAAATTAGACTGTAGTCCAAGCATCTGGTTGGTCTTTCTGAGGTCACATGTCAAAGACAAGATTTAGCTATGTTGCAGTTGTAGCAGAAAGGACCTCAGTCTAAACTCTACCGCTTGCAGTCCAAGTGTCAGAAGCCATTGATTCTGTGTTTAAAGACCTTCTTATGATGGAAATCTGGGGGTAGAAGGGAGCCGAAGTGAGAGGGTGGCAGCCCACAGAAACGGGGCTCTCCATGCACTTCCTAGTCTCCTGTTTTAAATGTGAAATGATTTCTTGGTTTTGACACATTTCTGTGCCTGTCCCTGCCACCCTGACAATTCATTCCTTTCTTGATCCAGCTCTAGTTGAGCCCTTGGAACCATGGTAATTACCCTTAGGCTCCATCTGGCTGTGTCTCTGGGTGCCCAACTTCTGTACTCACTCATGGTCACCACTCTTGGTCCCCCCATTTGTCTCTGCCCTCCTAGAAGTCATTGGAACTTGCTTTAAGTTCCTCCTACTCCTCCTTCAGATGCCAGGTCATATGTCATTGCCATAGGAATAATTTCCTTGACACTCAAGATAGGTTCAGGTCCTTCTGATGTATGCCCTCAGAGTTTCCTATATTTTACCTTCAAAGTACTTATCACAATTTATTATTATTTTTGTTATCTATTCTGCTCATCTTGTATCTTCAGCACCTGGGACAGTGCCTGAGACATAGTAGGAGTTCAATAAATGTTTTGAGTAAACATGAACAATGGAAGCTTGTGACTTGGGCCCCCACCTCTTTTAGGGTACAATTGTATATGACCTTGGGCTAGTTACAAAACTTATCAGTTTATGCATGTGAAAAGTAGGGATAATATTGTTTTACCTATCCCAGAGTGTGGTGTGCTATGTATGTAGCAGATGCTTAGTAAATGTTTGTAGAATGAGTGAATACACATGCTATCTCTGTGATAAGAGATAGCTATATTTGAACAAGGATTTCTTTCATCCAACAGATAAGAGAAATTGAGTACCTAAGCAAGAGGAATCTTGTTTGTTGAGTGGAAAAAAAATTCGTGATTCTATATACCTTTACCCAGGGGTCTATACTTCTCTTCTGGTTGTAGCTTAATACTAGATATCGTTTTAATGGAAGAGGGGGAATTTTATTGAATGGATTTGGACCAGACTGGTAATGATGGACTTTTCTAACTCCTAAGTGGTTTGTGTCTGTCACAGATTTTAGCTAATTTTGGTCCACCAAGAGTGTAGATTCTAGGTTGCCTGTATCTTAAAAACCTGTAAGAAAGAAGCAATGGTGAATGTGAATCTGAAGACCAGGGAGAGTTCTATAGAGCTAACGTATTCATCAGTTAGACTAGATGATTGGCCTTCTGAAACAGTGGCAAGATAAGATCCTGACCTTGGAGTCATGGCAAAAGTGCTTTCAGCCCAACAATTGCTTGTACTACCAGCCTCACAGGGTGACCTAGCTTAACCTGCCTATTTCTCCCATTTCCACCATCAGTGTAGTGAAGGTACCTGGCATATAAAATACAAATGCCACCCAGTTTTTCTTTTTCTTGTTCATCTCTTCTCCACCATGTCCACCCACTTCTGGAATTTCTCCCACCTGACAGTTCCTTAGCCGTACAGAATAGAGAGAAGGGAGAAGATGCAGCAAGGGTCCAAATGTAACTAGAGTCATATATTTTATTTGAGCCTCCTGTCTTTGGAGAAGGGGAACAGAGATGAGAGGAGTAAGTTGGAGATGGTCTGACAGGAAACCCAGAGGTGTGGGGTGTGTGAAGAAGGAAATCCTTCACTAGAATATCTGCTGAAGGTGAGATGAGGTGAGCCTGGATAGGGAAATTAGGGGTGATTCTTGGTGGTTAGTATTGTGATCTGGGAGTGAGATCCCAGTGCTGAGCAAGGAGGAAGGCCAGCAGGTGGAGGAGTCCCAAAGCAAGTACTGCTGATCTGTAACTAGTCTAGGTCTCCTGACAAAGTGACCTCATTTGGGTGGGGAGGTTTGCCAGGGGAATTTGACCCCTTATTCCCAGTTCATCTCCTAGGGATCCTCAGTGTCATGGCCCTGGGACGAATATGAATTCATAGGTTGATGTCTCCTCTCCACGGACCATGTCCTAGGCTGAGTCTGAGTTGGGGAGTTGGGAGGCATAGACTCATACTGAGGCCAGTACTGCTGCCGAGGGTAAGTCTGAGCCCTTGGCCTGAATTTGTGCTCAGGCTCGGGCTCCGGCTCTGGCTCCAGCTCTGACTCAGGCTCCATCTCGTGATCCAGGTTTAAGTCCAGATCTAGTCCAGTCTCTTGTTCTGACTCCGGCGTGGGCTCTAGCTCCGTGTCTAACTCCGATTCCTCCTCTTGTACTGGATCTTGGATTGTGGTGAAGCCTGGACTAGTATTTTTGGGGATTTCTAGAACACTGCTGCTCATTTTATTTCTTGACTCTCCATTCTGAAATACACACAATTAGATGGGTTAAATTTTCCAATTAAATTTAACTTTTGAACAGTCAAGGGGTTTCAGAATATAACAGGACTTACGGTACCAGAAATCATGGGTTCCTGACAAAGTAGAAAATATTTCTGGCCTAAATCTGCTTTTCATCTTCTTTGTACCCTCTGGTTCCTCAGTTACTCACTATTCTTCAAGCTCGCTCGATCCATAACTTCCGATTTCTCTGGCTTTTCTAGCTAGCCTGGATTTCATGTTCTACCATTTAAACAGCAGTGGTCTTGGCAGCATTCTGAAACATCTTTTCTTCTTGATCTTACTTGTCTTTCCAACCCCCAATGTAATCCTTGGTAGGGCATGTAAGGCCCTTTGTGGCCTGGCCTCTTGCCATCTTCTTTAGCTTTATCTCCATCTGTAGCCCCTACCCTTTGCTCCAGCCATAATGTTAACCAAAGATGCCTGACTACTGTTTACCTTTGCTCATGCTGCACCCTGTGCCTGCCTTGTCCTTCTCTGTGTTGGCCACATACACTTCTTGATCATTCCAGATTCAGATCAAAGATGACCAACCAGGATCTTAGCTTCCTTTATGTCCCAACTGTACCTCACTCACACCTCTATCATAGTGCCAGTAATGTATTGCCTTATTTATTTACAAATCTATTTCCCCTTTAGACTCTAAGTTCCTTGAGGTAGGACGGTGCCTGGTTCTTGATATCCGCAGTACCAAGCACTGAGCCTGTCACCTGGCAGATGCTCTGCAGGCTTGGTGAAGCAGCCTTGCAGCAGCATTCCACAGAATCAACAACTTTCACCTTTCCTGAATCATTGTCTTCTCTTCCACCATATGACACTCTCTTGCTTTCCTTCCTTCCTTCCTGGTCTTTTTGTTGTCTCCTCTACTTCTTCTGGGCTTCTAAATGTTGAGATGCCCAGGGCTTGATCCTGGGACCCTTCTCTTCTCCATCACTCTCCCCATAGGCAATTTTATTTAGTCCCACAATTTTTATTACCATTTATGTGCCAATGACTTTTTGGTTTATAACCCTTCCCTGATCTGCTGGTTCATATATCTGCTTCCATTCTTGACATCTCCACTTGGATGTTTAATATGCATCTTGAATTTAATATATCTGAAATAGAATTTGCTCCTCTCCTAGTCTTCCCTACCTCAAATGCTAGAAAAAAATTGACAGATTCAATATCAAGTCTTAATGTAAGTCCTGATAAGAATGTTATCAAACTAGAAAAATACTTTTTAAAAACAGTAAATATAATGTCTATCTTAAGCAAACTGTCACCACTAGCCTTATAATAGAGATACATAAGAAGCTTTTCTCATTAAACTCAGGAGTAAGACAAGACTCACCACTATTACTTAATTTGTTCTCGGAGGTCTAGCTAATGCCATAATATATGGTACTCAAAGAAGAATTCTACCAATTGAAAAATAAGAGATTTATATTGTTCGTAGAAAATATTTTTCTATCTAGAAAACTCAAGAGAGTTAACAATAAAACCTCTTATGACTAGTAAAAGAATTCACAAAGATGGGCAAATAATTTAATAAAAATCAATAGGTTTTCTATGTGCTAGCAATTGCCAGTTAGAAAATATAATGAAAAAGAAGATTCATTTTAAAAAGCAATAAAAACTTAAAACATCTAGTATAAAGTATCTAGGATTTGTCTACATGAAGAAAGTCACAAAACCTTACTATTAATGCAACATTTAAAAAGACTGAATATTATATGAAGAATCTATAAAAACCTAGAAAGAAAAGATAAATGAAATAACTGGGTTAGTAATATCTTCTGCAATGGAGGAAATATAGCCATAGTGATCGAAATCATGAGCTTTGGAGTTAGTTTAATGCAACAAGGATTAAATGCAAAGATTTAATGTAATAAATAAGAAAGTAAATAAATAAATAAATAAAATAAAATGAAAAGACAATAAATGTAGAGACAGCCCATGTTCCTGGTAGGAAAAACAAACACTGTAAAGATGTCAATTCTCAAATTATTTCATATTTTTCATGCTATTCTAATGAGAATTCCAACAGGTTTTTTTTTGGGCGGATGGGCTGACAAAAGATTCATAAGTTTGTTTGGTAGAATAAATCGTTGAGAATGACTTAGCAAATTTTGAAATAGAGCACTGATGACACAGGACGTCTTAACCAAATGTTAAAATGTATTATAAAGGAGTAGTAATTAAAACAGTGTGATACTGAAGCTACTAAGAACAATGAAACCAAAAACTCAGCAAGAAATAGACTTTAGTTTTCATAAGAATATAATATTTTATGAAAACAGCATCTCAAATCAGTGGAGGAAGGAAGGCTTATTCAATAGATGGGATAGCTCAGAATGGTTAGCTATACAGATAAAAAATAAACACCGTACACTGAGTACATTCTAACTAGATTAAAGAGTATAATATACAAAAAATTAAAACACAAAAATCTAGAAGAAAACGCAAATTAGTATTTATTTATTTCTAAGTGAGAATGACATTCCAAACAAAAAGCAAATGGGAAATGAGGAAAGGAAAGATTAATATAGGAAAGATTATGTAATATGTAAAAACAAATATGTCGTGTGTCGTAATTATAAATCAAATAGAGAAACTTCCACTTATAGTAAAGGCAGATTACATAATTCAAACCAGCCCTCCCACTGAGGACAACTAGAAGAGCTGGGTAAAATATTTTAAGACTTCTGCTTGGAGGCACCATAAAGCTAACAAGATCATGAAGAACTACCAAGCCAAGATTTGGGAAAAGGTGGAAATCTAGAGAGGTGAGTCTGGCATTTGGGGCCACTTTTGTAGAGGGTATTTGATGATCTAGAAGTGGCACATATATGCTGAGAAGTGCTTTTGACAACTTTAAGGGCTTGGGGTTGCCAAAATTGGATTCCAGGGCCTTCCGAGGGAGGGGCTATGGTAAACCTTTCCATAGACTACAACCGGGCTTTGGGTTATCTGGATGGCCTACAAAACCTCAAGTCCTGAAATTGGATCAAAGTGACCCTGGATTGCTAATGGCAAAACAAATTCTTTCTGGAAGAAAACTATCACCCTGGGTCTCAAATTATTTCTATAAACTTTTTCCAAATACAATGTCTGGCACACACCCATAGATTACCAGGCACATTAGACTTGGATAGTGAAAGATGCATGTTGAATCTCTAAGGCAGTAGTTCTTAAAGTATGGTTCCTGTACCAGTAGCATCAACATTACCTGGTAACTTGTCAGCAGTGCAAATTCTCAGGCCCCATCCCAGACCCACTGAATCAGAAATTCAGGGGATTGGGCCACAGAGGGGCCCAGCAGTCTGTTTTAACAGCATAATTTGGTGATTCTGATGCATACTAAGGTTTGAGAACCACTGGAAGTCTCCAAGCATAAGCAGGAGGACCTCTGATCAGAGATGTTGTCAAGAGAATTCTTGCTCCAGGTGGGGATGGATCTACTAAGCTCTGAGGTTTCTTCCAATTGAAAGGTTTTGTGATTCTATGCTTTCATAAATGGGAGTGGACTATAGAACAGAATAGAAAAAATATATTCAAATTAGCTATTGTGGAAAAAGTTGTTCTGGATAAGCAAAGGCAGGTAACCTGTGAGACTTCTCAACAAAGCAAGGGAAATACTTGGTAATACGTTACTTAAAAAAAGAAAAAGAAAGAAAAAGGCTATGTTTTACAAGCTTGGATATCTTTTACTTCTTAAAGTTTTTAAGAACACTTATTACTCTGGTAATACTTTTCTTGTCATAAAAAATTCAAACATGATTGAAGTGTGGAAAGCCAAGAATCAGGGGTTTAATTAAAAAACAATTTCTAGTCATTAGAGAATATTTTGGTGCCCATCTGTGTTTTAATTTCCTTTTTTTGTGGAAACGTTTAATCTTTATAGATACTGATTTGAAAACACTGAAGTAGGCCCAGGTCTTTCCTTAGTAGTAGTAAATGGCTGAAAATTCTGGCTTATGTGTCATTCTCCTTTGCATTTGGTCAGGCTGAGTAAATCTCATGTTACTTACAGTGTAAATAATAGCCAAAGTGTTAGACTGGCAGGTCTTTACTTCTGCTAGTTCATCAGATTTATTCTTCATCCCAAGGGTGGGGTGGGGGTGGATTCTAAAGGTATAGTTAGGGGAGATATTTAAAATATTTAGTAATTGGTATGGCACTGGTACTAACCATGTTTTCTGTAGAAGGATCCTTGAGGCCTCTGCTGGGTTGGATAACCCTCTCTTCAGTTGGGAAAGGGTCCTGAATGGCACCCAGATGCCATGGAAGTGGGGGAACTTGGGACTCAGGTCCACTGCTATTTACCAACTGGTAAGGGAGCATTTCAATATCTCAAAGTCTGGCACAGCTATACTCAAAAATCTTTCCTGGACATTGCTCCTCTCTATCTGACCAGGTGTCTCCCACCACCTCACCCCCCCTCACCCCCCCACCGTGATGCTTCACATCATCCAACCTTGTCTGTTTCTGAGTAGGTTTCCCGGATCACTGTCTCAGATTCATCCACGCTTAACTCGGAGGACTCTGGAAAATTCCTTGACAGGGCAAACAGCACAGCATCGTGGAGGGTGAGGAACAGCTGGGCCTTGGTGATGCCAGTGTCAAAGAAATCATTCCTCTCAAATGCCCTGACCACAGAAGCTACAAACCAAACCCAGAACACACACAGGGTCAGACACCTGGGGAGGAGAGCCCCCGGGGTGCAAAGCACAGCCCTCACATAGGGTCAAGGATACTCACAGTGACACCCAGCAATGAGCACCAAAATGTAGGCATTTTGGAAAGCATTGCACATCTGTGGAGAGAGAGTAAATCAGTGTTGGAGATCTTCATACTCACCAGGAAAGGGCCTTATAATTAGCTGAGTTTTAAAACCCCTTTGGCTATTCCCTTGTCTGGGGTCTGTGTACCTTTGCATTTCTTTTCAGCTCTATAAACATTTGATGAGTGGACTTCTATATGCCAGGAAATGTCTAAAGTGCTGAGAATACAAAAGAGAATCAGATGGTCTCATGTGGGCTGCAGAGTGAGAGGGAGTGTTGCCCATGGTCTCAAGCAGGGAACCAGTTCACATAAAGAGATAATGTTCATGTGAGGACAGGGCTAGGACGGAGACAGGCACAGGCGTGATGGTAACACACTGGAGGAGCCTCAGGAACAACCAGATCTTGGTATTACTGCTTAGTGTTTGCACGTGACTCCCTTCTCTCTGGAGTTCACAGAGCAGAGGAGGCAAAACGTGGCCCCAAGATGGTCAAGTGATAGAGTAGGGAACAGAATTCAGAAACCCTGAGGGTCCTATTCAGAGCTGCTCTGCAAAGTTGTATTTGACTTTAGTAAAACATCAGATATTTAGTATCAGATTAATAAACATCAAATACTGACCTCAAGTTTACTTCAGCCAATATATTTGCTCTGGGACAATAAATCTTAAAGTTCAATTCAAAGCAAGTCAATATTAACCTTAATACTCTAAAATTGAATAGACTCCAACTCTGAGCACTAAGTTAAAATGTCAAAAGAAACAAAATAGACAGGCTCTACTTTTTTCACTATCAAGAGAAAATAAGAAAGTCACTCGATTATATGGTAAATCATAAAGTCATTTGGTGAAGATCCCAAAGGGACATAACTCTAAATGACAAGCAATGGGAGAGTGAAATCCCATGAATTAGGAAGAAACTTAAATTGAGTGATTGTCTCTAAGAAGTATGATTGCTGGGATTTTTCTTAGTAGGTTTAAGTTTTCAATTATAAAGTAAACAAAACATGATGATTTCCTCCAATAAGGCAGTATAGAACAATTACAAAAGGAAGGAAGAAACCTGTATTTTTTAAGTGTAAAAGTGCACCATGAATCTCTGAAGGTTGTAAAGTGAAGGTGTCTGACATTGCCTCCATGCAGGGGCTGGAGCAGACAGTCATCAACATGGGCCAGGTGTGGATGGGTCATGGCAAGAACCAGAACATACAGTGCCTCCACAAAAAAAGGAAGGCAAGAGAGGAGGGGGGGGGAGAGGATGGCACAATGGTATCAGAGAGCAGGGGGAAGGGTGATATAAAGTCAGATGCTTTAAATTCTAACGCTAGACAGGCCACTTACTAGCTGTGAGCCTAGGACTCTAAGGGGGAGATATGGCTTATCTCTCAGGGATATTGTGAGAATGAAATGAGACAGTGTGTATAAACGTGCCCAACTCAGTCTGGCATGTAGTAGGCATTCAATAACGTAGGTTGAATGAAATCTAAAGTAACAACCACAGTGCAAGACTGGGAGAAGAGAACACCGCCCAGGAGAACTGTCAAAGATGAAAGAGCCCAAAAGACAAGACATTATCAGGTATACTTGAGTCTGAAAATGGGGTGGGGAAAAAGGATCTCATGGAGGGGAAAGCCCTTAACATTAAACTCTTTCAACCCTCTCATTTTATAGACGAGGAAACGAAGACCCAGTGCAATGTAGTAAGTTGCCTCGGGTGAGATGGACAGTGATCAGTAGTAAAGCTGGGACAGAGCACACATCCCCAGACCGCCAACCGGGGTTCTTTCTGCTATGAGAAGCTTCCTATTGCCTCACACCAAAGAGCAGCTGGACTCACTTAAGAGAGAATTGTATTCCTTTAGAAATGAGAAGGTATGATAAAATAGAATCTGAAGATAAAAGAAGGAAAATCAGCCAAAGGAGCATATCTCAAAAAAAAAAAAAGGTGGGTGCCGCCAGAACCCAGAGGAGAGTGTTCAGGATGTTTAAACCTGAGCCATTGCCAACAGGAGCAAGAGTGAGACAAAGGGCTGTGAACTGAGATAAGCTGGATGAAAAAAGATATTGTACTTAACGAGACATTAAACAATAAAACCAATAGGGTTAGTTGTGCATCTACACTGTCTATATTGTATAAGGACAGAAATGAAAACTGCCAGAAAAACCAAAGAGAGAGAGAAAAGCCAGGACTTGGACACAGCTTTTGAAGGAAAAATCTTCCCTGCCCTTTTCACCCAAAGATGCAGGCAATGAAGAGGGAACTGGGGTGATCTTGAAGGTACTGAACCGGACAGCTTCAGGCTTGGGGTGTCACTTCATCACAACTTCTTCAAATCTGAGTGCCTTTTACAATGCCCAGCTCAGAGCAGCTGAACTCTTGGTGAGCTTTTTTTCTAAGCATTTGGACACATTCCTTGAAAAGATTTACAGCTAACTCCCAGAATATACCGGGAGTTGCTGAGTGTAGACAGATTGCTCTTCAATGGTGTTAAGAGTTTCCTATTTTTCATTCCTTGAGAAATAATGTGCCATGCTTAGGAAACTGACCCCAGTTCAAGAAATCAGAGTTGGTTCATTTTCTTTTCATTCTGGTTGACCTGAAACTATCTTCAGTGTCAAAGTTTCTAGTAACCTAGGAGTCACATAGCAGCTGATCAGTGACTAACAGGATTCAATCAGGATTAGGGCTGGGGTGGTGGTGGTGGTAAAAGGGGATCAGAGCTCTCATAAAAGCCTCCCCAGTACTTACCTGTCTTAATACGACTGAAGCCTGCGCATCCACAAATTGTACCATGGAGAAATCCAGAATGATGGTGTGGGTGCTGGGTGGAAGAGACATATCTGAGTAACGGATGAGTGATCTACTCATGACCTGACTTTCTGCAGCATCAGGAAGTGGCATGAGGCTGTTTCTAGAGGAGTTATTAGGAAGCCAAACTTTCTCCACCCCCTCATAGTTTTGCCCTTGGTTTCTCTGAGACATGGAAGACGCTGTGTATGGTACTTGGTCATTGGACATAGCTTGGCTCTCGTTCACGCTCTCGAAACGGGAGCAGCGGATCAGGTTAATGGAGGATGAGTCGTGTTCCTGTTTGCTTTCATATCGTTCGGTGTAAACAACCTGGGACAACAGAGTTAGGGGGGGACATGGATCAGATTCACACAAGGACTGGAAGTACCTGCAATGATGCTGTTTCTGTCTACTGTCTCACCTCCCTCCCTCTTAGAAACTTCTCCACAGACTAGGTACTATACATTTTTTACTTGGATATCTCACTGTCGCTTCAGGCTCCTGACTAAAACTGCATTCAGCTTTCCTTACCCTCACCACTCACAGCATCTCCCTGCCAGCTTCCCTACGTGCACTGACGACACCATCATTGTCTTAGTGAGCCAGACTTAAAATCATCTTTGATTTATTCCTTTCCCTCATCCCTGGGTTCTAAGTAGTCTCCAGTGCCTACTAACACTTTGTTTGAAGTATTTCTTCCATCGGTCGCTTTTCTCAACACCTTCTTTTCTCAGTGAAACAGTTTTCTGTCAGACTTCCTTAAGAAGACAAAAATTACTTGAGCAGGGCTGTCTTCACCTGTCACTCCTTTAATCCTCCTAATAGGCCTGGAGTGCCTGACAGAGCTTAGGACAGCATCAAGCACCAGGAATACAATGGCAGGCAAGATGTGAGTGCTGACTCTGCAGTCACAGGGACCGGATTCTACTGGGAAGAGGTCATGCGTCTATTCAAAGGATGAGTAACATATGTGAACAAGAACTGTAAGGCACATGGAAAAATGAAAGAGTTCATTTGCTAGAGTGGTATGATTTAGGGTGTTTTTTTTTTTTTTGTGAGGAAATCAGCCCTGAGCTAAGATCCGATGCCAATCCGCCTCTTTTTGCTGAGGAAGACTGGCCCTGGGCTAACTCCTGTGCCCATCTTCCTCTACTTTATATGGGAAGCCGCCACAGTATGGCTTGACAAGCAGTGCGTTGGTGCGCGCCTGGGATCCAAACCTGTGAACCCCGGGCCACCAAAGCGGAGCGTGCACACTTAACCGCCACACCACTGGGCTGGCCCCAAGGGTGATTTTTAAAAATCTGTTCTAATAATGTTGCTTATGAAATAAATTTTAAAAATAGAAAAAAAGTAAAGATAAAAACTATTCAAGGTAGTATATATTGTATAGCAAAAAAGGTGGTGTGGACAGATAATAATATTATAGTTCAAAGGAGAGAGGTGTTCCCCAAGGTTTGAAGGTCACGGAGGCCAGGCCTTTGGGGGATAGCTGAGGACTGGCTCAGTGGTGGGGAGATGCAAAGTCCTCAGGCAGAAGGAAACCTCTGAGAGCCTCCCTTTTGTCTCCTTCATCTACTCTACTCTCGTCTTTCAAGGGCTTTCACAATCCACCCAAGCCGCGTCTGCCTGAACTTGCTTTGCAGGCCAAGACTCTTACTCTGAGGACCCTATATTTATTTCTACCTCAGTGTCTTTGTCCAAGCCTGTCCATGGACTGGGATTCCTCTTTTTTCCTACCTGACGTAAATCAATCCATTACTACCATGAAGTTTCCCTGACTTTTTGAGCTCATGTCTGAAGTCTCTTTACCTGAAGTCTTAGAGTTATTAGAATCTAAACACACAATTTAGAACATAACAATATACTTTATGGTATGGTCTATTATCCTATTTCATCAATTTTAAGATGCAATACTACTTTTTGTACTTTCAAGAAAGAAAAAAATCCTGCAAATTAATCTATGACATGCCAACAATTGCATCCAAAGTTCTGAGATGTGAAAAAAATGTATATTTTAGGATTGATAAAATACAATAATAGCCTTATATGTCAGATTAACAGAGAGCCGTCGCCCTAGTTTGATTTAAAACTCCATTAATTGCTTCAAAAGAATCATGTGATTTTGAGGGACTATTGGTGGGTGGGGGTATAGATGAAATAAGATTGTCTATGAGTTGATAAACCTTGAAGTGGATGGTGAATACATAGAGGCTCATTATGTTTGTCTCTACTTTTGTATGTGTTCAAGATTTTCCATGAAAAAACATTGTTTTAAAGAACAGCCTGGGCCGGCCCCGTGGCTTAGCGGTTAAGTGCGCGCACTCCGCTGCTGGCGGCCCGGGTTCGGATCCCGGGCGCGCACCGGCGCACTGCTTCTCCGGCCATGCTGAGGCCGCGTCCCACATGCAGCAACTAGAAGGATGTGCAGCTATGACATACAACTATCTACTGGGGCTTTGGGGGAAAAAAAATAAATAAATGAAATCTTTAAAGAACAGCCTGGATGAACCTTGAGGACATGATGCTAAGTGAAATAAGCCAGTCGCAAAAAGACAAATACTGTCTGATTCCACTTATATGTGGTTTCTGGAATAGACAAATTCATAAAAACAGAAAGTAGAATGGTAGTTGCCAGGGGCTGGGAGGAGGAGGACTTTGGGAGTTGTTGTTTAATGGGTACAGAGTTGCAGTTTTGAAGATGAAAAAGTTCTGGAGGTGTATGGTAGTGATGATTGCACAATGATGTGAATGTATTTAACACTACTGAACTGTACTTTAAAAATGGTTAAGATGGTAAATTTTATGTTATGCGTTTTTTACCACAATAAAAAAGAAAAAAGAGCAACGTGAAGACAAAGACCCTTAAAAATCCTTTTTCCTTTTTCATAGTGTCATAGTTCTGGCACACAGTAGGAGCTCAATAAATACTAGATGATCCTATTCCACTCTCAAGTGTATTTGCTGATGTCCTGTAAATAGCCTCTACAATACTCAGTGCAGTGTGCATACAAAAAAAAATTAGATACAGGGTTAATTCTGTCCTCTTGGCAGGGAAGTTGGTATTTTCAGGGAGCTCAGAAGAACCTATGCTCCATTAGGGTGATGCGAACGAGAGTGGGTGCTTGGTGTTTGCAGGTGCCTATGTGAAGAGGGGGATGGGAGGTGTTTGTGTGTGGGGGAGTAAAGCTCTGTATGTGTGTGTAGATAGAGATGCCCCTCTAGGGTGTAGGTATAGACTGGGTGAAAGGCCCCAAAGCTAGAAATGGGGACCCTTGCTCTGGGGAAAGGGAATATTTAGACCAAGTCTGGAAATAATGAATGCTTTGTAACTTATCAGCTAAAATAATGTTCAGATAAAATCCCCATCTGTGCTTAATCTGCCCTCCACCCTCCATCATCAATTCCTTGGTCACAGGCAGACACTGGGAGATGCTGGCAGATACTTGAGGTCCCCAGCCACCTTGACCCTGCCCTGGTTGGAATTAGAAAACAACTTTTAAGTCACTTATTTTCAGAAATCTAAAGCCAGGCAGCTAAAAGTCAGGGAAATAGGTACAGTTAGGAAATTATTGATAATCTCAATAGGCAAACTGTATTCCCTGCACTCAGATAGGTCATTGGTCATTGAGTAGGGACTCTTAAAAGAGTCAGAACATCTTTTCCCACCTACTTTTGGGTCGAAATCTGAACCTCAAAGGGAAACCTGTGTCTTCATTTCTAAGCAGAAATCTTTGATTTCCAGTTACCCATGGTCCATTTAAGACTCAAAATCCCTGAGGGGGTTTTGACTTTCTTTTCTTTCTTTTTATTAAAAACAAACAAACAAACAAACTACTGTGTACTTCTTTATAAAATGTAAAGAAAAATGCAGAAAAGGTGTTTCTAACCCTGGGCGGGGGCTCCAGTTCATCACAGTTGCAGAAACACCGACAAATCTTTCCTTCCTGTGAGCCGTCTTCATTTTGATTAAACAGGCCAAAAACTTCTTCTTCTTTAAGAGGCACCCTCACCATTTCAACCTGAAAGATGAGAGGGGTCTCATCCAGATGGTGAGCGGTGGAAGAGAGCAGTACCGAGGAGGGAGGGGAACAGGTGGGCAGAGGCGGGGGCGGGGGGGTGGGGGAGCCATTACTTCTTTTAACAGCTTATGCTTGAGGTGGTGAACATTTACAAACGTGATGGAGTTGCAACACTGGAAGATTTTCACCCCAGGAATGTTCGTGATCTGCAAGACAAATGTAAAGTTGAGGGAAATTTCTCAGCTCCTTTATGGAGTAAGAAAAAGTCATTAGAGCCTCCTGAAGAATCTGTATTCTTCTTTATTAGAGGCAAGGACCAGCAAATTTCTTCCTCCCATTTTCAACTCCTGCTTTCTTCCTTTCGCCTCCATTTCCTCACTCCTCTCTTTTTCTTGGCATTCCTCCCCCTGGAGTACATTTTAGAATTATCCTTAACTGGCTGCTGTTCTCTAGGGATTTACCTACTTAAGTTACCTGGCTCTACCCTTGTGCATCACTTTCCCCGCCTTTGTATCTGTGTATCTGTAGCGTTGCAAATAACATCAAAGGGATTTTATAGAAAAACTAAGCAGCAGGCCTGGTCTACCCCATCCTTTGGGCAAAGGAGTGGGACTGACTTGGATTCTTACCTCCCGATAGTCCTTGATGCTTCTATAAATGTTGGTGTTAGGGATCTGACCCAGGAGGAGAATTTTAGTTCTGAAAGGAAATGCATTTCCCTTTAGGTTATAGTTGCCTTACCTTATGGTGGCCAACCTCCTATTACCTGAGACAAAGTACCTGTGTGACCGAACAGTGATGAGGAAGAAGGCAAAAGCTATTGAAACGAGTAGCCCAACGTCCAGTCCCAGGAAAACTGCAGATGTGAACGTCACCATCCAAATAACCTTATGGAAAGGGGAAGAAGGGAAAAAGAAGACCATGGTAACAAGCAGAACTGAGAAAATCACCAGTCCTATCTCTCAACTCACCTTCACCCTCTCCCTCCCGACACCTGGGATTTAGAGAACAAATTCCACGGCTATGTGGACTGATGCCATCACAAATGATTGGGTCCCAAGGCTGCCTAGCAATCCTTTTATGCATCCTTGGTCACTTCTCTCTTCAATTCTCTCTTGAAATTTCAGTTTCCTTGTGTGCAAAATAGGGATAATATCATCTACTTTACAGGCTTTGTTGAGATGAGAAATACCATTTGTAAAGCAACCCAGAACACTCACCAAATGGTAGTTACTATTTTAAGACCTATCACAGTTATTGTGAATCTTTAACATCCTTTTCAAGCCTGACCCCACCACCTTCTCACCACTCTCAGTGGGTGACATGACTTTCATCTTCACAGAGAAGATAGGCTGAAACTCCCTTAAATATTTACTTCCCTCTCCACCTACCACTTGTTAGTGTCTGCACTCGACTTTCTCTCATTCTCTCCAGTCCCGTTGGAAGTCTATCCTTCCTCCTAGGACTAGAAGCTCTACCTATGCTCTGGACCACATACCCTCTTAGCTCCTCAGGGACCTAGATCCAAAAATTATCCCCTTTTGCATCTCTTTGCCTCTGCTGGGTCCTTCTCTCATCGTATTACATCCCCCATCCTTTATTTCTTGCTGTTTCCCCTTTTTGTCCCCTAGTTTTGTGCTCTAGAGAGAAGGAGGTGCTCTATCAGTTATTCGGCTTGGCAAAACATCTTATTCTCTCATTAGGATTTGTGTCTCCTATCCTGGAATATATTTACGTTAAAGATTACGTCATTCAAATATGCAATGTATGACAAACTCTTTTTACTAGATGTGTATGTAACTGTAGCCACTTAATTAATTCTTTTTAATTTAATTTTGCGTAGTTGGAATGAGGTCTCAGTATTTCCGTGCACCAACAACCTTGATTCCTCTTTTTTTAAGCAAAAAGAGAGTACTTGGCATCAAAGAATTGCTAGTGTCCTTCAAGTCCATGGCTGGTCTCTTTTGTTTGTTCTCTTTCCCTCTCTCCAACCTTCCCCACCTCGCCCAGAGCATCTAAACTCACACAGTCATATTGGTTCTGCCTCCACAGATCGGGTAGGTTGTAAATGGTTTCAAGGTAGGGCAGGAGGTTGCTCAGCATAATACCAGCCAGCACAGCCTGTGGGGAAAAGAGAAACCCTACTTCATATTCCCTTCAAGGGTAAAACTCCCAAATCTCCACAAAGGAACCACAAAAGGTTAGTCAGCCTTGCCACTCAGAGATATGGTGCGTTGATACTTCACAAAAATACCATGTCCATGCTTCAACTCATGGTCTAATCAAATAAGTATTCTCCATGTTTTTCTCTGCTCTCCTCCATGATTTGTCAAACACACAAGACAAGGCGAGGCCAAGGCCCAGGCCTGACTGATTTGGCCCGTAAAGCTACAAAAAGCCCCTTTTACATTCACATTGTTTATTACTTACACAGACAGTGAGAGGAGGAGTGGCCAAAGGTTACAGTCATCCAGTCCCTCTGTTCCAGTGTTGTCACCTTTGGCGTATGGGACAGACCCACGGGCAGCTGGCACCTCTGGCTACTGGGCATTGCTTTAGCTAGTTTGCTTGACACTTCTATGTTCTCACCTTGCCTAGAAACCATTCTCAGATAGGATGGCAAATTAAGGTAACTTCCACTCATAGAAACTCTAAAATAGTTTCAATTGGACTTTTGTTCAAATCTAATCATGATACACTCTAGTTATTTCAACAATGAGATACTATATTTTTTCCGTCAGATTAAATAAGCAACTCTGAAACATTGAAAACACCCCATATATATGGTTGTTGAGTGTAAAAGGGTGCTATCCTTTTGGAAAATAATTCAGCAATATATCAAGGAATGCTGATACGCTTTCATACAGAAATTTTGTTTTACTTTAGAAGTCTATCCTAAATGTAGAAAACAGTAGATGTACAGAAGTATTCATTGTCATGTTATTTATAATAACCAAAATTTAGACAACCTATTTTTTCAATAATAAGAAAATGATTAAATAAGTTATACTATGGAGTATCATGCTCTATATTAAATAAAAACAAGAATACAGGGCCAGCCGCGTGGCTTAGTGGTTAAGTGCGCGCACTCCGCTGCTGGCGGCCCGGGTTCGGATCCCGGCCACACACCAACGCACCGCTTCTCTGGCCATGCTGAGGCCGCGTCCCACATACAGCAACTAGAAGGATGTGTATGACGTACAAGCTATGACATACAACTATCTACTGGGGCTTTGGGGGAAAAAAATAATAATAAATCTTTAAAAAAAAAAGAATACAAAATTGTTTGTATAGTTAAGTTACAACTATGCAAAGTAATACCTATTCATAGAAAATAATGTTGGTTAGATATATGCCAAAATGCTAATAGTGGTTTATTTGTGATTGTGGATGACATTTTTGTCTACTATGAATTTTCCAAAGTTTTAAAAATAAGCATGTCCACTTTTCTAATGGAGAGAACGTTTCTTAAATATGAAGATCTATACTCATAGGGATGTAAAAATCATCAGGGCCTCAAAGTAGAATCTAACTTGCTTTCAGAAACATTTTCTTGTGTTCATGAAGTCCCTGCATTGGCTTCACATTTCTCAGCCTTTTTCTGGCCATCCCCTCCTCTACATACTCTGCCTGGAAATTAGAACTGATCCTGCCACCAGAAATGGCTTGGTCCAAGGTTACTCTGGTTTTCTGAGGTTACCCAGTGAGTCTCAACAGGTCAGTAGAGGAGGGAAAAGCAAAGACGAAGTCAGCAGAAATAACTTCTTTCCCGCCTTTACCTGCTTCCCAGTCAAGAATCTCCAAATTTTCTGCAATTTGCAGGGAGACGTGGTGGGAAGGAAAATAAACTCAACCTCATAAGGTTTTTGCAATATTTTTGGCTTGAAGCAGGGAGTATAAAAGAAAACAAATCTTTTCATAAAACAATATACAATAAAATTTTTACCTTTCTGAATATTAAGGTAAAACATGCTCACATGTAAAGAATTAAACATATATAATTTCCATCATCCAAGAGATAACCATTGTTAACATTTTGGTATGTTCTACATATTTTTTCACACATATTGAATATGCTATTTTGCATCATGTCTTTTTAAAATTTGTGTTGGTCCCCTTACTAATTAGTTGAGATCCTAGCCAGGATGTGCCACCAATTACTCCAAAAAGGATTTTGCAACAAGCTATCCACGTTCTTTCAAGGAAGGAAGGAAGGAATCATTTATAGTTTAATACTCATAGAGCCCCATTGTTATGGTAATTCAGATATTCCACTGATCAGATTGTGCTCACATTTTCTCACCCAGAAACATCCTAACTAGATGCTGTAAAAATAATGTGATATAACATGGTTAGCCAAAAGCAAGGGCTGTTCTGTCCCCAACGTATTTATAATAAAGGCATGCTACCTACTTTTAACACTACCTTTCAGTGAATTCTGATAGATTTTTGTGTGGGATTTTTAGAAATTCTGATTCTTCCAGCTATAAAGAAAAAATATCACTATTCAAAGTAAATTAGTGAGTGGCCCTCCTAAAATAGACTCCCAGAGTTATAGCACCAAAGGTACTGTATAAACTAAATTCTGGAGATGACTTCTGCTGGGAATCAGAGGACAGCTTGTGTGATAAACACAAGCTTAATCCCACCCTCCATGCATAGATTCCATGGCTGGGTTCCAAGGTCCCTGAATCACGGGAGCAGAAGGCAATTACTGCCTTGAGGTGGTCTGCTCTACTGAAACCTGATATTTGCCAGGTGGAATGGACGTGTTCAAAAGGGCGGGGATCACATTTATGGCCACTCTAGCTTCAGGGACTGCCACCTCAGTGTGTGCCCAAGCTGCTATACGAGGAGTAACACCTCCTCTCACCCTCCTTAGCACTATCTAAAGATGGCTCAAGGGAACATTAAGGAAATTTCAAAGGGAATTATGGTCACTGAGAATTGATCTATATTGTAACTTAGAACAAATTGAATATAGCCAGTAATTAATGCACCTGGCATCTCTAAATGCAAAGTGATCAGTCTCACACAGGGAAGGAAGGGCACAGAAGTATATAGAGGCATCCTAGCTGAACACAGAGTTAGAACTCAACTTTCAGACCCTGCCTTCCAGTGTTGTGAACTAACCAAGAGGCAGTGTGGCAGCAATAGGGGGACTGAGTTCACATGAATGCAGAACAAGGCCTTCTGGAAACGGTTTAGGAAAACAGATGGCATGAATGCACAATGAGTTTCTAAGCCTGTGCTGGTAATGGGCATTCTGGCATCTGAAGTCTATTTCAGTCATCTTTAACTGAATCCTTACTTATAAAGCTTACTTTATAGCTTAAGCAATAGCAAGAAGATTAATGCAAATGACAATAATAATAATAACGATTGTTTCTTGAGCACTTATTATTAGCTCAACACTGTTCTCCATATACTTTACATATTATCTTATTTAACTCCCAATCCTGTGAGGAAGATGCTATTATTTTAAAGGAAAGAGACTAGAGATCGGCTGGGGCAACCATGGGGACAAGCTGAATGCAATCCTCCTCAGAGATGCCCCACCAAGATGCAATCTGGAGTTGCAGTCTTTCTTGACTTAGTTATTTGATCAGTTCTACTTACATTTGGCAGTTTGTAGAAAAAGCGTCCCGCCTTCACCATCAGGAGCAGCATCAAACCTGCGCCTACCAGAGATGCAAACTGAGGAGACAGGGCCGGTTGGAGAGAGACCATCAGGAACATGTTAGTCCCTGTCTGCAACTGAAGCTTCTGCTTGGTGATAAGCATGTCATTTTTTTTTTTCTTAAAAGGAGTTGAGCACAACCATCCAGCATAAGTGCATTTTTGTTGAACTAACATTTTTGGGTCTTGTCAGAGAGCTAAACGTGTTCTAGGTACTCAATAATTACTTGTTGAATGAACACATGAATGCTTTCTGGAACCTTGCAAATTGTCTTGGGTATTTGAATCTTTATTGCCGTAGCTTTGTGCTATGAATCTGAAGTCTCCTAAAATCCAGCTTGCATGCCCTCCTATCTTGAACGCTTCCTCGAACAGTTTAGAAAAGCCCTACTCATCACGGGCAGCCCTAAAATCCCAACCATTCCATTTCCCATATCAATAAATATCCCACCCCTCACTCTCCTGTTTGGAGCTTGGATAGCTTCCCACCTAACAGCTTCAGTGGTGCTTCATCTTAAAAATACAAGGATAATCACTTCTGATTTTCCTACTTCAGTTCCTCTCTGCTTCATTGCCATCAAAAAAGTTACAAACATGAGTCAGGGCTGTATATAGCAGTGCTGTATATAGCAGCTCTGGATCCTATCCCAGCTGGGTTGACTACTCTGGGCTCAGTGTTACTTGGTAAGCAGTGATTCTGGTTGGCAAATACAGGTAGAAAGCTAAGAAACATAGTTCCCTTTACAATCTCAAGGCTCTCTGGACATAGTCTTGAACTCATTATATCCTCTATTGTTAAATTTCCATTGTTCTAGTCCATAATAATAATGAATAATATAAAGCAGTATAATTCCCCACTGTGATGGGGGATGGGAGGAATCAAACTGTAATCACAAATCAAAATGATGGCATATTCGAGCAAGTACTGAGGGAGTCCCTCATATCTAAACCATTAAATGACCACTCAGCAATGATTCTCTAATTTTTCTCTGTATTTCTTAGGTGTGAAAAAAAAATAACTTCCTACTGGGTTCCCTCTCACTACTCACTACTATTTGCCGTATAAATGCATCACTGAAAATAATAACAGTGAAGTCAAAGTCATATTGCCTTCTTTCCCCATCCCAGCTGATTCACAGCTGACATGGGCAACCCAACATGGAAAAGTTGAGCCATGTGGGAATAGCGTAGGAAGAAGGATTCAGGAAAATGGATCACTGTAACGGAAACTCAGGAAGTTCTAATGACGTGCACTTTATATGCCATGCAACTGAAACAGGTAATGAGGCCATAAGTTCCTCCAGCCAATGTATGTATCAGCCTGTTGCTGGATCTAATTAAGGGTCCAGCTTCAGGCAGTCTGTTGGTAGTATAGAAAAAAACTAAAAACTACTTTAATTAGCACAGGGAAATATATCAGGACTTTTCCTTCCTATCACTTCTTTCCTCCAAAACTATTTCTAAGGAATCAAAGATATGTGTATGCCAAAATAAGCTGTATAAAACCTAGATTAAAATGAGCACAAACCAGACATGAATCCCATAAAATTTGCTGCTCAGAGAGGGTTGGGAGGCTTGCCAATAACTGCATGTCCCCCTTGGTTGCAAATGCAGAGGAGTGGACTTTGGGATCAGAGGGCCATCCTCAGTGGCATTGTGCCTTGGGCAAATGCTGGATGGCTCTCAGAATCTCAGACTCAGTGCCTGGACAGGATCTACAGACACCAAGCATGTAGAACTTCACATCTCATGCATGTTTTGTTTTTCCGCTCTGATTTTCCATCCCTTTTCCGGGCTTCCTGGAACAAAGACTGACTCTTCCTTCTCTCCAGGGATTCAAGGTAATGTGAGTTCTCACAAGCCAAAGCCGCTATCAACATGCAGACTCTCAGACAGGAATTACTCCGTAAGTACTGGGTTCCATGAAGTAGGACAGTCGATTGCCAAGCACCGGCCAGGGAACCTGGGGTAGAAGCTATGAGTTTTGAACATCTTAAGTGACAGGCACTATGATGAGCACTGTTATTATCTAATTTAATTCTCACCACTGAAAGCTTAGTCTTATCCCCATTTTACAGATGAGGACTAGAGCCTCAGAAAGCAAGAATAACTTGCCCAAGATCACACATCTAGGAACCATTGAGTCAGGTTTCAATCCACCTGACCAGCTGACTCCAAAATCCAGGCTCTCTCCACTGCCCCATATGCTTCCTCTAAAAAGAACACAACACATTTCTCTCTTTTATAGTAACTCTTTTTTTTTTTGGCTGAGGAAGATTAGCCCTGAGCTAACATCTGTGTCAATCCTCCTCTATTTTGTATGTGGGTCACCGCCACAGCATGGCTGACAAGTGGTGTATGTCCATGCCTGGGATCTGAACCCATGAACTTGGGCAGCCGAAGTGGAGCGTGCTGAACTTAACAACTACAGCATGGGGCCAGCCCCAGTAACTCACTTGTTAAGCAGTTCTGGGAGCCTAGGGGCAAGGCAAGAAGGCCAGTCCTTGGAAAGCAGAGAACAAGGAAGGGAACCCAATCGTGGTGAGCAGAGAAGCACAGAGTTCAGAACTGGAGGAGTAGGAAGGTGGAGTGGGGGACAGTCCAACTGGCCGTAGGCCTGGGGCTCTTCACATCCCCTCTGCCATGGGCCTGCCAACACCTCAGACCCAGGCTGTGGCTGGAAGGGCCAACAGGTTGTGCTGCAACCAGTGAAGACAAGTGGGTTCTAGACAGTGAAAAGTTGAAGTGAAATCCAGACACATACACACAGTTTGTATTTATGCCAGATAGAAAAAAAATAAAGCAGCCCTTGCTAGCAGGTCCTGTGTGAGAGGTTCAGAGCCAGCCTCCAATCTTCTCTTTCCTGTAGTCCTGAGGAACTTTGAAGAAGTGGAGGTATTCTCAGGCAGAGTGAAACAAAAGTCCCTGGGGAGGAGGGGTGAAGAGAACACCCCAGTGCCGTGGGATGAAGAAGGCTGAATGAGTCTTAGAGGCCTTTGCTGGTCCAGATCAGAAATTCAGAGCAGAGGCTAGGTAGCTGCAATGTGTAGGGCCAGGGGCCAGCAGCATTCTCTGCTTGAACCAGTGATTTGCACTGGGTAAATCAGGGTCTCAGGGAAGGGCTTACCAGCATCCCTAGGGACATGCCTCCCTGTGAAGGGTCACTGCACCAGAGAGAGAGATGTCATTGGGAGGGGAGCATGCTGCACGGGAGAACAATGCAGCAGCAGAAAACAGAATGAGAGCCATGGACTGCCTTTGAGGCAGGCACTTTTCCCAGCGAGGCTGGAGGCCGACTCTGACCTGAAGCCCTCTTCCTTCCCTCCATCTATACATATCCTAGCCCTCTCTCAGTAATCCATCAACGGCCCCCTTCTTCCGTCAGTCTCCTTCTTGCAATATTATGGCACTTTTTATTTATTTTTTTTATTCTGCACTTAATTTTACTTACACTGTGATTTAGTTTTTTCCATCTTTTCTCCCCAAATTTATGTTGTGCGTATATACTGAACAAACAAAATACGTTGTCAAAAGTTAGTAGGAATTAATGTCTGGAATTGCCATTTCCTTTTCTTCTTATCATAAAATCTTCTCATTTTGACTTCAAAGTTTTTGCACACTTGCATAGAACATCCTTCCTTTTAACATAATCCAACTTCCTTCTTTCTGTCAGAGAGTAGTGGAAAAGAGCTACACCGTTGGGGCCGGCCCCAACGGTGTAGCGGTTAAGCACGCAGGCTCCACTGCTGGTGGCCCCGATCCCAGGTGCGCACCGAAGCACTGCTTGTCAAGCCATGCTGAGGTGGCGTCCCACATAAAAGTGGAGGAAGATGGGCACAGATGTTAGCCCAGGGCCAGGCTTCCTCAGCAAAAAGAGGAGGATTGGCATGGATGTTAGCTCAGGGCTGATCTTCCTCACAAAAAAAAAAAAAAAAGAGCTACACCGTAAAGGCCAGCGCGTCGGGCAGAAGCTCTATCACAACAAAACTCAGTCCACATAAGATGATATGATGAGTTCTTACTCTAGACTCATGCTCGCACCCCTGCCTAACCCGACTTTTATTAGCTTTTACCTTATATTTCACCTATATTTACCGACGGACTGTGACACTTTATCTTTCCCCACTAAAATTTAGTGTCCATTCTTCTGACACTTCAGTTTCTGACCATCGCTGTACCTTCCTACCACGCTTCTGCGGCCTAAACTTGTCTTTGACCTTCTGTTGCTGTTTCTCTGCCTTCTGACCCTGACCCATTGCCTGGACTTGCTCCAGTTTCAATTCTGATAGTTCTTTGACATTTCATCATGCTACATAGCTAAGATGGCACGCTTCTCATGTTGTAAAGTAAATTTTATCTAGTCAGTTCAAAACTCACGAACATTGGACGTACAAAATCTCATGCCTGCAATTAGACAGAGTTTGCCTTTGGAGCCTTCTCTACCATCATTTTCCCTTTCCCTCTCCCCTCCAACCCACTCATACACTTAGTTTACTAATTCAGAATACCTGAAGAAAGTCTGACCTAGATAAGTTTCACTTATACAAAGGTAGACGGGTCATAAACTCCCTAGGCTCACCTAGACAAAGACCTTACTCTATCGTGAAAGCCTCTTGTCAAGCTCTTTGAGGAAGCCAGGAAAATTTCTAGTTCCGCTGCCAGCATGGAGAGAGTTGTATTATTGCTTTCCCATGCTAGGACTGAAAATATACCTCCCCATAGAAAAAAATGTTAATAGCTGATGGTTAGTTTACCTGAAATATTATCTTTTAGGTATGTTACATGGAAAATAGGTTTTTGTGGGCTAATATATAGAAACCTTTCACATAGAATAATATTTTTATAGAAAATGACTTTCAAGTTCCACATTGACAAATAGCTTTTAAGACAAAATCTAAGCAAAATTAAGGCAAGCATGAAATCCAAATTCTTCCAAAAGAATAAGCATAACATTAAAATAGTAACATGATTAAACGAGTATAATCCTCTTCTATGAATATCCAGAGGAATAGACATAAATATCTTTATATATTAGAGATAAAATTCTATTTTAACACACCTGTTGTCTTCCTCCACATTTATCCTGGATAATAGTCCTGATTACAGCACCAGTAAACACACAAGATCTGAAAAATGAACTGACGACATTGCAAAGGCCGATGGCTATTAAATCCTGTAAAAAAATGGCAAACACTTTAGGCCCACTGTTGAAGAATGCTGATTTGAGTTTGGACTAAAGGTATACTGTCAATTTCTTATGTATGAAGATAGGATTGTTTACATCACTTCAAATAACACTGAAATATCCTTAGAAAGAACAAAGGGATGGCAAATCTGATTTCTAGATTAGGTTGAATCTTCATTTTTAGCTAGTGATCATGAAAGGAAAGCATTTTTTCAAAATGAGAAAATGAGACTTTTGCCTTATTATTCTCTTTCACGTGATCACTAGGACTTAGAATGACAGAGAGCAACAGTACTATTTTTTTTCTTCCTTCCAGTATCCTAAAGGTCAAAGAGGGATACCTCTTGCCTCCACATTTCCCTTTTGAGTTCTAGGGAAAGGGCCAAACTTAGAATAGTTGGAGATAATAAAAAAAAAAGATAAAGACTATTTCTGAGAGACCAACTTAAGCTAGTAGCCTAGTTTTGGTATTTCATAGCATTTTTTATTGTGCCTCAGTATGTGGTTGACTTCTAAGGACTTGTTGGAAAGGAAGATAAAATTAAGAGGAGAGGAACTCTGCTAGCTTAACAGCATGAAGCCATATGTTATCTTCTTGCTTCCCTACACCACATCTTTTCTAGGATATGTGAACAACACTCATGCTAATTCAAGTGGCTTCAAAGTTAAGTATGCACACTTTTCAAAAAATCCTTTGGTAATTATAGTTCAAATTATAGTCCAAATGACTCCCTGGTTACAGAGGAATCCAGTCTTCCTGTTAGAGGAGACTCAGATCAGACAACAAAGACTTAAGGGTCAGAGGAAATAATAGAAAAGCCTGTCCTCTCACCTGGTTGGAATTGACATTGTAGTTATGGAAACTGGCAATCTTCTTGCCCAGAAATATGAGCAGAGAGGAGCTCACTATAGCTAAGGAGAAGGCTTGTAAAATAATTTCAGGAAGAATGTCCAAATCTGGCATTACAGGAAACAGGAAGCTGGAATAAAATGGTGGAATTATTCCCGGATAGCAGGAATCATTTATTGGCCCCTCCCCCACTCCATCCTTATCACATTGGGCAGGCCTGTCCCTTTTTGAAAATATCAATAAGAGATAAGGAGAGCAACTGAGGCAGCAGCCTACCAGCAAACGAAGCCAAGTTACAAAAGACATTAAGAAAACATGCTCTGCTTTCTTCCAGTTCAAGGTTTCCGCTATGTAGCAATGGCAACAAATAGGACAGGCAAAACTGTTAAGATTGATGAAAAATGGCTTATTTACACCGCTTGAGAGCATACCAGTGGGTAAGCAATAGGCAGATATCATATCTAAAATGGTTTAGAGCTAAAGCTCAATGAATTCCCTTCTATTCACACTCAAATTTTCAGGGTATAATTTTAGTCATCATCCTTTATACAAATTACTTCCAATTCTATCAATGCCTTCCCTCCTGTAGTTTTTTTTTCCAATTTTTTTCTTTTTGGTGAGGAAGACCGGCCCTGAGCTAACATCTACTGCCAATCCTCCTCCTTTTTTTCCCCAAAGCCCCAGTAGATAGTTGTATGTTGTAGTTGCACATCCTTCTAGTTGCTGTATGTGGGACACAGCCTCAGCCTGGCCTGACAAGCAGTGCGTCAGTTTGCGCCCGGGATCTGAACCCGGGCCGCCAGTAGAGGAGCATGTGCACTTAACCGGTAAGCCACCAGGCCGGCCCCTCCAATTTTTCTATTGTGGTAAAATATGCACAACATGAAATTTACCATCTTTTCCATTTTTTTGTGTACAGTTCAGTGGTATTAAATACATTCATAACGTGCAACCATCACCACCATTCACTCTATAACTCTTTTCATCTTGTAAAATGGAAACTATATCCATTAATCAATGTCTCCATTTCCCCCTCCCCCCAGCCCTGGCAACCACCATTATACTTTCTATCTCTATGATTTGCTACTCTAAGTATCTCATATAAGTGGAAGCATACAGTATTTACCTTTTTGTGATTGGTTTATTTCACTCAGCATAATGTCCTCAAGGTTCATCCATGTTGTAGTATATGTCAGAATTTACCTCCTTTTTAAGGCTGAATAATATTCTATTGTGTATATACATATATCTATCTATCACATTTTGCTTATCCGTTCATCTGTTGATGGACACTTCTGGTTTCTTCCACATTTTAGCTATTGTGAATAATGTTGCTATGAACATGGGTGCACAAATATCTCTTTGAGATCCTGTTTTCTATTTTGGGAGTTATATATCCAGAAGTAGAATTGCTGGATCATATGGTAATTCTATTTTTAATTTTTTGAGGAACCGCCATACTGCTTTCCAGAGTGACTGTACCATTTTACATTGCCACTAACAGTGCACAAGTGTTCCATATTCCCCACATCCTCACCAACACTTGTTATTTTCTGTCTTTTTTTTTTTTTATAGTAGCCATCCTACTGTGTATGAGGTGGTATCTCATTGTAGTTTTTATTTGTATTTCCCAAGTGATTAGTGATGTTGAGCATCTTATCATGTGCTTATCGGCCATTTGTATATTTTCTTTGGAAAAATGTCTATTCGAATCCTTTCTCCATTTTTTGAGTCAGGTTGTTTATTTTGTTGTTAGGTTTTAGGAGTTCTCTCTCTATTTTGCATATAATCCCTTATCAGATATATGGCTTGCAAATATTTTCTCCTATTCTATGGTTTGCCTTTTTACTATGTTGATAGTGTCTTTTTGTGTGTGTGTGTGTGAGGAAGATTAGCTCTAAGCTAATATCCATTGCCAATCCTCCTCTTTTTGCTGAGGAAAATTGGCCCTGAGCTAACATCCGTGCCCATCTTCCTCTACTTTATATGTGGGACACCTGTCACAGCATGGCTTGATAAGCAGTGTGTAGGTCCTCACCTGGGATCCAAACCTGTGAACCCCAGGCCACCGAAATGGAGCGTGCGAACTTAACCACTATTCCACCAGGCAGCCCTGACAGTGTCTTTTGATGCACAAAAGTTTTTAATTTTCATGAAGTCCAATTTGTCTATTTTTTCTTTCATTGCCTGTGCCTTTTGGTGCCATATCCAAGAAATCGTTGCCAAATCCAATGTCATGAAGCTTTTATCCTATGTTTTCTTCTAAGAGTTTTACAGTTTTAGGTCTTACATTTAGTCTTTGATCCATTTTGAGCTAATTTTTGTATACAGTGTTATGTAACAGTTCAACTTCATTCTTTTGTATGTGGATATCCAGTTTTCCCAGTACCACTTGTTGGAAAGATTGTCCTTTCCCCACTGAATCATCTTGGCATCCTTGTCATTTTACCATATATGCAAGAGTTTGTTTCTGGGCTCTCCATTCCATTCCATTGGTCAGTGTGTCTGTCTTGATGCTGGTACCACACTGTTTTGATTATTGTAGCTTTGTAATGAGTTTTGAAATTAGGAAGTGTAAATCTTCCAACTTGGTTCTTCTTTTTCAGGATTTCTTTGGCTATTCAGGATTCCTTGAGATTCTGAATGAATTTTAGGATAGGTTTTTTTATTCTGCAAAAAAAAATGTCATTGGGATTTTGATAGCGATTGAATTCAATCTGTAGACTGCTTTGGGCAGTACTGACATCTTAACAATATAAAGTCTTCCAATCTATGAACATGGGGTATAGTTTCATTTATTTACGTCTTCTTTAATTTCTTTCATCAATGTTTTGTAGCTTTCGTTGTACAAGTCTTTCACCTCCTTGGCTAATTCCTAACAATTTTATTCTTTTTGACGCTATAGTAAATGGAATTATTTTCATAATTTCCTTTTTAGATTGTTCACTGTTAGTGTATAGAAAAGTTACTGATACTGACTTTTGTGTGTTGACTTTGTGTCCTGCTACTTTGCTGAATTTGTTTATTAGTTCTAACAGTTTTTTTGTGTGGACTCTTTATGGTTTTCTACATATAGAATCATATCACCTGCAAACAGAGATAATTTTACTTCTTCCTTTCCAATTTGGATGCCTTTTTTTTCTTTTTCATGCCTTATTGCCGTGGCCAGAATTCCCAGTACTATGTTGAAAAGAAGGGGTGAAAGTGGGCGTCTTGCCTTGTTCCTGAGTTAGAGGAAAAGCTTTCAGTCTTTCACCATTGAGTGTTATGTTTGCTGTGGATTTTTCATATATGGCTTTTATTATGTTGAGGCAGTTTCCTTCTATTCCTAGTTTGTTGAGTGTTTTTATCATGAAAGGGTATTGAATTTTGTCAAATGCTTTTTATGCATCAATTCAGATGATCATGTTTTTTTTTCTTTCATTCTGTTAATGTGGTGTATTACATTGATCTATTTTTGTGTGTTGAACCATCCTTGTATTCTACGAATAAATCCCACTTCTTAGTGGTGTATGATCCTTTTAATATCTTGCTGAATTTGGTTTTCTAGTTATTTTTGAGGACTTTTACATCAATGTTCATAAGTTTTCTTTTCTTGTAGTGTATTTGTCTGGCTTTGGTACCAGGGTAAGCGTGGCCTCATAGAATGAGCTGGGAAGTGTTTCTCTCAGTTTTTTTTGGAAAAGTTTGAGAAGGATTGGTATTAGTTCTTTAAATGCTTGGCATTTATTTCTGTTATTGATCTCTAACTTCATCCCATTGTGGTCAGAGAAGATACTTTGTATGATTATCTTTCTAAATCTATTGAGACTTAATTTGCAGCCTAACATGTGGTCTGTCCTGGAAAATGTCCCATGTGCACTTAAGAAGAATGTGTATGCTGCTGTTGAGTAGAGTATTCTGTACAAGTCCATTAGATGTAGTTGGTCTATCATGTTGGTTAAGTCCTCTATTTTCTTACTTATCTTCTGCCTGGTTGTTCTAGCCATTATTGAGAGTGGGGTATTGAAGTTGCCAAGTATTATTGTAGAACTGTCTATTTTTCCCTTCAATTCTGCCAGTTTTGCTTCATATATTTTGATGGTCTATCATTAGATGCTTATGTTTATAAGTGTTATATCTTCTTACTGTACTGGATCTTTCATAACATATGATGTCCTTCTTTGTCTCTTGTAAACTTTTAAATTTAAAATATATTTTGTCTGATATTGTATACTCACTCCTGCTCTCTTTTAGTTACTATTTGCATGGAATATCTTTTCGCATCCTTTCACTTTCAATCTATTTGTGTCTTTGGATCTAAAATGTGTCTTTTGCAGACAGCATATAGTTGGATAATGTGTTTTTATCCATTCTGCCAATCTCTGTCTTTTGACTGGAGAGGTTAATCCATTTACTTTTAAAGTAATTACTGATAAGGAGGGACTTACTTCTGTCATTTTACTAATTGTTGTCTATATGCCTTATAGCTTTATTTGTCTTCATTTCCTGCATTACTGTCTTCTTTTATGTTTTGTTGATTTTTTTCTTGTAGTGAAATGTTTAAATTTCTTTCTAATTCCTTTCGTGTATATTCTACAGCTATTTTCTTTGTACTTACCATGGGGATTATATTTAACAACCTAAAGTTATAACACTCTAATTTCAATTTATGACAGCTTAACTTCAATAACATAGAAAGACTCTGAGCCTTCATAGCTCTATCTGCATCCCTTTTGGTTATTGATATCACAAAATTACATCTTTATGCATTGTGTACTCCAAAACATAAATGAATAATTCGTTTAAATGCACTAGTTTCTTAAATTATATAGAAAACAAAATGTGAAGTTACAAACTATTGTTATAATAATACTAGCCTTTATAATTGCCCAATATTTACCTTTATTGAGATCTTTATTTCTTCATATGGCTTCAAGTCACTGTCTAGTGTCCTTTCATTTCACCTTGCAGGACTCCCTTGAACATCTCTTGCAGGGCAGGTCTAGTGGTAATGAACTCCCTCAGCTTTTGTTTATCTGGAAATGTCTTAATTTTTCCTTCATTTTTGAAGGACAGTTTTGCTGAATATAGGATTCTTGGTTGACAATTTTTTTCTTTTAGCACTACATATCAGCCCACTGCATTGTGGCCTCCAAAATTGAGGGACTCACACTTTTCCATTTCAAAACTTACTACAAAGCTATAGTAATTAATACTGGCATAAGGATAGACATATAAAACAGTGGAATAGAATTGCAAGTTCAGAAATAAACCCAAACGTTTTTTGTTAATTGACTTTCAACAAGGGCGCCAAGACCATTCAATTGGAAAAAGAACAGTCTCTTCACCAAATGGTGCTGGGACAAGCGGATATTCTCACCCAAAAGAATGAAGTCAGACCCCTATCTTACAACATATAGACAATGAACTCACAATAGATCATAGACCTAAATGTAACACCTAAAACTCTTGGAAGGGGCCGGCCCTGTGGCTTAGCGGTTAAGTGTGCACGCTCCGCTACTGGCGGCCCGGGTTCGGATCCCGGGCGCGCACCGACGCACCGCTTCTCCGGCCATGCTGAGGCCGCATCCCACATGCAGCAACTAGAAGGATGTGCAACTATGACACACAACTATCTACTGGGGCTTTGGGGCAAAAAAAAGGAGGAGGATTGGCCATAGATGTTAGCTCAGAGCCAGTCTTCCTCAGCAAAAAGAGGAGCATTAGCATGGATGTTAGCTCAGGGCTGATCTTCTTCACACACACAAAAAAAACTCTTGGAAGAAAAGACAGGGGTAAATCATCATGACTTTGGATTAGGCAATGGTTTCTTAGATATAACGCCAAAAGCACAAATGACAAAAGAAAAAATAAATTGGACTTCATCAAAATTAAAAACCTTTGTTTCTCAAATGATCTATCAAGAAAGTGAAAAGACAGCCCAAGGAACGGGAGAAAATATTTGCAAATCATATATCTGATAAGGGTCTGGTGTCCAGAATATACAACGAACTCCTACAGCTCAACAACAAAAAGACAGATAACCCAATTAAAAATAGTCTAAGGACTTGAATAAACATTTCTCCAAAAACGATATACAAATGACCAGTAAGCACGTAAAAAGATGCTGAACATCATTAGTCATTTTGTTATTAGTGCCGTCAATTTGATTCTGACTCCTAGCGACCCTGTGTACAGCTGAGCGGAACTCTGCCCGGTCTTTTTGCACCATCTTCTCACCTTCCAGCGCTATATCAGAAAATGCTCCACTGCTATTCATAGGGTTTTCATGGCCAATTTTTTCAGAAGTAGGTGGCCAGGTCCTTCTTCCTAGTCAGTCTTAGGCTGGAAGCTCCACTGAAACCTGTCTACCATTGGTGACACTGCTAGTATTTGAAATACTGGTGGTATACAGCAACAAGCAGCTGCCACAGTATGACAACTGACAGATGGGTGGTGTGGTTCCTTGACTAGGAAATGAACCCAGGCCACAGTGGTGAGAGCACCAAATCTTAACCACTAGACCACCAGGGCATTAGTCATTAGGGAAACGTAAATCAAAGCCAGAGTAATATACAACTTCATATTTACTAGAAGGAGGAGGAGGAGAATAATGATAATATAACAAGTGTTGGTGAGGATATTGGAACCTTTGTGCATTGGTGGGAATGTAAAATGGTGCAGCTGCTGTGGAGAATAGTTTGGCAGTTCCTTAACAAGTTAAACATAGAATTACCATATGATCCAGCAAATCTACTCCTAGGTATGTACTCAAAAGAAATGAAAATAAGTGCTCAAAGAAAAACTTGCACATGAATGTTCATAGCAGCACTATTCATAATAACCAAAAGTTGGAAATAACTGAAATGTCCATGAACTGATGAATGGATTAAGAAAATATGATATGTCCATATAATGGAATATTATTCAGCCAAAGATAGGAATGATCCATGGTACAACATGGATGAATCTTGAAAACATTATGCTAAGTGAAAGAAGGAAGAGTCAAAAGAGCACATATTGTATGATTCCATTTATATGAAATATCCAGAATAGGCAAATCCATAGAGACAGATAGTAGATTAGTGGTGGCCAAGGGCTGTGGAGGGGGGCAATTGGGAGTGCTAATGGGTACAGGGCTCCTTTTTGGGGTGATAAGATATTTAAAAATTAGATAGTGGTGATGGTTGCACAACTTTGAGAATATACTAAAAATCCACTGAATTGTATACTTTAAAATGGTGAATTTTATGGAATGTGAATTATATATCAATAAAGCTGTTATTAAAACAAGATAATAAGAGAATATTATAAATAAGTTTAGATTATAAATATTATAAATATTAAATATAAATAAATAAAATAATATAAATATTATAAATATTATAAGTAACTTAGATTAAATAGACAAATTCTTTGAGTCACCAAAACTAACAAAGTAGTCTCAAGAAGAAATAGATATCCTGGTTCATAGACAATGATTATATAATTTAATAATAGTTTTATTTAATATATAGCCCATTAAACAATTGAATATGTAGTTAAGAACCGTCCCACAACGAAAACTCCAGGCCTAAATATCTTTACTGATGAATTCTACCAAATATTTAAGAAAAAAATAATGCCAATTCTATAGAAACTCTTCCAAAAATTGAAGATGAGAGAATATATCTCAAATCCTTTTTATGATGTCAGCATTACTATTATACCAAAACCAGACACAGATATTACAAGAAAAGAAAATCTCAGGCCAATATCCTTCATGAATATAAGTGCAAAAATTCTTAACATCATTTTAGCAAATCAATATATAAAATAACACATCATGACCAAGTGAGGTTTATCCCAAGATGTAATGTTGGTTTAACATTCAAAAATCAATCATGATACTACCAGACAAAAAAAAAAAAAAAAGAAAAGAAATCTTCATGATTTGGGAGGCAATCTTGTTTTCCTATAAATCCATAGTAGAATAATCCTTTAAACTGAATTTGGAAGCACAAATATGCTTCGGTTTCCATGTCTCTAGATTTACTTTCTAAGTTAAAAAAAATCTTCTAAATGTTTTAGATAAGGTTTGTTATTTGAAATGTTTATTTTCTGATTATTTTTATCATTTCATCTAGATACAGATATATGACTCAATAATTGAATAATTGAAATTTACTTCTGAAATTTTGTGTAAAATTGAAGTTCAGTAAAATGAACAATGTAGTAAATACACTTTGGAAAATTATTTTAAAAGAAATTTTTGATGTACTTTTAATTCCTTATCTAATTAAATTTTCTTATTAATTCATGCATTTTAAATTTCATTTTCCTTGTGCTTGCTTCAGCAGCACATATACTAAAATTGGAACGATACAGAGAAGATTAGCATGGCCCCTGCGCAAGGATGACATGCAAATTCGTGAAGTGTTCCATATTTTTATGTAATCTATGCAGAAATAGAAGTATAATGATGTACACCTGAACTTTATACAATGTTGTAAACCAATGTTACTGCAATAAACAAAAAATTTTAAAAAATAATAATAAATAAATTTCATTTTCCTTAAAGTGGGAAGCAACACTTTTAGCACCTCAAAGTGCTATCTCCCCCATCTTCCCCTTTCTCACTATTATTATGTGCATGAATCTAAATTCCTATTTTTTTCTTTTCTTTCTTTTTTTTTTTGGTGAGGAAGATTGGCCCTGAGCTAACATCTGTTGCCAATCCTCCTCTTTTTACTGAGGAAGATTGGCCCTGGGCTAACCTCCGTGCCCATCTTCCTCTACCTTATATGTGGGATGCTGCCACAGCATGGCTTGATAAGCAGTGCATAGGTCCATGCCCTGGATCCAAACCCGTGAACTCCACGCCGCCGAAGTGGAGTGTGCTAATTTAACCACTATGCCACTGGGCCAGACCCTCCTATTTTTGAATATCTTTATCTGTACCATCCAATTATATCTATTTTAATTCCCTATTTATAACGTACAAATAACTTACAAGCACCTTGGTGTTTTCCAGGTAATAAGCTAGACAGGAATATAACTAGATGCTCAAAGGCAGATATTTAACTTTTTGTTGAATTTCCCCTTTTAAGAAGTTAGGTAAGAACAAATGGGACAAGAAACAAAGGAAATGCAAAAGAACCAGAAAATAAGTGACAAAACAGCAATATTAAGCCCTCATATATCAATAATTACCCTAAATGTAAATGGATTGAACTCTCCGATCAAAAGATACAGAGTGGCAGGATGGATTAAAAAGCAAGATCCAACAATATGCTGCCTCCAGGAAACACATCTCAGCTCTAAAGACAAGCACAGGCTCAGAGTGAAGGGATGGAAGACAATACTCCAAGCTAATGGCAAACAAAAGAAAGCAGGTGTTGCCATTCTCATATCAGACAAAGTAGACTTCAAGATAAAACAGGTTAAGAGAGACAAAGAAGGGAAATATATAATGATAAAAGGGACACTCCACCAAGAAGACCTATCACTTATAAATATATATGCACCCAACATAGGAGCACCAAAGTACGTAAAGCAACTGTTAACAAACCTAAAAGGAGACATTAAGAACAACACAATAATAGTAGGGGATCTTAATACCCCACTTACATCCATGGATAGATCATCCAGACAAAAAGTCAATAAAGAAATAGTGGACTTAAATGAAAAACTGGACGAGATGGACCTAGTAGACATATACAGAGCACTCCATCCAAAACAGCTGACTACACATTCTTCTCAAGCGCGCATGGAACATTCTCAAGGATAGACCATATGTTGAGAAACAAAGCAAGCCTCAATAAAGTTAAGAAGATTGAAATCATAACAAGCATCTTTTCAGACCATAATGCTATGAAACTGGAAATGAACCATAAAAAAAAAAATTGAGAAAGTGACAAAAATGTGGAGATTAAACAACATGCTACTGAACAACCAATGGATCATTGATGAAATTAAAGGAGAAATCAAAAACTATCTGGAAACAAACGAAAATGAAAATATGCCATACCAAACCATATGGGATGCAGCAAAAGCGGTCCTGTGAGGGAAACTCATAAGCGATACAAGCCCACCTTAACAAACAAGAAAAAGCCCAAATAAGCAACCTTAAATTACACCTAACAGAACTAGAAAAAGAACAACAAACAAAACCCAAAGTCAGCAAAAGGAGAGAAATAATAAAAATCAGAGCAGAAATAAATGAAATTGAGACCAAAAAAACAGTAGAAAGGATTAATGAAACAAAGAGTTGGTTCTTTGAGAAGAAGTTAGGTAAGAATATGGCTGTCCCAAAGAGGTATACAGTAAATGGAATTTATTGCCCAAATCTAGGTTAGTAAACCTTAAATATTTAGTATGATAACACAAACTACTCTGTTTCCTTCCTGCTGTTCTCTGTAATGTTCAATTCTTTGTTAGCAGTTTAGGTTAAAAGAGGACACAGACATGGAAGGAACTAACTTAAACTGTTCGATTTTTCTAGTCCATAGCAACCTTGGATAAATACATCATAAAAAAGGAAGTTCAAAGCAATACCTAAAATTAGATTTTTGAAATGCTCACTTGTCTATCTATATCTTTGAATTTTATGATAAAATGTATGCAAAAGTTGACGGTATGGTTTTCAAGTCATTAAAACAGAAGCATATTGAGTAAGTACAACAGGGTAGTTATAATCATAGATTTTGGAATTAAACGGAAATGGGTTCGAATAGTAGCTCTGCCACTGACCAGCTGTGTGATCTTGGATAAGTAATTTAAACTTGGTAAGCCTTAGTTTCCTCAGCCATGAAAAGAAGATAATACCTACCTCATAGAATTACTGTGAGGAGCAAATGAAATAAAATAATGTAAAGCATCGATTGCATTGTTGTTCTTGTTACTTTTTTCTGATGGCAGAGACCAAATAAGTCTTATCTATCGTTGTGTTCCCCTGTACCTAGGTGGTCTGCTCTGTGCATTTTTTTTTTAATTGAACAGAATTTGAAATGGATTTAGCCATCATCAGATTTCATTGAGAAAAGGTAGGATATGAGACTAATTCAATCTGGTTGTGTCAAAGTAGCCTAGGTTTTGTTATCCTTGGGGGCTAGCTGGTATCGCTGACCCTTTGCAGTATTCCCTATCGAACAGAATGAGGAAACGAACAATGCTCTTCAAAAGCTTGCCTGTGAATCAACAAACTGCAGTATATTGCCTTTCTTAGCTAAAGTGATTCATCTGATCAAGGTTAAAGAAATTATAATTTCCTAACAGAAACAAGAGTGATACCCCATAGTCACTGGTAGGAATTATAATGTAAATTAATTGCGAGTCCTTAAGAACTCCATGTGTCGGCTATTTGAAGATAGCTGTCTACTCAGAGTAATAAAATAATGTTGTTCAAGGACACTGATTCAGTCTAAGTCGGTGAAAATAGAAGGAATGCTCATCTCCTGAGCACTGAGCCCCAGGAGAGAGGCATCCCTTGTCCTGTCCTTGAGAATTAATCAGATGGGTATGGAGGTTGAGAAGGTCCATATGTGCTAAGAAAACAATGCATGAGTCTCTGGTATTCAGTGCATCCAACAGTTTACTTGGGTAAGGGGATTGGCTCAACAGTGGGAAGAGAGCCTGCGGCTGACCAGAGAAGAAAGGAGGGGTTGTCCTAGCTCTTCTCGTCTCATGAACCTCTGTGTTGTAAAATGAATTTGAACCTATGACCCGAATCTGGCTGTAGCCAGAGACTGCTAGTGGAGGATGTCAATCAGGCTGTGTGGTCAGATGCTAAGAGAAGGTAACAGAAACGAAAAAGTAGTCTTGAAAGTGGAGTTACCGACCTATAAGGAATCATATCAATAAGCGTCCCGCTGGTTTCTGTGGCCATGTTTATCTTGTTTGCAAACACAGTGAAGCCAAGAATCTGTAGGGGTTAAAAAAAACACAAAAAAGGTATATAATCATCTACATATTGTGTATTGCTTCCAGGAGCAGAGGTGCCCATAGCCTCTGGCAGGACAGGGAAAGAAATATGTGGCAGTCCCTATGCATGAAGGCTGGCGAGAGAGGCAGGGCCAGATCAGTGGAGCCAGAAAGGCAGAAGTCCTCCCCGACTCTGGTTCCCTGAGCTCTTTTTAGCATTGTAGCCAGAGTGAAAAGCAACTTCAGCCTTGGTCTCTGACATAATAATGGGAACAAATGGAGGCCCTGGACTTCTCTTTCTTCACCAATTTTAAACATCTAGACCAAATATAAACATGTTTTCAGGTAATAGCTGTATCAAGCCCTCAATTTTAAAAGTTTTTAGACCTAGGCACACTGCACCAATATAAATAAGCCTTTTGGGGGATTGTTGAGGTATATCGACTATTCTGACTAACCCTTAATAATATGGAGCAGCATTTGATAGCCCAAGAAACAGGTCTTGAGCAAAGCAATCACTTTTTTTTTTTTCCCCTTTCATTTACTGCTAAAATGGCAAGTCTCGAGGATGGCCCCGTGGCCTAGTGGTTAAGTTCGGTGCACTCCGCTTCGGCAGCCTGGGTATACAAAATAGAGGAAGATTGGCACAGATGTTAGCTTAGGGTGAATCTTCCTCAGCAAAAATAAATAAACAAACAAATAAATAAAATGGTAAGTCTCCCTTCCATTTCAACTAGAGGGAAAATAGACAACCTAGCAGCTGTTGTACCTTATAAAGACCTCACAGCAAAGCAAATTAAATCAGAGACAAGAGAACTCAATGCCCAGGTTTAAAACAATAATTATATAGTTGCCTTACCCCATTATCCCTACTAACACACAAATCTTTTCCCAGCATCTACTCTAAGAGTTCAACCAGATACTGAGCAGGATAGCAGTTGGTTTACCTGTGATGCTGTGATCCGGTGAAGACCCCTAGAAAGCCTGCAGACCAGAATGGAAGCAAGAATCTGGATCATAGCTTGAGTCAGAGAAGAGTTTTGGTGTTTAGATAGTTAAGGGACAAGAAGTGTGGCAAGCGGCCAAGGAACTCTTTTATTTCCAGCATAAAGGTAATACTTGCTCATATAGGAAAATAGAGAAAATATGAAAAATTAAAAAGCATAAACAAACCACCCAAAGACAACTACTGTTGATGCTTTTTTGATGTTTGCTATACAGCTTAAATATACACATACACAAATACACACACACACATAAATTTTAAACATACAGTATGTATAGTTACTTATAGCTGTGAGACTCTTGAATTATTTTTCAGTATATTGTACCTGGATCCCAGATATTGCCTTGAAAATTTCCCTTAATATTTGAGACTACTGTCTTAAGGACAGATTGGTGAGTGTGTGCAGTTTTCTCCAGCACATCTAAACAGTGGTTTCTTGGTGGGTGCTGTGAGAATCTGTTTACACCCTTGGCCATAGCAGCTCTCATCCTCCCTCTCCCACTTTCCTCACTGCCAGGGGAAACACACAGGTCTATTTCCAATTCTAAACTAAATCTCTAATCCCTGCTATGTGGCAGAAAGTGTTCACAATCACTTAACTTCACATGTGTATAATTAGTGTGTTGCAGGCTTCAATAACCTTTGAGTATAAATTAGGTTACAAAAAAAGTTTAATGCCTAACCTGCAATAATTCTAAGTCTCCATCTACTTTTATTGCTGGACCTCAGTTTCCCGCCCTGCTTCACTCCATGGTGCTTCCTAATTATTTATAGCATTTCCCAAAGGAATGTCTTAACTGGTTCACAAACCAGTCTATCAGCCATAGTCAACCCACAGCATCCACTATACTTTTACATCTCTCCTTTCCTAATAACCCTAGTTAACGTTCATTGCCTTTGAGATTCCTTGAAGGAACATCACTATGATCCCTGCTGCTGATGTCTCTTAAGAGAGGATTGATTTGCGACAACATGGATAGACCTTGAGGGCATTATGCTGAGTGAAATAAGCCAGACAAAGAAAGACAAATACTACATAGTATCATTTATATGTGGAATCTAAAAAAAAAAAAAAAAAAAACAGTCACACTGATAGAAACAGTAGAAAAGTGGTTGCCAGGGGCTGGGGGGTGGGGGAAATAGAGGGAGGCTGGTAAAAGTGTACAAACTTTCAGCTATAAGATGAATAAAGTCTGAGGATCTAATACACCAATGTATAACATGGTGACTATAGTTGATAACACTGTATCGTATAATTGAAATTGGCTAAGAGAGTAGAACTTAAATGTTCTCACACACAGGAACACAAAGATAAATTTGTGAGGTGATGGATGTGGTAATTAACTAGATGGGGGGAATCCTTTCACAATGTATACGTATATCAAATCATCATGATGTACACTTTAAATATCTTACAATTTTATATGTCAATTATACCTCAAAAAAGCTGAAATTAAAGAGAGAGAGAGCTGATGTCTGCGTCACAGATGCCACCTGCTGGTGACTCCAAAGCCGCAGCTCCCGAAGATGCCAGCGCTGGGCTAGGTTCCATGAAAAGGAGAGGTTGTCCCTGATTCCAGTCCCCAAACTCCATATGCACATTGTCCCCTGGGCTATAGGGCGCCACTATTTGTGTACAGTGCTTTAGAAATTCTTTTGTAATTTCTAGCTTCTGGCCTTCCAGCTTCTGGCCTTATGAATTAACAGCTTTTCAACTACTCCAAGGAAGAAAGAATATGAACCTCCACAAGAAGTAGACAACGGTTAGGAGAGACAGCTTGGTCTCAATTTCCAAAGCAATTCCCATATTCCTTCAGTCATGAAGAATATAGACCTGGATTAATTAGTATAGGATAGGTTATGCTGTGGCAACAGACAAACCATGAGATCTTAGCATCTTAACACGTACAAGTTATTTTTTTGCCCACGCAAAGTCCATTGCGGGTCAGTGTCTCTCAGGGCAGTTTCTTTGCAAACAGTGCCTCAGGGATCCAGGCTAATTCCACCTAGCGACTTAATTATCCCAACATACAGCCCCCATGATTACCACAGCTGGGGAAGAAAGGACATGAGGTCTTACACCTATTCTCTTGTGCTTTGGCCCTGAAGTCACATGGTCCTGCCTAACTACAAGGGCTCCTGGGAAATATAGGGGAGCACATGAATATTTGGTGAACTTCAAGTATCTCTGCCACAGAGATACTTCTTCTTAAGAGAACACTTAAAAAGTCCCCCTAAGCGAACACTTCTTAAGGGGAAAATAATTCCCATGGACACCCAAGGATTCAATGATCCTAATATGAGAAATGCTGACTTTAAAAACCTGAGCTTTGTTTATGAAAATGTCTTTATCACTGTAAAAATGTTCATTATAACTGCAAAAGATAAATTTTATCAGATTTTAAAAAAGAAACAAGAAATGTTACCATTAGATAGTGGTGAGCCCCAGCTCTGTCACTTACTAGTGACATGAATTAGGTAATTCATTTAACATCTCATCTCCCTCAATTTCTTTACTGTAGTATAGTGAGAATGGAAGGAGGCTGAAAAACAGTATGATTGCAACTATATTAAAATAGAAACAAAGCCTCTACATAGAAGAAGATGGACATTCACCAACACTGAGCATAGGCCTATCATATATTTGTTTGAAAAAAGAAAGGAGTGAATAACTGAAATTCCAAAATCAATTGTAGTTGACTTTGGGTAGTGCAGCTATAGCAATTTCTTTTCCTCCTTTTTTTTTTCTTCTTTATGTTTTTAAAAGTTGCTAGAATGAGCATGTATTACTTTCATAAAGGGAAAAAACCCATTTTTGAAATAGTATGAAAAAGAGGCAATAGATAAAAGTACTTTGAAAATAAGCATGTTTTACAAATATAAGCTAGTGTTTAAAACTAAATGTATTCAGCTTTGTCACAATTCAACATATGTTTTTTAAAAATTATTATTTTTACACTCTCCTATGAACCTTTCCCTTCCTAGGTTACTTGCTTTTTATTTAACTTTTTTAAAAGGTAGGTGTTTTAAATTATCTGAACCATGAATTTGGGGCATCAAAACACCTACCAGAAAAACTTCCATAGGAAACTCAATGGGGTACTGATTGAAGGAAATTCTGATACATTTGTTGATTCTCAGAGCAACAGTAGCAGTTAGAAATAGTAAGATGCTGGTGGAATTAGCTTTGGGGAGAGCCAGGCAGTAGTTAACTATGTTCTGAAAGAAAAGAAAATTACAGAGGCTTAGAAAGGGATATAATAATTACCTAAATCTAGAAATTGACACTTTCTAAATTAGTACAAAAAGAAGCCCCTAGGCAGTGTTGCTGGGCACAAAGGTCTCTATGAGCGTTACCAGAACAGTGAGAGCAAGTGAGTGGATGTGTATTTTTTTTAAGTTGAAAAAGAGATATTCAATCACCGTAACGTCCAATAAGAAGAGAATACATTTCACATGTTTCAATGTAATGGAAAAGACCCAGGAGTTCTGTTTATTAGCCTATTCTGTATTAATTTTCCCAGACCATATATGTTCTTTAGCTAGGATCCTACGCCATTCATGCATTCAGGGACTACTTAGCATTTTATATTCTTTAGATGTTTTAGGATACATGTCTGTTATGAGGCATGTAATGGGAAGAATTATGATAGATACAGTATCTTAAAGACCAAATTATAATGTAAATTACGTTAGTTTAAAATGCTGGGCGAAATGATTAATGCAACTGAAAGCATGGTCCAACTGGCATCTGCAATTAATCAAGACTGTAAATCTAGAAGAGATGAAATTATTTCTGGGACCCTCTTGACCCAGCTGCCTAGGCAGGAGTCTCTCCACTTGGGTCCACTTCTTTTTGGAGGCAAGGGGAGGGGCATTTGTAACTCTAGGTGAGGGTAGAAATTACTCACATAGAAGAAGGAGATGGGACCAGCGTGGAAACTAATCATAATCCCGAAGATGCAAGTCAGCTGAGAGAGTATAATGTGTAGCGCCGTGGCAGCCAGGTAAGCACTGATTGCGGCCTCTGGAAGGTAAGTGGCAATGAAGCCAAAACCTAACACGCCCATTGATAGCTGCAGGGGATTCAGATGGAAAAGAAAACCAGAGTGAGGCAGAATGTCATCAAACCAGCAATGGCACCAACTAGGCACTCTCCAGGGGGTTGCCAACAAAAAAGTTGGGTTAGGTCCCCTTGATAACTGTTGTGTCTCCTTTCCCTAATCAACTGAAATTAATGAGATAAGGTAGGTCTTTGTTGTTGATTCAGAGGCTCCCTACAGGCACTAGACCACACTTCTTTCTTTCTTCATGAGCACTTAAGCTTAAATTCTTGCCCTAGAATCTACTGACCTTGTTGACGTGGGATTAACAGTGACAAAGTGATCAGAAGGAGCCTTTGCCTTTTTAAAGGTCCTTTCATCAGAAGCTTTGATAACCGTTTTGAGGAGATATTGACAGCCCTGTGAGGAATGCAGCTTTTCACAAAGCAAATAACAATTAAAAACACCTGGGTTCCAGCTCAAACTTCTTTGAGCTTGGACTTCTTTGAACTTGGGCCTTTGACTCTTATCTTTATTAAGAATGATTAAACTGAATTTATGTCTTCAGGATTATATATATATTATATATAGGTAAAACAGTATTTTACATGTACATATGCAGATATAATATATAAATATATATTTTAAATGTTATGTAATATATGTACCAAAATAAATTATATATATGTATATTTCTAAATATACAAAGGATCTAAAAGGATAGACACCAAACTATAAAAAGAAGTCATCTTTGGGGAATGGGATTAAAGGTTGGGGGCAATACTTTACAATTTATACATTTTTTTATTATTTGAGATTTTTGCAATATACACGTCCAACTTTTATAATAAAAAATACAATTAGAAAATTGATGGATAGAGGATGAGTCCCAATCCCCTTAAAGAGGGTAGGTTAAGAAAACTGGCACAGCTCAATGAAGAAGATGGGGAAAGAAAAACAAAATCTTGAAGCCTTCTATTGTCACCACTTCGTCTTCCACTGCACCAGAAGCTCTCAGAAAACAAACGAACTTGGAAGAAAAATCATTTAGCTTTTTGTTTCAAAGCTTTCAGTCAGCTAGGCACTGTGTCTCCCTTAATATCCTGTAATTACTGCCCAATATGCTCCTCTAGTCAGGTCAATCTGCTTCCTGTCTTTTGTGCGATCGGCTGATTTCTACATCTGTGCTTATGCATGAACCCCTCTTTTTTGCCATCTATGCCCATGCGTGTCCATCATCTCTTTCAAGAGCTCAATAGAACTCCTCTTTTTCAGGAGGTGTGGTGAAAAGAGCATGATTCCTTGGGATGGAGAACTTGGCTTCAATCCTGGCTCTGCCACTCACTGGCTGTATGTGTTTGGACAAGTTAACTAAACTCGCTAAGCCTCAGTTTCCTCATCTATAAAATGTGAATAATACTCAACACGCAGTGTTTTGTATGGATTATATTACATAACTATACACGTAAAACACTCAGCTCAAATCTAAAAATAGTGACAGATGCAAATATATACCACTCATTCTTCATGCCCTCCCTTCCTGCCACCTTGTGAATGGTAAATATCTATAATTAACCATAGAACTCTTTCTTGTCCAGCTGTGTTGTGGCATCAGAATCTGTGTTAACATAATTTTCTAGACAGCCATTGTCAATCAGTCTGAGTTGACCTGTGATGTGAAACTTATCCACCATTCTTATAGAGCACAAGTACTAAATGTTCAATGAACGAAAGAAAGCCTCAATAAATGGGTGTTTCCTTCCCAGACAATTCCAACTGAACTAAAAATTATTCCTTTACTTCATATTCTTTTGATACCAAACTCTTCACTTTTATTAATATTAGTTTGCACTTTAAGATTATCTGGAGCACCAATTCTGGAGGTAGGTAACTCAGAGCCTGAACCCCAATTTGGGATCTTACCTGCTATGTGACCTTGGGCAATTCACTTAACCTCTCTATACCTTTGTTTCCTTAAAATAAGGACCATAGTAGTACCTACCCTCCTACAGGGGGTTGTTGTGAGGATCAAATGAGATAATACATGTAAAGTGCTTTGAACAGTGACTAGCACATAGCAATAAAAGTTAGGTATTATTATCTAGTTCTGACTTCTTTTTTTAAATTTAAACTTTTATTTTAGATAGATGTAGATTGTAGTTGTAAGAAACAATACAGAGAGATCTGGTGTAGTCTTTACCCAGTCTCCCCCAGTGGTAACATCTTGCAAAATTATAGTTCACAATACCACAATTAGGATATTGACATCAATACAGCCAAGATACAAAATAATTCCATCATTATAGGGATCCCTCCTGTTGTCCTTTTATAGCCACCCCCACTTGCCTGTCACCTCCCATCCCTACCCCCAACCTCCATCTTCCTACCTCCATCCCTATCCTTAACCCGTGGCAACAACTAATCCGTTCTCCATTTCTATAATTTTGTCACTTGAAGAATTTTATATAAACAGAATCATCAGTATGTAAACTTTCCTATTTTCAATTTCATTCATTATTTCCTTCCTTCTGCTTGTTTTGGGTTTAATTTGCTCTTGTGTGTCTAGATTCTTGAGGTGGGAGCTTAGATTATAAATTTGAGACTTTTTCTTTCTTTTACTGTATGTATTTTAATGCTATAAATTTCCCTCCCAGCACTGTGTTAGCTGTGTCTCACAAATTTTGGTATGTTTTATTTTCATTTACTTCAATGTACTTTTTAAAATTTCCCTTGAGACTTTCTCTTTGACCTATGGATTATTTAGAAATATGTTGTTTAGTATCCAAATCTATGGAGATTTTCCTGTTAACTTTCTGTTGGTGAGTTCTAGTTTGATTCCATTGCAGTCAGAGAACACACTATTGGATTTCAATTCTTTAAATTTAAATTTAAGTTTGTTTTATGGCTCAGGATATGGTCTATCTTGGTATATGTTCCATAGGTTGTTGAAAAGAATGTATATTCTGTGGTTATTGGATGGAGTGTTCTGTAAATCTCTCTTAAATCCTGTTGGTTGATGGTGTTGTTGAGTTTTATTATATCTTTGCTGATTTTCTGTCTAGTTGTTCTTATCAATTGTTGAGAGAGGGGTGTTGAAGTCTTTAACCGTAATTGTGGATTTGTCTATTTCTCTTTTCAGTTCTATCAGTTTTTGCTTCACATATTTTGTAGCTCTGTTGTTTGGTGCATATATACTTAGGATTGTTATGTCTTCTTGGTAGATTGATCCTTTTATCATTATATAATGCCTTCGCTACCTCCGGTAATTTTCTTGGCTCTGAAGTCTACTCTATCTGATATTAATATAGTCAATCCTGCTTTCCTTTGATTAATATTTGCATGATATATCTTTCCATTCTCTTACTTTCAACATATCTATATCATTATATTTGATGTTTCTTTTAGACAGCATAGTTTTAAATATGTCACCATCTATCTTTAATGTAAATATCAATACGTTAGTGCTTAAGTCTGCCATTTTTCTGTTTGTTCTCTCTGTTTTTCACTTCTCTTTTTCTTTTTCCTGACTTCTGTGAGTTACTTGAACATTTTTTTAGCATTCCATTTTGATTTATCTGTAGTGCTTTTTGAGTATATCTCTTTGTACAGCTTTTTTAGTGGTTGCCATAGGTATTACACTATATATATATAACTTATCACAGTCTACTGATGTCAACATTTTACCAGTTCAAGCAAAGTGTAGAAATCATACCTCCTTTTATGTTTGTTTATAAAATAATTCTTTTAAATATTTCTTCTATATACATTTTGAACCACATCAGACAGTGTTATAATTTTGCTTCAACCATCAAACATAATTTAGAAAACCCAGAAGACAAGGAAAATCTATCATATTTATCTATATTTTTACTCTTTCCATTGTTCTTTCTTCCTTGCTGATGTCCCAAGATTCCTTCTTTCATCATTTGTTTTCTGTTTAGAGAACTTCCTTTAGCCATTCTTTCAGGGTAGGTCTGCTAGTGACAAGTTCTCTTAGTTTTCCTTCATCTGAAAATGTCTTGATTTCCCCTTCATTATTAAAGGAAATTTTACTGGGTATATGATTTTGGATAGACAGTAATTTTCTTCAGAAAACAAAAAATATTGTGCAACTTCCTTCTGGCCACCATGGTTTCTGATAAGAAATCTGCTGTCATTTAAACTGTTTTCCCCTTGTAGGTAAAGTGTTTCTTTCACTGCTTTTAAGATTTTTTTTCCATTGTCCTTAGTTTTCAGAAGTTTGACTATGGTTTGTCTTCGTGTGGATTTCTATGGATTTATTCTATTTGGGATATCCTTCTCCTTCTCCTTCTCCTTCTTTTTTTTTGCTTGAGGAGGATTAGCCCTGGGCTAACATCTGTGCCAATCTTCCTCTACTTTATATGTGGGTCACTGCCACAGCATGGCTGATGAGTGGTGTAGGTCCCCGCCAGGGATCCAAACCTGTGAACACAGGCCGCCAAAGTGGAATGTGCTGAACCTAACCACTATGCCACAGGGCCGGCCCCCATGGGATTTTCTAAGCTTCTTGAATCTGTAAGATTATATCTTTTGCCAAATTTGGGGATTTTCCAGCTATTATTTCTTCAAGTAATTCAGCCCCATCTTTTTTCTCCTCTCTTTCTGAGATTTTTATGACACAAATGTTAGATCTTTTGTTATAGTCTCACTTGTCCTTGAGGCTCTGTTAATTTTTTTCAGTCTATTTTCTCTATGTTGTTCAAATTGGGTAATTTATATTGTTCATTCTTCAAGTTCATTGATTCTTTCCTCTGTCTCTTCCAGTCTGCTGTTGGGACCATCTTTTGAATTTATATTTTTGGTTATTGTATTTTTCAGTTCTAAAATTTCCACTTAGTTCTTCTTTATATTTTCTATTTATTTGCTGAGACTTTCTATCTGTTTGCCGAAACCTTCTATCTTTTCACTTGTTTCAAGCATGTTCATAGTTGCTTGCTGAAGCATTTTTAGAATGGCTGCTTTAAAATCTTTGCCAGATAATTCTAACATCTCTGTCCTCTCAGCATTGGCATCTTTTTATTGCCTTTTTTCATTCCAGTGGAGATTTCCCTGGCTCTTGGTATGACAAGAGATTTTCAGTTTAATCTTAGACATTTTGGGTACTATGCTAGGAGACTCTGGATCTTATTTAAACCTCTGTTTTAGCCAGCTTATTTTGACAAAGCACTGGCGGGGGAAGGGGAGGGTGCCACCTTGTCGCTGCCTGGTAGAGGTAGAAGTGCAGGTTCTGCTCTCAGCCTCCACTGACACCTGAGGCAGTAGGGACTCTTCCTTATTGCTGGGCAGGGGTGGGAGTTCTGGCTCCTCACTAGGCCTCCACAATACCATCATGGCTGGGGGAGACAGGAATGCCTTTACTTCTCCCCACATGGCCTCCATTGACCCTGCAGCAGAGGGGGGTTGTCCTCATTACTGCTGTGTGGTGGTGAAAGACCTGACTCTTCACTAGGCCTTCTCTGATACCCCCCCAGCAAGCAGTAGGAAGGGTGTCTCATTACTGCCCGGTGGGGATGAAAGTCTTGACTCCCCACTTAGCCTTCTCTGACAACACCCCAGTTGGAGGTGAGTGAGCACCTCATTACAGTGGGAAAGGGTGAACGTCTAGGCTCCCCACTTGGCCTTTGCTGGCATGAGGTGTGGTGACACCACAGTTTTTTTTTTCTTGGTCTTGTCAGGAGTAGAGCAGTTATTGTGTAAAAGTTTTCAGTCTTGCTGGCCTTTCCTGGTCCCGTGGCTATAAAGAGCAGACTTGTTGGGGCTTTTTTTAACCTGAACCTGTTGGCATTTTGGGTTTCTGGCTTCTTCAGCACCAAGTTTGAGATATATGAGGCAAAAAGAAAACCCAGGGAACTCACCACTGTGTTGTTCCTTGAGTCCCGCGGTTCCGAGCCAGTTTGCCGCCTTCTTTCCACCTTTCGGAGTCTTCTTACGTTTGTTTTATACATAATGTTCCAAGGTTTTTAGTTGTACTCAGCAGGAGGAACAGGGAAAAGTACATCTTTCCATCTTTCTGGAAATGGAATGTCTCTTCCTTTATTAGATGAAAAAACTGAGGCTCAAAGGAGGGGAGAGAACATGCCCAAGACCACTTAGATAATTAATAGATTGCTGGTGTATTGCCTGTTATTTTATCTTCTTCTACAAGGTTGAATTTTTAACCACAGGAATTATATCTTCTTTTTTATTTCTGGCCTCTGTTAAAGTACCAAATTCATTTCTCTGTACCCAGTAATTATAAATTATTGATGCTTACTATGTGACATGCTCTGGGCTGAGCGCTTTATATGCATTTTCTCACTTAATCCTCACAAGAACCCTGCAAAACAAATATTATTATTTACATTTTACACATGAGGAAACTGAGGCCCACAAAGGTAAGATAATTTAAGTAAGTTCATACAGCTGGTAAGTGTCAGGGCTAGGGCAGGCTGTGATATCCTGCGTTTGTGGGATCCCAATAAATACTTACCTAATGAAAGATGGTCCCAGGGGAGATCAGTTAAGATTAGCTAGAGAGTGGATCAGTTGAGAAGAAAGAGAAATAAAGCTGTAATATGTGACTTTTGTTCAGTGGGTGAAGCTTTAGATGGTAGACTCTCAGAGGAAATTAGAGACACAACCAAAAATAAGATTTTATATTTTAATAAGTCATTGATATTATTGTCCTTTAGCTGTGGTTCTGTCATTGGAGAAAAAGGATTCCAGATCTGACTCTAATGCTTACTAAACCTAAATATAGTATGTGAGTACTATTCTTGTTGAAAAAATGTTTAAAAACATGAAATCATGAGTAGAATTCTAGACCCTAGTCCCTAGGACCCTTCTTTAGTCTTAGAGGAGAAGGGATTGATGAGAATGTTCATTCAGTACCTCACCCTAAATCAATGGTGGATGATTTCTGAGGAGGGAGAAGTTTTGTCACTGAGGAGACAGCCTATCCACACATCCCGCAAGTTTTCCAAAAATAAATCACTGAAGTTCCAGATATATCACAATGGATAACAGGAGCAATTAAAGGAAGGGGTCCATTTGTAGCCTGTTTATTTATTTCTTCTTCAGGGGTTCAGAGACTCAGATCCTACCTGAATAATCCCAGTCAGAAAAGTTGTAGATGCCACCACACTCAAGGATCTGTTATAGGCCACAAAGAAGGCGGGCTTAGAAAAGTCATCCTTGAGGAAAGTTCCCAGTACCAGGTGGCCACTGTTGAATGGGTGCAACTTCAGAACATTGATCATCAGAGCACTCACAAGGAAGAAGGCGCCTGTGAAAGAAGATGTTGAGGCAGAAGGTGAGGTTTCAAGGCCAGGTAAACTGACAGATATTGACAAAAGCAAGGCATGGTCTGATGTTGTCGTGTCCTTGATCTGAAGAACTTTTCTTATTTGAAAGCGGCCATTGAGAAGTAAGAGACAGAGGGGAAAAGAACTCTGGCTCCATGTACTGTGACCAGCTGGCAGAATTTAGATCTTGGTGGTCCAGGTATTAACCCCTTTGCATTATGGGCATATGGAGTGGGATTCAAAGGGAAATTGACTGGAAATGTATATCAGGCTCAGCCAGTCTGCCTGCTTTTAGAGGTGGTGAGAAGTGAGGTGATGGTGAAAAGATCAGAAAACAAAGGTAATCAATAACAGTAAGAATGGGTCTGGCCCGGTGGCTTAGTGGTTAAGTTTGTGCACTCTGCTTCGGTGGCCTGGGGTTCACAGGTTTGGATCCCAGGCACAGACCTAGGAGATGCTCATCAAGCCATGCTGTGGCGGCATCCCACATAGAAAATAGAGGAAGATGGGCACAGATGTTAGCTCAGGGCCAATCTTCCTCAGCAAAAAGAAGATTGGCAACAGATGTTACCTCAGGGCCAATGTTCCTCACCACAAAAAAAAGAATAAAAATAATACCTAACACTTATGAAGGATTTACTAAGTGCAAACTGACACTGAGCTATACTTGTTTCAGACATAATTTCATTTAGTCCTCATATTGACATACTCACATATGGGAGCAAAGGCAAATGTTACCTTTAAATTACCTAACAGAAACAAAGCTCTGATAGCCCTATTATCAGTATTTCGAAATGATTGTGATGTGCCCCAGGAACTTGGAAATATGGTAATAAAATTGTTCTCTCAGTGTTCAAATGTAAAATCAACCCATAATGGATTTTAGTAAAGATATGTGATATTGTCCTTAAAAAAGGCAGAGTAGCACTCCACATCTAGAAGAACGGGATGGTAACTGGACTGAACGCACAAACATATCTGGCGAAAGAGTGTGTCAGTCAGAATGGTCAATACTGGTTGCTTGGTCAGTTGTTCAGTGGGGAAGCCTGTGAAACGGCACTTCGCTGAGTGAATGTTGGCAATTCCCTTCGAAGACTGTCGGGGCATTTTGTAGCTTGATTTCTATGCAGGTTCAGCCAGGTGAAGTAAATATGCTGATTATATGACCTTTAACTAGTTTGGTCCCTTTAACAGTCATTTCTAATTATAAATTAGTAGATGGACTTTTGACTCAGGGAAAGAAAGTACTTTTCTTTTGGATTTGAGTACTTTGATTACTATGACTGCATTTTCTTATTGTAAATTAATAAGCTAACATTATTATAAATCAGGCCCATGGGGTTTGGTTATTATGTGTCCAGCTGAAAGATGGATCCACTCTAGGAGTACTGGCAAAATCGTTTCTGGATCGTACGAGTTGAGGGCAGTCAGATGCCAATGTGTGGTAATTTCACCAAGGAAAGTACCTCTGTCCTTTAATTCCTTTGGGACACATCTTGCTGGCCTGTTTGCGTGGTGGTGACATTAATAACGACACACTAGAGGTGTTCAATTTCTAAAATCTGAACACTAAACCTGTGCATGGAATTTCTGTCTTCTGCCTCCATTCTTTCTACTTTAAACCCCGTTTTAACTTGGGTTCCTTAGCAGTAAGTAAATGATTGCGGTGAAGACCCCATCCACCTCCTGTGGCTCCAGTACTGAACTCACCAATGGACATTTGATGACACGATCCCAAAATCACGTAAATTACCGAAGCACAGAAAGCTGCGTAAGAGACGTTGAGAGGAGGAACCAGTTGCCTTGCCAGCAAACTGAACATCAGGCCTGAAAAGCAAGATAATTTAAGTAAGAAAAGGTAGCCTGGCTTTTAAAAGTCACCTTAAATAAAACACTGTAAAGAATATTTAAAATGAAATTGATGCATGTATACAGCTGACTGAATGTGGTAATATGTAGCATCCCTTGGCATACAGCCCTTAAATAGTACCTTGATGATCTCCTTTGATTCCTAGCTCCTCTTCCTGTCTTACCACATGCTTTTCCACCTCAGTTCTAAATCACAGGCTTAAACACATTTCACTGCGAGGTCTTCATGCTAACCATGGAAAGCAAATAACACAGCAATAAGACCTGCTCAGAAGCAGCCCTACTCCCACCCCCAGTCTAGTACAAGAAGGCTCTGGGAATCCTCTAGGACTGGAGATAGGGCTGGAGAGCAAGGCAAGAATCACACTTCACTGACTTGCCTCCGAGTTGATACGTGTTGTCTCTCTTCCATATGCCGATCACTCCAGTCTCCTCCTTCAGCTCCTTCTTCAATACATACTTTCTTTTCTAAGCAGCACCATGAGAATTTGGAAATTTTGAAGCAAATGGAATAATATGCATGGTGTCATCCTCTGATGTCTCAAGCCCACAGCTCCTGCCCTGAGGGCCTCTCTCCAACTTACTTCATACCAGTGTGCTCATCTGAACTCAGTTATGAGTCCAGTGAGCTGATTTATTGTCTTAGACAAGCAAAGATCTTTTTTTACGGAAAAGTTCAAACATATACAAAAATAGAGTATAATGAATTCCCATGTAACCCATTACCTGCAATCTTGTTACATCTATGCCCTCATTCCTCTCCCACTCCATGTTATTTTGAAGCAAAGCCAAGACATTAAATCATTTCATCTGTAGATATTTCAGTATATATCTTTAAAAGAAGAACTTCTTTTAATTTAACTACAATACCATCATTATACCTAAGAAAATTCTTAAAATTATCAAAATATCCAGACAATGTTCAAATTTCCCTGCTTATCTCACAAATGGTTGTTGTGGCAGGGGGCCTCTAAGATGATCTGCTATGGCTAATTGGTATTCACGCCCTTGTGTGATCCCCACCCCTTAAGTCTGGGATGGACCTAGTAACTTGATTCTAGTAAATAGACTACAACAAAAATGATAGGATGTCACTTTTGAGATTAGGTTGCAAGAAGACTGTGGCTTCTGTCTTGGTTGCTGTCTGGCTCTCTATCTCTTTTATTTAGGTCACCAGCTGCCGGAGTTGGCTTGAAAGGTGTGTGACCTATGCAATCACACAGAGCCCTGGGCTTAGAAGTTTCCACACTTGGCTTAATGCTCTACTCTGACCATCTTGAAATTCTGAATAAATTTTGATCTAGGGGTTCTGCATTTTCATTTGCACTGGGCCCCACACATGTAGTTGGTTCTACTAGCTGCTGAGTTGCGAGGACGCCCAAGCAATCCATGGAGAGGACCATGTGGTGAGAAACCCAGGCCTGCCAGCACACACATGAGTGAGACTGGAAGCTGATCCTCCAGCCTCACAGAGCCTTGACATCACTGACAGCTTGACTGCAACATCATGAGAACTTGAACCAGAGGTATGGTGGGTTTTGGGGTGATCTTTAAAAAAATGATTTGCTATTATATGTGTACTTTCTTTTTCAATCTTTGTGTTTACATCAGGACTCAAATAAGGTCCTCACATTGGTTGATATGTCTCAAGTCTTTTGTAATTTATAGGTTCCCCTTTCACATTTTTTTCCTAAGCAAGGTTCTATTGATTGCAAGAAACTAACCCCGCTCAAATTAGCATAAGCAAAATAGGAAATTTATCAAAAGAGTACAAAAGGCAGTTGGGCCTCATCAGAGACTGGAACCAGAACTAAAAAGCCATCAGGATCAAGGCAGCTATTTCTCCATTCTCTTTGTCTCCAGACTTGCATGGTCTCTTGTCCTTGTTTCCAGTTTGTGGCTATTGTGAGCAATACTGCTATGAATATTCCTGTACATGGTTCCTGGTGCATAGATGTATGAGTTCCTCCAGATTATATAAGTTTCTGAAGCATAACTGCTGGGGCATTTACCAGAAAATGTGGAACTGTTTTCCGAATGGTTATACAATTTATACTCCCACCAGCACTCTATGACAGTTCCCATTATCCACATCTGTGTTTGCACATGATACTGTCAGAGTTTTAATTTCAGTGTGTATGAGTTAGTGTGTAACTCATTTTAATTTCAATTTTCACTTCATTGATTACCAATAATGTTGATTAATCTCATTGCGCTGTTTCCTTACAGATTTGTAGGAGTATATATATTATAGATTTAGTCCTTTATTGCGTATATGTGTTACAAATCTCTCTCCCATTCTGTGGTTTGCTTTTCAATCTTTATGGCGTCTTTGAATGAACAGAAGTTCTTAACTTTTACTTAATTCAATTTATCAGTCTTTTCCTTTTAGGCTAGTGCTTTATCATTTTCTACCTCAAGATCATGAAGATATATTATTCCAAAATATCTTTATTGTTTTACCTTTCACATTTAGGTCTATAATCTACCAGGAATAGATTTTTGTGTATGGTGTGATGTAGAGGTCTAAAAATTGTTTTTTCATATAAGTATCCAATTGTTTCACATCATTTATAGAAAAGTGTGTCTATAGTGACACATCTGATATCAATCATGCAACTTATAACATGTGTGACTCTTCTGTTTCATTGGCTTAATTGTCTATCTCTGCAACACCACACTGATTTAATTACCCTTTTTAGAAATTAGTTTAGTAATAGTTTCGATAATTAATTTAGTAATCCTCATTTTTATTGTGAAATATAACACACACATAGAAAGTACATTAAAATAGATGTTGAGCTTAATAAACATTTAGGAAACAAACACCCATGTTACCACCACCCAGGTCTTTGATCACAACTCCATCTTTCCCCACAGAGGTATTCATTCTTTTGACTTTCGTGATAATAATTTCTTTGCTTTTCTTTATAGTTTTAGCACTAGTGTACCTATCCCTAAACAATGTAGTTTAGTTCAGCCCAATTTTGAACTTTATATTAATGGAATTTTACTGTATATAATTTTCATTTCTGCTTCCTTTTTTGAGGAAGATCAGCCCTGAGCTAACATCCATGCCAATCCTCCTCCTTTTGCTGAGGAAGACTGGCCCTGGGCTAACATCTGTGCCTATCTTCCTCCACTTTATATGGGATGCCACCACAGCACGGCCTGACAAACGGTGCATGGATGCGCACCCAGGATCCGAACCAGGGCGGCCAGCAGTGGAGCACGTGCACTTAACTGCTACGCCACGGGGCCAGCCCCCTCATTTCTGCTTCTTTTGCTCAATAATATGTATACTATTATGATAATAATATGTATATTATTATGATAATATGTATCTTCCATGTTGCAGTGAGTTGCTTGAGATCGCTCGTTTTCTGTCTACGTACTCCAGTATATGCATATATGAATGTTTATTTATTCTTTCTACTTTTGATGGACATTATCTTAAACATTCTAACTTTATATTAAAAGTCTTGATAGCTGGAGGAGCAAGTCCTCCCATGTTGTTCTTCTTCAAAAGAATTGAGCTATTCTTGGCTTTTTGCACTTACATACACATTTTAGAATCTGCCTATAATGTTCCATCAAGAAATCCTGTTGGGATTTACATTGAGATTGTAATGAATCTATAAATCTATTTTGAGGGAACTGAGATCTTTAAATATTGACTCCTCCAACCCACGAATATGCTACCTTGCAATTAATTTAGGTTCTTGTTAATAGTACTCAGTGAAGTTGTGTAATTTCTCTATAGGGGTCTTGCACATCTTAGTTTCATTACAACTTCATATTTATTATACTTTGGTAAATGGTATCTTTTTAAAAATTTTCACTTTCTGTTTCATGCAGGTATATAGGAATATAATTGATTTTTATATACTGATTTGTATGCAGCAACCTTGATAAAATATTATTAATTCTATTAATTTACTTACAGATTCTTTTGAATTCTCTACATAAAAAATCATCATCTATGAATAATGAAGTTTTATCGCTTCCTTTACAATCCTTATACCTTATATTTCTTTTTCTTGCTTTAATACACTTCCTATGAATTCCAGTATAACGTTGAATAGACCCTATTTACTTTTGGTAAACAACATGTAGCATGAAGAGAAAGTCTTTAGAAATGTAGGATTTCAAATAACTTACAGGGCAAGTAAGAGAATTACTTGGTAACAGCCTGAGAATTAAGTTGTCTAGTCTCTGTTAAGTTTAGACTGTGGAGAAAAAGAGGGAAGCCAAGTTTCCAAACTTTCCAACTTATAGAAAATTTACGAAAATAATACAGAGAGTTTCCATTTATCCCTTGCCTAGATTCCCCTAATGTTAACATTTTACACAATCATAGTATAATTATCAGAATCAGGAAATTAACATTGGAAACTAATTAAAGACTTTATTTGAATCTCATCAGTTTTCCCATTAATTCCTCTTCTGTTCCAGGATTCTACCCAGAGTCCCAGATTCCATTTAGTTATTTCTCCTTAGTCCTGCAATCTGTAATAGTTCCTCAGTCTTTGCTTGTCTTTCTTGACTTTGACACTTTGCAAGAGTGTTAATAGATCAGTTATTTTGCCAAATGTCTCTCAATTGGTGGTTGTCTTAGGTTTCCTCATGATTGTACTAAGGTTACACGTTTCTGGCAAGAATACTACAGAGATGATGCTGTGTCCTTCTTAGTGCATCAGATCACAGGATTTGTGATCTCCATATGTCTTCCTGCTGGTGATGGTAGCATTGATCACTTGGTTAAGGTGGTTTCTCCCAGGTTCTCTACTGTAGAGTAGTAGAGTAGTTAATAAATATCTTGAGGAAGATACTTTGAAACTACGCAATTCCTATTACATGGTTTGCAAACTTTCACTCACTAATTTTAACATGTTAGTGGATTTTCTATAACAGTTATTACTGTGGTGTTTCCCTGATGATTATTTTCTATTTTCTTTTACATTTATAAATTGGAATTTTACTGTAAGGAAGATCTAGCACCTTTTTAATAAGGTCTTTACTGTGTAGTATTTTTGTTTCATTTGCAGAAAGTTATTAAGTCATTAGGTACCACCTATTCAAATGTAAGTAAAACTTTTGAATTATTTACATGGCAGATTATTTCACTATTCACATTACTTAAAGTAATACACAATTCTTTAGTCAGTTAGCAAGAGTTTCTTGGATTCATTCACTCATACAGTTATGCAATCTTTATTATTCAACAAATATCTTGAGTACCTACTATATATACTAGATACTGTGCTGGATGCTAGGTAAACTTATACATCCTAATGCCCTTCTTATTTTGGTACCAAATTACACTGATGACTTGGTAATTTATCAATGGGATGTTCTCAAACTTTGACCATAAATGAAAGACCTTTGATAAGTGAGAGACAGGAGGGGACTCAGAGTTAAAGCATCAGTGTTAAGAGTTCAGGTCTCTCATTGCAACACCACTATGGAATGTTCTAGAGACTTTCTGATACTTTCCTGGAAGTGAATGTATTCATACAAATGGATCCTTTTGGTTTGCAGTTGCCTCATGGAAATTTTAAAAGGTACTCCTTTATTCTGAGAATGCAAGCTAGTTCAATATTTTAAAATAAATTAATGTAATCCATCATATTAACAAGTCTAAAGAGAAAAACCACAAGATCATATCAATAAATGCAGAAAAAGCATTTGACAAAGTACAATATCCACTTATGATAAAAATTCTCAGCAAACTAGAATAGATGGAAACTTCCTCCACCTTAAAAAGGCATCCACAAAAATCCTACAGCTAATATCATACTTAATGGTGAAAGACTGAATGCTTTTCGTCTAAGATCAGAAACAATCCAAGAAAGTCTATTCTTTCCACTCTTAGTCAACGTAGTACTGGAAGTCTTAGCCAGTACAGTAAGCAAGAAAAAGCCATAAAAGCCACTCAAATTAGAAAGAAACACAACTGTCCCTATTCATAAATGACATGATTATTCATGTAGTAAATCCCAGGGAATCTATAGAAGATTCTTAGAACTAAGAAGTGAGTTGCAGGATACAAGGTAAACACACAAAAATAAATTGTGTTTCTATATGCAAACAATGAACAATTGGAAACCAAAAGTATTTTCAATTACCATATAATATCTCCTCCAAAATGAAATACTTAGGTATAAATCTAACAAAACATGAGCGTAATCTGTATGCTGAAAACTACAAGCACCGATGAAAGAAATCAAAGAAGACCTAAATAAATGGAGAGACATACTGTAATTATTGATTGTAAAATTAACATAATAAAGTTATCAATTCTCCCCCAAGTGATCTATGGATTTAATGCAAGGGCTATCAAAATCTCAGCAGGATCCCTTTTATTTCTTTCTCTTGCCTGATTGCTCTGGCTAGGACTTCCAGTACTATGTTAAATAGGAGTGGTGACAGAAAAGGAACCTTGTCTGGTTCCTGTTCTTAGAGGGATAGCTTTCAGTTTTTCACCATTGAGGATGATATTAGCTGTGGGTTTGTCATATATGGTCTTTATTATGTTGAGGTACTTTCCTTCTATACCCATTTTATTCAGAGTTTTTATCATAAATGGATGCTGTATCTTGTCAAATGCTTTCTCTGCATGATGTAATCTATGCAGAAATAGAAGTATAATGATGTACACCTGAAATTTTTACAATGTTATAAACCAATGTTATTGCAATAAACAAAAAATTTTAAAAAAAAATCTCAGCAGGATTCTTTTGTAGATATAGACAAACTGATTCTAAAATTCATATGGAAGAATAGCTAAAACAATTTTGAAAAAGAAAGAAGTTGGAGGAATCACACCACCCAATTTTCAGATTCACTATAAAGATATAATAATCAAGACATAATATTGGCAAAGGGATAGACACACAGATCAATGGAACAGAATAGAGAGAGTCTAGAAATAGACCCACAAAAATATGGCTATTTGATCTTTGACAAAAGTGCTAAAACAATTGAATAGAGGATAGTCTTCTTTAAAAATGATGCTGAAATGTAGCAGAAAATAAACCTTGACCTACACTTCCCATCTTATATAAAGATTAACTCAATAGATCATAGATCTGAATGTAAAACTATAAGACTTTTAGAAGAAAACATAAGAGAAAATCTGTGTGACCTGTTGGTTAGGCGAAGAGTTCTTATATATAACAGGAAAAGCACAATCCATAAAAGGAAAAAAATTGATAAGTTGGACTTTATCAAAATTAAAACCTTTTGCTTTGCCAAAGACACTGTCTAGAGAATGAAAAGATAAGCTACAGACTGAGAGAAAATATTTGCAAATCACAAGTCTGACAAAGGACTTGTATCTAGAGTATATAAAGAATTCTCAAAAATTAACAAAGAGAAAACAAAAATTCCAATTAAAAAATGGGCAAAAGGGGACTGGCCCCATGGCATAGCAGTTAAGTTCACGTGCTCTGCTTCTGGCAGCCTGGGGTTTGCAGGTTTGGATCCTGGGCGCAGACCTATGCACTGCTCATCAAGCCATGCTGTGGCAGGCATCCCACATATAAAGTGGAGGAAGATGGACACAGATGTTAGCCCAGGGCCAATCTCCCTCAGCAAAAAAGAGGAGGATTGGCAAGAGGTGTTAGCTCAGGGCTAATCTTCCTCACACACACACACACACACACACACAAATGGGCAAAGGACTTGAACGGGCACTTCACCAAAGAGGTTATGAGGATAGGAAATAAGAACGTGAAAAGATGTTTAACCTCATTAGTCATTAGGGAAATGCAAATTAAAGCCATGAGGAAATACCACTACATACCCTTAGAATGGCTAAAATAAAAAGATACTAAAAACTAGACTTCATCAAAATTAAAAATTTTGCTCTGTGAATACTCTGTTAAGAGGATGAAAAGACGGGATACAGACTGGGAGAAAATATTTGCAAAACACAAAAGACAAAGGTACTATTATCTAGAATATAAAAAGAACTCTCAAAACTCAACAGTAAAAATGCAAACAATCCAGTTAGAACATGGGCAAAAGACATGAAGAGCCATTTCATTAAAATATATAGATAGAAAATTAGTATACGAAACGATGTTAGAACGTCATTAGCCATCAGGGAAATGCACGCTGAAACCACAATGAGATCTCACTACAAGCCTATCAGAATAACTAAAATAAAAAGTAGTGACAATACCAGATGCTAGTGAGGATGCAGAACAACTGGATCACTGACAGATTGTTGGTAGGAATGTAAAATGATACAGCCTCCCTAGAAAACAGCTTGGCAGCTTCTTAAAAAACTAAACATGCAACTACTATACAATCCAACAATTGCACTCTTGAACATTTTTCCCAGAGAAATGAAGACCTATGTTCATTAATCTACACACAAATGTTCATAGCAGCTATATTTGTAATAGCCAAAAAACTGCAAACAATCCAGACGTCCTTCAAGGCTGAATGTTTAAACAAACTGTGGTACAACCATACCACGGAATACTACTCAGCAATAAAAAAGAATGAACTATTGATACACGTAATGACCTAGATGAATAACCAGAGAATTATGATGAGTTAAAAAAGCCAATCCCAAAAGGTTACACACTGTATGACTCATTTATATAACTTTCTTGAAATGACTACATTATAGAAATGAAGAACAGGTTAGTGGGTGCCAGGGGTTAAGGAGGGGATGGGGGCAGGAGGCAAGTGGGGGTGACTATAAAAGAGCAACATGAAGGATCCTTGTGGTGGTAGAAATGTTCTGTATCTTGACTGTATCAATGTTAATATCTTGGTTAAGAGATTGAACTATGGTTTTGCAAGATGTTACCACTGGGGAAAGTGGGTAAAGGATACAAGGGGTCTCTCTGTAGTTTCTTACAAATGCATGTGAATCTATAATTATCTCAAAATAGAAAGTTTAATTTAAAAATGCTGACAATATCAAGTGCTGACAAGAGTGTGGAGGAACTAGAATTCTCATACATTGCTGGTGGGAATGTAAAATGGTAGACACAGCCACTCTGGAAAACAGTTCGGCAGTTTCTCATAAAGTTAAACATACACTTACCATATGACCAACAATACCACTCCTGGGTATTTACCTTAGAGAAATGAAAACTGTGTTCACACAAAAACCTGTACATGAATGTTCATAGCAACTTTATTTGTGACAGCCAAAAACTGGAAACAAAATGTCCATCAACAAGTGAATGGATAAACAAACTGTGATACAGCCATACATTGGAATATTACTCAGCGATAAAAGGAACAAACTATTGATGCATAAAACAATTTGCACTAATTTCAAAGAAATAAAGCTGAATTAAAGAAACCAGCCCTCAAAAGTTGCATATTGTATAAGTCCATTTATATGATATTCTCGAAAAGACAGAACTATAGTGATGGAGAACAGATCAGTGGTCGCCAGGGATTAAAGATTAGGGGAGGATGTGACTAAAAGGGGGATGGCACAAGAGAGTTTTGGGGCTGATGGAACTGTTATGTAACTTGATTGTGGTAGTGGTTACACAAATCTATACATGTGTATAGAACTGTACAACAAAAGGAAAAAAAGTCAATTTTACTATTTGATAATTAATTTTTAAAAAAGGGATCCCTTTTCTCCAACTAACAGCCCTATGCCAGAGTTGGTTTCAGCTACCATTTGCCCCTTTGGTTGGCCTCTTACGTGCTTTGTACAATCCTGCCTGGTTTTGCCCAGAAGAATAGAGAAATAGAGGTGTTTAAAGACTGTGTAGGGAATTGTGAGCTACTGTGAGTAAAAGATTAACAAAATCCTTTCTCTTTCTCTGTGGATAAATTTGATCTTGGGTTAACTTTCTAGCTCTGTTTCTTTGGAAACCTGATAATGGTGGAATGTCAGCTGTATTACCAGCCAACATTGGTTATGGTAAAAATGAGCCTGATTATTATACTCTATCTGGACCTAGAGCACTGTGAATGAAAGGTAAATATCCAGTGGAAAGCCCTAGTTTTGAGCTTCTCTGAGCACAATGACTCTTGTAACTGGGTATGTTGCTTGTGGGACCCTGGAAGCAACAGTTATGCGAATTACAAGAGATGTTGGTTCCTATTTGGGAAATGAGGCTTCTAAAGCCCAGACAGCTTCCGTAGCTATCTGTGTGATTTCGTTGTCTTATATCGGAACTGCCACTTGGAAGACCAAAGAGTAGCCCCTGGACTGCTGTGTGTGTGACTTGTGAAGAGATGCTAGCTAGCATGCTGTATTTCCTATCCTTCTCCTTTCTAAGTAAAACCAATGCCAAGTAAGGTCTATTGTAGTCATGTGAGTATGAAGTGACTAGTTAAGCAAAAAGTGACCATGAGGAGGCATTGCAAATACTCTTGAAATTATTCAGGGATCTAAACTAAACTGAGTCTTTTGGAACCACCCCGGAAGAGTTGGAAATCTGGCAGGTAAGGGAATAAATAGCAATGATGTGACTGGAATTCACATTTTTTTTCTATCCATCTAGCACAAGTAATTGTTTGCTCCAGGCAAGTAGACAAGGTCTGATATACTGTCTGTGGGTGAAAGGCTTGGTATCTTCCTTACCTTGGGGAATTTGCACAAGGCCAACACTTATACCAGCTAGCAAGTCTCCAAGAAGCCAATCCTTGAATCGATACAAACACATCCACTTTAGGAAGGGAAAGATCATAGTCATGCATCTTCGGAACTTGTGCCATGAGCAGCTGTGAGAAAGAAGAACAGAGACTTGATAAGGTTCTCCAAAGACAGTGGCCACATAGCCAAGAAAAAGGCACAGAGCATAATTCTTCCCATACAGCAAAGTTTCTTGTCAGCACTATTGACATTATGACATATTGGACTGGATAATTCTTTATTGTGGGACTGTCTGGGGCATTGTAGGATGTTGAGCAGCTTTCCTGGTCTCTACCCACTAGATGCCGGTAGCACCCCAGTTGTGACAACCAAAAACGTCTCCAGTCATTGCCAAATGTTCCCTGGGGGACAAAATTACCTCTGGTTGAGAACTAGTGCCATACATATGACAAGAACTAAGCTTTGTAAGTCCAGTGTACAAATCAAGTCTGTGTTTTTACAGGATGTTTGAACAGAATTAAACCTACCAATTTTCCAGTAGAAAAATGGACTGTTATTGCTTTCTCTTGATAAGGACAGTTTTTGAGATGTGACATTGGTGGGTGGCAGGGGCAATTAACACATTCACATCATTCCCATATACTAAAATTTTTACCAGATATTAACTCTATGTGACTTTAACCTGTAATGTGCAGAAATTTATAGAAAATATAGAATATGGAATCCTGTGCTTAAGGAGATAGCCATGTAAAGAAAAGGCAATAAAATAAGGCTTTATTATTCTTTAACCCAGTGAATATCAACCAGAAGCAATTTTGTTCCCCAGGGGACATTTAGCAATATCTGGAGAAAGTTTTGGTTATCATGACTGGCATCTAGTGGGCAGGCAGAGGCCAGGGATGCTGTTAAACATCCTACAATGCACAGGACAGCCCTCTACAAGAAAAAATTTTCTGGTCCAAAATGTCAATGATGCTGAGACTGAGAAAACCTACTCTAACCTTTAGATCATCTAAAATAGCAGAATCGTTGTAAATCAGTCAATCAGTTAATCAGTCAATCAGTAAAACTAATTTGGTTTTAAATTGATTTTTGCTATTTACATTTTAGTATATGCTGAAAGCACAGAGTATGAAGATTTTTCATGTATGAGAAGTAGTTGGATAATTCGGCTTTGACTATAGCAACAAATATAACTTCAGTGTATGCAAGGCTGAAATGTGTGCTCAGAAGAGAAGTTCACATATGTTTGACTCTCACAACTACAAGTGTTACTATCCCTAACGTAATTAAGACCAGATAAGTGTAAGTGAGTTTGCCAAGATCACAGTAGTAAGAGTGGGCAGAAACCAGGTCTTGAGTGTTCTATCCACTCTATTACCGCCACAGTTCCTATTGACAGCTGTTAAATTCTCCTCAAGAGCCAGGAGCAAGACCATTGGTTTGAAAGGAACATCACATTGCTATTTATATGAGCATCTGTGGGTGTTAGGCAGGTGCACAGAGTGTGCTCTCTCCAACTATGGCCCTCCATGAGGGAGAGCAGAGCACGGCATTGGCACAGTTTCTTCCTTCACCTGGTCCAGTCTCTCCTCCTCTTCACATGCTACTTGGTGGAAGACCCGCCACCCTAGGCAGAGTCATCAAAGCTCTTTAGCATGGCACAAAATAAAATGGATGTGGAATAATGAGGATCTAAAACTTAAAGGAATCAAGGAAGGAGTTAGAGGAATAGAAATTGAAGCTGGTGGGGGAACAGTATAAGCATTTCAACATGAATCTAGACTCTAATTAAGGCATCCTAAAAGTGAGGAATGTAATAGGCGATGTGAAAGCACAGAAAAGATTTTGAAAAGAAAGGGTATATTTGCAGTTATTAACTAAAAGGGAGAAAATGAGGAAAGAGATGAGGTTTTCTGCAGAAACGAAGAGAGGGATTTAAAAGATTATTTTTTTACAAGAAAAGACCCACTTATATAGTGTTTTCTGTTTGTTAGGTGCTTTATAAATATTCATATCACCTTATGAGGTAGGTGCTATTATCATCCCCATTTTACAGATGAGGAAACGGAGGCACTGTACGGCTGGATAGCTTACCTAAGGTCACACAGTTGGGAGGCAGCAGAACTGGGATTCGCAACCAGGCAATCTGGGTTCTGAGTCTTGCTCTTAACCACAGTGCTGTGCTATCTTTCAGGTTAAAGTTCAGAAATGGTTATAACTGCCTGTTGTACAAGTAGGGAATAAGAACTGCTACAAAAGCCCATAAGAGGCAGAACGGGTCTGTCTAAGGATAGGGCAGGTGGAGGGGAGTTAGGTTGAAATTTCTTTGGTAGTACTTGTTTATGATGAGGTATAAGTCAGGAAAAGACTATCCTTTTGTCAGAAACAGGGCCAATGTGGCCCCCAAATGCCCCCTTTGACATTGACCTCTGACCCATCTTGGAGCAGAGAAAATGACAGTAGTGATGTAAGACTGGGGAGGGACATCTAAGACCACAACTTGCAATAGGCAGGATATGGACAAATGCCCTAGAGAGAGGAAGGTCTGCAATAGGGCTGTGTGGAGGCCTTCCCCACTTGTCACCCAAAACATGCCAGTTGTGGGTCATAAATCAAGAGATGAGAGAGATTAATAAGTCCAGAGTGAGTGAGGACAACTTGAGTAATTAGGGTTAATATCATGACGTAGGTCACAAAGAGTTCTTATTCTGAGGTCTATGGACGCTCGAGGGGTGTGTAGATAGAAGTCATGGGGAAAAATTATATCTTTATTTTCACTAACCTCCTAACTGAAATTTATTATTCCTTCAATTATGAACATTGACAATAAACCACAGTAGTATCAGCAGAACTTGACTTTGCCACCAATAGAAATCACAAATATTTTCATATTACATTAAAATTGCTACAGATATCTTAAAATATCATTTATATTCATCACTACTTTGAAATTATGGTAGTTATTAGACCCACATTGTTAAATAACATAATTTTGGAATTTTTCATGTTTTGGTAACTATATTTCAATGTAACTGGTTTCTTTTATAATCCTATGTACTTTATGCATTAAAAAATATTCTGGCCAAGACCATTTAATGGGGAAATAACAGTCTCTCAAACAAATAGTGCTGGGAAAATGGGACATCCACATGCACAAGAATGAAGTTGGACCCTTACTTTATACTATATACAAAAATTAACTCAAAATGGATCAAGGATCTAAATTTAAGAGTTAAAATGACAAAACTCTTAGAAGAAAACACAAGGGAAAATCTTCATGGTCTTGGATTTCACAATAGTTTCTTAAATATGACACCAAAATCACAGGCAACAAAAGAAAAAATAGATAAATTGGATTTCATTGAAATTAAAAACTGATGTACACCAAAGTACACTATCAATAGAGTGAAACGACAACCTACAGAATGGGAGAAAGTATTTGCAAATCATGTATCTCATAAGGGTTTAATATCTAAAATATATAAAGAACTACAACTCAACAACAAAAGACAAATGACCTAATTTTAAAAACGGCAAAGAAAATAGACATTTCTCCAAAGAAGATATACAAATGACGGATAAGCACATGAAAAGATGCTCATATTTAGTTATTAGGGAAATGCAAAAAACACCCCCAAAACACCCACAATGAGATACCACTTCATACCTACTATAATGACGGCTATAATAAAGGGAAATAACAAATGTTGGAGAGGATATGGAAAAAATGGAACACTTGTACGTTGCTAGTGTGAATGTACAATGGTGTAGCTGCTGTGAAAAAGTATGGCAGTTCCTCAAAAAATTTAAACATAGAATTACCATATGATCCAACAATTCTACTCCTAGGTATACACCTAAAAGAATTGAAAACAGGGACTCAAATAGTTACTCCTATGCCAAATATTCATAGCAGCATTATTCACAATAGCCAACAAGTAGAAACAACCCAAGTGTCCATCAACAGATGAATGGATAGACAAAATGTGATATATACATACAATGGAATATCATCAGCCATACAATGAAGTACTGACACATGCTACAACATGGATAAACCTTGAAAACATTATGCTAAGTGAAATAAGCCAGACATGAAAGACAAATATTGTGTGATTCCACTTAAATGAAATATCTAGAGTAGACAATTCATAGAGACAGAAAGTAGAAGAGAGGTTACCAGGGGCTAGGGGAGGGGAAAACGGGAAGTTATTGCTTAATGGGTACAGGGTTTTTGTTTGCGGTGATGAAAAAGTTTTGAAAACAGATGGTGGTGATGATTGCATGGTTGCACAACATTGTGAATGTCATTAATGCTGCTGATTTGTACACTTAAAAGTGGTTAAAATGGACAATTTTGTGTTATATATGCTTTATCACAATAAAAAAGTAAAAAACATTCTGAAAAGAGGTTCATAAGCTTTACCAGACTGCAAAAAAAGTTCATAGCACAAAAATAGGTTAAGAGCCCCTGAACGGAAGGAGCCACATAGTCACAGTGAGTATCAGAGGTGGTAGATTCTACGTTGATGACTGCACGTGCTATGTAGGCACTGCTGGATAAGAGATTAGAAGGATCTCATATGGCTACCAGTAATTAGTCCACCATAGTTTCTTTCTTTGTTGCTGTTAGGAGACTGATAATGATGGTTAATCAAGCTAGATATTTATTAAATATCCCTAGATGCTGTGGGGGACATCCAACGTCTTTATAACCAAGAAGTTTACAGTCAAGAAGGTGTTACAAAACAAACCACAAAAAAACAACTGAAGATAAATTACATAATAAACTAAGGGTTCTAGTGACAAGAATTCAGAAGAGGAAGACAGAAGTAGGCACCAAGAGAGTCAAGTAGGGTTTCGGTGCTGCCAGCTTGGCAGCAGCTGGATGACCGCACAAACGCACCGGCACTGGACGTGGTGTCTGAAGGTAGTGATGTTGATGTCCACGTTCCCAGAGGAAATGGTCTTCCTTCTGTGTTCCTGTTGAAAGGTCTCCTCATTGTACACATCTCGCTTAACGTCGTACGTGAAAGAATTTTGCCTATATCTAGAGCCCAAACCCTGGCTGCTCCTCTCTAGTTGCATCATTCCTGGATGAGTGGAAAGAAATCAAACAAAAAACAATTAAAAAAAAAATCTAGACCCTCGGCACATTTTTATGGAAATAAAATTTCCATATAATGGTACCTTACATGTTGCAGTTTTATAAAACTTTCTCATGTATTTACAATTTTATACTCAAAACCACTCTATAAAGAATGCAAGGTGTGTATTATTCTTATTTTCCAAATGGAGAAACCAAAGCCCAGAAGTTTAAACAGTCTTGGCTGTTTAATAATTAGAGTCAGGACCAGAACCCAGTTTTCTTTATATGCAATTATGTTGCTATGTTGCAGGGAAATGATTAAGAGGTAAAAGTCAGTGTTAATCACCAGTTTTCACTGAAAATGCTAAAGGTTGAGTGGTCAACACAGTGTTTTCTAACTCTTTCTTTATCTAAAATAGCATCCATCATTATCCCTTTACCTTTTCCTTTCTTCACAACACTTCCCAGCACCTGATTCAATATTTGTCTATTTATCCACTGTCAGACTAAAGTATAAGTCCAAGAGACAGGTCTTTGACTGTTCATGGCTGTATCCCCAGGCCAGGAATAGTGCCTGACACTTAGCAGGCCCTCAAGAAACATTTCTTGAATGACTGTCAAGTATCCAGTTAGTGGCATCATGGTGTAGCAGAAAAAGCATTGTGCAGGGTATCAGGATACTGGGGTTCTAGCCCTGGCTGTTTTTCTAACTAGCTGCATGATTGGTGGGAAGTTTCTTAGAAACTGAGTTTTAGTTTCCTTGTCCATAAAATGACATGGTTGGACTGCATGATCTTTAATGATCACGTTAAGCTTTAAAAATCTGTATCGTCCTGCTCTTTTAAGAGAATGAGAAGGAGAAGTTAATGAGTATGGATATAGATCTATCTCTGGGAGAAAGTATAACCATTCTTGATCATCTGTGTTTCTGAATAATAAAAAGGCATAAACTGTAAAATTCTTCCACATAAATGTGAAAAAGTGTGTATATATATATCGCACAGTTAGTAAAAATATAGGTAAACACTCAAATTATGTAGATTACACAAATTGTTCTTTTATAGGTGAGGCTGCAAACAAGTTTAATGTATCAGCAACTTTGTTTTCCTTCAGAATGATCATGTATCATCATTATCATCATCACTAACATTTATAGAGCACTTACTATATACCAAGCATTGCACTAGATTTTTCCATGAGTTATTTAATTCCCACAACAATCCTAGTACTACTATTATCCCCACTTTATAGGTGATAAGACTGAGGTTTTATAAAAGTTAAGTAACAAAGCCATAGTTATATATTATATTTTTTACCCTCAAAGCTTTGGGTAGCAGTAGTGTGCTGTATAACACCTGTGAACTAAAGATTACAAATTCAATATAGAAGTGAGAATGTAGTTGGGGAATATGAAGAGAATGGAAGAGGTATTTTACAATGTATCACAAGAGAATTAGTACTTTGTGTCTTTTACATGAAGAAAAAAAACAGATAGAACTGTACATTGAAACATAAGTAATATTTTCCCCATTCTTTCCCCCACCCATAGGAATATTAATGCAGTCTTCCCTACTTTTCTCATGTAATCATTTAATAAACTTCCATTACTAGAAAATATCTGTTCCTGGCAACTCAAAGAGCCTAATTAACCTGCTAATTATAAATTATATTGAGATTATGAAAATTGCCATCCTGGATTGATCCAGGGTCTAGAATCCAGCATTTTGTTTCTGAAATTGGCAGTAAGGGCAGGCTGGTGTGACACAGGGAACGTGTGAGCATCAAGGCCCGGTGGGAACAGTGGGACTACTAGTGAAGCCAGCAGCAGCTGCTTAGCTCCAGCAACGTTGCTATGGGTCATGTGGGGCCCAGTGTGGCCGGATCTGATCTTTTCCAAGAGAAGCAATAATTCCCGATTTTTATGTGAAATCTTCTGATTTTTAAATGTTGTCAATTAATTTACATATTTTTAAAAACACAGTGTGTATCTAACAAAACACCTCTGCAGTGTTTTGTTGAACAAAACACCAATGAACACCATTCAATCTGTGGACCACCAGCATGTGACCTCTTCACCAAGACCCTTGTTGTTAAAGACACAAAATATCCTCGTCTCCTCCCGTCACAAATTATGGTTTATCCCCCAAGACTTTCTGTCTCTCTCTCTTTTTTTTTTGCTGAGGAAGATTCGCCCTGAGCTAACATCTGTTGCCAATCTTCCTCTTTTTGTACGTGAGCCACCGCCACAGCATGGCCATGGACAGACAGGTAGCATAGGTCTGCACCTGGGAACTGAACTCGGGCTGCCAAAGCAATGTGCACTGAACTTAACCATTAGGCTACCAGGGCTGGCCCTCTTACTTTCTTTTAAAGCTAAAGTATTTATAATTTTTGTTGTAGTACCCTTTGGAGGTATTATATCCCATTAGTTCAGTTAAGGAAAGTAGTATTTCATTTTATTGTCTTCATTCTACATCGTTTATGTTTCAAGAGGTGGCCCCCATCTACTAGAATAGGATTTGGTAAGTTTGTCTGCTTTTATTTTCACAGTTTTATAAATTTCTACCATATGCATTCTCGGCCTTCATTTGTTTCTGACTGAAGAATGCTATCTCACCTGTGGTCAGTTAAGTTAGTGTTCCACAAATATTTGCTGAATGCTAGGTGCTCTGGGGATATAAAAGAACAAAGACTCCACACTTTGGTACAAAAAAAAAAAACCTCAAAATATACTGCTGTAAGAGTTTGGAGGTGGGAAAGACAGGAATTAACATTTATTGCTGCCCAGCCATATGCCAGGTTCTCCACACACATCATTTCATGAGATAGGTGCTATTTTCCTGATAATGATTATACTCATTTTACTAATGCATTTAGTGAGTTCCTCAGAGTCATACAACAATTAAATAGCAGAGCCAGAATCTCAACCCAGTCTTTCTGATTCCAAAATAGATGCCACGTTCAAATCCCATGTGATCTCCTACAGAGTGGGAATAATAATCCCAACCTAAAGGGACAGGGAAGGCCTCCCAGGGGAGATATAACTTGAGTTTCACTCTGTCTAAACTGGGATCAGGGAGGAGAACAAAGTATTTCACGAGTAGGATAAAATTACAGAGATAATAGAAGGCAAGCAATACAATATATCTGAGTAAAGTCAGTGTCAAGCCCAAAAAAGTAGGTTGAGGCCTATTCCTGGAAGGTCTTGAATGCTGGGTTGGACCTGGACTTTTTAACTGTTTGAGCAGGAGTAGTAATATGCACAGAGACATGCTTTGGGAAGATTAATCATGTCAGTGGTATGGTCTAGAGCTGTGCTATCCAGTACAGTAGCCACTGGCTACCAGTGGCTATTTAAATTTAACTTAATTAAAATAAAAAATTCAGTTCCTCAGTCGCCCTAGCTACATTTCAAGTGCTCAAGAGCCAAAGGGCTACCGTACTGGACAGCGCAGGTGTAAAACATTTCCATCATCACAGAAAGTTCTATTGGAGAGTGGAGCTAGGAGAGACTGAGGCAAAAAAGACCAATTGGAGACCATTACTATTATGGTAGTCTAGGGGAGAGGTAATCAAGTTGTAACTCGTGGCACCACAGTGAGCAGGGCTAGAAGGGGCAGGTGGAAAGCTGTCTTTAAAGGCCTCATCACATGACTGGCTAAAGGCAGCAAAGGGAAACACAGGATTTCCTTATTGGTTTTGTTAGTAGTCATCTCTGGAGTTTCTCCAGCTCCATTTGTCTTGCTTCATTTCATAGAAACCCTAGTGGTTCGTTTTCATGCACCAGCAGAACTCTTCCTGACAAGGTATGAAGACCAGAAGCTCCTACTGACAAGTAGCAGGGGCACTTTGGTGTGGAGAAGGGGAGGCATTTCAGAAAAAAGTGATCTCAGCTACACTGATAATGCTCTTTCAGCTGAGACAACACAAGAGGGAGTCTCTGTGACTGGCTCCTGAAGACATCAGTGTCAGGGGCCTCCACATGCAGTGTTATCAACAGTAAGCTACGTTCCACCTATAATCTTCAAGATAAATGTCCACTTAGAAAACAATTCCCTGATGCTTCCTGCTTCCTGCCCTGATGCTTCAGACAAAATATTTAGGTGGGTGGACCATGGATCTGAACTACTTAAGGTTTCATTTTCTTATTCTACAAATGTGACATAATTTTGGGCCTCTAGATTCACTACTAGCTAATAGAAATTAGTTTAATCTCTGTAGCCCATACTTCTTCCTCACACAAATAGCATCCACATCATCTGGGAACTTGTTGAAATGCACATTGTCAGGCCCCACCTAGTAAGAATTAACTAGAAACTCAGGATGGGTCAGTAGTCTGGTTTAAGAAGCCCTCCAGGTGATTCTGATACATAATAAAGTATGAGGACCACTGGAAATGTAGCCAATTATCTTCATCTAGTCAGTCTTTCATTGCTAAATTTGGGGGCACTGTTAAAATAAAGGCACTTTTGACCTAGCTCATTCATCTCCCATACTACCCCTATCTATCCAGCCATCCATTGATGTATTTACATAATGTGTTGAAAGTATTTTAAAAGCCAAGAATAAAAAATTTAAATGCAACCCAATTTTCTGACTATTGATTCAATAGATGTGAAATCCTGAACCTTAGTTTAGTTGCAAGAATATCTCTCCCCTGATATCGTCATCTTTCATATGTTCTCTATAATTGTGGGACGGTAAAATTCACTTGCAAAATTTCAAAATAAGCATTTGTAATTCCACCAGAAACAACAGCCCTTTGCCCATTACTACCTACGTTTTTGTGGGGAATGTACATGGAATACACAAAAGGCACAAGCAAAGAGCACTGCGTTTAGTACCCTTAAGTCACTCTGTCTAGTGGCTGGGGATGAATAATAAAGATGGCAGCCCTCAAGGAGCTGACCATTGGACAGCTGACCATCAGACGGCTGACCATCGGACACATAAACAACTACCTTTGATGCCACGTGGTGAGAAGTATTAACAGTGGGGTGTGTTGGAGAGAAACTCACTTTTGGGGTGGGGATGTTGGAGAAGACTTCCCAGGGGCACACTGACGCATAAATAGGCCTTGATAAGAGAAAGGGGCTCAGTGGGGTGGGAGTGGGGCCTCAGTCAGAAGGAACAAAATGAACAAGAGCAGTGAAGTCCGAAAGTACGAGGCGCGTCTGGGCTGTCAGGCCTCAGGAGGAGATGGGCGGGGTGGTCCGGTGACGCTTGGGCAGCAGATCAGTTCTGGGGCTTCTGACAACTCAGACGAACGAGTTGGAAAGAATTCAGCTTGCAAAAGGCACGCACTGTCTCTTGTTATTGCCATTCCATGCAGCCTTTCAAAAGTAGAGACAATACCTCTGGGAGATAAGCTCCCAGGGACGACCGTCATTCATTCATTCCACAAATATTGACTGAGCGCCCGCGAGGCGCCTGGCCCTGCCGGTGACGGACGCAGCCCCGCCCGCTGTAACGAGGGGCTGGTCCCTCGCACCCGGACGCCCACAACCTGCAGCCCCGGGCACCCGGGCGTCCCCGGCAGCGGCTCACCTGGCTCCTCGGCTGGGGCGGGAGTGCGGGCGCTGGGGTCAGACGCGGCTCCGGCAGGCTGGCGGCGCTCCAGGCGGACGCCGGCGGTTCCCGAGCCGTTGCGGCCGAACCCGGGGGCGTTGGGGGGCGGGGGGGTGTGGGGAGCAAGGGGAGAGGACAATAGTCTGGCGGAAGAAGAGGAGCATGGGCAGCTGGGGTGGGGAGCGGCGAGAGGGGTACTGCCCTCCGGTACCTGGACCGTGGGAGCCCCTTGCCTGTGCCACCCGGGCCTCCACTTGCCTCGAGGTTTGACTACTCTTGATTGAGGGCCTACTGGATGCATACAGTAATTCACTTAAATCTCCTGACGACCTGTCAGGTTAGAAGATGCAAGAGGAAACCGGAAGCCAGAGGGTCACCAGGTCTCCAACCCTAGCCCCACAAGCCTGGCTTCCCTCGCTGAAGGACACTCTCCTGCCCAGGTCTCTCGCTCTCCTCCACCGGCTCCTCCAACCTCCTCCTCCCGAAGCTCAGGCCCTGTCACTGTCTCGCACTACCCTTGTATTCCTGCCCAGTTGCAGTTTTACTCTTGCTTGATTACTGTATTAATAGTAACATATCACTCACCTTACCTATTCCTTTTTGTAAACTGTCTCACTCCGTAAGGGCAGGTATTTTCATCTATTTCATTAACTGCAGTATCACCAGTGCCTAATACAATGTGGTAGATATAAGTAAGTGCTCAATAAATGTGTTGAATGATTGAATGATTGCCCTGCTAAGTGTAAGCTCCATGTAGACAGCAACTGTGTCTGTTTTTTATTTTTATTTAAAAAAAATTTTTATTTATTTATTTATTTATGTATCCCCCAAAGCCGCAGTAGATAGTTGTATGTCATAGCTGCACATCCTTCTTGTTGCTGTATGTGGGACCCGGCCTCAGGGTGGCTGGAGAAGCCGTGCGTCGGTGCGCGCCCGGGTTCCGGCCGGGGCCGCCAGCATCGGACCGCGTGCACTTAACCGCTAAGCCAGAGGGCCGGCTCCTGTGTCTGTTTTTTAATCACCTTTCCATCAGAAGTGCCTGTACCTAGTAGGCATTCAATACACAGTTGTCGAATGAGTGAGTGAAGGTACTGCTCACTTCATCTTTACCCTTTCGGTCACTCTCACCTCATCATCCCAACTTGTTGGATAAATATCTGGATTTCTTAGGATTCTGCATGCAAGTTTCCCCTCTTGCATCCATCCACTCAACACCTTGATTCCCACTCCCACCCGTCATGTCTTTACAGCCACATTTTTGCTGTCACTTCCTCCTTCAGCTTCTACTACTTCTTAGAAAGCTCCCTAACATGCAGGCTGGCTTGGAACATTTTCAAGCAGCGTGTTTTCATAGGCATGAGAATCAGGGTAAGTCACATGGAATCCAAAAAAAAAAGCTTTCCACGAATCGCCTATGACCCTGGTTTGGAGTTTTATTTATTTTTTCCTTGAGGAGAACTGAGGATCCTGCATCACCTCCTAAATTGAGATCATGGTCATTGTTCATAATTTGTTCAGCAAATATTTATGGAACACCTTTTATGTTCTAGACACTGTGCTAGATGCTGGGACAAGATAGGCAAAGTCTAAGCACTCCAAGGAATGTATAACACAAAAGAGAATGACCATGGGAAGTGATAAGGAGTGTCCTGGCTTGGACTTAGTTATTTCTAAGGGAAATAACTAAGAGACTAAGATAGGGTCCAATTCTTCTGCTTATTGCAACAAGCTTCAGCATAGGAATAGGTTGGTAACAGTGTGGGTAGGTATGGGGTTATAACACCTTGCCCATTCACATTTATTATCTTGTTGAGCTTTACAAATGACCCTATTAGGTGGGAGTGTAAGGCAGGAATTCTCTTTTGCATCAACTGGAAGTGAGGTCTAAGAAAGGTCAATTGACTTGCCTAATGTGACACTGCCAGAAGACCACTCTCTGCCCAGTTCTTCTTCCTCTGAGAGGCATGAATCAAATGCTTAAAATCCTCGTCACTGGAAGCTCTTCAGGGCAGAAGTCAGTTTCAAACCCTCAGGGTAATGGTTTTAAAAACGCTTCTCAAAGGGAGATGCCAGAGACTTTCCTGAATCAGAATTACCTGGAGCCTATTGTAAAAATGCTCATTCTTGGTACCCGTCAGGGACCTATCCAATTAGATTCCCTGTGGGTCCTGGGAATCTGCATTTTTAAACCCCCAAGGTGATTCTTCTGCACATAAAAGCTTGAGAACTACTAGGAGAGTTTGGGTGGAAAACCTCAGCCTTAATGCAGAGCTAATATTTGCTTTGGGGACAGATTTTTGTGAGAACTTCGAACTAAGCCATATGTCCTTGAGCGGATGGAATGCAACGGCTTTCGGGCCGAAAATCTTTCTCTTTTATGTGCAAGTACTTCTTGGAAATTGAGGGTTCCGCTGAGCAGTCGCTCGGCTGCTGGTGGCTACCCAAAGTTCAAAGATCGTTTGGCTCTTTTCCCGACACCCTATTTGTCACTGTCGCTTTCCACCACGGGGCCAGGCATTTGCCCCACCGACCACTGTGCGGCGCACGCGGCATGTGTTGCCTGGGGCACCCCTCTTTCCCGGGTCCGCCTTCGCGCCTTTAAGAACAGTCTCTGGGAGTTCCTCCCTCTGGTTGCCAGCTGTTGCTCTCTTCTCGCGAGAACTGCTCCTCCCGTCCTCTCCCCTCATCAACCCCCTCCCATGGGCAGGTTCCATATTGGGTAAAATCTCGGCTCGCGGAGAGTCCCGGGAGCTGTTCTCGCGAGAGTACGGCGGGAGGCTCCTGTTCGCTGGCTTTGGAACGGCGACCACTGGAACCTCCCCGGGCGCTGCAGCTGGAGCGGTAGTCCTGCGGCGCAGCCAGAGTCGGCCTGGTCGGGGAGAGGGTGCAGGGAGAGCGTGGCGGGCGCAGCCTTGAGCCCCGGAGCGCGCCTCTGCCCTTAGCAGGACTCGCTCCTGTGGCTGAGGCGCGTCCAGGCGCTGCGGTGACAGCGGCCGCGCGCGCGGGAGTCTGCGGGGTCGCAGCAGCCGCACCTGCGCGTGCGGCCGGCGCGGGGTCCCCGCCCGGCCGGGCGGGCGACGAGGGCCGGGAGCGGGTGCGGGCGCAGGCGGGTCCCCGCTGGGCCACCTCCTCGCCCCGCGGCCGCCGCTGGAAGATGTCTCAGGAGAGGCCCACGTTCTACCGGCAGGAGCTGAACAAGACAATTTGGGAGGTGCCCGAGCGTTACCAGAACCTGTCCCCGGTGGGCTCCGGCGCTTATGGCTCCGTGTGGTGAGTGTCACCGGGCTGGGGCCGCGGTGGGCTGGGTGGCCCCTCATGTCCGAGAGCCAGGCCTGCTCCCACGGCTCGGCGATGCACCAAGCGGCAGGAATTTTCCTTGGGGGAGGCCATCGATACCCCTTCGACCCTTGTCCTGCACGCCCTGTACGCCTTGCACCCCTCACCCTGCACGCCCGGGTAGGTGGTCGACCGTGTGCAGGACGCGGATCCGCGGTGGGTGGTGGTGCTGGAGCTCGGCCCTGGCTCGCACCCTGTGCGTTCCCCTCTTGGGGGGTTGCTGCTCCGGGGACAGGCGCCGGCGGGGGCCTCTCTGCGGGGTGTGTCTGCTGGCGCCGAGCACAAGGACCCTCCCGGAGGACTCCGGGTGCCGGAGCCCGCCCTCTGCGCAGACAAGCCCGGGAGCTGCCGGGAGACGCAGAAGGGCAAAGCCCGACCGGGAGACTGCGGTCATCCCAACGAAAATGACGACGAAGGGCGTTCTCTCCGGGCCCTTTTGCAGACCTCTGTCGAAATCCCATTTTCAGAAGCGTTCTTTTTGAATTCGCAGCGACCCAGAGAGCTTAAAATACCGACTTTATCTCGGGGAGCGCGGTGCCAGCTTGAGTGGTGTGTTTCCGATTCGGTTGAAAGCGTATTTCCTTTCCGCAGAGGGGGGGTGGGTGGCGGTGCCTGCAGGAACGCTGCGCTCGAGAAACTGGCGGCCTCGCTGATTAGTCACAGACCACCGCTCATTTCAGTATTGTTGGACACAACAGTTTTCTCATTTGAGCAAGTGAGATTCAGATCCGTTGGACGCTCTCAAGATCAAAAAGTTGTTAACAATGCTGGGAGGTATTGTAAATATTTTTTAATTGCGATAATTCTTGTGAGTACTGTGTTTTTAGACTCCCTTAGAGAGTTTGCAGGGAACTTATCTATCTTTATAGCCTGAGTACGCGATGGTTTTAATAAGGATATAGAATATATAGGAAAGGAAGGAAGAGGCATTTTTCACCTGTAATTCACACTGTGGGTTTTAAAATAAATTGATACCATAAGATTTCCCGACCTGAAATATTTCACTAACTTCTCTGACTTTCAAGGTTTTATGCACTGTATTTTAGATTTACTATAATTTGAGAGCTTTGAAACTAATTCGTGTAATTCGTGTACGTGCGTCGTTTGAAAAAGGGCCTATAAAATTACTTTTTGTTTCACAACAAATTCCAGGCTTTTGGACGTGTTAATCTTTAAATGGAATTCCTGTGTTTCTTAAAGTCATATCACGAATTTCCTGTTTGGTAGAATCTTCTGGGTAATTGAGATTGTGCAATTGCGTCCAGCAACAGATCATATTGCATTTTCTAGTTCAAGCTGCTTGAGTTATGTTGTTGATGGTACCCTGCTTGATATCTTTTTCCCATTTTTATAGTATGGCAGTTTGCATTTTAAGGGAATTTGCAGCATTTTTATATATATATGTATGTTATTGATTTGCTAATTTTCAGAGATATATTTGGATCATTGCTCCTTTAATAGCTTATTAGTTTGCCTCCAGTTTTCATTCTTGAATTGACATATTAATATCTGTAGTACCAAGTTTTTCTTTCCAATGAAATTTAAATTTTAATGGAGTGATACGGCAGAATAGCTCAACTATGAGGAGTTTAGTGTACTTGCTTGCAAGGTTGCAAGAACTGCTTGCAAGGTTTCCTAACTGTTGGTGTGAAGAGTTCTGCACTGGAACTGGAGGTCCTGATTTACAGTGAAGTGCCTTTAAAATGAACTCCATATTTCTTTATACTATTCTTTTCTAGCTTATAGAAGCCAGCAATATCTGACCCTTGGAAGTAATTTTCTTAAACAGGTTTTTAAAAATAGATGATACATTCACATTGTATAAAATGCAAAAGGTATAAAAGAATATTCAGTGAAAAGTGTCTTTTCTTTTCCTGCTCTCCAACCATGCTATTCCTTTCCTCAGAGACAACCACTTGTTAAGTTTCCTGTGTGTCTTGCCAGGGAGGCAGAGTTTGTTTGTTTGTTTCTTAGTAGTATTTCTGCTAAGGGGATTTAAAGTGTAACCTATAGCATGTTGGCGAGGAGGATACAACTGATACTTTGTGATACTTTGTGACAATGGACTGTAAACAAATGTAACTGATTTTGGATTGAAAACACAAGTAAGTGTTATCCCATTCAGAGTAGTTATTTGAAGTTGTTCTTTCAATTAGCAACTTTTCAGGTGTGGCAGAAAACATTGTTTTGGAACTTTTCTTAGAATCCGTTTTGGAGCCTGTGTTATTATTCACTGTCTTCATCCTTTGAGAGCAGTTTTGTTGTAGGGAATAACAAAATCAAATTGAATCCAAATAATTTAGAGAATTTGGGCTCAAGTCTGGTGAAAAAGATTAGGCAATCAGGTTGGTGATACTGTTTTATGTCAGATAGGAGTTGTGACTATAAAGCAGTGACACAGAATTTCTTGTATGACTTGTAGAACTGGATCTAAAGTCTGTTCCAAAAAAGAATCTGAAAGTATTTTAAGGAATGCAACATCACTGAAATATGTCAGTTTCCTAATTTGCCCTGAAGTGTGATACATGTTGATGTGTAACTTAAAAATTTTTTTTATATTAAACCTATTTTCATTATTTTAATTTGTACCAAGTATACAGTAAAAAAGCAAGTAGCAGCTTGTGTGATAACCAACTGAATCAAAGATCAAGGAATCAGACTAGAAATTTGAGAATTGATAGGGTTTTACAAATAAGCCTTTCCTTTTTAAGGGGTAAAGGGAACTAAACTAAGTCTTGCAGTTTTAAGGAACTTTGTGCATTGTCTGTAGGGGAAATGAAGCAGAATTGTTAAAGAATGTGTTGTTGCAAAGCATTGATTTTGTGGTTTTGGGACAGAAGGGGGGCATCTTTGTGGTGAGTTTAAGGAAACATAAACAGGAACTTAAATGCCTTTCCTTTGGGGTATGGTTTTTCCAGACCCTTGCTGTTGATTAGAGGATTTGGGGCACTGGTAACCATAAAATAGGTGAGAGTTGAGAATTACTCTTAAATCGTATTCAATTGTTCAACAGTATTTATTGAATACCACCTCTGGACCAGGTAGCGGGCTGGGTTTCTTGAGATGGAGTGCTGAACAAGACAGAATAAGACAGTCCATTGCCTCAGAGAGCTCATAGCCTAATAGCCTAATGGGAGTAATAACTGCATTTTACAGATTGCTTACTGTGGTTCCAGGCATTGTGCTGTGCAGTTTGTATTTATCGTTAGTATATAAAATATATAACAAGACTTTTAGTAAGAGTATGGCAAAATTTACTAAGAAATCAAATCCAATTTCCTAAATACTTTGTGGAACAAATTGTATATAAATAAACATAATACAAATAAATGAAGCTAATTTTTTTTAGTATTAATGGCCATTCACCATTTAAATTTTTTTTTTTTTTTTTTTTTTAGAATGAGCCAGGGTACAAATAAATAAAAATATGTGGCTATTGATTGTGCAAAGATGACTTTCTTGACCCTGATCCATGAGAAGGGTGTGCTCGTCACTTTTCTAGTGGTGATAACAGGCCCATGCTGATCTTCCTTCCCATTTGCTTTTCTTTGTAACCAAAAGCAAGGTGATAGGCTGTGTGTTACCAGTGCCAACCAATAAATATTTAAACATAATGGCAAATATTTGTATTATTGATATATAAAAACTTTTAAGAAAGAGTTCAGTCAAGTTGGCTATAAAGTTGTATTTTATTTATCAAATCCCATTTTTCCACTGATACTTTTCCACTGGCTCCCATTTTAAATTAGGGCTATCCTGGACCTCTGGCTTTTCAGTTCTGCCAGTTTACTTTCCTGATGCTGAGAAGTACTCTGCTTTTGATTTTCCTCTAACTCAGCCTCAGATGATCTGTGTGTTGACTTTGCCTTTCATGGGCAACAGTGCAGATGGTGCTGAGCCCCTGGGGCTTAGGAAGCTCAAAGGTGGAAGAATTCACTGGGCTAGATCACTCTCACTTGAGTATTAACTGACATTTTTATGGGATTTTACACTTTATAAAGTATTTTCATTCAAAGCCTTATCATTCAGCCTTCACTAGTTCTATGAAGCCTGGTATTACTAACCCAGTTATATAGATGAGGAACTTGACTCATTCATTAAAGGAAGGGCACACTTGTCAGTTCTACTTTGGATTTGGTTCTGGGATTACAACACTTTAGAAGCCTCCTTTCCTGTACGTGCCGGCTGCTGAGGTTGTGTGGTGTCATCTTCTCTTGTGCATTTTGCCTCCTCCATCCCTCCTTCTCTGAAGAAAGAGGTTGCTGGGTCACTTGCAATAAGCTGTGACTGTATGAAACCAATCCCACCAATGTCATTTCCCAGCTAATCTGAGGGGTAAGGACTTAACTCATTAAAGTCACATCTCTTCCTCAGAACTGATAAACCAAAAATGAACTCATTGCCAAGATTAAATTTTTTCCCCAGAGAATTATTAGGCAATGCAAATAGTTATTTCTTGAATTTATGAATCCTGTTGATTTGAAAATTTTCAATGTGCATTTTGTAAAATCGAAACCATCTGTACATGTTTGTGTTATATGAGTATAGGTTATAAATAGAAATAACTGCCTCTTTAGGCCTTTGAAAATACATTGGGTTTTTGCTCTTTACTGTGAAGTTTGGTATTGATTTGTTCCTCTCCAAGAGGTATAATTACTGTAGTGCTCAAAAAAACCTCATTATAAAGTGGGTTCCGCTGACTTGGAACCTAGGGATTTGTCTCATGGTTGCCATGTACTTGCAAGTCATGCACATGTTTCTTCAGGACAAAAAAAAAAAACTCTTTAAATTGGAAATGTTTTTTGTAAATGAAGCTTTCAGTATTAGAAGTAGTTTGTCTTGGCATAGTACTTCCATAAAATAAGTACATATGTGTTGAGGATATATAAAATTAAGCAATTTTCCAGCATTTCAGCTTTTTAAAAATTCATTCTAGGGAAGAAGAAGATGGTAGTCTGTCAATTCTGCACTTTTGACAAATAGGTCCCAGATTCTGACAGGCTTGGCTCCCAGGCTGAATGTGGGGGAAAAAGAGGTACATGAGAGAGGAGTCTAGGATGACCCCTAAACTTTGGCCTTGGACAAGTGGATAGATTTAATGCCATTGTCTGAACTTTGGAGTATTATAGGGTACAGGGTTGTGGAGGCAAAGGGAGAGAAAGATGGGTTCATGCTAATCTGCTTGAGGACAGAAGTCTGTGTGTTATACTGATACTTTGAGCACCTACTATGTATGGATCGTTCTTTAGGTGCCGGAGGTAGAATATGAACAAAACAGACAAAAATTTCTGCCCATAAGAAACTATATTCTGGGGTCGGGGGGGGGCATGGAAGTAGAAGTGGATAATAAACAAAAAGTAAAATTTATAGTATGTCAGACAATAAGTGCTATGGGGAAAATGAAGCAAGGAAAGGAGAGGGGGTACTGGAATGACTGTTGTACTTTTAAGAGGGTAGACAGAGTAGGTCTCAGTAATCAAGTGACAATCGAGCAAAGACCTGAAGGAAATGACGTAGAACACTGGTTGGAAATGGGTGGAGAGGGAAGAACATTCCAGGCCTTGAGAGCAGCAAGTGCAAAGGCCTTGAGGCAAAGGCCTGGTTCTCCAGCGATAGCTAGGAGACCAGTATGGCTGGAGCTGAATGAACCAGGGGCCAAATAGTAGTAGGAGAAGAGCGTGGAGGAGCTACAGATGTGCAGGGGTCATGAAGGGTCTTACTTGCCTTTGTAAGAACTGTGCCTTTTCCTCCCATTGAGAGGGGAAGCCATGAGAGTTATGACCAGAGGAGAGACATGATCTAACTTATGTTTTAACACATCCCTCTGCTCTGGGGTCCCTACTTTTTCATTTCTGTTCCATGTCCATTAGAGGTGCTAATTGTGGTTTAGGGTAGAATTGAGGAGTCAGATGAATTGGTGCACAGCCACGACCCATGCTCACAGTCTCATTCCAGAAGGCTCAGAGTACCAGAGCCAGTACTTGTGGTGGGCCCTAGAAATTCAGGGTGTTCCGGGCCAGCTCTTTAAATAACATGGGCTTACTTGACTTTTTCAGGTTTCTGTTGCCAAAAGGAAGGGAGCAAAGAGATTAGCTCTAGACTTCTGCTGACAAAAGAAGATTAGCCTGCTGGCAGATTGAATGCGTTCTAACTTCTTTGGGCTTCTAGGTTTTTTCTTACTATTGGGTCATATTTTAAAAGTCATTTTTGCCTTCCTTCAACATTTAAGATCTCATTTATTTTTTGTTTTATTTGGCCCTGAATCTGCTTTACATTTGTCTGCCTTTCCCCCATTGCAATAATTTTAGTAGAGGTCTGATTATTGTTACCTGTTACTAATGTTTTGGCTGTGAGGCTCCAAGGACTTCTCTGTTAACTTTAATAAATCATAGATTGAAAGATTCTACATGTATATGACCCTATAAAAACCCATAGGATTTATCATCTTCCCTGCCTTGACAGCAACAAGCTTCTCTCCTCTTTCATGAAAGCTATCCCCCTTTTACTGCTCTATCATCTAGTTGCAGAAAATAAGTGTTCCTAAACACAGATTCCCATGGCAACATAACAAAAAGGTAATAGAACAAATGTTCATTTTGTCTAGACCTGCTGTCTGAGTAACTTTAGACCCTGAACATGTTGGCTCCTGTTACTTTGAATGATGTTATTACAGATTTCCTTGTTTTTCTCAAACCTCCTCCTCCTAAGCCTTGGTGGTATTGTCACTGTGCCTGTGACATGAAGGAAGGTATGTGAGTACGTGTGTCTTACTGTTAGTCTGCCCACAAGTATGGGTTGCTTTCTTTTCCAAGCTCATGGTTCAAAGTATAGGCATCACGCAACACATGACCATGCAAAAAACAAAAACGAAGCCTGACAGTTGTCCCCTTTGTTATCTTAAGTTCATTAATTCAGTGTTGCTAGTGCTATTCACTGTACGAGGTGTCATGTTTATAAAGATTAAAAAAATGAAAAAGCAGGAAGTGTCCCTGCTTTTGAAAGTAACAGTCTAGAAGGGACATGTTTATGTTGTTCCTCAGAAGTTGCTTTGGAAGTCCTCTGTAGCATTTCTTTTCTGCATTCTTTCAGCTTAAGTTGCCATCTCAAATCTACGTTTATATTTCTAACGCTTCCCTTGAAATGTTTTAGATTCTTCTGCGTCTGTCTTGAATCTAGTGATGTACTGATCGCTTTTTACATCTAGGGCAACTTTATTCAAGGATATGTGTTGGAAATCTGTGTCAGAGAAACCTTTCCATCTGATGATTCAGATCTAGAAAGTGATGATATCAGCATGTGCCCACAAGAAGTCAGAACTTCTTTTGATCTGCCAGGGGTGCCAGGAGGCTGTGCTTTAGGGGAAGAAAGGGACATTGAGGGTAAGGGTCATCTAGATCCTGAACCCAGCCCTATACTTCCACTGGGAGTAGTCTCTCTGCTGTGACAGTATTCTCACCTACAAATTTTGTGCCCTTAATCATGCCCTTAAGTCTGTTTTGTGACACTCAGCTTGAGGTGTCTGGTTTATGCAAGTGTACACTGTACTCTTCTTTCTTGTATTTCCTCGTCCCCATAGTAGATATAACTTTATTCCCAGATATAATTGCTTTATTCTTATTATCCTCAATAGCTGATTCTTTTTTCCCCTTCTGTCAAATCCTTCATCTAGGGCTTTAGCTAGCTTGAACCTTCTTGAACTTAGACTTGTACATAATAGTTTCTATTTATGTTTTCTTCTCCAGGCTGCCAAATGCTGGTGAAAATTTTAGTTATCTTCCTTATTTGGTATAATAAAATATGACTCCCTAATGACCTTATATTAAATTGAAGAGAAATATTGATGTTGGTATCATATATTGATATACTTCTAATAATTTCCTCATTTGACGTTACAAGTTTGGCTTCGTTCATTTTCTGATTCCTAGTTTAGAGTCCCAAGTGCCTGATGCTTTGGATGATCTGCTTTGAAATTAGCAGTCTCAATAAATTAAATGATATTGGTGCTAAAGGAAGCAAAAGGGGGAAAAATAGCAAATTAAGAGAACAAACAGTAAGTATTATGAGCATCTGTCAAGCTGTGTTTACATTCCCAAATGTAGTATAACCTAGGGTTACTCATCCTATTGATATTTTGGATGGGATAATTTTTTTTGTTGTGGGGGGCTGTCTTGTGCATTGTAGGATATTTAGCAGCATCCCTGTACCCTACCCACTAGATACCAGTAGCAACCCCCAGTTGTGACAACCAAAAATGTCTCTAGACATTGCACATGTCTCTGGGGGCAAAATCACCGTTGGTTGAGAACTACTTATATAACCCTATGTATTTGATTAATTGGCCCTGAGTAAAAACTAGATAGGGTAACTTGAACTTTCCACCTGCGAAAAGATAGAAACACTGGTACTTTCTTTGCATATTCCTTTTGAATTCATTATCTGATACACAGTCTCAACAGTAGCCTTGTTCATATACTGTACGTCTAAATTTGTACTTCCAAACCTAATCTCAAGAATGTCTAACCCTGTGGATTTCAAGTCTATAGAAATGTAATGTTTCATGCTTTCCCTTCATTATTTTTCTATACATTTCTTGAAGATGATCTCAGACATGTAGCACTAACCACCCTAGGAATAGATTCATGTTATAAACTTGTGTGGTTCAGCCTTAGATATGTGGAGTTAATATTTGAAGGAAGCTAATATTCATCATTAGCACTGATGAATGACAGTGGTCATGAAAATTATAATCAGAGAATGAGCCAATTACCTGAAGATTTCTATAACTCTGGGTATTAAGGCAACATAATTTTGAAGTTTGAAATGTGTGTGTATATTCATGTTTATATTTTAGATTTACTGTGGTGAAGGACATCTGTTAGTCATTCATCAGTGTTAAATGCCCACCAGTATATAAAAGAAATAGACATAAAATATTAGTGAACTATAGGTATAAAAAGATATTGATGTGTATAGAGATGTGGGGGCATTATGGATGATAGTAGTTAGAATGGTTTCATGGAAGAATAAGGATTTGAAGATTATTTTGACGGATGGGGGTAGTATTTGGAGAGGATGAAAGGGAACGTTTTTAGGTAACAGGAGCAAACACAACTAAGAGAATTAGATACGAGATGGACTGCCCTGACAGGAGAAATATCTTAAGTAGGGTGAACCCAATTGTGGTTCTTATTCTGGTTGTGCTTCAGAGTCACTTGTGGAACTTTTAAACATAAGGTGCTTGGGTCCTACCCCCGGAAATTAAGAATTAGGTCTGGAGTAGGGCTAAGGCAATGGCATTTTTCTAGGCAATAGAGAGTTGTTATAGTTTCGTTGAGTTGTAAAGTCGCTAGGAAAAATGTTTTAAAATTGGTCTGACTGAAGTGTACAGAATGAATTGGAGGAAGCAAATGTGTTGCTTTGTAAAAGTCTTTAGTAATTTGTTTATGTGCATGTCTGTTCCTTCTGACTCCCCAGCTACATTTCTCAGTTCCTTGAGGAAAGCAACGATCTGCTTTCATATGTATTTATTAACCTTGTATTATGTTCTAGGCACTGGGCTAGATCCTGAAGATAAACAGGTAAATAAACTATAACTTCCGCTCTCCATCATAGTCTAAATTGGAAAACAAATATATAAAGGAATAATTTTTTTCAGTTCATTGTCTGAAGTATTAGCTACATTATGTTGCTGATTGTAGTAGTTTTTAGTTCCTATCTACTAATTGCTGAATAAATGTGCATTTTAACTTGTAGAGACTATGTTTTAGTTATTCAAGGCATGAAAATAAATGATCAAGGATTGGGCCCTTAATTATATTTTAATAATCTGCCCTATTTTACTGTTATTTCAGAGAGAGAACCTCAAATTTGAGAATAAGAGATCTAAAAATATATCTTGAGAATTTACTACGTGCTCAACCCGATGTCGGAAGCTGATCCTAAACCTATTTTATAATAGCATGTTCATTTCAACTTGGAACATTTAAAACTTACCTGCCTTTTATAGTTCATAAAGTACTTTCACATAATTATCTTATTTGAGCCCCAAAACAGCGTTGTGAGAAAACAGGGCTGGTGACACCCCCATTTTCTTAGTTTGGAAACAGGCTTGCAGAAGCTTTGGCCAAGATCACCTGCTGGGAATTGCCGGAACCAAAACTAGGACGCAGATCTTCTGACAACTTTTTTACTTTTCTCTATATCAGACTGCGTGTGTTCATACTTAGTAGAATTTTTCGAGATCAGGTCATCAGAATACTGCTAACAGAGACCATTCGCTAGGATGCAAAAGTAGCTTTGTTAAATGGAATTTCAGTGATTTTTCTAGAGCAGTGAAAAGGCTCTTCTCTAGTATTCCCAAAAGGAAGTGAGATATCTTGAAAATTCCAGTATTTTGAAAAAGAAAAAAAAATCAAGTTGCCAAGTGTAATGATTTAAAAATAAGGCCATAAATTATTTGATACTCCTCCCTTAAAGGGGTGGAGGTTAACTCTCCTCTCCTTGAGTGAAGGCTGTACTTAGTGACTCACTTCTTTAATGTATGGAATGTGACAGAAATGACGGAATAATGTGACTTCTGAGGGTAGGTCATAAAATACATTGTGGCGCCTGTCTTGCTCTTTCTCTGAGATTGGTTGCTCTAGTGCAGTTTCTCAACCTCGGTACTATTGATATTTGGGGCCAGATAATTCTTTGTTGTGAAGTATGTTTAGCAGCATCCCTGGCCTCTACCCACTAGGTGCCAGTAGCAGCCCTCCACACACACCCCAGTTGTGACAGCCAAAAAATGTCTCAGACTTTGTCAGATGTCCCCAGGGAGGTAAAATTGCCCTCTGTTGAGAACTGCTGCTTCAGGGGAAGTCAGCTCCTATGTTGAAAAGATACTGAAGCAACCCTTTGGAGAGGCCCACATTGTGAAGAGCTGAGGCTTGCCAACGCCATGTGAATGAGCCGTCTTGAAAGTGGATCCTCCAGCCTTAGTCAAGCCTTCAGATGACTGTAGCTGTGGCCAACATTTTGACCGCAGCCTCATGAGAGACTGTGAGCCAGAACCACTCAGCTAAGCTGCTCCTGAATTCCTGACTCACAAGAACTGTGAGATAATAAATCTTCTTTAAGCCATCAAATTTGGGGGTAATTTATTATCTAGCAACAGATAACTAATACACTAAGTGTTACTGTAAAAAGTATATGTATGTCATATAAGATGGAGAGTCACAGACTGAGCAAAAACCAAAAGTTGTAAAGACACTTTAATGCCTATTATTTACATCTATAGTCATCTTCATAACATATATTTGCAGGGTGCTTTTCTGGATGTGAAGCCTGTAAACACGATTACTGTAAAAGCCTTTTAATTGTAGCAGCGAGGCAAAGTTTGATGGTAATACTAAATAGTTACAATGTAATATATGATTAGTTTTATTTAATATTTCAAACATGAAAGGAGTTAAAAAGTATTTCATTGTAACTTCAAAACTATTTGTTATTGAAATTTTCCAGCACACAAAAGTAGAGAAGATGTACTCATGGTGACAACATTCTAATGAGGCTTTGGAAAATAATCCCTTTAAAATAAATAAAGTAATCCACTTGTAATATTTTTGCAATCATTATGGGATAACCATTGCTCTTGATGCAGATATATCATTTCACATTTGCAATCAAGTGGTGTCACAGGTGACACTACTGTAGCTTTTCAAGATTTAATGAAGAAATATCTTATAAAATCATTTTATTTTCAAATGGAGCTTACAGCAAATGAAGATTAATTGCATTTCACATTTTAATCACAAATGGTTTTGGATTTTTAGATTGTGTGTCAAGTGAATTTCTACATTGTTTGAACATTAGTTTTCAATAGCCTCGTGAAAATTGAAGCAGTTGTGAAAAACATTTTTGTTCCAGTAGCTTAGAAGCTTTTGTAGCAGGAATTGGACCAGATCAGGAATGGCAAGTATCTAGCATATGTGTTGCCATTCCCTGAGTCCCAGCCCCATAGGTAATGTCCCTAATACATGGTATTAAAAGTATATTTTGCTATCTGATGAGATTTTCATGAAAATTCGGGATTTGCATAAATGTTCTTGATCTATAAGTTCTGCAAGGCAAGATAAGTGATCAATTAAGAGATTCTTTTTTCCATTCTGGGCTACTTATCTATTTATAAGGTTTTTCGTATGTCATTTATGTTTTACACCTCTTTGAGAGGAATTTTTAGAAACTGAAAAGCTAGGGATTGGTTGTATTGCACATACTTGTAACAATTGCATTAACAGTGTCTGATGTTCATCAATATGGGGTGGCCCCCAAATGTTATGAGTTTTTAAAGTCAATTTTAAGTCCCTTGCTACTCTGAAGAATGTTTTTTCATGTTCTTTAATCAAAACTTGAGTTCTAGGGCCGGCCCGGTGGCGCAGGCGGTTAGGTGCGTGTGCTCTGCTGTGGCGGCCCGGGGTTCGCCGGTTTGGATCCTGGGCGGGCACTGATGCACCGCTTGTCAAGCTATGCTGTAGCGGCGTCCCATATAAAGTGGAGGAAGTTGGGCATGGATGTTAGTCCAGGGCCAGTCTTCTTCAGCTGAAAAAAGAAGAGGATTGGCAGATGTTAGCACAGGGCTGATCTCCTCACAAAAAAGAAAAAAAAAAAAAACTTCTAGTTTTTGCATAAAGTTGCCTTCATATTCATGCTGTTATTTCCAAAATGGAGGGGCGGAACATAAGCATCAGAACTACATGATACTGGCACACTTGTCTGAATTTAGAAGGAAGGAAAAGTAGATTTCTGTAGTAAAGGGAGATACGTGCTGAAAAATATTTCCAGTAGGTATTTATTGAACTTTGTATCAAATGTGTTGGGTAAAGAGAAAGTTCCAAGTTCCAAGTTAGTAGTCTGAATTACTTAGTTATTTGGAAGGCGCATTTTGAAGGCTGTTGTCAATTAACCTGAATTAAATTGGAAAAAAGGCCTCAAGTTGTATGATCTGGAGAAGTCACGTTTTTGCAAAGTGTTTCTTTCCATTTAGATATTTTAATGCATTTGATATATTAATGAGAATTTGTTAATTCAGTGTAACTACAGATTTTAATATATTTAAATATTTCTAATGATTTCCGAAAATAAATAAAATTGTGTTTGTCTGCTTAACCATTATTGAGGCTTCATTTTTCCTTATTAACATCATTCAGGGATGAGAGAAGTCATCTTGAAAGAAGTGACCATTGAGGGGCCGGCCCAGTGGCGCAAGTGGTTAAGTGTGTGCACGCTCCGCTGCAGTGGCCCGGGGTTCGGCGGTTCGGATCCCGGCGCGCACCGACGCACCGCTTGTTAAGCCATGCTGTGGCGGGTCCCATATAAAGTAGAGGAAGATAGGCATGGATGTTAGCCCACGGCTAGTCTTCCTTAGCAAAAAAAATAAAAATAAAAAATAAAAGAGGAGGATTGGCATCCGATGTTAGCTCATGGCTGGTCTTCCACACACACACACACACACACAAAAAGTGACCATTGAAAGAAATTGTAAAATTGCTTGTGATCCCCACAAATTACTCAGAGACTTGCCAGGTGATTGCTCATTCTTCATTCTGTTGGGGAAAACCCAAATTGTTTTTTGAGGAAAATCCTGGTGCAGTCATTTGTACTTTCATGCTCTGTGGGCGTGGGCACTTGTCCTGGTTAGGCAGCACCTCACCTTCCTTAAGAGGTTGTCTCTCTTCCTCTACCTGCCAACTCAGCTGACTGTTAAAGCATAATGATTTGCCTTTACCTTGCAACATAGGAAATTGTCAAGCCAGGTGCCAGTCACGGAGTGTAAACGCAAAGTCTCTGTGTCTCTATGCCTATCAAAAGCTCAATTGATGGAAGTCATCTTTGGAGGATTGTCTGAGGAATATGGAGCTTATTATCTGTTTTTCTAAACACACTTAAGATTTCCTCTTGGATTAAGTCTGTCAGACAGCAACATGCTATGCTGTTTTGTACTCTCCTCCTCCTCTTTGCTAATAATGAACTGTATTTTGGCTTTATGAAACAGTCTCCACTTATGGATGCTCTAAGAAAAGAACTATCTGAAACCTACTATTATACTTTTATAAGAATGTTGATTAGGACATTTTTACCACGTTTTACAGTGTCTCCTTCATAAACATACACGGGAGGAACTCTTCTTTGGTTTTATTACAGGAATAATTATGCCTTTCTTCAGTTCTCCTGAATACCTGGTTTGTTTTTATTATATGGTTCCTATGACTCATGTCTTAACTGGTTGTGTTCTCTTTGTGTTGGCTTTAGTGGGCTCATAGCCAAATTTGAGGCCCACCTCTAACGGGTGTTTAGAAAGGACCTCATGATATATGTTTGTATGCTAACCTCACCTATACAGAATTTATCTTATTTATTTTATCTTAATCACTTACTGTTATGTCAAGTTGTGTATATACAGTTCCAGGCTGCTTTAAATCCATTGTGGAATAAAGCAGGGTATAAGTAAATAAATTTAGAAGTTAAACAAAATTATATCAGATATATTAAGAATCTAGTAAGCCATTTTTTTTGGTGGGAGGTGGGGGGCAAGTATGAATGTGTAACAAAGCATTCAATTTTATTTGATGAATGTTATTGTGTCCTAGGCACTGGGTTCACAGTCAGCAGTAGATGAGTGACGGACTAATATTATAATAATTGCTTTTAATGAATTTTATATTTCTTTAATTTTTTTTTTTTTTTTACTATATCAATGATTTTATAAAATGTGAATTTTATAACTTTGGAAGACTTCATGTGAATTTCAACTGAGGGGGTAACTTATTAAGCAATGTGTCCTGAATTTTAGTTTGGAGAACTTGATCATCATAAAGATAATTCCATTTTATGATGTTGTTCATGAAAACAAGGTTTTATTTGTAGCTATAGTTTAAAAATGTGATTAAGAGGAATCTTCCCAACTGGTAATACTGGTAAATGAATCATTATAATAAAGGCAAAGCTAATGGCTAGTCTTAGGGTTGTCCTTATCCCTGGCAGCTTGGCATCTGGAAAAAGAGGGAGCATTGAAATTAGACAGATCTGGGTTTGAATCCCACTGCATACAAGTTATATCACCCTGGGTGAGTTGTTAATGTTTGTTAATGTTTCTGACCATTAGTTTCTTTTTTTTTCTTTCTTTCTTTCTTTCTTTTTTTTTTTTGTGAGGAAGATTGGCCCTGAGCTAACATCTGTGCCCATCTTCCTCTGGTTTATATGGGAGGCTGCCACAGCATGGCTTGACACGTGGTGTGTCGGTCCGTGTCTGGGATCTGAACCTGTGAACTCCGAACCTGTGAACTTAACCACTACGCCACCGGGCCGGCCCGACTGACTATTAGTTTCTTATTTTGGAAAGTAAATGTAGCTATCTCACAAGGTTATTATAAGGATTAAATTAAATATTTCCCCAATAATATGTGGTATAATCAAGTATTCAATAAATTTGAATTTCTTCTCCTCTGAGTGTTTAATTGGTTTTATCAGGTGATTTTTTTTTTAATTGTTAGGAATTTCTGCTTTTGGTAATTACAATGTTCAATTTAGGATGAAATGTGTGATTTCCCCTCTCTCTACTGCTTTGATTAGTGATAGAAACAGGAGACTAAGTCAGAGCAGTTAAATGCTCACAGAGGTGGAGGCAGGGATGGGTTGTATATTTCTTGCTTCAGCAGCTTTTTTTTTTTTTTTTTCCTACTCCTTTTTTTTTTTTTTTTTATTGATGTTTTAATGGTTTCTAACATTGTGAAATTTTGGGTTGTACATTTTTGTTTGTCCATCACCCCATATATGACTCCCTTCACCCCTTGTGCCCACCCCCCACCCCCACTTCCCGGGTAACCACAGTCCAGTTTTCTCTGTCCATGTGTTGGTTTATATTCCACATATGAGTGAGATCATGCAGTGTTTGTCTTTCTCTTTCTGGCTTATTTCACTTAACATAATACGTTCCAGGCCCATCCATGTTGTTGCAAATGGGACGATTTTGTCTTTTTTTATGGCTGAGTAGTATTCCATTGTATATATATACCACATTTTCTTTATCCAATCGTCAGTCGAGGGACACTTAGGTTGCTTCCACTTCTTGGCTATGGTGAATAATGCTGCAATGAACATAGGGGTGCACAAGCCTCTTTGGATTGTTGATTTCAGGTGCGTTGGATAGATTCCCAGTAGTGGGATGGCTGGATCATAGGGCATCTCTATTTTTAATTCTTTGAGGAATCTCCATACCGTTTTCCATAGAGGCTGCACCAATTTGCATTCCCACCAGCTGTGTATGAGGGTTCCTGTTTCTCCACATCCTCTCCAACATTTGTTGTTTTTTGTCTTGGTGATTATAGCCATTCTAACGGGGCGTGAGGTGGTATCTTAGTGTTGTTTTGATTTGCATTTCCCTGATGATTAGTGATGTTGAGCATCTTTTCATGTGCCTATTGGCCATCTGTATATCTTCCTTGGAGAAGTGTCTGTTCATTTCCTCTGCCCATTTTTTGATCGGGTTGTTTGTTTTTTTTGTTGTTCAATTGTGTGAGTTCTTTATATATTATGGAGATCAACCCCTTGTCAGATGTATGTTTTGCAAATATTCTCTCCCAGCTGGTTGGTTGTTTGTTCATCTTGATTCTGGTTTCATTTGTCTTATAAAAGCTCTTTAGTCTGATAAAGTCCCACTTGTTTATTTTTTCTTTAGTTTCCCTAGTCTGGGTAGGCATGTCATCCGAAAAGATTCCTTTAAAACCAATGTCAAATAGTGTGTTGCCTATATTTTCTTCTATGAGTTTTATAGTTTCAGGTCTCACCTTCAGGTCTTTGATCCATTTTGAGTTAATTTTTGTGAATGGCGATAGCACATGGTCCACTTTCATTCTTTTGCATGTGGCTGTCCAGTTTTCCCAACACCGTTTATTGAAGAGACTTTCCTTTCTCCATTGCATGTTCTTAGCACCTTTGTCGAAAATTAGCTGTCCGTATATGTGTGGTTTTATTTCTGGGCTTTCAATTCTGTTCCATTGATCTGTGTGTCTGTTTTTGTACCAGTACCATGCTGTTTTGATTACTATTGCTTTGTAGTATGTTTTGAAGTCAGGAATTGTGATGCCTCCTGCTTTGTTCTTTTTCTTTAGGATTTCTTTAGCTATTCGGGGTCTTTTGTTGCCCCATATAAATTTTAGTATTCTTTTTTCTATTTCTGTGAAGAATGTCATTGGGATTCTGATTGGGATTGCATTGAATCTGTAGATTGCTTTAGGTAATATAGACATTTTAACTATGTTTATTCTTCCAATCCACGTGCATGGGATATCTTTCCATTTCTTTATGTCATCGTGGATTTCCCTCAATAATGTCTTGTAGTTCTCATTGTATAGGTCCTTCACCTCCTTGGTAAGATTTATTCCTAGGTATTTTATTCTTTTTGATGCAATTGTAAATGGTATTATCTTTTTGAGCTCTCTTTCTGTTAGTTCATTATTAGCATATAGAAATGCAACTGATTTTTGTAGATTGATTTTGTACCCTGCAACTTTGCTGTAGTTGTTGATTGTTTCTAACAGTTTTCCAACAGATTCTTTAGGGTTTTCTATATATACAATCATGTCATCTGCAAATAGTGAGAGTTTCACTTCTTCGTTACCTATTTGGATTCCTTTTATTCCTTTTTCTTGCCTAATTGCTCTGGCCAAAACCTCCAGTACTATGTTGAACAGGAGTGGTGAGAGTGGGCAGCCCTGCCTCGTTCCTGTTCTCAGAGGAATGGCTTTCAGTCTTTCCCCGTTGAGTATGATGTTAGCTGTGGGTTTGTCATATATGGCCTTTATTATGTTGAGGTACTTTCCTTCTATTCCCATTTTATTGAGAGTTTTTATCATAAATGGATGTTGTATCTTGTCAAATGCCTTCTCTGCGTCTATTGAGACGATCATGTGGTTTTTATTCTTTGTTTTGTTGATGTGATGTATCACGTTGATTGATTTGCGGATGTTGAACCATCCCTGCGTCTCTGGTATAAATCCCACTTGATCATGGTGTATGATCTTTTTAATATGTTGTTGTATTCGGTTTGCCAATATTTTGTTGAGGATTTTTGCATCAATGTTCATCAGCGATATTGGCCTGTAATTTTCTTTCTTTGTATTGTCTTTGTCTGGTTTTGGTATCAGGGTGATGTTGGCCTCATAGAATGATTCAGGAAGTGTTCCATCTTCCTCTATTTTTTGGAATAGTTTGAGGAGGATGGGTATTAAAATCTTCTTTGAATGTTTGGTAAAATTCACTGGAGAAGCCATCTGGTCCTGGACTTTTATTTTTTGGGAGGTTTTTGATTACTATTTCAATCTCTTTACTTGTGATTGGTCTATTCAGATTCTCCATTTCTTCTTGGTGCTTCAGCAGCTTTTGCTATAGGGATTACTGACTAATAAGCAGAGAGCAGTTTCTCTGAACAATTCCTGCTTGTTCTCTTTTCTAAGTAAAATATGCTTTAAAAAGTGGGAGTGTATGTCTTTTGAAGTAAAAATTATTGGTCTGTTCCAAGGAAATCGTGCAATTATGGAAGAAGCAGTGTGAATTAAGATGCCCATTGTAGTGTTTATATTATTTGTGTGTGTGAATGAGGAGAATGGCTATAATGCCCATCAATAAGAGAATGATTGAGTAGATTGTGGTACAGATATTTAATGAAATTATTATATTATGATTGTTTAGTAAAATGAAAAATGCTTAGGGATGGAGCATACAAATTTATTTATGTACTACGAGTGTAGCCATGTAAGTATCATTTGAAGGAAATATAATTGTTTATAGTAGTTTTATTAAAGTTAGAAAGAGGGCCTCTTTTTTTTGTTTGTTTCAGGTTAACAACAATACAGATGACTTGTACTTCTAACTTTATTAATGACCTTATTAAAAGGTATAAGCTCATTTTTTAAAAAATCAGAGGATAGAAAAATATAAAATGAAAAGCAAAAATGTTAAAAGTATATTAGACATTTCTTTTCTGTGTATGTGTATATATGTGTATGAGTATACATTTGGTTTTCCACTGATAGGATCCATCCTTTACTACAGAAACTTGTTCTCTTTCCTATCAGTAATATACATGTACATAGTAGTATGTGGAGATTCTTGTTAATGGCTGCAATATATGGTACATGAGAATGCACCATGGTTTAAACTCTCCCCTATTGGACATTAAGGTAGTTTTTGGTTTTGTTCTTGTAAACAGGCTGCAATGAACATTTATATATTTTGAACCCAACTTATATATTTATATTTATATATTTTTAAACTCAATTTTTATATTTTTGAATCCAGCTTTTTTGAAAGTGGTCAACTGTCTGTATATAGTTGTACTATATTATTGGACATGCTTTGCTTTCATGTATGTTTCATCATCCCAGTTAGATGCTAAGTTCTGTGACGTCAGATACTATGTTTGTTGTTTCTTTTGTATCCAACAAAGAATCTCGTGAAGGAATATATCTGTAAATACTTAGGAAGTGATATTTTGGTATTTGTGAGATACCACATCATTCACTCCTTTAGTGTTTTAGATTCACAGGGAGTAGTAGAACTTCCAGGATTGACAACTTCCCCTTAATAGAGTAATATATGTAAAGTTAAAATTATTTCTTATAAAATGTTTCATTAATATTATCTTAAGTTCAATGCAAGATTACAGGAAAAACTTTTTCCTTATGAAGTGCAATTACTTATAGTAGGAAGCATTTTAGAAAAGAAGCAGAGTCTGTACAATTAGAATATATTTAAAACAGACTGAACTATTAGCAAAGTTGAACTTGCTTTTTCCATAATGGTATAGTGGTTAAGAGTTCATGCTTGAAACACACCACTTGGACTTGAATCCCATTTTCTGTCTATACCCTGGGCACGTTACTTAACCTCTTTGTGCCTTAATTCTGTCATGTGTAAAATGAGAATAATGATAATGTCTTCTCATAAAGTTGTAATAAAGATGTTCATTCATATAAAGATCTAAAAACACTGCCTAGCAATAATAAACACTCAATAAATGTAAGTTTCTAACATTAATATGTTGGATGCTATAGGATTCTTGTTGGATGCTACTGAATTTATAGAGATGGAGAGCCAAATGATAAAGTTGAGGTTTTTTTCTTTCATATTTCAGGTAACTACGTTATAAAATACTCTTTTATACTTTTTTTAAGCATTTATTGACAATGTACCATGTGCCAGGCATTATGATAAATCCTAGGTAATATAAAAGTGAATAAAACAGAAGACACTTCATGCCCTCAAGATGCTTATGATGAGTGGGAAAGGAAGACATCACTAATGTCTAATATTTGAGCTTTACCATGGGCCAGGCCCTTTGCTAAACCTCCTACAAAGTTATCATATTTAATCCTAACAAACTTCCTACAGATTAGATATGAACATTATCCTCATTTTACATACAAGGCTGAGAGAATTTAATTAAATTCCTCATATATAGCTACTAAGTGGCCGAACTGGAATTAAAATCCAGATAGTATAATACCAAAGCCCCAGCCCTTATTTAACCACTCTGCTGGATGGTAAATAAACATATAGTAATAAGTTATGATTATTGGGGTCTGTAGGGTACTGATTAATCCTAGGCTGCCTTTTGCTGAATAGATACAGGAGCAATAGATATAGGAGTCAAATAGAGATAAAAATATGTACTTTAGTACTGGTAAAGCTTGCATGGAGAATGGCTTGGACAGGCAGCTCAAGTGGGCTTCTTATTTCTTCCCTACTGAATTGAACTTGCACACTCAGTCCCAGGCAGGTCAGCTAGAAACCTGATGGCATTCCTTGCTCCAGGAGGCCCCAACAGGCTTATCAGGGGAGGAGAGGAGAAAGTACTCAGCCTGTAGGTGGGCAGGCAAACTCTGAGGTGGAGAGTTGAAGAGAAGGGGTCAGACAGGAGCAGTGGCCATTTTCTCAGTCTCACCAGAGTCAGTGAGGGGTTTAGAGACGAGTGTAGATTTACTTGGTACTTCCAAGAGGGAAGAAGTTACTATTTTATGGGTTTGTAGGAACAAGGGGAGTGGGAGAGAAGAGAACCCTCTCCCTTTATGTGGGATAAGGAAGGAAACAATGAGGATGTTGTGACAGAGAATAACTGCTTGGGACCTCTTAGATGCATCTCTGAGAGGCTATTTAAGCCTATGGTTGAAGGATAAGGGTGCAGCTGTAGGGTAGAGTGGAGGTGGAGGTGGGGGGAGAAGAGCATTTCAGGAACAGCCTGTCTGAAGAATTTAGGGAACTGAAAGGAACCAGCATGTTCAGAACATAGTGGCAGAGGGGAAGGAAGGAGTAGCACAGGAGCAGGCTGGAGTGGTCATTGGGGTCAGGTCACCAGAGCCTTGCAGGCTATGGTAAGAAACTTGCTTTTTATTTTCTATGCCAAGGAAATTCCTTGAAGGATTTGAAGCAGAGGAGTGGTGTCATCTAATTTGTATTTTTAAAAGATGGTATTGGATGCTTGTGGAGAATATATTAGAAGGGAGCGCAACAGGAGACAGGGAGACCAACATAAGAAGGCGGGCTGGCAGTGAGGATGACTTGGACTAGTATGGTAGCAGTGAAATAAGAGAAGTTGAATTAGAGTTGTATTTTGGAAATGGAAACCACAAGACTTGCTGACAGATTTGTGTGGGGGGCAGGAGGTAAGAAAAGGGAGAATGACAAGTATCTGGCTTGAGCAACTGGATGGAAAGTCCGTTTATTGAGATAAAAGAGACAAGGAGAGGAATAGTTCTGGGTATTTTGAACTTCCTAAGTTTAAGGTGTATATGTGTTTTTCATATGGAGATGTCAGGTAGGCAGTCAGGCTCAGAGAAGAGATTTCAGTGAGAGAGATAGATTTGTGAGTTTTCAATACATAGAAGGCATTTAATTTAAAGTCTTACATATAGATGAGATCATCTAGAAGGAGAGTGTGAGAGAGAGAAGAGATGAGGGCCCAGTACTATGCCCTGAAGAGCTCCATCATGCAGAGCTTGAGTTGAGGTACGGCATGCAGTGGAGACAGAGAAGGAGCTGCCGTAGAGGTCATAGAAAACCAGCAGAATGTGCTGATATGGACTCCAGGATGGAGAGTGTTTAGAGAAGGGGAAAGTGGTAATCATATCAATTGCTAATTCAGAAAAGTGGTAACAGAGGTCATTAATGACCCTGAGAAGAGCAGTAGAATGGATTGAGGAAAGAATGTGAGCTGAGGAAATGAGACAGTTGTGTAGATCTGTGCTTCTCAAACCTTAAGATGTATGTGAATTGCCTGGAGATCTTGTCAAAATGTGGATTCTGCTCTAGGGCCTAAGATTCTGCATTTCTAAAGAGCTCCCAGATAATGCCAATGCTCATGGATTGGTATTGATTAGTAGTTCTCAAACTTCAGTGTGTGTTAGAATTATGTGGAGAGCTTGATAAAATACAGATTACTGGACCCACTTCAGAGTTTCTGATTCAGTAGGTCTGGGGTGGCATCTGAGAATTTGCATTTCTTATAAGTTCTCAGGTGATACCAGTGCTGCTGGTCTAGGAACCATACTTTGAGAACCGTTGGAGAATTTTGACTGTGATGGGGAGTTGTCAAGGGAAATTTTTTCTTTGTTGAGGGTGGGAAATAACTAGAACATATTTATGCTGATGAGAATGAGCCCTTAGATAGGGAGAAACTGATAATGTAAGAGAGAAAGGGAACAAGGGAGTGAAGTCCTTGAAAAGATGAGGGAGGCTGGCTCCAAAGCACTTATTGAAGTCTTGGATTTTTATAAGAAATGGCATGTGTCCTTAGCTATAGCGAGAGAGAAAGCAGAGAAAATGGGTCCAGTGCAGATGGGTTTGTAGATTTAGTAGTAGGCAGATGGAGCTCCCGTTTGATGGTTTCTATTTTCTCAGTGAAGGCTAGGGCAACTCCTGAGGGAGGAAGGTGAATTGGAGGTTTGAGGAGAGAGATGGTGTCAAATGATGACTTGGAGTAGGAAAATGAACTTACTAGAAAAAAGGGACCATACTGAGAGCCTTATTTGAGGTTAAGGTCAGAAATTAAGAATGAAACCAAACTGTATGATTGTGTATTCTTTTTCCTTCAACCACAGTTAGTTCTTGAATTCAGACAAGGAGAATTAAATAGATCACCCAAAGTTAGACCTTATCCAGGGGAGTACATCAGAGAGAAAGAGGAGAGGTACAAGGGAACATGTAGTCTAGGCCAGGCAAGAAGGGAAATGAAGACAAGAGAAGGCTGAAGGATAGAAACAGGCAATGATGATGAGATCAAGGAATTATTGTAGTCAGGGTACAAGTAAACTAGAAATAAACTAAAAGGCGTAGGAGTTTGTGATGGAAAACAAGTGCTGGCGTTCAAAATTTTGTAGGCAGGGCAGCTCTTGGCTGTGATAGAGGTCCAGGGTGTGACCATGGAGGTGACTGGATGAGGTGGAGTTTCCTGGAGAGGTCAGGAAATGGAGAGGCCAGGATGTTGGACATGCCCTCCACCTGGGTGTTGAAGTTGCCAAGAATGATGACAGAAGTTGGGAGTGGAGAGAGACTTTGAGATAGGAACTAACTTTTCGATGAATGATGGAAAATTCCAGGTCAGTGGATAACAGCAGCAGAGAGGGCAAAATGGTCGTGAGCAGGAGCTTTTGTAAAACAAAGGGAGAGTTATGGTCCGGAGTGGTACTGGTTGGCAAGGAGGACATCTACCCCACCTGCCAGCCATGAGGTACCTGGGATATGAGGGAGAGAACACACTCTAATGGCAGGGCTATAAGAGAAGTAGTGTCTTCAAGGTACAGCCTAGTTTCAATTAAAGCAAAGAGATGGAGGGAAGGTTCAGAAAAGAGGTTGAAGATTTACAGGAGTTTATCACAAACTCAGAGTTGAAGGGCAAGGACATAGTGTAAGGATTTGGGAGTGAAAGGAGAGAACCTTCTGGAGCAAGTAGAGGAGAGTCACGTGGGAAAGAGTAGTGATAGCAGATGATCCAGAAGTCTTGGACCCCCGTGAGAGAATGAGATAAATGGAGGATGAGGCATGATTGAATTAGCCCAGTCTCTAAAAATAATTAAAATACACTTCAAGTTTTCTGCTGTACATGTCCTACAGGATCAAGCCTCTGGCTGTGTCTCTGACCTCATTCTTGTCTTCTCTCCCTTTGCTCTCTGTGCTCCACCTATGCAGGCCGTCTTCCTCTCTGTCACTCCAGCATGCCATATTTTTTCTACTTCTGTTTCTTTTTCCCTTTGTTTGCACTCGCTCTTCTGAGAGGTGGCATAGCAAAGTGGTTAACAGCACGAGCTCTGGATCCAGACTCGCCGCTCTGCCACTTTCTAGCTTTGTGACCGTGGGCGAGTTATTTAACCTCTGTGCTTCAGTTTCCTTATTTGTAAACGGGGGAATGATAATAGTACCTACTTCAAAGGGGTGTTGGGGATTAAAAAAATTAATGTAAAGGGCTTAGAACAGTTCCTGGTATGCAGTAAAGACTCATTAAATGTGAAGAATATTATTTTTTCTTCTGCTTGAAGCTCTTTTTCCCTATATCTTGACGTGGTTGCTACTTTCTCATCATTCAGTTGTCTCAGCTCAAATGTACTTCCTCAGGCATCCTAGCTAAAGTAGCGTAACTCCACTGGCTTTCTGTCACTCTTTGTCCCATTATTCTGTTTTATTTAGTCGTAGCATTCATCACTATTTGAAATTATTTTATTATTCTGCTCTTCCTCTCTCCCCCCATCCCCTGAGGGCGGGGATTTGTTGACTTGTTCCCTACTGTATCTCAACTTCTAAAAAGTGGCAAATACTTTGTAGGTGCTCAAGAAATGTTTGTGCCAAATTTTCATTGTCCTGAAAACATGGTGGTTTCTGAGACCTCTACTCTGCTCAGGCAGCATATGGTGGCAAGGTGACAGTGAGGCCTAGGCAGATAAGACAGGCAGAATCCAGCTCTTTGTATATCAATCTATCGGCTCATCTAGATCAGGTGGCTGCCTGTTTTTGTTTTATTTCATTGGATGCAGCCACATCCATTTTTAAATTTACTGTCTGGCTGCTTTCCAAATATAACTGCAGAGTTGAGTAGTTGTGAACGAGACCCCAAGCATCACAAAATCTAAAATATTTGCTGTCTGGCCCTTCATGGAAAAAGTTTGCTGACCCCTGATTTAGATGCATAGAGAAAAAGATGAGAAGGAAACACTAAAATAATATCAGAAGATTACTTTGGATAGTGGAATTATAGGTCATTTTAGTTTTTACCTTTATACTTTTTTTCTATTTTGTTATAGACCCATTTAATTCGGAAATGAAATACGCTTGTAAATACTAATTTTGAAGTATTTAGAGCACATTTAATGATGGTTTTTATGTTTTTTTTTCCCTTAGTGCTGCTTTTGACACAAAAACTGGGTTACGTGTGGCAGTGAAGAAGCTATCCAGACCATTTCAGTCCATTATTCATGCCAAAAGAACCTACAGAGAACTGCGGTTACTTAAACACATGAAACACGAAAATGTAAGTTATTCATTCAAGGAAGAATAAATTCTGCTCTTGAATAGACTGGAAAAAATTGTGTTTTAATTACTGCAAATGGAAATACATTAGAGTATGTCAAACTTTGGACTGTGCTTCTCGTACTGGGGTGTTAGTGACCACTGCATTATGTCAGGTAGCTACTCAAAGCTTTGCAGTGAAATTGGTACATCTTCCTGGAGTTCAAGTTTTACTCAAGGATTTTTAGAGGGAAAGCATTAAAAAATTTTTTTAAATAAAAAAGGATATATTCTGGGGTTGGCCTGGTGGTGCAAGTGGTTAAGTGCGCACGCTCCGCTTCGGCAGCCCGGGGTTCGCGGGTTCAGATCCTGGGCACACACCAACACACCACTTGTCACGCCATGCTGTGGTGGTGTCCCATATAAAGTAGAGGAAGATGGGCATGGGTGGTAGCTCAGGACCAATCTTCCTCAGCAAAAAAAAAAAAAAAAAGGAGGATTGGCATCGGATGTTAGCTCAAGGCTGATCTTGCTCACAAAAAAATAAAAAGGGTGTATTCTGAGGTACAACACAAAATTCACAAGGATTTTTTTGTTTGTTTGTTTTGGTGAGGAAGATTGGCCCTGAGCTAACATCTACCAATCCTCTTTTTTTCACTGAGGAAGACTGGCCCTGGGCTAACATCCGTGCCCAACTTCCTCTACTTTATATGGGACGCCACCACAGCCTGGCTTGCCAACTGGTGCGTCGGTGCACGCCCAGGATCCAAACCTGCGAACCCCGGGCCGCCGCAGTGGAGCGCGTGCACTTAACCGCTTGTGCCACCGGGCCGGCCCCCACAAGGATTTTTAACAGAAAATATTATAAAGAAATTTTGTATTCTTTTCCTGACTTACTTAAGGCTATATTATCAGAATATGGGTGTCCATGACTATTTTGCATTATTATGGGTTATTTCAGTGAAGAAGTTTTGAAGAAGAGTGCCTTAGGCTTACTGACTGTCTTGTCAAAGATGGCTATTATTTTATGTATAATTTAATATTATAATTTTTCTGGGGGCCGGCCCAGTGGCGCAAGCAGTTGGCTGCGCGTGCTCTGCTGCGGCGGCCCGGGGTTTGCCAGTTCCCATCCCAGGCGCACACTGATGCACTGCTTGGCAGGCCATGCTGTGGCGACTCGCGTCCCATATAAAGTGGAGGAAGATGGGCACGGATGTTAGCCCGGGGCCAGTCTTCCTCAGCAAGAAAAAAAAGAGGAGGATTGGCAGATGTTAGCCCAGGGCTGATCTCCTCACACACACAAAAAAAAAATTATAATTTTTCTTTTTAATCATCTTCAAAAGACAGCTTTTCCAGATTCAGGTATTTTAATAAATGTGACAAAGACATTGTTTAAGTTAAATATAACTTTTTCTTTTCTGTCAATTTGGACATTTGAGAACAATGCCATCCTGCAAAGGAGTGCTTAAAAATCCTAATATGGTAAATAAATGGGTGCAATTGGAATATTAACTGAAAGTGAAAAAACAATTGACTTAGGACACTTATTTTCCTGAATTTCAAAATCAAGTTAAAAAGAATTTATGTGATTGCTGTATGAAAGTAACTGGAAAATTTGTAGCATTGTGGAAAAAATGGCCATAGAGATTTTAGAGTCATTTGATCCTATTGATTTGAAAAAATTCACAATCTGTAAATTTATTACTTGGCTATTCAAACTTTTTCTGTTTTAATAATTGGACTTTTTTCTCCATAGTAAGAGAAAAAATCACAGATAAGTGATACTTTATTAATATACATTTGTTTCGCAAAGTACAGATTTCTTCCAAATTGAGAGCATTGAGATTTAAAATCGAAGTCAGATTATGGATGCTATTGTAGTCACAGCTGCGGCTTCCTATTTATTTTCATGTTTTATTTTAGTTGCGTACTGTTGAGAAAATCCTGTTTCCCGCAGATAACCTCTATTCCTAGGTCTAATTTTATATCGGCATCCATGTGCAAACCTAAGTTTTTAAAGGCTCAATGCAGAGCTACGGCCTTCCTAATCAGTGACGTGTTTACAAGAAGTTGAGATATGTGGAAAAAGCTGGCAAGAGAAGCTTTATTCCAAGGTCTGCATAAAATCAAGGTGGCCTGGCAGCTTGACTGATGCGTTTACATTTGGTTTTTTAACACAGTTGAGCTTGTATGCTGTTTTTCGTTACACGTTAATAAATGTGAGAGACATTGTCATAGCCTTTTAAACATAAAGAATACTTTGAAAATGGAATGAAAGCCAAACATTTATGGAACCTCAGAGCACCTCCAGGAGGCCCCGGGATTCCAGTGATGTTGCCTATGCTAATTTAAGACCATCTGGTTTAGAAGATGACCAGTGCTATACTTTATTGTTCTGCTTTTCTTCATAAACAATTTAAGCCAACGTTTATGGCAAAAATTATTTTGCATAATCTGAATCCATGTCTTGGCTTTTCTGGTGATCATAAGAAACAACCTTATTTAGTTTTCATGCTTTAATTTTCTGTAATGAGAGACTTCAAAGTGTATCTTATGATATTGGGTTGGTTACATTTGGGCTGTTCTGTATTTGGAGAAATGAAGAGGCCACAGTGATGGAATACGATTGTTCTAATTTAGGAAAGGCTACAAAACTCTTTAAAAAAAGGGGACTGACAGTATTAGGAAAACAGGATTTTAATTTAGAGAAGTTGTTTTCTAAGCAGCTTGCTTAATAGCAGTTCGTCTATTTTGTATTAAGATGTTTAGGTTTTAGCAGTATCAGTGTAGAGGGTCACCTATACTTAGGTATGGGTGATTTGTTGTTGGAACAAAAGAAGGCATATGGCTGAGTGTTTTATAGTTCTCTATTCTGTTGGCAAATGTTTGAAGGAAGAATGAGAAGGGCTAAGAAACTGACTCAATGTAGAAAAATCCCTGAATTTCAGCCTATTCTACAAACACTTGTTAGGTGCTTACAATGTAAAAGTAGTTTCACCCGGTAAAGAACCAAGACTTCCAGGTTTAATCGAGGATCTTAAGAGGAATTCCTCTCCTTCATCTTCCTCTTCCTCTTTCTTTTTTTTTAAATGACTGTTTTGGCCAATTTTTAGCTAGCTGCCAGGACTCCAAAGACAACAGCAGCGGCTTAAAACTCTTGAAAATTTTAGGTAAGTATTGGTAACAAATAGAGTTTTTAGGTACTGGAACGCACATGTGATCTTTTACACAAAAATACCTCTGACTCACAATCCATAGTTCATCTTATTTCCTTGAGTACTAATAATGAATAACAGATACACATTTATCAGATGGGTGACAGGAGCTAGAGGATGTGCTCTGTGACTCTAAGAGTTATTCTCTGAACAAGGTTAGCTGGCTCATTCCTAGTTGAACTTGCAACCTTGATCTCATTAATACCTGCTCTAAGGAAAGATTAAAGGGAAGCAACCTGCTAGCTGCATCCTTTTGCTGTCTGGGTAGGTACTTCAAAGGCTGCCCAGTTAAGGGCCTGGAGATCTTTCCATTTTCAAATTTAAAAATGTTTGAGGGAATTCTTTTATAAATTTTATTTGGGAGCCTTAGATTTAACCTTACCATGGTAGACCAAGTGGTTGCTTTGGTGTGCTTCTTTTAGATAAATACATTAAATATTGTCTTTGGTTACTGAGTTAAAGTGTTTGAGTCTGTGCCAGTTTAATAAAAATGTATTACTTCTGTCTGTCAGCTTTTAGACCATTGTAGGACAGTCATCAGAGATATTTGCTGATTATTTGTATTGTAAATGTCTTCTCTAAATATTTGATTCCTAGGTTACTTTTAAGTGTCTGAAATCATATAATGGCAGAAGGAGTAGGAAATAGGCTAAAATTTGACTTGAATTAATGGAAATTTCCATTTAAGAAGTGAGAAATGAATAGATTATGGAATATTCCTAAAATGTTCCCCAGATCTATTTTAATGCTAGGAAACTTTTGTTTTACTGTATTTTCCTTATATTAATACTCCATAAATACAGTTAATAGAGAAGGGATATTTGTAAAAGCCCACAAAAAAATTTAAAATACTTTGATGTAACATGGGTATTTTTAATCTCATAAAATGTATCCCTTTTAAAGGAAATTAGAATTTGGTAGGGCATTTACTAGTATGCTTTATTATTTTTTCCAAATTAGTTCATTGTGCTTCTTGCAGCCATGCTTTTTAATCATCTGAATAATTTGGTTTAGCTGTATATCTCAGATTTTGTTACTGGAAGTAGGTGCTTAAATAGTCTGTTTCTGTGATTTGTATTTTGTAATTCTTTATAAAACTCTAAAGCTTGTGATCACCACTTATTTTGGTGATCCACAGAGGTCAGTCCTTTGTGCTAGGCACCTTCAGATCCATTGTCTGCTTACTCTTCCCCACGGTGCTGTGAAAATAAGCAATGAAATCCCTGTGTCTTTCTTATGAGGAAAATGAGGCTCAGAAAAAGATACATTTTTTTTTTTTTCATTTATTTAACAAATACTAATTGAATTGCTGTGTGCCAGGCACTATTCCAAGTGCTGGGGTTATTGGAATGAAAAAGACTTAAGCTCGTAGATCCAGGAAGTCTCAAACTGATTGTGGGGTTCAAACTTAAAGCTGTTTGATGCCAAAATGCCTGTTACGTTTTCAAATTGAAATTGGAGCTTTTATTTCAAAATGTTTTAGACTTGTTTTGTTTTACTGTCTTTGAGGTAACTCTTGAATGAATAATCTTGGATCTTTAGTGGTTTAATTTTATTTTGATCTGAGGGTGATTTTCACAGTCACAATTGAAATACAAAGTAAAACAATGTAAATTGTTTTAAACTTTTCTTATTGTATTGAGGAGATGGAGCATCTCAGCTAACAAGAATCAGTGATTAGAAAATATTGGGACAGGTGAATTTGACTTAAATTTAAAGCACTATTCAGAGTTATTATAAGGTCACGGATACACTATTGGTGGGAATGCAAGTTGGCCTTATCTTTATAGAGGACACTTGGACAATATTAAGATCTTTAAATATATTGGTGTCCTTTGATCCTGTAATTCTATTTCCTAAAATTTAGTCTCTGTCTGGAAGAAAATACAAGATGTGCAAAATACACACACACACACGATGTTCTGTAAATGTCCAAAGATAGGACATTGGTTAAATTATGGTATATATAAATGATAGAGCATGTTATTGAAAAATATTTAAGGACGTGAGAATAGTCATTATATGTTAAGTGACAAGGCAGGATATAAAACTGTATGCTTAGTATAACCCCAATTTAATTTATGTACATCAGAAAAATCAAAGGAAGTATCTCAAAATGTTAATGATAGTTTTAATGGGTAGTTCAATTATAGGTAATTTTGGTTTTCTTGTATACTGTTGTCTGGGTAAGGATCTGAGGATCGGTGTCTTTCCTTTGGAATAAGATGCAAAGACTTGAAAAGCTATTCTTGAATTCCAAGACCTTTTTTTTCGTTTCCCTTTTGGGTTCAGGCTGTATAATTGAAACTGCTTTTAAAAGTCTGATATTTGGGTGAATGGAGTAACATTCTGATTAGAAGTGCTCTTTTTCATGATAATATTTTGAACATTGGTATATTTTACTTTTAGAGCTGTTTGTTTAACTTGGTTGGTTAAAGCAACATGCCAACAAGGCCACAGTCATGGGTCAGTTTCATGAAGGCCATTTAGTTTTCATTTGTTTCATTTCTAGATACTCTTAAATCTGGCTGGGCACGTTATAAATGAATTATATTTCTTGTTTGCCTTCTCAGTGCCTAACTTTGTAGAAATGAGTGGTCTGGATTTTAGGAGGAACTGTAGGGTGGGGTGAGAGATGGTATATGTGGATAGATCAGTATAAGTTCATGACTAGAAAAACCACTCAAAGACCATGGATTACTGAGTATTAAGTAGCTCTTTGCTTTATCCTTATATAACGATAGAGTTTTTTTTCCCCTTCATTGTTAAGTAGTCTGATCTAAATACCTGATAATGATTAAGAAAATTATCTTAATATTAAGAATAATAACAAGAATATACTGAGAGATTGTTTTGGGGCTTTAAAAATGTCAATTTGGAGCCAGCCCTGATGGCCTAGTGGTTCAAGTTGGCATGCTCCACTTCAGCTGCCTGGGGAACACACCACTCGTCTGTCAGTAGTCATGCTGTGGCAGCGGCTCACATAAAAGAAGTAGAAGGACCTACAACTAGAATATACAACTGTGTACTGGGGCTCTGGGGAGGAGAAAACAAAAAAGAGGAGGAAGATTGGCAACAGATGTTAGCTTAGGGCCAATCTTTCCCAGCAAAAATAAAATAAAAAATGTCAATTTTGAAGACTATATAGTAACAAGAAAAATTTTCATGGAATAATAATAATGTTTAAAAAAGAAAAATAACAGCTGTAGAAGTGTGACTTTTTTCTGTTTGTTAATCATTAGACTATTAGTGCATATGTAAGTCCAGAGCCCTAAATCTTTTTGCTTTCTGATAAACTAATGGCTGTATGTGACCAAATTCTAAAGAGATGAAGATTTTTAATAGTAAAATAGGTTATTATGAGAAGTGACATCAACAAGTAAAAAACAAAAGCATAATTTGTGTAGAAAATAAGTTGGAGTTATTAAGTATGTGGTGTTGTGATGTTATTGAACTGAAATAGTGGGATTTAGAACTAATTCCTATTAAAACGATTAAGACCTGATGGCTACTATGGTAAGTTCAGTATTTATCCACTGTTTGATTTTTGTGTTTCTTATAGGTGATTGGTCTGTTGGATGTTTTTACACCTGCAAGATCTCTGGAGGAATTCAATGATGTGTGAGTAAATCTTCTGCATTTTCCCGCCTCAGCTAGAGGATGAGGATTAGCAGCCCATTTCTATTCCTGAACCATTTAGCAGTATACAGACTTCAAAAGATTCTTCATTCCAAGTGTGGTATATATATACAATGGAATACTACTCAGCCATAAAAAAAGACAAAATCGTCCGATTTGCAACAACATGGGTGGGCCTGGAGGGTATTATGTTAAGTGAAATAAGCCAGAAAGAGAAAGACAAACACTGTATGATCTCACTCATATGTGGAATATAAACCAACACATGGACAGAGAAAACTGTAGTGTGGTTACCAGGGGCAATGAGGGTAGGGGGTGGGCGCAAGGGGTGAAGGGAAACGTGTATGGTGATGGACAAACAAAAATGTACAACCATAGATTTCACAATGTTATAAACTATTAAAACATCAATAAAAAAAAAAGATTCTTCATTCTTATCACCCAACCCTTCTGAGGGGTGGGGATGGATACAGAAGATGTATATTATAGGTGGTATACATTAGTATTTTCATTGTTTCAGGCACATCGTGCCCCATTTGAAGAGTCAGTGGTGAGTCCTTCCAAGAGTTCCATGGAGAAGAGTATAGGGAGTTTTAACTATGGTTTTTGTTCTCAAATTGCTATACGGCTTTTAAAGGGACACCTTTATATCACTACTTTTACGTCAGGAAATGTAATGGAGCCCTGGTTCCATGCAGATTCTTCCCTCTCTCTTATCCCAGTTGTGTGTGGGAAATCGTACGAGAACTTCATGCTGATCCTTGAGGTATTGGATTTCTGCACTGGGAAAAGGGGCGGGCCTTGCATGTTGGGAAAGCTGATGAATAGTGCTAATTCTCCCAGTTTTGTGACCATCTCTCTTGTTTTAGCATGGGACGCCCCTGGAAAGCAGAGCCTCAGAGTCTCAGGAACCAGTAGTGGGGGGCTAGGGAGAATGAAACAGGGAAGGAGAGAAAGCTACTGCAAGGATATGTTGTTAAGTTGTTCACCATTGTCGGCAACTGGGCTGAAAACTGCCAAGATCTTCTAGGAAGCTGTACAGAATGCACCTCAGGTGGGGAGCATTTATCCACTGGCTCCTGACCCCATGGGCAAGGGTTGCTCCATGAGGCATTAATGCCCTCACATGCCCAGGTTGCACCTGTGTGAATGCAAGACAGATTTCAGCAGGTGTTCTTGTGCATGTGTGAGCTCTCTGTTGTAGCTTTCCCAAAATCTGAATTAGCACACCTCCTTCCCATCCCCGGTTCACAGATCTGATACCATAAGAGAGAAGGAACCCCTTAAATTCAGAGTTATGCATTTTGTCCTGTTGAAATTTTGGCATTCCTAACTGGACAGGGTGACTATTATGAAAGTCAAAGCAGAACTGCAGATCATGGCTGCTCTTCCTTAACCTCTGCTCCCCGTCGTCCCCAGTGCTGAACTCAGCCGGTTTCTCCGCACCGTTATCCTGGGTTCAGCTTCTCCTACACTTATCCTGGGCTGAGTGCAAGCGCCATTTGCTCCTTTCCCAGAGAACAAGGGATATGTTTGGGCTTGTACATTCTGTCTAATGAAAGGGGGAAAGAAAAAATGGAAAAGAAACATAGAATATGAAATGGAAAGAGAAGGAGGGAAAGTAGCAAAAAAATTTTCCCACTATTTGAACTTAGTTGGAACATGATATGGCTGAGAATAGAAGATGAGAGAGGAGAATCTGGTCCAAGTACATGAACTCCCACCCACATTAACCTTGATCCTGCTAATGAAAGTTTAAGAAGCAAGCAAAGGAAAAGATAGGCAATAACTAAGAACAGCTGTGTTTCCTGTATCCCTGCTTGGCACTCGAATGTGGAGTCTTCCAAAGATTACTGGATGCTACCCAGGCAGGGGCATGTGTGTTGCAAGTTGTTGAGCCGTGCTGTAGGCTATGCTTGGAAAAAAGAATATTACAGAATTTTTTTTTTTTAATTAATTACTATATTTTTAAAGACTATTTTTTTTACAGCAGTTTTAGGTTTACAACAAAATTGAAAGGGAGGTACAGGGATTTCCAGTATACTCCTCTACCCCCACACATGCATAGCTTCCCCCATTGTCAACATCACTCACTGGAATGGTACATTTTTTACCAAGGATAAACCTACAGTGACACATTATAGTCATCCAAAGTCCAAAATTTACCTTAGGGTTCGCTCTTAGTGTTGTACATTCTATGGGTTTGGACAAATGTATAATGACATATCATCATTATGATATCGTACGGTGTATTTTCACTGCCCTAAGAATGATACTTTTTGATATTCTGCCTAAATGTGGAAGAAATGCTGAAGTAATGTGTTTGTGAATTTTTTTGGAAAATATTTGAGTCAGATCTGAGCTATATCCCAAAATTTTAGGTATAATTAGGATGGATTTATTTAACAAAAAAGTTGATGATTTGCTGACCTGGGCAAATGTATTTTGGCTTAATCAGGCATTATGGAACAGATTATGAACCTGTTCTTCCTGTATGAAAAGACCTTATTTAAGGCTGATGTCTATTTGAAAGGTTAAGTTTTAGCCATTGTCATGCCTTTGGCTCCTTTATCCACTGACTACAAGCACACCCACTGAATTAAAGTTGCATTTATTTCTTTATTCATTCAACAAATACCATGGCTGCTGAGCAAGAATCTGTTCTTTCTACTTAACTGTAGCTGGGCTCTGACTCTTTCTTTATTTCTAGCTTTATTGAGATATAATTGACATACAACATTGTATAAGTTGGGTTCTGATTCTCTATAAACAAGAACTGAATTCATCTCTTGGGAGCAAATCTCAGTACTACATGTTGAATGCTTGCTGATTGGAGTGTTGGAATAGGCTCAGAATAATTAGAAACACTAGTCTTTCCCATTGATGAAATAAAAATCTTATTAGAGGAGATAAATTCAAAACGCTTTTGTAACCAAGTTATCAATTGGCTGTATGACCTTGGACAAAGTCACTTGGCCTCTCTGGGCGCCAGTTAACGTCCCTGTAAAATGATGAAAATTGGGGTGGTTGACTTCTGAAGTGTTTTCAATCTCAGAGAATCTCTGAAAATAGAATATGAACCTAAGGTTGCCTTTAGAAAAATTTTTCGTTGTTTACCTTTTATGATGTTTGTATTACTGAAAAAAATTAGTGTTTGTCCAGGACTATGATTATTTCAGTGTTTTCCAAAGTCATTTCAGAATTTGCATAAGAGCTAAACATCTTCACCTACAATTGCAGGGTTTGCATATTTACATACCTTTAGGGCCAGACAAATAAATTAAATGAGGCTCAGTGTTATACAAGTGGGAGTAGTGGAGTCTCTGGTAAAACAGAATACCCGCACTTCCTAAAAGCATTCAAATTCACATTAAAACAAAACAAGCAACCAAAAACCCGCTGTTCTGGCCAGATCAAACGCACTGAAGGCTAGAGTGGTTCTGTGGGCTGCCGGGTTTAGAGCAGGCTGTATTCTGAACATGAATTTTCTGTGCTAATTAACAAAATCTCTAATTACTTTTCATATTTACAGCTGACATTTAATCATGTGTTATGTGTATTTGTGCTTTTATGTCTCAGTTAGCACTTTTCATTTATTATACAATTCAAGTTTTAATGAATTTCTTGGTTCATAGGCATCCTACATACTTCATTTGTAAGACTATACTTTGGAGAAAGGAACAATAGGTAGAGACTTGATCATTGGGAACAATGTACAGTTACTGAATCTGCCAGATAGAGATGGTGTCTGGAAAATGTAGAGTTAAAAGATGAGTATACCAAGTTGTTCTTGACTGCCATATGATGTGGTTGTACAGATGGCAGAACTTTGTAAAAATATATCTAGATCTTTTAAATGATTGGAGATCATTTGGACATTTCTGTTGGCTCCTTGGTGGTAATATTTGGCAGGAGGTGGCATATATGTGCATATGCATGCTGCAAATGTTTAGTTACCAATAGAAATCCAAAAATTTTAGATAGCCAGCATAAGAAACTAACCCTAGAGTAAGCTGTAACTTCGTGCTACTACAGTGTTGCCTTTTCTTAACTGGAGCGGTCCTCTGATCAAGCTTAGTAGGCAATGGAGAGTTTTCGGACTCTTAGTGGGAACTATTTCCTCAAATTTCAGGGAAACTGAATTGTCATGGATTAAGTGGAAATCTCTCCCCACTATTTTCTGCCCCTTTTCCCCTTATTTTACAACTTCCCGTCCCAGGTTTCTTACATCCAAGTTCCTTATCTCTGCTCATTAGTTCTTGAAGAGGGAAGGGAAGTGGAGTTTTGAAATCTGCTGTGATCTAGCAGAGGACCTCCAACAAGGTCAGTCAGCAGCCATTGTTTTAGTGAAAGCTGCCTTTAGTGAAAGGCAGACAGTCACCTAGGTTAGCCTTCCACTTACCTAAAACAAATGAAGGACAAAGTCAGATTTATAATGTCTAAGGTGTTAAGTGTGTTAAGCGTGTTAAGTGATCTCAGGAGATGAGAGGAGCTTAGTGGAGGAAAGCCTTTAAAGAAGGTAACTGTGTCCAAAAAACAGATGCTTATGGATGGAGTGTAGAGGTTAAAATTTATTCTAGATAAATCAAATAAGTCATATATATGCCTTGCTCTCACCTAAATTCTATATCTGTCTTTTACACTGTTGCAGCCGCAGTGCTCAACAGTAAATATTTGTTGATGGAATGATTGAATGAATAACCTTGTGCTATCTTGTTTATAACTGATGGATGATCTAGTTGTCTGGTAATATGCCCAGGGCATTCTCTTTTGACTAGCTTTTCGTTTTTATCCTGTAATGTAGACCATATGGTAGAACATTGAGTCTGATTTGGTTGATGCAGGTAAGGTAGAGGGCACCTTTCAGTAATCTTTGCTTCAAAAGTGGAGAATAGTCTGTTGTGAAATATGCTGGCTAAGCTGCCTACCTGGCTGCTGAATGGTACTTTTACCCTTTACATTAGAACAATCTGGTCTGCTTACCAGATGAGGTCTTTGGTGTGAGTATTTCAATAAGATGTGCCCTTGCCTGATCTTACTAGTAATGCTATATGAGTTGTCCTGGGTCATTCAATTCATTTCAGTAGTAAGTGAGTGCTTTATATCTGCCAGACGCTGTTCTAGGTACTTTAGATACTACAGGGAACAGAAAAGAACCCTGCCCTCCTCAAACATCGTATAGATAGATGACAATAAACAATGAGCGTATAAAAAGGGAAATTAGTATGTTAGCAGGCAATAATGCTGTGGATGAAAAGAAAAGGTAGAGTAGGGAAAGGGAATTAGGAGTGTGAGAGCAGGGGGGGGATGCAATTTTAAGTAAATTGAGAAAGTGAATTTTGAGCAAAAATTTGAAGGAGTTGAGGAATCAGACCCATGGATATCTGGGGGACGAGCAGTCCAGGCAGAAGGAGCAGCCAATGCAAAGGTCCTGAGGTGGAAGACTGCATGTGTATTGGTATTGCAGCAAGGGGGCCTGTGTGGCTGGAGTAAGGAGGCCAGTGTGGAGCTGAGTGAGAGCAGGGAAGAGAAGTAGATGATGAAGTCAGAGATAACTGGGGCAGCGTACTGGATTATGCAGGGCTTTATTGGCTTTGAAGGGGCTTTTGTCTTTACTCTAAATGAAATGGGAAGCATTTGAGGAGAGGAGTGACATGATGTGATGTTTACTTTTAAAGATGCGCTCTGTCTTCTGCTGTGTTGAGAACAGACTGTGGTGAGTCCCTAGGATCATTGGGTGTGTTTCAGAGGCTTGTGGTTACAAATTGTCAATCCTAGTGATTATTTTAAATACTTTGTTTAGATATGGAAATGTTTTTTTGCCTTTTGGTAATTGCTTTATCAAATAGGGCTGGTGGTAGTTAAGATGCCCATCTATAGATATAGAAGAGATTTTTTTCTACATAGGTTTGTTCTGATTGTATTACGCATTAAAAAAGAAAAGTGGTAAGGGAGGAGTCTTGACAATTGGGTGTTATCCAGGAAGTGCTTAATAAATGAGGCTCTAGAAGGGGCACTGTCTAGAGTACTGAAAACCACTTATTGTAGATTCTGCTTTTTTGCTGGTACAGGACAATTTTACTTATAAGAGTTACTTTGAGAAATGGTGATTTATGCTCTTTATATTTGATTAAATTTAAAGGAGACTATCTTCACAAGAAAAGTGAAAATCAAGATTTGTATTAGGCATGGGGCTGGCCCGGTGGTGTAGCGATTAAGTTTGCGCGTTCTGCTTCGTCGGACCGGGGTTTGCCGGTTCGGATCCTGAGCATGGACCTACTCACTGCTTATCAAGCCGTGCTGAGGCAGCGTCCCACGTAGAAGAACTAGAAGGACTTACAACTAGGGTATACAACTATGTACTGGGGCTTTGGGGAGAAAAAAGGACAAGGAAGATTGGCAACAGATGTTAGTTTAGGACCAATCTTCCTCAAAAAAAAAAAAAAGATTTGTATCGGGCCATGAAATCATTTTTTCAGCCTTTAGCCTAATAAAGTCCTACTTGCTTAATTCTTTTTTAAAAATGGGAGAACTAGATAGCTTTCAGCTGTTCTTAAGTCAAACCTTCACACATTTATTGAGGTGTTATGAACGCTGACAATAATAGGCATGTCTTTACTGAAATGTAGCTTTCCAGAGACAAATACTGTGGAAATTACGTGGCTATCCATTAATGCCCCTTTTGGATTTGACTTAAGATATGCTCATCTACATTTTTCTCCCACTCGCTTGTTCACTACTTTAAAAGTTGATATCTCTTCCATAAACATTCAGTCACTTTGCGTGATGCTTGCTTTTGTCCACTGTTGCAAGATTTATTTTGGAAACCTTTCTGTATGTGATGAGTTGGGATTTTGACAATTGGTTGTCGTGGGTTGTTCTTTGGGCTTCATGGAAACAACATGTAGTGATTAGGTTAGTTCCTGCAAGACGCTTCTGCCATGAATAATGCTTTTCAGTTGATTCAATTGTAGCCTAGCAGCAGTGCTTGGTAGTTATTACTATACTGATTAGTCTTATATACTCACATAATGTTTTGACAGTCTCACCCTCTGTTTGGAAATTCTGGTGATAAAATGGATGTGGTCTCTGATGGGGAGGGAGTTTGACCGGAATTACACAGCAGTGGAATATGCTGACTAAACTCGTGTTCTCTCAGGCTGTGCAATCAGTGGTGTTCTGGCTGTGTAGGATTTCTTAAGTCACTGGTAACCATTTAAACACAAGAGTTATACTTGGAATTACATGGTTGCATTGGTAGTACTGCTAAACACCTTTGTGAACTAGCACAGACATATTAGAGAGTAAAGATTTTTCGGTTTTATTTCAAGATACAAGGTTTCTTTGGTTTACCTTTTCTACTTAAAATTATTTTTAAAAGTTGAGAGAATAATCCTTTTACTACCCAGTGTCATAAAATGTAATTATTTGCGAAGCAGTCTTATAAAGACAGAAATTGAATTCCTTCTTCCTCAACCTGAGCCTTGCAATATGTCATAATTGGTGTTATGGATATGGCAACCATTATCCTAGATTTTCTAGGAGAAGTCCTGATTTCAAAATATTAACTGGTTATTCACAACATTCTCATATTTGTTAGATTATGTGTCAATTTCGGGTTAAAAGAATACAGTGACCATGATTAGGGTGGAATATTGCTTGTTTTTGCCAGCTTTCTTCTTCTTTAAAGATTAACTTTGATAGTAAGTGTTGAGAATTGTTAAGGAAATTATCTGGATATACTGCTTCCTTGATTATTGTGACATTTATAAAACTTTAAAAAAAAAATCATTCTCTTGACTTAAATTCTACTTCAACTGGAAGAATTTGGAGGCAGTATGTGCTGTGATTAGGATCACGGTCTCTGAGATCAAACAGTTTTGGATTCAACCCCTGACACGACCACTCTTTTAACCTTGAGCATGTTACATATCCTTGTTCTGTCTCTGTTTTTTCATCAGTGAGGTGGGATTACTAATGGGACTTACCTTATAGGGTTGTTGGGAAGAGTACATGAGTCATGGGCATAATAAATGTGCTTGGCATGGAATAAGCACTATGGTTATGTTATGTTGAGCTTGGAATATCTCTTAAATCAGAACCACCTTTATGAAAATAGTTCAAGAAGTCTAATTTACTCTTTAAATTATATTTACAGTCCACCATTTCCTCAAGGCACAATATAAACATGCGAATTTTAAAAATATGAAATGCTAAAATCTTACCTGAGGTTACATCTAGGCTAAGTCCTATTGGTCTTCGTGAAATTGGGAACTGACCACATCAGCCCAACAGGGAAATTATGAAACAGAAAAAAATTTCAGTTCTTCTTTGAGAAAAGAAAGTAATACATAAGTGTGTGGGGTGTGTGTATGGGTGTGTATAAAGAGAGGTCATACACAGTTATTCATTTAATACGTTAATAGTAGATTTAAATTTACTGGACTGGTTTCTTCCCCTCCAAATTCATAAAAAATAAAAATAAAAATGAAATGAAACCAGCATTCTTTATAGCTCAAATGGTGTTCATTATTATTCAGCCTTAAGAATGGGTAATGATTCTTTTCTTTTGGGAGGAAGATCAGCCCTGAACTAACATCCAATGCCAATCCTCCTCTTTTTTGCTGAGGAAGGTTGGCCCTGGGCTAACATCTGTGCCCATCTTCCTCTATTTTGTATGGGACGCTGTCACAGCATAGCTTGACAAGCAGTGCATCAGTGCGCGCCCGGGATCCCAACCTGCGAACCCGGGGCCGCCGAAGTGGAGCGCGCACTTAACCACTGCGCCACAGGGCTGGCCCCAGGTAATGATTCTTATAGAGTAGATAAAACCTAACCTAATTGAAAAAAATTCAGCCTCTTTAGAACTGATTCAGAACTGATGGGTTTTTATGTTCCCATAGCTGTGTAATACAGTAATGAGTGGGTAAGGCATGGTGTCTAGAATATCTGTGGTGAACCTGTTGGACTTGAACGTAATCATTCCCTAATCTTACCACGTAAAGATGGGATTAACAACCAGCACCACACCTGTGAGGAGGAGTCCTGGAATGCCTCGTCTTGCTTACAGATAGAATATGTTCCTCCTTCCTTTAAAGTAAATGCAGGAATATTGTCAGTGAATGGTATCCTTTTATCAGTCATTTCTGAAAAAGAGGGAGAATTATAATTTGAAAATTTAAAGATACTCCTATTTTAGAACCTACAACTTGGAGGGTTTATAACGAGGTGAAAATGTAATAGTGGATTTAAAAATACAAGATACTTTATTATGGCCATGCATTTAGTTTTACTGTATATTTCTCATGCAATAGTAACATTTTAAAGAAAACTGATACAGGCATATATCATTCTAATCTCCATGTTTGCTTTTTTCTTTAAAGAACCTAGCAAACCATATGTCAAGTAGGAATGAGTATAAAAATTTTTGGGAAAGTAGACGGTGGGTGGTAAAGTTAGAACCGTGGTGTTGAAAGTAAGACCCCCCCCACCTCCATCCTCCACTTTAGTAGTTATTAAGCTTTTAGCTGTCACTGTGGTACTTACTGGGTAGCCTTTTCTTAAAAACTTTTAAAAGTCTTATGAAGATAAGAGCTTTCTTAGGGGTTCTGGATTATTGTGTAACTCTCCATTAATTTCTAGGTATCTGGTGACCCATCTCATGGGGGCAGATCTGAACAACATTGTGAAATGTCAGAAGCTTACGGATGACCACGTTCAGTTTCTTATCTACCAAATTCTCCGAGGTCTCAAGGTACAGACAGTATTAGTAAAAATTTTGAGGAATGAATTCTCCCTCTCTCCCTTCCATTTAGGGCTTAAGAAAAAAAAGCAAAAACAAAAAACTTTTCTTATGGAAAATTTCAAACACTCACAAAATCACAAGTGCAGTCATAGTATAATGAACCCCTGTGTTTTCTCAGTGACCACAATGACCAACATATGGTCAATCTTGTTTCTTTTGTATCCCCCAAGCACTGGATTATTTTAAGGCAAGTCTAGACGTCGTATCATTCCACCCATATATACTTCAGTGTGTATGTCTGAGAGTTAAGGACTCTTCATTATTACGTCCTAACGGTAATAATAATTTCTTGATATAATCTAATATCTAGTCAGTGTCATGTTGAAACTTTAGAAACATCCTCCAGGAGGCTACTTTATTTGTGGGAGGGGCTGATGAACCATGTTTTAAAATTAAACTACCTTGGATATTTAGCAGCTTTGAGTTCTTATTGAGCTCCACAGCACCAGCCAGAAAATAGGCTGAAAGCTCTGTTTCACTCATACTCCAGCTCTGTGAGTAGAGCTGATGGTATGGAAATCATAGTTGGGATAAATGTACAGACTACTGATAGTTACTTGTTTTGATTTCTAATCCCACTGTTAATACTGGCAGTTCTTATTTATTCATGAAAATGTACTTCAACTATGTCATGTAAGATGACAGTAGGAGGTTGGAGATAACTTTTTCATTTAACTGACTTTTTTCTCTTTCACAGTATATACATTCAGCCGACATAATTCACAGGGTGTGTATTGTGATTTTGATTAAATTATTTTGGGGGACTGGGGTGGGGGAAGACTGGCATTTAGCCAAGATCCTAATCTAAACTTACTTGAGCCATTGAAATATTGATTGATTGCAACTTTGCTCTAGGTTTAAACTGATTAAAGAAAGAAGATATATAGTTTTTACCTATTTAAAGCTAATTAGGACTAGATAGTGACTGTAGAGTGGAGATTGTCTGTTTATAGCTGGATGAAGTCTTATTTTTATGTTTGGGTCTTCATCATTACTTGTGGGTGAGAATTGACCATGCATATTAAAGTTGATCCTGTCTTCTCTGTACTTGCTTCCTAGGACCTAAAACCTAGTAATCTAGCTGTTAATGAAGACTGTGAGCTGAAGGTAAGATGAAGAGACAGTGGTAATTGTTTGTTTCACCTTGCAATTATATGTTTGACTAACCAGGCAAATTTATATAGGGAATGGGTTTATAAGCCATGACTTTTTATCAGAAAATTCATATTGTGCTTAGGAATATCCCAAACTTGGAAATTTAAACCATAGACTTAGTAAGCTTTAGTTTAAGTGACATTGAAGGTGGCATTAGGTGTCTTGTTTTCATTCTAAAATAAAGTTAAATTAGAAATTTCATATATTGGTATAATAAAGGAAAATTATAGTCTGAATATCAAGTAAGCAATCCTGAAGAGATAATTATTAGATTAAATAGTTTCCTAGGACAAAAATGGCAGAAACCCACTCATTCAAAATAATTCAAATAAGAGATAGATAAATTGTCTATAAAGAGCAAGCAGCCCTGGAATCATTTTTTTGTTTCATTTTTTACTCAATTTTTTAGAAACATAATTTACATACAATAAAATGCATCATTTTAAGTGTGCATTTGACAAATTTATGTATCTGTGTAACCACCAACACAATTATGATAAAGAACATTTCCATGACTTCAAAAAGTTCCCTTGTGCCCCTTCCTAGCCAGTCCCTACCCCTCTACCCCTAATCCTGGCTTCACACAACCCCTGCTCTGCTTTCTGACCTTATGTAGTAGATTTATCTTTTCTAGAGTTTCATATAAATGGAATCATATAGTATTTTTGTGTGTGTGTCTGACTTTTGCTTAGTATAATATTTTTGAGATCCATCTCTATTGTGTGTATCAATAGTTCATTCCTTTTTATTGCTGAGTAGTGTCCATTTTATGAATATACCATAATTTGTTTATCCATCCACCTGTTGATAGACATTCGCTTCGATTCCAGTTTGGGGCTATGTAAATTCCAGTTTTGTATGCTATGAGTATTCATGTGCAAGCCTTTGTGTAGATGTATGTTTTCATTGCTCTTGGGTAAATACCTAGGAGTGGCATTTTTGTTTTGCTTTTTGTAATTTTATTTTTTAAAGTTCTTGCTGTGTTTACCATGCATTCTAAGCATAAACCAGGAAATATGTTTATGAAAGTGTTACATTGTTCTCCCTTGTTATAAGGCACTAGAGTTTTTTCCCTCCTGCCTTACAAGTCTTAGGCGTTTGACTGTTCCAAGGTGTGATTTCTCTTTTCTCCCTTAGATCTTGGATTTTGGACTGGCTCGACATACAGATGATGAAATGACAGGCTATGTGGCTACTAGGTGGTACAGGGCTCCTGAGATCATGCTGAACTGGATGCATTACAACCAGACAGGTATTGCTTTTATTGGTTATTTAGGGCCTTATTAATACCATGTTGGGTGTATTTGGGATTCTCAGAAGTGGAGATGGTGGGAGTGGAAGGAAACATCTTTTCTTCCTTCGGCAATCCTTTTAAAGTCCACAAATAGAAAATATTTCAGTTGTTCAGATAGAGAAAGTGGGGTTTTTATACACAGCTTTCAACGTTGTGATTTAGCATTTGGGTTTTTATTTATTTAGATTTTCAACATGTTCTCTGAGTACTTCTACCTGAAAACAATGGGTTCATAATCTTACCTCTCAATATTACTTGGGAGAGTCCACCATTTCTACCAATATGAAACTTTTGCCCCTTTTTGAACAGCTTATTTCTCTTGCCTTAATTATGTTTTCACTAATCCTGCCTATGAAGCCCTTTAGTTGGATGAAGGTCTTAATAAGCTTATTTCTGTAAAAATGAGTATGATTGTTGAGCCTCAGATGTCTTAAATATTAATTTGAATATTTCACCCCTAGTTATAGTTCCATTTGTGGCCGAGGATGGTAATAGTGACCTTGTATGCACTTTTATTTCTCCTTAATTTTGCCAGTTGATATTTGGTCAGTGGGATGCATAATGGCCGAGCTGTTGACTGGAAGAACATTGTTTCCTGGTACAGACCGTATCCTTTAAAAAGTTTTGGATTCTTGTTTCTTATCTGTATTCCTGTGTCCATGGAAGTACATTACTTTTACCTATCCCGAGGGAAGGCTCTCAGTTACTTGCTTCAGTAGTCCAGATATGTATTGTGAGATCTGCCCTCTTGCTGAGTATCTTGCCTTGCCAAGAAAGAGGCTTTGATTTGCTTTTGTGCCTTGGAAAAATTCCTCATAAGCTGGAGAATGCTTTAAATCTTTCATATGTCATCTTTTTGCAGTGAGTCCCTTACGTTAATCTTCCCGCAGCGGTTCTGCAACCTGAGCATATTCATGAGAAGCTGTAGGTCTCAATGACTGGTTTAGTCTGCTTGTTACAAACACTTGATGAGTTCAAGATACCCATCCCATTTCTAAATCAAGGATATCTTGCTTTTATGTTTGGTTTATATATTTAAAAGGCTATATTTGGTCCCTGTATTGATATACGTGCTGACTCTGGTTGTATTTGTTGTTTTAACAACAAATAATAAAAGCAAGAAGTGATAAGGTCACCCTGTTGTGTGCCTTTTTTTTTTTTTTCAGCACAACTTTGTTTTTATCCCAGGTTGTAGCCAAACCTTCATTTACTTCCAGATTTACTGTCTAGTTTATGGTTTACCATGGCCCCTTTATTTTAGCCCCTTTTCTATCTGCTGCATGCCCATTTCATAGTTTAGTAATAATATCATCAAAATGTGATTTGCTGAAACTCCTAATTGTTCCACTTGGGGAAGATATTTAGGTGAGAAAGAGTGTTGAAATATATGTCTAGAATTAGGTTTGAGGATTTTTGTAAAGTTCATTTGACTAGGCTTCAGTGGGTTTGGTTGGGCTTTTAGAGATACTACAATTACCTATGTTCTGTCACGCCTTCAGACCTAAAAGCTGTTTTAGCCCCTCACCTAAACAAACTCTGAGAGTTTAAAAGTCCAGAATGTCAGTTTACTTGCTTACAGTTTGGGATATACTTCCGTGGTGACTGTGATGTTCGTGTTATCTGTCCACATATTCTATCTATCTTCTGCTAGAGAAAATGTGCTTTCCTAATGAACTGAAAAGCCTCTGTCCCCCAGTAAAGCTGTTTATTTCCCTCTCAGTATTATTGGATTGGTCTCCCTATACTCAGCTCCTCTATTGCTCCTCATCCCTAGTGTTTCTCCTTTGTCCTTTGCTTCATTCACCTTATATCTGTTTCTTAGTGATTTGATATATACATTACAGTCCAAGCTAAAAGAAATAGGGGAAATTTGTAATTCCCTCTTTCCTTGGGTACATATCTCAGGGTCTCATCCTTTAGTCTGTCCTCCTGAGCACACTGCTCTGGTGTATTTCTGTTTCCCCCTCCCTTTCCTGTTCTTTATATCTGCATTTCTATCTGCCTCAGTCAGGCTTAGATGCTGATATCTGCATCGACACACAGAGTGTTGGAGAGAGACGGACGGTAGAGCATACTGAGTCAGAGCACATGCTCTGGAATCAGACTTCCTGAGTTTAGATCCTAGATCTTTTACTCCCAGCTGTGTGACTTTGAGCAAGTTTTCTAATCTCTGTCTCTTGGTTTCCTTAACTGTAAAATGCTAATAATAGTACATAGTCTCACAAGGTGGTTGTGAGAATTCAGTGAGATAATATCTGGAAAGTACTTACAGCAGAGCCTGCAGGGAAATGTTAGCCATCATGACTTTTGGGAAACAGTTTTTCCCTTCTCCTTCCCATTTTATTGTCTACCTATGAATCATTAAAGGTTATTTTTTTGTTTTATTTAAGTTTTGTGACAGGTGGTAAAGGATGGATCCTCTTGGCAGGCTAGTGGTCGAAAGGTTTCAAAGCAACCATGCCCTATTGGTCCATCTCACAGACAGCTGCCTAATCCCTGGTGGCTTGATCCTTTTAGAATGCTAACTTTCAACTTGTAAGAGTCTTCCCTTTTATGCATACTTCTTTTCCTTCTACAAGCTTTAGATAGAAAACCTAGCATTTAAACTTTTTACTAGGGGATTCTTTTTTTAATACATGAGAATTCATTTCAAAATTCTTATTTTAGTAATATACTGTTTCTTTTCTACTTGGCTCTTTTTCAGACAGGTGTTCTCCTGGACTGTAAAAATCAAATTTAGAGGGTTTATATTTGTAATATACATACCCCCATCTTGTCAGTTGCCATCTGTGTGGATATAGCTTTGGTTGCCTGACAAGGAGAGAGGAAAGTGTTTTCTATTGTTTTTTCTTGCCTGAAGTGTACAATTGCTTATATTCTAGCATAGTGGTTCTTAACCCTCATTGTGCATCAGAATACTTTGGGAAGCTTTTAAAAACTCCAGATGCCTGGGCACCACCCGGAGACTCAGCTTCAGTTGGTGTGGGTCAGAGCACAGGCTGTGGTATATTTTTTAAGTCCCCAGTGGATTCTAGTGTGCAGCCGGTGTTGGGTACGACTAGAGTTGAACCGAGTTGAATTTTAGTTTTAACTTTTCAGGCTGATCCTGAAAAAGTTTTTCAGTTGGCAGTCTTCCCTCATTTTTTTTTAAAGGTACCAAAGAGATCGGAAATTTAAGAATCTAGAATTATCCACCTGGGGGCTAGTAAGACATTAGAAAACATCTAGTTGAACCTCCTGTTTTTATAGATGAGGAATCCAAGACCCAGAGAAGATAGATGCAAAACTATTATCCATGACTCAGGGCACAGTTTCTTTCCAATATTCATTTGTTGTCTATTCTAAGTTCTAGAACTCCTCTTCCTAAACCTTTGGAGAATGTACTGGTTCCACACACTCTTCCTTTGCCCTGAAAGGCATGTAGCTACTGCTTATTTATGACTTTTTAATGCAGCTGAATGCTGAGGCTCCTCTAGAGCATGCTCTTTATTTGAGTGCACAGTTTTCTCCCCATCTTCCTCATTTATTAATCATCTTGCAGTTGGAACTGGTGGTTTTAGCTTCTAGATGAGAACTATCTAACAGAACTTTCTGTGGTATTGCAGATGTTTTATATCTGTGCTGTTCAATATGCCACATGTGACTATTGAGCACTTAAACGTGGCTAGTGAAACTTAGGAAATGAATTAAAAAGACTTTCATGATAAAATGTATTAACATAAAATTTGCCATTTTAACTTTTTTTTATTGTGGTAAAAATATACATAACATAAAATTTTCCATTTTAACCATTTTTAAGTATACAATCCAGTGGCACTAATTACATTCACAAAGTCGTGCAACCATCACCACTATCTATTTCCAAAACATTTTCATCACCCCAAACAGAAACTCTGTACCCATTAAACAATAACTTCTTATTCTTGCCTCCCTACAGCCTCTAGTTATAGCTCTTCTACATTTTGTTTCTATGAATTTGCTTAGTCTAGATATCTCATATAAGTGGAGTCACACAATATTTGTCTTTTTATGTCTGGATTATTTCACTTAGCAAAATGTTTTCAGGGTTCATGCGTGTTGCAGCATATATCAGAACTTCATTCCTTTTTATGGCTGAATACTATTGCATTGTATGTATATACCACATTTTGTTTATTCATTCATCTGTTCATAGACACTTCGGTTGTTTCCACCTTTGGCTATTGTGAATAGTGCTGTGATGAACATTGATAGACAAGTATCTGTTTGAGTCCCTGCTTTCAGTCCTTTTGAGTGTATAGTCACATGTCGCTTAATGATGGGGATGTGTTCTGAGAAATGCTTCATTAGCCAATTTTGTCATTATGTGAACATCATAGAATGTACTTACACAAACCTAGATGATATAGCCTACTAGACATCTAGGCTATATGGTACTAATCTTATGGGACCACTGTTGTATATGCGGTCTGTTGTTGACTGAAACATCATTCTGTGGCACATGACTGTATGTCAAGGAGTGGAATTGTTGGGTCATATGGTAATTGTATGTTTAGCTTTTTGAGGAGCCACCAAACTGTTTTCCCCAGCAGCTGCATCATTTTACATGCCCACCAGTGATGTATGAGCAATTTCTCCACATCTTCACCAATACTTATTCTTTTCTTTGTTTCTTTTTTTTTATCATAGCCGTCCTCATAAGTTTGAAGTCGTATCGCTTTGTGGTTTTGATTTGCATTTTCCTAATGACTAATAATGTTGAGTATCCTTTTCTGTGTTTGCTGGCCATTTGTATATCTTTTTTTTTTGTGAGGAGGACTAGCCCTGAGCTAACATCCGATGCCAATCCTCCCCTTTTTTCTTGAGGAAGGTTGGCCTTGAGCTAACATCCGTGCCCATCTTCCTCCACTTTATATGGGACGCCACCACAGCATGGCCTGACAAGCAGTGCATCAGTGCGCACCGGGGATCTGAACCTGCGAACCCTGGGCTGCCGAAGCGGAGCGCGCACACCCAACCGCTTGCGCCACCGGGCTGGCCCCATTTGTATATCTTCTTTGGAGAAATATCTGTTCGAGTCCTTTACCTATCTTAGAATTGGGTTGTCTTTTTTTTTTTTTTTGAGTATTAGGAGTTCATTATATATTCTGTGTATTAAACCTTCATCAGATATATGATATGTAAATCTTTTCTCCCATTATGTGGGCTGTCTATTCACTTTATTGATAACGTCCTTTGATGCACCCAAGTTTTAATTTTGATGAAGTTCCAATTTATCTATTTTTTCTTTTGTTGCTCATGCTTTTGGTGTCATATCTAAGAATGTATTACCAAATTCAAGATCATGAAGATTTACTATGTTTTCTACTGAGAATTTTATGGGTTTCTCTCTTATACTTAGGTCTTTGATTGATTTTGAGTTAATTTTTGTATATGAGGTGAGATTAGGGGTCCAACTTTATTCTTTTGCATGTGGAAATCCAGTTATCCCAGCCCCATTTGTTGAAGAGACTATCCTTTCCCCATTGAATGGGCTTGACATACCTGTCAAAGACCAATTCTATTCCATTGGTCAATATATCTATCCTTATAGCAGTACCACACTGTTTTGATTACGGTAGCTTTATAGTAAGTTTTGAAATGTGAATCCCTCAACTTTGTTCTCATTTTCAAGTTTTTTTTTGGCTCTTTGGGCTCCATTGTAATTCCATATGAATTTAAGGATGGGCTATTCCATTTCTGCAAAAAGGACTGTTGGAATTTTGATAGAGATTATATTGAATTTTTAGGTCACTTTTGTATAATATTGACATCTTAACAATATTAAATCTTCCAATCCATGAATATGAGATGTCTTTCCATTTATTAAGGTCTTCTTTAATTTCTTTCAGCAACATTTTTCAGTGGACAAGTCTTTCACCTCCTTGATTGAATTTATTCCTAGGTATTTTATTCTTTTAGATGCTGTTGTAAATGGAATTGCTTTCTTAATTTCATTTTTGGTTTGTTCATTGTTGGTGTGTAGAAACATAATTGATATACATATATATTTTTTGTGTGTGAGGAAGATCTGCCCTGAGCTAACATCTGATGCCAATCCTCCTCTTTTTTTTTTTTTTTTTTTTTTCTGAGGAAGATTGGCCCTGGGCTAACACGCATGCCCACTTTCCTCTACTTTATATGGGATGCTGCCACAGCATGGCTTGACAAGCGGTTCGTCGGTGCCCTCCCGGGATCCGAACCTGTGAACCCTGGGCCGCCAAAGCAGAGTGCATACACTTAACTACTGCGGCATCGGGCTGGCCCTGAAACATAACTGATTTTTGTTTGTTGATCTTGAACCCTGCAACTTTGCTCAATTTGTTTATTAGCTCTAGTAACATTCTTGTGGATTCTTTGGTATTTTCTATATATAAGATCATGTCATCTGCGAATAAAGCTAGTTTTACTTCTTCCTTTCCAATTACTCTGGCTAGAACTTCCAGTACAATGTTGAATAGCAGCAGTGAAAGTGAGCATCCTTGTCTTGTTCTTATCTAAGAGGGAAAGCTTTCAGTCTTTCACCACTGAGTAGGATTTTAGCTGTGTGTTTTTCATCATGTCACGGAAGTACTCTTCTATTTATAGTTTTATGGGTGTTTTTAACTGAATTTCAAATTTTATTTTGTTTATATTACATTTAAATTTAATTAATCACATGAGATTACTGGTGTTGTATTGGCGTGGGCAGTTTTAGATCTCTGCGAGTCTTCCTCCTGTTCTACCTTTTTCTCATTTTTTGTGATTAGTCTCCTTCTTGAGAGATTGTTTTGGTACTGGTTGTTAATAACCCCTGGAATTCCTCTAAAGATATAAAAAATGCTAATTTTTGTCTTGAAGCTAATTATATATTGTTAGGTTAGAAATTATTCTCGTTCATGACTTTGCAGAACCCTTCCATCTAGCTCAAAAATAGTATTCTTATTTTTTTAAAGAAGAAGTCCTGCCTTATAAGTTTAGTTGACCAGGTACAGCAAGTGGACACAGCTGGTAGAAGAGAGAGCGCACAGAATGTCTCTTCAGGTATAGTGCTAACTTATTTCAAGTACCATTGGTTTTGAAAAGAATGAGCTTATTAAAAAATGTTATTACTAACACTTAACAGCCTAAGGAGGAGAGAAAATGAGTTTCGTAGCCCTGTTACATGTCAAATACTGTTTTCTCTTCCAGAGGTCACAGTGTTGCCTCGCTGTTGTTTTCCTTTCCTAGGTAATCAAATGAATTTCCTTCATGTGTAAAACTTTTTTTTCCTTCTTTCATTTTAATAGAAATGGTACTGTTAAAATATTAACTAGAAAATAGTGGGGCTGTTGTTATAATGCTCTTGCCATCAGCTGCTGCCCTACTCCATATGGATTTTCTTAGTGTATCAAATTTGCTCCTTAATTCTACTTTATTCATTTCTTCTTCTGATTTTTTTCAAACATTTTATGAAATACTTCAGACCTACAAAAAGACAAAGAATAATATAGTGAACACCTGTATTCATAGAACCCAGATTATGAGATAAAACATTGCCAGTAGAGCTAAAACCTCTAGTGTACCCCTTCCTGTCATATCCACCCCTCACTTTCAGTCATTGGTTTCGAATATTTCTCTCATTTTTAAAAAGCGTTTTCACTTTAGACACGAAAAGCTAGTGTCCTAATGTTGAAGAAGAAAAATATTTTATTGGATTGTCATTTGCCTTTTCTAACTTGGGAATATATCTTGAGAATATGTTTTCCTAGAAAAGGCTAGAATTCTCAGGTTTGTCCACAAACCTAGAGTACCTTAAGAAGTTTTCTCTGTATGGCAGTGAAAATGACTATTTTGATGACCAAGAAGAGAAGGAGGTAGGCTAAGTCTCATTCTAGTCCATCCTGTCTGTCACGAGGAGGATTTCCTGCCCTCCAAAGATCAATGTTCCGGCTTTGCCGCGTATGGAGTTTTTTCATTGAAAACTACCGCTCACACGCAGCAGTAGTTGCAGTCCTGCAACTGGTCCTTTTATTCATCTTCAACTCTCTGGCCTGCAGAGGTGTCCTGGGAGTTGCCTAGGACACTTAGAAGTGGCTAGAATATCCCTCTTTTACCTTCCCTCTAATGACCCCATTACCCTTAGGAGGTTTTTTCCCTCAGGTATTCATTCTACCTTTTGCTTTTGTTACAGAGAACCTGGTCTAAAGAGTAATTTTAGGCCTAAGTAGTTGTTTTAGAAAGGATCAGGAGATTTATGATTTGAATTTTGACATTGTGATCATTACAGTTAAAACACATTTTTACCTAATAAAATTTCTTCTATCTAAAAAAATGTTAAACCTATTATGAAGGATGGCTTGCTGTGGAAATAACTAATTGTCATAATGTGGTAAATTTTGCTTTGCTCTGCTTATATAGCTACTTGAAGCTCCTTCTGGCCTTAACTGCCTGGACAAATTGTAGTGGCCTTACAGTAGCTGGTACTATTGGAAGACTGACCTGTGTTTCAATGGATTTGCCAGCTCTTGGAGAACCTATGGTGATTTCTTCTGAGGTTTGCATGCTTTGACTTCCTTCATGAAAGTGCTTTTAGCTACTAAGTAGATTTTTATTTTGCATTGTGTGTTTACTAATCTCTTAAGTGTTGGCTATCATGCTGTACCACCTCTCTTTGTCCATAGCCCTTACATGCTCATGGCACTGTATCTGTAGGCTCTTTATGGTGTAAGCACTTCAGATGGAGTGTTTGAGAACTTTGTTATGCCTGATATTAAATGAAGCACCTTTTCTTGACTACTTTTTTGTATATAGACTTTCCATAGAGTATGGTCATTCTAGATTGTGAGGGCAAGGCAGGGGGGTTGAGCTGAGTTGAAAAGCATATTACAGCAAGTCTTATCAAGTCAACCAATATTTATCAAGCTACTCTGTGGAAGGTGCTGGGGTAAGATGGTACCTGTCCCCAAAACCAGAATGATCGTACTTAGTGGAAAGTAAGTTACAGGAGTTATTTGAACAAATGTCTGCTCTCTGACTATAAAATAAGACAGAGTGCTAAAGTACTATAATAGAGGTATACATAAGTATTGAGAAGAAGCAGAGATTAATTCAAAACTAAGATACCCATGTAGACCTCATGGCAGAGTTCTTATTTGAGCAGGTCTTTGAAGAGTAAAAAAGAAGAGAAAAGGCTTGGTAGGAGGGGAGAGTGGAGGATATTCCTGTTTATGACTCGAATAAATAAGAAGTTGGAAACTTAGAAGTGCCTTGGAATATTTGGTGTAAGTTGAAGCATCGAGTGCATTAAGGAATAATAGTTTGAGGCATAGTCAGAAAAGGAGCTTGATGCCAAATCAGGGAGGGCCATGAATGTGAGGCTGAGGAACTGGGGCTTTATTCTGCAGGCCTGTGATTGTTTCATATTGGCAGAAGCAAGAGAAAGACATCGGGTCCCCAGCTCATAGCTGTGGGGAGCGGCTGTGACTAGTGGGAGTGGTGTACTCTTCAGGTATGTTGGGGTGAAGGTAGGGCAGTTGAGTAACTCACAGCGCAGAGTCTTCTGTCTTCCTCAGAGGGGATATAAACCTTACTCTTGTTTTCAGTAGTCAGAAGTCTCTTAAACAAGAGTACCAATCTCAACAGCATTATTTCTAGAGATTAGTTTTGATGCATATATTTTAAAACTACCTGTTTGAGTTGAAGTGGTCTAGTTTTTTCTCATATGTGATATATTTTATCTTGTGAGATAGCTACCCAGTTAAATTTGTTCCTGAGAAAGTGAGGGAATGAAGTTTTTATAAACTGAATCATTTTAAATGAGCAAAGAGGATCCTCTACTAAATTCTATTGTAATACAGTTAATTTGATTATTTTAGAGCAAGACAGTATCCATCTCCTCTCCCCTCTCTGTCCCCATTAATGTATGCCTTAAATAATTTTTCTTGTCAACACCTTGAACTAAGAATCAGTATTGAAATTTTAATCTCCAGAACAAATTCGTTTTTGCCGTTTGCAGCTGACAAAATTCACTACTATTTTTAATTCAGAAATCACTTTTGTGAGTGGACTTGTTTTTGAGTTATCCTTGTTTTCTATAGAACACAAATTGTTTGGGTCTAGGATGGGGTTCAGCAAATGTTTTCTTAAAGGGCCAGATAGTAAATATTTTAGAGTTCTGTGACCATGTGATGATTTCTGTTGTAACTACTCATTTCTGTTGGGTAGGATGAATGCAGTTATAGACATTACATAAGTGAATGGGCAGGGCTGTGTTCCAATAAAACTTTATTTTCAAAACAGGCAGCAGTCTGGGGTTTGCTGACTCCTGTCTAGAATTTTCTACCACTTAAGCCAATTTTATATCTGGGGGAAAAAAAAAAGAACAGGGCAATATGCCAGTCATATTATTGCATAAGTAATTCCTGTAACTTAGGCAACTGTGGTTGCAGAGGCCATTATTTTTAAATTGCACTGTATTGCCTTTATATGTATAATCATAAGCAAAAATGTTTTCTTCCATCCTGCTCTACTTTCTCCTTGAATATATCGAGAGCCCATCCTGTGCCAGATGTTAGGCTGAGCGCTGGGGGTAAGTGGTGAACAGGCAGAGTGGCCCCTGCCCTCACAGAGCTACAGATTAGTAGAGGTGACAGACAATACACAAACAAAGTAATTATAGATTGTGATAAGCACTGTGATGTTTTCAAGTTTATGCCGAGATGGAGAATAACAGGGAAGGGGGCCTTCTTTATATAGAGTGTCGGGGGAGGCCTCTCTGAGGAGGTGAAGTTTAAGCTGAGACCTGAAGTTGAGAAGGATCTAATCATGTAAAAAACCTGACAGGATTTTTGACAGTGATCAGAATATAGTCATCTTCTCCTCCTTTTCCCTCTGAATGTCAATATAGACATGGGTAAACTATTCAAATTTTCATAGAGAACATTAAAAGCTATTTTATAAGATTTTTTCCTCCCTCCTTTTCCTTTTTAAGCAAGGCTAAATGCAGTGAGAACAAATAGAAAGTTTTTGTCTTCTGGTCAGTACATGCACATTCTGAGTATACATGGAATAGTTGGCTACCAGCATAAAGGTTTGGACGTTGTAGCCTATTATTTACGGCCTTTGGTTTGTGTGAGGTTTGTTAATGCGTTGATAAGATTGAAACCTCGTAAGTCCTGCTTGATGACGGCACTCCTGAAGAACACGCAGGTGCAGTGGGGGAGTGGGGCCCTCTGCTGGCCGACTGTCACTCACGGTTCTTCTTTGCCTTCTATAGCCAGTGTAGAGGGAGAGGTTTCCTAGAGGGTGTGCTCAAGTGGTTAGGCTCTGGGATGGTCGCAGGCCCTTGTCATGTTACGAGCTCCTTAGGTCAGGTCAGGCCTTAGGGGAAAATTCACAGGTAGGCTTGTACCTCCCTGGCTCCTGTGCCCTGCTGCTTTTTGCTTATCTGTAGCACTCTGCTTACCAGTGCTCTTTGCTTGACTGGCTACTGATACCTTAGTGGAAGGTGAGGAGGTAGGTGTGGACTGAGCATATGGGCTGAGTGAAGCTTTTGTGTTCTCACCTGCTGTCTTTGGCAGCTAAGTCCCCAGCTAAAAATCGCTTCACGTTACTGATAGGTAATGTTGACAGATGCACAAAATGAATATAAATTGGACATGTGTGTGGTAGCATTTTGAATCTTTGTACAGGAGGAGCATGTTCTACTTGAAGTGACCGTCCTGCAGAAGCCTTGACCTAGATGAATTCACCATTTTGGCTTGGTTTGGGGTTTTTTATTTTTGTTGTTGGGGTATATTTTGTTTGTTTTTGTTTTGTTTTGTTTGTTATTGTTTGTTTTTCATTTTTATTTTGTCCCAACATTTTCCTTTATAGTCCACCATTAGATATTGATCAGTTGAAGCTCATTTTAAGACTCGTTGGAACCCCAGGGGCTGAGCTTTTGAAGAAAATCTCCTCAGAGTCTGTGAGTTGATGCTTTAATTGTAATTATCTGCCCTGTTGGGACCCTCTGCCTCTTGCCTTCCATCAATCTGTACTTTGACCTGGATGTGTCTCTAAGCACGTGTGCCCTTTGTGTGCTGACTCCCAGAATGAGGTGTTGTAAGCGTGTGTGCGTGTGCACACTTGCCCGCTCACATGCATGAGTGTGTTTTGTTCTCTCTCTATCTGGATACTTAGATCGTGGGAGCTTATATTGGGCAGTAGTATCCCAGTAAGTGAGATTTGAGATTCTAATTCCTTCCAAGAGATTAACAGAAAATTTGTCTCCATTCTCAAGCCCTGACTTCATCTTTCTCAGAAGTTTCACATGTACTTAAGAGGTCTTTTTACTTTTTGGTTAGTGTTTATTCTCAAAGCATAAGCTTCACCATATATTAGTTTAGCCTCATCACTAAAAGAATAAAATGTGCATTGTCTGCACGCTGTTGCCCTTTTCCAGAAGTTACTTCTTATTGTTTTAGAATAGACAGCTCACACATCCTGTGTAAGGTGTCTATCCCCAACAGGGGTACCTCCCTACCCAGTCTCTGGACCATCAGAGGCAACATCCCCACTCCTGATACCTCAGATCCACAGGACCAGGGTTGTAAATGCTTCCTTCCACAGCCTGCCTTTGTAATTGCAAATTGAGTAAACTGAGAAAAAGCTTTGGAGTTAATGCTTTCCTGCCTCTAAGCAGGGATTTAGAGAGAAGGCATGGGAATGTGACTCTGGCTTACTTTGGCTATGATTTCCTGCTGCTGGTTATTTTCTTGGGCCAGAGACGTGAGAGAAGTCATGAAAGCCCAGACTTTCTCCCTTTTCCCCTCTGTCTGCTGCCAGGCAGTGGATTAAAGGGAAAAAGAGCTGTGGAGCCGAGTTCCGGTTGTCTTCCTGGAGTCTCCGCCCAGCGTTCTGACTGAAGGGCTCCTTTTGCCCAATGGGGAAGACTGGTGGGTAGCTTGGGGCAGCTGGACAGGTGAGTTTGAACTGTTCCTCATCTCCCTGCCAAAACAAAGAATACTGTCATCTGGTATGTTTCTGGTACGTTCCTTAAAAGGACCACAAAGCCCAGTGTATTTATGAATTTCCATACTCTGTAAGAGAGTATGCTGGCCCTATTTTATTTTCTTTTATTTACTTATTTAAGATGAGAAAGCAAATGCACAGAAAGGCTGTGGCTTGCCTGAGTCATGCACTGAGTCACTTGGCAGAGATGAACATAGATCCCAGATGTTCTGATAACGTGATCTAAACTTTAATCCCATGCGCTTGCACACTATTTTGAAAGTCATTGTTGGAGTTATGACCACAATGTCAACCTGAAGGAGTGTTTTCTTTTGTTTTGTGAAATGCAGAAGCTAGATTGGAGTGAATCAAAGAAGATAGGAGATGATGCTTAGAGAGGATAGTGCTTGTTTGTTTTCAATGCATTTACTTAGAAAGATTGGTAATAGAGAAGACAGGGGGTCAGGGGACTGGGGTTGGGAAGAAGCTCAGTTTATTTTTATTTATTTTTTTGTGAGGATGATCAGCCCTGAGCTAACATCCATGCCAATCCTCCTCTTTTTGCTGAGGAAGACTGGCCCTGGGCTAACATCTGTGCCCATCTTCCTCCACTTTATATGGGATACCACCACAGCATGGCCTGACAAGCGGTGCATCGGTGCGCACCCGGGATCCGAGCCCGGGCCGCCAGCAGTGGAGCACGCGCAGTTAACCGCTACGCCACGGGGCTGGTCCCCAGAAGCTCAGTTTATTAATGAGACTGAAATAGCAAATATGTTCCCTGTCTGGGGATGACTACTAGCAGCTCTTTCTCAGTACCCTCTCCCACCCCCAACTGTCTGCCCTATAGATATGTGCTGTTAGTCACAAGAATTTCAAAAAGAAAAAGTATGGGCAAAATAGTATCTACCTATCATTAATCCCTCATCTATGTTTAAGAAAGAAGCAACTACCAAGTGCCCAACTTAATAATGAGATGTCTTTATCTTTTTTTTTAATGTTCTTCTTTTTTTTTAAATTTTATTTATTTATTTTTCCCCCAAAGCCCCAGGAGATAGGTGTATGTCATAGCTGCACATCCTTCTAGTTGCTGTATGTGGGACGCGGCCTCAGCATGGCTGGAGAAGTGGTGCGTCGGTGCGTGCCTGGGATCCGAACCCGGGCTGCCAGCAGCAGAGCGCACGCACTTAACCACTAAGCCACGGGGCCGGCCTGAGATGTCTTTATCTTATGTGAAATAGGGCACATCATACATTTCAGCAGCTCTAGTATGGAGGTGGGCATAATGAAATTGAGAACCAGAATACAGAACTTACTCAAATAATATTGTATTGAGTATAGGAATAAGAAAGATCTTTTTTTTTCCTGCATAGTTATGGCAAGTGGATAAAAGTGGTTTAAACATTCAAAAGGGTAGACAAGATTAATTTGATGTTAGCGATACTGCCCAAGTACCAGTTTATCTTAAAAGCACATGATGTGCGTAACACCTGATGTGTAAACCACAAAGCAAGATGAGTAAAATTGTTTAAAGATTTTAAAAATTAAAAGAAAACTTCATTAGTGAAGGATTGTAGTCAACAGAGAAAGCCAATAGCTATTTTCGTTACTCCTGAAAAGTAGTGAAATAGTGATGCCATCATTTATGTACAAATTCAGTCAGTAAAGAGTAGGACATTCTGAGTAGGAGAATGCAATAATGGACAGGCCCAGAATGCAATAATGGAGAACAAATTATGATGTGCCATGAGAAAGGGGATAAACGGGACCATGAGGGATGGCTAAGGAGAGAGAGTTTTTTTGGTTGGTGACCTGGTACCTACAGTAATCAGTGACAGAACAAAAAATCATATTAAGAAGACAAAAGGCCTTTCACTGACTCACTCACACATTTTTCTCTAGAAATATATTCTTCCTAACCTCCTGACAAGAAGGGGATATAATAACCTATTTGACTAAAGGAGGCAAAAACAGGAAATGTACAGGCCAAGTATTGTTCACAGGAAAGAAGAGAGAGGTGGCAGGATTTTAACATTTTAAAACCCAACTGGTACTCTACTATTGCTAGTTTACTTAGTTTTACATTCTACGTAATACTTTTGTTATTTCTCTTGACGTGTAAAGTACTGTTTGTTATGTAATTTGTTTAAAGGTAAATCTAGACTTTGTTATGAGAATGTAAAGGGAACTTTCTGCCACACTGTGGATTTGCTGGCCTCTGTCTTTGGGCTTAGGGAGCATGAAAGGCAGGGTGGAGCACATGGCCTCAGCTTTCCTGATGGCCGGCCTCAACCATGTATTTGTAGTAATCTGACCAGTAGGGAATTTGAGTTCAGAGGATGAACTGCAGTGGAAAAATTATTGAGGGAAGCCACAAAGAAGTGAAATCACTTGATCAGGGTGCTTATTGAAGATGATGCTACAACTGAAGGAGGGAATTAATAGGTAACAAGAAAGGGAATATAAGATGGTTTTTATTGAATTGTGTTGAGGGTTTTAAAAATCCCATCACTTCTTTAATAGGAACACATGATAAACTGATAGTTCTCATGATATTTTGGAGGAGAGAAAATTGTGGTAAAATTGATGGGATAGCTAAAAGAAGTTTGAAATACAACGTACATATGTGCTTGTACATATGGAAGACCTCATAGTTCTGCCCTTGTCAGAAAATTGCAGAGTGTTTTCGCAGCCTTCCTCCCAGCTGTTTGATAAGTCAGTCTGTTCACCTGTTAAAGAGACTTGTGGGGTAAATCACTGTGGCATGCTGTAATACTGTCAGCAGCCTGTGACTTCTGTTTTGTTTCTGCCATTAGCTTCTAACTCCCGCCCCCCCCCCCCCCCCCGCCATCTCCCCTTTCTTCACTTACCATTGTGTGTTTGTGGCATGTATTTTAAATGTACCACTACTAATGTCTTTGAAACTTGGCATGGTTTATCAACCCACACACCCACTCCTACATTTGGAGGAGTACTGCCTTGGAGAATCACCAGAACCTGTGCTACAAAAATTTAACCTCTTCATTGTATGGATATTTTATTTTGTCCAAAGTCAAGCCATGCTTTTCTGAATCGTCTCCATCTACCCCATAGACAAACAGTGCTTGGCCATCAGTGCTTGAAAACAGTTCTCTGGCTGGCATCCTGGATCAAGGGGCAGTCTCTTTCCAGGGAGCCTAGAGTATTTAACGTTAAAGATGACGCTAGAACCAAAGAAAATTCATTTTTCTTACCTGCATGGCCAGTCACTGGCTACATGCCTAACAACTCTCATGCCATTCACAGAAGTGTACTTTCACATGCAGCCTTGGGCTCTGGCCTGGGGTGGGTGGGATGGGTAGGGAGTAGGTTTTCTGTTTTGGGGTGGCTTTTTGGCCTTTTTAAAAACTTGAGTTGAAAGTTATTTTTTGCACTGTATGTTTAACAATGCCCTTGACTAGGCATCTAAGATATTAACCAGCTTCAGCAGATTATGCGTCTGACGGGGACCCCCCCTGCTTATCTCATTAACAGGATGCCAAGCCATGAGGTGAGAACAAATAGACTGTACAGGGATATTAATTCAGAAGGCCACATTCTAATTTTATTGTCACTGTATAACCAACACAGTTTTTAATGTCACTGAATGCTTGCATGTGTCTTGAGGGCTACTAAGGCAATGACTGCCTCTGTGCTATTGCAAGATGTTGACATTTGGGATAAAATGTCATCCAATCCTGTGGATTGAGAATATAATGTATAGGCTTGTACATAGAAAAGGATGTTACTTTTATGTTTGAGTTTTATGAATTTAGTGCTTAAGAGGCTGTATGTGTTTTCCTAGGTTCTATGCCTGCAGTTAGGATAGTCTACCATCTGATGACTTTCAGCTGGAGGTGTAGTTGACTGAAGACCATTAGCATGCTCTCCTATTTATCAGTTTTTTTTAGTGCCCAAAAGAGGATTCTTTATTAAAAAAAAAAAAACTATTAAATATTTAACACTAATAAGTACTATATTTAAAAGAAAATACACCAATAATATACAATAAATATGTACACTTACATAGGGTTAGGCGCCTTCTTTACCAATTCTTAACTACTTAATCTAACTCTAGTTTTATCATCAGAGATGATTGGGGCACTTCTTGCCAAGGTGCCCTTAATCTTTTTGGGAACCAGGTTGGCATCACAGAGGCCCTTCCCAGCGGCTTAGTTTCTGCTTCAGCTACATTCAGGTCATCTTTTTATTTATCTTATTAGAAGGATAAGTGTTCTCTGCATGAGACAGGTCTCTTTTACCTCTGTTTTCCCTTCATCCTTTTATCTACATGCTCAAGTAGGAAGGGATTACAGCCATGTGGATATTCAATTCCTAGAACTTTCTTTTCAAATCAGAAAGATGCTCAAGTGCTTTTCAAAGTGGGCCTCTCCTGCTCGCTCCACATGCAACTAAGGTGAAGTTGCCCTAGCAACCGGAACTTTTTCTAACCTTGTGTGTGTATATATGTGTACACATAAATATACATACATACCTTCACTGTTGAGCTGTATTAAAACAGGAATTTTAAGGCAGTGGTTAAGAAAGATTCAAGGGAGTTTTATCTCCACTACTCAGATGGACTGAGTGGGATTTATTTTTTGAAACAGGGAAGGTCATAGACAGTTTAATACTTAATATCTGAAACACACATTTATGAGTTACATTTGTATTTATGTAAGTATCCTCAAGACCAGGTTTTGTTTTTGCCTTGATTAGAGCTATCAGTCCTTGAAAGTATTTGGCACCTTAAGTTCCTTAGAATGAAGTTCAGAAAAAATGGAGCAGTTGAAACATCCTTAGGAAATGAGAGCAGACTTTCCTTTCTACAGTGATAGCAGCTAATGTTTATTGAGTTCTCACTCTGAACCAAGAACTGTGCTAAGGAAGTACTGGTTTTTTATCTCTAATCTTCACTCCAGTTCTATGAGGTAGACACTGTTATTAATCCTGTTTTACAGACGAGGAACTCAAGACTTAAAGAGAATAAGTAACTTGCCCAAAGTGATAAAGTCAGGATCCAAACCAAGCCTGTCCCACCCCGGGGACCAAACTTATAACAACTATATTGGTAATATAAATGTCATTTGTATCGGAATTTAGTTTGAAGCTCTTTTGTGAGTTTTATCTCACTTGAGTATCACACTAACCATATAATATAGGAAAGCCAAATACTAATATCTAATACTAATGCTATAGGAAAGCCAAATACTAATATCTAATACTAATATTAATATTTTTCAGATGAGGTAATTGATATGTTAGTTGAGACTTGCCCAAGAAGATGTAGCTTATAAGTGATAAGAAAGATTTCTGCTTAGGCCGTATAACCTATAATCCACTATTCTCTATGGCTCTTATTAAGTTGGTTTAGTAGTTTTAAAATGTGTTCGCGCCTCTTAGAATAACATACTAAGCTTATGTTTACTTTCTTGTTACCAAGATTACTTAGTTAACAAGGTTTAATATTCATATCCTTTTGAGGTACTAAGCACCTACTGAGATCAGCACCATCAAAAGACTACTGGTCCTAGACTTTCTTTAGGAAAACCAGTCCCTATGCCAATTTTAGCTTTTCAGGAAGGCTGTCTCAGAAAGGGATACTTCTTAGATATCTTGGCCTTGTTTTTTAAACTTCTGATCCTATCATCAAAAAGCTACAAAGGGGACTTAATTGGTTAGCCTTCTCGTTCACTTGAAATATAACTGTGAGAGATAGCAGGAATAAATAGAGGTGATGATCATAAATAAGGAAGTTAGGATGGCAGTCAGAGAGAAGTCTTTAATGAATATCAAAAACAGTCATAAACATTGGAACTCGCAGACTTTGTCAGGTAACACTTGTTCCTTGACAGGACGAAGACTCTTTGAGAGCAGTAACATTATTGAACAGAGCCATTTTGAAAACCCTTTATTTTTACAGGCAAGAAACTACATTCAGTCTTTGACCCAGATGCCGAAGATGAACTTTGCAAATGTATTTATTGGTGCCAATCCTTTGGGTAAGTCGACCATGTCCTCATCTCATGGATATTGAATTGGTTATGACATAAATTAGGGATTTGAAGAAAAGTTTTCCCTTTTGACTCAATAGGGTACCATTAATTAAATCTTGGAAGGTGGTAAATATGCCATTTATTATCTGTATTTGTATCGTGAGGTCGTTTTTTTTTTTATCACATGCCATGCCTATATATTTATATGATCACAGAATTTGGTGAAGGAAACGGGCTGGTACAGTGAAGAAAGGAGAGAAAGTAATGGGAATGTTTGGAGAAAAGATTGAGGGACACAGGGAGAAAGAGGCACACAGAGGGAAGCCTGTGACTCGTTCACAACTGCTGTCGTTTTATGGTGTTCCAAGCTGAGGGGAAAACAACTAAAGCAAGATGGGTGTTGAGAGGATGCGCCCATGGGCTCCCTGCAGTGCGCCCTACTCTCCCTGTAGCTTCCAGAGCTGCAGGTCCCATCATCCTCGTGGCCTTTTCCCTTCCCCTCTTCTTCTTCTGCCCCTCAGAGACTTAACCATTCTCTCTTCTTTGTCAAGCTAATTTGCCACCTTAGACTTTAAGGAATGGCTCCATATTCCTTCCTGCCACCATCACTTCCAGGATCCTTGGCAAAGGGATGTGACAGTCAAAGCTGCAGGATATGCACTCCCTTGGCTAAAAGAGGAGGTGCTTTATTCCTTAAAGTGGGAGCTGATGTGTGCTTCACTTGGCCCCCAAAAGTGGCATTGCCTGAGGCTCTAATTCCCTGGGTCTGGGAGAGCGCAGTGGACAGTGCTGTTTAATAGTGGACACAGAAAAATCAGACCAGCACCTCCCTGCGACTGGGAGGGGAGCAATGCTATAATAATGGTATAATCAACCTTCTCACTTTTCTGAAGACTGTATTATAGTGGTGTATTTTAAAATCTCTGTGTGGGTCATCCCTCTGCTTAAGGGTCCCAGCAGCTGTGCTTCAGGTTTAGTTTTATCCTTTTGAGGGCTAATGGCCATGACGACCTCTTCAGAAGCTGGAGTGAAGGCTAAGTGGTTCTACCTTTTCAAGTACTTCAAGTACCACAGTGATTGTTGCGAGTGGTTTCAGTGTTGCTGTGATAATTCTTACAATAGTGAGGTGTTCACGCTCTTTGAAGTATTGGGCAGTTATGGATGAGTCCGTGTCAGCCTTGGAGATGGAGAGTATGTCAGATCTCAGCAGGGTCACCCTCACATCCAAGAATGAAACCACAAACTCATCAGGGGTATAGAGAATTCTACTGGGGTTGGTTTAGGTTTGCCTCTGCCCTGGAATGCTCACATTGGCTTTGTATGATTTGTTTGAGCGGTGTTATCTAGTTCAAGGGTCTGTGAGAAGCTCTCTGAGTCGTGAGTATTCTAGGATGTTGGGAAGTTATGTGGTATGTCATTGATGATGTCTGTCATTCTGCTCTGAATTTTTTTCATCATATCAGTTCATGTTTTAGACATGGCAGTGCTCACTGTTTGACTTCCTGTTAGCCAACTCAAAGAGATTTGTTAATGCATTTTTCTGGGGAAGCAGGGATTTGTGTGTATTCCAGTAGCTTATTTAGGTCACATCCATCCTGATAGGTATCCCTCTTCTCTAGAATCGTGACATTTAAACATTCAAAAGAACTCAATACCACTTAGCAATACAGACTGCGAGTGAGTTGAATGGAGACTTTGGGCCATCTGGTGCTCAGCACTGCAGTTCTCAGAATTTAAACATGTCTCACAGCCCACTGCCAAACAGTGATGTCATGTAAAGAGTCTCTTCTTGCAGACAGAACATAGTGTTACTGACCATGAACCTGTGCCCAGCATAGTAACTGAGCAGGAATACACCAACAATGTAAATATTGACAGCTCTGTTTTGTCAGGCACTGATTTCATGTTTCACCATTATTCTCACAACATGAATTAAAACTTTAGTTGCCCTTTGATGTAGTGTGTGTATTTATATCTGTCAAAATCTTAGAGGAATCTTTTTCTTACCCCTGACCTTATTTTTCATCAAGGCATTGGTTATAAGGACACCGTACTCTTTACCCTACAAGTGGCAAAGACTCATCATATGATCCAAACAACAGCTGATAAGGTTTACTTTTTCTAAGAGAAGAAGATATCTAGGCAATTCTCCCAGTGTTTAAATAAAGTGTAAACTTATGAACTTGAATTGACGTAAATATTCACTTTGTTTCTGTATTCCTCTGAAACCCACATTTCTCCTTTGGATTACTCTGGAATTCAGGCTGCAGGACAGGGATCTTTCACAACCTCCAGTGCATGCAGCAATAGATGTCTTCAGGAAACTGTCCTCCACTTCACTATGCATCCTTGCCCCTTTCCTCATTTAAGGAACCATCAATAATTTGCAAAGCCTCAAAAGCCTTTGTTGCACCAAAGTGATAACTGTTGTCATGGCAGTATTTATCTTCCCAAGTGCCACCATTCTGAAACTCAAAATATCCTCATTTGAAAGACAGAATTAGAAAAATCACCATTTTGTGACCCCTAATGAAATAATTGCTGGAAAGGAAAATCAGTGGATGCTAAAAGCCATAAGTGAAAGGAACTGATATTCACATGGTGCCAAAGTATCCCACAGATTACTGGTTTAGGGCAAAAAAATAAGCATCTTAAACCTGTGATCAAATTTAGCATCATTAATAGTGAGACAAATGGCCTTAATGCACCATCAAGTACACAATATCACCTATGAAATATTCTTGCCAAAAATGTTTAACCCAATTCTTACCAAATTTTTAGATCTAATATGGTTTTCAGGAAATAAAAGGGATAAAGGAAAACAAGAGTATAGATACATGATAGCACAAAGAAGCAATCAGACAAATTCCTACTGGTGGGTATTCTCAGGACAACCGGAGGGTCTTTTGAGGTCAAAGGTAGGAAAAAACGGGTTGGAGATAGGTGGGATTGTTCTAGATTAAGAGAGACTAAAGAAACCCAATCAAATGCAGTACATGGTCCTTAATTGGATCCTGCTTTGAACACACTAGGTGTAAAAGACAACTTTGGGATAATTGGAGAAATTTTAACATGAACTGGATTTTAGATGATATTTGGGAATTATTTGTCAGATATGATAACAGTTTTATGATTGTATAGGAAGATGTCTTTATGCCGAAATATTTAGGGGTAAAGTGACATATCTATAATTTTATTTTAAAATGATTCAGCAAAAAATACATACATAGAGATAAAGAAATATAAAATATTAATTGTTAGATATGGATGGTGGGCATATGAGTATTCATTGTACTGTTGTTTTGTATATTCAAATTTTTCATGGTGAAAATTTTAACAACAAAATTTTCTTTCATCCAGATACCAAATACCATCTTCAAACATCCGTTTGATGAATATTCATTTGCCTTCTGTTAGTAAATAAACAGTGAAGGGAGATAATAACACAAAACAAAAAATTAGCCCTACTTACTTCCTTTAGATTACTGTAGTCATAGGCTTTCGTTTTGACATGGTTTGACTACAGTGGTAGCAGTTTGACATTGACATTCCACAAAAGCTTTTCAAACAGAATCTCTGTTATTTTTAAAAATTCTTCTTTAGTAATGTATTCTTAAAAAATACAAAATCCATCCATCTATACACACACACACACACATACATATGAAGGAGAAAAGAGATAATATATCCTAAAGCAGACATTTTGGAGGAGAATTCTTTGTTTAGGTATGAAGGGTCAAAACTATGTGTTTGCTTAATAAGGCATAATTTTTTGGTAACAAGTTAAAAACTCTTCTTTTTTCCTTCCAATCTCTGGTACTGATAGCTGTCGACTTACTGGAGAAGATGCTTGTATTGGACTCAGATAAGAGAATTACAGCAGCCCAAGCCCTTGCACACGCCTACTTTGCTCAGTACCATGATCCTGATGATGAACCAGTGGCTGATCCTTACGATCAGTCCTTTGAAAGCAGGGACCTCCTTATAGATGAATGGAAAAGTAAGTCATAAGGGTAGGATTAACATCTAACTTGAGAACTTAGATTTAAAAATCTTTCCTAGGTGAGCCACTAGCCAAAAGCTGCAGGAAAAATAAAATTTATGGTTGTAACCAACTCGTTAAAACTTGTAATTAGGATCTCTAATGCAGAATGAATTTGTTCTTCTGGTGGAAACTGTCTGTTGTAGATGATGACACTCTCTGGACCTTTGAGATGCTTATGTCTGGTCTGATTTTGCACACAGCCCCTCACATCTGCCTAGAGCTTCGAGGTTCTCAGAATCCTTATTTACAACATCTCTCTGAGATAAGTAGGGGATAGAGTGTTTTTTTTTTTTTTTTTTTTGTGAGGAGGACCAGCCCTGAGCTAACATCCAATGCCAGTCCTCCTCTTTTTTTTTTTTTTTTTTTTTGCTGAGGAAGACTGGCCCTGGGCTAACATCCGTGCCCATCTTCCTCCACTTTATATGGGACACCACCACAGCATGGCCTGATAAGCGGTGCATCAGTGCACGCCTGGGATCCGAACCGGTGAACCCCGGGCCACTGTAGCGGAGCACGCGCACTTAACCACTTGCGCCACCGGGCCGGCCCCCGATAGAGTGTTTTTATAGCTTTACAATTGATAGAACTGGGGCAAAGAGAGTTTATATCTTATCTGTTATCTTAGACCTAGTTAGAGACACAGCCAGAAATGGAACTCATGTCTCCTATGTCCAATCTCAGATTCTTTCCATAAAACACAAATTTCAGAACTGCTGTTAAATCCCAGAAGCCCGGACTATCTGTTGTAGCTTGTGGGAGCGCTCTGGTCTTCTTGAGCACCTTCTCCAGAGAGCTTTGAAGAGGAGGAGGCTGAGTGATGAAAGAAACAAGAACAAATGGTTCTTTTACATGTATCCTTGAAGCTCTGTGTAATCACGTGTTCCACTGGGGTATCACACATGGCAATGAGGCGGTTATTTGAAGTGGCCCGTCAAACCTGGGCAGGGAGGAGGGATCTTGAGCTTAGAAGTTAGAGTGCTTGCCAGTGAAGAGGAGAGTCTAAATTCTCACGTCCTGCTTTCTCTTCCCAATTTCTAGGCCTGACCTATGATGAAGTCATCAGCTTTGTGCCGCCGCCCCTTGACCAAGAAGAGATGGAATCCTGAGCACCTGATTTCTGTTGTTGATCCCGCTTCACTGTGAGGGGAAGGCCTTTTCATGGGAACTCTCCAAATATCGTTCAAGTGCCTCTTGTTGCAAAGATTCCTCCATGGTGGAAGGGGGGTGTGTGTGTGTGTGTGTGTGTGTGTGTGTGTGTGTAAATTGTGTGCATGCGCACATGTTAGTATGTGTGCATGTGTATGTGTGTCTTTGTGGGAGGGTAACAGAATACGAGCGAACTATGATCACAGTGACTTTTCTGTGGAGTTACAGATGCTGCGTGGCAGCCTCTGCTTCCTCTGCTTTGTGAGAGTCAGCTCAGGCAGGCCAGAGCTGCCATCTTGTTAGGGTTTGTTAAATGCAAAGTAAAAAATATTAAACGTGCCAGATCCCAGTCTTGCTTTTGCCATTTTGGCCTCTCCTGTGGCCCCACATTGGTGGTGGGAGGTAGACTTGACCACATCCCATAGTGGCACGGAGAGAAGGCTCACACCTGGCTGCTTCAGATCTGAAGCCGTCCCTCAGCGATGCATACAGCCAAAAAGGACCAACTGGCTTCTGTGCGCCAGTCTATGATAAACTTGCTTAATATGATTCTCAGAACTCAACAGGTGTATCTGAAACTGTAAATATGTTTGTGCCTTAAAAGGAGAGAAGAAAGTGTAGATTGTCAAGCGAGTACAGCAGATGAAGTTCTGAGCCCGGCAAGTAGTCAGGTTGTTGGACGGCCACTTGTGAACCTGAAGTAACCAGGGAGCCTTCAGAGGCACCGTGTGTGCATGTGTGAGCACGCATATATGTGCTGCTCTCTCCTTCTCCCTCCCCACCCAGGTGGTGTTGCCGTTTCTCTGCTTACCCCCACCTTCGGTGCAGAGGTTTCTTGAGTATTGGCCCCGGTAGTCAGGAGCCGGTTCTTGCTGTCAGTGTACTTCCTGTGCTCTTTATTCCTGGCAGAGTGACGATGTGTTTTGCACGTCTTGCTATTTGAGCATGCACAGCTGCTTGTCCTGTTCTCTTTGGGAGGCCCTGGTGCCAGGCAGGTTTGCCAGTGAAGACTTCTTGGGTAGTTCAGAACCCATGTGGCCTTGGCTCACGCTCTGGGCAGGTGACATCCTCTCTTCATCCCCCAGTGCTATTTTGTGTTGAATGCAATTGATACTCCAGGTGCTTTTGATGTGAAAACTATGAAGAAATGGAACAGATGGATGTATAGCATTTTCATTCTTGCCATCTGGTTTTCAACAAACTATTTTTGGGGAGCTGTCATGGGAAAGATCAGGGCTTTTCCCAGGAATATCTCAGACTTTGGAAAACAAATTGTTCTCTTCACTCCTAATAACCAATGCTAAGAAATGCTGAAAATCAAAGTGAAAAATAAAAGCTCATGAGGCCAGAGACTCCTTTTGCTATCTTGGTCTAAATATGGTTATTAAAAAAAAAGAAACAAGGTGTCTTTTCCACCCTTCTTTGGAAAAGGGTCTTCTTGGCAGCTTAACATTGACTCCTTGGTCTTGATTTAGGGAGAAATAAATTTTGTTTCAGAATTTTGTATAATGTAGGAATCCTTTGAGAATGTGATTCCTTTCGATGGGGAGAAAGGGCAAATTATTTTAATATTTTGTATTTTCAACTTTATAAAGATGAAATTTCCTCAGGGGTGGAGAAGAAGAGTTGTTTTCATAATTTTCTGAATTTCAGGCATCTTGTGCTACATAAGGGCCCATATATTTAAACCTTCTGTGAAATAAGAAAGTGTAAAGCTACTTCCACTGTTGGCTATGTGACAAAATCTTGTATTGGAGCCGAGGTGTTTCCATTTCTCCATCACAGTGCAGGGACACATGCACTCCAGAGCGACAGGGTAGGACCCTGGGTCACTTAACTGGAGCAAGAAGGAAGAGGCAGACTGGTGGTGGTCACACCTCACCTGGGGTTCCCCTTCTCGAAAGGAAAATGAACTTCAAGGCCGCGTCTCCTTTATACGCAGTTCAAATCCTCACAATCCACAGCAAGATGAAGTGTATCGGCCATGTTTGGTTGTAAATGCTGGTGTGATATCCTACAGAAATACTGCTCTGAATATTTTTTCATAAAGGTCTTTGCACTTGTGATCATGTACGTGTTAGGAGGCTGAATGCTGCGGAAGCCTGGACTCAGCTAGAGCCTGTGGAAGAGCTCCTTGGTTTCTGAGCATCACGCTCCCATCTCCTGATTTCTCTGAACAGAAAACAGAAGAAAGAATGAGGGGAACTGCTATGTTATTTGTACTCGTGAACTTGGCTGTAATCAGTTATGCCGTATAGGATGTCATACAATACCACTGGTTAAAATAAAGCCTATTTTTCAAATTTAGTGGATTTCTCAAATTTATTGTATTTTTCTCTTGATTGTTTTTATTTAATGCGCAATGTGGCATTATATCAATGTTCTTTCAACTGTGGCCTGGCATATGTTTCTGAAAGATCTTAATATTATTATTCCTAAAATTTAGAAAACATTTGTAGAGCTCCTTAGTTCTCCACTAATTTATGGTGAAGCAGATCTGAGTCTCTGATGTGGATGGCTAAAGCAAAGAGCAAATAAACAGGGTGTAACACGGCAGGCTCTGTATGACTACACCTAGATGTCAGAGCGGTGAGGACAGGGGTCAGCAAACTGGCCCGAGGGCCAAAGCCAGTCTACCACCTGTTTTTATGTAGCCCGCTAAAAATGGTTTTTACATTTTTAAATGGTTGAAATCAAAGAAGAACAATATTTTTGTAGCACGTGAAAAATAATGTAAAATTCAAATTTCAGTGTCCATAAATAAAGTTTTATCAAAACACAACCACATATTGTCTATGGCTGCTATTGTGATACAGTGACAGGTTAAATAGTTGCGACAGAGACCATGTGGCCTACAAAGTCTGAACTGTTTGCTCTCTGGCCCTTTACAGAAAAGGTTTGCCAACCCCTGGCCTAGGACTTCAATTTCCTCATCTGTAAAATGAAGTTTGTTTAAATAGGTGTTTGTATTCTTTTCGGCTTTGACATTCTAAGACTATCTGTAGAAAGTATATTCTTATTTTAAAATTGCCAGAGAGAAGGTTGGGTGTGTACATTGTTAACAGACTTTTAAGGAAATGTGTTTTATGACTCTAATCTTATGGCCCTTGACAGCATTCTTAACAACTACTGAATTCCATCCAGGATTAAAGGGCCGCAGGGTCTCACGGCTGTTTTCGGGGCCTGTGTTGGTGTGCTTCTTTCTCAGCTGCCTCGGAATGCTGACAGGTGTCCCGGGGTGGATCATGAAGATAGTGAGAGCGTGCAGCTGGGGTCTTTGTCCCGTGCTGTCTGGTCTCTGGCTGGCAGCTGGGAATGATGGCAGTTATAGAAAGCAAACCAAGCACAGGGTCTTTTCTTCATCCTGTCGTCAGTGACTTCTTAAGGGGGTAAAAGAAAAGGGACCCAGTTGTCGCATGTGATACACATCAGCCCCTGTAAGGATCAGACAATTGTAGGAAATATTTTGCCTTCGCATACCAGACGTGCGTGCTGTGGCACAACCCTCCTCCTCGTCTTCTGAGAGTGGAGGCCTTTTTAGCTCAAGGAGAGAGTGGACACCAGAAAAAGCTCACCTAAAGTGAATTCACTTAAAATGGGGACCAAAACTTCATAGCATGAGATGGGGATTGGGGGAGAGAGGAAGTCTGATTGGGACTTTTATCATGAAAACTGAACAGAATTATAAAAGCATGTTCATAACTTCAAATATATTCTTATAATGAACGAAGAAAGGATCAAATGTTTTTCAAGTGAAACGGTGATTTAGTATCTTACAATATCCTTCCCATTTGATTTTTGCTGCATAATCATAGGGGGAATTTTTGCAGAAATATTTGAAATCTTCCTCAGTTTTCCTAAGGACCTCCATCTTTTCATATTCGCTTCATTCTTTTTTATAAGTATCCATTGGTGATCACCTTTCCCTTTATTGTTAGCTGGCCTGAGTCTGCCAGATCCACATTTTTCAGTGGGTTTGCTTGAGATTTGAGCAGTTTTCTAGCCTTATCTATCAAGTTCATCAAATCCACCATCTTTTGCAAGATTTGCAATTAGTACAATTAATCTGCATTATATTTGTGTCATTTGTCATATGCTTACACTGTAATCAGAGACTAACAGAAGACTAGACTAGAATGGCTAGGATAGACACTCTGGGCTCAGATACTTACGAAGCAAGGAGAGACTAATTTTATAAAAAGTCCATTAGTGAATGTTTCCATGTGACGACTCACTTCTCTATACAATCAGATAGCTACAAGGACTTGGCTAATGAATATGCAAATAATGAAGACCCTTTTTATTTACAATGCAGGTATGTTTTAATATACATACCCTTTGAACTTAGCATTTACCCTTCTCGGAACTTAGAAGCCTCAGAAAGGCTGCACAAAGAAGTAAAACGTTATTCAGTGTCATGTTCTTTGTAATAGCAAAACATTAGAAGTAACCCACGTATCTGTCAGTAAGAACTTCATTGAATAAGATGGCCATCTGTACAGTGGAATACCATACAGCTAGGCGAGGATACATGTGCAAGATATATTATGAGGGAGAAAAAGCAAGTGGCAAACTGTAGTATACCCTCCCCCTTTGTGTATTGACAGAGATAGTAAATGGCTAGGAAGCACCTAGAGGAGCACACACCAAACTCTTAGCAACCATCTCCGGGTAGTGGGATTATAGGAGGCTCTAACTTTTTGTGCAATTTCTGTTATGTTTGCTTTTTTTTTTTTTGCCGAGGAAGACTCACCCTGAGCTAACACCTGTTGCCAATCTTCCTCTTTTTTTGCTTGAGGAAGATTAGCCCTGAGCTAACGTCTGTGCCAGTCTTCCTCTATTTTGTATGTGGGTTGCCTCCACAGCATGGCTGATGAGTGGTGTAGGTCCACACCCAGGATGTGAACCCGCAAACCCGGGCTGCTGAAGTGGAGAATGCTGAACTTTAACCAATACGCCATGGGGCCGGCCCTGCTTTTTTTCCCCCAAACACTGAGTAATTTCCTTTGTAAATCAGAAAACTTTTTTTTTTTAATTTTGATGAGAAAGATTTTTAAAGTCTGTGTGACCTGGGGAACCATTCCCCAATTTCAGGTTTGCCGGGGCCAGAGCCCCACTTTTCAAAGAGAACACTTGCTGGGAAGGGGTTGCACCCAGCTGTCAGGCCTCTGGCAAGCTGAGCCCCACCACTACCTTGTAGCAGGATTCTGCCCCCAGCTGGAGGGCTTGGCAGTTTCTTCCCCGGAAGAAGAGTGTATTTTAGGGATCTGAAGCAGGATTTTCCAACCTTGGCACTATTGACATCTTGGGCCAGATAATTACTTGTGGGTGCCGTCCTGTCCATTGTAGGATGTTAAGCAGCATCCCTGACTTGTACTCACAAGATGACAGTAGCACACATATCCCCTTCTCCCGGTTATGACAGCCAAAAATGTTTCCAGACATTGCCAAATGTCCCCTGGGGGACACAGTCATCCCTGCTTGAGAACCACTGGTCTAAAGCTTGTGACATCCTCAGTCTTGCAGAATACCAAAGCCTCTTTTCTTAAAGAAATAATTGAAGGTTAACACCTACTAACCTTTTGTCACTTAAAGAAGTGGCTTGAGGGGCCGGCCCGGTGGCGCAAGCGGTTAAGTGCATGCACTCCGCTGTGGCGGCCTGGAGTTCGCAGGTTCGGAGTCCGGGCGCGCACCAACGCCCCGCTTGTCAAGCCATGCTGCGGCAGCATCCCATATAAAGTAGAGGAAGACAGATGTTAGCCCAGGGCCAGTCTTCCTCAGCAAAAAAAGAGGATTGGCAGATGTTAGCACAGGGCTGATCTTCCTCACCAAAAAAAAAAAAAAAAAAGTGGCTTGATATCTCTAGGGAAAGTAAAAATATGAAAGGCCTTTTTAAAGACTCGAGTATATCTTTTTGGGGGAAAAGGAAGATGTTAGGCAGTTCAAAAGAAAGTATGTTTGACACTGGATTAAGGCTATGTCTCAAAAAAAAAAAAGGTGGGGGATGGGTGTTGAGTGAATAAAGTTATCCTTTGTTCAGAAGCTCTTTGGCCAGTAGCCACAGACAGAAAATCTAGTGATTAAACTGGGGTATGACTGCAAGATTTTCTTAGATAGGCAGGTGACGGGTTATAGTGGAAAGAATACTGGGTTTTGAAGCCATGCAGACCTCGGTTCAAATGCTGGCTCAAGCTCTTGTCAGGTTTGTGACTCTGGGATAATAGTTACTAGCTTTCAGGTGATTGTAAAGCTTAAATGATATAACAAACCTCAATGTGCCCAGTATGTTGTGGACACTCAAGATATTGGTTAGTTTGCATCTCACTTGAGTTTTGACCTTGGGTGCTGAGGTTGTCCTCCTGTCAGAGTGAGTGTGGGAGTGTTCTGCATCTGGGAACAGTGTGAGCCTCTAAAACCAATTGGGAGGAGAGCTACTGAGGACAAGATGGTCCAGGGGCTAGCTCCAGTGCAGTTTTCTGGAAAACTCCCATTATTGAGGCCAAAGGCTGTGGTCTGCATACCCACAGCCAGTGGGATATTCTACTGCAAACCTATTTGATTAGTTCAGAGAATGTGCTTTGTTTAGAAGTCACTAAGCAGTTAAGTGAGGATATGCCACCACCTTTTCGGTGCCATTTGAGGGGGGAAAAAAAAGATATAAAACCACAGGGCCAGCCTAGCCTCTTGACAGAGACTGGTGGTTCTCAACTCTTTCAGATCCAATACCCTTGGCATAATTAATATTTGGTAACATCCCTTTTATGATCCTGAAGTGAAATTCATAGATAACATACATATACACACAATTTCAAAGAAAATATAATGATCTAATATAAATGATGGATAAAGGAAAAATATAAATACATTTCAATGTGTAAATGCTTGAGCGTAACTACCTAAAAGACATAATGAAGCAGTTAGATGCTTGCACCTAAACACAGAATCACCTTGCATGTGACAACTGCCTTGTGTTGTCTTGGCAACTCAAGTACCATGACTGACTGCTGTCAGTCATGTGACTTTCTGAAATTGGTGAACAACTCTCGGTAAAATCTCAAACAAAACAAGTATAATCTTTTCTGATTTACTCTGTTGTGATCTTGGAAATTTTAAGTATATTAGTACACAAAAACTTTTGTGTTTTACACATAAAATCAAGTTTTTTGCACCTACATGAATGTCTAGCAGGATGTATGTTTGTGATGTGAAGCAATTCCTGTTGAGAATCCCTCTGCATGATGGCTCCTGCATACTAAATATCAGTAAAGCCCTGGTCATTGTGACAACTAAAAATGACCCCACAGATTTCTAAAGTGCACCCCTTGAGAACTGCTGACATCGACAAAATAACTCAGGGGATTCAGAGCCTAAAAGGTGAAACCTTTGCACTGAAGGACAGATCTGACTTCCTATTCTCCTTTCTTCCCTTCCTCCCTGCTCCTTGCCTCCTTCCTTACTAAAAAGTGGGTATTTTATTGAACCCCTGCTGTATGCTAGTCAATTTATACCCTTACTTGTATATTCTATACACATAATGTCTCAAATTCTCATCCAGAGTCACATTACAGCTGAGGCTGGAATCAGTAGACCATCCCGGTATCAACATCGAAGGACTCCCAGTTCCATGGAGTTTTATAGCCTTGACATTAGACATGCCTCTCTTGGTTTTTGAAAGAGAATCAAGAAAAATGTATTCTCTCTGTCCAATTTCCCTAAGGACTTGCTGCTGCTGCTGGCCAAAGAGGAGAGGAGTCAAAGGGCACCGATGTCCATGGCAGCCACAGCCAGGCACTTGGTACCTTATCTCATTTGGTGCATGCCGGGCCTCTCCCCCAGTTTCCGGCCCCTCTGCCTTGCTTCCTTACTCATCTGGGATAGAAGTGCACCTGCAGCCCTCTGCAGAGAAGCGGGGCTGACGAGGAGCTGCAGCACCTACCTTTTCCCTTCCCTCAGCCTCCCTTCAGTGCTTCTCTCCGCAGCTTCACGTCACTCCTCTCTGGTTCTCTTGGGCACTGCTCTAAATGTGCAGTGCCACAGTGTGCTCTAGCGTTCTCTCTCTCCTGGTGTTTGCGTGTGATAGTCCCTCTGCCTAGAATCCCCTGCCTTCTCCTTCCCCACTCCTCCGGGCTAACTTCCGATGTCACTCCCTCTGTAAATCTTCCCTGACCATGCCCAAACGTGGATTAGGTGTCCCTTCTGTGTGCTTCTTCTCCCCATCTGCATTGATCAGTGGTGGCACTGATCACACTGCTTTGTCACTGCCTGGTGTTTGTGTTACCTGCTCAAGAGAGAAAACATATAAAGGTTAAGGACACAGCCTCCGGAACCAGTCTGCCTGAGTTCAAATCCCAGCCCTTCTATCTCCTAGTGCTACAGTCTTGGGCAAATTACTTAATCTCTCTGAACCTACCTCATAGGATTGATGTGAGGATTAAATGAGGTAAGGCATTTATAGCCCTTGACATACATTAAATGCTCAATAAATGTTAGCTAATGGCTGTGTGCTATTGAGGGCTCAGACTGCCTTGTTCACCTCTGTGTCCCCATCACCTAGCATGGTACCTGACACATAGTAGGCATCCAATCTTTATTGACTGAGTCAGAATGACTATCATCTTTTAATCACTTGCAAATCATCTTGTCTTCTGCTTCTTGTTTTTGCAATCAACAATCTTTAGAAGCAAAGACCATCTAAAGGAAGAAACCAAATATGTACAGATTATCTGCTCTGTTTAAGAAATGGGCTGTGTGGAAGTTCCCAGTTTAAGAGACAAGTGTTAGGAGAATTGGATTCTGATTCTCTTGGCTACATCTTGTTATGTTAATTCAAGTTGGATGCACAGCAACTTAATGAATTGGAACAAGAATCAAAAGATTATTGAAGATGGCATGATCTAGATAATTCCTACTGCTTTCCCATCCATCTGCCACTTCAAAATGAAAATATCAGGGAACAAGAACGGGAATTGGATGTCATTATGGCATCTTGCACCCTCGTTCAACCAATCCACAAATATCTATTGAGTACCTTCTATGTGACAGGCACTGGGAACATAGGAAAAAATAAGAGTCCTGGCCTCTGGGAGGTGACATTCTAATGGGAGAAGACAGTCATGAACGATGCCTCTACCATTTCCCTGGCACCCCTAGAACAGAACCTCTGAGCGCCTGTGGCTGGTGGCCATTTCTGGGCCAGGTGCACCTTTGCTCCACCTCCCTGGCACTCAGCTGACAGACAGTGGGATTTTCTCTTGGATGACCTCGGCCTGTGTCTCCTCTGGGTGTTACCTCGACCTGATCAGCTGGCTCCACTTGCAGGGCTGCCAACGTAGCCGTCTGTTTCTGGTTGTGAGGTGTGAAGTCATCGCCTGCTGCCATTACACGGAGGCCCATTTCCCCTCAGCCGTTGCTCAGGCATGACACAGCTGATGGTCTGGGCCTGTATGGAAAACTCACACCCACAGCTCTGCCCTGTGACAGAGGCAGTGACTATCTGATAATGGCTGCTGACAAAGTGTTTGTGGTGGGGAGTGTCCCCGTCTGGAGGCTGTTCTGCCCCCGACAAGTCCCAGCCTGTTCCCAGGTTAGGAAACACCCCCCCACACCCCACCAAACTTCTCCCCAACCTCCAGTTGAGTCAGGTGCCCATTCCAGGTGTTTCTGTAACTTGTACCACGCTTACTGGGGTCAAAGCACTTACCACATTACTTTTCCTAACTATTATTCTTTCACGACGCAAATCAAACGTGTTTGTTGAAAAAATTTTAAATGTAGCTAGGTCACATCCGTTATCCCACTACCTAGAAATAATAGCTGTTGACAGGTTGGTGTAACTCCTAGAAAATTTCCTAAATCTGTAAAAATATATAACTTTTATAAAAACAGATGCATATTATTCAGTCATCTGTGTCAATAAATGGTGTTGAAACAACTGGGCAGCTACTTTCCTGCTTTATCCACAATCGCTTCCAGACAAATCAAAGATTTACATGGGGAAGAGCTTTTGAAGCATGTCACAAAACCCAGAAACCAGAATTTGACGATCTGGTGTAGAGTTTGACTACACAAAATCTGTAAGACTTTCATACACTAGAAGTGCTTGGGCAGGATTCAGTAAGGGTGGCATCTGCTCATGCCTTATGACCCTGCATTCTACTTCTAGGTGACCATTCTAGAGAAACTTTCCCATATGGGCTGAAGGAAATGAGTGCCAGGACTTTTCACGCAGCATTATTTGTAATAGCAGAAAAAATTGGAACAGACCTGAAAAGTCCATCAGTGAGAGAATAGGAAAATAAATTGTAGTGCGTTCATATGGCGAAATATCACACAGCAGTGAGAACAAACGAACTAGAATGACTTTGCCTACCCCCCGGATTTTGTCTGCGTCCCAGGGACAACTGGCAACGTCTGCAGTCATTTTTGGTTGTCACAACCAGGGATGAGGGGTGAGCTACTGGCATCTAGTGGGCAGAGGCCAGGGATGCTGCTATGATGCACAGGACGGCCCCCCTTAGCAAAGAATTATTGGGCCCCAAATGTCACTAGTGCTAAAGTTGAGAAACCCCGGGCTAGACTGAATCAACGCAGGCAGATCTCACCAACAATCTGGAGTGAAAAAGGAAGTTGCAGAATGACCCGGTTTGATATTTTTACAGATACATACATATACAGCACAAGAAAAAAGCACATATGGGAATAATACCAACTCTCCCAGCCTGGAATAATCCTTCCAGGCGTTTGTCTGTTTTATGCAGACTAAAGTGATAGCTAGGGAATTATCAGGGTAAACGAGGTGCACATTTTCACCATTTTGATAACATATCGCCAAATGGTTCTCCTAAAACCTTGTACCAATTTGCACTCCCACCTGCAGGTGACTGTCATTTCCCTTTTTGCTCTGCCTCCCTCACTAAGGTGTGAGCTTTCTGAGGAAAAGGACTGTGACATATGTCCATGTATCCTCAATGTCTCGACAGGTGCTCAGCAAGATTTGGTTGAATGGATTAAGGCTTTACGACACATTGCTAAGTAGGGACAGAGGACAGAGAGAAATCAGACACGCATGCCCTCAGGAAACTTACCATTTAGTTTTGTTTGCAAGTTACCTGACAATTCAAGTCTGAGGGCCTGCTGTGCCATAAATGGTACAGGAGTGAGAGGAGGGGGAGCACTGGGCAAAGCCAGCCAGAGGAGGTGCTCCTGAGCCAGGTCTTGACGCACGAGGGGCATCCACATCCTTGGCCAGGCAGAGGAATGGCATTCCAGACAGGCAACAGCTCAAGCACAGGTATGGTGACAGGGATGAGTAAGGCATGTTTGTCACATGGCTAGAAAGAGGTCATTTGTGCATAGATGCAGTGGAGGATCCGATTAGCAAGAAAGGCAGGGCCAGCAGGGGGCGAGCCTTGTGCCACAGGCTAGGAAGTGTCAACTTGATCCTGGAGGCACAGGAAGCTCCCAGGGGTGGGGAGTGACGAGGAGGAAAGGCTGCTCCAACCAGGGAGATTAATCACAGCTGCGCTGCCTGTCACATCTGCGCTGTACTGCTCTCGTACTGCCAGCTAGCGCACCCTCTCCAGGTGACCAAAGCCAGATGCCCCCACCCCGGGGTTGGGCAGGGCGGCCTCAGGGAAGTGTGGGGGAGTGAAGGCCAAGCAGGCCTGTGAGGCAGGGAGAAGCCGTGTGTAAGGGAAGCAGAGTCCCCGGGGCCAGGCGACCAGCCGGTGGTTTGTGCCCCAGTGGTCCCCTCCTCATCCCTGTTGTCACCCCTTTGCTTGGGCTGACAGGGGTGTGGCTCTCCAGAGCTGATTCTGTGACCTCTTCTCACCTCCATGTTCAGTGACATCAGGTTGGGAGCTTGAACTTGGCTGTGACAGAAGTATTTACACCGCAGAGACCGACAAACACTATGCACTGAGGCTCCCCACCCCCCAGTGCCAGTTTTCCAGCACCACACTGGCTGTTGCCTTCTGGAAGTAAGGGGGATTCAGTTATTAGATTTGGAGAGGGGGGAGGGGCAATTCTTGTTTAGGGAACTCTTAGGAAAATGAGTGTATGGCCAAATAATGGAGGCACCGTCAGGAGAAGTAAATTTAGGTTCCTAAAGGGCAGAGGGGGGCCCTTCACAGGCACTCTCCAGTGCAGCTGAGCACAGCAGTTACCAGCACGGACTCTGCAGTGAGACTGCCTGGGGTTGGATCCTGGCTCTGCTCTTTACTAGCTGTGTGACCTTGGGCGAGTCACTTGACCTCTCTGTGCCTCCTGTTTGCCATGTGTAAAATGGAGGGTATTATTAACCCATCTCATAGGGCTCTTAACAGGATTAAATGAGTTATATGGCCATAAAGCTCTTAGAACAATTTTTGGCAATTAGTGCTCTGTCAATATTTAAATACATAAAATAGAAAACTGAGAGGCAGTATCTTACCTAAGGTCACACAGCAAATTAGAGGCAGAGCTGAGATCAGAGCCCAAGCCTCTGCCATGGCAGGTAGCCCTACTAGTCTTGTCTGGATTTCTTTGACCCTGACAAAGGTCGTGGGGCTCCTGGGGATGAGCTAGGGCATGCAGGGGCCCAGGCAGCACAGTCACCCTATTACTGTAATTTGGCAGGTCATTTGAGCTGGGACTGCCCCAGGCATGAAGGTGAGTTCAGCCAACCTATCAGATGCAAACAAAGAAGACAGAGATGCACAGTAATAATAACAGCTTCTGTTTATAAAGCCCCTACTATGTATGTACGTACCTGCCATTCAGTCAGTGTATGCCTGGCACTCTTCTAGGTACCCGGGATTCAGCAATGAACAAAATAGACAAAACCCCTGCTCTCGTAGCCCTGACATTCTAGAAGAGGGAGAGATGATAAACAAGTAAATTGAGAGATATATAAGGGCTTGAAGGACAATGAGGCCGGGTGAGGCAGGCGAGGCACGGCTTGTGATGGAGCAGGGAGGACTCTCAGAGGAGGTGTTATATGAGCAGTCCTGAAGGACAGGAGGGAGCACCATGCACAACGCCTGCAACCTGTATCCATAGTCTCACTAAATCGTCCTGCTAGGTGAGTGTTGCTGTTCCATTTTACCAATGAGGAAGCCCAGAGACGTGCACTCACCTGCTCAAGGTCACACAGCTGTAAGCGTTGGCATGAGATTCAAACCCAGCTCTGCCTCCCAGTCCTCGTCTACTCTCCACTGGCTCACAGGAGTGTAAGTACACCCAATGACCGTGTCCATCACTAAGCCTCGGGGGGGACCCAGGGTCACGGGGTCGGGATGGCATGCACAGGGGTCCTGGGGTGAGCAGGTCTAGAATTCACTACAGAACACCTCCTTGAAGAGGTGAGTTGAGAGCCAAACTTTAAAGACCGGGAAGGAAGGGCAATTCCAAAGGGTAGAGTGTACAGCTTACCTAGAACCTCAGTGGGAGCTGTGAGGGCCGCAGGCAGGGGGGGCCTGCTTTGGAATGAAGTTCAGTGCAAGTTCTTGGTGAGAGAAGAGGTCCCCAAATTCGGGTTGTACACTCTGGTTCTTGATCAAGAGCCTTTTGCCACCAGGCACAGGCCCAGCCTCATGCTAGGAGCTGGAGGGCCACAAGCCTGATACCCATAGGCCTTGCCTCAGGGAGCAAAGAAAGAACCGTGAGAAGCCAAAAACATCCAGGACAGACGTGCCTGACCAACTAGAGACCACACGCCCCAGCCCCCCCGGGAGACCTATTTCAAGCGTATTCCCTCTACCGTGTCTTCCTCACTTCCACCATTTGGGTCTTCAGACCACATCCCCTCACTGCCTCTTGTGCCCACAAGAGACACAAGAATCTTTGGTTCATTCAGCACTAAGTATTTTCTGAGACCTGCTGTGGGTCAGCACGGGGCTAGGGGCTCAGCGGTGACCAAGATACTGTCCACGCCCTCACAGAGGTGGTGAGATGGACATCTCACAGAGGACGATGCAGATTAATTAAAATCGTGGTGACTGCTACCAAGGACGGCGCAGGGATGGAGTGGAGCCAAGGCCTATCCCCCCAGGCACATCTTCACAGGACCGGGTCAGGGGGCTGTCCTGCAGGCTGGGTGAGGGGACGTGGGTCTCGGGGTGGAGTGCAGGGGGGGTGAGGAACAGGGTGGGGTTCAGTGTGAAGAGGGGAAGTCTACATTCTGGGTCCCAAGAAGGCTGGCTGGTCCCTACCCGTTGTCCTCCACCAGGGGGTGCTACAGCTGAGGGCAGGAAGTCAAGCAAGGGGCCCGCAGGCTGAGCGGAAAGCTCCTACGGTCGAGGGGCGCATGTGAGAAGGGGGAGTCTGATATTTTGTTCCTGGGATGGATGTTCTGCTCAGGCCCTGAGTCTGCTGACCAGCCCCGGCCTCCTGGAAGGTGCAGAGATAGTGGGGAAAGATGGCCCAGTAAGCTGGAGGCCAGTGCCCTGCCAGTCCCCTGAGGGACTTCCCAGAGACCCTGGATGGGGACAGGCGAGGGCATGGCAGGAGCGAGGCTGGAGGCCGGCATCAGATGAGATGAGGGGACGGAGTGGACCCCTGCTCCTCCCCCATAGCCTGCTCACTTCCTCACCCACTCAGGGGCCCCTCAACTGCCGCCTCCCCAGACAGACCCTCCTGGAGCCCCTGGTCTGAAACAGTACTCCCAGGCCTCCTTCACAGCCTTGCTCTGCAGTATTGTCTTCACAGCACTTAACACTACCCAACATCACATGGTTTGAACAAAATTGTCAAATAGGAATTTCATACAGTTCAACCTAATACCACATATTTGTTCAGTGGTTTTTCAACTGCCTCCCCCACTGGAATGTAGCTCCACACGGCAGGGATTTTTATCTGTGGCATTTCTGCCTCATCCCCGGAACCTAGATGAGTCCCTGGCACATAGTGGACCCTCAGTAAATGTTGAATGAACGGGTGAATGAATCCTTGGGCTGGGAATTTGGCAAAAGCCTTGATAAAGGAGTTCAACCCAACCAGGGAGCCGCTTCTGGGGCAGGGACGGAACAGCAAGAGGGCTGGGGCTGCGGGCGGCGCAGGGCAGGTACCTGGGCCGGGAGGCCGAGCTGGACTGGACTGGGGATGCAGCACCTGGCGAGCACCTACTGTGAGTCCAGTACTGAATTAGACACTTCTCGCGTCATCTCTTTCAGTCCTCATGATGGCCCCATGAGGGGGTATTATTACCCACGCCTCTTTTACAGATGAAGAAACCGAGGCTTAGAGAGACTAACTCACTAACTTAAGCCACAGAACAGCCCCAAGTGCAGGGTCTTTCCTCTGCATCTCCCTACTGCCTTGCAACTGCGATTATTTCGTGGAGTTGTGAAAGCCCCCAAGGAGCACAGGAATCTCAGAGCTGGGGCCAAGGCTCTTGGGCCCCCTTGCTGTTTCCGCCCTGTGGGACCCCAGGCCTGTCATGATTTCTTGTTTTGTAAGGTCTCATGGCCAAACATGGGGAGGATTTGAGTTGTTGGCCCTGCCGTTTGGGACAGACAGGGCTGTAGTGTTTGAGGAGCTGCCATATTCCTGAGGCAAGATGGAGTCTGGGTGGCCAGGATGGGGGACACAGGCTGCCAGCCTCATAATCACGTGGGCTTTTGTCTCAGTTTTTAAGGAGCCAGTCAGCAGTCCCCAAAACCAAGTCCCTGCCCTCCAGAGGCCCACAGCCTCGCTAGGAAGACAACACTCAATGACAGCCACTCTCGGGCACTAGCCAGGCGCCAGGCAGTCTAGCTGGTGGCTGACTGTGCAGACTCTGGAGCCGCACACCAGGTTCGAAGGCCACGTCCACCACTTTCTCAGTCATGTGTGATTTTGGGCAAATTACTTAATGCCTCTGGGCCTCGGTTTCTCCATCTGTATGAGGGGAATCATAGGATCCAGACAGTGCAAAGCAGCCCTGCATCCGGGAGCTGCCCGCTCCTATCAGCCAGGCCTTGGTGTTGCCTGGAGCTGGCCTGGCACAGCTCGTCTTGGTGCTGCTGCTGAACACAGACAAGGCCTCCTGTGACCAGGATGGACTGAGACAAAGACAGGACCACTCAGTAATCACTTCTGAACCCAGACAAAACATGAATATTGTCCAAACAACAAAAATCATCCAGCACCCCCCATCTAGCTAATCTGAGTGAAGGCTGCTTCCTTTTTGTGTGTGTGTGTGTGCTGAGGAAGATTAACCCTGAGCTAACATCTGTTGCCAATCTTCCTCGTTTTTTTTTTTTTTTTTTCCTGCTTGAGGAAGATTAGCCCTGAGCTAACATCTATGCCAATCTTCCTCTGGGTCGCTGCCACAGCGTGGCTGATGAGCGGTGTAGATCTTTGCTGGGCTGGGATCTGAACCTGCAAACCTGGGCCACCCAAGCAGAACATGCTGAACTCAACCACTATTCCACGCTCTGGCCCTTGAAAGCTGCTTCTTTACCAATGACAGCTCTCCCCGCATTATAGTTGGCCCTCCCTCTGGGTACGATTTATTAAGATACCCAGTCATAGAATCATCTCCACTTCCACACAGCATCTAATCCAGAACAAAGTCCTGCTTCCTTAAACCCTCCACCAAATCATGTAACACCAGCCCAAACCTTATCATAAGTTCTTTCAAATCCCCTCTTACTGAGACGCCCCCCAGTTGCCATGCTGCATGTTCTCCCTTGCTGCAGTGAGTAATAACCCGGGTTGTTCACCCGCAGGGCTGTTTCTGGTGATCTCTGGCTGGAGGCATTGACAGTCCCTACCTCACTGGGTGATTGTTACACTGCACATGGCATGACACGTTCCCAAGACTCTTTAAATATACTTGTCGTGCATACCATTGCATTTTTCCAAAAAGGACACGGAAACTCAGAGAGGGGAAGGAACTTTGCCCAGGGTCACACAGCTGGTAGTGCAGAGCCAGGATGGAAATTCAGGTCTCCTTCCAAACTTGGTTTCCTAACCCCTTGCTTTGTCGGTAATAGGGCAGAAACCAATGCAACAACATTGGGCCGGGGTCTGGGAGGAGCGGAGCAGAGGGGCCTTGGAGCTCAAAGAGAAGAGAGCCCTGGGGCTGCGGGAGGCGAGCCCCCAGGATGTGCTCAGTGACCCTCTCTTTTCCTCTCCCATTGGTGATTCCCTGACTGGATCCAAGGCCGCCTGGCTGCTGAGTAAACAGCCCAGCTGAGGCCCAAGGTGGGGGTCAGTGTCAGCAGAGTCTGAGGCCTGAGTCACTTCCTGGCCATTGCATAAGAGGCGCCCAGAGCCACAGCCTCAGTGGCCAGCTCGTGCTCTCCCAGGATTGCACCCACTTGGGCAACAAGCACTTCCCTGGTATTCCTCACCTTTCTGGGCTCAGCTCTGCCACACTCAGGTTTAGAGACGCACAACAGAGAGGCCCAACCCCTGTTCCTATCCTGGAGAACCGGATCCTCAACCCAGAAGGAAATCTAAGTCTCCTGAACAACTCTCTCTTGCTCATGCCCAGCCCCCAACTCTGGCTTCCAGGATCCCGCCCCAACTGCAGAATCAGGGTGCCTTCCACTGGAAACACCAACCCCAAGGGTCTGAAACTCCCGCGGCCTCCCAGGCACAGAGCCCCTGCCCTTTTCCTCCCACAGGGTCTCAGGGTGGGAGGAGGGGGTGGGGCAGCGAAGGGGGTGGGGAATACATCAGAAAGACCAGGGCAGGATGTACTAAAGGAGACGCGGATTGATCAGCAGACATGTCCTCACGATGCAGGCGACGTAGACGATGTGCAACGCAGGGTATTTCCTTTAAGGAGCAATACCTCTCAACCCAGAGACACTGCATAGCCTCGTAGCCAAGAGCATGGACTCTAGAACCAGCTTCCTCATCCCAGCTCTGCCCCTTTGGTCATACCAGCTGTGTGACCTTCGGCAAGTTACTTAACCTCTCTGTACCTCAGGTGCCTCATCTCTAAAATGAGGATGATAATAGTACTGACTCATAGGCCTCTTAGCAGGATTAAGGGAGTCGTATATGTAAAACACTGAGAATAATGACTGGCACATGGCAAACACCAGTGTTCATTAAATATTTTCTCACTTCTAATGGGCTGACTCTTCCATTCATTCTCCATACAGTTTTGATATCCTACTGTGTGCCAGATGTAAGACAGATTCCATGCCTGCAATGCCTGTTGGGCATTTCTGTGGGATCCCTGCACCCCCACCCCAGAAATGGTCTCCTAGGCTGTGCCTGATGCTGCAGGACTGCGTGGGAGGGGCTGTGGTGCAGGTTTGGGGCCTGCAGACTCCCTAGTGAGGACCCCCAGCTTGCTGTAGACCACAAGCAAGTTCTTTTCCTTCTTCAAGGTGAAGTGAGTGGTCCCCATCCCTTCCTCAACCTCATCCCCAGGCCAGTGAGGGGTCAGACAAGTCAGGCGGGCATCCAGACCACTTGCCGCCATTCTCTGCCCCCCAATCTGTTCCTGGGAGGCCTCTGTGAGTTAATCTGAGCACAGTCTCTTCTTTAGGCTGCACAAGGCACCAGACACAGGCGGCAGGAGGCCCGGGCTTGTCATTGCCCTCATGGGGCATTAGGAAGCCGGCAAAAACTGAGTTCAAAACTGGAAATTTGAACCTGGACTAGATAGTTGATATTATAGAATTCGTGTTATTAATTGTGATTATGTCTTTAAAATAATTCTTCTCTTTTAGAGATACAAAAAATATTTATGCATGAAATGATATGATGCCTTGGTTTTGCTTCCAAATAATGGAGGAGGAGGGATGTAGATGAAACAAGATTGACTAAGAGTTGATGTAATTGTTGAACCTGAAGGACTGGGGTCATGCAGGTCTCTAGCGCCTCAATGTCCTAAGTGTGGTCCAGAGGCCCTCCGAGCCGAGGCGCTAGTGAGAAATGCAGAATCTTGACTCCACCCCAGATCTACTGAATGAGAATCTGTATTGTAATAAAATAAATTCCCAGGGGATTCGTGTGCATATTTTCAAGTGCGAGAAGCACTGAGCTATTCTGTCTACTTTTGTATGTATTTGCAACTTTCCATAATCAAAAGGTGGTGGGGTTTTGTTTTTCCACAATTGTCTTCAAAACCGCCAGGGAGATCTTCCTACAGAGTCCCGTGCTGGAGAGAGCTAGAGGCCCTGTCTTCCCACCTTCCACCTTCGCGGGAGTCCCCCGGGTCCAGCGCCCCAGCGGCACCCAGCACTCGGCCGGGAAGCACCTCACTCCCGCGGGGCCGCGCACCTGCCGCTCCGGCCGGGTCGGTGGCCGGGGCCCCACAGCGGGGGCGCCCCGCGCGGGGCTGTCGGGGCAGGCCCGGGCGTGGCCGCGCTGGCGCACCTGGGCGAGCCGGCAGGTGGGACGCGCCGCGGGCCGGGGCCCCCGCCCTGGCGCGGGGGAGGAGCGGGCGGCGCGGGGCGGGCACGGCGGGGACCGCGGGCGGGGACCGGTGCTGGAGCCCGCGCGCCGCGAACGCAGCCGCCGCGCTGGGGCCACCGAGACTGGGAGCCCGGGATGAGCCTCACCCTGAAAAAGGGCTTCTACAAGCAGGACGTCAACAAGACCGCCTGGGAGCTGCCCAAGACCTACGTGTCCCCGACGCACGTAGGCAGCGGGGCCTATGGCGCCGTGTGGTGAGACCCCCGGGCCTGCGCGCCCACCGGGGGGCGCGGGGCGGAGAGACGGCGGACGCCCGGGCACCCGGGCGCAGGTGGAGCCTCTCGACCAGCCCGGGCAGGACCAATGCACCGTCTCTGCTCTGCCGGACCCGCCTTGGGTGTCCCCTCTCCTGCTGGGCGCTCGGGGCCGCGCGCCGGCCTCCTTGATCGAGGACCCCAAGGCTCAGCGCCCCAAGGCTTGGAAGACCCTCCCTGGGGCTTTTCCTGGGCCGAGACCGTGGAGCCGGGAGGAGGCGGGAGGCTGGTCAAGGAAGCAGAGTAGGCGCAAGGAACCTCAGGCAGTGGCGGAGGCTGGCCTGGGGCCACCCTGGGCGCAATCTCACTTTTCTCGCCGGCTTTGTGGGGTCTCTGTGGGTTGAATTAGGACTGGGTCTGGTTCTCCAGGACTTGAACTTTACAACGGACCCCAGAGCTCATCTGGGAGAATCCCCATTGTTACAGATGGGCACACTGAGGCCCAAAGAGGGAGAAGCAACTTGCCGAGTTGCATGGAGCCAGACTCCCTGCGGCTCTGGATCCTTTTGGCCTTGACTTGTGTCTGACCCTGGTGCCGTGTCCCTCTCTCGGTTTCTGCCTGCTCCCTCCTCCACCCCCACCCCCCACTGCGCTGCCCCCTCACATTCCAGGTGGTGGGCATCAGTTCCTCCCAGCCTAGCCTGCTGGCCAAGAGGGACAGGGGTGAGGACAGCATTGACTCCCCAGAGCAGCCTAGGAGGTACCAACCGGGGATCTGGAGGGGCCCTGCGGGGAGGAGGGCTGCGGCCTGCTGACTGCCTGTGCCCCCACAGCTCTGCCATCGACAAGCGGTCAGGGGAGAAGGTGGCCATCAAGAAGCTGAGCCGGCCCTTCCAGTCTGAGATCTTTGCCAAGCGGGCCTATAGAGAGCTGCTCCTGCTGAAGCACATGCAGCATGAGAACGTAGGCTGGGCCTGGGTGCTGCTGGGAGAGGGCAGGGAGGGAGGGGGCCCAGAGAGGGTCCTGACTGCGCCCCTCCTTGTGTGGGGGGACAGCCCAGAGGGTGCAGAGAGCCCAGGACAGGGCCGGGAGAAGGGGATCTCCCTGCTCCTCTGACCCTTGTTCCTTGTTCCCATTTATTAAAATGAGGTGCCAGGACCTGCCCTGCCTACTTCCCAGGAAGGTGCAAAGTATATTTTTGGCAGTGGAGCAGAATGAGCTTGGTGAGGTGCAAACTTACCATGTCTCTTATGAGGAAATGGGCATAGAGGAACTTTGTCATTGGTTCTAGGTCTAAGAGCTGGTGCCCAGGATCCTGGTCATTGTTGTTTCCACGTGTGACCCTGATAACAACAACAACAATAATAATAGATACTTATTGAGCACGTATTATGTGCCAGGTGCTGTTTTAAGAGCTTTGTGTAAACTAACTTCTTGTATCCTCACAATATCACATGGGATAAGTACTATTACTCCCATGTACAGATGGGGAAACTGAGGCACAGAAAGACTCACAGGTTATGTGGTTAATGGCAGAGCTGGGATTTGAACCTAGGCAGCCTGGGTCCAGACCTCAGTGTGTAACCATTAGATAGTCCTGTCTGATAGAAACAGCTAGAAAAACCAGTGACCCCATGCTGGGCCTGGCAACCAGACTTTGCTCTGGGGTATCTAGATTGGAAGGCAACATTTAAAATAATGATTTCAAAATATTGTGCATATTTGAAGCTCCATTCCTTGTCAGCACACCCTTCCCCATGGCCTCCAGCCTGGGGTGATGTGCCCTTGGCTCCGAACCAGCCCTTTGGCAGCCCAGGATGGATGCGGTGGGAAACCCAAGGTCAAGGGCAGGGAGGCTGCTGGCTGGAAGGCTCTTCCCTATTCCCTCCTTGATTCCCTTGGCCACTCGTGCTTCCCTGCTTGAGTTGAGAGTAGGTTTGTGCTGCTTGCCCTGAACACCAGACCTGGGGGCTTTGAGCACAGGAATGTCCACCTCCCCTTATCCCCAGCCTGACTCTCCATCACAGTGCACGGCCAGCTCCCTCCCAGTTAGAGGGGATGCCTCTTTGGCCTCTTCTCCTTTTACTGCTTCCAAGAAGGCTGGGCACCTGCCTCCTGCTGGAAACGGTGTATTAGGACAGGGTGGGTGGTCCTGTGCATGCCCAGGCCCCCAGGCGAGGGAAGGAGAGGTCTGCAGTGGCTGCCCTGCCCTCACTGACACCCTCCTCCCCAGGTCATCGGGCTCCTGGATGTCTTCACCCCAGCCTCCTCCCTGCGCAGCTTCCATGACTTGTGAGTGGGCAGCCCTGGAGGGCATTTGCAGGCCTTACTGGTAACTCGGGAGCAAGCAGCAGGATGGTCCAGATTCTCTCTTCTGGGTATGGGGGGCTTCCTGCCCTGGCAGTCCCTGTGCCTTTGGAGAGATTCTTTCAGCCAAGGGTGGAGAGAGAGGCAGGCAGGAAGAGGTGGGAGGGGCTTTGTGGGGCACTTGCCTGACGCAGAGCTGTCTGCTCATCTGCTCCACTTGTCACCCTGCTCCAGCACCACCAAGACCTCATGGCCAGTCCCCACAGGGTTTGCACCAACTCACCTCGCCATTTTCTGGGGGCCCAGGTGTGGGTCTGGACCTTGGGGCTCTTCCTAGCATGAAGCGAGGATCAGGAAGGCTTGGCCACCTCTGACTGATGGGGTGTTTGACAGAGTCACAGAGAACCAGAAAAGTTAGTTGCTAAATGCGTGGCTTTGGTAATGCAGTGCCTGGTCTAAAATTTAGGAACCTTTGGGAAAGTGGATTTTTTTTTTAACTCCTATTTCAAATGCAGCTGAAGGTCTCTTTGTTAGGATGCTTTTGTTTTAAATGTAATGCAATAATTTTGAATGGAGTTTTTTCTTATAATACCAGCAGCTGGGCTTAGCATTGGGAATTTAAGGTGGGCCAGCCCCTCGGGCAGGGTGGGGGACACAGTTTCTAAATGAATACTAACAATAGTGTGATCAGTGCTCTAGATATGGGTAGAGTGCTGGAGACTGCCTGCTGCCTCAGGGGGCTTCACATAGGAGGTGACATTTGAACTCAGTCCTGCGGGATGAGCAGAAGTTTGCCTGAGGTAGAAGGGGCTGAGGGCACCCCACGTAGAAAGACTTGGTGGGCAAAGGCCTTGATGCTTGAAGGAGACTGGACTGTTCAGGCAGTAATAAGAAGTTCAGCGTGGCTAGTGGAGGCCAGTGGCTGGTTTGGTCATGCTGAGTTAGACTTGATCCTATAGGCAACCTCAAGTCCATGGAGGTTTTGAGCAGGGGGGTGATATGGTCAGATCAGATTTTGGGGATACATTCTGGCAGCAATGAGAAAGGAGCAGGGAGCAGCTCTGGGAGGAGAGAGAGCCTGGAGGATAGTGTTCGAGACCCAGACCTTGATCTAAATAAAGTGGAGGTGATGGGATGCTGAGAACAGACTTGAGACCCATCGGGAGGCAGGACTGTCAGAATGTCGTATCTGCTGGGATGCAGTGGCTGGGAGAGGTGGCATAGGTCAGGGGATGCCAGGCTCCTACTTGGAATACAAGGCAGAAGAGGAACAGATCTTGGGAGAAAGATAATGAGCTCTAGTTTGGACACTTCACTTTTGAAGAGCCCATAAACTTTCAAGGTTTAATCAGCAGTCCAAAATAAATCTGGAGCTCAGGAAGATCTGGGCTAGGGATGTGGATCTGGGCCAGAATAATGACCCTTGGATGATAGCTGAAGCCCAAGGACAGGCTGGTGTAGAACATGATACGATACTGTTGATCAAGATATCAACCTCAAAGAGAAGGTACAAGAGGATGAGCAGATGAAGAGCTGAGAGAGCCTGATCACAGGTAGAACGGGCAGAGAATCTTGAGGGAGCGTCAGACTTTGCAGAAGGTCCAGTAGGAAGAAAGGGAGCCATGGATGTGTGTGTTGGGCTATCACTGGTGATCTTGATCTGAGCAGTTGTGGCAGTAGGGCGGGAGCACATACCAGGTTGTCAGGGGCCTGGAAGTTAAGGCAGTGGGGTCAAGAGGTGTGGACCACTCTTTTTGGAAGTTTGGTCTGGGAGGGAAAGAGGGAGGAGGGGTGGTTATTTGAAGAAACAAGGTCAAGGGAAGGTGATTCTAGCACAGTGAGTCTTCAGCAAGTTTGTTGGCGGAGAGGAAAGAACCAGGGTCCATGTGGAGGTGAAAGACGAGGGTGGCGAGGGGACCGTACATGGAGCAGGGTCCCCAGGGGGAGGGAGTGTGGTCAGAGAGAAGAAGCCTTCAAAAAACCACAGGCTCATGGAGATGGCCTCCACCACATTCCTTTTTTTGTTTTTTAAATCTGTATCAGTTTTTGTTCTGGACTTTTCTGTTTCTACCTTGAGTAACAGTCACATTTTGCTGACCTCGACCTGTTTCACAATCCCATAAGACGGTGCAATGGTTCAGCTACCTCCTTCTTCCTTCTTCCACCCTCCTGGAATTTGTTTTATTGTTTCCTTCTTGGAAGGGCAGACATTTTTGGTGGAGCCATCTCAGCCGGGCATGACCCTGTGGGGAAGAAAATATTTGGACAGAAGCAGAAGGAAATACTGGCAGATGTTTCTAACTCACGGCTGTGGCTTTCTGTGAGGCGTGGAGGAGGGCAAGGAGAGGGCACCTTTGAAGGGAGGGAACACTGCTCCATTTGGTTTTCCTGAGCACGCTCCAGCTGAAATGCTTCCTTGAACTCTGCCAGCTGGGCGGCCGCTGTGGCCAGGCTGGGAGCCAGGAGGCCCGTGTGGGGCTGGTTCTTCTTGTACGCAGAGGTCATCTCTGTGGCCCCTGTTCTGCCCCAGCCCCTCGCCCCTCCTCTGAGCTCAGACGGTGGGCTGTGTGGGGCTAGGGACTGTTCAAGAAGCCCTCATGCCTTGCAGCTACCTGGTGATGCCCTTCATGCAGACGGACCTGCAGAAGATCATGGGGATGGAGTTCAGTGAGGACAAGGTCCAGTACCTGGTGTATCAGATGCTCAAGGGTCTTAAGGTGGGTAGGGGCCTGGAAGATGGCAGAGGGGGGCGCCTTGGGGTTGAGACATGAGGTGTGGGGGAGGCCAGGTCTTGGGGGCTGGGAGAGCACGCTGTGACGGGGGGGAGGAGGTCTCTGAGCCAGCCTGAAACACCTGGTGTGGAAGCCGGGCACGGGGTTCACCCTTATCTCTCTCTTACACAGTACATCCACTCAGCGGGGGTCATCCACAGGGTGAGTGCTTCCCCTGCTCCGTCCTCAGAGGCCCTTCCCACCCCGGGAGGGTTCTCCACGGTGGGGTGGGGGAAGGGGACAATCCTCAAGAGCGTGGAATGTGGATTTTTCAGACTCAGCCCGGGCCCAGGAAGGCCTGCTCAGAATTGCTGTGTTCTGGGGAACTTTCTGGGGAAATGCTGTGAACAAAGCCAGCCCTTGAGCTGGGTGTTTCAGGCTCCAAGAATCAGGAGCATTTTAGAGCTGGATGGGGCCTAGAGGACAGCTGGTCCAACCCTCAGTTTACACATGAGGAGGCCGACACCCAGAGAGGGGAAGAGGCCTGGCCGAGATCGCACGCTGGGTGGTGGCCGAGCCGGGACAAGCTCCCGTCTCTGCCTGTCAGCCCAGTGCCCACTCTTTCCCCTCATCTAGGACCTGAAGCCTGGCAACCTTGCTGTGAACGAGGACTGTGAACTGAAGGTGAGTGCGTCCAGGCAGGGTCAGTCTGCGGTTGGGTGGGCCCCTCTCCCCTGGGAGCCCTAGAAGCTGCTCCAGGAGCCTCATCTCCTCAGCGAGCTCCTTTTCCCTGTGTCCCCTGAGTCATAGATCTTGGATTTTGGCCTGGCACGACATGCAGATGCTGAGATGACTGGCTATGTGGTGACCCGCTGGTACAGGGCCCCCGAAGTGATCCTCAGCTGGATGCACTACAATCAGACTGGTCAGTGGTCAGCCACCTGGGGAGGGGCTGGGGGGGTCTTCTCTGGCAGCTTCCCAAGGCCATCTTGGTTACTCTGGGTTGACTGACTGCCGGGTCCTGGTCAGCCAGTCCAGGTGACACGTCCTCCCCCGCCCTCTGCAGTGGACATCTGGTCTGTGGGCTGTATCATGGCAGAGATGCTGACAGGGAAAACTCTGTTCAAGGGGAAGGATTGTATCCTTTGCTGGAAAAGCCAGACTCCATCCAGGGATTCATTCCTTCAACAGACACTTTGTTATTTAAATCTGTCTTTTTTTCTTAATGCAAAAGTGATACATGCTCACTGTAGAACAATTTTAAAATGCAGATAAGCAAAATGATGAACACCAGAAACCTGTCATTCCACCACTATGTGGAAACTACTTCACTAACTGAGCACCTGAGTGTGCTGTGCAGACGTTGATGAGTGTATGCAGGGTCTGCGCTGCTGGACTCAGGAGTGCGAGGGTGGGGGAAGATAACGAAGAAACGGATGAAGGTGACTGAATGGGGTGAGGGTCTGGAAGGCAGCACATCCAGGAACATTTGTGGGAAGAGACCACCCTTAACCCAACCTGGCAGGGGGGAAGCCTTCCAGAGACCTGAGTCCTGAAAGGTGAACCTCCTCCCTGGAAAGCAGGAGGTTAGGCGCGTCTGGAGCCTAAAGGGCTGCCGCAGAGCCTGGGTGGCAGGATGGAGGGGCGGCGGGAAGGGCAGCTTCAGATCCGCCAGCAGAGTGAGGCCGAGCCTTAACCCACGGCCAAGACCTGGACCAGCTGACCCAGATTCTGAAAGTGACTGGGGTGCCAGGGGCGGAGTTTGTGCAGAAGTTGAACGACAAAGCGGTGAGTGACAAATGTGCCTAGCCTGTTATAGGCTGTGCACTTGGCTGACCAAGGGTCAGGGGGGCTGCACCTTTGGGGAGGAGGGCTCACCTGCACCTTCCCCCTGCCCTGCAGATGCTCTTGCCTTCTTCCCACTTTGGACTCTGACCTGAGCTTTCAGCCATGCTCTCGGGCTTTTCTGGAATCCCTGCTCTATACCTGAAGGCCTGAGCCCTGAGGGGCTGACAGTTGGGGATTATTCAATGCTTTTCTGTCTTCCAGGCCAAATCCTACATCCAGTCCCTGCCACAGAGCCCCAAGAAGGATTTCTCTCAGCTCTTCCCACGCGCCAGCCCCCAGGGTAAGTCTTGGGGCCTAGGGAGACGATGCCTACGACGACATTTCTCCCCCAGGCCTGGAGTGAGGCTCGTGCTTTGTTGCTGCAGCCGCAGACCTGCTGGAGAAGATGCTGGAGCTGGACGTGGACAAGCGCCTGACGGCCGCGCAGGCCCTCACCCACCCTTTCTTTGAACCCTTCCGGGACCCTGAGGAGGAGACAGAGGCCCAGCAGCCATTTGATGATTCCCTAGAACATGAGAAACTCACGGTGGATGAATGGAAGCGTAAGAGCCGGGGCCTCGGGCTCTCCTCTCTCTGCCTGCAGCCTCTCTCTCCTCTGCCTCCTCCGTTTTCATGCCTGGCCTCAGCCGGTCCCGCGGTCCGCTCTAGAGACGACTGCCTCCTTCTCTCTGAGCGGGTATTGTCCCCTGTGTGCATTTCTTTCGTCCTGAGCTGACTTCCTGCTCCACTCTATATCTGGGGGGAGAGAGGGCTCTCTCTTGCTCTCAGCACCCCCTACCCACCTTGAGCCACCCTGCCTTTCTCAGAGCACATCTACAAGGAGATTGTGAACTTCAGCCCCATTGCCCGGAAGGACTCACGGCGCCGGAGTGGCATGAAGTTGCAGTGACTCGTCTAGCCTGACCCTTGGCTGAGCCCAGGGACTGCCACATGGCACCACCTACCAGACACTGCCCCTAGGACCAATATTTATTTGTCACTACTAAAGTTTCAGCCCTTCTTGGATTATAGCCTTCCAAGCAGAGGATAGAGGGCCCTTGTCCTTGTGTAGGAAACAGGCCTAGTAGATGCAGAATTCAAAGCTGTTGATTGAGAAAAAGGCTCTGATTATAACCGGCCACATTAAAATGCCCATCTGGAGATTCGCCTGTGTGAGGTCCTTTCCTTCATGGCTGTGGTGGGGCTGAGTGGTGGGCTGAGCTGGGGCAGGGGTCTACAGCAATGATGGTGTATTAGATTCCTAGGGCTGCTGTAACAAACTACCACAAACTGAGTGGCTTAAAACAGCAGAAATTTATTGTCTCACAGTTTTGAAGGCTAGAAGTCTGAAATCAAGATGTTGGCAGGGCCTCCTTCCTCTGAAGGTTCTAGAGAAGAATCCTTCCTTGCCTCTTTTTGGCTACTGGTGGCTGCCGGAGCCTTTGGTGTTCCTTGGCTTGGAGCTGCATCACTCCAGTCTCTGCCTCTGTCTTCACGTGGCCTTGTCCCCTGTGTGTGTCTCTGTCTGTCCTCTCCTGTTCTTATAAGAACATCAGTCATTGAATTTAGGGCCCACCCTAATCCAGTATGATCTCATCTCAGTTCTTACTAATTACAACTGCAAAGACCCTATTTCCAAATAAGGCCATATTCTGAGGTTCTGTGTGGACATGAATTTTGGAGGGACACTATTTAACTCACTACAGATGGCCACAAGGGAGGGGCCCCTTCCTGGACCCTGTGTGCTGTTGCGGAGCTGAACGTGTTTGGCTGCTAAATGAAGGAGGTTGCAGAGAGAGCTGCAGCTGGTGAGACATTGCATGCAGGTTATTTTGGGTGAGTGATAAGCAATCAAGACATGAAACAACAGCGGGCTTGTTGACGAGGAGCTGCAGAAGGCAGAAATGGGCTTTTTCCAGGCTTGATGGAAAACTGTTCTGCTCTTTCCCCCTTCTGGGAATGGTACTTCTCTCCTGAGCTTTAACGTGACAGGGGCTAGGATCCTTCTGTTTAGGTTTGAAAAACTTTGGTAGAACAAATTCGCATGACAATGAGTTAGGAGCCTGGCCCCCAGGAGTTCCTCCCCTGGGCACAGTGGGTCTCAAACTTCTGGTTAAAAGGACCTGGTTAAAATGCAGATTCCTGGGCCCCACCCCAGGGATTCTGATTTAGCAGGTCTGAGACTGAGACCCTAGAATGCTTGAATGAGGACCCCCTCACCTTGCCCCAAGCCCAGTGATTCTGATGGATATCGGTATTTAGAGAAACGTTTAGTTGATTTCAGTATCACTGAATCTGTCAAGAGGCCTAGATGAGAAACCCGCAATGGGAGACTGAGGGGATTTGGGTGAGCTTCACACTCTCATTTTACAGATGTTAAAACTGAGGGTCAGGGCATTTTTAGGGCTGCAAAACTATTCTATATGATGTCGTAAAGGTGTATACGTGACATTATGCTTTTGTCAAAACCAGTGAAACTGTACAATACAGAGTGAACCCTTAAGTAAACTAGGGACTTCAGTTAATAATAATGCACTGATATTGGTTCATCAATTGTAACAAATGTACCACACTAATGCAAGATGTTAATAACGGAAACCCTGGGGCAGGGGGGAAGAGGAAGATGATGAACCTTCTGTACTTTCAGCACAATTTTTCCTAAACCTAAAACTGCTCTAAACAATAATGTCTATTTAAAAAAAAAAAAGCTTGAGGCCCCAGAGAAATGAAGTCATATACCCACAGCTAGGAAGTGATGGAGTCAGGATTTGAACTGGAGCAGCCTTGACCACTGTGCCAAAGGCTCTTAACCCAAACTTGAATTCGAGGGACCTGCCTCCTTCCAGCCTGTCTCTCTCAGCTCCTTCACTGCTGCCTGTGTCCATGGATTCTGTTTTCTCTCCCACAGAGTGGCCCTGCTGTTAAGGAGGTAAGAGTAGGTGGAGGGAGGGACTGGCCATGTCCTGCCGTAGCCCTGACCTTGCTGGTTACTAAGCGGCCCCAGGTCCCCTGAGTCTAAATCTCTCAGTTAATTGCCTTCTAAGACTCCTCACTGGCCCCAAGGAAAAAGTCCAGCCTTCTTGGTCTGGCATTCAAACTCCTTGCATTCTCTCTAACGTCATTAACTCCCGCTGTCTCCCATATTCCTTACGCAAGCATGGTCTATCATGGAACACCAGTCCTGGGGTACACCGTGAGGCTCACTCTGCACGTTAATAGGTTAAAGGCTCTGACAAGGCCTACAGTAAAGAGATCTGTTCAACATTGCTTAATCCAGAACTTCCCAAATGTGCTTAACCACAGGACCTCATTTTTTCCGACAGCCATCACACACACAGCCCTGTTTGCCCAGGGCAGCCCCGTGCACAGGTCCCAATACTGCTTCTCTCCAAGCAGGCCCGGAGCTCGGGCTTCTTTCAGAGCCACTGCCTAGAAGGTCCTCCATCCCTCTCCTCACCTAGGAAAATCCTCCTTATCCTTCAAGAGTTCGTCCAGAACGTCCTCCATCACCCTCCCTCGAGAATGGGTAGCTTCCTCCCTCTGCCCCAGGCCCTCTGCAGACAGCATTTACGGTGTGTGCGGCTCTTCCTCCCTTCCCCGTTGCACACCGTCAGCCCTGCTTGGAATAGATATCTGTGAATGAATGAATGCGTAAACTAATGAACAATGTCCCAGGGCTCTGTCAGTCATTTCTCTGCCCTGACCAGAGCAGCATGGTCTCAGGGGCAGCAGAGGACACAGCAGGAAGCAGAAGTGGGTGGCCTCAGCCTGCATCTCAGAGTTGCTCCCCTGAAAATGTCTAGGCTGTCAGACTCCCAGGCCTCTCCCTATCATCCTTCAGTGTCCCTCCAGTCCATCCCCCACCCCAGAATTAAACTTCTTTGTGTCACTTCAGCCCCTTCCCCACAATTATCTCAAACCAGGGAAGTTTCTCCAGAGGGCGATGAAGGTGCTGGGCAGTGGCCATGGATTCCGGCCTCACCCTCTGGGCGCATGGCCAGAGTGACAGGAGACAAGTCCATTCTCAGGCTAGCTGGGGGCTGAAGGGCTGAGCCTGGGGGATCTGGGCTCAGCTACTGTCACAGCTGGCCTGCAGGACCTCGGGCAGGTCTTGTGCCCCAGCCCTTGTGGACAAGGTTGGGCTTTGCCCTTTGGCCAGTGGGGCAGTTTGCAAGGTCTTAACGGAGATAAGGAAGCCAGTCTCAGGGACTGGGGACAGTTCAGTAGCAGCAATTGTGCCCTTGACTCCCTCCTTTGTGAAATGAAGGATGACCTTGCACAACGGTGCAGCTCCTCTCCCAAGGCCGCTGAGGCCTACAGCTGGGGCCTCGCTGTCCCCCCAGAGCAAGGGTTGCCTGGTGTAAATTGGGGGTGGTGCTGTTCCCAGTGAGGGGCAGCGCACGGAGAGACAGAGATGGAGGAACCGCCCTCACACGGGAGAGCCTGGGGTGCACAGATGCCCCGGTGCCTATGAGGCTGGAGGCTCATTTGAAAGGGGGCTTGGCTCAACTTTCACCTGGAACGTTGAGATAGCTCTTGCTTTCCACGAGGGTGTGGGAAACTTGCTTCTCATGCCCCTGAGCAGCCATACAACCACGGCTGAGGAGGGAGGACCCTCTTTCTGGCTCTTCTCCCCACTCTTGGCTTTTGTGTCCTTAAATTCAGTTAAAACAATTCCCTGAGAACCAATGCTGGGATGCTCCCCTTTCCTTCATTCACAGTGAGCTCGGGGCTCCGTCCTCACTCTCGCCAAGTCTCCCTGTAATTTAAGGTAAGAGGCTGGTGGTTTTCTCCTTTTCACTATGGGCAGCAGAGGCCCAAAGCCATTCAGTCAAATTGAAGATCTTAGTGAGTTGTCACCATCGGTGACCCACCCCACCCCCCACCCTGAGATTTCCTGGAGCAGGGGCTGAGCCCGGTGGATTTCTGATCCGCTTCTTCCTGCAGGAGCCTTTGGTCAGCTGAGCAGCTGCCCTCACTCGGGGCCAGAATGTCAACAAGGGCCCTCTGGGCCAGGGGTTCTTGACCTCTTTTGTGCCGTGGATCTCTTCTCAAAATAATATTTTCATATGGATAGAATAAAATACACAGGGCTACAAAGGAAGCTGGTTATGTTGAAATACAGTTGTGAAAATATTTGTGATGTTGTAATACATTTTTTTAATTAACACATTAAATAACAAGCTTTAGTGGTGAGCCTAATAAACTACTGCAAATTTGAGGTAGAAATGAGTGTAGATGATGTTTCAAGACGTCTGCAGCAACTGTAAAGGGAAATGAGAAGCTCTGTGCTCTCTATTGGCACTGCCGATGCCGCTGTACTTTGCTGCCTGTATTCACAGCTGAGGAATGGAGGTGAGCGCAGGCAAAGTGGTAATATTTTCCAGTTCAAGTTCATGGACCTCTGAATTACAGTGTGCAGTCTATGGTCCACCCACCCCAGTTAGGAACCCTTGTTCTAGATGCTAAAATGTGACTTTAGGTATCGTCTGCTATTTCTTAATGGACCCCTCGCCCTCCCACCATCTGTGTCGTCCCCCCCCCCCCTTATGACCAAGGAGACAGGTTGGAAACACCCAGATCTGTATCTGGATGCCTACAACACATAGACCCCCCCCATTCCCCTGTGTCTCCCAACCTCACTATCCAGGTAGGAACCGTCTGACTGGGGCATTTTGCTAGGAAATTTGCCCAGGCCTCTACATCTAGCTTGCACACTGGGTGGAATTCTCCCATCCCCAGCCCGCAGCGCTCCCTCTAATCAATTTTACTGATAAAGACATTCAGGCCCCAAGTAGAGACTGGGGCCTGAGTCTCCTATTTACCACCGTACTGTTCTCTCCGTGGCAACAGCAGCACGATCACCTACTGAGATTAACGTGTGGTTTTCTCTCCCCACGTTACTGTCCCAGTCACCACAGGCATACAGATAGCCAGGCCTAGAGACAGCTCTGTGTAACTGGCCAAGAGGAGAAGCTACCAAAAGACACTTGTTTCTCTCTGTTTTCCCAAAGGTCTCACCCTCGAGAACATTTTGCTAGGACTCTGGGAGGGGAAACGTTGGGAGGGAGGGAGGGAAGAACATTCAAGAAGCGGTGTGGCTTAGCTAGGCGGTTTCTCTTGACCGGAAAGAGGTAGAGGCCTGGTAGTGCCCACATTCTTTCGGTACTGTGCCCAGCTCCCCGTCAACACCCCACCAAAACTCAGGAGGAGGCTGCTGGGTACACTCCAAGAGGCTGGACCCTAAGCGCAGGGCTCCTGGTCTTGGCTGAAATTCCTGTGTCCCAAGTATGTCCTGGGGCAGCAGAACCACGGACCTGAAAGAGCCCTGTGGACTGGGACAGTGGTCTTCTGTAACAGACGCAGTTCATTTCCTACCCCTCAGCCTTTCTGCCTTCTTCCTTGAAGAGCCCACACTTTGTTCAGGCTGCAACTTGCGCAGGAAGGTGGGCCTCTCCTCCAGCTCCCGGTGGTGACCCATGATTGTTCTAAACCAAGTGAGCTAATGTTCCCCTTGCTTGTGATTGGTTTAGGATTTGGCTGTGACCAAGAAGACTTGGGAGAAGTCTGGGAAGGAGATCCAGGTGGTCTGTACCTGCTATCTGCCCTAAAGATGGTTTCGTGAGCTCTGCAGCTCTGGCAGCTATTTTGTGACCACGAGGAAACAAGCCTAAGGATAAAAAGTCCACACACTGAGGATGATAGAATGTAAGGATGGGAAGATCCTGAATCCTTAGAGACATCAGGAAGCTGTGAAACCACTTTGAGGACTGCCTGCCTCCAGACCTCTTGTTATGTGAAATAACTAAATACCTTTGCAGCTTAAGCCACTATCACACAGGGTTTCTTCTCCGTATAGTCCACAAATTCTTGATTGATGCAGCACCTCAGCGGTTTTCTGTACAGACTGATGATCAGAGGGGCTTTCCTCGTGTTGTGGGGTCCCTAAGACCCCAAAACTTTTGTGTAATTCCAAGGAGGAGCCCCAATAAAGACTGTAGCTGGATTTCTTCCAGCCCAACAGAATAGGCCTTGGCTTTAGAAACCCTAGCTTAGTCCAAACTCTCCTTTATACCCTCCATCAGAAGAGCGGCCCCTCTCTCTAACCCTGTTCTTTCCCTGAGTGGTACGCGATGGGAGTTAAGTGTTGGGCTCCGGAGGCACACGGCCTGCTGCTCTGCCACTAACCAGCCATGTGACCTTGGGCCTCAGTTTCCTCATCTGTAAAATGAGGATAATAATACTAAAGAAATTAACATAAGGAAAGCATTCAGAACAGTGCCTTATACATAAGAGGCACTCGCCAAGCGTTGACCGTTATTTTCATTTTTTTTTCTACCACACCCTCTTCCCGCCTTGATTACCCCATCTCCCTGACATCTTCACTTCCTCCTTCTCAACAGCAGTTTTCTCCAATTACCTGGTCTCCTTGATGTTAACTCCTCCCTCAGTGGGTCCTCAAGAGGTCTGGTCCCAGTTGCTCTTGGCTTATATCATGACTCTTGTCTCTGCAGCCTCTCTTGCAGGGTCTGGGAGGCAGCAGAGTGAGGAGTTGAGAACGTGGGCTTTGCATACAAAAAGACCTGGAGTTAAGAGAAAGAGAGATGGATGTAAGGAATTTGTTAAGAGCAGGCTGGCAAGCTGGAAATTCAGGCAGGATTTCTCTGTTACAATCTTGAGGCAGAATTCCTTCTCCAGGAAACCTCACTTTTTGCTCTTAAGGCCTTCAACTGATTGGATAAGGCCCACTCACATTATGGAGGCTAATCTGCTTTACTTAAAGTCAACTGATTGTAAATGTTAATCACATCTGCAAATGCACAGCATCATTTAGACTAGTGTTTAACCAAACAACCGGGCACATAGCCTAGCCAAGCTGACACATAAAATTAATCATCACACCATGTGTTTTGGGGCAGTGTATTTTACTCCTCTGAACCTCATTTTCTTTCTCTAAAATGGAATAATAGAATGGCCTACCTCATAGGACTGTGAAAGGACAGTGCAGAGGATACAGTAAATATTAGCTGTTTTCACTATTGTCGTGGTTGTGCCAGGAGGTGCTCAAAAACACATGTTGATGATGACGATACTCCTAGGAATATGGGAAAATACAAGCCATGGCCTCTGTTCTCACGCTTTTGCTTGAGCTGCGTAGGTATCACACAAAAGCATGGAGGCACACCATGCTTATACCCGTCTGACGCCCCACCCAACAGACTGGTCCAGAACCTTTAGTTCACGTGAAAACTCCCAGAGGAACAAATCTGCAGGAATTCTTCACTCTCTTCTTTACGGGGAGTGGAGGAAAGTTTCTCCATTGGTTTTCTTCATCTTTGAGACAGTGCGGGGCTTGGAGCACTACGTCAGAAAGAATTAAATTTCCCTTCTTCAGCAACCATTTCACATTTTGCAAGAACTGCATATTCATGTCAGTAAACAGCCAAATAGGAACCAGATGACAGCTCAGTTTTCCTGGAAATCAGGAAATCAATCAAGCTGCCAAACTGAGATGTCTGCGTTGTGAAATAATGCTAACATTCCAGAAAGTTGTTTTAAGTAAGAGTAATTTGGGGCCAGCCGGGTGGTGTAGTGGTTAAGTTTGCACGCTCCGCTTCCGCGGCCTGGGTTTTGCGGGTTTGGATCCCGGGCACGGACCTATGCACTGTATATCAAGCCACACTGTGGCAGGCATCCCACATACAAAGTAGAGGAAGATGGGCACGGACGTTAGCCCAGGGCCAATCTTCCTCAGCAAACAGAGGAGGATTGGCAACAGATGTTAGCTCAGGGCTAATCTTCCTCACCAAAAAAAAAAAGAGTAATTTTTAAAAAGGGAAATTCATTCTCTCTCTCTCTCCTCCTTTCCTCTTCCTCCCTCCCTCCCTCTACCTTTCTTCCTTCCCTTCTTCCCTCCTTCCTTCTCCTTACACCAGTGTTGCCCACTGTTCGACTACTTCTTCTAATATGTTCAGCCTAGACGTACCTTCTTAAAAATAAGTGGGATGAGATATGGCTCTCTCTGCCTCCCTCTAAGACCTTTTCATTGTTCCAACTCATTGGCACCCTTCTCTGCCTGTCCAGGAGTCTGCTTGCCTTTGTCCACACCTGTCCCTCCTGTTTCCTGTCCTTTCTTACAGTGACACTGTGACTTCAGCTGCCTCCTTCAGAATCAGGAATAAAATGATTCCCCAAAACCTTCTCTGTGTCCAGTAACAAGCTGTATCTCTACAAAAAAATTATATATATGTAAATTTAAGCAAAGGTTTTATTTTAGAATAGTTTTAGATTTACAGAAAAGTTGCAGAGTACAGAGAATTCCCATATACCCTGCACCCAGTTTCCCTCTTATTAATATCTTACATTAGTATGGTACATTGGTCACAATTAATAAACCAATATTGATATATTATTATTAACTGAAGTCCATACTTTATTCAGATTTCCTTAGTTTTCACCTAGTTTTCTCTGCTGTTCCAGGATCCCATCCAGGATGCCACATGGCTCCTTAGGCTCCTCTTGGCTGTGACGGTTTCTCAGACTTTCCTTGTTTTCAGTGACTTTAACAGTTTTGAAGGGTACTGGTCAGGTGTTTTGTAAAATGTCTCTCAGCTAGGGTTTGTCTGATGTTTTTCTCATGACTAGACTGGGGTACCATGTTTTGGGGATGAAGATCACAGAGGTAAATGCCTTTCACATCAAATTAAATCAAGAGTACGTATTATCAATGTGACTTATCACTGTTGATGTTAACCTTGACTACCTAGCTACAGCTGTGTTTGCCAGACTTCTCCACTGTAAAGTTACTTCCCCCCTTTTTCATACTATTCTTTTTTTGTGTGTGAGGAAGATCGGCCCTGAGCTCACATCTGCCAATCCTCCTCTTCTTGCTGAGGAAGACTGGCCCTGGGCTAACATCTGTGCCCATCTTCCTCCACTTTATATAGGATGCCTGCCACAGCATGGCCTGACAAGCAGCGCGTCGGTGCAGAGCCAGCATCCAAGCTGGCGAACCCTGGGCCACCGCAGCGGAGTGCACGCATTTAACCGCTTGTGCCACCGGGCCGGCCCCCATACTATTCTTTTTGGAAGCAAGTCACTAAGTACAGCCCACTCTTAAGGAGGGGCAGTTATGTCCCACTTCCTTGAGGAGGGAATATCTACAAAAAGTTTTTGGAGTTCTTCTGTATGGGAGATTTATTCAGCCATTTATTTATATCAGCATGGACTCATAGATATTTATTTTATACTTTGCGTTATAATCTAATAAATAACATAATAAAGTAGAAATAATTAATAATAACAATAAATAATAAAAGCTTTACCTTTTGACTTGATTTATAGGTTTTCTTTCTTTTGTGTGGATTGAGTCCATACCTCTGAAAGGACCTAGAGGTACCGCCACAGCCAGGAGAGTCCACTCATCAATCATGCAAATGCATGGGCTCTAGGGGTAGTGGGAAACAGTTCCATTTCCCTCATTTGGATGCTGGTCAATCCACAAAGTTCACTTTGGACGGGCATCCTGAAGGCCCTCCCCTCTCTTGTCTATCTTCTTCCTTGTTGATTCTCTCAGTCTTTTCCATCCTATGTCTTCCCATCCCTGGTAAGGAATTTGGGGCACCTTCATTCTATTCACAAGATATAAAAAAAAGCTAAATACAATAAATATCATTCATAGGCATTACAGTTAACCTTTTGTTGCATGTTTTCTAGGTGCACTCTTTTGGGTACTTTAAATATATTATTTCTAATCTTCACACTCATTACAAGGTAATTATTATGCCCATTTTACAGATGTGGAAACTGGGTCTCTGAAAGTTTTAAAAATTCCCCCAAATGTCTCCTCAGTTTCTTGTCTGGCAATACTGTTGAATGAATTCAATGAGATGCATGGAAAGTCTTCTGCACAGGGTTCAATAAGTGGCATCTGTTACTACTGTTAATTTCATGAGGATTCAATTAATGTTAAAAAAAAAACCATTCTATTCTTGGTTCCCTTTTCTATTTATGCTCACCTCTTAATGGTCTCTTCTCTTCTCACGGCTTTAAATACTATCTACATGTTGATGAATCCTAAATGTATATCTCTGCCTTGAGTCTTTCCTCTAAATTTCAGACAAGTCAACATCTTCACTTGAGTGTTTTAAAACAAAAGTTGGAAGTTCTGCTTCCAGTACTGGTAGAGTAGACTGTATTGTATTATAATAATTATAAACTCTAGACAACATTTAAAAACACAATTATTTGAAGGGACTGGAGAGAACAAAAGCAGGCAGAAACTAGAGAGTTAACTATTGATAGAAGGGAAGTGCAGTGGGTAAGATTAGTGATTATAAGGATTTTTTTCCTGAAGGCGCTATCCAGAACATGCAACATAGGGTGGCCAGAATTCAAGCATAAAGCCGCTAGTCTTACTGGTTTGACAAGTCAGAGAAGGGGGTTTAGAAAGGAAATCTAAGACAGGATTAAGCCACAAAAGCTTCTTAAAAATGTAAAATTTGACCAAATCCTTGGCTGACTCCTGACCTGTGCATGTACAGGGGATACTCCAAGGAGCCCAAAAGAAAAGAACCAGAAAAAAACAACTGGAAGCTGGAAGAACTGAGCAGAAATTTTAGCTGCTGCCCATCTCAGAGGACACAGAATTTGGAATTTTATACCTGCCAAGTTAACTGCTTGCTAAAAATAAATACTGTTTAGAGGAAGATAACAGAATCTAGATTTCCTACTATGTATCATCTACAATGTCCAGTATTAACAGATTTTTTAAAAACCCACTAAACGGGGCCGGCCCGGTGGCGCAAGCGGTTAAGTGCGCGCGCTCCGCTGCGGCGGCCCGGGGTTCACTGGTTCGGATCCCGGGCGCGCACCGACGCACTGCTTGGTAAGCCATGCTGTGGCGGCGTCCCATATAAAGTGGAGGAAGATGGGCACCGATGTTAGCCCAGGGCCGTCTTCCTCAGCAAAAAAGGAGGAGGATTGGCGGATGTTAGCTCAGGGCTAATCTCCTCACCAAAAAAAAAAAAAAAAAAAAAAACCCACTAAACTTGCAAACAAGCAGGGAAATATGACCCATAGCCAAAACAAAGGCAGTTCATAGAAACCAATTCTGAAATAACTCAGATATTTAATTAGTAGATGAAGATTTCAAAGCGACTATAATAAATATGTTCAAGAACTTAAAAAAATACACTCATAATGAATGCACAGATGGGCAAATTCAACAACGAACTAGAAACTATAAAAAAGAAAAAAATGGCAATTTTAGAATTAAAAAAACACAATATCTAAAATAAAAAATTCACTAGATAGCTTAATAGAATATTGAAGATGGAAGAGAAAGAATGAATTTAAATAAAAATCAAAAAAAATTTATGCCAATCTGAAGAACAGAGAAGAAAAATATTTGAAAACATAAAATAAGCTTTGTTGACTTATAGGACAATATCAAGACATTTAACATACATGTAATTTAATTTCTAAAAGGAGAGGAAATAGACAATGGGATAGAAAATTTTTTGAAGAAATAATGGTCAAAAGTTTACCAAATTTGGTGATAAATATAAGCTTACAGATTCAAGAAGCTCAGCAAACCCACAGCTTAATAAATATAAAGAAAACCACTCCTGATACACATCATAGTAAAACTACTAAAAAATAAAATATAAAGAGAAAATCTGGAGAGTGAGCAAGAAAAACAACATAGTACATACAGGGGACAAGTGGTAGAAAAGTCAGCTGACTTCTCATCAAAAACAATGGAGGCCAAACGACAATGGAATGTCTTATTCAATGTGTTAAAAGTAAAATGCTGTCAGCCCAGAACTGTATATCTAGCAAAAATATCCTTCAGAAATGAAGATATTTTCAGATAAAGAAAAAAACCATAAAATTCATTTCTAGCATATGCGCACTACAAGAAACGTTAAAGCCAGTTCTTGAAGGAGAAATGACAACAAATGGACATTTGGATCTCTAGGAAGGAATTAAGAGCATTGGGAATGGTAAAATGTGAGAAAAATTTTAAAATGTATGTGTATTTATGTATTTTTTCTATAAAACTGCATATAGACATATATATTCTTCTCATAGTTTCTTTAAAAGATACATGAATATTTAAAGTAAAGAAAGTAGCGTACACAGTGGAGTTTAAGAGCTATATATACATATATAATATATTTGAAAACAACAGCACAAAAGACAGGTTGGGAAATATGGAACTTTACTGTTGCAAGATTCTTATATTTTATGTGATATGATACAATATTAAATCTAAGTAGACTATAAGTTTAGGATGCATATTGTAATCCCTAGAGCAACCACTAAAAAATAATGCAAAAAAAGAATTAAAATAAAATGAATAAAACATTCAATTAACCCAAAAAAAGCCATGAAAAGAGAAAAGCAGATGGAACAAATAGAAATAACAAATACTAGACCTAAATCCAACCATATTAATAGTTACATTAAATATAAATGAACTAAACACTTCAAATGAAAGACAGAGATTGTCAGAGAGGATAAAAAGTAAGACCCAACAACATGCTGTCCACTTGAGATGCACTTTAAGTATAAAGACACAGACAGATTGAAAATAAAAGGATGAAAAATCATAGAATATGAACACTTGTTTGGCTTGATTGGCTACAGTATATCAGACAAAAAGATTGCAGGACAAAAAGTGTTATTGGAGATAAAGAGGGACTTTCATAAAATGAAATGGTCAGAGTTCATCAGAAAGACATAACAATCATAAATGTGTATGTGCCTAATAACAGAGCTTCAAAATGCATGAATATTGACTGAATTAATGGACAGAACATACCCAATATATCTATTTCATTTTTTTATGTTTCATATTGCTAATGGATAGTATTTGTCACTTAGTTTTGGTAAATTGTGGTTTACTAGGAAATTATATATATTTTGTAGAAAATTGTATGTATTTTGTAGGAAATTATATTATGTAATATATATATAAAATCTGAGATTTCAATATGTCAGCATAAAGATTTTATATGCTCTATCTCTAGGTATGTCTTTCTTTTCTTTCCTAATATTGCTGTTATTCTCTCTTTCTCTCTCTCTTTTTCTCTCCCTCTCTCTCTCTCTCCCTCTCTCTCTCTCAATTTTGCCAAAGCTTTTCTACTTTATTAGTCTTTTTTTCCATAAAATCAACTTTTGGCTTTGCTGATCTACTGTATATTTATTTATTTAAATTAGTTTCTGCTCTTTGCTTTAATTCTTTTTTAGGTTTATTTTGTTGTTCTTTTGCTAACTTCCTAAATTGGATGCTTAACTCATTAATTTTCAGTTTTTCTCTTTTTCTGATGTATACATTTAAGGCCATGAATTCACTTCTCAGCTGCATCTTATAAGATTTGATATGTAATATCTTAAATATTGTTTGGTATTAAACTTTTTTTTCCAAATCTTTATTATGATTTCTTTTTGGGCCAATAAATTATTTATAATCATTTTTTACACTACAAACATCTCAGATTTTAAATTTATCCTTTTGTTATTCATTTTTAATCCAATTGCATTGTGTCAAAGAACATGGTATGGATGCTAAGGACTTTTTAAAAATAGACTTTATCTTTTAGAGCAGTTTTAGTTTTATAGAAAAATTAAGCAGAAAGTACAGAAGGTTCCCATATATTCCCTCTCTCCCTTCCCACAAAGTTTTCCGTATTTATTAACATCTTATGGTACATTTGTTACAATCAATGAGCCAATTTTGATATACTCTTGTTAACTAAAGTTCATAGTTTACATTAGGGCTCACTCTTTGTGTTGTACAGTTCCATGCATTTTGATAAATGCAAAATGTCACGTATCCACCATCACAGTATCATACAGAGTAGTTTCACTGCCTTCTGTGCTCCATCTAGTCATTCTTCCTCCCCTCCTGCTGCACCCTGACAACCATTGATCTTTTTACTGCCTCTAGAGTCTTGCCTCTTCCAGAATGTCATATAGTTGGACTCATACAGTAGGTAACCTTTCTTTTTTTTTAAAGATTTATTTATTTTTTTCCCCCCAAAGCCCCAGTAGATAGTTGTATGTCATAGCTGCACATCCTTCTAGTTGCTGTATGTGGGACGCGGCCTCAGCATGGCCGAAGAAGCAGTGCGTTGGTGCACGCCCGGGATCCGAACCCGGGCCACCAGCAGCAGAGCGAGCGCACTTAACCGCTAAGCCACGGGGCCGGCCCGGTAGGTAACATTTTCACATTGGTTTTTTCATTTACCAATATGCATTTAATGTTCCTCCATGTCTTTTTGTGGCTTGATCACTCATTTCTTTTTCACACTGATAATATTCCATTGTCCGGATGCACCACAGTTTGTTTATCCATTCACCTATTGAAGGACATCTTGGTTGCCTCCTGTTTTGGACAATTATGAATAAAGCTGCTATAAATTTGTGTGCAGGTTTTTGTGTGGGCATAAGTTTTAACTCAGTTTGGCAAATACCTAGAAGCACAACTGCTGGACTGTATGGTAAGCTTTTGTTTAACCACATAAGAAACTGCCAAACTGTTTTCCAAAGTGTCTATACCGTTTTGCATCGCCACCAGCAACGAATGAGAGTTCCCGTCGCTCCACATCTTCATCAGCATTCAGCATTGTCAGTATTTTGGATTTTAGCTAATCCAATAGCCGTGCAGTGATATCTCATAGTTGTTTTAATTTCTAATTCCCTAATGACATATTATGTTGATCATTTTTTCATATGCTTATTTTCCATATGGATAACTTCTTTGGTGAGTTGTTTGTTCAGATTTTTTGCCCGTTTTAAAAATTTGGTTGTTTGTTTTCTTATTGTTGAGTTTTAAGGGTTCTTCGTATATTTTGGATACATGTCCTTTATCAGATACGTGCTTTGCAAATATTTTCTCCCAGTCTGTGACTTGTCTTGTCATTCTCCTAACAGTGTCTTTTGCAGAGCAGAAGTGTTCAGTTTTAATGAAGTCCAACCTATCTATCTTTTCTTTCATGGATCATGTTTTTGGTGTTGTATCTAAAAACCTGTTGCCAAACCCAAAGTTACCTAGATTTTCTCCTATATTATATACGTACCTTACTTTTTCATTCTTCCTCACAGTATAACCCTCTTTTGACTTCATCTCAGAAGTTTCTGGGCCATTCGTTCTAGTTTTCCCTATTTTAGCAGTCATATTTCCGAATCTCTTCTATCTCAGGTACCGATTTTTTTCCCTCTTGGGCGATCATCTCCCTGAGTCAGTCAAGGCCCATTACTTTTTCAGTTTTCTGGTGTCTCTGGTCTCATAGCTGTGTTCTCTGACTTTTGGACAGCCATCACTCCATTCTTTAATCCTCAAAGCATTGCCACAGAGGTTTAAAAAGAAGGAAAGCAAATGACGTAGAGGTAGCACTTGCTCGTTTCCAGAACCAACCATAGGAGATAGAAGAGCAAACACTTTCCAAACTTTGTAATTCCAGCCTGTTTGATCTAGACTTATATACAGTGCTCACTTGTTACTTAACAGCCTTCTTCACTGATTTTCTTTGCAGGCTCAGCAAGGAAACGTCTATCAGAACAGGTTTCAGTTACAGAATTTAAACTGACAATATCTCTTATGTCAGAAAGAAAAAGCTCACTGGTTTCTTCCCATTTGCTTTTTCTTTTTGTAATTGAGTAGTTTGAGTTTCTAAAGATTCTAACAATCACACTTACATTCATTTGAAAACAATAATAGTAAGAAATGTGTTTGATGGACTTGTTAGGTAATTGATTTTGTAAATGACTGCTGGTTCTGATTAAGTATGCTTCTTGCAAAGACAGCTCACTAAATCATTCATATAATTTCTGTCTGACATGTTTAATTTAAACAAACTGAGGCAAAGAGTGTATATTAGTTTCCTAGGGCTGTTGTAACAAATTTCCAAAAACCAGATGACTTTAAACAATAGAAATTTATTCTCTCACCCTTCTGGAGGCCAGAGGTCTGAAATGAAGATGTTGGCAGCGCCATGCTCCCTTTGAAGGCTTCTAAGGGAGGAAGAATCCTTCCAGAACTCTTTCTAGGTTCTAGTGGTCGCTGGCAATCCTTGTCATTCCTTGGTTTATAGCTACATCACTCCAGCTTCTGCCTCTGTCTTCACATGACCATCTTCGCTCTGTGTGTCTGTGTGTCTCCAAATCTCGTTCTCCTTATTAGGACACCAGTCATCGGATTTAGGGCCCACCCTATTCCAGCATGACCTCATCTTACTAATTACATCTGCAAAGGCCCTATTCCAAATAAGGTCACAGTCACAGGTATTAGGGTTAGGAGGTCAACATATCATTTTGGGGAACACAATTCAACCTACGACAGAGTGTATGCTATAGGCCTAGGGTATAAAAATCAAATTCAGAGGAGATATGCTAAAGAGAGAAAAGCACAGCGCAAAAGGTGCTTCAGGAAGAACAACTGTGGGTGGTGGTGTGGTGTGTGGTTATAGCTTTGAAGAAGGGCTGCTTCAGATGGAGAAAGTGCCTATTCTAAACTTTCGAAGAGAAACAGGGTCTAAATATGCTTGGCTTCAGCCCAGAAAAGCATAATGAGGAAAACAAAGAACCGAAATCCCCAAAATTAACTAAAGGGAATTGTCAAAGTGACAGTAAAAGTCAAAAGCAAAATAATCACAGCTGAACACAGGCAGAATGTGAGGGACTGGGTCTCATAATTGGCCACCAGCCAAGTTATAAAAGGCAACACACTCACTATACCTTAATTTTTGTTTCATTTTGCTCCTTGTTTTTGTTTTGCTTCATTATTGGTTGATCAGGTGTCTGGTAAACATTTCTCATCTATATCACTGATTGGCATTTCCCTCAACCATTTGCTCAAGTCTCAAAAAGCGTTGGCCATGCTATCATGCCACACAAGACACCTGGGAGTCCCAGGGGGAAGGAGCCCAGAGTCCCCTGAGTATTATCTGGAAGGAAAAGGTGAGCCACTGGACTGCGAATCTTTTCCTCCAGCTCAGGGACACCTGAGGAAAGTTTGACCCCGAGTGGAACTTTTACATTAGCAAGTGAAGTGATGTATCCAGTAGAGAGAAATGCTGGTCTTGCTGGGGCTGCCATGTACTGACAACTGACCCAAGGATGCCCAAGCCTGCTGTCCCTGCTTGTCGGGGTTGCTTTATATCTCATTGGTAATTGAAGACTGCAGCTGCACTGCACTAAAGAACGGGAACTGTGTACACTCCCTCCCGGTGCCAGGTGACTAGAAGGGTATGTAGGCTGAGGGACCTTAGATGCCATGGCTTCCCTGATCTAATGCGACCCACACGTGTACCAGCTCTTGTCATCCCTGGTGACTAAAACACATGCTGTATAGCAACTGGAGCCACTAGAATCTCCCTCCCGAGGCTGTGCGCAGTGCTGCCTTCTCTGTTCTGTATCCTGTCTTAAAGCCAGCAATCTTGGGCCTGCGTGAGCATGTTGTGCCTTTTGAGCGTGAGTGACAAGCTGAAGCTGAAACCTGCTGGTCTCGCGGTGTCTCAACTCTCTTACAGTGTTGGAGACGACAGTGGGTGGTTTTAAAGGTCAAATGCTATTGTGTAATTGCAATATCAACGAAATGTCATCTCTTGAATTGACAGACTTTTCAGATTTATTTATTAGTTCTAGTAGCGTTTTCTTTTTTTGTCCACTCCTTGCCTACCATTTTATTGTGAAGATTTCCTAATTTTCCTAATGCAAAAAAGAAAGCAAATGCTATTATAGCGTCTTATTCTCCCCTTTGTTACACGAAATATATAGTTTACCCGCTGACACTTACTGCTAATCCGAACTTAGGAAAATGTATATCAAATCACACCTTAGTAGGCTTTGCCAAGCGCCTTTTCCTTCAAATCCTCACCAAAATGTTACGTATTATTATTTTTTAAAAAATCAAACCCAGAAGACATGATAGGTATGCCTTTCCATTTGTTCAAGTTTTTCGTGTGTGTCACTCTGCAAATCACACATTCCTTATTAAATTTATTCCTAGAAATTTTATCTTTTTGGTTAGCATCGTAAATAAAACTCTTCTTGGGGCCTGCCCGGTGGCACAAGCGGTTAAGTGTGCGCGCTCCGCTGCGGCAGCCCGGGGTTCGCCAGTTCAGATCCTGGGCGCACACCAACGTACCGCTTGGCAAGCCATGCTGTGGCGGTGTCCCATATAAAGTGGAGGAAGATGGGCACGAACGTTAGCCCAGGGCCAGTCTTCCTCAGCAAAAAAAAAAGAGGAGGATTAGCAGATATTAGCACAGCGCTGATCTTCCTCACAAAAAAAAAAAAGAAAAGAAAAAAAAGAAATAAAACTCTTCTTTCATTAATCTACTCATTCCTGAATACTAATTTTGTATCCAGTTTGTAACCTGATTAAAGTCTCTTATTATTTGTGGTAGTTTTAAAATTGTTTCCCTTAGGGGCTGGCCCAGTCCAGTGGTGTAGTGGTTAAGTTCGCACACTTGGCTTCAGAGGCCCAGGGTTCACAGGTTTAGATTCCTGGCGTGGACCTACACACTGCTTATCAAGCCATGCTGTGGCAGGCATCCCACATATAAAGTAGAGGAAGATAGGCACAGATGTTAGCCCAGGGCCAATCTTCCTCAGCAAAAAAAAGAGGAAGAGTGGCAACAGACGTTAGCTCAGGGCTAATATTCCTCACCAAAAAAAAATACAATTGTTTCCCTTAGCTTTTCCAGTTGAATAATGATATCATTTACAAATAATGATAATTTTCCTTCTCTTTTCCAATTATTTATACTCTTAGTTCTCTTTCTTATTGTTATTTAATGGGTACTGTAGGAGAATTACTCAGAAATGTGGTCCATGTTCTCATGAGGGTCTTGGTTATTACTTAGCAAGGTATTTAATACCCTTTCTGTTCTGGACCTTCCCTCATGATTACCTCAAAAATGAATATTCTTTGCTAGAGTCATAAAGAACATCTTTGAGACACAGTTAAACTCTGCAGAGAGGAATTTTTTTAAGTGAAATTCACATAATATAAAATTAACCATTTTAAAGTGAACAATTCAGTGGTATTTAGTACATTCTCAATGTTATGCAACCACCACCTCTATCTAGGTCCAAAACATTTCCATCACCCCAAAATAAACCCTATACCCATTAAGCAGTTACTCCCCGTTCTCGCCTACCTCTAGTTCCTGGCAACCCCAAGCGTTCTACGGATTTACCTATTCTAGATAAACCATATAAATGGAATCATACAATATGTGATCTTTTGTGTCTGGCTTCATTTACTCAGCATAATGCTTTTAAGGTTCATCCATGTTGTAGCATGTTTCAATACTTCATTCCTTTTTATGACTGAGTAATATTCCATTATATGCATATACCACAATTTGCTTATCCATTTATCCATTGATGGACAATGGGATTATTTCCACCTTTGACTACTGTGAATAGGGCAGCTATGAACATTGATGGACAAAGATTTTTTTGAGTATTTGTTTTCAATTCTTTGAGGTATAAAGCTAGGAGGAGAACTGCTGGATAGTATGGTAATTCTATGTTTAACTTTATGAGGAAATGCCAAACTGTAAGAGTTAATTTTAAAGGTATCTTAACTCAAATTATGGGAGAATGAATGTAGGCTGAAGGGTAGGAGATAATGGGCAGGGGCGAACGGATACTTCTTTAGAAGCAGAAGTTTCAATGTGGTTTCCTAGGAATTAAGGCAGAATAATCATATTTGTTATTTTTCATAAATCCTGGAAAAGGAGTGGAAAGATAAGTGAGTTTAAAGATAACATTAGACGAAGTGCTAAGCAAGAGAGGACAAACGGCAGGAAGGTGTCATGAAGCTGTATAATTGGTGAGAACATTAGCAAATGAACTATAATATGAGCAAATATTAGGGGAAATACTATCCATAAAGTGTGAGGATTATGAACTCAAAGCTATTACTAATGATGAGAAAATAGCTCTCAGTCATAACTGATTTTTGTCTTAAGAAATCACTTTAGTGACATCTGAACTTTGTGCATGACCAGGAAGAACACCAGACAAAAGAACACATCACCCTACCGTAGCACATTTGAAATTTATAGTCATGACTCAGGTGTACAAAGAATTAGAGCTTTATTTTTATTCTTTTAACTGATTTCGACCTTGCTGGGGATCAGTCATTTTTTCCAGTGGCAATAAACACGAATTCTTGCCAAATAAATGTAAGTACCTCAGTCTGGATTACAAAGAAGTCTCTCCAGGTTCCCAACTCTTGTGTGTACCCCAGTGTGGCTTTTCCTATGGGAACAACCACAGACAATGGGTTTGCCTGCTCTATCACCTAGTTCATACCTAAATGGCTACAAATGTCAGTTCTAGCTCCTTCTTTGTTAAAGGGCATATGACAAAGGCACCCAAGATAAAAGGACTTGAGACGCAGGAGTCTTTCAGCCTTGTTAAAAGGGACTGCCGCTGACTAACAGGAACAATAACATGGTCAGCCCCTCTGTAAGAGTCAGAGGGTAAAGGACCCAACACAGAGGGTGGACGCCACTGATGAAACAGCAATGCCAAATACTTTTTAAAATATCCTTTTTTTTTTTTGGCTTATGTATAATTTTTACTTCACTATCACTGGGAATATCATAATTATTATCACAATTTTATATTTTTATGTAAGGCTTTTTTCTAATAAAATGTCATCATAGTATTACCATTTGCTAGATTAGAGCAAAAAATGTTCCTGATATCATTACAGTAACCATGTAAATATAAGAGGATGGTGCTTTCTTCTCTTACACCTCCTGAAACTAATAAATGGGATAGTTGGGCTATTTTATCTAATAGTAGCTTATACAAAATGCATTCTCTTTTGTTCATTTAACAGTAACAGATTGCCTACTATTGTGCCAGATAAAGAAGATCTAAAGACAAAAATGACAGGTTTGTGCCCTGGAAAACTTAGAGGGCAGGCAATGGATACAGTCAATAAGCACACGACTACCATTTTGTGTGTTAAAATATGGTAGACATAGCTCTGAAAACATATTTACAGGGTGTACAGAGGAGTGCATATAACTGAGAACTGGGGGTGGGGTAGGAAAAGGGAATTCAGGTAATACATTACGGAGAAAGTGATATTGGCATTGAGTCTTGACACACATTGTAGTGTGCCAGGTGAAGGAACAGGGAAAGATTCTTTAGACATAGGACTGACCTGAGCCATGGCACAGAGGCATGATAATAGAGTGCATTCTGGGAATTTCAGAACATTCAGTAAGCTGCAACACAGAACATAAGGATCGGAAGACGTGCAAGAGGAGGATGGAGAAGTTAACTCTTTCAATACGTAGTTTTAAATCTTTAAAAAGAATTAATATTAGGAAAGCTTTGTTGAATTATAGTTTTTAGTATTTGTTCTATTACCTAATTAAAAAAACAAAAAATTCCTGGAACTCCTATTGCATGTACTTTGGTTCTTCTTTGCCTGTCCTCAACATTCAGTATTTTCTCTTAAATTCTTTTTTATCTTTTCCATTTTTTTAATCTTAAAAATTTCTTTCTTTCACCTTATATTTCTGTTAAGGTATCATCTATTGTGTTTTTTCACTAGTGTTTCTTTTAATTAAGTCTTCACTTATGGAATGATCTTTTTTTTTCTTTTTAATTACTGTCTGAATTCTGTCACTTCATTCTGAGTTCTTCTAATTCCGATTTTGGGTTTTTTTTTCATGCCATATATTATTTTATTTTAATGTCTTTTAGCTTGTTTTAAAATAATAGGTTACAGCTTTGATCTACTGTTTCGGCTTCTCTTGGCATGTGTTCATTAGCTGTAGGGATGTTATTCTGTAGATTCTTCTTTTTTTATTGTAATAGTTTTGTATGGGATTAATCTTGATATTTTTCTGTTACTCATTTTTTTCCAGTTTTTTTTAATTGTAGTAAAATACACATAACATAAAATTTACCATCTTAACTAATTTTAGGTAAACAGTTCAGTGGTATTAATTACATTCAATAATGTTGTGCAACTATCACCACCACCCATCTCCATAACACTTTTTGTCCTGTAAAACTGAAACTCTATATCCATTAAACAATAACTCTCCATTCCTCCTCCCATTAGCCCCTGGCAACTTTCTGTCTCTGTGGTTTTGACTACTCTAAGTACCTCACATAAGTGGAATCATACAGTAATGTCACTTTGTGACTGGCTTATTTCACTTAGCATAATGTCCTCAAGGTTCATCTATGCTGTAGCACGTTGCAGAATTCCCTTCTTTTTTAAGGCTGAATAATATGTACATACCTCATTTTGCTCATCCATTCATTCGTTGATGGATACGGGTTGCTTCCACATTTCAGCTATTGTGAATAACACTGCTATGAACACGGATGCACAAATATCTCGAGACCGTGCTTTCAATTATTTTGGGCATATACCCAGTAGAGAATTTGCTGAATCATATGGTAATTCTAATTTTTTGAGGAACCACCATACTATTTTCCACAGTGGCTATACCATTTACATTCTCACTAACAGTGCCTAAGGGTTCCAATTTTTCCATATCCTCACCAACACTTGTTGCTTTCTTTTTTTTTGATAGTGGCTATCCTAATGTGTGTGAAGTGGTATCTCATCGTAGTTTTGACTTGCCTTTCCCTAACAGTTAGTGACGTTGAGTATCTTTTCATGTGCATATTGGCCATTTGTATATCTTTGGAGAATTGTCTATTCAAGCCCTTTGCCCATTTTTGAATTGGGTTGTTTTTGTTGTTGTTGTTGAGTTTTAGGAGTTCTGTACATATTCTGTATATCAATCTCTAATCAGATATATGATTTGCAAAGATTTGCAAATATTTTCTCCCATTACGTAGATTGCCTTTTTACTCTGTTGACAGTGTCTTTTGATGCACAAAATTTTTTCTTTTTGTGAAGTCCAATTTGTCTATTTTTTCTTTTGTTATCTGTGCCTTTGATGTCATATTCAAGAAATCGTTGTCAAATTCAATGTTGTGAAGCTATTGTCCTATGTTTTCTTCTAAGAGTTTTATTGTTTTAGGTCTTACATTTAGGTCTTTGATCCATTTTGAGTTAATTTTTGTATACAGTAAGGGTGCAACTTTATTCTTTTGCATGTGGATATCCAGTTTTCCCAGCACTATTTATTGAAAATACCGTCCTATCCCCCATTTAATGTACCCTTGTCAAAAATCATTTGACTGTATACGTGAGGGTTTATTTCTGGGCTCTCCATTCTATTCCATTGGTCTGTATGTCTGTCTTTACGCCTGTACCACAGTGTTTTGATGACTGTAGGTTTGTAGTAAGTTTTGAAATCAAGAAGTGTGAGTCCTCCAGTTTTTTTTTTTCCCTCCAGATTGTTTTGGCTAATTGGGGTCTCTTGAGATTCCATATGAATTTTAGGATGAGTTTTCTATTTATGCAAAAAACGTCATTGAGATTTTGATATGGTTTGTATTGAATCTATAGATCACTTTGGGTAGCATTGACATTTTAACAATATTAAGTCTTCCAGATCGTGAACATAGAATGTATTTCTACTTATTTATGTCTTCTTTAATTTCTTTCAGCAATGTTTTGTAGTTTTCATTGTCTTGCACCTCCTTGGTTAAGTTAATTCCTGAGCATTTTATTCTTTTTGATGCTATTGTAAATAGAACTGTTTTTATAATTTCCTTTTAGGATTGTCCATTGTTTGTGTATAGAAAAGGCAACTGATTTTTGTGTGTTGACTTTGTATCCTGTTATTTTGCTGAATTCGTTCTAACAGTTTTGTGTGTGTGTGTGTGTGTGTGTGTGTGTGGAATCTTTAGGTTTTCTCCATATAAGATCATATCATCTGTAAACAGAGATAACTTTACTTCTTCCTTTCCTGTTTGGACCCCTTTTATTTCTTTTTCTTGCCTAACTGCTCTGGCTAGAACTTCAAATACTGTGTTGAACAGAAGTATTGAAAGTGGGCATCCTTGCCTTGTTCCTTCTGTTGCTTATTTTTATAGAAACTAGTTTCCCTGAAATTTTAGAAGCAAATGTAGTCAGAAGAGCTTTTCTAACTTCACAGAGTTCTTTTTGCTGTTTTTTGTGTAGTGCTCAAATAAGTGGCAGCTTACATTCTGAGATTTCCTGGCTCTCTCCCCCCACCCTGCCCATTTTATTTTGCCTTTATGTTTCCTCCGCTCCTTATCTTGTCCCTGATCTGCACAATGTTTATTTCACTCTCCGTTTCTCCTCAGTGTGGAGGTCCTGGGGGTCAGTATCAGGAATGTATAGTGCTAGACTTCTCAGCCCCCTCAGACCTTCCTGGGGATGGCCTTGCACTGACCAGCTGCTGGAGTGAGCAAAACCCCTCCTGCTTTCTGCTGCTGTTCTCAGAATCCCCACTTCACTTTCCAGTAATACTTTTTTGGGCCGTTTTGGGGTTCTCCTTTTCTGAGGTCCTTCAGACACACCATTCTTCCCTGTTTCCTCACACACATATGGTGATACCGTGCCGGTTTGGGGCTGTTGTTTTGGCCCCATTCCCTGTTATTCTGGGGTTTGTCACCTAGTTTTGTTATAAGTATCATCCATGAGATTTGGTTTCACTATCTAGTTACGCTTGTTTTCTTGAATATTAGGGGAAATTCATCATGATAATTTCAAGAAGTCACACACTGTGTGATTCCATTTATATAACATTCTTGAAGTGACAAAATTATAGAGATGGAAAATGGGTTCTGGTTAGGGATGATGGAGGAGGGACAAGGGAGATCTTTGTGGTGATGGAATAGTTTTGTATCTCGAGTGTAGTGGCGGTTACATGAATCTACACATGTGAAACAATGATGCACACATCGTACCAATGTCAAATTCCTGGTTTCGATATTGTACTATAGTTAGGTAAGATGTAACCATTGGGAGAAACTGGGTGAAGAGTACATGGGACCTCTCTCTCTCTACTATCATTGCAACTTCCTATGAATCTATAATTATTTCCGAATTGAAAAATTTTAAAAAGAGAAATGAAGTTTTGATACATGCTACAATATGAATAACATTATGCTAAGTTGAAAACACTATGCTAAGTAAAAGAAGCCAGTCACAAAACACCATGTATTGTATGATTCAATTCACAGGAAATGTCCAGAATAGGCAGATCTAGAGAAAGAAAATAGATTAGTAGTTGTCTAGAATAGTGGGGAGCGGGGAGTAGGAAGTGACTGCTAATAGATATGAGCCTTTTTTGTATAATGAAAATATTCTAAAATTAGACAGTGGTGATGGTTGCACAACTTTGTGAATATTCTAAAAATCATTGAGTTGTATACTTTAAATGGGTGAATTTTATGGTATGTAAGTTATATCTCAATAAAGCTGTTTTAAAAATTGATTAAACTGACTATACCAGGTGTTAGTGAAGATGTAGAATCACTGGAACTCTAATATACTGCCGGTGGGAACGTAAAACGGTACAACCACCTTGGAAAACAATTTGACAGTTTCTTAAAAAAGTTAAACATAAACCTGCCATGTGATCCAGCCATTCCATTCCTAGGAATTTACCCAAGAGAAAGGAAATATATACCCATAAAAACTTGTTCTTGAATGTTCATAGCAGCCTTATTTATAATGGTCAAAAAATGAAAATAATCCATATGTCCATCCATATGTGAATGAATAAACAAACTGTGGTATATCCATATGATAGAATACTACTCAGCAATCAAAAGGAATGAACTATTGATACATGCCACAACATGGGTAAATCTTAAAATAATTATGCTAAATGAAAGAAGCCAGATAAAAAGGAGTATATACTGTATCATTCCATTTACATACAATAGGTTGCCTGGAAGGGTAGGCAGGGGAATAAGAGAAAGGAATTACAAAGAGGCAATGGATATGTTCACTATCTTGATTGTGGTGATGGTTTCATGGGTATATACATAGGTCAAAACTTACAAATGTATACTTTACACATGTGCAATTTGTTTTATATCAATTATACCACAATATTTAATTTAAAAAAACTATGCTGTCATCATCATCTTTCTAAAATCACCAATTATATATTTAATTTTCAAGAGCCTTTCCTGTTCTTTGTTCTTTTTTTCATAGTATTATGTCTTGTTTTTGTAAAAAAGCTATATCTTTTAGAATATTAATTTGTTGTTATTGTTTCTATTCTGTTTCTTGAATTGTCTCTGTTGTCACATTTTTTTTTTCCTAATTTTTTACGTTGGTTTTCCACTTTCATGCTATAGGTCTGTCTCAGTGTTGAGTGATCTTTGGTTTCCCTCTTCATATTGTGAAAATAGAAAAGAGGACATCTCATTGAGGGCCATGTACATGGGAGGCCTGTATTGCTTTGAGTAAGGTGCAGAGATCTTGCTTTACAGTGAAGTCCTCAAGTTCCAGAATGAGAAGAACTTTACTTGTGATGCCAAAACCACACTAGCTGCCCTAGATCCCTCTGGACTTTGTGTTCAGTTCTTTTCAAAGAATTATTCTGTGGTCTTTGTGCTAGGACTTGGGTAGAAGAGATTGTCAATTACCCTCCTGTGTTTAGCTTCAATATTCACTTCCACTTTCATTACCCATTAAAACCATCTTTTCTCCCTTATCTGATACTGTCTCTCCCTTGCTTGCAAACATATCTACCCCACTCCCTTGCAAGAGAAAGCCAATCCTCTACAACTAGAGTCAGATCTAGGCACGCTCTGAAAGAGAAAAGATCAAGTCAAATCTTGGAGAGGAAGGCTTACACACAAAAAACAATTATAGGGATTTTGCTAATTTATAACAGGACTGGATTCTGTATCTGCCCACCAAGTTAGGAGGAATGTAATTTTAGATTGGGACTGAATTTATTGATTTGGGTTTACTCAAGATTTTGAATTCACTGTGCTAGCAGCTGGGAGTAGTTCTAACAATTTGCTCAGCTGGTTAACCAAAAACCTAGATCCACCCTGGTCTCCACTTAACAACGGACCACACCAAGTTGAAGTGCCAGAAGTTTCTTGAAATAATGCAGAAAAAGAAACTTCATGACTTAGGGAAGTCTGGCCCAGTAGTGTAGTGGTTAAGTTCGCTCACTCCGCTTCAGCAGCTCGGGGTTCGTGGGTTCAGATCCCAGCTGCAGACTTACACACCACTCATCAAGCCATGCTGTGGTGGCGACCCACATACAAAATAGAAGAAGATTGGCACAGACGTTAGCTCAGGGACAATCCTTCTCACACACACACACACACAAAAGACTTAGGATGACAGAAAAGTTGGAACAATTTATCCTATGTAAACACTATCGCCGCCACCACCACACATACAATTACGAGCCTTCAGAGGGCCCAAAAGATATTCCCTTTCACCAAAGGCTCAGGACATCATTGGTGAGGGGGCGCCAGCATCTTTGAAAAGCACTTTAATGTTTCTTCTTTGGAAGCCACTGATGCCACTGGAATGTGAAAATGAGAGGGAACGTCTAAATTTTATGGAGTTGGGAGCTTCCAGAGTGGCAGAGGTCATATAGTGGCACTTAACCATCAGAAGCAAAGTGGGTGTGCTTACCCAAATAGACAGTAGAGACCTTAGAGGTGTTTAGTTTGAGTCTATATTCATCATGCTGTTTGATTTTCCAACATCCATTCTCCCCCAAACGATTAGTCTCTAAGTCAATTATGGTACTCCTATTCCCTTTGTCAGTGATTGGTTTAGGACTAGACGTGTCATCAATTCTGGCCAACAAGATATGAAGGGAATTCTCCTGGAGGCTTCTAGAAAATGTTTCCTCAACCCTAAAACAAGACACCCACATCCACATAGGAAGAGGCAAGGAGGGAACCTCTCTTCTTCCTTTGGACTTTATGTCTGGATGTGACACACATAATTACTGTAGCCACTTTGTGACTTTGAGGGAAGCCAACCTGAGCAAGGCTCTCACACAGAGGGATAAAAAGTAGAGCAACAGAAAGAATATCTGTGATGACAGTACTGAGTGCTGATCACGATGAATCCTACTGAATCACAACCCATAATGAATCACAACCCACCCTCCTCTAGACTTTGAATTTATGTAAGATTGTAGCTTTTCTTATCACTTAAGACAGTTTGAGTTAGGGTTTTTCCTGTAGTCAAAAGCATCCTGATGAGTCCCTGTGATGGAAGAAGGTAGGCAATATATTCAAGTCCCACTTGATGTACATAACTGAAAAACCCTAGTGAAGAGGCAGGGAATTCTCTCACTTAGCACTTATGATCCAGAGGATCCAATGGTGTTCCATGAATGGGTGGCAGAAGAGAATGCCATATGGAGTCTGTGGCAGGCCTCAACAGGAATCTGAGTAGAAGCCCCTAAATTTAGTCACAGAGCAAAGCTATGGTCTCTCAGGCAAGAGGTTATTTTCCTTTTGAGAAACTGCTCTAGACTTGCTCCTGGGTCCTTAGGGAGCCCAAATCTTGGTGTACATATCAAAGTTGCCCACTATGAGTTATCTGAGCCACCTACCTATAAAGTTGGGCATTCCAAGCAACACTTGATCATTAGCTGGAAGAGGTATAGTAAACAGGATTAGGCTCCAGCCATTTCTGAAGACATAGTAAGTTGCATAAGTGTGTTCTCACACTTTCTCCATGCCTAGATCAGCAGCTCGCCTTATAGAACAGCAGAGTGGCCAACTGAAGATCCAGTTGAGCCTCCAACTGGGACAACACCTCATGAGATTAGGATGTTGGCCTGAAGGATGTATTATATGTTTGGAGTCATGAACCAACGTATCTGTATGCATTGCTTCTCTTATAATTAGAATATGCAGGTATGGAAACTATGAGGTGGAAGTGGGATAGTGCCTTTTATGATTAAGTCAAATGACTTACCAAATAATTGCTTCTCATCTCCATGACTTGGGTCTTTGCTGACTTGGATTTGGGGATACAAGAAATTACTGTTTCTATAAGGGGAAAAATTAATGCTTCCACTGCTGGTCATTTTGGGCTTTTATATCACAAATGATTAGGCAAAAAAGGGTGTTAACTGTGGTGACTGATCCTAAATAATCTTGACTATTAAGGGGAAAAAATGTTGCAACTTCAAAGTGGGCATGTGGGAATCTAAACAGGACTCATATCTGTTGCTCTGGAGCAGTCTTATACTACCACATCCAATGGAAAAAGTTAATGGAAGACTACCATACCCCTATAAGGACAGAATTATCAAAGGCCCAGATCTCCTGTGAAGGTAAGTTTGGTAAGAAACCGCAATTCAGTGAGTGCCTGTGAAGGCAAAGAGAACATGGCACAAATTACAGAGAGGGAAAGTCGTACATACCAACTACATCCTCATAAGCAATTACAGAATAAAGACTGTCACCTCTACCCATACTTCTTTCCTGGTTGTGTATATATTTATATATTTTAATGAATTTTTTTCTTTCTCTTTCCCACTTCCACTATTTTTATTTGGTATGTAAGTAGTGGTTAACAACATAATTTTTTTTAAATATCGAGTTTTTTGAGGTATAATCTAGTATAGTAAAATTCATCCTTTTAGGATATATAGCTCAACAAATTTTGACCAGTGCACAGTCATGTAACCACTACCACAATCAAGATATCAAATATTTCCTTTACCTCCAAAATTCCCTCATGCCCCTTTGAAGTCAATTTTCTCCCCCAACTCCCAGCCCTTGGCAACCACTGATCTGAATTTTGACGCTATGCTTTTGCCTTTTACAGAATGTCATATATATAGACTTGTACATTATGTACCCGTTTGTGTCTGGCATCTTTCACTTGGCATAGAATATTTTTAAATGTATAAAATGCTTAAAGAAGTAAAAATGCAATCATACTATGAGTGAACAACAAGAGACCCAAAATGGAGCACAGAGAGATAAGAAGTTGAAAAACTCTGAAAGAGAGTTTAAGGGATATGGGAGATAGATAGCGAAGGTCTAATGTAATGTAATCAGTCACAGAAGAAGAGAATAAAGAGACTGAAGAGAAGCAATGTTTGGAAAAGTAATTACCGAGAATTTTCCAGACTAGATGAAAGATGTGAATCCTCAGATCCAGGATTCAGAATGTATATCATGCAAGATAAATAAAAAAAGAACCACATATAAACACAATATAGTAAAATTCAGAATATCAAAGACAAAGAGAAGGCTTTAAAAGGAGTTAAAAAGAAAATTCAGATGACCTATAAAGGAACAAGAAACTAATATAGACCTCTCAATAGCAACAGCAAATTCTAGAATATTGAAATAGTGCCCAAAGTGCTGAGAGAAAATAGCTATCAACCTAAAATTATACACCGGAATATTATCTTTCAAGAAAATTTATGAACTAAAGATATTTTCAAACAAATAAAAACCAACTAGCTTTCTCTGAAGGAATTTCTAAAGAGTGTAATTCAGGTAGAGGGAAAATGATCCCAATAAGAAGGTCTAGATGCAAGAAAGAATGGTAGGCTAAAAAAAATTGTAAACATGTAGGCAAATCTGAACAAATATTTTGTAAAATGATAATAATGAAAATGTCTCATTTGTAGGGTTAATAAAAGTTCAATGCATGTGGTAAGAAGGGATTGATGAGAGCAATTTCTCTCTTCTTAAAGATGTCTTGCAAAAACTGCAAGATATATGAGGGATAAAAACCAGTAAACTCCATTTTCAGCAAGACTGAGTGTCAGATATAATCTATACACTCAAAAATGCGTAAGTGCTGCCAAAAGTATCACAGAAGCTGCATGGGGATCAAGCACAACAGATACCACAAGGGGTTAAGAGAACAGAAAGAGGCCAGAGGTGACAGATCTCAGAAAATATTAGTAAAACTACATTTCCTGTGGGTAAAGGCTCACCCTGAAGTGAGCAACCTACATCCTTTACATACCACAAGAGCTGAGAGAGCTGGAAATCACCAGACAGAAAGCAACTGGTCAGAAACTGTGGGGGTGGAAGTATAATAAAGATGAAGGGAGAATAGAGAAATGACCCAGAGGCGGCAGATCTCAGAAAATGCCCACATAATACACTCACTGAAGGAACCTCTTACAAATGGCTGGGCCAGAAAACTCTAACTCATTGCATAGAGTCATAAAAAAGGAAATGGCACATCATCATTACAAAGATACTATTTTAAAAAATGTGGGAAGGAATAGTAAAAGTTAAGAGATGAAGAAGCAGACAAAGAACAGATTAAAATTATGACCAAAACTTAACTATAAACAAAAACAAAACAAAACAAAACAAAACAAGCAACTGCTTCAATGAAGAAAGGCTTCATAGCAGAAATGCAAGAAATCAAGGAAGAGATGGCAAGAAAACAGGATATGGAATATGAGTTGGCCAAACTTAAGTAGAAGAGGAAAAAAAAAAACAAAGAGAAGTATATATATTAGCATAGCTCCCACTTGTTTAATAACTGGATAAATAAATCTAAATATAATTGGAGAAAAAAAAGAAATAGAAGAGGAAAAATAAACCAACTCTGAATTCAGGATCTAATTAGTAAAAGCCCAAGGAAGAACAGACATGATGCAAAACATGGTAAGGGACATAGAGGACAGAAGTGACAAAAAGCAAACAAAATGAAATGGAAAAAAAAAATTCAAGTAAGTGGCCCTGTCCAGTAGAATTTTCTGTGATGATGAAATGATCTATATAAGTGCTGTCCAACGTGGTAGCCTCTAGCTACATGTGGCTATTGAGCATGTGAAGTGTGGCTAGTAAAACTGAGGAACTGAATTCTTTTTTTTTTTTTTTGTAAGGAAGATTAGCCCTGAGCCAACATCTGTTGCCAAGCCTCCTCTTTTTGCTGAGGAAGATTGGCCCTGAGCTAACATCCATGCCCATCTTCCTCCACTTTATATGAGATGCCACCACAGCATGGCTTGACAAGCAGTGTGTGGGTCTGCGCCCGGGATCTGAAACTGTGAACCCTGGGCCACTGAAGCGGAGCACATGAACTTAACCACTATGCCACTGGGCCGGCCCGATGAATTCTTACTTTAATTTAATGGCCACATGTGGCTAGTGGCTGCCACACTGGACAGTGCAGGATTAGTGAGAAAATGACAGGTGTAGAAGATAGGCAAAAGAGATCTGACCCCACACATAACTGGAATCCCTGAAGAAGAAAACAAAACCAATGGAACATTTAAGTATTTATGATGCAGTTCAAGATCTATTTCAAGATATAAATTTAAAAATCTTTCCTGAAATAAGAGACTTGAATCTTCTTTTTAAGTCAAATAACATATCATGTGCCAGGGAAAACTGATTCAAACATATCCTAGTAAAATTATTGGACCACAAAAATAGAGACTTAGTTGGGTAGCCAGGTATATCTCCCTCCAGAAATAAAGTCACTTATAAAAGAAAAAATAATTCACACCACCTTCAGATTTCTTCATAGAAGAATGTGTGGCAATACCTAAACAATACTCAAGAAAAGAAAGTGTGAGCCAAGGGTTTACCAGCCAAGCTGTCTTTCAAGAATAAAGACTATAGACACACACAAACTCAGGGAATATTGTTCCCAAGAGTTCTCCTTGAGAAAACATCTAAAGGATGAGCTTTAGCCAACTAAAAGATGATTGCAAAGACCATGACTAAAGGATGGTGATGAACATTTAGTTTAATGTATAACTATTGGAATAAGATTAAGGCAAATGTGGAGATCAGGGTGGCAAATCAATATTTAAATGTAATATGGTGTGACAATACATAAATAATAGGACTAACAAAAAATGTGAGGGGAAGGGGAAAAGAGGATGGAAAATATATTAAATCGGATAACTGCCTCATCTGTAACAGCTGGGGGTCAAATAATACCATTCAGAGCTGTCAAATCAAGTAACAGAAGTAGAACCATATTTAACACTTCAAAGGTAAACACAAAGAAAGAATTTTATTGACTAATAATGAATTGTAGAAGAAAAGGAGGGCAATGGGAAGGAAGACAAAACACATCGATTTTAACATTAGTTATAGTAGAAAATTCATACTACCCAAAGAAATAGAAAATTAATGATCTTATGTAAAATTATAATGATAATTAACATTGGACCAAAAATGAAAACTTTTCTAAATATCAGAAGAACCACACAACAAAAAGTAAAGCATAGTGAACATACTGACGTGCTTAAACAGAAAAATATAAAATATATGACAACTCAAACCAAATATACTGGTCATATCAACAAATATAAATAAGCTTAAATCACCCATTTAAAGAAAATGATTTACCCAAACAGTAATTCAGAAAGATAAAATATAAAAGAATATATGAGGTAAATTTTTAAAATATAATAGGTAAAATACAAATTTTTGAAAAGTGGATGTCTTGCTCTTAACGTCAGAAAGGTGGACTTCAAGCACAAAAAAATTAAATGAGGCAAAGATTGCTCCATAACTCTAAAAGGCACAATTGACAATGAAGATACAATTTTGAATATCTATGTAACAAATAATACAGCAAATTAACAAAGAAGATATAAGGAGAAATAGAAAGAAATATACTAGCAGGATGATACTTTAATTCACTCTTTTCAGTACTTACATAAGATCCCATGGACAAGACACGCATACACACATACCTAGTGCATGCATACACATAATTTTATACTCTGATATGGAGAATATACTTTCTTTTCAAGGGACCATGGATACTTATCAAAACACACACACACACACATACACAAGAAACCCCATTGAATTCTCAAAAGTAAAGATAACATGGACTGTATTCTCTGAATTCAAATACAGGAATTAACAACAAAATCAGAAAACAAAAGCTCCTTCTTCCTGGCAACTTAACAACACCTCTTAAACAACCTCTCAGTCAAAAAGGAACCTAGAACTGATATTACAGAATTTCTAGAAAATAATAATATAAAACTATATATTAGAACCTGTGGGATATAGCTAAAGCAGTGCTGAAAAGAAAATTCATAGCCTTAAATACTTCTGTCAGTGAAAGAGAATGAAAATAAACAAATTATGCCTCCCACTCAGAGTTAGAAAAAGAAGAAAGTAATAAGTTAAATAATAAAGAAGAGAAAAATAAAAGTAAAAGCAGAAATTAATAAGGTAGAAAAAAATGAAAAAACCAATAAATAACTGGAATAAACATGGAAAAAAAATAAAACAGATAATCCTAACCTAACCTAAGGAAGAAAGATGGAAGAAAGCACAATACACAAAATAAAAAATAACCAGAGAAACAAAAAAGTTTAGAGAATCATTTAAAAATTACTTTGTTTAACTCTATGCAAGCAATTTTGAAAACCTATATGAAATACATTACTTCTGAGGAAAATATAATTTATCAAAACAAACTCCCAAATAAGAAGAAAATCAAAGCATAATAGTTTTTAAAGAACATTCCTCCCCCAAAAATCAGTCCCAGGTTTCACATGGAAATTCTATCAAACCTTTAAGAAACAGACAACTGTCCAATGCTTCTTTCCCAAATGCTTTTTAAACTATTTTACAGCATTGAAAAATGAAGAAAACTTCCAAATTATTTCTATAAAATGAGTCTAACATTAATACCAAAATCTGACAAGGAAGGAAGGCAAGAAGGAAATTACAGACCAATCTCACTTCTGAGTATTGATGCAAAAATACTGAGTATTAGTTGTCTATTGATGTGTGATAAATTGCCACAAACATAACAGCTTAAAACCATATACATGTATTATCCCACACTTTCCATGGCTTACCCGAGTCCTCTTTTCAGAGTCTCACAACGTAACAATCAAGGTTTCAGCAGGCTGTAGTCTTATCTGAGGCTCACATCCTCTTTCAAGCTCACATGGTTGTCGGCAGAATTCATTTCTTTGCAGCTGTGAAACTCAGGGCAGTTGGCATCTTCAAAGCCAGCAGGAAAGCTTCTCTGATTTCTAGGAAGGTCTTAAGTCCTATTTTAAAGGGCTTACCTGATCAGGTCAGGCTCGTCCAAGATAATCTCCTCTTCAATAACTCAAAGTCAACAGATTAGGGACCTTAATTACATCAGTAAAATCCCTTCACCTTTGCCACACAACATAACATAAACATGAGAGTGATACACCCTTTCACATTTCACAGAACCTGCCCACCCTCAAGGCAAGGGGATTATACAAGAGTATGGAATGCAGCCTAGCACACTAAGTAAAACATAGCAAACAAAAATCACAAATATATTAAAGGCAACACATTGTGATCAAGTAAGATTTCAGAAATACAAGGATAGTTTAATATAAGGATATCATTTTCACAGATACTAAGAAAGCTTGACAAAATTCAACAAACATTCTTGATTTAAAAACACTCTAAAAAGTAGGAATAGACAGATTCTTCCTTAACATGAAAAAATAAATTTATTTTACCCCAAAAATGAATATGATGTTTAATGAGGAAATAGTAGGAGCATTTTCACTGAAATCAGGAAAAGACAAAGATGTCTACTACCATGACTGTTGTTAATATTATACTAAACATACTACCAACACAACTTGAGAAGATTAAAAGAAACCAAAAGTATGGAAATTGGAAAGGAGGGGGTGAAGTTATTACTCTTTGCACATAATGTGACTGTATACATGGAAAATGTAAGATAATCAACTGAAAACTATGGCACATAATAATAAAATCCAGTAAGGTAGAATACAAAAAATTAACATAAATAGTTTTCATATATGTAAACAATAATCAGAAGCTAGACTGGAAGGAAAGGCCCCATTTATTATAGCAACAAAAATATATATACCTAGGAAAAACCTTAACAAGAAATGTGTGAGACCTAGTGTGGGGGAGGGTGGGACCAAAAACATTATTGAAGCACACAAAGACTCAAACAAAAAGAAGACCTATTCTTTTATTTTAAATTTTTTTATTGATGTCATGATAGTTTATAACATTGTGAGATTCCAGTTGTACATTATTATTTGTCAGTCACCATATAAATGTGTCCCTTCACCCCTTGTGCCCACCCCCCAACTCTGTTTCCCCTGGTAACCACCAAACTGTTCTCTCTGTCCATGTGTTAGTTTAGATTCCACATATGACTGAAGTCATACAGTGTTTGTGTGTCTCTGTCTGGTTTATTTCACTTAACATAATACCTTCCAGGTCCATCCATGTTGTTGCATTGGGACAATTTTGTCTTTTTTTATGGATGAGTAGTATTCCATTTTGTGTATATATATATACATATATATACACACACACATATATATATATATGTGTATATATATATACCAGATCTTCTTTATCCAATCATCTGTTGGTGGACAATTGGGCTGCTTCCACTCCTTGGCTATAGTGAATAATGCTGCAATGAACATGGGATGCATAAGCCTCTTTGGATTGTTGATTTCAAGTTCCTTGGATAAATACCCAGAAGTGGGATAGCTGGATCATAAGGATAAGGTATTTCTATTTTTAATTTTTTGAGGAATGTCCATACTTTTTTCCATAGTGGCTGCACCAGTTTGCATTCCCACCAGCAGTGAATTAGGGTTCCTTTTTCTCCACATCCTCTCCAACATTTGTAATTTTTTGTCTTGGTGATTACAGCCATTCTCATGGGTGTAAGGTGATATCTTAGTGTAGTTTTGATTTGCATTTCCCTGGTGATTAGCGATGTTGAACATCTTTTCATATGCTATTGGCTATCTGTATATCTTCCTTGGAAAAATGAAGACGACCTATTCCTGAATAGTAAGACTCAATATAGAAGAGGTTTCCATTTTCCCTTTAAAAATATCAGATGACTTCTTTTTAAAATCTCTTTCTTTTTTAAACCAATTTCATCCCAAAATAGGTATGGAAAAGCAAACAAGAGTAGCCAGAAAAATATCTATATAATCATCTAAAAATAGAAAATACTTCAGGATAATTTAATGAAAATGTGCAAAACCCCTTCACTGAAATCTATAAAACATTTCTGAGTAAAATTAAAGACACACATACATGGAAAAAATACTCTATTAATGGATTTTAAGACTCATATTGTTAAGATATTCCCCTGAAATTGATATACAGACTCAATGCAATCCCAATCAAAATCTCAAGCAAGTTTTATTATAGAAATTGACAAGCTGACTCTAAAATTTATGTGGAACTGCAAAGGACATAGAACACTCAAAATGATCTTGGAGAAAGGAAAGTAAATTTGGTGGAATTATTCTACCTGCACAACGGACTATAAAGCTAAGAAAATCAAGACAGTGTGACATTGGCAAAAAGACAAATGGATCAGTGTTACAGGATAGAGACTCAAGAAGTACACCATCACATACACGGTCAAATTAGTTTTGACAAAGTCATTAAATAGAGAAAGTAAAGTCTTTTTAAGAAATGATACTAGAAGTATAATTTACATACAGTGAAACGCACAGATTTTAAGTGCACTGTCCCACTAGTTTTGACAAATGTACACACTCATTAATATATTCATACCCTTGTCAATTCTCAAGGAAAAGGCAATAAAAACATATGAAAAGTTGCTCAAACTCTCTTATAATAATAGAAATTCAAATTAAAACTACAATAAAATATTATTTTTTCCCCTATCAGATGGGCAAAAATCCAAGTTTTCTAATCAATTCTATTGATGAAGCTGTAGGAAAACAGGCACTCTCATATATGGCTTGCATGAGTGTGAAGAGTCCTTATGGGGAGCTATCACACTTCCAAATGCATATAGCCTTTAACCCAGGAATTCTACTTTGGGTGATTTACCTCGTAGATATACTTCCACATGTATGAAATGATCTACGTACAAGGTTATTTTTTACAGCATTGCTTGCAATAACGAGGCTTGAAACAACCCAAATTTCTTCAGCATGGGACTGATAATTAAATTATAGTAATCCATATGATGAAATATGGATAGCTGTTTTTAAAAAGATAATCTCTTTGCACTCATTAGATCTCTATGCATTGATATGAAAAGATCTCCAAGACATACTAAGTGAAAAAAAGTAAGATGACAAGCAGTTAATGCAGCACGCTAACTTTTTTATTAAAAAGGAGAGGTGGAGTACTAAAAATCTATGTTAATAGTTGCTTGTGCATAATAAAATTCTGGAGGGATACATAACAAACTAAGAACAGTGATTTCTTATGAAAAAGAACTAAGCAGATGGGGGACAAATACAGGATGGAAACTTTTTGCTATATACCATTTAATATTTCTGGCTTTTGAACCCTATGAATTTATTACTTAGTCACAAAAATTAAATTCAAAAGGACAGGTCCAAAATACTAGAAAATTATAGAATGTAATCAGAAGACCAGGTAGTTGGAGTAAGAGTTCTAAGTTCCTTGTATTGTTCAGGAGGACTTATGATATTGATTAGCTTGACTGCATTAAATATGCATGGTAAAAATTTCAATGGCACCCACAAAGACCAATATTAGAATGTATAATCTCCAAACCAGTAGAAAGAGGATACACGGGAAAAAAGAACAATCAATTGGAAAAAGTCCAAAATGAGGCAAGAAGTATATGTGTGGAGGTGGGGGGATATAGGGAAAAGTGGACAAATAGGAAGCACAAAGGAAGACGATAAAAAGAAGGCCAAATATATCAACAATTACTATAAAATTAATGAGCCCAAAGTGCCATTTAGGACAGAGATACTTAAATTAGATTTAAAATAAAAAACAAAATCCACTAATATACTGTTTACAATAGGCTCATACAAAACATAAGGCCACGGAGAGTTTGAAAGTAAAAGGTTAGAGAAGGCTAAGTCAGACAAATATTAACAAAAGAAAGCTGAAGTAATTATATTAGTATCATGGAAAATGGATTTTAAGACAAAAACATTGACAGAGAGGAAGAAGTTCACGACATAATTTTTAAAATACACCAGGGAGTTATAAGTGCACACAAAAAAATAGTAAAAATATAGAAAGTCTGAAGAACACAATTAATTGTTGGACACACAATAGAACCTAAAAATTAGAGAATATTCATTCATCTCAAGCATATGTGGAACATTTATAAAAATTAAATATTCATTAGTCTATAAAGCAAGTCTCAGCAAATTTCAAAGAACTGCTATATTACTGACCACATTTTCTGACTACATTGGAACTAAATTAGATGTTAACAACAAAAAGATAAAGAAAAACTCTCCATGTATTCAGAAATTTAAAAACACACTTCTAAAGATTTCAATTCTTTCAATTCCTATTAAAATTCCATCACAGTTTTATGTAGAATAGACAAGATGATTCTAAAATTTGTATGAAAAAGCAAAGGAACTATAATAGCTAAAACAATTTTGAAACAGAAGAATAAAGTGGGATGATCAGTTTACCCATTTTTAAGACGTTTTATGGAGTTACACTAATCAAGACTGTGGTATTGGCAGAGGGATAGATACATAGATCAAGGGAACCAAATAGAGAACTCAGAAATAGATCTACACAAAATTGCCCAACTGATTTTTGACAAAGGTCCAAAAGCAATTCAATGGAGGAAAGATGACCCTTTCAACAAGATGCTAGAGTAATTGGACATCCATAGGCAAAGAACCCCATGAACCTTGACATGGTTCATATTTAATACAAAAATTAGGGCCGGCCCTGTGGCTTAGCGGTTAGGTGCGCGTGCTCTGCTGCTGGCGGCCCGGGTTCAGATCCCAGGCGCGCACCGACGCACTGCTTCTCTGGCCATGCTGAGGCCGCGTCCCACATACAGCAACTAGAAGGATGTGCAGCAGTGACATACAACTATCTACTGGGGCTTTGGGGGGAAAAAAAAAATTAAAAAAAAAATACAAAAATTAACTTAAAATACATCACAGACGTAAATGTAAAGCATAAAACTACAAAACTTTGGAAAGAAAAAAGAGGAGAAAATATTCAGGATCTAGCACTAGGCAAAGATTTCCTAGACTTGACACCAAAAACAATCCATAAAAAGAAAAATTATGTATATTGGAATGCCATTTTGTGGTATATTTCACATGCTGTTTCTTTTGATGTAAAAATTAATAAATTGAACTCTATCAAAATAAAAAACTTTTGCTCTGCAAAAGACCTTGATAAGATGAAAAGAAAGGCTGCAAACTGGGAGAAAATATTTGCAAACCACATATCCAACAAAGGACTACTACCTAGGCTATAAAAAGAACTCTCAAAATTCAACAGTAAAAAACCAAACAATCCAATTAGAAAATGGGTGAAAGACATTAACATTTTGCTGAAGAGGATATATAGACGGCAAATAAGCACGTGGAAAGATATTTAATATCATTAGCCATTAGGGAAATGTAAATTAAAACCACACTAAAACATCAACGCACACCTATCAGAGTGGCTAAATAAAAAATTTTGACAACATCAAATGCTGACAAGGATGTAGAGAAACTGGATCATTCATACATTGTTGGTGGGAATGTAAAATAGTACAGCCATTCTGGAAAACAGATTGGCAGTTTCTTTTTGTTGTTGTAACAACAAAGATCTAAGTTTAGCTATTTCACTTTTTAAAGGATTTAAAATATTCTTTATGTAAGAAAATTTTTTTACATCAAAAGAAACAGCTACAAAGAAATATACCACAAAAATAGCATTCCAATATACAAGGAAATTAAGACAAGCAAAGTCCTTTGCATGACTGAAACTGTTTTCCAAAGTAATTGAGCCATTTTACATTCCCATGGGCAATGTGTGGGAGTTTCTCCACATTCTTGTCAACACTGTTATTGTCTTTTTTTTTAATCATAGTCACTCTAGTGAGTGTGAAGTGGTATCTTATTGTGGTTTCAATTTGCATTTCCCTAATGCCTAACGATATCAACATCTTTTCATGTGCTTATTGGTCATCTGTATATCTTCCTGGGCAAAATGTCTCATCAAATTTTTTGGTCATTATTTAATTGGATATTATTGAGTTGTAAGGATACAAGTCCTCTATCAGATAGATAATTTGCAAATATTTTCAGTGTATTGCTCATCTGTTCACTTTCTTAACGATGTCATTTGAAGTATATAAGTTTTTAGATTTGAAGAAGTCCAATTTATCAATTTTTTTCTTTTATCAATTGTGCTTCTGGTGTCCTCTCCAAGCATTTTCTTTTTTGTTCAAGGAAGATAACAAAACTTTGCCTTAAAAATATAATAGATACATTCTTCTTACCCTCCTCTTCACCAATTTTGAATAAGTCTCATATTATGGTGGCAACATTCTCCTTATTTTTGCAAGGTAAAAAATAAGTCACTGGGGAAAGCATTTTGCTATCAGTGCAGCCTAAGCCTGCAGGTCACTATTGGTTGAGCTTTTGCCTATATATCACTCACCGTCTGCCCATACCTTCCATCTGATTTCATGGATAACTCTGTGCCTTTGGCTTAGTCCTGTAGCACAAGTAAAATACTTTTTTCTTTTTTTAAATTTGAGATTTAAATGACATAATATTATATTAGTTTTAGGTGTACAACATAATGATTTGATATATGTATATACTGCAAAATGATCACCACAATGTCTAGTTAACATCTACTACCATATATAGTTATAAAATTATTTTTCTTGTGCTGAGAACTTTTAAGATCTACTCTCTTAGCAACTTTCAAATATACAATACAGAATTATTAACTGTAGTCACTATGCTGTACATTACATCTCCAGGACTCATTTATTTTATAACTGAAAGTTTGTATCTTTTGACCCCCTTCAGCCCTTCCCCACCCCCAGCTCTGGCAACCACCAAACTATTCTCTGTATCTATGAGTTTGGGGGGGGGGTGTTGTTTTTTGGGTTTTTTTAGATTCCACATGTAAGTGATATAATACAGTATCCGTCTTTGTCTGACTTATTTCACATAGCATAATGCCCTAGAGGTCCACCCGTGTTACAGTAAATGTCAGGGTTTCCTTCTTTTTTTATGGCTGAATAATATTCCATTATCTATATATACACACACCACATTTTCTTTACTCATTCATCCATTTATGGACACTTAGGTTGTTTTCATCTCTTGGCTATTGCAAATAATGCTGCAATGAACATGAGGGTGCAGATAGCTTTTTGAGTTAATGTTTTCATTTCCTTTGGATAAATACCCAGAAAAGGAATTGCTAGATCATATATGGTAGTTCTATTTTTAATTTTTTGAGGAACCCCCATACTCACTGCAACAACTTACATTCCCACCAACAGTGCACAAGGATTCCTTTTTCTCCACATCCTCGCCAACACTTGTTATTTCTTATCTTTTTAATAATAGCCACTCTAACAGGTGTGAGGTGATATCTCATTGTGGCTTTGATTTGCATTTCCCTGATCATTAGTGATGTTGAGCACATTTTCATGTTGGCTATTTGCATATCTTCTTTGGAAAAATGTCTATTCAGATTCTCTGCCTGTTTTTGAATCAGATTGTTTGCTATTGAGATGTATGAGTTCTCTATGTATTTTTGGTATTAGTCCCTTATCAGATATATCATTTGCAAATATTTTCTCCCTTTTGGTAGGTTGCCTTTTCATTTTGTTGATGGTTTCCTTTGCTGTGAAGAAGCTTTTTAGTTTGATGTAGTCCCACTTGTTTATTTTTGCTTCTGTTGTCTTTGTTTTTGGTGTCAGATCCAAAAAATTAATTGCCAAGACCAATGTCAAGGAGCTTTCCTCTTTTCTTGCAGGAGTTTTATGGTTTCCGGTTTTACATTCAAGTTTTTAATCTATTTTGAGTTAACTTTTGTGTATGGTGTAAGATAGTGGTCCAGTTTCATTCTTTTGCAGGTGGCTCTCCAGTTTTCCCAACATCATTTATTGAAGAGACTGTCCTTTCCCCATTGTATATTCTTGGCTCCTTTGTTGTAAATTAATTGACCATATATGCATGGGTTTGAAGCTGGGTACCTGAGGGTTACTGTAGATATTCGATGAGAACATGATTGCCTTTTCACCTTGTTCCCAATACAGACATAGATGAATCTTGTCAATTTGCTGTTTTCTTGTTTAACTTGAGGGGTGCCTCAGGGGTCTTGAGGAGTCATGAGCTTGTTTTGCAGAAGAAAGAGAATGCCTTCAAGGAGGTTGCGATCACCAGATGGCTGACCCCCAGCTTTGGTTGATGCTCAGAAGTCAGATTGCCCAGGGGCTTATCCCAAGGGACCCCTTTGTTTCTCTGAAGCTCCTCCTGCTTAGCCCCTTAGCTCTATAAGACCCCTTGCTTTCTTCTCTTGTTAAGGTGGATTTGAGTGAACTCAGGCTCCCACCTTCTCATTTTGGCCAATTCAAATAAAACTTTCTCCATCTCCAAGCACTGATGTCTTAGTGTTTGGCTTACTGTGCATCGGGCACACGAACTTGAGGTTAAGAGGTTCGGTATCAGGTTTACTTCTGGGCTTTCTATTCTGTTCCATCATCTATGTGTCTGTTTTTATGCCAATACGGTACTGTTTTGATTACTATAGCTCTGTAATATAGTTTGAAATCAGGAAGCCTGATACCTCCAGCCTTGTTCTTCTTTCCCAAGATTGCTTTGACTATTCAGGGTCTTTTGTGGTTCCATACAAATTTTAGGATTGTTCTATTTCTGTGAAAAATGCCATTGGCATTTTGATAGGGATTGCATTGAATCGGTAGATTGGTTTGGGCAGTATGGATATTTTTACAACATTAATTCTTCCAATTCATAAGCATGGGATATCTTTCCATTTTTTTTATGTCTTCTAGATTGGCAGTGTATTAAATACGCTAAACGTGCAATTACCATATAACTCAGCAATTGCACTCCTGGGCATCTATCCCAGAGAAATAAAGGCTTATGTTCACATAATAACCTACATGAATGTTCATTGCAGCTTTATCTGTAAAAGCCCCCAAGTGGAAACAACTCAGATGTCCTTCAATGGGGGAATGGTTAAACAAACCGTGGTACAATCATATCATGGATTATTACTTAGCAATAATAAGGAACAAATTATTGATAAAGGCAACAATCTGGATGAATCTCCAGAGAATTATGCTTAGTGAAAAAAGCCAATCCCAAAAGGTTATATACTGTATGAGTCCATTTACATAACATTCTAGAGATAACAAAATTATGGAAATAGAGAACAGATTAGTGGTTGTCGGGACTTTAGAGGGCCCTTGGGAAGGAAACAGACGTGGATAAAAGCACAAACACAAGGGATCCTTGTAGTGATGGAATTGTTTTTTATCTTCAATGTATCAATGTTGATATGACAGGAGACACTTCCAAAATAGTGGAGTAAGGACCTTCAAAAACCTGCTCCTCCATAAAAGCAAGGAGAGCGCAGGCAAAAATTGTCAAAATCAACATTTTCAGTACTCTGGAAATTAATCAAAGGCTCAGAACAGTCTGAGGAGTATTTGTTCACAAAAAATGGCTAAATCTCAGTAAAAGGAGAAACTTGTAGCATTTTAACTCGCCCTATTCCCATTGCTCTCTCTCCAATTCCACGATGGTCTTAGAAACCAGCAGCCTAGCAATCACAAGAGGGGCAAAATGGGTTTGGAGCTTCTCAAAGGCCCCATCCTCAAAGAAATGTCATTATTTGACCTGTCTGGCAGTTCCCTGTAAACTACCACTCTCGGGGCTTGTGTTTATTTGAACTAACTCAGAGATCATTAACTTTTCCCTGGAAAACTTATTGAAAACAGTCAGTGGCCAATTGTTTAACATCACAGGTACTTTAGGTGATAACAGTTGGGTGGGGCAAAGAAAAAGTTGAGAAAAAGCTTAAAAGGAAAAATTTGGTAATAAGATATCTATAGGGGTCTTTGAGAAGTTTCAACATATTCCTGGAAATCTAGAAGGCCACATGTATGTGCAGGGCAGTGTGCACACCCAGGAAAGATCTGAGAAGCCTCCAATCTCTCTCACGGCTGGCAGACCTTGAGGCTCTGCACAAGCAGGAAGCAAAGACTAAAGCAGAGTTGTCCACAGTGTGCTGGAGTCTTGAAGATATGCCCTAACACACACACGCGCGCGCACACACACACACACACACACTTGCCAAAGGCTGGGAGACTAATTCAAAGCATATAAGGAAATGTCTGTCCATTCATTACCTGATCACTAAGCTAACCAAGCAGAGACTATAGTGGCCACACATGACAAAGAATACAGACTTCACAGAATTAGTTCAGCAAAGTCACTAAACAAACAAACAGCAGCAGCAGCAACAACAACAACAAACCCTGAGAAGTGAGGCGAATCTGATTTCCAGAGTTGCCACATATTATTTAAAATATCTAGTTTTCAACAAAAACTTAAGAGACATGCAAAGAAATGGGAAAATATGACATACATGGGGTTGCGGGGGGAAGCAGTTAATAAAAACTGTCTCAGGAAGCTCAGGAGGACAGACTTTACTAGACAAAGACTTTAAATTGGCTATTATAAATATGTTCAAAGAACTAAAGGAAATCATGTCTAAAGAACCAAAGGAAAGTATAAGAACATCTCATCAAACAGAGAATATCAGTAAAGAGATAGAATTATAAAAGAGAACCAAATAGATATTCTGGAGTTGAAAAGTACAATAACTGAAATAAAAAATTTACTAGAGGGGCACAACTGTAGATTCAAACTGGCAGAAAGAAGACAGGTCAATTGAGATTCTCCAGTCAGAGGAATAGAAAGAAAAAAGAATAAAGAAAAATGAACAGAGTCTCAGAGACCTGTGAAACACCATGAAGCGTACCAACATACACATAATGGAGGTCCCAGAAGGAGAGGAGAGAGAGAAAGGAACAAAAAGAATATTTGAAGAAATAATGGCCAAAAACTTCCCAAACTGGGGGAAAACCATTAATCTACACACTCAAAGAAGCTGAACACACTCCAAGTAAGATAAAGTCAAAGAGATCCATACCTAGACACATCATAATCAAACTGTCAAAAGCCAAGGACAAAGAGAGAATCTTGAAAGAAGCAAGAGAGAAGTGATTCATCACATATAAGGGATCCTTGGTAAGATTAACAGATGAATTCTCATCAATGTCAATATCCTGTCTGTGATATTTTCTATAGTTTTGCAAGATGTTACTATTGGCGGAAAGTGGATAAAGTGTCCATGGAATATTTTTTTATTGCTTTTTACAACTGCATCTGAATCTGCAATTATCTCAAAATAAAAAATTTAATTAAACACACACACACTTCAAAAACAGCACTTCGGTCCAAGATGAAATCTTAATAGAAGTGTAAAAAATATTTAGAACTGAGCAACAATAAAATTACTATGTATCAAGACTTCAGAAACAAACAAACAAAAAATAGTGGTAATTCAAGGTAAACTTATAGCCTTGAATGCTTATATTAAAAAATGAAGAAAGCCTGAAAATTAAAGAACTAGGCACCCAACCTAAGTTAGAAAAGTAACAGAATAAACTCAAAGAAAGTAGAAGGAAGCAGATAAAAATGATTAGAGCAACAATCAAGAAAACAGAATAGAAAGGATCAACAAAGCCAAAAGCTGGTTATCTAGAGGAAAAAATACTAATAAAATTGACAGGGGTTGAGGAGAGGAGGGAAAGGAAAAAGAGAGAGAGAAGAAAAAATATTAGTCATGCAAAGGCGGACACAACTACAGACGGAGCAGAGACTTGAAAGATAATATTTTGCAAAACTTAGATGAACAAAATCCTAGAAAAATATAATTCAAGAAACAAAAATCTCGTATAATCCTATGCCCAATAAAGAAACTGAAGTGGGGCCGGCCCCATGCTTAGCGGTCAAGTGCGTGCGCTCCGCTACTGGTGGCCTGGGTTCGGATCCCGGGCACGCACTGACGCACCGCTTCTCCGGCCATGCTGAGGCCGCGTCCCACATACAGCAACTAGAAGCGTGTGGAACTATGACATACAACTATCTACTGGGGCTTTGGGGGGAAAGAAAAAAGGAGGAGGATTGGCAATAGATGTTAGCTCAGAGCCGGTCTTCCTCAGCAAAAAGAGGAGGATTAGCATGGATGTTAGCTCAGGGCTGATCTTCCTCACAAAAACGAAAAAAAGGAAAAAGAAACTGAAGATAATGAAAATTTCTTACAAAGAAACCATCAGGATTAAATAATTTATTAGCTGAAATCTACCGATTTTTCAAGAAACAGTTCATCTAATACAAACTCTTCCAGAAAATAAAAAAATGAGGAAATATTACCAATTCATTCTATGAGATTAATAAAAGTTAATTCCCAACACAATCAAATTACAGCCAATCTCACTTGTGAACCTAGATGCAAATATATTAAAGTATTAGCAAACCAAATCAGTGATGTATAAAAGAGGTAATAAATCATGACATAGTCAGGCTAATTCCAAGGATACAAGAATGTTTTAATATTAGAGAACCAATTCTTCACATTAACAGTAAAGGAGAAAACCAATTATCATCTTAATAGATAAAGAAAAAGCATTTGATAAAATTCAACACTCATCATGATAAAACAACTTTTAGCAAAGTAAGAATAGAAATGATCTTTCTTTCTTTTTTTTTTTTTGTGAGGAAGATCAGCCCTGAGCTAACATCCATGCCAATCCTCCTCTTTTTGCTGAGGAAGACCGGTTCTGAGCTAACATCCACTGCCAATCCTCCTCCTTTTTTCTTTCCCCCCAAAACCCCAGTAGATAGTTGTATGTCATAGTTGCACGTCCTTCTAGTTGCTGGATGTGGGACGCGGCCTCAGCGTGGCCGGAGAAGCGGTGCATCGGTGCGCGTCTGGGATCCGAACCTGGGCCGCCAGTAGCGGAGCGCGCGCACTTAATCGCTAAGCCACGGGGCCGGCCCCAGAAATGATCTTTCTTAATCTGTTAAATCTAACATACACCTAAAGCAAACATCATTCTTAATAGGGAAATGTCAGAAGTATTCCCTTTAAACTGAGTAACCAGACAAGGATGTCCACTATCACTGCTTCTACCCAACATTGTGATGAAGGTCAGCAAGATGAAAGCAAAGGAAGGGGGGGGGAAGGGGAGGAAAGGAAAGAAAGGACCTAATGTTTGAAAAGGGAAGATCAAAATTATTATTCACAGATGATATAATTACCTACAGAGAAAACTCTTAAGAACTTACCAAATTATTAGAAATAATAAGAAAGTTTAGCAAGGTGGCTAAATACAAGATGAATATGCAACAATAAATTGTATTTCAAATACTAGCAACTAACAGAAAAAAAATCAAGATACTATTTACAATACAGACAGGGGTGGCAATGACCCAGCTATATTATATTTGATTTCTGGCTTGCCCTCCAGCCTCCTGTCAAATGAGCCCTTCTTAAACCCTTCCAATAAATTCTCTTTTTGCCTGAGACAGCTAGAACTGGCTTTTGTTGCTTGCAAGCACACATCCTGTATTATGCTATGATTTTAATGGGTATTTGGAGTAAAATATGTGTGTCGGGGTCCTCAAGACCACCCCCAAATTCAATGATTCGCTAGGAGGAATCACATATGATTCAGCATGCAGTCATATTTATGGCTATGATTTATTACAGAGAAAGGATACAGAGCAAAATTAGCAAAGAGGAAAGGCACATGGGGTGAAGTCTGGAGGAAACCAGGCCCAAGCTTCCACAAGTCCCCTCTCCCAGCGGAGTCACACAGGATGCAATTAATTCCCTCAACAATGAGTTGTAACAATACATGTCAAATGTTATTTACCAGGGAAGCTCATTAAAAACTCCATCCAGGGTTTTTATTGGGGGCTGGTTACATAGGCACCCTCTGTCTAGCATGTACTCAAATTCCAGACTTCCAGAAGGAAAGCAGAAGTTTTGCATAAACCATATTGTTTGCACAAAGAGTTTAGGCACAGTGAACCACTCCTATCAGTTAGAGTGGTGAGAACCTTCCTGAAATCCAAGCTCCCAGGCGCCAGTCATGGGCCAACCATGTGAGCAGGCACTTCAAAGGACAGCAGTAAAGCCTATTATGTCAACTCTTTTTTGCATAATGTGCCTTCTTTCTGCCATTTTGAGTTAGAAATCTAACTACTTATAGCCACTTTTCAATCTATTCACTTAGTTGCTGGAATAATATCATTTAACTTTAAATATATTTCATACTAACTTTTATGAAATTATATAGTTTTAAAAAGTCAGATAATACTATGAGGCTTAAAAATAAAACCAGAGATCCCTTGCTTCACCCCAACTCCTGCTCACCCAACCCAAAAGCAACTATTTCAGACTCTGTAGCAGTTTTTCCCAGTATTTATCTTTCAATTCTAAATAGCATGCATTTACCGTTTGGTCTTGATTTTTCAATTTTATACATTATCTATTATCTTTCAACTATAGACAACGACAATTTAACTCTCTCACATCTCCTACTTCTCACCTCATATTCCCAAAATTGTTTTATAATAATTTTTAGTTACATTTTTATTCTATTTTTCATTATGATGATCATATAAATGTTTGTGAATGAGCTACATAGGCTCAATACAAATTATATTTCTTTTTCATGTGAGTTGTCTTTCCTGGAATTAATAATTGCCTGTCTCAAAATTTTCATTTTCTATGTACATATTATTAAATTCATCTCCAAACTCTCCATCAGTACTGAAAAACTTCCCCTCATATGGTCAAATGTATCTGGCAATCCATCCATTCCAATTGTGCCTGGAGTCCTCCCTCCGTCCTCCAACTCCAATGGCTGCGCTCCAGGCCTCCACACACCTCTCTGGGATTTCCCTTTACCAGAATCTTGGGGATGCCTTTTTGATTCTTTCTTGTATTGGATCCTATTTCATGGATCCTATGACTTTTATTTTTCTTGATTTTTTTCTCCCATCATTTTTGTGGAAAATGTCATCCAGTTGTTTCCTGAGAAAGAATAGATAAATGAGATCTTGCATGTCTGAAAATGTCTTTATACTATTCCCACACTTGACTGATATTTTGGCTAGGCATAGAATTCTATAATGAAAACCATGTTCTCTCAGCATTTGAAGGGGTTGAAATGTTGTCTTCTAGATTGATATCATTTTGATTCCTAGTCATTTCTGTGTGATCTTCTTCTTCTCTCCAGAAGCTTTTAGGGTCCTCCCTTCTTCTATTACTAGTATTCTTGGTTTAGGTCTTTTTGCATTCATTGTGCCAGGGCACTGAGGGAGCCTTTCATTCTGGGAACTCACTACCTTCATTTCTAAGAAAATTCCTCACTTCTCTTCCTAGAATTACTATAAATGGGATGTTGAGCTTCCTGAAGTCATCCTCAAATTCTCTTTTCTCTTCTCTTCACTTTCCTCTCTCTCTACTATCTGGAGACTTCCTCAACTTCATCTTCCAGTCTTCCATTGTATCTTTAAAAATACTTCATATTTTCTTTTCTTTTTTTTTCTTTTTGGTGAGGAAGATTGGCTCTGAGCTAACATCTGTTCCAATCTTCCTCCACTTTTTGTATGTGGGATGCCACCACAGCATGGCTTGATGAGCGGTGTGTAGGTCCACCCCCGCGGTTCTGGGCCACAAAGCCTGGGGCAGCCAAAGCAGAATGCATTAACTTAACCACTATGCCACTGGGCCCGCCCCTAGTGTTTTTAATTTTCAAGACTTCGCTTTTATTTTCTGACTGCTTCTTCTCTCTCTCCCCTCTTTCTAATATTATCATGTTCCCATTTCATGGATACTACTCTTTGAGTCTGAGATTTTTGTTTTTAAGACTTTTTTGATTCTCTACATTGACTGTTTTCCCTCTGGTCCTTTGTTTTGGGCTCTGACCTTCATGAGATTTTCCTCATATATCTGTTGGTTATTGACTATCTATTCAATTTTAAGATTGAGGTAATTAAAAAAAAGCCATTTAAAATTGTGTGTTGGGGGAGAGAGTACTTGATATCCGGTGGGCTTCAGTATAAGACAAAGAGGTGGCAAGTGGATTTTTTATTGGGGATATTCCTCCATCAATATTCATAAATAGGTCTTTTCTCTGCCTTCAGAGAGGAATCCTGGAATTCTCTAACATCCTCTAAGCCACTGCTTCTCAAACTTCAATATAAATATGAATTACCTAGGGGGATGTTGTTAAAATGCAAGTTTTGGTTTGGTAGGTCTGGAGTGGGGCCTGATATTCTGCATTTCTAACTGGCTCCCAGGGGATGCCAACACTACTGGTTCTTGGACAGCAATCTGACTAGTAAGGTTCTAATATAAACTTGGTTCCCAGTGTAGGGAAATGTGAACAGGGGAAGGGACAGGGCCACTGAGAATTTTGATCTCATGAAAACATTTTTTTCAATTCTCCACTGAAAGGATGGACTGGCTAAAAACGTTTTCAAGGGATTTTTTCTCAGGCCCCTTCTGGACCACCAGATCCCAGCAATTTGTACCAGCTTCTCCCTTCCTCTTTATCAGCCCTGAGAAGGGAAATAGGATTAGCAGGGTGTCTCACCATTCGGTATGTAAAGTTTCATTTTAATTCCCATTTTCAGAATGGCACTTCGTCCCTGCTCTCATTGGTGCCTGGTGTCCCCAAGTCCAGATCTCTTTAGTTCAATTTCTTAAGATGGTAAATCTCCAAGTTGTGGGGAGATCTGGCGGTATCTGCCCTTTTCACAGATTTTTCAGCCAATCCTTCTTTCACGCTCACTCTCCCCGCCACCATCTCCCCTGCTTCAGAAGTACCTGCAGTCTCCTACTTCTGAGCCTTTGTAGTGGCATACTGTGAATCAGCTGGTTTTTACTGGCTCTTTTTGCAGACATGTTTTAGCTTTCTCTGATTTGTTCATCCATCTACTTCCATTCTCCAAACTTCTGTTGAAAATTCTCATCTGCTGTTGTTTCTTTCCCCATTCTCTTTGTTCTTGTGGATTTTATTATGTTGTGGGGTTTTTTTAATCCTTTACTACTGTTTTAGTGAAGTTTTGAGAATAAGTGCACGTGCTCAATCCACACATTTTAACCATCTATCATTAAACTTTCCCAGAAATGTCCCTCTCATTGTAGACTACTACAGTGTAGAATGCAGACGGAGTTTAAATCTGCCATCACTTCATTTCTTATTTGTTCCATCTTTACTATGTTTCTTTTTCTTTGTCTGATTGGTTGAGTATTTATTATTCCTTTTTACTAGTTTGTGAGCTATATCTGGTTTTTTCACTCTTTTATTGATTAATCTAAAAATTACAACAGGTATTCTTTTTTATCAATTTAATTGTGGTACAATTTATGTAAAATAAACTACAGCTATTCAATAGTTCGATGACTTTTAACAAATGTTTCTCCACCACTATGATCAGCTTATAGAATGTTTCCATCACTCCCAAAAGTTCTCTCATCCCGTTAGAGTCAGTGCTCTCCTCCACCTCCAGGCAGCCACCAATCTGCTTTCTGTCACTATAGATTAGTCTGCATTTTCAAGAATTTCATATAAATGGAATCATACTTGATGTTACAACAGGTATTTTTGACTAATCAAAGGCTAGATTAATCCTTGAACTTTACTCTTTCCCTAGACAATGCAAGGACCTTAAAACACTTTAATCCTGGAATTCTCTAGTATCCTCTAATCCATCGCTTCTTAACTTTAATATGCATATTGTAGTAGTCAGAGTTCTCCAAAGAAATGGAAGCAACAGGAGATAGATAGGTAGGTAGGTAGGTAGATAGATAGATAGATAGATATAATGAGGATATTATAGGAATTGATTCAAGCAATTACGGAGGCCAAGAAGTCCCACAATCTGTCACCTGCAAGCTGGAGAACCAGGAAAGCCAGTGATATAATTCAGTCCAAGTCCAAAGGCCTGGGAACCAGGAGCACCAATGTCCACGGGCAGGAGAAGATGATGGATGAACTCAAGCAGAGAGCAAATTCGACCTTTCCTTACCTTTTTGCCCTGTTCAGGCCCTCAAGGGATTTGATGATGCCCACCCACACTGGTTAAGGTGATCTTTACTCAGCCTATGGATTCAAACGCTAATCTCTTCCAGAAACACCCTCACAGATACACTCAGAAATAATGTTTTACCACCTATCTGGGCAACTCTTAGCCCAGCCAAGTTGACACAAAAAAATTAACCATCACACATATGAATCACTTACGGGGATCTTGTTAAAATGCAGGTTCTGGTTAAATAGATGCTATTATTTTTGTGTATTTTCTCTCTCTTTAGTAAAATTACACCAAGTAGATGGCTATTTGCAGGGTCGGCTCTTTTGCTAAAATATGGAAATAATTTATATTTTATGGTGTCCTGACGTCCCTCATGATTGCGTTTAAGATTTAATAGAAACGTTAATTAAAGGTTGAAATGAAAAGACATTAAATCAGGTTGAACAATTTACACTTGCCACAAACTATTTACTTTCAGGCTTGTGCTGTAGCATTCCACTGAGTATACAGTAAAATGTTCTAGCTAGAATTCAGTCCAAAGAGGATAACGCAAGACATACTAGATGGATGATTTAAACCATATTGGACCATACTCTCTTGCCTGACTATATCTTAAAGCATGGAACTATTCAAGTCATTTCCCTGTTCCAAAAATCACAGGGGACTACTGCCCTTTCACATCCAGTCCCCCACCTAACAGCCTCCATGCTCTGACTTTTACCTTTCCAGCCTTTTCTCTTGCATCTCCCATTTTTGGGTCAAATGTGGTAACCCACTGTTCCCCGAATCAATCTTACGGTGTTCCACCTTTCTCTGCTCATGCTAGTGCTCAGCCTGGACCACACTCCCTCTACCATCCTCCTAGTTGACGCTCAACCCAAGCTTTAAGGTGGAGCTCAAATGGCACCTTCTTCACGGAGCCTTCTCTCTTCTCTAAACTCTCACGCCATTTTGCTTGCATCTCTGTTGAGGTGCTTATCTGCTGTTGTATGTTTCAGTTATTAAATACTTGCTTTATTCCTGTGATTAGATTTTAAGTGCCTTCAAGTCTGAGAGCATAGCCTTTTCACCTATGTAGACTTCACAGGTGTAAAATAGAACCTTACCTGCAGCTCAGAAATAATTATTGAATGAATATGTATTTTAGTGTAAACAAAAGAGGCTCCATTTCCTCAATCCTCGGGTGTTCAGATGCACAGAAGCTCCTGAGTAACCCTTTGCCGTCTCTTAATTTGCAATAATTGTACTAGCATTCTAAAAACCTCCTAAATTTGAACTTACATTCATGTTTGATCTTCTCCTTTGTCCCTATGTCCAATCAGTCATCAAACTGTTGATATGTCTTCTGATTTTACCCCTTCTTTCCCTCCTCTTTCTCTACCATCTCTTCCATCATTCTGGTTAATGCCCTTTTATTTTCATAATGCCTAATTACCTATAGCGAATTCTTCCTGGTTTACCTAATACTGTTCCTGCTCTAGTTTATCCTATACATAATGGGGACCATAATAACAGTAATTTCACAGAGTTAATAAATGGATAAATGAGATGTGGCATACATATTGGACCTATTTTGTACATGTGCCCACTATATCTTTGGAGAATCACCTCTTGCCCACGTCCTCTGGTTCTAGTAGTAGACAATGACCAGACCTAATCAGAGTATCATGTCTTTCTGGCACAGCTATCAGCTCAGGTTGGCTGGAGATCACAAGAGACAGTGTCCTGATGACATAATTTGAGTCTCTTGACTTTACCTTGTCTAAAGCCAGATGCACCCCTGGACTTTCTGGGTTTTAGAGTCAATAGATTTCCTTTATTAATTAAACTAATTTGAGTTCATTTTCCAATGCAATGAAGATTTCTGATAAATACAGTATGTAAAGCACTAAGCAGAGTACCTTGCACTAAGGTACTATTTTATTGTCCTTATACCCGTGCCATACCTCATATCCAATTCAACTTTTTCTTTCTTAACATCTGCCCATACACACCAGCTAGGATAATTTCCTTATTATTCCCTGGCTGGGCTGCCCTGTGAACAACCTAATAATGTCATTCCAGTCTTTTCATCAATCCACATCCATCACTATTTAGAATCTGGCTAAAAGAAGCCTCCCATCCTCCATTTGAATAATGGTTGGCTCCACACTGTTAGCTGCCTTATCTAATTTCTCCTGCACATATTTTCTGGTTATTTCTAGCTTGCTTCTTGATTGTACACTACTCAAGGCAAGGAAAAATATATTTTATGTTTACATACGATCACTGGGTCCTTTCTAGGTCAAGGTTTAGTCATTATTTTCCAAAGCAACTTGTACAGTTTTGGACACAAAACCTATTGATTGGTGTTCAATAAGTGTCTGTTACAGGAATAAATGAATGGAATTAAATTTAGAGGGTGTGGAATTCAATTTAAAGCCTGCTGTTAGCCTAAACTTTTCCCTTTTTCTAAGCAAACTTTATATTCTTAAACCATTTTCATTACAGCATAAAAATATCACAGTGATTCCAACCTCCAACATTCTTCCCATTTATGGTTTCAGAATTCTTTTAGCTAAGGTCTAAGGAAGGAATATTCTATTAAAAATAATCTAACAATCAATCAAAGCCTATTTTCTTCTTATCATACATATTTTATTAATTCAGTGGGTATTGCATCTGACCCTTGAGTTTTCTTGCCTTAGTAAACTAATGATAGTAGTAAAGCATTAACAAAGATATCCTGAGATGTAAAAAAAAAAATTGGGGGGAAACTTTTTGTATTCATGTTTCCTCTTTTAGTTCTAAATGGTAAACATTCTCCTACTCCAAATAAGCTAGTTTCTACTTAGAAATGCAGGATTTAAAAAAACTACTATTTGGAATCAAAGGTCTGTGCCTCTGTTTGTTGAATTTAGTTGCTGTAGGGTTTAATGGAAAGGCCAAGGGCTGGTGAATCTAAATTCTTTAAAGTAGCTAAAAATTAAAGTGAATTAAAGTTAGTCCCTCTGGGATTTTTCATACATGTTCCAAATTCGTTTTTAATGACATAATTGTCCCATGTTACATTTAAGATTACATCATAGTGAACTGGTTATATGTGCAGTTACACTAAGAGAAACCAATTCCAAACGTCAAAAACAAAAGTGAGGACAACTATAATGTTACCATTAAGAGAGAGGAAATTGAAAATAGAAGAGAAACACTTAAGTTGAATAAGGTCTTACTATGAAAGCTTTGAATAGAAAAACCTGGAAATCATATGTATTAGGTTAACTTAATGCATTTTCAACAGCATTTAAATCATTATTTTATTCACTGTTACAAGTGGAAACCAATGCATTTTCTCAAGGTATTTATTCATAATTTTAGTGGAAAAAGATATCTCCCAATCACACAAATGGGAATTGTGCTTAATAAATTTTGAGAACATCCATCAAGAAATAAAAGTTACTTGTCATATGTATAAATGGTTAGATTTCACGTTTTAAAAGAACAAGAAATGAAATTCAGTATTCTTGTTTCTTTTAATCTTCAGTGGTTTTTGTTTTTTTTTTTTTTCCTTAACTAAAGTAATCGTAATATTCTCTTGCCTCTAGGGCTTTCTCTTCCACAATTAATCACTTTTTCTTCCACACTTTCCCTCCAAATGATTATTCCCCCTAGCCTTACAACACTTGACATTAATTCACACTATTTCATCTTCACAGCTTTCAAAACATTGCCTGCCCTTGCTTAGCTCCACAAGCCACTCCTTTTTCTTTTAAAAGTCGGTTACCAGAAGTAATTTTACTATCACTTTGGCAGAAGGTGCTACCATGTAATCAGAAAAAAAATCTTTGTAATACAAATTAGCTTCCTGACTTTTATCAACCTTTCAAATTCGAAACACAATATATTTAAATTCCTTAAGATATTGAACACCTATACTTCAAAAGTAGCAGTACTTTCAATTTAAACATTTGGAAGACTTGGACTCTAAGACTTTATCTTTCATCCTCTGACTCTAGAATCCGTGTCCTTGATCATCAGAACCGAGCAAGAAATTGTGAGTCTCACCAAGCTCCACCCCCAGCGCGGGCAGAGGAAACGCTTTCAAAATATGTCATTCATCTTCACATTTAAAGGCAGTCTATCCCTACATCCTTTATAAACATCACTAAATATTGGTGCTTAAGACTTCAGTCATATGAGGTAAGTTTCCCAATTTATAGGCAAAAGGGGGGTGGCAAGGGAGACCTCTTCTCTTCTTAAATTTATCAAAACAAAAGTGGTCTGATTACATCTCCAACTCTGAAGTTGCCATTTGTCAAGCATCTTTTAGAAAGCCGCTTATTGTATTAAATTAGCCGACTCCTAGCCAAATCAGGTTTAAGGAGTGTTTCCCACGTCTACAGTGACAAACGAGTTACCAGACGTCCTTAAATAGACTGTCAAACTTTTATGTTTACTCTCTTTAAACGAAGGGAGAGGATGGCACACAACGAAAAGTCAGGTCTGTTTCTTAAGAAGGATGTCTTGTAGGGAACCAGACGCTCACCTGTACAAAACAGAGGCAGGTCTTTCCGGGCTGTCCTCACTGGGGGAGGGGATGGACATTGCTAGACCTTTGTCCTCCGGACCTGAGCACCGGGTGAAGGGTGGGCGGCTTTCTGGGGGTAGTGCAGGCACCTGCACCCCAAGAAACTACAGACCGGTTTTGATTTCAACGACTGTCTTGGCTTAACCTTTGGAGGGGTCCTCTAGCTCGGGGAGGGGGTTTGCTGCCCCAGACCTTAGCCACCTCCTCCGCAGGGATAAGGGGAGTGGACGACCGACCACCCTAAAGAGTTAGGTACCCCCATCTTTCCCAACTAGACCCGAACGTCCCCAGCTCTCTTGCTGGGCTCGCCCCCGCGGCGGGCTGGGCCGGGGTGAGCCGGGGCCGCGGCGGGCAGACCCCGTCTCCGCTCGGCGCCCCTGCCGCGTCCGCACCGCCACCGTGAGGCCGAGCAGGGGACGGTGCCCCGTGGCGGCGGCGGCTCCGCGCTCCTCTCCGCGCCGCCCCGGCCGCCGGCGCGCCGGGCACAGGCGGGGGGATTTTTTTCCCGTTTCCCCCTCTTTCGCGCTCTCGCTCCTGTTCGGCGGGAGAGCCCGCGGAGCCAGGGAGGGAGCGAGGGAAGGGGTGGAGGTGGCGGGGGGAGGCCGGAGGGGCGGATCCTGCCTGGGGGCTGATCCCTCCCTCCCCTCGGCCGGGCTCCGTGGCGGCAGCGGCGGCGGCGGCGGCTCCATTCCCCCTCCTCCCCCGGGAGCGGCGGCGGCGGCCGGGCCGGGGCCCCAACGCGGGCCGGGAGGGGGCACGGCGGTGGCCGCGGAGCCCAGCGCGGGAGGAGGCCGCTCTCCGCTCCCCGGGCCGCGCGGACCTGCTCGACGGCCGGCCCGCCCGCGCCCAGGGGCCCCGAACGGTGGGGCCGGGCCGGCGGCTGAGGTAATGGGGGCGGCTGCGGGGCCGGCCAGAGCGGGGGCGGGGGCAGCGGGGCCTACGGGGACCAGGGACTGCGTTCGGGGGAGGGAAGCGGGGTCTTCCCGAGCGGGGTGGGGGTGGTGCGAAAGCTCTCTCCTGGCGCGAGGGCGGCGGCGGGGAAGGAGAAGGCGGGTGAGGGGGGGAGCTGAAAAGCGAGGACCCCCTCCCGCAGCCGCCATCTTGTTTTCCTGCCCCCGGCCCTGGAAGCGGAGCTGTCGAGCCCCGCCCCCGCCACGCTCTCTAATTGGTCAGGCCCGAGGAGAGTTACACCCTCTGAACGGTTTTTGGTCCCCCGGTTCCTCCTGACGGGCAGGTGAGGGGGCCAATGGGCGCTCGCCTCTCTGCCCCGCTCGGTCGCTGGCGCTAGCTTTCTCTGTGTGAGGGTCGGACGCAGCGTCAGTCTGTCTCTGGCGCGCTCGCCCCCTCCCCTGTGGGGAGGTGATGTTATTTCCCTCCTTTCTCCTCCGAAGGGTGAAGATTCTTCTGGAAGAGGTGCCCCTTTAAAGGGGCAGGAACCTGGGCTGAGGTCCTCCCTTGGCTCAAGAGTATCTCCTGTGGGGTGCAGGGGGCTACAGTCTAATTGCAGAAACTCCTCATTCTTCGGGGACGTGGGTGGGGTGGGGGAGTGGGGGCTCAGGGGGTGCCTAGGAGAACTCTGGGGGTCTTGGAGATATTTGGAGGTGTGTGTGTGTGGGAAGGGCTGTGTGGGATGAGAAACTCCCGCCAAAAATCTAGACTGGAAGCTCCTTGTGGGCGAAACTCACGTTATTTTCCTCAGCAGCAGCGCTTTCCCCTCTAGAGTTTGTGCCCAGTGTCCAGAGTCTTGGAGAGGTCTCAGTAGATACTTGCTGCTTGGTTGAGAGATACCCGAGCTGTGAGAAGGCAACAGGTAGGGAGGAAGAATATATGGTGGCTTTAACAAAAGAGGGGCCACACCCTCTCTCTCAACTATTTCAAGTTAGTGTGTTTTGAGGTCGCTTTTCACAGCTCTGCAAGGGTCTCCATGCCCTTGAGAGGGTGGGGGCAGTAAAGCAGGTCTGTTGGCTTGGGCTGCCCCGAGGGAGTTGGCATTTGTAAGGCATGTAGTGGCCAAGGGCCTCTGGATCCTGGACAGAATTGCTGTGATGATTCTGTTTCCTTTGGCTCCAAATGGGGTGTGTGCCTGCCTGGCACTGTTCCTCAGCCAAGTCTTTTGTTTGGTTGTATGTTTCAGTCACACTTTGGGATTGGAAGGCCTTTTAAATAAGGATGTTAATAATACCTTATTAACAAATAGCAACCCTTAAGAGGTAGCTTTTATTCATTTCATTTTATTGATGGAGTATGGAGGCACAAGAGAGATTAAGTGACTTTCTCCAGGTCACACAGGACCAAGATTAGAACCTAGATTGCCCCAGAGCCTCTTGTTGTACCAGACCATGGTATCTCTGTGGCGTTCTTACCTCACTGATGTGAGTTGAGCAAATCAGAAGATCTGGGTTGAATTGTAGTTTCATCACTTACTAGCTTTGGGTTGAGTGCCAGCTTTCTGAGCTTCTGTTTCTTCATCTGTAAAATGGAGATAATATCATTCTGCCTCCCAAGCTAGTTGTGAGAAATATTACAAGTAAAAGGGCTTTGTAGTTTGTAAAAGTGTGCTCAATTATCATCACTATCTTTGCTTCATAAGGATGGTAGATCCCACAACCAAGGTGACAAAATGTTTTTCTCCTTGAAATCCTCTCCCTGTTCATACCCTTCCTAGTCTCTGCCCGCACCTCAGGGCACCATATCCCTAAAGACCTTTCCTGGTAGTGATGGCCTTAGTAACTGCCTACCATAGCTCCTTATGAGCTTGTCCAAGTTCCCTCCATCCAGAGAATGATGTGGGAAACTTTAGGGCTTTTTCTGCTGCACAAGGGTAGACTGATGTAAGTATTTTGGGAGAGAGGGACTTTTGAGGTAACAATGCATTGAGATTTTACCTCAGGTATTGCCCCAGTCACCTTGGCCTTAGGTCCAATGAGGGTCCCAGATAGGCAGCTTACAACTTCAGTGCCACTTGGGGTCGCTCCCAGAGCTTCCGGGGCTTCTGCATAGAGGTATATTAGCCAGTGCATCCTGAATGCTGCCTTTTGCAGAGAAAACCCTGCATGCTGTAGTTTGAAGTCCATAGACCACATGTGATAGACATTTCAGTTGCCTTCACTCCTTTACCCTGGGGGCATGGTCAGGGAATAGGATTTCTAATCATGATAAGATGGGTTGGGAGAGGGCTCTAGACCTGTGAATTTTTGATCCTCTGATGGGGCCACTGTTCATGTACAGAGCTTGAAAGTGGGTGCTGTTCTTGTTTTCTTCTTTTCTGAAGCCTTAACCACCCCCTTCTTTTCCATCGTTAGCTGTCCCACAGCCTTACGTACATCATTAGAACATTAGATCTCTCCCAGTGTCACATTGTAATGATCTGTTTACTTTTCTGTCCCTTCAATCAGACAGAGCTCCTAGAGGGCAGGGATCATGCGTGTTTGATTTCTTTCATTCAGCTTTAGGAGCTAGGCACCATTCCAGGTGCTGGGCATACAGCAGTACACAAGACAGGCAAAATTCCTCCCATCATGGAGCTTACATTCTAGTGGAAGGAAACAAACATACATGATAAATAGGTAAATTACATAGCACAGTAAAAAATGGTGAGTATTATAGTGAAAAATAAAGCAGAATGAAAGATTGCTGGTGGGGGAAGGGATTTGCAATTTTAGATAGAATTGTCAGAGAAGGTCTCACTGAGAAGCAGTGTTTGTGGAAAGACTTGAAGGAGGTGAAGGAGCAAGCCTTGTGGATGTCTGAGGGGCTGGATGTTTAGACAGAGGGCATAGACAGTCCCCTCGGTGGCCACTCGATCAGATGGAAGGGTGAATGAATACGTGCATGCCTGAACATCCAGCTCATGGTCTCCTGGCTTTGTTTCCTCAGGCCTGTCCCCTAGGTTCCCAGGTGCCATGAGGAAGCCGCGCCGGAAGTCGTCGCGGCAGACTGCCGAGGGCCGGCGCTCCCCGTCACCTTATAGTCTGAAGTGCTCACCCACCCGGGAGACCCTAACATATGCCCAGGCCCAGCGGATTGTCGAGGTGGACATCGATGGACGCCTGCATCGGATCAGCATCTATGACCCGCTCAAGATCATCACAGAAGATGAGCTGACTGCCCAGGATATCACCGAATGCAATAGTAACAAGGAAAACAGTGAGCAGCCTCAGTTTCCTGGCAAGTCCAAAAAACCCTCATCCAAAGGCAAGAAGAAGGAGTCCTGTTCCAAGCATGCGTCCGGCACTTCCTTCCACCTCCCGCAGCCCAGCTTCCGCATGGTGGACTCAGGCAGCCAGCCAGAAGCACCCCCGCTACCTGCTGCCTACTACCGCTACATTGAGAAGCCACCTGAAGACCTGGATGCAGAGGTAGAGTATGACATGGATGAGGAAGACCTTGCCTGGCTGGACATGGTGAATGAGAGGCGGCGAGTAGATGGGCACAGTTCAGTGTCTGCAGACACCTTCGAGCTGCTGGTGGACCGGCTTGAGAAGGAGTCGTACTTGGAGAGTCGCAGCAGCGGGGCCCAACAGTCTCTCATTGACGAAGATGCCTTTTGCTGTGTGTGCCTGGATGATGAATGCCACAACAGCAATGTCATTCTCTTCTGTGACATCTGCAACCTGGCTGTACACCAGGAGTGCTATGGCGTCCCCTACATCCCCGAGGGTCAGTGGTTATGCCGCTGTTGCCTGCAGTCTCCCTCCCGGCCTGTGGATTGTGTCCTCTGCCCCAATAAGGGTGGCGCCTTCAAACAGACCAGCGATGGGCACTGGGCCCATGTAGTATGTGCCATCTGGATCCCTGAAGTCTGCTTTGCTAACACCGTGTTCCTGGAGCCCATCGAGGGCATTGATAATATCCCACCTGCCCGCTGGAAACTAACCTGCTGTATCTGCAAGCAGAAGGGGCTGGGTGCTGCCATCCAGTGCCATAAGGTGAACTGCTACACAGCTTTCCATGTGACGTGTGCACAGCGGGCTGGGCTCTTCATGAAGATTGAGCCCATGCGTGAAACCAGCCTCAATGGCACCATCTTCACAGTGCGCAAGACCGCCTACTGTGAGGTCCACTCACCGCCAAGTGCTGCCACTGCTAGAAGGAAGGGCGACTCCCCTGGAAGCCTCGGTGAGGCTGGGGATGAGGAAGGGCTGAAGGAGGGCTGTGAGGAGGAGGAAGAGAAGGAAGAGGTGGAAGAGGAGGAGGAAGATGAAGGCCAAGGTGGGGTAGGTGGCCAACTCAAGGGAGTGCCCAAGAAGAACAAGATAACTTTGAAGCAGAAGATCAAGAAGGAGCCAGAGGAAGTGGGCCGAGAGACGCCCTCAAATGTCCCCATGGTCGCTGTCCCACAGATACCTTCTTACAGGTGAGCCTGCCCAGGAGCGCTCCCCAGGGACTCGTGGTTCCTTCTTGGGCTGGCGTTGGCCCTGAGCCAGGCCTCCTTCCCCAAGCATGGTTGGTGAATGTCTGTTCTTTTCTGTGCCCTCAAATTTAGACTTCTCCTTTGGACCCTGGGCTTGCCTGGCCTGGTTTGTGGTTTTGATTGTGTCCTCAGAGCAGTGTATTTCCTTTGGTTCAAGGTGAGACAAATAATTAAGTTACTTAGAAATCCAGGTGATGGGATGTCTAAGGGAGTATTTTTCAACAGGGGCACAGGTGGCATTTTGGACAGGATGATTCTTCATTATTAGGCCTGTCCCCTACATTTCTCAATGTTTAGCATCCCTAGTCTTTGTAAGTGCTGTTCCCATCCCCTCCCTCATTGCCTGGTCTTTGTGACAACCTCAAACATTCCCCACGTGTTTCCAAAAACTGCTATGGGGATAGAACTACTTCCAATTGAGAACCACTGTTTCAAGGGGTCAGTGTGGGTATCTGCCATCCAGAAAGCTCTGTCCTGGGAATGATGGGGACTTTATGTGAGAGGGTGGTGGTGTGAGGAGGACATGCTATTCCTCCTCTTGAGAAGCTGTTAGATTTAGGGGAAAGAGAATCGCTCAGTTCAGCTGTGTAACTCATCCACTTTGGCCCCCACTGAGTCTGTAGAGAGACCATTGTACCTGTTTTAAACAATCAGAAAGGTAGCTGGAGCTGTTGGAGGGATGGGAGCTTGGCAGAGAAACAACAGACAGGGAAGATGTTCCACAGACTGTCATCTCAAAGATGATGTTCATTAAAAATATGCAGTGTTAGAGCAGGAAGGAATCTTGGAGATTATTCATCTAATGTAGTCCTTGCACCTTCTCCCACTCCCCCCAGATGAAGAAACCGCAGTCACGGGAGGTAAAGTTGTTCACTCCTTTATTCATTCAATGAGATGTTTATTGAGCACTTCCTATATGCCAAGTCCTGTTCTGAGGGCTGGAATCAGGTGGAAAGCAACAGACCCTGACCACAAGCTGGGGCTCATGATGCCTCTAGGTTCTGTTCCTGCTGTCCGTCTCTCTAGATGGAAACGATAGGGAGAAGGAGTACTGGTGGGTAGTGGGTAATGAGTTGTGTGAGGGGAACAGGCAACCAGACTTGTCAGTCTGGGAAGAAGACGCAAGAGCAGAGAAGATCAAGAGGGAGAGGCTCTTGTTGCAAGCCGTGGCTGGAGTTAGAATTCAATTGACTGGAAATGTGTCTTCTAGTCACAGAGCTATTCTAAGCTACCCTCTTCCCTGAGGTGAGTGCTTGGTCCATGCTTAGTGAATGAGGGTCCATGCTTAGTCCTCATCTGTAGGGTGGTAATGTCCTGGGGCTAGATTTTTTGGTTGTCATGTCTGCTCTTGTAGAAGTCTCTTGCAGGGGCCAGCCCAGCATGCTGTCTAAGGATCAGACAGACCTGCTTCTGTCACTAACTACCTGTGTGACCTTTGGCAAGTTACTTAACTTCTTTAAGCCATAGTTTATTTATCTGTAAAAGAACCGACCTCATAGGGTTGTTGTGAGAAATAAATGAGATAATATAAGTAGAGCACTTAGCACAGTGCCTGGCAAATAGTAAGCGCTCAATAAATGGTGGCTGCTGCTGCTGCTATTTTATTATTACTATTCTTTACCTGCACAAATGCTGTTGGGACCCTCCATGGCCAAGCGGTTATAGAGGGAGGGGGCTGCCTGCATCTGGGCAGGTCTGCTTGGCATGGGCGTTGGTGGGGGATCTGTTCTTTGGGGGAAAGGCCTAGGCCTTGATTTTGCAAGCTTGGCTTTGGGGCAGGAATGTCTGACCATGGAAAGGCGCAAGGCCTAGGTGAGTGATGTTCAGCCCAACATGCCCATCCTTTGTAGGTTTCACCTTCTTGTTTAGCCACACTTATCTTCCTGTCAGTGGAGTGAGATGAAGAGAAAAAGTGGAGGAAACACCACAAGAGCACCGAGGCCTTGGTTACCCTGTGGATAACCAGTTTTGGGAAACAACATGGTATAGCAGAGAGATCATGGATTCAAATCCCACCCAGCTCCACCATCTTATTAGCTGCATTAGTGACTAATTTATTCAGCTTCTGTTCCTAAGCTGCCTTTCCATCTTTTGTAACATGGTAATAATGTTACCCACCTTGTATATGGGCGTTAGGATAGAGATTGTGTGCTCTCATTAATTCCCTTCTTACCCCATTCCCTTCCCCTCAGATGTTATTGGCTTAAACCCTGACCTTAAGACTTCTCTTTTGGGGTAGTTTAGCCAGCTAAGGTTTTAGATTCTTCAACCTCTTACACCTTTAGTTCCAATTTTTTTCTTCATTTGGTTCAAAATTAGACATTTTTAGGCTGCTGAGATTTTTGATGAAAAATCAGAGGTCAGACAACTCCAAGGGGTTGCATTTGGGCTCAGAAAGCAATCGCCTGCTGTACTCCTACTAGTTTTCCTTCCAGCTTGGCTGTGGACTACTCCCTGGTCTGGTGGGACCCTCAGCCAGAGGGGGCAGGAAATAGTGGCCACATTGCCCATTGCTTACTCAAGTTCCTGTTCTCTTTTGCTGCCTTTATCAAGAAAAGGGTGGGGGGTGTTGGGGCACAGGCCTTGTTTCTCAGGAGACCAGGACCGCAGGAAACAGGGTTTCTGGGAGAGGGTTCTTTTGGAGGATCAGGACTGCAAGGCAGGAGGTGGAAAAATCAAGCGAAATATCTCATGCTGAATCTGAGCTGCTTAACTTTGCTCTCCTTTCCAAGCTTTTCTCTGAGGTGAGGTCTTTGGCCACTTTATTCTGTCATGCTCTGTAAGGTTCAGAGATAAACCAGGGTCTGGATAGGACACTATAATCTAGCCTGTGTACTGACCCTGTCTTTCACTTCCCTGTGCCTCTACTCAAGGTTGAACAAGATCTGTAGTGGTCTCTCCTTTCAGAGGAAAAACCAGTTCATGCAGCGGCTTCACAACTACTGGCTGTTGAAGCGACAGGCACGGAATGGTGTCCCCCTCATCCGGCGCCTGCACTCCCACCTGCAGTCCCAAAGAAACGCCGAGCAGGTAGGTGAAGTTGTGATGTAAGGGTAGTGGAGGGAGGTGGAGAGTGAAGGAGAAGGAGTGACGGTTGGGGCACCCCTCCCTCAGCCTCTGTGGAGACTTTGCCTATAGGCGATCACCCCTCTAGGTGGTCTGTCCCAGGAACAACCTCCAGCACTGGAGAGCTCTTCAGACCAGACAGCAGCTCCTTCTGGATGGGAGAGGCCTGACTTTGGAGCAAATGCTAGGAGAGAGTAGAGAGCAAGCCCAACTTTGCATATATGTGGGGAAAACCCTTTAGGTATGGCAGAAAGGAAGAAGTTGGCTGACGGAGAGCCAGGCAGCCACAGTGCATAAGTTAGGAAAAGGCCCACTTTCCTCAAGACCATATACTGCCATCTGCCAAAAAATGTTTCATAGAAAATACACAAGTTTACCCTCTAAGTTGTAGTGCACAGCTTGCCCGAAGGTGTGACCTTTTAGCCAATAGCAACTGGAGGTGCTGCATGTTTAGTGTTTTCTGAGATGGTGGAGGCCTCCTAAGAGACTTTTTAAAAACATCTTTAGTTCTCTCTCCCTCTTCACTTGCTCTATTACTTCCACCTTTAAATATCCCCACACCACTGCTCTAGAGATGAAGCAAGCCTTTACGTGACTCTCGTGCCCTCTGCGTTCTGTCTGATTTCAGTTTTGGTCTTTTTTTTTTTTTTTTTGGTGAGGAAGATTAGCCCTGAGCTAACATCTGTTGCCAATCCTCCTCTTTTTGCTGAGGAAGATTGGCCCTGGGCTAACATCTGTGCCCGTCTTCCTCTACTTTATATGTGGGATGCCTGCCACAGCATGGCTTGATAAGCAGTGCATAGGTCCACACCTGGGATCCGAACCTGAGAAACCCGGGCCGCCAAAGCGGAGCATGTGAACTTAATCACTACACCACCGGCCCGGCCTCAGTTTTGGTCTTTTGTAACTAAAGAGCAAGTCTATATCCAGTGCCTCCTTGAAACAGTCTGCCTGCTCCCCTGAAGCCTCCCCTGGAACGTCAGCGACCTCCTCCCAGCCCAGCAAGTCTTTCCTCAGATTCTCACCCTCTTGACTCTTGGGCTGCATTTGACACCACGGGTCACGTTGTCTCAGAGCTTCTCTGTGACACCATTTCCCACCTCCTCCACCCCTCTGACTGCATCCACTTCTTACTCCTTAATAGTAGCGTTCCCAGGGGCTCTGCTGCCTGCTTGTTTGCTTGGAGAGCTTGCTCACTCGTAGCTGTAAGTAACTGTGTGGCACTAGCTCTAGGTTTCTCATCTTGTCCTCATCACTTTTTCCTGCCCTGAGTCCCTCTGGGGCAAAGAAACTGTAGATGTCCATGGAGATGTTGTTTCCTGTAACTCAGATATTGGAAACTGAATTCATTATCTTCCTTCCTCTCGGTAAACGTATTTCCCCATTATTGGCATGGAACCTTCTCCCTCCTGACCTCAGACATTCCTTACCTTGGAGTTAGTTTTGACTCTTCCCTCCATAATAAGCTTAATCATCCCCTAAGCTGTTTGGGGAGATTTATATGGCCCTTTGTCTCCATTCTACAGCTACCCTGCTCACCTCCTTAACTTCAGCAATAGCTTTCTAGGTGGTCTCCAGCCTCTAATTCTTTCTTTGCTGTATAACTGGTCATGTCTTACTCACACATCATTTTTCGTCCTGTCACTTCGTTTTCCAGAATGTATTCCCTCTCTCCAGGTAGGCCACAACCAGGCTCTTTAGCCTGGCATTTGAGGCTTCTTGCCAGCTGGATCCTGGGTTTTCCTTGGCTTTTGTGGTTCTCTAGCTTCTCTGCTGTTTTTCTCATGAAGCAAAGAGTCATAAATTCTGCCTTCACACTTCTGCCCTGTGGTCCCGTCGGTTCCAAAAGAGGCCTCCCTTACTGTTTTGTTCGTCCATGTCCATCACCACATGTGAAGCCCTAGAAAGATTGCTTCCCCCAGGAAGCCTTCCCTGACCTAACCCCAACCCCCTCAGATCCTCTATTTTATATTCTCTCAGAATTTCATGTTCAGTTTATCTGGTCAGTTTTGTTGTCTTTATGCTACTATGCCCTTGTGTGTCAAACCGTTGGCCTCTTCCTTCCCCCCACTACACTGTAACCTCTTCTAGGGCGGGAATCTTGTTTGTGGTGGTGGTGGTGTTTTAAAGTATGTTCAAGTCAGTTATTACAAGCTTGTGTTAAGAACTTCACTTTGTTTTCTAGCCAAGTCAAAGCTCTAGGGTGAAATTCTTTCCACCCTGAGGTGTCTATTAGTTTCCTTCTGAAATTCTTTCCAGCCCTGAGGGGCACAGCTGCTCTCTGGTGTCCCCAGGGGTAGGGGGAGGCAGTCCCAGATCTCAGCCCAGCAGTAGTTATTGTGCTGCAGTGGAGAAACATTGTTATAAGGCCGGGGAAGCACAGGAGGAAGGTGTGGGGTGGAGGGGGCGTGGAAGGGCTCTCAGGGACCGTGGGTCAAGGAGGGGGACGGGGCTGTTACCTGCTGAAGCCCCGTGAGGCTTGAACAGGGAGAAGACTTTGGGTAGGAAGGAGGCCCCCAGCTCCTCCTTCCTCTCCCTTCCCTCTTCCAGCGAGAGCAGGACGAGAAGACGAGTGCAGTGAAGGAAGAGCTGAAATACTGGCAGAAGCTTCGGCACGACTTGGAGCGGGCGCGGCTGCTGATTGAGCTGATTCGGAAAAGAGAGAAGCTCAAGCGGGAGCAGGTGAGGAGGAGCCCCAGCCCCAGGGCTCTTGTTCAAGATCTTTTTCTCCCACTGTCAATGTGGCATCAGGAGACCCGGGAGCCCCTGCCTGGTGTCAGCTCTCTCCCCTTCCTGCTCAGCACTATGGGCTCCAAGGCCTGCCTGCTCTGCATTGGGTGTGATGCTGCTCGTGGCTTCTAACTCTAGGGGTTCGGCTTCTGGTGGCCTCAAGCATAAGCTTAATATCAGATAGATGCCTGGGCCCATCCCTGGAGTTTCTCACTCAGGAAATCTCAGGAGGAGCCTGGCTTTAAGTATTTTGAGAAGCTTCTCAGGCCATTCTGATGGACATCACCTCTGGCTTGGAAGCTTGTGAGGGTTCCCACTTGGCCCTTAAACACTTACGGTCTTGAATCGTTTAAATTTTCCAACCTCTGTTCAAGGAGATTCTAATCCTGTGAGCATGGGGAATGTTGAGGTAGGTAGTGTTGCGTAGGGGTTAGGAATAGGAGCTATGGCAGACTACCTGGGTTTAAATCCTGGGGCTGCCACTTACTACTTGTGTGACATTGAATAAGTTGCTTAATCTCCTTATCCCTCAGATCCTTGATTGTAAAATGGGGGTAATAAGAGAACCTACCTCATATGGTTGTTGTGAGGATTAGATGACTTAGTATATTTAAAGAGCTTAGAACAGTGCCTGGCACATAGTAGGGGCTGTAGAAGTGTCAGCTGCTATCACCATCATTGATACTCTTGTCCCTCTGAAGTGTCTACTGCAGCGCTCTGCACATGGCAGGGAGTGAATACTATTAATTGAATGGATGACAAGCCAAAACTGTTCTCTCTGGTCCAGGAATAGCAGCTGTTACTCGCATGCTTCAGAGGCCTGGGTTAAAGATGTTTCTTTCTTTCTCCAGACTCCACTTCACTGTTCAGCCCCAGCACGAGCCCTTCTTTCGTAGGCCAATAGCCTGAGTTTCCATCTCTGAGACTGGGCAGCTCTTGCCATCCTTAGCATGTGCGGCCATGGAGGCCATCTCAGGACCTTCTCCGTGGATTCAAACTGTCCGTGCCGTCCCAGGCCTGGTCATACAGCTGAGCTTTTCTTCCTGCCTCTGGTTCAGAGAAATGAAAGGGACAAGGAGGCAGGCAGGCCTGTTTTAATGTAGCCAAGAGGCAGGAACTTTTCATATTCTAATCCGTGGCTTCCTAACCTTTTCACATTAGGGCACACATAGAAAATGCATACTGCTGTAAATATGTGAGGCTGCTTGCTGCTTGAGAGGCTGGGCCTGAGGTCCCAGTCACCCCACGCTGACCTAGATGCCCCAAGGGCCAATAGGATCAATATCTCAGCACACTTGGTGGGAATTCTGGCCCAAGGCACATTTTATATCATCATTGTGCTCCTTGGACTAAGTCAGACCTGGGTTCAAATCCTGTCTCTGTTCTTTTCTAGCCAGGTGACCTTGGGTTAGTGACTCCTCCTCATACTCTCTCCAGACCTCAGATTCCATATTTGTAAAAAGGGGATGATGATAGTTTCTCCTTCAGGGTTATTATGATGATTAACTGAGGTACTATAAGTAGAGAGGCAGTGTGGCATAGTAGTCAAGAGCATACACTGTGGAACCCGAGTATCTGGGACTGAGTCCCAGCTCTGCCCCTTATTAGCTGTGTGACCTTGGGCCAGTCAGTTATTTAGTCTCTCTGTGCCTCAGTTTCCTCTCTGTAAAATACTTCTTCTGTACCTACTTCATATACTCATTTATGTTACATAAAATGCTTGGAATGTTACTTGGCACTTAGTAAGGACTATTAAAGTGTTAACTGTTATAATTATTATTACTGTAAGTTTTGGTATGGTGCTTGATGTATAGGAAACATTCACAAAGTGGTAGCTGTTGGTATTATTCTAGGCTCAGGGTTGGGTGATAGCTCCTCATATACTGGTCAGCTTAATATGCTGTGAAAATTTGTTGTACATGATTGATTAAAGTCAAGTTATCAAGAAAAACTTCGGTGCCTCATCACAGGGGGTGTCCTGATCTCTCCCTACCTCCCCCACAGGTCAAGGTCCAGCAGGCTGCCATGGAGCTGGAGCTGATGCCATTCAATGTTCTACTGAGGACAACACTGGACTTGCTGCAGGAGAAGGATCCTGCACACATCTTTGCGGAACCTGTCAACCTGAGTGAGGCAAGTTCCATCCCCCCCACCACCCCACCATCACTTCCTGAGCAGTGAGCTTCTCATGAACGGAAACAGGGTCTGAGTAGGCCAGGAGGAGGTTGGGCCACAGGGTGTATACAACCTGCAAGGCTGTCTGGGTGTCTGGCAAGGCTAGTTGACTTGCCTATAGTGAGGGGTCAGCAGGCCCGAGTAGGCCAGGCATGGCCAAACCAGAAAATGGGGAGGCAGGAGTGCTGGTGAAGGGTGCACTTGTTTGGCTAGTAAATGGTTGTTGTAATTGTACAGGTTTTATATGTTTAGGTTCCAGATTACCTGGAATTCATATCCAAGCCAATGGATTTTTCTACTATGAGGCGGAAGCTGGAGTCCCACCTGTACTGCACCTTGGAGGAGTTTGAGGAGGACTTTAACCTTATAGTTACCAACTGCATGAAGTATAATGCTAAAGACACAATTTTCCACCGAGCAGCTGTCCGCCTGCGGGACCTAGGAGGGGCCGTCCTGCGGCACGCCCGGCGGCAGGCAGAGAACATCGGCTATGACCCTGAGAGGGGCACCCACCTGCCCGAGTCACCCAAATTTGAGGACTTTTACCGCTTTTCCTGGGAAGACGGTGAGAAGCCTGAATGGGTGGGGAGGAGAAGGCACAGGGACAGAGCCTGGAGAGCCAGGGATCAGGGTGGGCCTTGGAGTTGCATGGTAGACTCCAGGAGCAAAACTTGGGGTAGACACAGGCTGGGATATACCTACTTGTGCCTAGAATAATTCCAAGGGTTAATTTTTAACTAATTCACTGAACACTTCTTGAATGGTAGGAAGGGGAATCAGGTACTAGCCGTCTGTTATAAAAGCTAGAGCTTCACCAGGGGTCTTCCTCTCCTGGACCCCCTCTGTGTGGTATTGGAGCATGGAGCAGGGCGAGTGCAATGGTGGTATATATCTGGCTCATTCAGAAGAGTGCAGGTAGAGGACCAGAAAAACAGAATTGCCTCTGAGCCCCGCACTCTGCCTGTCCCTGCTCTCTGCTTCTCAATGGCAGCAACCAAACAGTCACTCAGGCCGGGGATTGCCCGCTGCCTCGTGCCTGCTCCATGGAGCCCGTAATCGTGACTGTCACCTGCTTCCTGCCGATGTTCCCCAGATTCTGACCTTGTCCCCGTGGCTGCCCTCTGGGCAGCGGTGTTGCCAGGGCCGAAGCCCCATAGTGATGCTGCTGGAAGCCACTGACCCAGGCATTCCAGAATATTTTGCATCCGAAGGATTTGGCTCCTTCTTCTTGCCCTGGGCTGGGTAGGTCCTTCAGCCCCTTCTGTCCTCCCTTCTCCTTGGCAGTGGACAACATCCTCATCCCAGAGAACCGGGCCCATTTGTCCCCAGAGGTGCAGCTGAAGGAGCTGCTGGAAAAACTGGACCTGGTGAGTGCCATGCGGTCCAGCGGGGCCCGGACCCGCCGCGTCCGCCTGCTGCGCCGGGAGATCAATGCCCTTCGGCAGAAGCTGGCGCAGCCGCCGCCATCACAGCCGCCATCACTGAACAAGACTGTGTCCAATGGGGAGCTGCCAGCAGGGCCCCGGGGGGATGCGGCTGTGCTGGAGCAGGCCCCCCAGGAGGAGCCAGAAGACGATGGGGACAGAGGTGAGAGACAGTCACGGACAGGCAGGGGCTGGGGGCCAGGGTGAGGGAGTAAGAGTTAAGCTGAAATGAAATCCCATAGTGGAAGCATTCTTCCTCCAGTTTAGGTCTGACCCTCGTGGGCAAGAAAAAGCCCTTGGAGCAGTCACACTTCCATGTGTACCCAGGGATGATATTTAAAATATTTAATAATCAGTAGAGACCAAAATTCATCAGTCAGAGTAGATGTTGGCTGTTGTTTTGAAGTAGGCTCCTGGGGGCCACTGATGCGGATATTTAGTTGCTGGATTGTGGGCAGGTTCAGGGAGTTTCAGATGCTAGGGCCCAGCAGCTGTTTACTAACCAGTAAAGTATTTCAGTATTTTGCACCTGATATGGCCATATTGCACATACCAGATAAATATTAGCTCATTTCATACCATCATGTAGAGAGGTTCTTAGAGCAGGTTAGGTTGTGGTATGGGGGGATAGAAAAGAAAGAAAGACCCTAAAGATAGTCGACTTTTGAGCTACCTCATGGCTTTGACCCCAGCTTGCCAAGTCTACAGGCCCATCCCAAGCAGAAAGGCCAGACTGCAAAAGACAGCTGGGGAAGTGATTCTCAGAGATGCAGGGGCCTTAAAGCTGAGCTGCTTTCCATCCTCCCCACTTCATTGGGGACAGAATTGTCTCACTCATACCAGCCCTTGAATCTGAGCCTACAGCTTGGGAGGGCCTGGCATCCACACAGTCCGGAAGATTGAGAGTTGTCTCCAAAGAGTAAGGGGCCAAATTGCTGGAAATGCCCCATTTTATTTTAGGTTGGCAGAGAATGGGACGTGGTTGAGAGGTCACATTTGGCATTAGAGGGCCTCGTGTCCGTTGTGACTCTTCCCAACTCTGCATGTAGCAGTCAGCATGCCAGTTGTATCCTCACTCCTGGGCTGTGGGAGTACAGAGTCCTGCCCAGCAGACTGGCTGCAACAGCTTCTAGAGGGTTTCAAAGCAAAATTCCCAGGCCTCACCTTTCAGAGATTCAGATTAAGAATTCTTAGACTGGGCTTTGGCTTGGAAGTCTCAATTTTTAAAACCAGGTGGTAGGTGAACAGACATGTTTGAGAACCACTGATTTTACTTACTTGCTCTCATTTTTCAACATCTCTAAACTTATTCTTTCTGCTTGTCCTCCTTGCGTCACTTGGGTGATATGAAACAAAATACATTGACAGATGAGAAAACACTTGAGTCTAATGGGAGTTGTAGACCCCTAGTCTATGGAGGGGAGACTTACCTAATTACTGATGAAGCAGGGGGCTTTCGGCTTTCTCGGGTGTGGAACAATGGTTTGTAACTTATTTCATCAGACTCGCCTGGTAGGCTTTAAAAAAAAATGCCCCATCTTGGGGCCGGCCTGGTGGCGCAAGCAGTTAAGTGCGCGCGCTCCACTTCGGCGACCCAGGGTTCGCAGGTTCGGATCCCGGGCACACACCGACGCACCACTTGTTAAGCCATGCTGTGGCGGCGTCCCATATAAAGTAGAAGAAGCTGGGCACGGATGTTAGCTCAGGGCCAATCTTCCTCAAGAAAAAAGGCGAGGATTGGCATCAGATGTTAGCTCAGGGCTAGTCCTCACCAAAAAAAAAAAATACCCCATCTTTAGAGATTTGGTTTTAATTGATCTGGGATGGGACCTTGGCATTGGAATTTTTAAGACACTTCCTAGGTGATTCTAATACATAGCCAGGGTTTAGAACTACTAATATAGATAAAACTTAGTCCTACATTCTCTTTGCCTCAAACCTGAGACCTGGGATATGTCTCAAGTTTTCTAATAGCCATGCTTTTGGGTCTTGGTTATCAGTGTCATTATCTGGCTTTTAGGAACAGACATTTTCTAAAATGTTCAAGCAGGTTCTTTTTTTCTCTAACAGATGACTCCAAACTGCCTCCCCCACCAACCCTGGAGCCCACTGGGCCTGCACCTTCCTTATCTGAGCAAGAATCCCCCCCGGATCCCCCAACTCTGAAACCCATCAATGAGAGCAAACCTCCAGGCCGATTCCTAAAGCCCAGAAAGGTGGAGGAAGACAAGCTCTTGGAAAAATCACCTCTGCAGCTAGGGAGTGAGCCCTTGCAACGCCTGCTCAGTGACAATGGCATCAACAGAGTGTCACTCATGGCTCCTGACACCCCCGCCGGTGCCCCACTGAGTGGTGTGGGCCGCCGCACCTCAGTCCTCTTCAAGAAGGCCAAGAATGGGGTTAAGCTACAGAGGAGCCCAGATGGGGCCCAGGAGAATGGCGAGGACCATGGAGCAGTGGGCTCTCCCGCCAGCGTTGAGGATGAGCGGCACTCCCGGAAGCGGCCGAGGAGCAGGAGCGGTAGTGAGAGCGAAGGGGAGAAGTCCCCTCAGCAGGAGGAAGAGACAGGTGACCCCGCCTGTGACTTCTCTCACTACTTCTCATCTGCTTTCCTGCTTTGCCTTGCCAGCCAGCACCTCCCCCTGTCGGCTGCCTCCCTAATGGCCCCTGTGGACACGCGAATAGTAGCGTTGAGGGCTCCATAGCTCATAGTTGGGCCTGGCACACAAGTAGCGGTCTAGGGAAATAGGCTTTAAGCAAGTATTTTGAGAGGGCCAGATTGGCCCTGAGAGGGAAACAAAGCTATATATGATAAAATGATTCCTACCTTCATTGTAGTTCCTTCATTCATCAGATATTTATGTAAGGCGTTATAGTAGAATACTGGGCAAAAAAATCGATGAACAAAACTGACAAAAATCTCCTCCTTTGTAGGGGAGATAGACTAAAAGCAAATGAGTAAATTGTGTCTTGTATTAGAAGCTCTGGAGAAAAATCCAGCAGGAAAGGGGGATAAGGGATGTTGGGGTGGTATTAGAGAGGGTGGTCAGGGAGGCCTTCTGAGAAGGTGATATTTGAGTAAAGATCTGAAGGAGTTGAAGGCATGAGCTATTCGGGTATATGGGGGAAGAATGTTCCAAAAAGATAGACTAGCAAGTGTGTGGGCCCTGGAGGTGGAGACATGCCCATATGTTTGAGGAACAGCAAGGGAACCACTGTGGCTGCAGCAGAGTGAGCCAGGGGATCGTAGGAGACGGGGTCCCAGAGGTAATGGGGGGCTTGATTACTAAAGAGTCCTTACCACATGTTCAGCACAAGCCGGTCACTGTGGTGGGTAATAAAATAAGCCAGACTCAGCTCCAGCTCCAAAAACATTCACAGTCCAGTGGGGAGACTAGCTGGTCTCCCGAGGTACAAAGATGTCACAGTGCTGGACAGTATGTGGTTATGTGTCAGGTGACAGCACTGCTAGAGGTGTTCAGGGAGTAAGAACTAGAGAGGGTGAGAAGGCTTCACAAGGAGACAGTGCCTAGCTGGCCCTGGGGGATGAGAGCAGAACAGAGAGGAGTAGATGGAGTGAAGGGCTTAGGCCCGGGTGTGTGGAAACAAGGACAGAGTCTCTGTGAGGGATGGTTTGCAGAGGGGCTCCCTGGAGCGTCGGGAGCCAAGGCTGGGTGGGTGAGGTGGGCACGGATGTGCAGGGCCTCCGTTGCCGGAGTAGTTTAGTGTTGATGGGCTATGGAAGGCCAGCTTGCTTGGCAGGGAGGGGCCTGCTCTTGGCTTTTGCTCCTCATGTCCCTCTCATGTCCTTTTGTGTGATGGCTTTGGGCTGTGTGGCCAGTACATGCTTTTCTCTGCTTTTCTCTCTTCCTGCCTAACACTTTGTTTCCAGCAATACTTTCCCTTCCCATCTGGCCCAGGCTTCCCTGTATTAGGGCAGTAGGTTGGTATATAGAGTCAAGAGCTTGAGGCCTGGAGTTAGGCCAACCTAAGTTCAGTTCTCAGCTTTTTACCAGCTGCGTATCCTGGGGCAAATTAATTAACCTCTCTGAGCCTGTTCCATATTTCTAAGGGGCTAGTGGTACCTACCTTGTGGGGCTCTAAGGATTGAAAATAGAACATAGCAGTAGATGGTAGCAGTTAGTCATGGTCATTCTCTCAGCTATATCAGATGCAGCCAAACATCACTGAGAACACTGGGCACTAAAAGTGAAAAATCCTACTATTGAGAAATAGGTCTGGACATCAGGCTCATCTAACCTGAGAGGGCCCACTGCTTGGGGATGCTGCTGCAATCTGTTCCTCCCCCACTGTCTAGCTGCCTGGCGCACAGGAATATTTCTGCACAGCCTTAGTGGAGACTCACAAGAACAGGTGTTGATCCTTTACAGGTGAGGCACCTGAGGCACAGCTGGCTTCGGTGATTTAAATTGATGTCATAATGTTAGAGGCAGAGCCAGGTTAGAGTCCAGATGTCTTGGCTCGGACACCTACTCTCACAGGTGTGACTTCCCTTGCAGTTTTTCTGGTCAATGTATCTGTAACTTAGAGCTCTTGGCTCCACTGTCAGACTTGGAGGACTCTGGATTGTGGTTAGGAATTGGATAGATAGAGAAGGGAGCTGAAGCCTTCATAGCAGATGAGAGTTATGTCCCTGGGATGTCCAGACCGTCTTCATCTGCTTCCGAAGGGCTCCCTTCTGTAAATAGACCTTCTCTCATGCATACTTAATAGCATCCTCCATGAGTAAGACGGTATTATCTTTACTTCACAAAAGGAGAGGCCAAGGCTTAAAGAGGAAAACGGACCTGTGTTTCAGATCCCAATCTAGAACCCAGGGAATTCTGACTCCCCATCCCAGGAAGGTCTGGTCTGCTTTAGTGCTGCTGAAAAGTACCCCCCTCTGCAACTCTGAGGAGCCCTGCTAGATATCTGAGGGTGTGGTTGACACAGCCCTTATCCTGCTCCAACCTCCCCTGACACCATCCCAAAAGAATGAAGCTAGCTGTTGCCAGTTGTGTGATGGATAGCGTGTGTGAATATTTATCAGAGGAGGCAAGGTGGGTGGGCTCCCCAAGAGTCGGAGGAGACTCCCTGATAATCAAGGCTTGAAATTAGAAGCAGATCCAGGGACTTGTGAGCCAGCTGGAGTGGGGAAGTCTTGCTATTTCGCTTTGTAGCCAAATGACAATAACTGGAGTGAGCTGTGTGCTATGTTTTCCTTAAAGTAAAACTAGAAGGATAGGAAGGAAAATGCAATGTCTGCTCATTGCCCCAGCCAACAATATTTTCCCCCTAACCTGTATCAGATTCTACCACCCAGACCCGTTTCCCACGGGGAAGGAACGTCATCCTCTCCACCTCTGCTCATCGAGCCCTTCTCAGGCAGCTGTCTCACACTGCAGCGTGTATCACAGAAAGGGGGGTTTCTGCACTCAGACTCACTCTGTGTGTCCTTGGCAGGCGTGACCAACGGTTTTGGAAAACACACCGAAAGCGGGTCCGACTCAGAATGTAGTTTGGGTCTCAGTGGTGGACTGGCATTTGAAGCTTGCAGGTAAGAACAGCTTTGTTGGCAGCTCCAGCACCTCTCCCTTTATCTTCTCCTCAGTTACAGATTGAACGTCCTCCTGCTTATCTTGGTTTTTTCTTCCCCCACCTCTGCTATTTCCTGAGGCCTCTGGTCTGTAACTCTGGTGGCTCCCAGGAAATGGTATGACCCTTGACCCCCAAGCCTGATCCTCCTAGCAGGGGAGGAGTGGCACTGATGCTTTACAGGGTTTGTGGAGCTGAATTTGGCTCTGAGGGTAGGGACAGCCGAATCTCTATTGCCCAGTGAAGTCGACATTTGAGACTCCCCCACACCCATTCCCTGGCCCACTTAGATAACCAAGCTCATTACAGACGTGGTTCCACCCTTTGTCTTTTGGGGCATCATAGCAGTGGCCCCTTTAGAGGTATGGTGTGGGAATAAGAAATGAGGAGATAGGAAATTTGGAATTGTGTTCTGTTAGACAGAGGCCCCAACTCTTCTACCATTCCGGAGCTGGGAAGGGATGGCTTTTTCCCCCCATTCTTTTACCTGAAGGGAGGATTTCTAAGACCAGAACCTTTAAAGTTTCTTCGAAGTCCAAGAGTTTGTTGAATCCCTGCTCTATGTTCTGTGCTCTGCAAGACACAAGGGAGTATGGGACTTGTGGAAATGGGAGACCTTCAGTGCCACAAAGGAAAAACGACTTGTCCCGAAGGCTGACCTCATGGTCCCTCCACGTGGCTGCTGAATGGATCCTGGGTTTGTTAGCAATTTCACCTCACTCCTCTGTGACTCCAACCCACACTCAGAGGAGCTCTGAGGAGGGGCTCATGAGTGGGTGTCATACCCACAATCTGTCTCTTCCTCGAGGGTTCTTTCCTGTTCGGTGTCGCACATCTGAAACGAAACCGAAGCTGAGCTGTTCAGAATAGGAGAGGAAAGGTCCCCGGGCAGCAGCAAAAGACTGTGTGTGTGTGTTTGAAGCGCCTCCAGGGCAGGGTGGGTGTGTGTTCTATTAAGTACTCCCTCTACCCTGGCTGCTGGGCTCCTGATGGGGCTACGGGAGGCCCCCAGCTATCCCTTGGGCCCAGCTTTCAGTGGTTCCTTTGAGATTTCCCTCCCTACTAAGCCTCAAAATTGCCCTAGCTTTCTCCCTCCATGTTGCAGCCTCTAGAGATGCAGGGGGAGTAGATGGGAAAAAACATAGTTACCAGGCATAGAGAAGAGGCAGAGACTTCAGAATCTTATAAGATGCTTCTAGCTTGGTCCCAGCTTGGGGTTGCTGACTCCCTTCAAAGATATGGTGCCTGGAAACCCAGTTCATTGGGGATGCAGTAGGAGTGGGGTTATCAAACTGCCCCCTCCTAGCCCTTGACTAAGGTGGAGGGTGTGTTGGGCTCTTCCCTTGGTGAAGGGCGCTCTCCCCAGCTGTGAGGCGCAAGAAGCAAGCCCGGCCAGGGTCTGGTTAGCCTGCTGATTCAGGCTGTGTGTTTGCCTTTCTGCACGACTCCAGTCAAGTGCCACTGATTTCTCTGGGATCCTGCTCAATGTAGAAACAATGCCCTTGGAAGGCATTTCCTCTTCAACTCAGTGGTTCTCAGTGGAATTTCGGAGTTTAAAACAGGAGATTCAGGGGCTCCAACTGCAGGGGTTTTTTGCCTCTCTCTTTTTTTTTCCCAAGGAAGATTTTCCCTGAGCTCACATCTATTGCCAATCTTCCTCTTTTTGCTTGAGGAAGATTCAGCCAGAGCTAACCTCTGTGCCAGTCTTCCTCTGTTTTGTATGTGGGTCGCCGCCATAACATGGCTGCCGACGAGTGGTGTAGGCCCATGCCTGAGAACTGAACCCGGGTCGCTGAAGCGGAACTCACTAAACTTAACCACTAGGCCACGGGGCCAGCCCTTCTCTTTTTTTTTTTTCCTACACTGTGGTGATAAGTGCATAAAGGAAGATCTTACTTATTAATTAGACTGGAATCCTATAATCCCAGAATTAGAAAGAACCTTGAAAGAACTTCTGGTCACTAATCCCACCCCCTCCCCACCTGCCCCTTGGTTTATCTGTTCTGATGATTTTCTGAGCAGGTTGGGGCTGCACCCTCTTTCTATGGGTCACTCATTCAATTATTAATAATTGAGTACTTACCGTGAACCAGGCACTATTCTAAGCCTGATGAGGTATCTGTTCGCATGGAGCGTATCTTCCAGAGGGGAGAGATAAATGTTAAACCAGTAGACAGTGATTATAGATTGGGTTGTCTGCTTAGGCCTGGGTAACTTGGAGAGAGGCTGAAGTGCCGGCTGTGATCGAGTCACTTGTGCTTTTTTCTGTGAAACAGGAACACACAGACCTAGTTTTGGTGTTGCATCCTGTTTTATTGAGCTCATCCTTCTTAGGGCTCATCATTTGATAGTACAACATTACTAGTTTGTAATATTTAAAGTGACACATTAAAATTTACTGCTTTTCATATAATAATATTTATTATATAATTGCCGTTTATTGAGTACTTGGTAAGTGCTCTACTGAGTGCTTTCTGTGTATTAATCCACTGAATCCTCACAGCAGCACACGGGGGACACAAGCCTCAGAGAGGTTAAGTAATTCACTCAAGGTCCCAGAACCAATGAGAAGAGCCAGGTTCTGAACACAGGTAATCTGGCTCCAGAGTTTATCTCTTCACCACTTTGCTGTGCCGCCTTCTGTTATATTTGAAAATGTCTCCCCAGATCCATGATGTGAACTTGAAGAGGTTTCCTAATAAAATTCTTAGTCCCTTACATTTTTATAAGGCCTCAGAGTCTCTAAGCCCAGTGACAGATTTTCGTAGGGTGAGTGGGAACCAAATCCTAAATGTGAACTTGGTGTTATTTGTTTTTTCCAAACAGGAGATTTTGACTAGTGGGACAAAAGTTCCCAACCTACTAGTTCCTGAAGGATTCTGATTCATTGGGTTCTGATTGTGCAAGGTTTTCTGTATAAAACCATGATAAAGTCAGTTATGATTCAGGCAAACAGGAGTATCCTGCTCTCCAACCAGTCCTTGTCCCACCAGGGGTTTCTTACACGTTTCTACTCTTCTGCAGATTGTTGACCTGTCTTTTAAGCATTTATTTTAGTTGAAAAAATTAGATAGCAATAATATTTTTAAAAGTTTGGATGAGAAGAAGCCCTAGCCACATCATGCTTGCCCAGAGGCTCTTAATTACGGTTGTACATTAGAATTGCACTGGGAGCTATTTAAAAATACTGAGGCCTGGGTGGGTTCCAGTCATACTATTACTCTGGTATTACTATTCTCATGTTTGTTTATCACCTTCTAGTCTTTGATACATGTCTTTACCTCCTTGCAGTAGCCTATAAAAAAAATCACTCTGCTTATTAGTTAAAAATAAATCCATCTCTGTCTAAGAAAAACTTCACACACATAAAGTGGAAGTGAGAAGATTTTTTTTTTTCCAATTTAAAAATGTGTTTTCTAATTAAGGAAGTAAGACATGTTCTTTATAGAAAATTTGGGAAAGAGACAAATTTTGGTACCTCAAAAAGAAATTGGGTTCTAAAGAAGAAGCGGTGTGAACCACAGAGTATAGAATTCAGGGCAGATGTGAGATGGGCTCTCCTCATGGCCAGGCTGCTTAGACTCTGGAAGGATTGACAAGTGCCTGGGGTAACCTTTCCTCTGGATGAAGTCCAAGGTCCCTGGGCAGGGGAACAGGCATCTCTTTGCAGGTTCAGTCCTTCCACATGGATGAAATGGTTCTTCAAAGCCTCATGGGAACTTTTTGGTCACAAGTGTATCATGGGTTAGTATGAGTTTTTAGGAAAGGTGAGAAACCATTTCCTTGAAGAGTTTTTGCAGCTCCAGTCCTATCAGAGTTAGGAGAGCAAGAGAGGGTGTGTTAGTCATTGAAAATGCTCATTTCGCCCCCTCTTTCTCCCTGCTCTGTATGCAGTGGTCTGACGCCCCCCAAACGTAGCCGTGGGAAGCCAGCCCTGTCTCGAGTGCCCTTCCTGGAAGGTGTGAACGGAGACTCTGACTACAGCAGCTCAGGTGAGGAGCAGTGTACAGGTGGATCTGGGGGGCCCAGGCCTTCCAAAGAACCAGCTCTGCGGGCTACAGCCAGACCCTGAGCTCCTCCAAATCTTCAGGCTCTGGGCAGGGAGATGGCCCTCGCTCCCAGGTTTTTCATATTCTTTTCTTTTTTTAATTTATCTTAAATTTGAATAGGTAATACATGGCCATGGTAACAAAAATCAAAAAGGTACAAAAGGGTGCATATGAAAAGTCAGTGTTCTCCTCCCTAGAACATCCACTCTTAGCAATTTCTTTTGTGTCTTTCCAGATGTTGTCTGTACATATACAAGCCAAAACTCGTGTGTATATTTAAGAGAGTGAGTAGAGAAGCCTAACATATACATGTTCTTCTAAACTATGCCTTTTTTCAGTTAGTAGTATATCTTGGAGGTTCTTTTGTACTTTTTATTTGGGCTGCGTGATGTCCCATTTATATAGGAGCGCCATCATTTATTTAGCCCTCTACAGATGGACATTTAGATTGTTTTCACTTATTTGTTATAATCAGTGTTGCAGTGAACAACCTTGTACATAGATCCTTTTGTATCCCTGGGGAGTATGTCTGTAGAAGTAGAGTTGCTGTATTGAAGGAAGTGTGCATTTGTGATTTTGGTAGATATTGCCAGTGTGCCCTCACTGGAATAATCAGTGATAGCCCGGATCACTGCGTCTCACACATAACCCTGTAATTGCATGTGATCCTCTCCTCATGAGACATTCTACTCCAGCTGGTCCACACAGTAAAATACATGGGTCTCGTCTCCATGGACCAAGGGAATAAAGGACAGGCCAGGGCCAAAGGAGAGGACTGGGTGGTACTCAGGAGGAGTGGGTGCTGGGCGGGCTGTTCCCTGAGCGCCCGTCAGCCAGCCCTCCCTTGGCAGTGTGCACTCTGGAGGCCCTGTCCTCGAAGCTTCCATAACACACAGGCTTCACGGGCTTCTCTCCCCCTCTTTCCTTTTCCCAACTGCTTTATTTTCCCTTAGCATCTGTTTCTTTCTCACATGTGTGTTGATGAGTGCATGCCTGCGTGTTTCATTACTGTCTGACTGTCAGTGCCCCGAGGGCAGGGCTCCTGTCTGGATGAATTTGTACAGCATCTAGTGCAAAACTGGGAGTGGATTGGCATATACTTTGTGCTTCGGGTGGTGACATTTTACTCTTAGTTTAAAAACCACATATTAAAATGATGCCAAAGGACATTGTTCTGCCACTGTTCCATCACCTTAACACCATTGTCTTCATTTCTCTGTGTTGCCTTCTGTTTATTTCAGGCATATTTTTAACAAAATGCTAATCCAAAACACATGCTCTTTATATTCTGCTTTTTTCAATGTTATCTCATACTTTTTTTTATGTTGATATAATCTTTATTTATCTCATATTATTGGAATAATGTATCTTCCAATCAATGCATTATCATCTACTTTACTGTTCTGCAGTTAGACATTTGGTTATTTCCAACTTTTAACGTATATAACATAGTGAATATGTTTGTTCAAAATCCTCCTATTTGTTTTTAAAGTTATTTTTCTTAGAATAAATTCCCAGGGAAGGAATTTGGTGGAGCAGATGGTTCATACTTTTTTTTTATGGCTCTTGAGACATACCACCAAATTACATTCTGAAAGGATTGGACTGGCCTGCAGTTGCCTCAGCAGTGTGTGATTGTACCAGTTTCCCCACAGCCTGCCTCTTCAGTGCTGGATTTTATCTTTTTGTTGTTATTGCTGTTGACTGAATAGGTAGAAAACAGTTCCTCATTAGTAGTAGTATATATTTTTTTAAATTATAAATATTCCTTAGAAACATAAATAAAATGTTCCTTAGAAATTTCCACTCTGTGGGATTTGGCCCTTTCTGTTTGGTTGAGTGTGGTCACCTCCCCATTCCCAGTTTATAGATGTGGGGAGGGGAAGGGAACATTCCTCTTTGTGTTCAGAAGCATTTATGAAGTCCCCATTCATGTGTGCTAGTACATTGGGTACAGAACAAAGTAAGCTGAAGAGATGTGGTGCCTGCCGCGGGTGGGACCCCCAGTGTAAGGTTCTGACGAAAGCAGGCATGCGAGAAACTTGCAGACCTGCTTGGCTCTGCTGAGTACTGTGCATCCAGGTGACCTGGATGGCCAGGTGAGGCCCTGTCAGAAAACAACTCATGTAGCAAGTGGTTTTACTGGGATGTCTGTCCCAGGCATCTTTTTCCATGAAGCCTCCATCGTGAGGACTCCCCACTCAGGGAGGCCCAGAGAGTAGTCTGTGGCTTTGCTCAAGCTGGGTTATGGTCCTTCTCCCTGGGGCCCTGTGATGAAGCAGATATATTTTTCTAAGGAACACCATCCCAAGGTTCTAGTCCAGAGGTCAGCAAACTCTAGCCTATTGCTTGTTTTTATAGGGCCCACGTGCTAAGAATGGTTTTTACATTTGCAAGTGATTGAAAAGAAAATCAAAAGAAGAATGATATTTTGCAACTCATGAAAACTACATGAAATCCAAATTGCAGTGTCCAAAAATAAAATTTTATGGGGACACAGCCATGCTCATTCATTTATGGATTATCTGGGCCTACTTTCATGCTGCAACAGCAGAGCTGAGTAATTGCAACAGAAACCATGTGGCCCACAAAACCTAAAATATTTACTATTTGGCCCTTTACAGAACAAGTTTGCCTACCTGTGATCTAGTCTAAGAACTTCTAAGGAAGGGGCAGGGAAGAGGAAGGGTGGATGTTGGACTCATTCCTGGGCTGCCCCAGTCAAATGGAGGCCACAGGCAGGCCTCCTGGGCACCACTGCAAGTCCCCTTTGGGCACTGTCTCCTCCCCTCCCCCACCCCCAGGCAGAAGCCTCCTGATGCCCTTTGAAGACCGCGGAGACCTGGAGCCCCTGGAGCTGGTGTGGGCCAAGTGCCGAGGCTATCCCTCCTACCCTGCCTTGGTGAGTCTGCCCCAGACGCCACCCTGGGTGGTTCTGACCCCTGCCTTGCCTTGGGGGCTTATCTGATTGGATCAAGCCAGCAGAGTGGTGGGAGTCAGGGTGCCTTTAGCTGCAGAAGGGAGGGAGGTTTTACCCCAGCCTGGGTGGGTCAGACCAGCAAGGCTCCCAGCTTGGGCACTTACAATAGGCTGAAAGTGTGCAGACAGAAACTAGCGCTCTCAGGGATTTAATAGCATTTATTTATTTGCTTATGCATAAAAGTAATATGTGCTCATTGTAGAGAATTTTAAAAGCTGCTGATAATGCTTAGCTGTTTTATTAAACATCTGTCATGCTAAGTTTTTGAAATACTGAGGAAGATATGGTTATTCTCATTTTGTAAGGGGAAAAATTGAGGATCTATTTGTTACCCATGGTTGTCTAGCTGTTCAGTGGCAGGATTGCAGTTTGAGCCCAGAACTCAAAATGTATGATGTCAGAGCCTGGGTTCTGAGCCACTGAGTTCAAGATCACCCACAGTCCCGTGTATTCAGATGTTACCTCTTGGTGTATATCTATCTACCCATTCTTTTTTTGTTTAATGCATAGATATGTGTATATATGAGACCATACTCTGTTTAACCTCGCTTTCACTTAGCAATGTACCGTGAACATGCATGTCTTAAGCCATTAAACATTCTTCATCAACATCACTTAAATGATTGCATTGTCTTCAGTTGTATGCATCTACTTTATTTTAACCATTCCTTAGTTGGTCATTTAAATTCTTTTGAATTTCTCACTATAATAAATAGCTGGCAGTAATCGTCATTGTAGCTTTACCTTGGTGTACATCCATGATTATTTCTTTACAGTGAGTTCTTAGGAATGCCTGCTTGGGGCAAAGTCTATGCAAAATTCTGATACAAATTGCCAAGTTGCTGTTTAGAAAGTTAGTTCTGGTTTATACTCCTACCAGCAGTAGCTAAATTTCCATTTTTTGCATAGTAGCAGAGCTAAAAATTCCATTTGTACCACCTTGATTGTTATTTCTTAGCTCTTTCTGCATTGGGGAGGTGATGTCCATCTGGCCCTGGAAGATACTGATTCTAACCTTGGGGCACGTCAGAATCATCTGGGAGAGTTTTTTAAACAGTGCAAATACTGAGTCCCCATCTCAGAACTACCAAATTAGACTCTCTGAGGCCAGACCAAGGCCTGAATATTTTTTAAAAAGCTTCCCAGAAGATCTGTAGCCAGGGTTGAGAACCACCCTGCCAAACTCGTTCATGCATACAGAGCCGTGGGCTTCTCCCAGCTCTTTCATGTCTATGGCTCTTTCAAGTCTAACAGTAACCTCTTAAGATAAAGAGGGCAGGAACTCGGATCCTTTTTGGACAGGTGAGGAAACCACAGCTCCAAGAGGTTACATAGCTTGCTGGAGCCGTATTGGAAGCAATGTGGCCTGCCTCAGCCCTTTCTTAGCAGTGGCAGGTGGGGGAATCCATGCTGTGATCCAGCCACTGGGGAGGTTGGGCCTGGGGCTGCCTTCACAAGGCTCTGTGTCCTGCGTCGGTGAGACCCCCCAGCTTAGTCGTTGAAGAAGTGAGTAAGGCTGTGCAGGTTTTGGTTTGGGTTTTTTTAAATCTCACAATGCACAAAAGCCAGTCTACAACTAGTCTTTTTTTTTTCTTTTTAATTATCTTCTTAATCATACATTTTCTTTCTTGATTAAAGAAATTCAGCCACCGCCTGAAAACCTAACCACCTCAACAGAACCTGTGTTTTCATTTTGGTTTATGCTCTCCCAGTAGTTTTCCTGTGCATACTTATATATGTACTTGCATCCATAGTGAATATACAGTTTTTAATCTTTTTAGGGGGGGCTCTTGTTTTTTAAAAAAAGGTTTTTTGTTTTTCTGTGAAAGTAATAAAAGTACATTACAGAAGTTTTGGAAAAATAGAGAAAAGCAACACAAACCCCAGCATTCCAACATGTCAACTGTAAGCATTTTGTATCATTCCTTCTATTTATTATGTATTATAGCTGTAATAATAGTGTATGTATACATTTATTATATATGTTAGTTTATCACAAGCTTTATTTCCCTGTTGTTTTTCATCTGCATAACATTTGAGTGAATGGACCATTATTTATTATTTTGGGACACATTTGCCTCTGTCTTCTTTAAAAAGAGAGGAGAGCTCTCCTTAAGTCTCAGACTTACCCATCTTGCTTCTGCCCTCCAGGGGGACATTTTTCACCATCTGCCCTACGTTCTGAGGCAGGAATCAGCATGGCTTAGTTAAGAGGAAATGTATCAGAGTAGCCCCACTGTCTTGTTCAATAATCAAGGAAGCTCAGGAGGGCTTATATGGTACTTCTCATTAGGATCCTTAGATTCAGTCCCAGGAGAGATAGACAGGCAGGGAGATAGAGTTTTGACCAAATCACACAGCTGGGGGCAGGGTGGGAGTGGTTCTTCCTTAGAGTCAACTCTTAACCAGAACACCTGTTTTCAGCTGCTTATCTTGAGAGGGATGTAGGGAAGTTGGCAGACACCCAAAGGTAAATAGTGAGAGCAGTTTATTATGAGAAGAGGCCCCCTGGGACAGGGTATAGAATTAAGATAGCTCCATCTCTGGAGAAAGCTGCTTCCTCAGTAAGTGTCCAAGTCTCTCTGGCCTTAGTGCACAGAGATTGTCAGCCAACTGCTCTGGAGGCAGGTGCTGCGTATGAGGCAGCGGACAGCAGAGGCCCAAGCCTTGTCCAGGCATCTGGTTTTAGTCCCAGCCATGGCCGCAAACAGCAACATCCTCCTTCTGTGCTTGACGTTTTCCTCTGTCAGCTAATACCTGTCAGCAGACTTCTCGGCATCAGCAAGAGGATGAAATAAGATGATGATGTGTGAATGATTAGGAGCTTTGGTAACTTAGTGCTCCATAGAGCTGGAGAAGTATTGTTGTGTTGATGCCACCAGGCATTTTGCTGAGCAGCTGCCCTTGTGGAGCATGCAGCCTCAAAGACTAATTCCTCCAGTGGCCCTTGTTTCCAGCCACATCATTCTCCCCTCTCCAGTGACCCTTCAAGCTCAGTCTTCTCTCTGATCTTAACCATGGAGGTGCCACAAATGTATCTGGTCCATGGACCAGGGAGGATTATAGTCAGACAGGAGGGTGGTGGGTAACCAGGGGCTCTGTTAGGTAGAGCCAAACGGATGGACCCTCCTGCTGATGCTGAATGTTCTTCATAGCCATGGTGTCTAGGAGGGCCCCTGAGCTCTTGAAGTGAATTGCAAAGGTTCTAAAGGGAAATTGACAGTGAAAACAATGGCCTCCACTCCCCTGCCTTCAAGGACATTGGGAGGAAGAAGTTTGCATATCTGGCCTGGACATTAGAGAGACCCACTCAGTTCTGATACCCCCACACGCTGGCTTCCTATTAATCCTGTTTCAGTTCTGAGGCCTGATAGTTTGTGGAGCAAGCCCCCTCATGGGAAGGACTGGTTGGACAGGGCTGGAGGATTGGGACAATGAACTGGGGAAACAGTCAAGATTTCCATTTTGGGGTACTGAGGGTCATGGAAGAGGTCAGCCCCGCCATCACTTGATTGTGGGCAGGGCCAAGCCCCTGCATAGCTTTGGTGTGGGGTGCTTCAGCAGTTAGTCCTGGGCAGGGTGCCCTGCTCGCCCTGTTTACTCCCAGCTGAGTGCCATCTCCTTTCCTGCCTCCAGATCATCGATCCCAAGATGCCCCGGGAGGGCCTCCTGCACAATGGCGTCCCCATCCCTGTCCCCCCAATGGATGTGCTGAAGCTGGGAGAGCAGAAACAGGCCGAGGCTGGAGAGAAGCTCTTCCTTGTCCTCTTCTTTGACAATAAGCGCACCTGGTGAGTGGGCCCTGCTGCCGGGGAGGGCCCATGCCAGGGTGCGGGCTGAGGGGCTTGACCGGGAGGCTGTGCAGATGCTGACATGCTGGAGAGGTGCACAGAGGGGCTGTGGACTCAGTCACCCTGCCTCCATCCAAGTGAAGGTGAGGCATTACCTGCCAGCAGCTGGCCTGCACTTGCCATGTTAATAGTAACTTAGTGTTATCAATAACACTGATGAAGAGTGTTCATCATAACTGAGGGGTACTGCAGATCAGATTCCCTGGGAAACTCTGAGAGGGAGCTTTGTATCAGGAGACTTACTGGGGAGAGCGGTAGGGGTGAGGGATACAGCACGGGGCAGAGGAAGAAGTTGAACTATAGCACTTGCTGTAAAGGGCTCAGCTGATCCTACGGGCAGCTCTGGAGCTGGGTGGCTCGTTAGAGATGTCAGGAATCTGGGCTGTGCCTTTGTACCCCCACGTCAACTAGTCACTGAACGCCGTCTGCCCCTGGAAGGAGGTGACCTTGGGCCAGGCATCTCCCTTGGTGGGGGGTGATTCCTGGAGAGGGCCTCAGGTGAGAGCCTGTAAGCTGCCAATACTCCCAGTGGCTGCGGGAATGCATGTCTCAGTCCAGAGCAGGGGTTCTGGTCAGTGCAGGGTCCACTACGAGGGGCTTGCTTCCTCATGGTCTGTGAACACCTTAAGGTTTCTCTTAGCACCAGCAGGAGAGTTCTTTCACCTCTGCTTCTATAGAGTGAGGAAGTAGGACCAGCTAGTAAAAATGATGATAATGATAGCTACCATTTATTGAGTATTTACTCCATGTCCTTATGCAAATTGCTTTACATACATGAGCTCATTTAATCCTCCTTTAAATCTTCATTAATCCTCTCCCAACCCATTTTGCAGATGAGGAAGCTGAGGCTCAGAAAGCCAAGACCCCATAGCCAGCACTGGGATACAAACCAAGATCTGGCTCCAAAGGTTAGGCTCTTAGCCACATGTTAGATTCAACTGGGGATCTGTTGAAAAAAAAACAAAACAGGTGCAGGCCCCACCAGAGATCAGTTCACGGATTCCTGGCATCAGCCACACTTCTTAGCCACAGCTCAGAAGTGTGTCTCACCCCTGCCTGGGGTGTTCCAGTCTGCTTCCCTCTGCCCTGTCCTCGCCTTGGTTTTGCTGGTCCTGAGCAAGTGGGCCCAGAGGAGCCCCCTCATGGGACCCACCATGGCCCAGACCTCTTACTGTGCTTGTATTTTAGGCAATGGCTTCCAAGGGACAAAGTCCTGCCCTTGGGCGTGGAAGACACCGTGGACAAGCTGAAGATGCTGGAAGGCCGCAAGACCAGCATCCGCAAGTCAGTGCAGGTGGCCTATGACCGCGCGATGATCCACCTGAGCCGAGTCCGGGGGCCCCACTCCTTTGTCACTTCCAGCTACCTGTAAGGGTGGGGCCTGGCCTGGCCTGACCTGCCTGCCCTGCCTCCGTTCCATGGGGCAGAGAGAAGCCTCTTCCTGCCCCAGCCAAACGTATGGCCGGCAGCTTCCCCCTTCCATGGCAGGCCAGGGACTGGGTTGTGTCCTGCCCAAGGGCATGGCCCCAGTTTTGACCAACTGCGTGGTTCCCCTGGCGGGCCTGCCGTGTGCCAAAAACTCCCACCTGAGCTCCCTCAGGGGCTGGTCCACTGAAGTACCAGTTAGAAGTAGAAACAGCTGTGAGGCTTGGGCCCAGCCGTGGAGATGGACCTGGCCCCAGGAGGCACAAGGTCCTGGGCTCTTTCTGAAGGGCGTGCCTGGCCCCCTCCACCCCACTCCCAACTAACTACACCTCAGGGTGAGCGAGGCTCTGACATTGACCCCAGAGGTGCTGTGGCTACACGAGGGTCCCTCGAGGAATCTCACTGAGCTCACCCTCTCTCCCGCTGCATCACCCATTCTCATACCTCTTCCCTGTCTCATCTTCTGTACCTCTGTCCAGGCTCTCTTTTTCCCATGGTCCTTTCCCTACTTCCTCTTGTGCCAAACTGACAGAAACCATCACCAAACTGGGTTTTTTTTCCTTTTTATGTCTCATTCCCTTTGAGGCCAGCTGCTACGCTAGGTGGGTGTCTCCGCCTGGCTCCTCAGGGCCAAGGACAGGGGCCAGCCTACCACTTGGTGACCCTCCCACCAGCACACACACCACCTGTCCCCTGCCCCCGACTTTCACATCTGCTGCAGACGCACAGCTGAGGCCAGGCTGTGAGAGCTTGCCTCCTTGGATTGAGGCAAGGCCCTTCCTGGCCTCTCCTTGTCTTGCCAAGAGGTGGGCTGAGGCTGGGCGGGCTCCTGTCAGCAAACCAGGCTGCTGGCGCGAGTGTCCGTCTGTCCACTTGGATGTTGAGGGTTGTTGGGGCGGAGCCGTGCCTTCGGCTGGGTCTGCCCCCCTCACCCCTCCTGTTCACTCCTCATGGGCTTTTCCTTTGCTACCACTGCAGCCTCTAGCCTCACTCTCCACCACCATCGATGGCGTGGTGCCTGCCCTCCAGCATCTTCCTGTCCTGTGCTCTGCCCTGCCCAGCCTCTGCTGCTCCCGCTTCTGAACTCCAGGGAACGCAGTGCTTTTATTTCAGACTATCTGTCCCCTTCCCTCTTTTCCTTCAACCCCCTCCCACCTTCTCCTTCAACCCCCTCCCACCTGCACCTTCTCAAAAATGGAAGGAAAAAAACTGTGAAAAGGGGAATGCTGACTGACAAACCAACACAACTTTCAGAGGCTTCGATGTCTGTTCTCTGGATGTTTTTTTTCACCTCTTAAGCACCAAAGTCGCAGGGCCAGGTTGCAGGCCGCTGATCGCCATGTTGATTTTTAACCTGACGTTCTTTTTAATTGTTTTAAATTTTTCATAGGGGAGTTTTGGAAGTCACTGGGGAGATCACTGCCATTTTTACACACTCGACTTTTTAAAAATACAACCAACCAACCACCACAACTTCTTATACATTTGGGACACGAGCCAGAGTTTAAAAGGGAACCAACAAAACTCTCTATAACATAACGGATGGGGTTTTGGATTTTGTACAATAATAAAAATACAATACAGCATATGGCTAGGGAAGGACATGGTGTATATAATTGTAAAATACTGTTCTAAATTATTCAGGCCTATAGTTTCCATTACTGGAGTCCTCCATTGCGTGGCTGAGTATTTTAAACGCACACAGTGTGGTGTATTTAAAGGAGCCAGTGCATCCCCCTCTCCCCAGGTAGTTGGTCGGCTGTGGACTCTGTGACCTTCGTCTCAACCTGTGTTGTAAGATCTCGGGGCTTTCTCTCTCTCTCAATTTCTGTGTCTATCTATTTCTTCCCCCCAACGCTTTCTTAGTCTCTTTTTTTTCAATCTCAATCTTTCAGTCTCTCTCTGAGTCTCATTTTTAAAACTGCTCTTTTAGAACAGGAAACGGCTCAGATCCTGCTGTGGCATGGGGCCTATGTGTCTCAGTCGCGTCTGCTGTGAAGCACACGATGCTCTATTTATTGTAGAAAGTGACTTTATTTGCTTTCTAGAATTGTTTATAACAGATGGTATAAGAGACGTAATAAACAGAAAAATCTATGCTTGTAAAGAATACAAAAGTTAATTTTACCTACTATAATATGACTGTCTGAAACTTATTTTCTCTCTGAGAAATAAATGTTCTAATGGGCAGCAGTTGCTGTGCTGAGTTTGGTGTCATCAGTGGGGGCCTGCTTCTGTCTTAAGTTCTACAAATCATCCCCTCCTCAGAAGGCCCGGGACCATTAAGAACGGGGTTGTCTAGCAGTTGCAGGCTCCCAGCTGGAGAAGGCTCTGTCTGCCTGCCTGCCTGCCTGTCTCTTGGACCCCTGGGAGGGATGTGAAGATGGGTGTTGATGTTGTTTCCTTCCCAGACAGCACCGCCTTCTGGGAGCTGTGGAAAGTCCAGCTCACCTCCCACGCCTCGGCTTCCCTGTGGCTATGTTCCTTTAGGAGCATCTGCTCCTCCTTCAGTGGGAGAAGTGGCCCTTGGACATCTCCAGCACCTGTTTACCAAGCTTGGGAAAATCAGGCTCGTGCCTCCTTTGCCATTGTTGCTCTCCCTGTTCTGTAGATAGGCAACTGGGGCACCCCAAGAGGCATAACGTGTGCCTAGCCCCTTTCAGAGCTGGAAGGGATCCTTGAGCCTACCTGGTCTTCATTTTGCAGATGAGGAAATAGACCAGCAAGATTAAAAGACTTGTCCAAGGTCAGCCAGCGAAGAAATGGTGGCAGAATCCTGGGACAAGGATCTGGTCAAGGCTTTTCTCGTGGGCTCCACAGCACTTCAAGGCTGTGCTGGCCTGTTCTCTACCTTCCTTCCCTCTCTCAGTGGCTGTGACTTCAACATTTCTGGAAAGGGATATCTTGAAGAGCAGAGGCAGAGGAAGACTTACCAGGGACACACTACTCAGTGGCTGGGCCTAGGATAGCTTTTCCCGTCCCCTCCCCTGTCCCATTCTCTGTGGTCCTGCCTGGCTCCTGGGCTTGGCTGGGAGTTACGTGTCTCAGCGGTGTAGCTGGAGGACACGGGACTCGCCTGATCACCTCCTCCACAAGGCCTTCGAAATTCTTGTCATTGAAGTCACTAAAGTGTAAAAGTTCTCGATTTGGTATAACATTGACATAGTATCACCACTGTGCTGGTACGTGTTGGGGGTGCGAAGATGCACACCCCTGGTCCCAGGACACTCACAACCTGGTTTGTAAGACACATTGCAGACAACTCTGCATGATGCAGGTGTGGGGCTCCAGAGAGGAGGAGTTTGAGAGAGACCTCATGTTTGGTTGGGAGAATAAGGGAAGCGTTCAGAAGAATGAAGCAACTAATTCAAGCCTTGAAAAATGGGGATAAAAATCCCTGTTGATGAATTTATATTTTGAATAACAAAGGCAATTTAGAGTGAAGTTACAAGCTCGCCCTATGAAACATTTTGGAAATGAAGTAAAGGGAAAATGACCAAATGGGTAGGATTTTAGCAGGCGAGGATAAAGAGAATGCATTGTAAACAGATGAAGCAGCTTAAGCAAAGGTAGGGCTCAGGGCGGTATGGTGTGTATTTCAACTCCAGTGACTACCTGCCATCCCATTTGACTGGAAGCCATTGAGGTGGCGAGGCAGTGTGTGGGAATTAAGAGCCCTGCCACTCACTGTGTGACCTCAAGCATAATACTGGACCTCTCTGAGTCTTTCTGACACTGACTTAATAGAGGACCCTGAAGCCAGGGCGAGGCATTTAGTACATGGTAGGTGACAGCATCTCTTGAAGGATTTGAATAGGGAAGAGCCTTGATTGGAACTTGGCAGCTAACTAGACAGCAGAGTCAAAAAGCCAGAATATCAGTGCAGGCTTGCTGTGTGGCTGGAGGGATCAGCAGTGGGTTTGGGGGGAGGAGGAAAAGTTTAGTTTTTATGAGTTTGTGTTGCCTACGTGGCATCTGAGAAAAACCCCCAGCAAGCAGATGGGACTGGGTCTGGAGTTCAAGAGGAAGGTAGGAGCAGATGACAAAAATGTAGGGGCACTGGAGCCCACCAGGGAGGTTAGGAGAGTGGCCAAGGAGAGAGGGGGCAGGACAGACCTGAGGAAAGCCCCGTAGAGGCTGAGTTGGGGGGAGAGAGGATGGAGCTGACATCTTCAGAGGGATTTGGTCCCCAGGGAGGGCCTCACACAGAGAATGTCAAGCTCTGAGGATCATCTAGGCCCACTGACTCATCTCACAGAGAGAGGCAGGTCAGACATGCTCAGCATCACAGCAGGAAAAGGCAGTACTGGACCAGGACCCAGAACCTAGCACTTCCTACTCTGCAGGTCCACGTATTCAGAGCCCTCAAGGTGAGCAGAAGTGTCCTTAATGAATTTTATCAACGCTGTGATTAAAATTCATGGACTTAAGTCTAAAATGATATTATGATACTGGAGCATATGAGGGCACTCTGACTAGGAATACAAAAGTCTCGTTTTCCTAACAAGTTTAAAAATGTCATTAAAAGCATTTGCCAAAACTCTGGTCAGCTTTGGCACTTGCATTAATGTGTGAGTTGCCATTAACACTGGAGTGTGACTTTGCCTTTCAGATGGGCTCTCCTAACCTGGCTGGGCTGTGAGCTTAGACTTTGGGAGAAGAGGGGTTGAGTGGTAATACTGCCAGGCTCTGGGAGGGGTGCTGAAGGGAGATAGAGTAGGGGGCCTTGTCTACCCCTGGGTCTGCAGGCCCTCCCACAGTGTCTGTAGGGCAATGAGTGTGAACGTCTGGTCCTGCCAGCTGCAGCCAGTCTGGCCTTGACCAGAGCCAGGATGAGGGAAGGAGGTCTTTGGATGAGGTGGTGGGGAAGAGGGGCCAGAGAGGTTTGTGTCTGCTGGGCCAGAACTAGAGGGAGGGCTCTGACTCGACCTTGGCACGTGACCTTCTGCTTGCCCTTTCCCTTCAAGGGTGGCAGAGGGCACTAGGGGTGGAAAGAAAAGAAATATACATGTATAATATATTAATATGTATATTAGTATTCTCTACAATTTTAATATTCCTAAGAGGGTCAGGATTCACAGGTTAAATGGAGTAGAAAAAGCTAATTGTCCCCAAATTTCAGAAGGGTTGTTGTGTTGTATTTCAAAGGACACTGTATGTCCTTTGCTTGGCACCTGTGAGACTGACTGGGAGTAGTGGGTTTCAGTCTACCTCTCCTCACTTCTAAAGTAGTGTCTGAGCTCCTTCCTTTCCCTTTCTGCTTTGTATTGGCCCCTTTGGGGGACACGGAGGCAGTATTGGGGATGCAACGTTGACAGTTCCTGATGGGTAAGGCTGCAGGATTCACGGGACCTTGGGGAGGGCCTCTTCCCCCAGCTTCAGAGTCCAGAAGGACCCCCGAAGGATTTTATCTGAGCTGATCATGAAAGATTATAAAATTTGTTCTTTGCTATCTAATTTGAGGTTGTTTTTTTAATGCAAAGGAGAAAGTAAGACTATTTTAATCACCCAGACATAACCATTTCCACCATTTTAATGTAATTTCTTATAGCCTCTTGTTTTTTCTGGGTAGAGCATGTATCTTGGTTTCTTGTATGGGGTAGCTGAGAAATCAGCTTGTCTGAGAGGCTGTTAGCTGTTTGACATCACCGCAAAATTTCTTGGCATGACTGGACACAAGGCCTGACACCTCCTCTGCCCAAACTTGGCTTTTCTTCACTTGCCGTGTGTCTTGAAGGCTTAAGCCAACCATTGCCTGTCATTGTTTTTGGGGTTTTTTCCCCGTTTGTTTTGCTAAAATACTGGTGGTCTCCAGCAGTTGAAATTGAATGGGAGCTATATATCTCTATCCCAAGAACTTTATATTGGGGGTGCATTTCCATGGAAATAAGTCCTAGGCATAATTCTGCCCCATGTTCAAACATCTATGAGGAGGAGGTCCCCAAAGGCCGTGTGATTTCTTCTTCAGCCTGAGAAGTTCCTGCTCTCTGCCCCCTGGTACAGCCACCAGCACCTGGCATGAAAAGTCTTTCCAAGGTGGACAACACTTCTGGGGGCTGAGTAGTCAGGTCAGGGGGCAGGAGCAATGGAGCTTTCAACCTTGAATATTTTTGTTGTTTTTGCTATAACCTTACCTACAGTAATTAAGGTATACAAATCTTAAGTTTAATAGCCGTGAATTTTTACATGTGTATCCGTCTGTGAAACCACCACCCGGATCAAAATACAGAACGTTTCCAGTGCCCCAGAAAGTTCCTCGTGTTCCTTCCTAGTCAGTATCCCCCCTCTAAGGGTAACTACTGTCCAGTCTTCTATGGCCATAGGTTAGTGTTGCCTGTTCTTGAACCTCATATAAATGGAATGATACAGTATGTGATCTTTTGTGTCTGGCTTCTTTCATACAACATTATATTTTTGAGCTCTATCCCTGTTTTGCATGTAGCTATGGTTTGTTTTGAGTAGTATTCCATTGTATGAATACACTGCAGTGTGTTTATCCATTCTCCTGCTGGTGGGCATTGGGTTTTTCCATTTGGGGTCTATCATGAATAACACATCTCTGAACATTCTTGGACATGTCATTGGGTGGACACGAGTGCTCACTTCTCTTCAGTATATCCCCAGGAGCGGAATTGCTAGGTCATGGGACAAGTGTGGGGTTAGCTTTAGTAGCTTCTGCCAGTTTTCCTTTGGTTGTACAATTTACACTCCCACAGCAGTGTGTGAGAGTCCGGGTGCTCCACATCCTCACCAACACAGTGTGGTCAGCCATGGCTTTGCTCCAGACCTGCTTGTCGAACAGCTTCCACTAAGCTCCATTATCCAGCAAGTCTTCTCTCTTTCTTTGCAACACTACCTTGCTCCCGAGGGAGACTGATGAACTGCCAAGGTGCTTTTCAACTGGGGAACTTTCCCATTGAGGAGATGGATGGAGAGCTGATCCTGTCCAGCTGTGCAGCACAGCCTTCTCTTAGCACCCACCTCCGTACTATGGTGCCACCCAGATCCTTGCATTGGCTCTTTGGGGAATAAGGTACTTCTTAGTTCAGAGTAATACAATCCTCCCTGGCCCCCTCCTCCTCATGCGTGGCCATTGGGCTCTGGGGGACTGAGCCCGGCCTCAGGGGTCCCCTGTCTTATATGAACCCAAGCTGCCAACACTTGAGTCCTCAGGCATCCTGGGTACAAGCACGGCAGAAGGCACCCCCTGCCATTGTGTCCAAATCCTTCCTTCAGGCTGATGCCTGAAATTCCATTATCACTGCATGCCTTTACCTCTCAAGGCCATGATCCTTGGGACGTGCCCGTGACCCTCGTTTCCTTTGAGTTATTGGTATGTGAATAATGAGTATGTGAGCAGGTTTTGATGAGGCGGTATAGCAAAGGACACTGGGTCCTTGATGGGAGGATTGAAAAGGGGATGAAAAGGGTCTATTTACAGTTGGCTGACCTTGGTGACACAGACGCATATTTCAGAACTCTGAAGCAACTTCAAAGGAATTGCTGAGATCACCGGTGGGGTGAAGGTCTGAGATAAGAAGGCAGGGTCAGGGAAAGAGACCGAGGGAGGCTTGTTTGGAAACAAAGCTCTGGAAACCGAAGATTGCAGAGCCAGAGTCCACATGGGCAACTGTGTGAAGCTGGCCCTGCCCTTTGGTGCAAGAGCATGATCTGGGTCCAGGCTCAGCTGTGGGATGAGGACACAGCCTTCCCTGGGCTGGCCGGCAGGGCTTCCAGCTCCACTGGTGATTCTGGGCACACTCAGAAGGTTTTGGTGGCCAGAGCCCAGCCAGTTCTCCTCCCCCTGCCCCCGTCCCCCCATCTTCCCTCCCTCTCACCCTCCCCTACCTTTCTCCTTACCCTCTCTGTCTCCCTCGCTCAGTCTCTCTCTCTTCAAATTTTATTATTTTTCATTTCAGTTGATTTGTGTGATTCAAAATTTTAAAAATTCAGGAAAGTCTCCCTCCTTGTCCCCAGCCTCCCAGTTCCCCTCCAGAGGCAACCAATTTTACCCATTACACATGTACCCTTCCAGAATTACTTTAATATGAGTTTGTGTGTGTGTGTGTGTGTGTGTGTGTGTCCCTTATACATGATAGCGTACTATTCACATTGGTCTGGGCTTCATTTTTAAAAATTGTTTTTATTAAATATTAAGTAAATACAAAAATAGTAGTTACACAATGTATATAAAATTTTTATAAACCCACAATACAATAAGCTACCCCATACCCACCACCTGTCCCAGACAAAGAAGTGGGGCTTTTAAAATCCTCTATGTGACCCTTCCCAACCCCACCTCCTCTTCCCCTAAATACTATCCTGAATGTTGTGCTTCTCGAGCCCTTTTCTCTTATAGTCCCACCGCATGTTTATGTGGCCCTACAATAAATGTTGTGTAGTGTCTCACCTTTTTGGGTTTGAGGAGAAGGAGGTGTATTGCATGCCATCTTCTCCAACTTGCTGTCATCCTGCCCACAATTATGGTCCTGAGATTCAGTCATGCTGACATGTGTGGCTGGGTTTGTTCATTTCCACCCTGGTATGCAATCCCATTGTATGAAGACACTATGATTAATTTTTCATTGTATTATTTAAGGACATTTGGGTTGCTTCCAATTTCTTGCTTTTAGGAACAGCACTGGTGTGAATCTTCTTAATAGTTTCTCCTGGTGTGTGTGGAGGGGGGCAGGGGAGACTTGGGTAAGAATTTCCCCAGGCCGTTTGCAGGGCCCTAGGGAATGCACATTGTCAACTTTAGTAGATAATGCCAAACACCTGTGAGTGGTTGTGTCAATCCACACACCTACCAGCGTGTTTGAGAGTTCTCCTTGCTCTGTGTCCTCACCAATACTTGGAATTATCAGTTTTTTAAATGTTCCAGACTGATATGTGTGAACTTGTAACTCACCGTGGTTTTCATTTTCATTTCCCTGATTATACACATTGCATTTCTTACTTAAAATATATCTTGGCGATTGTTCCATATCAGAGCAATGAGGACTTCCTCCTCCTTTCTTGGGCTGGAGAGTGTTCCCTCATAGGGAATTCTGACTGATGTAACGAGTTCCTTGTTGATAGACATTGAATTGGCTCCAGTTTTTACAGCCAAATTCCGCAATGAATAGCTTTGTATATGGATGGTACAGCTCATTTGTACGTGGGGGAGTCTATATGTAGATTTTTCACATGGGAACTTCCTGAGATGTGTAGATGAAAATGGGAGACAGCTTTTGCTCTCCTCTGGCCTTGTGCCTGCCTGTTTCCAGCAAATTTCCTGGTTGCCTGAGTTCCCCAACGTGGGAACCATATCTGCCCCATCTTGTTTCACCACACCATCTTTCCTCTCAGATGATGATGTTCATCTTCCCTCTGAAACAACCTGTTGGCCCCTACGCTGCCACCCCCACCTCTGCACAGATTCCTCAGGGGTGGTCCCTACCCTGGAATCACCTTCTTACCACCATCCCCATCTCCAGAATTAGTATTCCCAGAGGGGCTGGACTTTCCATGGCCCTGAAGGAGAGGAAAAGAAACTGACCGCCACCCTTAAAGAGTGTACAGTCTCTACATATACCCAAAACAATTAGGGAGACTAGATAGATCCCAGCCCCCCGCCCTGGGCAAACCCCTACGTCCCTGAGCCTCGCTTCTTTATGAAACAGGGACAGTAACACTTCTCTGGGGCTTGGGGCGGAGTGGTGCCGATGTTTATAAAGCACCTCACATTCGTGCACTTGCAAGTCATAGTTTTCCTTGTTGGTGAGGATACTTCTAATTCAAGGAAGCCATGATAGTGCTATGATAGGTGCAAATTCAGGGTCTGGGAGCACCCGAAGGAAGAGGAAGGAAGCCCAAATTGAAGGGACTTGCTGGGGGAGGAGATATTTGAGCTGCACCTGTCAAGACAGGCATCGTTTAGGCAAGTGGAGAAATCTCTCTTGAGAGAGAGATCCTTGAAATCAGAAGCGTGGAGTGTGAAGGTGGAAAGGTGTGGACGAGCTTGAGGACTGGTGAGTAATTTGGAGAGAGAGTAAAGGGCATGTAAAGAGCGTGGGACTGAGCCCCGGAGATGGGGCTGGAGCTCCGTCTTGGCAGCCTAAGTGGGCAAAGTGAGGTCCTTCCCCCAGGAATCTGATTCGCACCAGCAATTCAGATGCACGCTCGCTTGTGTTTCAGAATTGCTATTTTCAACAGCACGAGGAGGTGCAGCCCAGGGTGAAGGGACGTGGGAGCTGGACCCAGTTACCAGAGAGCCCAGCAGCTAGTCGGCAGGGTTTTTCCTCTGCAGGGAGGAAGCATGAGGGAAGCATTGTATTGCATTTGACTCAGGACACCCACCCTCCCAACCACTCCCCCCAGCACACACTCTGCTTTGACCTGGTATCCTGAAGGCGCAGGGACTGCCATGGGCTAGGTGCCTGGGGCATTGCATGGGAAAGGAAAAGATGAACTGCATGTGCCCTCCAGGAAGTTTGGAAGCTGATCTGGAGAGGGGGAAGCCCTGGCTGGTTAAACAGCTACAGCAACCATTTTCCATCTAAATGCTTTAAACTCTTTAGTCTCAATCTCCCAACAGCCCAGGTGGGTTGGAGGTATTATCACATTATCATACCCCTTTCATATAGAAACAGCCTCAGAGAGGCTGAGTAACTTGTGCAGGGTCATACAGCTGGAAAGTGGTAGAGCTGGGATTCATGCCCGTCTGTCTGATTGTAGAGCCCACACACAGTGTTCCTCTCTCCTCCTTCTTTCTGCCTCCCACCCCCCAGATATTGCATTTACGCGGTCTCAAAATCAAAAGGTTCACACAGATATACAGTGATATTCCTCTTCCTACCCCTGAGTCCCAGTTTCTCTTCCTAGAGACAACTAATGGGACTAGTTTCTTCTAACTAGCTTTAGAATATTCTACGCATATATAAGTACATACAGATATTCTCCCTTGCTTTTTTTGGACAAAAAACAGTAGTATCCTATAGCGCTGTTTTGCGCCCAGTTTTTTTTTCTTCACTTCTTATTTCTTGGCCGTCTTTCCATGTCAGTTCACAAAGAGCTCTTCCTTCTTCTGCTTTAGAGCCCGTATATTTGACCCGTCCTCTATTTGGTGGGCGTTTAGGGGGCTTCTGAACTGATGCAGCTATGAAGCATTCTACAGTGAACAGCCTGGACCTCAGGCCATCTTGCAGAAGCAGGGACATCTGTTGGATGATGCTCTAGGAGGAGAACTGCTGAGCACACTGAGTGCAATTCATATTCTCCCTAAATCTGCTCATAGACTCAACCATAAAAATACATCTTCCTTCTGTAATGGGACTCCCCTAGGATGTTCTCCCCTAGACTCTGGCTATCTGGGTACATGGCCTGCCTTCTTTAGGGAGGAGGCAGGCTGAATTTGAAACCTCTGCGCCCAGCACGCAGTAGGTTCACTCAACACAGGTGAGCTGCATACACCTTTCCAGTGAGTTACCACCTACCTTCATGGGACATTTCCTCATTTGGTCCTCGAAACGACCTTGTGTGGTCCTGACAGGAATGATCGTCCCCACCTTACAGGGGGGCCAGCGGAGGCTCAGAGACACTCTGCCTCGCCCTTGGCCTTACCTGGTCTTGGCCTCATAGGCTGAGAAGGAAAGTAAACCCAGGGTTCCTGACCCTCAGCACAGTCTCACTCCCCGGGGCCACACCGCCTCCGAGCCGCTGTTGAAATGCAATTAGCAGAGGAAGGACCGACGTCTCAGCTTTACTGTCTGGCCGCTACTCCACACACGGAAATATTAACGGCACAGGACCTTCGTAGCCTGTTTTTTTTTTTTTTTTTTTTTTGTGAGGAGATCAGCCCTGAGCTAACATCCGCCAATCCTCCTCTTTTTCTGCTGAGGAAGACGGCCCTGGGCTAACATCTGTGCCCATCTTCCTCCACTTTATATGGGACGCCGCCACAGCATGGCTTACCAAGCAGTGCGTCGGTGTGCGCCCGGGATCCGAACCAGCGAACCCTGGGCCGCCGCAGCGGAGCGCGCGCACTTAACCGCTTGCGCCACCAGGCCGGCCCCCGTAGCCTGTTTTTATTTGCTTGTTTTTTTGCCAACAAAGATTAGAAAGATTAGAATATCCAGCCAACATGTTTTGAGTCCTCACACACTCCAGGCAACCGTCTCTGGGCACATTAGCTCATTTACTTCTCAGAACCTGAAGGGGTAGGTGCTCTTATTATCCTCCTTGTCCAGATGAGGTTAATGAGTAGCAAGGAGCAGAGCCCTAGTTCTTAACTCCTCTACACATTGCCTCTCAATCAATGGTTTTCAATAGATGATACTAACAAATTATCATTACGCTATTATTTCAAGCCTCTGTTGAAACAGTGGCTATCTCCTTGATCTTTCAGGGATGACAGGAAGGTTCTTCACCCGTAAAAAACTAAATCCCTTCCCACCAGCTCAGGGCTGCTCACGATCGCACAAGTAGAGCCACATGTCCGCAGCTGGCAGCTTTGATCCTTGATGAAACAAGATATTCCAGATATTTCCCAACTTTTCACGTTCAGGCCTGCTTTTCTGACATAAATGGCTCTCTCCCTTTCTGTAGTTCTTACTATAAAAACAAAAGAGGTTTTCTCCAATTGTAACATTAAGTTGCACGGTTAATATGTCTTCACAAATCCGCCTCTCACCTCTGTCACTGTTTAACGAGTTCCCTGAGGGTCTCGGGTCCCACCTCCCTGTCCTCTGTCCAGCTCGTCCTGCCATGATGCTCGGTGTTTTTGCCACCCACTTGCCCGATTCACCCACTCTGGCCTCCTGGCTCCATGACCTCCTCTCCCTCAATAATCTCGTTTTCCCTGACTCAGCTGCTCAGTCACACAGTTAAGCCCTAGGCCCTCCAAAGATCCCACGTTCAAACCACTTTCTAGCTTGTTCCTTCAAGATTCCACCCCCAGGGGCCCCACAGTCACTGACCTCCCCGCCTTTTCACCGCCCCCTTCAAATCCCTCCTTCCCCCCTTTCCCAGCCTCAACTCCATGGTTAGTTATTGCAACTCCTTTCTTGTCTACACCCTCCCCTCCCACATCTCAAGCTTGCTGGATCGTACCCACTTAGCAAAACCCCAACCCAGTCAAAAGCAACTCTCTGCCAACTCCACCTGCCCTACTGTGTATCTCACTTGTTTATTTTGCTTGCTTCTGTCTGCCCCCAATAGAAAGTCGGCCCCATGAGGCTGGGGCTGTATCTCTGTCCACTGCTCTATCCCAGCACCAGAAGAGTGCCTGGAGCACAGTGGGTGCACATTTGGAGGATGTGCATGTTTGTTGAATGAATTTCCTTCAGAGTGTGGAGAAGGATCTGAGAGCTTGCTTACAGAAGTATATGGGGAAAAAGGGTGGAGGATGGAAGTCACATTGTGTCCAAGGGGGGCTGGAGGAGGGTGGGGAGGCTGGGGTAAGGAGGACAAGCCTGGGGACTCCTCAACTTTGCACAGGGAGAAGGCTGCTATTCCTTCCTAATTGGCTCTTCTTGGTCTGGGAGGGGATCTTGAAAGAATTCTTCATTCGTGAACCCAAATTAGAGGATTCTGAACCTTTACTAAACTGTTGCTTCCTGCCAGTTTTGGTTACCTAAGGCTTCCAAGAAGACGTTTGGATGGCCGTGATTAGCACGATGTCTAAGGCCAAAAATGACCTGACCTCTTCCAACCCCCAATTTTACAAGCATGGACTTGAAGGCCAGAGAAAGAAGGACATACGGGCGCTGGTGGCAGAGCCAGAACATGAACCCGGGCCTCCTGCCCCGCGGTCCCGGGTTCTCTGCTAACGCCTTCAACGCTCCCACTCTGCTGCCACATGAGGGCATTTGCCCCATTGTCCTTACCCTTAAAAGAAGCAGAGAAAATGTTTTGTCTAACAGACACTAAATACTCAGATGGAAAATGCTGTGGAAGAGATTGAAGGATCTGACAAGGCTCCAGCGAACCCGTGTGATGGGCTTCCCATGTGACACACAGTCGTCAGCTCTCTGCACACATTCCCGAATCTAATCCCCGCTCAACCCCTTGGGGTCGGTACTATTATTACCCCCATTGTATTGAGAAGGAAACTGAGACACAAGGAGGTTACATAACTACACACATAGTTAAGAAGTGATGGAGCCTAAATGCAACCCTCGTGTGATTCAAGAGCCTGTGCTTATAACCTTTCCTCTCGGAGGTCTTAAATGCTACACCCAAATGACTTCTCAAACTTGTTAAGCAAACTTGGTCCCCTGTTGACAAAAGAAACGCGACCCTTCTGAAACTGAATGCAGTGTGGGCAAGGTAAGCACTGCTTGTTAAATTGGATTCGGGCTGCATTTCAGCCCTGAGTCCGAAGGGGAAGTAGTCGAGGATGGGGAGAGGGAGTTGAACACTCACCGAGTCCCGCTTTGTGCCTGGAGATTTCCGTACACTAGCTTCTCGTAATTCTCCGGACGGCCTAGGTCACAGGTGCCCACAGCTGGTCATTGGTAGAAGCAGGATTTGAACCATACATGTTCTGCTCTATCAAGAGGCTTCCCAAGGCTGTGTTATGCCGATGTGGTTAAACACCACAAAGAAAGCATTTCTGGGTCATGAGCTTGGAGCTTGAAGTCATCTCGGTAAGTCCCCGCTGAGGCTTGACCATTACATTCTTTCCTTCCCCTTATCACATGAGAACTTAAAAATGTTGTACAGACTGGAGTTTCCACTGAGTTGGGTAAAAGTCTGAACCAACTAGTCATCAAGTTTTGACTCCAAAAAAGGAAACAACTTGTTCTAATTTGCCAAACCTTAAGTCAAGTACATTGTTTGTAACTGAATTGCCCACGGATATCAAGTTTGGCATTTTGTCTTTTTAAACATCAGTGAACTAATGTGAGGTTTCTAAATAGAGGCAGCCCAGTGTGATAGAAAAAACCGTGGCCTGGGAGTCAGGACCTCTGGTTCCTGGGCCTGGCTCTGACATGGGCTTGCTGTGTGATCTTGAGCAGGTTACCTCCCATCTCTGGTCTTTAGCGCTATGACAATGAAGGGCTTGGGTCTGATGAGCTATCTGTTCCTCTCTAGACCTAAAGTTCTAGGATAGGAACATGGGCTCTGGACTCAGACACTGGAGTTTAAACCCCAGTTTCATCATTTACCAGCTGGTAAGTGAACAAGTTGGGCAAGTTGCTTAACTACTCTAGGATTCAGTTCTTTCATATGTAAAACAGAGATTGATAATACCTCTGTCATACGGTTGCGAAGACTGAATAAAAAAATTCATATAACTTGCTTGGCAGAGTACCCAGGACAAACAGAAGATGTGCTCAATATTGGCTAGTCACAACACTGATGAGGGTTCTTTATATGTACTTAAAAATCAGTAAACAACCAGATCATAAAAATCTGAACTTCCACCAATAAATATTTATTGAGCACATACTCTTCATTTGTGATGAACCCTTTCGGTTGGCTACCCACCCATTCTCAGCCTCTTCTTTGGCATCTCCAACCACAGAGACTGGCAATCCAGATATTCTCTTTCCTAGCCTTGCTCGAAGCTTGGGGTGGCCATGTGATCCATGTTTTGGCCGTGAAACATAAGCTACTGGCTGGTTTCTAGGAAAGCTTTTGTTCCTTGCTATGAGGGACAGTCATCAGAGGAGAGCCCCCTGCCCCTTCTGTTTCTTCCCAGCTTAGATGTGAATATGTTATACGGAGCAGCGGCAGCAGTCTTGTGACCATGAGGCACAATCACAGGAGGAAAAGCCAACAAGCTAAGCATATTGTGGCGTAAGGCTGGAAAGATCCTGGGTTCTGGGTGACATTGTTGAACAGAGAAACCAACCTCAGCAGCTTCTGGCTGTTAGACTTCTCGCTACGTGAAAAGACAAACCCTCTTTGTTTAAGTCACTGTCAGCTGCGCTTCCTCTTGTAGCTGAGCCCATCCTCTCTCAAACATCACTCAACAAATATTACAGTTTCTATTAGTGCTGGGCACCATTCTAGGTATTAGGTTTACAAGGAGGGATAAGACATCTTCAAGGTTTTACAACCTGTTCAGGCAGACAGCCAAGTTTTTTTTTTTTTTAACACAATAAAAATGTAAGAGGTGGTACAATTGAAGTCTTTATATGTTAGCACGAAGGCATAAAGGAAGGAGTAGACTATTGCTTCTGGACTGTAAATGCTTTCAGAATAGATACTTTGTTTTTCTTACCAATACGTCTCCAGCACCTCACCCAGCATAGAGTCAATGCCCGATAAATATTTGTTGACTGTGGTAACTGTTAGTACTGCTCACCCGGCACAAAGGATAGTCTCACTTTTTGCCATTTTGAATTTAGATATGGCTATGTGACTTGCTTCAGCTAATAAAATGTGAGCAGAATTGATACATGTCAATTTCAGGTGCAAGCAGGTGAGAGCTGTTGCAGATCTCTAGGCTCTCTCTTCCCCGCCTACTGCCGTGGCTAGTGAAAATTAACCCTGTTAGTCCAAGCAACTGGGAGTTGAAAGTTGTTTATTACTGGAACATAAGCTAGCCGAAACTGACTAATACAACAGATGAATCATTAATTAAATGAATGAATGAGTAAATAATGGCAGTGCTGGGAATAGATTAAAGAGGTGGGGAGACCCAAGCAGGGAGTTGGAGACAGACACTATTGGTTCCCTACCCTAATAGAAACTGCCCCTTCACCCTTCTCTCCTTCCTGTTGGCAGAGCCTGCATCCCACCATTGAGATTGAAAATGCCCTGTGGTGGCTTTCCCAGCCTCCCCTGAAACTAAGGCATGGATGTGTGACCCAGTGCTGGCCAGTGGACCCTGAGGGAGACTTCTGGAGGGCTTTCTGGAAAGGGCTTTTCTCCGGAATAAAAGGAATAGACTTTCCTCATTGTTGAAGCCACTCCACATTGAGTTTTCTGTTACTTGTAGCCAAAAGCACCCTAACTAAAATAGCATTGATAGCTACAATGTTGCAGGAATCTACCTCGGAGATGAAGAGGGCCTTGAACACACGTCTTAATGGAAGGGATAGAGAAGAAAGGATAGAGCTGAGGAAAGCTAGGAAGTCAAATCAATAGGACTTGGTGAGTGATTGGGGACAGGGGTTTAGCTGTGTGCTGCACAGAATAAAAGAGGTCTAAAAACCCAGTCACTGATGTCAAGGACCCCAGTCGGGGAGACACGTACTGTATGAAAATACCAGCTGTACAAGGCAGCCTACGCCAAGGGCCAATGTGTGCTATGGGGATTGTGAGGAGGGAGGGAGGGAGGGTGGGCCAAGGAGTCGGGGTGGCTTCGTAGAGAAGGCAGGACTTGAAGAATGGCTGGGCATTGGGTTTGGATGGATAGAGAGGGTGATGACGGCCTGAGCAGGCCCTTCCTAATATATCTTAGACCGAATTTTATAGCTAGCACTTTACAAATAATCTTTGCCTTATAACTTTCATTTTTAACTTTTTTCCAACCATTTTCATGTAGTAGGTGAAAAGGCCATAAAGGGTCAATCTGGTTCAATACCAAATATGCTTTAAATGTAAACACCATTTAAAATATGGCTACTTAATATATCATTATGTGGATATATTGTAGGTCATTTAACTATTCCCTACCCTCGAATGCTATGGGTTTCCAATGCTTAAATATTTAAAATAGTGCTGGGTGAGCTCTTTTGGCTAGAATTTTTCCTATGCCTTAGATTATTTCCTTAGGATAAGTTTCCAGAAATAGAATCACTAATTCAAAGAAATATTGAAAGCAGTCAACCTCATTCGACACACTGCTGATTCTTGATACATAGCCAAATTGCTCTCCAAAATGATTCTATCATTGCATATGAGAATTTTGTTTAACATTTAGAATGCAAGAATGGGGGGCTGGCCCCATGGCGTGGAGGTTAAGTTCGCGTGCTCCACTTCAGTGTCCCGGGGTTCGCTGGTTCAGATCCTGGGCACAGACCTATGCACCGCTGGTCAAGCCGTGCTGTGGCGGCATCCCATATACAAAATGGAGGAAGATTGGCACAGATGTTAGCTCAGAGACAATCTTCCTCCAGCAAAAAGAGGAAGATGGGCATGGATGTTAGCCAAGGGCCAATCTTCCTCAGCAGAAAAAAAAAAAAAGAGGAGGATTGGCATCGTATGTTAGCTCGGGCTGATCTTCCTCGCCAAAAAAAAAACAAAAATATGAGAGTATCTGAACAATGAATTGATAACATTTTCTCCAACTATAGGACTAATCAAAACTCAATATACTAAGTGTCACCTTACTTCTCTGAATCTCATTTCCTCTTCTATAAACAGGGGTTTAAAACTTTAACTCTCAGTATTGCTGTGAAAACCAAATGAGATGATTATGTGAAGGTCTCTGAAACAGATTAAGAAGGTATTATTTTTTTTTCATGAATAATAATGCAGCTAACATCTATATTGCAATTGATAGTTTACAGTCCTCAACCTGTAATGTGCATATGAATCACTGGGGAGTCTTGTTAAAATGCAGATCCTAGATTCAGTAGGTCTGGGGTATGAGTTGCTGATGCTACTGGTGCACACACCACACTTTGAGTAACACGAGTTTGCAGGAATTTGCAAACTTGAAATTTTTTAATAGTAGATTCCTGGCAGCCTTCAAGTCATCCATTTGGACAGTTGTTAGCGTATCCCACACACTATATGATCAAAACAAGTGTTTTGATCATAATATTCTACAGGTGATGTCATTGAATGGCACAGATTTAGAAGGTGGAAACTGCAGTCTACACAGCACTTTCCTAAGTATGTTTGGCATTTCAATAGTTATTAGTTAAAAAAGATATGGTCACATAAATTTGGTGAACCTTGTGTTAAACAAAATTAAGCCAAGTTCTTTGCTGCAGAGTGTTATAACCTATGATGCTTTCTTTCTCATGTAAGTAACATAAAACCCAAATAGATATTGTTTAAATGAGGACATTTTATTTTTCTCCCAATACAAGATGTCTGGCAGCAGGGAAGTTCCTAGGTTGGTTAATTCAGTGACTCAATGATATTATTAAGGACCCAGGTCCTTTCCATCTTCTTGCTCTGCCATATATGGCACATGAGCTTCATCCCCAAGCTAGCTATCCTCATGATTAGAAGATGACTGTGGCAAAATAAGCATCACATGCTTATAATGGCCAAAGGAAAAAATGGGCTGTTTCTTCTTTTAGTCTTTTTCTTTCAGATGTTGTATTTTTCAGTTCTAGAATTTCCATTATGGTCTTTTTATAATTTCTGTTTCTCTGCTGAGATTTCCTATCTTTTCATTCATTGCAAGCGTATTTTCCTTTATGTTCTTGAACATATTTATAATAACTGCTTTAAAATCTTTGTCTGCTAATTCTAACATCTGGGTCATCTTGAGGTTAGTCTCCATTGATTGTCTTTTCTTTTTTGTATGGTCACATTTTCCTGTTTCTTCTAATGTCAAATACCTTTGGATTGTACCTTGAACATTGCGAAGGATACATTGTAGAGACTGTGGATTCCTTTGTTCTTCTGAAGAGTATTGCTTTTTGTGTTTGTTTTAGCAGGCAGTTAACTTGGCTGAGCTCCCAAATTGCATATATTGGTAGATGGAAGCTGAAATCTCAGTTTAGATCTTTTAGCCTTAGCGTGCTGCTTGGAGTCTGTTCTGCACATGTGGGATTCAGAGATTTAAACAGAGTCTATACACAGAGTTTGTGGCTCCTTCTCCTTTCCAGGGTTTCTCTGCTCACTTTCCAGCTGTGTGGCCACCAGAACTCTGTCCTCTGGTTTTTCACACCAGTACAACTATAGGCTTCTATCCTAGTTTTAACCACCCCACATGACTCTGACTAGAGCCTTCCCTCAGGTAAAAAGCTACAAAAAATTAAAAATTTATCCAGTGCTCCCTTCTTTCAAATGTTGACTCCTCTCCATTATCTGTGTACTCTGATCACTCTCTAGTGTCTTCATAGTTGCTTTTTATAATTTTGTCATGTGGGAGGTTTGTGGTCCAGTAGGAGCTGCTCAGCCATTACTAAATGTAGAATTTTTGTTAGTCTCTTTTTAAAGAGCAAAGAAAATTTTTCTCAGAATTCCCCAGCAGATTTCTTCTCTATCTCATTGGCCAAAATTATGTTCCTCTGTTCTTTCTTTCTTTCTTTCTTTCTTTGTGAGGGAGATCAGCCCTGAGCTAACATCCATGCCAATCCTCCTCTTTTTGCTGAGGAAGACTGGCGCTGAGCTAACATCCGTGCTGATCTTCCTCCACTGCATATGGGACGACGCCACAGCATGGCCTGACAAGCGGTGTGTCAGTTCGTGCCCGGGATCCGAACCTGGGCCGCCAGCAGAGCGTGCACACTTAACCGCTATGCCACGGGGCCAGCCCCCCTCTGTTCTTTCTTAATCCCCCTTATTCTGGGACTTGCTTGCCCTCAGGACATGGTTGCCCTGAAGAGGGTGAACAGAATTGGGGCTTCATTAGCCAGGAAGACTGTAGGAGTGGCTGTTAAGCTGGAAATCAATGGAACTTGCCACCCAGGACTTTTCAGTGCCTTTAATAAGAAGATTTGCATTGTGGATCTCCAAGTTATCTCAAGCTTACCTGCTTGGGTAAATAAAAAATATTTCCTAAACTTATTCATTTGATTAAGAAATCCTTTACCCACAGAGTGTGTGTCAGAACTGGTCCTGCAGGGTACATTCAGCACATTGGACTGAACTGGAAGCAGCAAGGTTCTGAAGCCACCTTTTGGTCGCAACACTCGGTGCACTTCACCGCTGTGGCAGCCTGACCAGCAGGCACTGGGCATCATCAGCATTTCCAACTCAACGACTGTTCCGTGAACCACGGCAATGGTTTGAACCAATGCTTGAGGTCTGAACTAATTGCTAGAATAGATACCTGTTGTGGCCAAGTAAGTCTTGTCTCAGTTTTTGATAAACTGTTCCTGGAATGTGGGAATCTCAGGAAAAATCCAAAGAAAATGAGTGTTTCCTGGTAACAGGTAAACTCAGGGCCCAGGGCTTTGCTCTGCCAATTATTTAAGCAAACGAAGCTGAGCAGGTGGTGATTTTCACGGGTTTACTGCTTTGCAGGTTATCTAGACCCCCGGTGCTGGGGAACACCTCCCTCTAAAACCATTGATTGTCTCCTGAAAACAGTTAAAAATATGTTTTTTAAAAACTATTGAAGAGATGATGTAAAAATACTAGTCAGGATCATTCTGAACAAGCAAGACCCCCACAGTCCCACCACACAATGGTTTTCACTGTTACAGTCCCTTTCCACATGCCGTTTTTATGTACGATGTTTCCTTGATTCTAAAATACCCTCAATTTGAAGATTCAGCATAGATTTAGTAAAAGCCTTTTAGGAAAAAAAAAAACAGCACAAGAACTTATTAAAAATAGGTATTGATTGTGAGATATATCCCAATATCAGAAACTGTAAAATGTGATGGGAAAAAACACGTGCCTGAGGAATATAGTAGAAAAAGGAATTGATCTGTTTCACTTTGCTACGTACCAGGAAGTGTTTTAAATTACAGTATTTGATAATTTTATTTATTTATTTATTTTCCCCCCAAAGCCCCAGTAGATAGTTGTATGTCATAGCTGCACATCCTTCTAGTTGCTGTATGTGGGACGCGACCTCAGCATGGCCGGAGAAGCGGTGCATCGGTGCGCGCCCGGGATCCGAACCCTGGCCGCCAGTAGCAGAGCGCGTGCACTTAACCGCTAAGCCACGGGGCCGGCCCATCAATTACAGTATTTGATTTTTGAATCGGAAACATGCTCACACGGTTCAACATTCAGAAGGTACAGAAATGTTGCCGGTGACTTGTCTCCGGCTGTCTGCCTCTTGGTCCCCTCCCTAGAGGCCCCCTGTTTTCACTGTGTCATTCAGAGGTATTTGCTGCTTGTAACTGCAGGTGAAGTCTTATATTCTTTGCCCTCTTTTTTGCACAAATGGTGGCATTTTATACTCCCTTTTCTGAACCTTGCATTTTCACATAATATACTATCATCAAGGTGGATCCACATCATGTCCAAACTATTTTGATTTCTTTTGTTTTTCTAAGATTACATTGCAAGCATTTTTCTATCTCGCTAGATAATTGCTATAATTATCCTTTCCAATGACTTCTCGGTTTTGTGGGGTGACTGGACCACAATTTAATAACAACTCCCTGTTGTGGAGCATTTAGGTTGTTTCCAGTGTTGCTATGACAGGGAACACGCAATGACCATTTACTCATTCAGGTGTTTATTTTACAACCATGAATTGCGATCCTCCTGTGGATCAAAGTAGCTTCCCTCAGCCGTGGAAAAAAATAAGAGCCCAGAAGTGTTCCCATTCCCCCAAGGAGCGTCTGGGTACAGAGTGGGGTCCCACGTGGGGAGAAGAGAGAAGAGAAAGGCCATGATGGATCCACCTCCACTCGCTGGCCAGCGTAGATGAACAAGTTGGGTTACAATTTATTCATCAGGTTTGTGAGCTCAGACACAGATCCAATCTCCTCGTACTGACCAGGTCACTGCCTAGGGCCCCAGCTGCAGTGAATTTACAAAGGTGGTAAAGAAAGAAAGAATAACAATGAGTAACACTTCGGAAGCACTTACCATATGATGGGACAACCCCCTAGGAGGTAAGTACTGTTTTCCCATTTTACAGATAAGAAGTCTAAGGCACACAGATGGTAAGTAACTTGCTGGAGGAGGAATCCACAGAGCTCTGATTTGAACCCAGACAGCCCAGCCCCCTAACCAGCTACCCCCGAACTGCCCTGAGAAAGGCAGTTGGACTTAACCCTGGGGCACATTTTGTCTTTGTTCTGTAGATGCAACCCAATTCATTTCCCTTCTTAAATCTCAACAAGGGTAAACTTGAGGTGCCTTTAATTCTCATTTATCGCATGAGTATTTTCCTAGGTTGAGCACGGATTTTTTTCTTCTTCTCCAGAGAATTGCCTGCTGGAAGCTTTGAGGTGGGGGCTCTCCTGTTTCACTGGGGGCGGGGATGCGGAGCTTCTTCCCAGCCTGCAGCCAGACAGTGCAAGGAGACTCAGAGTCTAGGGAGCCCAGACCGTGGGACTCACAGGCAGCTGGTCTTGGGGCTGCAGGGACCTAGGCGGATCCTCTTGGCTCACACCTGCCCCCACCTTCCATCCTCTTCTCTCTGTCCCCCCCACCCCACCCGATCCTACAGACAACCCCTCATCCCCCACTTCTCCCAACCCCCTCCTTGGTTCACAGACAACTCTTCCCTCTCCCAGACAATAGTAAGCCTGAATCTCATCACCGGCATGTTGCTGCGTTGCTGCGAGCGCGGCCCTTCCTGCCTTCAGCCCCGGCTACAGAACACATGTAACAAGACCGTCTGGTGACGCCCAGGCTCCGGTCCCATTTCTAATAATTCAATTTCTTCTCAGCTATTGGGACAAAAGACCCTCTCACCTCAGAATGTTTCAAATGCCAAAACAAACATCAACTGACAGCAAATGGACTATCCACAACAATTCTCCTTTGTTTACGTAACGGATGTAACAATGAGAACAGCACAAAAGATTGGCAATGAAAAATGGTTTCCCTCCCACCCTCAAACGCCAGTCGTCCTCCTCAGAAGTAACCATTGTAACTGAAATTTTACACGTGTATATGTAGAGAATATTGTTTTTTCCTTTTCAACCGCAAATGGTAGCACACTATACTTACTGTTTGAATCCTTGTTTTTTTAACTTTAATTTTTCCTACTTACCAATATATCTTGGAGAACTTTCCACATGAGCACATCTAGATCTCCCTTCTTTTCTACTGCTGCAGAGAATTACATTATGTGGATATACCATAATTCATTTAACTAGCTTTCCACTGATAGGTACTTAGGTTACTTAGAGATTTTTGCTATTACCATTGGTGCTGTATTTAACAACTCTGTGCATATATTTTTGGGGGGACTCCTGTGAGTATTTCTGCAGGATAAATTCCTACAAGTATGTCTTTTTAAATACATAAAGCCAAATTGCCCACCAGACTGCAGTTTTTCAATGGAAACCGAACAGATAGCTTAGGCTCAAAGACTAAATCATTACAAACAACAAAGGCTGTATTTTATATGGGAGACCATCTTTATGACTTTAAGACGCAAAAACGTAAATTATAAAGGAAAAACATGATACATTTTAAACTTCTGTATCATAGAGATATCATAAAAAAGTTGAAAGACACGCCACAAACTGGGAGAGGATATTTGCAATGCATTCAATTGCTAATATTAATATTATCAGTATTATTAATATTAGCTAGTATTAGTACCAACATCTACACATTATTATCAAAAGACAAACACTGCCCCCACCCAAACGGCAAAAAGCTAACAAGCAATTCAGAGAAGAGGAAACTAGAATGACCAATGGACAGATGAAATGACGCCCAGGGGCTGGCCCCGTGGATTAGCAGTTAAGTGCACGCACTCCACCGCTGGTGGCCTTGGTTCGGATCCCGGGCGCTTGCTGATGCACCGCTTGTCAGGCCATGCTGTGGCGGTGTACACATAAAGTGGAGGAAGATTGGCAGGAATGTTAGCTCAGGGCCAGCCTTCCTCAGCAAAAAAAAAAAAAAAAAAAAAAAGAGGAGGATTGGCATGGATGTTAGCTCAGGGCTGATCTTCTTCACACACAAAGAAAATGACGCCCAGCCTCAAGAATAATCAGGAAAATATCAATTAAACAACAATGAGATAGCACTCCACATCCCTCAGATGGGCAAAACTTTTCTATTCCAGTAATACCAAGAGAAGCAAAGCAATTAGATTTCTTATAACTCTCAGTGGGAGTGTAAATCGGCACAACCACTCTAGAGAGCAATTTGGCAACACCTAGTCAAATTGAAGAAGTGTCCACTGCATTAACCATATTTTCTTATTTCGTATATTCATGATGCTCTGGCATTTGTGGCCTCTTTGACTGAAGAGCGACTGCCCCTCCCAGCTAGCCAATTCTTAGAGATAGCAATGGGCTACGAGCACACCTTTCATATGCGTACTAAAATCCAGAGCCCATACTCTGAACCACCTCCTCTATCTGGCTCCTACACTCCAGGAGACAATATTCCTCTGACCTTATCACCCAGGGCCAGGGACCTAGAGACCACCAACTAGAGACCACCTTTATAGTCCAGAGCCTGCTGACATTATTCTAACTAGCCAATCCTAAGCTGTTTCCCCTGCCCTGCCTTTCCTTTCTTGCAGAAAACACAATAAAGCCTCTGGGCCATGCTTTCCCCTCATCCCTTCTGCCTCCTGACCAAACCTGGTGCTTCCCCATGTGGCCCTGTGTGGCACAGCATGCCCCCTTGTCTCCAGAAATGTAAGTAATAAAAATCTTCTTTCAATGGCATTACCCTCTCCGTGTCATCACTCAGTCACCTCCATAAATTAAAATCCCCGGGGACAATTGATACACCCAGATTATGACCTGAGGAATTTCCATACGATGCAAAGGGAGATGAATATAAAGGTGTTCACTGCGGCATTGTTGGTTATAGACAAGCATTGGAAACAGCCTGAATGTCCATCAGTAAGAGAATGATGAATATGCTGTCTCATGGTCTCATAATAGGTTACCAAAAGCAGTAAAATGGAAAAGACTAGAACCATGAATCACAATGCTAAATGAAAACAGCAAATTGCAGAATAAATCAATGTGTTTGCTTACATGACATTTGAAAGTATTTATAAAGCAATACTGTACATTATTTATGAAACATATTCATGTAATAGAAATAGAAAAACATGGAAGGGAATGATTTTCTCCGATCTGGGATATGGTTTCCCATGGGAGGGAGAGTGGGGATAAGATAAGGAAAGAGTTCAAAGGAGGTTTCACCTCTATCTGTGATGTTTCATTTCTTTAAAACTAAACAAATATTTGACTGAGATGTGGTGAAATGTTAAGATTTGTTGAATCTGCCTGGTAGGTTGGTGGATGTTTGCTGTTCTGTTTTCGATACTTTCCTGTATGTGTGAGCTATTTCATAACGAGAAGAAGGTATGATTTAGGCCACGTGAATGATCTCAAGGTCATGTAAGAGGACAACATGATAGGACGCCAGCAAGCTCTGTCTCCCTCTTAACTGTGTCAAGTTTTCTCCTCTCTCCTTAAATCTTATTTTAAAAATTGCTGACTTTTTAGGAAAGGTGTAAACACTTGCACCCCACAGAGGATATACCTATCTGTTGATCAAGTCCTCAAAAATTATACTACACACCTCAAAAGGCAAGTGCTATATTACAGCCCTCTTCAATTAATTAGCAGAACACCACTTTATTTTTAGGAAGAATAAGGAAGAGAAAAATATTCTGTTTCTTCTAATAAAAGTAATGGGTCATAAACAATTTCTAAAAGGTATAATAAAATTTTCTGAAATTTTTAGATTAAATTTTTCAGAATTTTCATGAATCAGGATTATTTCACCCATAATAACAAACTATACTTTGAGGTTTCCTTTCGTTTTTACTAAAAGCAAAGGGCATACCTTATTTGTTCTTCTCAAGATGATATTTCTACATTTTACTAGAAATATTTAGTAGTCCTTGCATTAGTCATGAGGTTTTCAGGAGAAAATATCAAATGAACAGTGGCTTAAACTATAAAGACCTCGATTATCTGAGACAACAGGAAGGGTACAAATGGTTTGAGGGTTGCTACAGTCACTCAGCAATCTCAAGGACTTAGGCTTGCTCTTTCTTTCTCCTCTGCTATCCTCAGTGTGGTAGCCGGCCTCCAAATTGGCCCTTAATAATTCCCACCTTCTGGTACTCACACCCCTCCCACATTTTACCAGAGTTGGTCTGTGTGGCCAATAGAATATGGCAGAAGGGATGGTATCACTTCTGATATTAAGTTATAAAAAGATTATGGCCTCCATCTTGGGTTCACATTCTCTCTTGTTCTCTCTCTCTCCCTCCCCCTTGCATGTCTCTCTCTGGGAAAAGCAAGCTGTCATTTTTTTGTTATTATTGTTGTTTTGTTTGTTTTGTTTTGTTTTGAGGAAGATTGGCCCTGTGCTAACATCTGTTGCCAATCTTCCTTTTTTTTTTTTTTTGCTTTTTTCTCCCCAAAGCCCCAGTACATAGTTGCATATCATAGTTGTAGAGTTGTAGCTCTTCTATGTGGGACGCCGCCTCAGCGTGGCTTAATGAGCAGTGAGTAGGTCTGTGCCCAGGATCCAAACCAGTGAACCCCAAGACACCGAGGCGGAATGTGTGAACTTAACTGCTATGCCACTGGGCCAGCCCGCAAGCTGTCATCTTGTGAGCAGCCCAATGGAGAGGCCCCTGTGGTGAGGCACTGAAGTTTTCTATCAATAGCCAACTAAGAACTGCTGCCTATAGCAACCATGAGAGTGTGTTTGGAAGTGGGTTCTTCTATCCCAACCCTTGAGATGACCCTTGAGGTGACAGTAGCACTGGCTATCAGCTTGACTACAACCTCAAGAGAGACCCTGAGCCAGGACCACCCAGCTAAGCCATTTCTGGGTTCCTAATCTTCAGAAACTGTATGAAATCATAAATGTTTGTTATTTTAAGGTATTAAGTTTTGAGGTAATTTGTGACACAGCAATAGATAACTAATCCACTCAGTGGGTCTGCCATGTTTCCCCTGATGGATGCCAGGTGGCCGCCATAGCTCCAAACAGCATGTTCTCACAGGACAACATCTCAGGCAGGAAGAAAAGGGGTGGAGTGAAAGGGGCTCTCCTCCTGAACCTTCCTCCTTTTATCAAGGAGGAAAATCTTTCTTAGAAGCCACCCAGCAGATTTCCCCTTACTTCTCGTTGGCCAGAACTGGGCCTCATGGTCGTCTCTAGCTGCATGGCAGGCTGGGAGATCAAGTATCTGGCCTTTCAGCTGCTTTAAAGGGGCGTGGGCGAGGGGCAAGCGGGCTGGGCATGGCTGCTGTGTAGCAACAACAGCATCTACCAGCTCTGACCACTATCTCAATTTGTCTGGTTGTTTTCACCTGGCGTCACTTAACTCATTCTGTCATGCCCTGTATTCACTGTAAACTGGACGTTAGGCCTCCATCAGATTCAGGTTAAACATGTTGGCAAGATTATTCACCAGCGATGCTGTAACCTTCATACTCTCATCAAAACAACGAGGTTCTTCACTAAATAAACATTTTGCAAGATTTCAGGGTACACCATCTATGAAAGGCTAACCCAGAATCTAGATCCCTTCCTTCTCCCTGAGAGCCGTGTCCTGGGTGGCTTCACATATCTAATACTTATGGAAACTCCGCGTTCTTTTTTTTTTGGGTTTGGGTCTCTTTTACTTTGGGTTGTCTTGTTGGAATTGAGTGTGATAAGCAGTCTCAGTTTCTTGCGTATGATTTCCTCAGGGGCTGGTGAGTCATATGAGCAGTGTTGACTTAGTTTAAAACACCCGAGAGGATTGCAAGCCGACTTTAAAAATCAAATGCAGAAGTGTTGGAATGGGATCCCTTCTTGATGTCGTCCACTTGAAGTTCTTAGGGCTTCAAGTATAATGTCAGGAACAAGGGGAGAGGAGATGAACTTTTTCAATCATTTCACATCGAGGCATGGGACGGGCGAGCCATGCGACCCACCAGCCCTCGTCCCTCTGCCCGAGTCAGCACTTTGTGAACATGTTAACAGCTCCGATGGGGCCTTCCCGTGCACAATTGTGCATTGCTAGTTTGCCTGTTTGCATAGAGGCTGTGCTGCACCTGCCGTGGTCTCCACCGTAGGGAACTGAAGAATATGTTCACTCAGTGAAGACTGCGGCCTCATCCAACACCAGGCCCGAGGAGTGGGGCTGCCGAGGCCACGTCAGGACAAGGCACTGTCTTGGAGAGGATAGTGGGCCCCCGGCTCTCTGGAGCCCCCACAGCAGCGGCCTTGCTTCCTATTTCACTGGGAAAAGCGAGATGACCCGGAAGGAGAATACTTGTCCAAGATTTTCTTCCTTCAACATGTGCCCACCTCCAACTGCTTATCCTTCTCTGCTGCCTCAATGGCAAGGGTCTCTTGTCCCCCTTTCTGGAGCCTTCCCTGACCCTCCTCCCCCACTAGCTCCAATGTCTTGCTGTCATCTCAGACACATCTTAAAGAAAACTCGTCCTCCACCCAGTTTCCCCAAGTCTGACAAAGGCGGCCCCACCCCTCCCAGCACCCATCAGCCATGACTCATTCTGCCCATCCAACCAGTCCCCTGGTCCTGACACTCTCTGCGGCAATGGCTTCACTAACTCGTCTTCTTTCAGTCGCTGCCCTGGCCTGGCCGCCAGCATCCCTAGGAGGATGCAGCACCATCTTCCTTCCTCATCCTCCAACCTGGTCTCATTGCCCCTCCAAGACTCTCCTGCCTGGGAACTCTCTCAGCTCCTCCTGCATGTCACAAAGGGATCACATCTTCCTCTTCCAACTCCACCTTTCTATTCCATCTTATTACCCAGGTCCAAGAGTTGGCCCTTACTGCCTTTTGATAATAATAGACATACCACGTGCCAGGCATTTTACAGCCATATCTTTAACCTTTACGGCTACTGTGCAGCAGAGGCATTATTTTCCCTTTTACAGATGAGGAAAACTGAGGCCCTAAGAGGTTACACATGTCACACTGCCTATGAACAGCAAAGCTGGGATTCAACTCATGTCTGTCTGATGCAAAGACCTTCATCCTGTGTAACTGCCCACGATCACACCTATTCCCTTCCCTGCAAGGAGCTTGTGTTGTTCCTTGCCGCAATACCCTCCCTCTTCCTTCCAGCTTCTTCAAATCCTCCAACCCACAGTTCCACCACACGGCTTCTCTGATGGTTCCAGCCCACGCTGCTCACCTCCATCTCTTAACTTTTCTGGCAGGAATCTTAGCCCTGCACAATTTGGTACTTAATTATAGACTGCCCAGTATGGTCCTCTGGTTATTTCACATTTGTCTGTCTTGTTCCCAAGAAGTGAAAGCATCTGAGTTAGGGGATGGAGCTTCCAACTCGCTCCCATCTCCCAGGGCGCCTGACACAGAGCTAGGCATGCAAATACTCAGTGGAGCTGACCTGATTTCCCAGGAAGGAGGCAGGCTCTCGTGTTCCACAGGCTGATTGGACTCCACCGTGTCACACCCCACCCTTCACCCCAGCAGTCGGTCACCTCGTATCTCTGTACACCCAACCATACACACATACACAACACACACACATTTTCTCTGTTGCACACACATTTAATCAAAACTCCCTTCCCAAAAGCAGGCAATTATATGCATGGAACTACCTGCCCAAGACAGAAAACTGCCTCCTCACTGAATACTGGACGTTGCCCTCACTGTAGAACTCCAACATGGATCAGCGAGGCCTGCAGAGTTGGCGGGAGCTCCCTGGGAGGGTTCGGCATTGATGGCACATGCTAACAGAGTATGGAGCTGGACTGGGCATTGGGCAGAGAACTTGGTGTCTCGATTCTACTTCTGTTCCTGCCTCTGTATGCTCGGGGGGGGGGGGATGTGGAGGGGAGAGACGTGATCTTGCCACTTCGCTGCTTTGTGACATCCTCAGGTGTTGAAATTTGCGGGCTGTGAGGAAGACCCTCCTTGCCAGGGCCACATTGGAGCCCCCTGGAGCTAACCCTGGTCCCCCACGCCACATCCCTTACCCTTTGGGCTCCAAAACGTCTCTCTGCCCTGAGCCCGGTACCCCCATATCTGGCTCCCCAAGCTGTTCATCCTTGGGGTTAAATATTGCCATCTCAAACTTCTCATTTCAAAGCGGGGAGAGCAGCGTACGATATGAAGCCCCAAACACTTAGAATGATCTAGATTTCAGACTGATTTCTTCTGAGACACTTAGGAGACAGCGTGAAGGTTTGGAGTTGGGTGAGAGGGCGCTACTAAGGGTTGTGGGTCAGTGAAGGGCCGGGGAGAAAAGGCGGCGGGAGGTGGAGAGGTGGTGGTGGGTGGGGCCCCTGAAGCCAAACTGCCCTTCCTGTACAGTTTTGCCCGTGGCCAGTCCTAACGTCTGAACAAACAAGTGAATAAGCAAAGGGGGCACTTATGCAAGGAGAACAAATAACAATAATTGTCTAACACATCGCACATACCACACGGGACCTGGAGAAGGAGCCCAGGGAGAGTGTCGCTGTGGGGGGCATGTGGTGTGAGTGTGTCCACCTCGAAAACCAGAGCCAACTTGGCAGTCCTGCCCCTGCGGGGAGGGGACCCCGTCCTCCTGGAGGGAGGCGGGCATTTAATTCCTTTACTGCCACAGCGTGTCAGGGAGGGAGACACCCTCTGATAACCATCGGAGGTTTCGCAACTCGATGTGTGAAGCCTCCGGGCTGAGGGCTGAGCAGCGCCGCCTCTTTGGGCTGGCCCTGCTTGGCAGCTCCCAGGTGCACCCAGCATGGGCAGAGGGCTGAGTCTGGGCGGGAGATGGCTCTAGCTATGCAATGAAGCCAGGGGGTTGCTCACAGGACCAGGACGCTGCGCACACATCTCGGGGGCCTTCTGCACCTCGTCCTGGGCCTTTGGGGCTGCCTCCTGGCGGAGCTCAACAGGCTCAGGCGGCAGCTGCCTGAACCACCTGTGGGTGTCCCAGCCGACTGGGGAGAGACAGCCACATTCCAGGCTCCAGGCTGGCAGGGAAGCGTGGCAGCGAGTTCCAACAGGAGGGCAGCCAAGCTCAGGGAGGCAAGCGCTGAGGAGTAGTTCCTCCCCCGACGGGAGGCCCCAGGCTGAGGAGATGGAAGAACAGGTGTTCAAAGGGGACCCGGACACCCCTCATTCCATCTCCTTCTCGGGCAGTGGATTCCTCTCCTTCTACCAGGCCGGGGCTGTGGACGCCCTTCGGGACCTGGCCCCCCGGATGCTGGAAACGGCCCATCGCTTTGCCGGGACATCAGCAGGTGCTGTGATCGCGGCCCTGGCCATCTGCGGGATTGAAATGGGTAAGGCCTTTGTTCTGGGTTCCCTGGGGAGCCTCTGGAGGGATTCCCCACAGCAGAGCCCGAAGATGGCTTGGGCATGATTGTGGGAATAAAGCCAGGCCTTCTGGGTGGCAGGAAAGGAAGAGGTGGGCGAGTGGGATGGGGGTAGCTGTGACATTTGAGACTGGGGTCTGCCAGGTCCCAGTCTCTGACTACTGGGTGAGCTTGGACCTGTCTTCCCCTCAATGCTCTTGCCTGTTATGTCTTGTCTCCCAGGGCTTGGGAGCGGGGAAAGGCAGTATCTCCCTCCAACCTCCTGGTGTCAGAAGTCACACCATGACACAGCCACCCATTGGGGTGAAGTGTTGCTCCTGCCTGGCCTTGTTTAAAATGCAGATATCCTTGGGAAGGGCAACACTTCACGTCTTGATCACCTTGGTGGGAAGGGATTTGTCAGACCACCTTCCAGGTGGCTGGAGAGGTGAAAGCTCTGGGGCTGGAGGGATGGACAGAGGGCCAGCCAGAGAGGGAGAAACTGGGAAGAAGTATGGAAGATCTCCCTTCACCTTCGACCCTGCTAGTCCAGGGGCCCCAAAAAGAAGGATGGGGCCAACCACTGACCCAGAGGGCAGAAGCACCATCCTGTGCAGAGGGAGTAAACACGTTCCTAGCAGCCCTGCACAGCAGACCTAGACCTGGTACTGGATCAGCCCAACATCCTCACAGGCTGCCTTGGGTGCAGTTATTCATTTACTGCCCTACCGTTCCATGCCAGCTCCATTCTAGGCACTGGGGACAAAGTTCCTGCCCTCATGGAGCACAAATTTTAGAGAGAGGAGACAGATAATTAACATTCAAACAAATAACCTTATGATGTCATATCAGGAAGTGATAAGATCTAAGAATAAAATTACAGCAGGAAAGGGTCAGAGAGTAAAGTGGGGACTATTTTAGAAAGGGTGGTTGGGGAAGCCCTTTTGGAGGAGGTGACATTCAAGCAGAGACCTGAGTGAAGTAGAGAACAAGCCATTTGAGAATCAGGGAAAGAACGTTCCAGACGGTGGAGCAGCCAGGGAGCCAGTGGGGCTGGGGAGTGGTGGGTGAGAAGGAGGGAGGTGCAGGATAAGGCTGGAGAGGCAGGCAGGGCCACATCACGTGGGGCCTTGTAGCCTGAGTAGTCAGCTCTGATTTCACCCGAGGGAGAGGGGAGCACAGACACGCTGTGAGGGAGGCAACGCAGGGAGGCGGCTGGGAGCATGCGCTCCATCTGGACTGGATCCCAGCTCTGCCATTTCACAACGTGGACCTGGGGGAAATGATTGAACGCTCTATGCCTCAGTTTGGCATCTGTAAAGTGGAGATTCTACTAGTACCTAATTCCCAGGGTTGTTAAAGGATCAACTGAGCTAGTGAGTGAACTGCTTATCATGGTGTCTGGCACATGGCAAGTGCTTGGAACGTGTCAACTACCTGGTTTGGGTTTTTAAGGAACCACGGCTGCTGGGCAGCAGGAGTTGGAGGGGGCACAGGTGGAAACAAGGAGACGGGTAGGAGGCTGTTGAACATCTAGGCCAGGAATGAGTGTGGCAGGTGCTGGGTAGTGAGAAGCTGTTGGATTCAGGTTATACAATGAAGGTGGAGCCAGTGAGACTTGCTGAAGGGCTAGCCACAGTGAGTGGGGAAGAGGTGCGAGCAGGGCACCTTCCTGCTGGAGACCTCTGCACTGGGTGGGAAGTCTTTGTCTTTGTTTTAAAGAATAATAGTAGGGCCGGCCCCGTGGCTTAGCCGTTAAGTGCGCGCACTCCGCTACTGGCGGCCCGGGTTCGGATCCCGGGCGCGCACCGACGCACCGCTTCTCCCGCCATGCTGAGGCCACGTCCCACATACAGCAACTAGAAGGATGTACGACTATGACATACAACTATCTACTGGGGCTTTGGGGAAAAAAAGGAGGAGGATTGGCAATAAATGTTAGCTCAGAGCCGGTCTTCCTCAGCAAAAAGAGGAGGATTAGCATGGATGTTAGCTCAGGGCTGATCTTCCTCACACACACACAAAAAAAGAATAATAGTAATGTCCATTCACTGAGTACCCCTATGTGCAAGATAATTTTTTTCTTTCTAATATTTCACAAGTAATAAATTCTTTCTCGCTACACAAAATTCAAATAATGCAAAAGTATGTAGAGTTTTTTAAAAAGCCTCCACTCACCCCACTTGTCCCCCATCCCACTCTCCCTCCTGTAGCCAGCGCTAAAGACTCTGCTTGGATCCTTCTAGATCTTTTCTCATACACAGAATCCTCTGTGAATGTAGAGTAATGCTTCAGTCACACAGTGGACCCTAGGACAGGCCTTCATAAAGGGGCTGAGGTGAGAGCCCCCACTCCCTCGTCCTGGAGTCACAGAATTCCTGCCCTTGGAGACCCCTTGCCTCTGGAATTCTCTCCCTTTCTGGGTATCTGTGTCGCTCCCCTGCTCCATTGCGCCCACTCTCCTCATGTCTTTATTTCAACTTCTTAAAATACACCACCTGAGAGAGTCAATGGTGTCTTCATCTTCTGGCATTCAAGGACTTTTCAGAATTAATTCAGTTCAACCAGTTGAATAAGTACCGTCAAAAACCTACTTGGCCAGGCTGTAACCAGCTCAGACAGCAGGGGAGGGGAACTAAAACCACGAGAAGGACATGTGACTGCGGGTGTAACCAAGGACTGGACCGTGAGCTGCCCGTGACTAGGAGAGGAGTTCAGGGGAGGGTGAGGTGCACGTGGGACTTGCTCTTTTCTCTCAGCGGTGTGTTATGAGATTTTTCTATATCATTCTGGTCTATTGCATTCATTTTAACTGCCATGTAATTTACTCTTAACCAGCACTTCCTTCCTGTCAGGCACTGTTCTAAGTCTTTGGCATATTGACTCATTCAGTCCTCTCAACAACCCTCTGAGGTGAAAACTATTATATCTCCATTTTACAGAGGAGGAAACTGAGTCACAGAAAGCTTAAATAACTTGCCTAAGGTCATATAAACAGTACTTGGTAAAGCTGGGATTTGAACCCAGTCTGGCCAGAGTCTACACACTCGCCGTTGAAACCACTCTGCTTCTTGACAAAGCAGTGTGAAGGAGTGCGGACGCTAGTTGTATAAATAATGGGGTCAGGGAAGCCTATCTGAGCAGGTGGAATTTGCACACAGACCTGAAAGAGGTGAGGGAGTGAGCCACGAGAGTATCTGGGGAGATCATTCTATGAAGAGGGACCAGTGACTGTGTAACATCCCACCATCAGTTAGAAGCGAAAGACCCAGGACTCGATCTCCTGACATTCTTCAAGGCTCTTTACCTCTTTCAGTATATACTCCATTAAGACTATAGCACGGGTCATTTAGCCATTCTGTTGATGGACATGGCCAAGTTTTTGTTGTTATAAACAATACTGCGCTGAGCATCCTTGTTTGTGTCTCCCATGCCCACGTGGAATGTTTCCCTAGGGTACGCGTCGCGTTAACCTTACCAGACTTGGCTAAATTATTCTCCAAAGAGGTTGTATCAATTTAACCACTAGCAGCTTATACGAGTTCTAATTCCCCACTGTCAGACTTCAAAATGTTGTCACTCTAATAAATGTGAAATTATCTCATTTTATTTTGCTTATTTAATCTGCATATCCTGATTACCAGTGATGTTAAGCATCTCTATGTATCTATTGACCACTTATTGTTTCCCTTCTGTAACTTGCCTGCCTGCTCATATGATCTTTTCCTGTTTTTTCTACCATTGTCTTTTTCTCCTTAGCTTGTAGATGTTCTTCATATAGTCTGCACACTAATCATTTGTTAGTTATAGACATTGCAACTATCTTATTCCACTCCATGGCTTGTCATTTTATTTCATGATGTCTTTTGTCATTCAGAAAATTTCCGTTCTAATGCAAATGTATCAATCTTTTCCTCTAACAAATGTGTTTTTTTAATATCTTTGCTTTGTTACAATGATTTCATCTGTATTTTCTTTCAAAAGCTTTAAAGTGTTGCTCTTTCATATTTAGGTTAATCCATCTGGAATTTGTTTTGTGGCTAGTTTGAGGTAGAAATCTAAGTTTTTAGTTGTTTTGCCATGTGGAAACCAATTATCCAACACCATTTATAAGCAGCCCTTTCCACACTTGTTTGAAATGCTGTCTCTGGCTTATTCAAGTTCCTGGATTCTTAAGAATCTGTCCTGGAGTCTCTCTTCTCTTCCCCTGGCAAATTTGTCTGTTTCTGCACCAAATCACACAGTTTTAGTCACTATAGCCTTACAATAAGGGGTACATCATATAAGGCAATCCTTCTCCTTCTCCTCTTCCAATTTCTTCTTCAAATATTACCTCTATTATTCTTGACCCCTGTTCTTCCCCATGGGAAAAGCTCTGTTGGGATTTTGATTGAAATAACGTCTTCCCATTTATAAACAGGATCTACCTCTCTATTTCTTCTGCCCTTTTTTGTCCTTCAATAAAGATTTTGTGTATCTTTTATTAGATTTATTAGTTTTTGTTGCTATGGAGAATAGGATCTTTTTTTCTATGGCATTTTCTAATCTAATTGCTTATTGCTGATGTAAAGCAATGTTGATTGCTTTTGCATGTTGATCTTGTTTTGAGAAACCTTGTGAACATTCTTAATAGTTCTGAAAGTTTGTTGGTAGATTATCTCACATTTTATGTGTAAACAATCACAGCATCTGCATATAACCAGAAGTTTGTCTCTTTTTAAAAAAGTCTTCAACACTTGGCCCCCCAGGGCGTCTCTCCTCCAGGCTATGCCCTCTCCTCTTGTTCCCAGCCCTAGCTTTTCTGTCCTGAGATGGTGTGTTTTGTTCCTGTGAAAGCTGAGGCAGCAGTGGGTCCACCTTCCTGCGACGTGTGCCTAGTTCTGTGATAGGGCCAATTTGGGGGCACGTGAAAATGTTTTGTAAAAACACTTAAACAGTGCCTGGTTTTCATTAGAGATATGGTCAAGATTCGTTCATTCATTCATTCACCGGAGGAGAGATGGTCTCCATGATGACCAGTGGGGGGATTCAGAATTTCTAATCTGGTGAGAAGCAGGGCTGGGAACTTGCCTCAAAGCTGTATTTGCATAATCTTGAAATATAAAATTTTTTCTTATCAAAGAATGGGGATTTGGTAGACTTAAAACCCCATCCCCACGTAAGCTACTGCTTGGGACCTTTCCCCCATAAAAACTGCATGGCTAGCCATCCATCCATCCATCCATTCATTCAAGTGTTTGTTGAGCATATATAGGCCCTGCAGAGTTACAGAGATATAATACAAAATGAAACTCTGCCCTTGCCCTCAAGGAGTTCACAGGCTGCTCAAACTCGCAGGCAGCCACCAAGTAGTTACAATACAAGAAAGTTCCGACTGAATGTTAGTAAACGAAAAGTCATAGGAGTGCAGAGGGAGGGAGCAAACACCTCCAGCCGTGGAGGGCCTCGTGGAAGTGGCATCTGAGCTAGTGTTGGAACGGTGTGTAGAAGCTCCACAGGTAGAGACAGATTGGGCAGGAGCCTAGGCTCCTATCGAGGACACGGCGTGACAACGCATCAGAGTCACATGCTGGGCAAATGTGATACCTCCAGGAGGTGGTGAATAGTGCAGGTCCACCAGCGTCAGGGGTCGATATGAGGGTGTCAGAGAGAGGCAACTTTCAGCTCAGCAAGGGTTGTCCAAGATGGAACAGGCTGTTCCCAAAGAAGAAGACATGTCCTCGGGTCCCCTTCATTCAGTGCAGACTGAGAGGACCTGTAATCCTGAGGGCTCCAGATGCCTGGGCTGAAACCCACAGTGAGAAGTATTTTTTATATTGTGACCCAGTGTAAACACAAATCTAAAAGAGAAGTTTCAGGATAGAATATTTACCATACACTGTGCAGCATTTTCATATTCTCTTCTAGTCATTAAAAGAATCTTCATTAAATCAATGGTCCTCAATCTTGGCTGCACATTCAAATCACCTGGGGAGCTTTAAAACCTCCACTGCCCAGGCTTCTCCCCAAACAAATTAAACCAGGATCTCTACGGGCAGGCCCCGAGCACCAGTGTTTATTCAGCTCCCAGGTGAGTCCAGGGCACAGCCATGGTTCAGACAGTGCACTTTGGAAAACTAAGATGAACTACCTCCCTATGATTCTACGAGTGTCTGACCAGGCAGTGGAAATGGGCCAGGCATTTCATATGGAAACTTATAAAATGTCCATCACCATCCTGGAATAATGAAAATTCTGTATCTGATTATTGATGGGGAATGGCTTTTCCAGGGTAAAGAGAAGGCTGGGTTAGTTTCTGTGCATTCCTCTGGCTGGACCATAAATGAGGAAGACTGGCCTTGGTTAAGGGGCTGGTCCATTCCTTCCCCTTAGTCCATCCCCACACCCAATCCACTTTTCAGAGAAGCCAGTGAAGAAGCCTCTTCTGGCTCTTCCCCACCCCCCATTTTTTTTTTTTTAACTTTTCAAAATAGCTTTATTGAGATATAATTCACATAGCCTACAAGTCACACATTTAAGGTGTATAATTCAATGGTTTTTAGTATATTCTCCAAGTTGTGCATCCAATATCACAATTATAGAACATTTTAATTATCCCCCAAAGAAGCCCCACTCCCCTTAGCTGTCACCTCTCAATTCCTCCATTCCGCCAAGCACCTGGCAGCCACTAATCTACTTTCTGCCTGTACATTTGCCTATTCTGGACATTTAATATAAATGGAATCATATAACATGTAGCCGTTTGTGTCTGGCTTCTTTCACTTAGTATGACATTTTCAGAGTTCGTGCATGCTGTAGCATGTGCCAGTATTTCACTCTTTTTTATTGCCAAATAATATTCCATTGTGCGGATATAACCCATTTTGTTTATCCATTCATCAGGTGATGTACATTTGGGTGGTTTGTACTTTGGGCTATTATGAATAATGCTGCTACGAACATTCATGTACATTTAAAAAACTTTGTAGGAGCCAGCCCGGTGACCTAGTGGTTAAGTTCGCGTGCTCCGCTTCGGTGGCCTAGGGTTCGCAGGTTCGGATCCTGGGCGCAAACCTATACACCACACATCAAGCCATGCTGTGCTGGCGTCCCACATATAAAATGGAGGAAGATGGGCACAGATGTTAGCTCAGGGCTAATCTTCCTCAGCAAAAAAAAAAAAAAATAACTTTTTAATAATTTTTTTAATGGAAAAATTTCAAACATATTGGAGAGAATAATGTAATGAACTCCCAAGAACCGTCATCTAACTTCAACAATTATCAGTATTCACCAACTGGTTTCATCTATATGCCTCCCACCCTGCTTTGTTTTGTTTTGTTTTTTATATTTTTATTTTAAAATAATTTAAAATTCTCACAGAAGTTGCATGTAGCCTCACCTGGCTTTGTTTTGCCAGAGTGCTTCGGAGCATGTATTTGTCTACGGATAAGGACTGTGAGTCTGAGGAGAAGCCTGGGGGAGCGAGGCTGGTTGATCTCCTCAGAGCACAGGATAGTGGTGGGCAGGCATCAGGTTCAGTGGCTGTTCCCCTGCTGGGGGAGGGGAGGGCGGAAAGGAAGGAGTGGGGGACGGGGGGAACCGGGGACTGAGCTGACTTTTAGCCAAGCTTATCAGGTGACTTTGTTTTGTCCTCTAAAAGTAATGATTTCCAGGGGTCAGCCCAGTGGAGCAAGTGGTCAAGTGCGTGCGCTCTGCTGTGGCAGCCCAGGGTTCGCCGGTTTGGATCCCGGGCACGCACTGACGTACCGCTTGGCAAGCCATGCTGTGGCGGCATCCCATATAAAGTAGAGGAAGAAGGGCATGGATGTTAGCCCAGGGCCATTCTTCTTCAGCAAAAAAAGAGGAGGATTGGCAGATGTTAGCACAGGGCTGATCTTCTTCACAAAAAAAAAGAAGTAAAAAATAAATAAATAGAAGTCATTATTTCCAATACCTCTCATGCTGCCTTCTCAACAATGCCAACCCCAACCTTCCCCACAAACCCCCAAACCACTAGATAAAATATTGAAAGTGTGGGGCTGAGTGTTAGGGCTGAGAGTGGGGGCTCATTCCCTTCCACAGTCATCTCAGGATATGTCATATCTCTATGCCATTGCTCAAGCTGTTCCCTCTCCCAGGATATCTGTCCCCTTTCTTCTCTCCATATGTTGCATCTCCCCACCCCCCAAGGCCTACCTCAGCCGTCACCTCCTCTGAGAGTCTCTCCTGATTCCCACCAGGCACTAAATCCTTGGTGCTCCCACAGCTGGCTCTAGGATAGCACTTGCCTCAGAGACCAGAATCCCCACTGCAAAGAGCACTTGACTAGGAAGCAAGATCTCTGGATTCTGAGAACAAAAGTGTCCTACAGTCAGATTACGAGCCTAGCTTGCCATACACATTATTCTCATGTGGTCTTTCAGAATGGGGTTTATAAGGAGTCAGGTGCAGTGCAAACCAAAGCTGGTCTGACCCCAATGTCCAAAGTCTCTCCAGCCCTCCCTTCCCTCTGGTCCCAGGAATCCACTCAGCAGTGAGCAACCTTGGACAAGCCCCGCTGAGCCTCAGATCAGCTTCTGTACAATGAAAGAGAGCAATGCCCACCTCCCCCTCCCCCAAGCTGGCTCTGGGAATCAGCAGGGGTCTCTATGAACGAGATTTGCAAACTCAGGTTGATACTGTAGTTGCATTGGTTGGGATAGCAGAGGCTTCAACAAGACAGAAGAGCATTGCTCACTCATGTGGCCTTTGCACTCCAGCCCCACAAGGCTGGTGTGGCATCTCCACAGAGTTAGGACCCAGGGTCCTTCCATCGTGTTACTCACAGTCCAAGAGGACTCCCCGCTATGACAGTGTTCCAGCTAGTCAGAAAGAGGAAGGGGGAGGGCACGTCTCTTCCCTTTAAGGGTAGGCCTTGAAGGTGACACACATCATGTCACCTTACATCCCATGGATCAGAACTTAATCGCCTGGCCACACCTGACTGCAAGGGAGGCTGGGAAATGTAGACTTTATTCTGATAAACCATGTGTCTAGCAAAATTGGAGGTTCAATTACTATGGAAGAAGAGGAGAATGGATGCTGGGGACAACTAGCAGTCTCTGCCATGACAACCATAATTGGAGATATTATGATGGTGGAGAGACTACCCCTGCCTGGGACCAAGAGCATGACTCCATAACCACAAAGTCAAGTCCATCTGTTGGCTGGGGAGGGGCTCAGTTCTGAACCATCAGTAGGCTGCCTTCTTGGAAGCTGGGGGTGTGAGTGCATCAGTCCTGCCGAGGGGCTTGGGCAGTGTGCCATGGCATTCACTGCATCCCCTACCCAGAATGACCTTCTGTTCTTTGCTCTAGAGATATCACCTCTTCCCAAGACACCCTCCCATTTTACCCCACTCAGTCTCTTTCTAAGATCTCTAGTTTATCCATAGAATCTGTCCACCTATTCTAGCACTTGCTGGTGGACTGTATTGTTTCAGATGAAGTGTCACATTTCATCAACTGGATTGGTCGAGCAGTCTGAGATCTTATGGGTCCCAATGGCTCCCACAAACTGCTCATCAAACAAAACCCACTTGAAAACTCCTCACAATCACTGGCCGTTGGCAGGCAGGATACTGAATATGTCTTTGCAATTTCTATTTTGAGGTTTACCTGGCTCTTAGATAATTTTCTGTAGTTATGGTATGACATAATACTAGAATGTCGTAGAAAGAAGGTCGGCAAGTTCGACTCCTTCATTTTACAGATAATTGTATTTAGACTTTGGGAGAGGAAGTGACTAATCAGAGGGAGGTGGACCTCACTTAGGCCAATGGTTTCCAAACTGTGTTCCAAGGAACCCCAGTGATCTACGGGGGTGGAGGGGTGGGGACAGAGGAGCAGGAAGAGGACACATACTGAAGGCCTGGGGCCTCCCCCTCAGCTTCCACAAGTATAGTCTTGCTATCGTCCATCTTATACGTGCGGGTTCTAAAATTTCACTTAAAGAAGGTCTTCCAGTGATTTTTATTTGTTTGAAAGCCACTGTTGGAGCCTAATCCCCGCAATGTGTAGACAAGATGTCGAGGACCAGATTCTAGCTGAATTACGATGATGAAATAGACCATTCATCCCTTCATCCTTTCTAGGGCCTGGGGAGCCAGCAGTGAACAAAACAACTGTCCGCCCTCATGGAGCTGACATTCTCTCCGTGAAATCAAACCACCAATGAGATAAACACAGCCCTGCAGCGCAAATGTGCTTGTGTTCTCAGAAAGGAAGGCGGCTGTCCTTCTGGACAGGAAATGGGCTTCAAAAGGACCTGGCAAAGCACACGAGAGGGCCAGGGAGCAGTGGGGGCCCCCACCCCACAAACGTGGGCACAGCAGGACCCAGCACAACTCCTCCCATGGAGACAGAGGACACTACAGGTGTTATGGTCTGCCTCCCACACCTGGTCCAGTGCTGCCTCGGGCAGCTCCTGCCATTCTGGTGACCAAAGGCTTCCTGGGGCCCTGGAGCCAAGGGCGGCCGGAGTTATTGTCATTGGCAGGTGGCTCAGGTGTGTACTGGGCATCAGGCCCACTGGGGCCTGAGGGGCCAGTGCTGTGAAGACAAGACTACGTCTGTGAAAACCCTGGCTCTCGTAACTCTTTTCCTTGGTCACTCGTGTGCCTGTCTTTGTCCAAACAAGACACCCCAGATTTGGTGGAGAACGTAGCTCCCAGGAAGGAGGACGGAGCTGGAGTCCCAGCTGTGGGTCCTTGGCCACCCAGTGACCTGCCTCAGACTCGGTTTTCCCATCTGTAACTTGGGAGTGACATCACATCCTTGGACATTGCAATGAGGGACAAAAGAAGATGCAGATGTGCTCCTGGCACAGTGCCTGGCAAATATGAGTCACAAAATGAGTCTTTGGTAATGAATGTTGAATGAATGGATGAATAAGTGAAAAGAAAATTATCTTGAAGTAGAAAAGCATAGGTAAAGCAGCATTTTTCAAACTTAACTGAAGAATGTCGTAGAGATTTATTAAACTTATTAAAACAAAGATTATTGGACTCTAACCTAGTCCAATTAATATTTTAATTGGGGGCTCATCTGCACAAGAACTTGGCGGGAATTCTGCTTGGCCTGGGCAGTGGAAGGACCCGTCCGAGCTGGTTTGCCTTGGCCCTGGCCAGGCACCCCAGGGTTATCACCAACACAGGACCAATTTTCATGTTAAATACCTTGTAGGTTGTGTCAGCTCAAGCTCTAAACCCCACATAACGCAGGCTTGGGACTGAGAGTTTTGATGGGAGACTTTGTGTTTTTTCACCCAGAGCCCTGGGCAGAGACGAGCCGCTGGAACCATTCACTGGCCCAGCAGGTGTTGGAGGGGGCCGGCTTTAAGCAGGAGCATCTGCCCCTCACACAGCCCAGGACCACAGTCCCCATCCCTGCCAGTTTCTGGTCTGATAACATCATCAGCTTTCCCTCTCATGGCTTTCAGGTCCTTCTTCAGTTCTTTCTTGTGAGTTCAACCACGTCTCACAGTTTAATTTAATTTAATTAATTTATTTATTTATTTTGTGAGGAAGATCAGCCCTCAGCTAACATCTGATGCCAATCCTCCTCTTTTTGCTGAGGAAGACCGGCCCTGAGCTAACATCCACGCCCATCTTCCTCTACTTTACATGGGATGCCGCCACAGCATGGCTCGACAAGAGTACGTCAGTGCGCACCCGGGATCCGAACCGGCGAACCCTGGACCACCGCAGCAGAGCGCGCACAGTTAACTGCTTGCGCCACCGGGCTGGCACCTTTATTTTGTTTTATATCAGGCTTTTTGTTGTTATTCCTGGAACTGGAGAGGTTCCTTTTTAGCTCTGCCCACTATATTGCTGGAGCTGGAAGTCTCTGCAGAGTTCTTTAAGACACGAATGAGAACCTCTATTTTTTCCTGTTGCAGGTGGGGTGTGTATGTGTCTGTGTGTGTGTGTGTGTTGCCCAGATGTAACCTCGAGTTCAGTCCTGGCTGCTAGGTACACTTTCACAATCAAAATGTCTTCCTCAAAATTCATTCCCAGAGTTGTTTTTCTGCCTGAAATGGCAGCTTTTTCTGTAAAAAGGCACTCTGCTCTGCTTCACGTCTTAGTGTCACGCTAATAATGGCTATTTATCAAGCACGTAGAATGTGCCAGGCATTGTGCTCAATGCTTTGCACGAATCACTTACTTTAATCCTCTCCCAACTCTGTCAGCAGATACTGTATTTATTCCCATTTATACCCAAGGGGGAAACAGGTATATAGAGATTAGATAACTTGCCCAGGTTTATACAACAGAACCAAGCCTGGGATCTCTCTTAATTTCTATGTTCTGCACCCTCTCTAATCATGAGTTCAGAAGTTGCTTTGCAAGCAACCTGACAGCTTTTCTGCCAAACTCCATGGGCCAGGCAATCATTCGCACATTGGTTAAGAAAGTGAGATCAAATGACATGTTATACACAAAAAGAACGTTTTATAAAGTGCTACAGAAATGACATCACTACGTGATGGTGGTTGTAACTTGTACTACCACGTTGGAATCAGTCTGTTTCAAGTTACCCAAAGTAACTTGTTTACATGTTTTAACTGCTCCAACCAAACGGATAAAGATTTATCTGCTCCCAAAACCCCTTTGGACTCTTAAGTAGAACAGAACTGAATGGAAAATCGGGTAAAACTCTGAATGTGTTGATTACACAGTAGCAACATCTAATTATTTTGAAAGCAACTCATCATCCAATTATTTGGAAAGTCACTCAGGTGACATACCTGGATCCATTCCCCCCAGGTGTTCACTGAGCCCCTGCTGAGCTGCAAGCACCGTGTGTCTAACAGCCTTGGTCCATCTGTGTTTTTTTACTTTAATAATAATAAACTTGTTATTCTGGAATAATGTTAGATTTACAGAAAAGTTGCTGAGATTGTCCAGAGAGTTCCATACATCCTTCACCCAGTTTCCCCTAATGTTATCATCTTACATAACCATGGTACATTTATCAACACGAAGACATCAACACTGGTACCTTACTGTTAACTATAGATCTCACCAATTTTTCTACTAACGTTCTTTTTCTGTCCCAGGATCCAATCCAGGATCCCATATCCATTTCTAAACCAGTTCGCTTAGAGAGTATTAAAATAGCATTATTTTCTTTGCTTCACTTTGGGATTAAACTCAGCAAAGGCAGTTGAGCTCCATTTCCAATTCTACAGGGAAAACAAGCAAACAAACAATAAACAAACCTCCGGACTGGTCTGACTCCCATTTGAGTTAGGAGGTGACCCATCAATCCTGAGGGTAACCCAACTCTGTCCTCATGAGACCATCACATAAGGCAGAATCTCCTCCTCAGTCCCAGCTCAAGGTCTTGTGTCCGTCGATGTGGCGGCAAGAGTTAGGAGCAGGCTGGACAGAGAGAACTGCTCTGTGGTTTGCCCTATCACAACCCCAAGTCCGGCTGAGTCACTGAAGAATTCCAGCTTTCTGACCACCAGTTGGAAAGATTCCTACCAGCCCAGTAGAGAAGACACTCTTTGATCTCCTCCTTCAGTTCATTCATCCATTCATTTATTACCACTCATTATTAATTTAGTCAGCAAACATTTATTAAGTCCCTACAGTATGTCAGGTACTGAATTAAGTGCTGGGGGTATAATGGGGAACAAAACAGAAATTGTCCCTTCTAAAGGAACATTTATTCATTCTTGAATACCTACTAAGTGTTCAACACTGAGCAATAATGGGGAGAAGGGTGTTCTGGGCACAGGCCCTGTCCTCAAGGAACGCAGCTAGCCAGAGACACAGGACAGGCCACTCAAGACAGCCTGAGAGAAATAGTGCAGACAGTAAGGGGGAAAGAGAGAGCTAACAGCAAGGGTGATGAGGAGAGGCTTTATGGAAGAGGCCCCAAGCTTAAGCTGAGCTTTAGGGTGAGGTCTGTATAGATGATAAAAAAAAATTAAAAAAAAAAAAATTGTGTGTAGTGGGGAGAAAAGCAGGATTGTGCACTGTGTGTTTGCTAATGAGAGAAGAGACGACCTGGCCTGAGAAGGGGCTTTGGGTGTGGGGGTAGAGGAGCATATGTTCGAAGATGTGATTTGGGTTCCATTGCTCTAAAGAGAGTCTTTCTGTCTCCCAGGGACATCTGAGCCCTTAGGAGGTGGGCCTAAACTAAATCCTAGAAAGGCAGATCCCAAGAGCCTTCGTGGAACCACCCCCTCGCCTTGCAGTGGGAAACGGGGGCTCTGAGAGATGAAAGGCACGTTCCTGGTGGATGCAGTGAGCTGTGGTGGAAAGCACACTGGCTTTGGGGCCCTCAGGGGCCTAGCTTCAAGGCGTAGCTCACTGCTTTCCAGCTGCATGACCTTGGGCAAGTTACTGGTTGAGTCTCCATTTCCTCATCTGTAAAGAGGAGACAACCACAGCACCTACCTCAAAGAAGTGTCCTGAAGGTTCAATGAGACAATGGGGCCTCAGAGTCTGGCACAGTGCCTGGCAACAAGGAGGCACCAAAAAGTGGTAACTAAGTAAGAGTGGTAAACAGTGGGGTGGAACTAGAACCCCGTGGCTTCATGAGAACTTCAAGACTCACGTAACATAGATGGAGAGAGATGTGGGTAATAGACCCAACCAACTGAAGTCTTGGACAGCTGGGGCAGTGAATAACTCCAGTCAGCAGAAATGAACTTTAGCTATCATGGGTTTTGATAGAGGAGACATGGATGTTCCTCTGCAGTGATGCCTTAATTTGAGCAAATCTCGAATGGGGAGATGCTCTAAGATGGCCTTTCCTCTGTACAGCAGAGGCTCACCTGGAAGTCCCCTGACCACACACACACACACACACACACACACACACACTCACACCCCAAAAGACAACTCTTAAGACTAGAGGGTGACTAGTTCACAGCTCTCGCATTATCCCAGCGTCCTCTCAGTAGGGCAGGAAGAGTTTGTAGGGTAGGACAGGCCACAGCGTGGAAGGAGGGGCAGCACTGGTTTCTACCTTGGTGCAGGATCCCAAAGGGACTTCTGGGTCCACCAAAGCAAACAGAGAGAAAAGAGCCGAGACAATGGCCCTGAGAACTTGTGAAGTCCCAGAGAACATTCTAGACACATTCCTTCTCTGCCTCTTTCATCTCAAGGTGATCAGTAGATCCTTTAGTGGAAGGTTGGGGAGACTGTGCCTGGATCCTGGGGAGAGATATACGGGGGCAGGGTGATAGGAATCCAGGTGATGAACAGTGTGTGTGTGTAGGGGGGTGCTACTGTTTCCACGGCAACCTGATAGAAGCTGATCTGAACTTTTAAAGCCAATTCTTTAGTAAACTCTTAGGGTTAGAAAAAGGTCTGTGTGGAAGACTGTTATTGTCTATTAAAAAGTATTGTTTTTTGGTTTTTATTTTTTTAAGTACTTCATAGGTCAGAGCTGTTTTGCTTTTGGCTAAAGCCTATAATGCATTCAGACCAGAGTAGAAAAATGTGAGTTTTCTCATACATTCTAGTTCCAGTTTCTGCTAACATAGACTGTGTGACCTAAGGTATATCCGTCCTTCATTCATTTCTTCAGCCAGCCAGCCAGCCAGCCAGCCAGCCAGCCAGCCAGCTAGCCATTCAGCCATATTTATTGAGCTTAACCTCTATCCTGGGCTGGATTTCTTACCTGTAAAATGAGAGAATTAGTCTGGTTTAGTATTTTTGACCTAGGCTCATAGAATCCTAGGAGTTTCTGGATGGTGTTTTCAGGAGCTTCCTTCCTAGGATGGGGTGGGCGATTGGACAGGGTCTGAGACCACACTTGGCTTCAACCCAGAACAGCCCCATTTTTAGCTGTTTCATATATTGGGCTTCCACTTGAGATTTCTTTTGAACAAAGGCTCCCTGACTGAAAAATCACTGCCACAGAGGGTCTCTATTGGTCTTCCAGCGGCAACACTGCAGCTTCAAGCCAAGTTTTTTTTCAGTCAATGCCCCTGCAGTGTAGGGTATAGAAATAAAACGGTGAATAAGCCAGGGTCATTGTCCCTCAGGGACTCGCTGTCACTGTGAGGATAAACTGAGATTATAAGTGTGAAAACCTGCTTGGGTAAACGACTGTTGTTAAGATAATAATAATTATTATTATTACAGTGGAGTCAGGCAGTCAGACATACCCACAGGGAAACGCAGCCTGTAATTCAGCCTGCAATTAGCGACCAGGTAGGAGCAGCAGACTCGCAGGTGCTCCACACAGGGACTCCGAAAATTGCCAGGGCTTTCCTGGGAAGGCAGCTCTGCTAGTCGACGCCTCCCCACGGGCCACTGCGCCCCCTGCTTCCTCGGAGCCCACCCAGCCGGCTGCTGGGGAAGCAGAGCCGGCGGCGGGCAGCGCCTCGCGGTGATTGGCTGAGCCGGAGGTTGTTGCTAGGCTACCAGTCCGCAGGAGACTGGGGCCGTGTAGTCCCATCCTCCATGGCAGATCCACTCCCAACAGCAGACCTAATTCGGGCACCCCGTGAAAGGGATCCCCAGCAGTTTAAATTGTCAGCTGCCAAGTACCCATCTTTCTAGGATTTTTCACTTAGCAAGAGGCCCTGTGAAGGAGGGGAAGAGAAGCTTTCTGTTTTTATTCTCTGGGTCACCTTGAATAGCTGCTTCTCTCTCCGGACCTCAGTGCCCTCCTTTGATGTCTGGGTTCATTCATTTATTTATTATGCATGCATGCATTCATGTTTATTAAGTACCTAGCATGTTCCAGGCACTATATCAGGTGCTAGGGACAAAGGGATGAATAAGACAGAGGCCATCTTTCCCTCATGAAAGGAGGAAACATTAGGCACTTAAGCACATAAATAAGATAAACACATATCTACAGGACCAGACCGTGGCCTGGTGGTTAAGATCAGCACACTCTGCTTTGGCAGCCCAGTTTGTTCCCAGTGTGGCCCTACACCACTCCTCGGTGGCTGTGCTGTGGCAGCAACCCACATACAAAATAGAGGAAGACTGGTGCATATGTTTGCTCAGGGTGAATCTTCCTCAGCAAAAAGAGGAAGATTAGCAATGGATGTTAGCTCAGGGTGAATATTCCTCAGCAAAAAAAAAAAAAAAGATAAACACGTATCTAATTATCCCTTCCCCTTCAACGATTTTTCTAAGCCCCCCTTTTTCCCTACTAAATCTGTAGAGTCCCCCAAGTTGACAGCAGAGGGAGTGCTGCTGCCAACTGTGCCCATACAACATTACACCCAACCCATCCCCTTACCGTGCTCTGAAACAGGGGTACACCCTCTCATCTCCACAGTGCCTTTACTTTGCTCTTTTGCATCTACACGTGAGCCTGAGCACACCTCAATAAAGATGTGGGACAGGGACCATTGTCACCTATTCAGATGAGAAAGCTTGTCCATGGTCAAGAAGACTTGTCCATGGTCACATGGGGAGTTACTGACATAACCAATGTTGAGCACTTACTATGTGCTGGCACTTTAAAACCTTATCTGCCTCATAACATCACAGTAAGGTAGATTATTATCCCCATTTTACAGGTGGCAAAATTGAGGCTGGAAGAAGTTATTTGACTTGCCAGTGATGACCCAGATAGTATGTGGTGAAGCTGGCGTTTGAGCCCAATCTCCTGGCTCCAAAGCCTGAGTTCTTTCCAAGATATGGATCTGGTCCCAAAAAAGAGTAAAAGTCTCTCTGAGTGGCTGAAACTTGGAGGGGCTTCCAAAAGCCCTTCAAAATATCCCAGTCCCAGGATCTTATTTCTTTTCCTACTGAAGTTCTTGGCACAACAGACTCATAAAACCTGGTGAATTGGCCACACCCATCAATATAGTTAACTGTGTTAACTGTCCATCAGGGATGACCTTGCCTTCAAGCTTTTATTGGGTGACTAAGTCAAGAAGCTCTTGCCTGTGAGAACCTCCATTGCTTGCTTTTCCTCCCTGTCAGGTTTTTATTTTCCTTTGTTCATACACTGACCAAACATTGAGCACCCACCAAGTGTCAGCGGGAGGCTTGGTGGGCGTAGATGAGTATGGCCCATCCCTGCCCTCGAGTAGCTCCCAGCCTATAGCAAAGGTTTCTGAAGGGCCTTCTATGGGCAAAGCCCAGTGACAGGCCATAGAGAGGGGAGGACCACAAAGACCTGCCTTCAGAGAGTCTCCTGCTGGGCTGGGGAGACAGACTGCTCTTGGATGATACAAAGGTGTGAAAAGTGGAAAGGAGCAGAAGTGGCCGTCGCAAGTGAGGGTGGGGGTGGGAGCAGCCAATCTTGAGTTTCCTGTGGTGCTGCTTTTAAATCCCATGTTGCTGTGGTCACTGTGGGACATTGCGTCTCAGAGCCCCACAGCCTGCAGCTTGGAAGGAGGGTTTTAAACAGGAGAAGGTGCTGGAAATTACAGAGATGCATAAAGAAGCAAGCTAAATTTATCCCTCCTCACAGCATTCAGCTATTGCTATGCTTAACACTTGACTTTCTACCAATGGAGACTTGTTTAAACAGATCAGTTGCTTTTCCCTCAGCTGGGAAAAGAGGGAGAGAGAGAGACAGAGAGACAGAGAAAGAGATAATCAGAGACTCTGAAGACAGAGACACACAGAGAGAGACCTGAAGAGAAGCAAGGACAGGCAGAGATAAAGGCATCCTTTGGTACACAGCCCCAGTGAGCAGCAGGCAAGAATATTAAACTGAGACCAGCCCTGGTGGCCTAGTGGTTAAATGTGGCTCACTCCGCTTCAGCGGTCCAGGTTTGATTCCCAGGCGCAGACCTACACTGCTCTATTAGGGGCCAAGTTGTGCTGGCAGCCCACAAACAAAAAAATAGAGGAAGATTGGCATGGATGTTAGCTCAGGGCAAATCTTCCTCAGCAAAAAAAAAAAAAAAAAAAAAAAAAAGAATATTAAACTGGGTTCCTGAGTGAGAGAAATCAGACAATCTCCTGCCCTCTCCCTCCCTGGCTACACGATTCTGGCTACATCATCGCTAAGTTCCAGATAGCATCATTTTCAGATGTAAGTATACTGGAGATGTCTATATTATTTCTATTATCTTGGCCACTGCTGGCCCACTTGGGTCCCTGTCACCCACCACCACCCCTGATTAGTGGAGAGTTGACTGTAAATGGATAAATACAAAAGCTATGATTAAAATAAGCATTACAAGACTAAATATTTGACTTAGCATTCCCATCTCTAGGAATTTATTCTAAGGAAAATAATTAAGGACACAGGCAAAGAATTTATCATGAGATTATTCATTGCAGTGTTGTTTAGAAAAGGAAGGAAAACAAACTAAATAGCCAACTCCTGTTGGAGACCTGCTCAAGAAACCTTTCCAAAAGCTTTCCATGCTGCTTGTAAATTAGGTTATACACGGATACTTATTGATTTGGAGAGACATGATTTATTAGGTGAAAAATGCAAGTTACAAAATAGTGTGTGTAGTATGACTCCATGTAAGTATTCTTATACATAAGAATAAACCGTGGCTTAGCGGTTAAGTGCTCGCGCTCTGCTGCTGGCGGCCCGGGTTTGGATCCTGGGCACGCACCGATGCGCCGCTCGTCCGGCCATGCTGAGGCCGTGTCCCACATACAGCAACTAGAAGGATGTGCAGCTATGACATACAACTATCTACTGGGGCTTTGAGGGAAAAAAATAAAATAAAATTTAAAAAAAAAGAATAAATATAAAATATATAGTCTAGGACAACATAAACCAAATGTTAATTTCTGTGTGGAGGGATTTCAAGACATTTTAATTTTTTTCTTTTTTGCTTATCTGCATTTTTTTGGATTATTTTTTCCCCATTGAACATGTATTTCTTGTGCAATGCAGACAGATTTCCTTCCGTGGGTCCCAGCGAGCGCCCCCTGATGGGAGGCCGGGAGTGTATGGCCGGTTGAACCATGTGCTCCTGACTCTGAGGCATTGTGAGAATGGCCACCAGCCCTTGTGAGGCCAGTTCAAGCTGCTCATTAAGAATTCCAATAACAGCATGTCCCCACCCTGGTTTGACTCTCCAACTCGACTGGTCTTCTGGGCGAGAACTCAGTGACCCAACACCTTGGTATCCAAATGCTCAGTTGTTTCATAACCTGGGTTGGCCCAGGGTTGGCCACCGCCCTCCCTCAAGGGAAAACGCTGTTTGTACAAGTTGGCACCTGGTAAAGCTAACCTCGCTAAAACCGCAGGGCCTTCCCACCTCCCAGGAACACCCTCCCCTGGAAGGGGGTGACAGCCAAGACACTCTGTTGCTCAGGTCAGGCCCTACCACACATATGCAGCTGTGATTCTGTATGTTGGCAAAAAAATAAAAAATAAAAAAAAAGGCTGTCACCATGGCAACCCAGGCTGGCTCAGCCTCTGGGATCAGTCCAACACCCAGGGAAAGAAGGTGGGGTTTGGAGGCAAAACTAACACAGCCTGGCTGTCTGACCTCAGGCAAAACATTCCTTTTTTCTCTGCCTCAGTTTCTACATCTGTAAAATGATGCTGAAGCTCCTTATCCTATCCACCTCCAGGACTAAAGAGGAATAATCTGTGAACCGTAAAACACAAGAGGAGTAGAGTGTCCCTAGCTTTGGTTTGTCCCCAAATTGCCGTGTGTGACTTTGGGCAAATCACTTAACCTCTCTGTGCATCATCTGCTCTCTTTATAAATAAGAAAGTAATATCCACTGTGATAACTTCCCAGATGTATTGTCAGGCGCCTGTGAGAATCCCAGAATCTCAAAGTTGGAAGATATCTTAGCCCTTACTACCCATGCAAGAATCCCTTTGATAAGTTCTCTGACTGAGGTACTTGTCCCACCTCTGCTTGATTACCTCCAGGGGCGGAGAGCTCATGACTGCACAACTTCCCAAGCAGCCATTGCTATGTGACACTAATTATAAGAAAGTTCTTCTGTATAGTATGTTTTACAGTTAAATATTTGTTTACAAGTATTAGTAATGCTTTTCAGAGCTATTTCTGCTCCTGATTTTACCAGAAGGCTTGCACAGGGTAGAAATTAGCAGTGATCAGCAAGGAGCAGGTACAGGCCCAGCTCTGGAAGTTTGTGGCTTAGTGTGGTGGAAGGAGTATAGGGTCACACACTCTAGGATAAAATCCCACTTTGTCCACTTACTGGATGGTTGACCTTGGGCAAGTCATATTACCTCTCCAAGCCTCAGTATTCTGATCAGTAAAATGAGGATAGAAATACCTACCTCGTAGTACTGCTGTGAGAATCCAGCATGACGGCACTTCTTATTAAGCTTAAAACCCTAACTTCCCAGACGGGATTCTGGAGGTTAAGGAGCAGGGGTTACACATTCCTCTGCCACCCCCTGAACAGCACGTCTGCCCTCTGAGCCCCATCTGGCGCTGTAAGCCCTTATGGACCATGGCTGTGCTCCTCTGAGAAGGAGGGAGAAGTTCATCTCCCCCTCATGGGGATGCCTGCAGCACAGCCTGGAGCAGTTGGTGGTCCATATGTCAGGGCCTTCTCCCTCTCAGGCCTGTACCAGCGGCCGTAAAGGGAAGACAATGCAATGGTTTCAAGACCAACTTCACCCCTCCCTGTAATTCACCCGCCTCAGGGCCAGCACCCCTCCCTGCCCACAGATTCAGTGGGCACTAAGCAAGTGCCCAGGGTGGCACTTGGTGAAGACCCTCAACTGTACCAGCGTTTTAATAGGACTCTCATATAGGGCAAAAAGCCTCTAGACCCCAAAAGAATGTAGTCTGGCAGTGGACTTCCAGCCACAGTGACAGGAGCTTGGGGAAAGCTATTGTCGGGTAGGAAAGCGGTCCTTTGTCCTCAATATGCAAGGAGTCAGGACACCTGGTCTAGTTCTACCATTGACTCACTGTGGGCTTTCTGGAGCCCGTGGCTTAATTGTTCCCTGCCTTGCTTTCCTCATGTGAAAAATGACAGGTTGATTCCCGAGACCTTCCCTGCTTCAGCATTCTAGGTTTTCCCATTCATCGGATGCAGGATGAGATGGCAAAATCGCCGCGGACCTCTCTCGGAGGTGAGCCGCTGACCGCTCGCTCCTCTCTGCTTCCTCCACAGACGAGTACCTCCGAGTCCTCAATGTGGGTGTGGCCGAGGTGAAGAAATCCTTCCTGGGGCCCTTGTCCCCGTCCTGCAAGATGGTGCCGATGATGAGGCAGTTTCTGTACCGGGTCCTACCTGAGGACTCCTACAAGGTCACCACGGGGAAGCTCCACGTGGCCCTCACCCGGCTCACGGATGGAGAGAGTGTCGTGGTTTCAGAGTTTACATCTAAGGAAGAACTCATCGAGGCAAGAGGGGAGTGGGGGCGGGGAAGGAGAGAGGTTGGGAGGCTGGTCCTGCTTCTCTTGACAGGCCCCTGGGATGGTCCACCTGTCTGCCTCATTTCATTCCTCCTCTTTTCTACTTCCCTAGTCCTTCCCTCCCTTCACCCCCCTGGCATCTCTCTGTGTCAGGCACACTGTTGGAGGAGATGGACACAGAGAAGCCCAAGACGAATCAGACTTTGTCACCATCCTCAAGACTTCAACACCCAGAGTCTCCAAGGGCTCATCACCTCCTTTTGCCTCTGCCCTGCCCTGAGTGCTGATTCTGCTGCCTCTCAGAGGCCTGAGTGTGACCAACAGAGGTCCCCTGTCTTCTTTAGGGCCTCCCAGCCTGGGTTGTAATGTGTCCCCCGTGAATTACTCCCAGTTTGTGAGTCACAGGCCCCTCTTCTGTTTCCTCTCTTCTAGTGGCCCTTGATAAAAGTATTGAATTTTCAGTAAATGGGTTATCACTTAGGAAAGCACTCTAACAGTGCACTGTGCTCATCTCCTTAATATAAATTTTAGCTATGAATTATTATTGCTGGAGAGTGCGATGGATATGCCCGATTTTCTTTCAGGACAAAGGGGTTAGGCTGCATGGCCCTCCATCTGATATTCCACTCCCCTCTCTTCCCCCCAAAACAAGGCTCTTACCACCCCATCCTCACATTCCCACACTGGCTTGGCCGTGATCCTGGGGGTGGGGATGAATAGGCAGTGGGAATGGACACCTCTCCACCCACCTCATGTCCCCTGGGTTTGTTAGCACCCAGCTCTGTAAGACTTTTCTGTTCCCAGCCCTGTCCCACCACTTCCCACTCTTGCCCATGCCAACCCCAGCAAACCACACACAAAGCAGGCCTCTGTGCCTTTGCACAGGCTGTGCCCTCTGCCTGGGATGCCCTTCCCTTCTTCCTACTTCATTTCACCTGCTTGACGAGACTCCAGTCACTTCTGCCAGGGAACTTTCCTTCATCACCTGCCTGCCCCACATCAGCCTGGGTTGGGTGGTTCTCCTTTGGGGCTACAATGCCCATGCTCACCCCCATCACCCCATGTACTGTCACCTGCTTGCTTGTTCCTGGTCTGTTAGCAGAGCCAAGGGTGGGCATCTCACCCTCCTTTGATTCCAGGGCCTGGGCCCGGACAGACACACACTAATGATTGTTGAATCCCATTGGATTCAAGGAAATTTGGTGCTAGAAGGGACCCTGCAGATCATTGAGGTCACCTCTCCCTTGAAAGCTGGGACGTCAGGGCCAGACTGACCAAGTAGTTACCAAGTCGGTTACCAAGGACCCAGCTAGCTAGGTCCAGGCCAGGAATTGAACTTGGCCCTGCACTTCCCAGGGCAGTGCCTCTGCCTTGGGTTTAAGGAAGGCCAGGCTGTTGGTGGCCCAGCGGCCTGCTGGTGAACCCTCTCCACCCAACCCCAGGGCCTCGGGCATCTCAGCTCTCTTCTCTTCCCACAGGCCCTGTACTGCAGCTGCTTTGTCCCTGTGTACTGCGGCCTCATCCCCCCGACTTACCGTGGCGTGGTGAGTGCTCTGGCGGAAGAGGAGAGCAGGCCGGGATGCAGGGATGGCTCAGGGTCCCTGTGACCCACAGCTGGGAAAGCAGAAGGATGGTCTTGGAATTCAGTGAGAGGACCACGAGTTGGAAAGTTTCTTGTGTTTTTCTACTCAGAATTCCCAAACAGATGGATTTCTGGGTCTTTAAGCTGAACTTTCCCGGCTGAGTTGGGCTTCTCTCTGATTGGACCCACCAACCCATCACTGGGCCTGGAAAACCAAGATTTCACAGGCTTGCTGGATTTTCCCAGACTTGACAGAGAGCATAGACTACGGACTCTGGAACTCTGGGACCTGGAATCTTGAATAATGGGAACCTTCGAGGTCATCTAGGCTAGTGCCTCCCAGACTTTAAGGTGCCCAGGAATCACTCGGGGGTCTTGTGAAATAATGCAAATTCTGGGTCTGCGGTGGGGCCTGAGAGTCTGCGCCGCTCACCAGCTTCAGCTGTTGCCGGTGCTGCTGGTCCACAGACCACACTCTGAGTAGGAGGTCTCATCCGTGCCCCCTCCTCATTTTATATGTAGAGAAAATGAGATCCAGAGACTAGGATTCCGCTGGTAGATGGAGCCCGTGTTGCATCAGCTGTAACCCTCAGGCCCCTCAGAGAGTTGGAGCCTTGGTATTTGTTGTGCTTCATTCATAGTTGAGGAAACAGAAGCTCCAAGAGGGGAAGGGACTTGAGGGTGGGCACATGGTGGCCAGTGGGGAGGCCATTGTCGGGGTGCTCTGGAGAGCGTTGAGGGTGCCTGACCTCAACAGAGGGAGGCACTTTGGACCCGTGGCAGTGTGGGGAGGGGATATTTCACAACTGCTCAGACCCGCTCCATTTCCCAGCCCCGCCCTCAACAATTGAGTGGCTCTCGGAGGGGAAGCTGCGACGGGGAGCGTGCTCCTGCTGTATCCAGAGTATGAGTGCCCCTTCCCCACAGAGGCCTGGGAGCCCCAGTCTCAGCACTATTAAGAAGGCTGAGGGGAGACGGTGCAGGGACAGAGCACCGGGCTGGGAGTCCAGAGGCCACCGTGCACTCATCGAGTGACCTTGGGCACACCACTCACCCACCCGGACCTTGGTCTCAGGGCTTGTCCTGAGGGACCTGTTTCCTTGGTGGACTCCCAAGTCAGGGAGAGGACCCCTGACCCCTGATGGGCATCTCTCTCTCCACCCCCCCACAGCGGTACATCGATGGGGGCTTCACGGGCATGCAGCCCTGCTCCTTCTGGACTGACTCCATCACCATCTCCACCTTCAGCGGGCAACAGGACATCTGTCCCCGGGACTGCCCCGCCATCTTCCACGACTTCCGCATATTCAACTGCTCCTTCCAGTTCTCCCTGGAGAACATCGCCAGGATGACCCACGCCTTGTTCCCTCCAGACCTGGTGGTGAGAGACAGGAGGGACCTGAATGGGCCGGGGAATGGGAGAGGGTGACCGGCTGGGGGTGGGCTGGGGGAGGCAATGGGGCCCACTCAGTTCCATCTGTCTCCTCCCTCAAATGGTCCCTTAAACTTCCTCCTAGACCTGTGCCCTGGCCTTGCCGCTAACCAGCTATGTGACCTTGAACAAGTGCCCTAAGCGCTCCCAGCCTCGATTTTTCTCCCCCGTCAAACGAGATGATGCCAGAACCACTGATAGGAATGTTCACTGAACTCTGACATGCAGTGTAGGGGTCAGCAAACTATGGCCTGCAGGCCAAATCCAGCCCGGGGCTTGTTTTGTAGAGCATGTGAGCTAAGAATGGGCTTTCCCTTTTTAAAGGGATGTAAGAAAAAGAAGAAGAAAACATGCGACAGAGACTATATGTGGCCCGCAAAGCCCAAAATATTTATTATCTGTCTTTTACAGAAAAGGCTTTGTGGGCGATCTTTCATGTAATCCTCCAGCATCCTCTGTGATAGATACTATTATTATTCGCCTTTTACAGATGAAGGAACTGAGGCTGTGAGCGGTTACATCCACACAGCCACACAGCCAATAAGAGGCAGCTCTGGGATTTAACCCAGTCTCCAAACTCTGCTTGTCATATGGCCCAAAAGCACCTTCCCTGGTTCCACTACAAACATCCCACCCTGTCCCGTCCAGGGGAGGCTGATGATCAGCTGTGGATGCTTTAACACATTAACACAGCATCACTACGGACACAAGATCAGGAATTACGCCCGCTTCTTAGCAGATGGCGAGGAATGGACACATTTTGAAAAACCCAACAAATAAAGCTCAAGAGCAATGAAAGTAGCTGCTCCGGGTGAGGGGACGGCGGCTCTCTCCGTTGCTGCAGCCTGAGTTATGCTCCTGGTGTCCCCGCCTTGCAGATCCTGCATGATTACTACTACCGCGGGTACGAGGATGTCGTTTTGTACTTGAGGCGGCTGAGTAAGTGCCAAGTGGGGCCCCGAGGAAGGGGAGGCTTAGAGGGAGAGGCAAAGACAGGAAGCAGAAGAGCTGAGTAAAGGAGCTTTCCCCAAAGCTGTGAATTGGAATTGCCCTTCTGGAGAGCAAGAAATGAGTGCTGGGACCTGACAGCCTTCATTGTCCAGGATGGGCCACTGTGGCCAGAAATTAGGATCTCTGTGGAAAAGGAGCTTCGGGGTTAACAGATGGGACAGCGTCTGGGGCTTTTGTACAAATATATTTCTGGATTTAAAAACCATATTTAGGAAATACGTAGCTCATATCTCCTTGGAGAATTCCATTTTGATGTCATTTCATTTTCTTCCATTTTATTCTTTTTCCAATAAAACCGTATTGTTAATGTAGAACTAGATGTGATTAGTTTATATTTGTGTAAGACTTTGAGTGACATACTGATCAGCAAACGAGAGAGAAGAACGCTTGCCCTGTGTTGGTCTGGAAAGCGTGGTCCCCACACCTGTATATCATCTGCGCGTTAGAAGGAAGATTCCAGTGACACACTCCAACTCCATGAAGGCCATGGCAGACATCTTTGTTAAAAGGAAAGAAAAAAAACTCTACCATATTTAGAATTAATTCCATAGAATATTTTTCCAGAAAAAGGGATTCCTGGATCAAAGGGTGTTTGTCTAATGTTATAGCCTAAGTTTTTTTCCATGTTGCCATGTGGTCTTCGTAGCTGTCTTTTTGGTAGTTGTATAATATTCCATAACAGTTGTACAGAAAACTTTGATCATTCCTTTGAGTTTCCAAATGCTCACGATTATAAGCAATGCTGTGGTGAACTTTTTGTGTATAAAAATATTTTAGCAGTGAGATTAAAGGGTTGAATGAGGGTTTTTTCCTAGGATATGTTTACCTTTTTTTTTCTTCAAAATTGCTTCGTGTTTTCTCAAGCTCCCCTTATCCTAATCTTTGCTTTCTCCTGGGTCCATTCTCCCAACCAGGGGGGTGGGGAGCAGGAGAACAGGATGGAGAGAAGGTGGGCTCTGGGGGCAAGTAGTCCTGGGCCAGGATCACCTTCCCCCAACCTGTGTGAGCTCAGGAAAATCACTCCCCCCCTCTGACTCTTGGATCCTAATCTGTAAAAAGATTTAGATCCTGATTCTTGACACATACTGCGTCATCTTGAGCAGGTAATTAATCTCCTGGGGCCTCAGTTTTCTCATCTGTACAAGAGGGCTGATTGTAGAAGCTACCTCAGAGTTTTATTCCTAGCCACGGTCAATGTGGCCCACTGCCGGCTCTGACATCGGAGATAGGAGCCCCCAACCCTCTCTGCAGGACAGACTCCTCCTAACCCTGACTCTCCTCTGACAACTCTCCCATCCTCCACACTTGCAAAGGTGACAGCTTTGAAAACTGAGCCCTATGTGTCCAAAAGGAAGACCACCTGAGGGGTGTCGGTGGAAGGTGGAGATAGGGCGTCACCTACAGAGCCTTGGGAATAGGAGGGGTTGGCTAGGGCCTGGGCTCCTTTTCACCACCAGCTGGGGAGCCCCTCCACTCTTGCCTCAGTGATGGTGTATACCGGGGACCTGGGGTTGGGGGATCCCCTGGTTTGGGACTGGGATCTTGGAGCAGACACCAATGTCCTGCCCCAGGAGACCCCTCAACACCTCAGGTTACAGCCTGGCTGCCTGGTTACCTCCATATCTGTCCCTCCCCTAGAACTTTTCCTTTCTCTTCCTCTCGGGGCAAGCCCTGGGGAGAGTTACAAAGTGAGATGCTAAGCATCTCTAGTCTCTCCCGATTTTCAGTCGCCCCTCTTCCACCCTCTCACCCTCCCCCACTCTTTCACCCTTAGCTGGTGGGGACATTTTCACAGGTATGAATGGCTGCCTTAAATCAAGGATGAAACTCTAATAAGTAGCATTTCGGGCATCCACTAAAGAATTGGGGCAGTATGTGGAGGATGGCAGCTTTTCCCAATGGCGCTGGGATCCCTTCAAGTAGGAACAGACACAATTCATAAGGAAGAAAGTGTCTCGTGCCAGCTACCATCTATTTTTGCTTCCTCTTCCAATTTGCCAGTGTGTGCAAGGGTTTCTCAGTGGAGATTTCAGCTCCACCGTCTAAATCCTATCGGGTTTGGTGGCGCTGGATTTTTCTCCTGGCACCAGATGTGAGCAGGAGATACTGACACATCCTGAGAAATTGCGGTTGGTGCCCAGAGCCACACTTCTGCCATCTGGGAACGGAAAACTGGAGTCCACTCCAGCCTCTCGCCCGACTGCTTTCTGGATGGGGGTCAGCTCAGCAGGAAGCCGCACCCTCGAGGTGTCACTCTCAACTCCTCGACTCACATCCTGGCCTCCTCTTTCTCCTCCCCTGGCTCACATCCACCTAATTATTCCTGCTGCCAGGCAAGCCTCCCTCTCCACCCTTGGCCTCCCCTGGCAGCAGCCTTCTGCCAAAGGGAAGGGCGTGATTGCCGGCGTGCTTGAAAATCCACATTCCCCGCGTAGACGTGTGGACGGGGGCGCTGAGGGAGGTTGGAGCTCAGAGGATGCCGTGTCTAAAATATCCATCTGGCATCCAGGCATGCCTGGCCAGACCTACCTTCCTTCCTTCCTCCCTCCTTCCCTTCCTTCCAGCCTTCCCGCCATTCTTCCTTCTCTCCCTCTCACAATTTGGTAAGTTTTCACACACACACACACACACACACACACACACACTCCTGTGAAACCAACACCACAATCAAGGTGATCACTCCCATCTCCCTTCACGCCCACGATCCCCACACAACTCCTGATCCACTGTTTGTCATTAGAGATTAATTGCATTTTCTAGAGTTTTTGCTAAATGGAATCTTACAGTATGAACTCGTTTTTTTTTGTCTGCATTCTTTCACTCAGTGTAATTATTCTGAGATTCATCCATGTTATTTCACGGTATGAACACTTCATTCCTTTTTACATTCCATTCCATTGTGTGAATATAACACAGTTCATTTATCCACTCACCTATTAGTGGACATTTAGGTTGTATCCACTTTGAGGCTATTATGAATACAGCTGCTATGAACGTGCCTCATGCATGGTCTTTGTATGGACATATGCTTTCATTTCTCTTGGATATATACCTAGGAGTTGAATGACTAGATCATATGGTAGATGTACATTATACAATAGATAAAATAATATTTAATTATATATTTACTTATATATTTATATATATTTATTATATAAATATATAATTTACATATACAAAATTGTGGTAAAAATACACAACATAAAATTTACCATCTTAACCATTTTTAAGCATACAGTTCAGTAGCGTTAAGTATATTCACATTGTTGTGCAGCCGTCTCCAGAACTTTTGCATCTTGCAGAAATGGAACCCTGCCAACAACTCCCCATTTCCCCCTCTCCCCAGACACTGACAACCACCATTCTACTGTCTATTTCTATGAGTTTGAATACTTCAGCTACCTCAAATAAGTGGAATCACGCAGTATTTGTCTTTTTGTCACTGGTTTATTTCACTTATAATGTCCTCAAGTTTCATCCATGTTGTAGCAGGTGATAGGATTTCCTTCCTTTTTAAGGCTGAATAACATTCATCGTGTGTATATACTGCATTTTCTTTTTTTTTTTTTTGTGAGGAAGATCAGCCCTGAGCTAACATTCATGCCAATCCTCCTCTTTTTGCTGACCAAGACTGGCCGTGGGCTAACATCTGTGCCTGTCTTCCTCTACTTTATGTGGGACGTCGCCATAGCATGGCCTGACAAGCTGTGCATCGGTGCGCGCCCGGGATCCGAACCTGCAAACCCTGGGCCACTGCAGCGGAGCGCACGCACTTAACCGCTATGCCGCGGGGCCGACCCAATATACCACGTTTTCTTTATCAATTCATTCATCGATGGACATTTGGGTTCCTTCCACCTCTTGGCTATTGTGAATACTGATGCAATGAATACGGCTGTGCAAACATCTCTTCGAGATTCTATTTTCAATTCTTTTGGATATATATGGGCTAAGACACATACTCAGAATGTATATTTAACTTTTTAAGAAACTGCCAAATTGTTTTTCAAAGTGATTGTACCATTTTACATTCTCACCAGCAATGTACGAGAGTTCCAGATTCCCTCAATTCTCACCAGCACTTGGCATGGTCAGTCTTTTTCATTTTAGCTATTTTAATAGGTGTGTGGTGGTATTAATTGTGGTTTTAATTTGCATTTCCCTTATAACTAATGATGTTAAGCATCTTTTCATTTGCTTGTTAGTTGTCTAAATACCTTCCTTGGTGAAGTGCCTGTTCAACTCTTTTGCCCATTTTCTCCTAGACCTTTATTTTTTCAGAATAGTTTTAGATTTAGAGAAAAAATATGAAAATAGTACAGAGAGTTTCTGTATACTCCACATCCAAATTTCCCTATTATCATGTCTCATGTTGGTTAGATGTTATAGTATAGTACATATACAATTTGGTATGTAGTATGGTATATTGTTTATAATTAGTGAACCAATATTGATAAATTATTATTAACTGAAGTCCATACTTTATTCATATTTCCTTAGTTTTTACCAAATGTCCTTTTTCTGATCCAGGATCCCATCCAGGGTACCACATCAGACTTAGTCGTGATGTCTCCTTCACCTCCTCTTGTCTGTGACAGTTTCTCAGACTTTCCTCGTTTTTAATGACCTTGGCAGCTTTGAGTGATATTTTGTAGAATGTCCCTCAACTGGGGTTTGTCTGATGTTTTTCTCGTGATTAGACTGGGGTTATGGGTTTGGGGAGGAAGACCACAGAGGCAAAGTGCCATTCTTATCACATTATATGAAGGGTACATGCTGTTACACGGCATTCCACTGATGATGTGACCTTGATCACTTGGCTGTGGTGGTGTTTGTCAGGTTCTCCACTGTAAAGTTACTCTTTCTCCCCCTTCCCGGACTATGCTTTTTGGAAGGAAGTCACCATGCATAGCCCACACTTAAGGAGTGGGGAGTTATGCTCTACTTCCTTAAGGGCCGAGTATCTACATAAATTATTTGGAATTCTTCTGCCTGGGAGATTTGTCTCTTCTCCCCCATTTACTTACTTATTTGATCATTTGTTTCTATCAGTATGGATTCATGGATACTTATTTTATACTTTAGGTTACTATTCAGTTCTACTTTATTTATTTTGTTACTCAAATTGTTTCAGCTTTCGCCACTGCGAGCTCTTTTGGTTGTCTCTTTTGCCCATTTTAAAAATCAAATTGTTGGGGCTGGCCAGGTGGCATCGTGGTTAAGTTCACGTGCTCCACTTCGGTGGCCTGGGGTTTGCAGGTTCGGATCCCAGCTGCAGACCTATGCGCCGCTCATCAAGCCATGCTGTGGCAGGCATCCCACATACAAAATAGAGGAAGGTGAGCACAGATGTTAGCTCAAGGCCAACCTTCTTCAACAAAAAGGGGAAGATTGGCAACAGACGTTAGCTCAGGGCTAATCTTCCTCACCGAAAAAAAAATCAAATTGTTTATTTTCTTATTTAAGAGATTTTAGTTATTCTAGATAAATGCCCTTTATCAGAAATATGATTTGCAAATATTTTCTCCTAGTCTGTGATTCCTCTTTTCAACTCCTTAACAGTATCTTCTGGAAAAGACTCTTTAATTTTGACGGGATCCATATTATTAATTTTTTTCCTTTATGGAGCATGCTTTTGGTGTCATATCTAAGAAATCTTTGCTTTACTCAAGAGCACAAAAAGATTTTCTCCTATGTTTTCTTCTAAAAGTTTTATAGTTTTTTGGTTTTTCATTCATGTCTATGATCCATTTTGAATTAATTTTTAGATAAGGCTCAAAGTGTGCTCTCTTCAGCAGCACATACACTAGATAGGGTGCAAAGTATAAATCAAAGTACTTTCTTTTCATATGGACATCCAGCTGTTCCAGCATTTTGTTGAAAAAACTATGCTTTCTCCATTGAAATGGCTCTGCACCTTTGACTAAAATCAGCTGTCTGTATATGTCATGGGTCTATTTCTGGACCTTATATTTTGTGCCGTTGATAGATTTGTCTTTACATCAATATCATACTGTCCTGATCACTGTAGCTTTATAATAAATCTTGAAACCAGATAGTCTTAGGAATCCAACTTGGTTCGTTTTCAAGGTCGTTTTGGCTATTCTAGGTCCTTTGTATTTCCATACGAATTTTAGAATCAGCTTGTGAATTTCCACACAAAAAGCAATCGTGCTATATTTCTCTTGTCAACCTATTCTCTCATCCTCTGCAATTACCACTCTCCCTGATCCCCAGCAGAGGACCTTGCCTCCTACTTCACAGAGAAAACCAAAGCCATCAGAGAGATGTTCTCTCAACTTTGTGCTACCAAATACACAGACCCACTGCTCCCTGTTCCCCCTCCTTCCTAGCACATTAAAGAAAGCACCCCTCTTCCTGCCTAAAGTCCTCCCTCCACCGGTGCTCAGACCCCTTCCCCATCTCAGGACTCTCCAGTTATCCATGATCCCCCCTCTCTCTTATATTCCAACCTCCACCTTTCAACTGGATCCTCACCAGCAACTTTACATCTACCCTAGTCTTGCCTATTTAAGAAAACTTTCCCTGGGTTCACCTCCCCCTGTCTCCTGACTCAGTCCTGGCTCCTCTCTCTTCCCACTCTGCTTTTCCTTCCTAGGGAATCTCCTCCACAGCCACCATCACGGCTTCAGTTACCACCCATAGGAGGGGCTCCCAAATATACTCTAACCCTCATCTCTTCTCTGAGATCCAAACTCATCCGTCTCACTGCTCCCCGTCCTCTCCTTGGACATCTCCAATGCCCCTAAACTCAACATGTCTCCAAACAGCCTCATAGCCAGTGCTTTCTCCACTCCTCCCCAGACCCATCCCTTCCACGGTCATATTCTCAGCCAATGGCACCAGCATCCATCCGATTGTGTAAGCCACATACCTCCCCTCATCCCCCAAACGGTCCATCACCAGTTCTCATTTATCTTACCCGCTAAACAGAATCTTCTACTTCTTTCTGTCTCCTTCCAGGTACAAGCCCCAAACACCTCTTACAGCACCCTGACAGGTTTCCCTGGGTCCCCTGTGCCCTTCTCAGTGAGTCTCCACACAGCAGCCACAGTGATCTTGTCAAAACCAGAGGCAGGTCAGCACCTCCCTGCCTCTAAGTCTTCATGGTCTCCATGAAAACCAAGTGTCCTCAGTGCCGTCCCCCAGCCCTTGTGTGGTCTGGCCCCTGCCGCCTCCTCAGCCCCATCTCCCACCACGGTGCCCCCAACCCTGCTCCACCCACACTGACCTCTCAGGCCCTCACCCTCCTCGTGCTCCCTCCAACCTGTGGCCTTAGTGCATGCTGTTCTCTCTGTCTGAGATGCTCCTCCTCATCACAGCATCACCACCACCTGGACCACTCGGCCTTCGGATCTCAGTTCAAATATCCCTCCCTCAGAGAGGCCTCCCGATCAACTCCTCTCTGCTCCCCTCTGTCTCAGTACCATGCTCCCCTCTTGTCTAGTACTTGTCTTGGCTAAAACTTGAGGTTATTTGGGTGGTTAACGCCTGCCCCCATGCTAGACTCTAAGCACCAAGACGCCAGGAACCATCACACCTGTTTTTGTCTCCTTCACCTCCTCAGTCCTGGTGTAATGCCCAGCACATATAGATGTTCAATAAATATCCATTGAATAAGTGAATTAATATACAATTACTCAATATAAATTCAAGTAACTAAAGAAAGGCCATTGAAAGGTACTAATCCTGTTTATGAAAATAATTTGAGAAACCATTTTTTGCTGATGCCAGGAGTTAGTAATACCCTTGTGATGCCACACCATTGTTTTTCCCAGATGCTGCGTACCTGAATTCTCCCTCCAAGAGAGTGATGTTCCCCCGCGTAGAGGTGTACTGCCAGATAGAGCTCGCCCTCAGCAATGAGTGCCCTGAACATAGCCAACCAAACCTTCAAACAGAGCAGGCTAATCGGGAAGAATCTATACAACTTCACACACAGTGGGCTCCGAAAGGGGAAGGAGGGGGTGGCCATGGTCCACCTGTGTCCCCACCTGTGCAGACTCCTGAATCTACATGTGAGAGGCCTGTGGAGTCACCTGATTCGCCGCCTGTCTCTTCATGTGAGCAGTCGCCTGCATTGCCACTTCCCTCTTCATCATCACATCCTCCAACTGACTTGCCACCTGTATCCCTCTCAGCTGTGCACTCGCCACCCAGCTCAACACCTGGGCTGTCGCCTGTATCACCACAGCAGCAGGTACAACAAGCGACTGGATCACCATCCAGATCCCCACCCTCCCGGTCCCCTGTGTCACCCAGGCCATCCCTGGGGCCTTCGGCTGTGGGGGCACCTCAAACATTGCCCCTATGTTCTCCTTCGACATCACCCGCACAGCCACCTGTGGAGGATCTGGGCCCAGAGCAACCCCAAGGTATGGACCCTTCTGGCTCATGTCTGGAGCCCCTTAGCAAATGTGTAACAACATGGTGGCTGATCACCATTGCTTCAGAGGGGCACATTGGTGGTGTTAGCAGTTAGCTTTAGTGGCTGTCCCTATTATGAGGACAGGCCTCCAGTAGAGGTCAGTGTACTTGACGTTTGTCCATTTCTTTAGTCCAGTGATTCTCAGAAGTGTGGTGCCGGACCAGCAGCAATAGCATCACCTGAGAACTTGTTAGAAATGAGAATTCCCAGGCTCCACTGCAGACCTGCTAAATCACAAACTCTGGGGTGGGACTCAGCAGTCTTTCTTTTTCACAAGCCCTCCAGGTGACTCTTTTGCCCACTAACATTGGAGAACTGCTGTTCTAGTAGATTTTTGTTGTGAAAGCCACTGTGCCCAGGCAGTGCTACTCAAAGAGTGGTCTGTGGACCACTGCCCGTCCCTGAACTATTTGTTACTAGTTCACAGTGAAATGAGTGTAGAAATTGAGAGTAAACATTCAGAAATGTTTATAGCAATAAGATATTGCCATGACCTCCAAGAGCTTGGTTGTTTTCCTACTAATTCATTTGTATTGTATTTCGCAAAAGTACTAGTCCATTATGGATTGCAAATAAGATTTTAAAAAAGTGGTTCTCCACTGCAGATAGTTTGAGAAGCACTGCTGTAGGGGTTGCAAAGATGAACAGATCTCGATTCCTCACTCTCAGGAACTCTCCCCTCCAGCAGAGGGGATGACATGGATACCAACCTCAAAAATACAAGATAAGGGGCCAGCCATCATGGTGTAGTGGTTAAGTTCAGCGTGCTCCATTTTGGCAACCTGGGTTCATGGGTTCGGATCCTGGGCACAGACCTACACCATTCGTCAGCCATGCTGTGGCGGCAACCCACATATAAAGTGGAGGAAGATTGGTGTAGATGTTAGCTCAGGGCTAATCTTCCTCAAGCAAAAAAAAAAAATACAAGATGAATTATTAAGTCCTATATAACTAACAAAAACAGTGTTGGAGGTATTCATAGAGAATAAGATCGCTTCTCTCTGGGGGAATAGAGAAGGTTTCTTGGAGGTGACAGGCGAGTTAAAGTGGGCAGGATTTTGACAGTCATGGTTTGTGGGATGGGATTGGCTGGAGTAGAAAGGGCATTTTGGATTTTGTTTATTCTAGAAGCTCAGATGCAGAGAAGGAAAGTGTAGTTACATTCAGGATATAGAGGACACCTGTTTGGCCACCATGGATGGTCTGGGTAGGGGCAAGGAGACAGGAGCCCAAATGGTGGACTGAAGCCAGGTGGTAGGGTCCTCCTGGTCCATCAGCCAAGCTTCAATAGTTATGATGGTAAATGGTGGCACAGATTAGCAAACTTTCCTTCTTTGGCCCAAGTCAGGGGTGACTTTTTCTCTGGAATGGGTTTACTTTGATTCTTTCTATCACAAGGAGACAAAAATGTCAGGACATTAAGAGTCAGAAAATTGGTCAAAGCATTTTACATGCTCTCTTACTTCCTGTTAGATGAAATGCATTTACGTTATGTTATCACACCTGTGCCTAAAGGTAGCCGTCTTCAGGGGCCTGAGCGGTCCTGGGCCCTGAGTTGGCATTCCTCACTCATACTGGGGGTGGATGGAGGACACAGTAGCCCAGTGGTTCTCAACTGGGGGCGATTTTACCCCCAGGAGACATTTGGCAATATCTGGAGACATTTTTGGTTGTCACCTAGTGGGTGACATCTAGTGAGTAGAGGCCGGGGATGCTGCTAAACATCCTACAATGCACAGCCCCACAACAAAGAATTATGTGGCCCTTAATGTCAGCAGCACCGAGGTTGAGAAACCCTGTTCCGGCCTCCAGCTGAGCTTCAGCAGGAACATCCTAGGCCGTCTGTGGGGATGGGCAGAGCCCAGCCTCCTCAGGGGTCAGTGTGTTCAGTCATTGATGGCCATGGTGGTGTTGGGGGGCGGGGGGTTGCAGAAAGTTCTAGAAAAATCCATAAACAAAGGAACTGCAGTAGATTTGGGAGAACCAAGGCCCCCAAATGAAAGAACTTCAGGTAGAGGAATTTAAATAGATTCTATATTATTTTTATTTACATGTATTACATAATTACATATTACTCTTCATATATTGTATATCCTCATACTCATCAAAAATCTGCAAAGGGCTTACTTAAGAACAATGGTCATAAAACTATTAATATTTTCTATTCCAATAAAAAAGAAAAAAGCATTACAGAAAGCAGGTGATGGAAGTTTCAGGCCTCTATGGGGGATTTTCCTGAAAACTTTCCCTTGTGGCTACTTTTCCTGAGGGAATTGTTATAATCTTACATCGGGGGTCAGCATCTGTCCTTCTGCTGATGTCACTGCCCTGGGTCTCAGTCAAATCCAACAACATGATTCTGGTCCTAAACAGGAGAGTTTGGGAATGAAGGAGTTCTTTATTGTTCCTAAACACTCTTGATTACCTCCTGTTGTTATTTCAAAAATGACGAAGTACCCCTCCCCCCATCTCACTCGTGTCTCCTGTATCTTTACTTTGCACTGTAGCCCCCCTTGACTCTTCAAATCCAAAAAGCGCCGTGCCTCTGGTTAATGTGAAGGAAACCACCAGCAAGCCTCATGCAACGTAAGTTTCTCCTGAATTGGGAACGTGGTCTGGGGTGGGAGGCCTGGCTAAACCACACTTTCCATCTCTGTAGCTGCCCGAGGGACACGGATCCTTTGCTAGTTTGTGTGATCACAGTCCACCCCTTTACAGTTCACACACCACCCCCCCACCCCGTCTCCCTTCTTCAGAGGAGCGATCTGGGGCAAATGAGCCTGCTCATGCTGACAGTGTCATTCTCTTCAGCCCCCTGCTGTGCCCCCTGGAGAAGGCACCTCCTCTGAGTGCAGTGGGAGAATGCACACCCCGAATATCTTACTCTCTGGTGATGCCCCAGTTCCAGAGAGCCAGCAGGCATGCCACATCCTAGCCTCAGGTAGCCCCTGCACGGTATGAATGAGGGACTCCATCAAAGGCCTCCCTTACTCCAAATTATTTTCTGTCAGCATGATAAGGGGACTAAGATTCTTGTAAAGTGGCCCCAGAAAATAGTTTTTATAATGCACATCGATTGTCTGGATTGTATAACATGTACTCCGTTATTATCTTTACAGTCATTATGAGAGGGCCTGGGGACCTGTATTTTTTGAAGTTCCCTGGGGATCACATTACCCAGGCTCCCTTGCTGGCTGGATACCAGCTGGGTTAGCCAGTGGAAGGCCCCAGCAGGAGATCAGAGGCTGGGTCAAGGGTGTCTCCCTGCCACCGACCTCATCTCTCCTGCCTTGGAGCAGCTCTGGCGAGGGCTGGGTTTCTCCACAGCCACAGTTACAGCTATTGGAGAGCAAGGCCTGACGCACTCTTACTTTTGATGTTCCCACTCCATATCATATCAAATACATTAAATATATACCTGCTTGTCACTTTAAGTATAATTTTAATTATAAAACTTTTTGAAAGAGTTTGCATAAATTCAATCATTTTGTGCTTGGGTATTGTGCATTTTGTTCACGTGATTTAAATTTTATCATATTGAATATAACTGTATAAAAGTTTAATTGCATTTCAGTTAACTAGTTGGCATGAGGTTACTTAGATAAATATTCATTGATTACAAAATAAAATTTCCTGCTGGGGAGCTCTGATGCACGGCCAGGGTTGAGAACCACAGCGCTGGTGTGTCTGAATGCCTGCAGAGCTGGACCAGGTCCCTGAGAGTGGAGGACACAGGACAGACCATTAACAAACCACTCACTTCATCTCTTTGCCCAGGGAGAGCCCTGCTGGAGACTCCAAGTGGGTGAACAAGGTATTCAAGAAGAGCAAACAGAGGACAAGCGGCACCAGAAGGGGCTTCCCAAGACATCCACGATCCAAGAAACCTGGCAGCGAAGTGCAGTGAGCACAACTACTGTTTCTTAAACCCCACAGGGAGGAGCAGCTCCAGGAACAGCCTCAGGAGAGTTACAAGGCGTAGAGGGGGTGACAGTAAGGAGGGATTAGGAGCCAGGCTGTGGAGTAGGACACACGCATCGTAAAATCCCTGCTCTGCCACAGCCTCCCTCGGCTATCGTGCTTAGGACACGTGGTCTCTCTGAGCCTCTATTTCCTTATCTGTAAAATGGGGATAACACCAGCTCATAAGCTTGTTCTGAGGGTTTAATGAGGTCAACTATGGAAATTGCTTCACTAGTAATTCCATCACTATGGAAGATGTGCGCTAGCACTCAATAATTCATAGATATTATGCTTATATAACTCCCAGAGGCCAACTTGCTACCTCTCAGCCGCTGAATAGAACTGTACTTAAAACCCAGAATAGACAGGCGTGTGCCCACCTGACCCTCAACATGTAGAGTTCCAAGCTGTTGCCGGCCTACAACTAAAAGCCCTAACGAGGTAGGCCTGCTTCTTAGAGCTTTTTGACTCTATTATATTGTCGTTGATTTAATCAGTCCACCTTTACTGAGCTCCTGCTAAGTGTCAAGCCCTCTTCTTGGCTCTGAGGACACCAAAGATGAATTAAACTCCATCCCCAACTTTCAGGAGTTTACCCCAAACTGAACTTTAGACCAAAGACAAGAGTAAAATCTGCTAATTTGCCCAACTGTGATCCCCATATAAACCAAGTCAATTTTTTTACTAAACCATAACATTGTTTGTAAAGGCACATGCATATATATATATATACACACACACACACACACACACATACACACTTGCAAATTTAAAATGCCAGCCTCAGACACCGACCAAGCTGGGTATCATCTACAATTATTTTCCTGGATTGTCAAAGTATTCTCTGAATGGAACAGACTCACAGAGCTATTTAAGTTGCTTCAAGCTTGTCTTGGTCAGAAAAATCCCTAAATCATTCTAAGCAACATCCTTCCGGGATACCTCTGTTCCATGCGGGGGTCCCTGGACAGGCACAGGGATGTGTCAGGTAGATCAGGGTCACCCTGGCAGCCCCAGGCCCACTTCGAAGTCTGGACAAGTAGGTGCTTGGTGGGTGGTGGGGAACAGTGTGGCCGGGAGGAGATTCTCAGAGCTGCTGCAGGAAACGGGGCAGACCCATGTGTCGTTTTCTGGATTAAAGGATGGGCCGGAAGTGTGCAGGACCCAGTGGGCAGTTGGTGGTCCCTGGGGGTCATGGGATCAATGCAGGCTGGGATTAGTCTCACCCTGTTCCTGGGTCTCCAGCCCCAAGACTTCCCTGACCTTTGAGTGTCCGTATCTCTGCTCTAGGAGCTCAGGGTCAAGTTTGGTCATGAGAAGCAGGCAGGTCTGCTGTGGGTGAGGAAGTCTCCCTGGGGCTGGAAGGGCCATCTGGGAGCAGGATCCAAACTCAGGTCCCTTCATTCCAGGGCCGGGCCTCTTCCCGTACATCAGAGCAGTGGGAACTATGCAGTTCAACCAGGGCTACGTTGGTTGATAAACTTCTGGGAATCAAGGTGCTTCATAAAGAAGCAGGATGTGACAAAAACAAGCAAAACGGCGTCCATAAGCTGTGGGAACACTGTTGTCAGTGGGTCACACGTCCTGCCCTAGGCAGGTGGTGTCGGTGGAGCTCCTTTATAGAACAGCTTATGAAACTGCCTGGAGGCAATTTACCAGTTGATGATCTTAAGCAATTCCATGCAAATCTACTGCTTTGAGCTTCAAAGACCAGGGAGGGGGTAGAAAAGAGAAGCTCAAAAATGATAGGCTTAGAGAAGGACGAGTGATCCAGGAAGAGGAGAAATCTGCTCGTTTCCTCCCAAACTGCAATCACAAGAGACACTGTTACCTCCATGGACTAGCCCTGTGTAAATTCCTGGTTCCCATCTGATATCCCTCCCAACAAAGAGAGAAGTTAGAATAAAAGCTACAGGGTGGGTGGTCCATACGTTAATCTGTGTGCGTGTGTTCTAAATCAGATGTTCAAATTCACGCTCTGATGTAGGCTGCATCAGTCAGTTATTGCTGCTCTGATAATGCTACATAACAAACAACACCCCCCCCCCCCCAGATCTCAGTGGATTACAAAACAGACATTAGTTTTTCTCTCTCATGGGTCTATGAGTTAGCCGGGATAGTTCTGCTTAGTGTACAGATTGGGATCGAGTCTGCTCCCCTTCCATTCCAGGACCAGTAGTAATGCCAGCTGTGCCCTTCTTGGGAGCATAGCCAGATATATGCGTCAACCTAGCTTTCCTCCGCTGGCCGTGTCGCTCCTCCAGTGAGAGCCCAGTGTCATCTGACTGAAGTTCTATAACTGGCCTCAAAGTGGAAAGACAGATTGAGGAATGGAGAGACTGCCTACAGGCTACAAATGGAGAAAGAGGAGGTCCATCTTGCTAATTGCTACCTAGTCCCTCCTAATAGCCAGCAAGCCTGTCAGACTCCCCAAATTTCCCCCATTAGAGAACCCCTCCTTTGAGTTACTGTGGAATCCCCCCTAGTCCAATGTGAATGTAGTAATAATAGCTAAAATTTATATAGTAGTTATTATGTTCCAGGCACCATGACACAGAGAGGTTAAGTAACATGTCCAAAGTCACACAGTGACTGCCACAGTGGTGGCAGAGCCAGGATCTGAATCCAGGTTGTCTGTCACCAGCATCTTGATGTTGACCATAAGTGATACAGCCTTCCAGGATAGACGGAGCCCTGGAGGGAGAGTCGGGAGTCACGGGTCTCGTCCTAGTTTCTCCATTTGGGCAGGGAGAGGGCTGGAGGTGCACTCAGAGGTGCACGTGGAGATGTGGCAGGGGCGGTCAGGCCGGCTTGGGTGCCATGCTGACTAGTTGAACTGACTTGGTTGAACTTCGCTGCACTGCTAGGGAGTCATCACAGGGTTTAAACCACAGAATGACACGGTCAGATTTAAAAATCATGCAAGAATGTGCACCTCCACATCCCAGCATTTCTCTGAGGTGGGCTCTGCAGGTGTCTTCCTGCAGTGTCTCAGAGAGGGCAAGTGACTTGCCCAAGGTCCTACAGCAGCTGGAGGAGGGCTGGGAACTCAGGTCTTCCCATTCCTCCTTTTTGTCTCATTTCTGCTCACATGTGCTTCCTTGGCTTCTCACACCCGGGTCTGCTCCCTGCCCACTCGACTTCTCTCTGCTCTCCACTTCTCAGATGGTTTGGGTCACTACCAGCCTCATTTCAGCCGGATCCAGGACTGCAGCTGCCCTGAGGTGTGGAACTCCCCAGGGTGTCCCCGCGGGCTGTGTGCCACCTGCCCTGTCCCGGAATGCTGTGGTGACCTCTGAGCCCCATCGACCCAGATTCCTATCTGCCCCCACCTGCCTCTTCCTGGGCACAGTCAAGGCCAACTCTAGACTACATAGTGCCTTGTGCACTAAGAAAACAGCACCCTTTCCTTGAGAACTTGACTGCCAGCTGCTGGTAGATTGTCATAATATATGATTTTGTTAGGACAGTTGACTGCCAACGGCTAGAAATCTTTATGAGTGGCATATTAAGCTACAAAACTGTATAAATAACATACACTAAACTATACAAATAACGTACCATATAAGTATGTCTATGAAGTGCCTGCCCCTTTGTGTTGGCAGTGTATCTTTGTACAGTGTGCAGTCTGCACAACTGTACTCAGCACTCTTGAGGCCATTTTACCTCTTCCGCCGTCCTGAAAAACCAAATATTACCCAGACTTGTGTAAACTGAATAATGTTTTAAACACTCTTTTATCAACTCCTGCTCTGCAAATGGACTTCTCCCATTGCTAAAGACCTTTGTATAACAAAGTGAACCCTCTAACTGGCTTTTGGTATAAATTGAGATTTCCAATTTCCATGCATCAGATTGGCTATAATGGGGCCGGTCTACTTGTTCGGGCTGCCCAAGGCCCATGAAGCTGTGAGGGATGTTCTCGGTGGAAATAAGGGGAGGGAAGCCCTAGACGAGGGCCTTAGAAATGATGAATCTGTGTCCTTTTTCTAGGAAGCTATGAGCCGAGAGAGAGAAGCTGAGCTGGACCGGGAGAGAACCAGACAACCCCGAGGCGAATCTTTCTCCCCTGTGCTCTCAGATGCCCTCCCCTCACCCTAGGCCTTTCAGGGACCAGGGGGACACCCACTACCTGGGCGAGCCCCTCCTTGTCTAAACATCCCCTCAGCTTTCCTGTGTCCTCCCAGCCCTTCCACTGCCCTGCTCTGGACAGACGGACGGACGGAGGTCAACACGAACTGGACGGCACTAAAGAGCACACAGCACAGCCTCTTCCTGCTGCCTGGGCTCGGGGCCTTCCTCCCAACCCTGGCCTGAGTTTGTCTCTTTGAGGTGGGCCAGATCAATCCTAGCCCCCTAGGACCCTGTCCACAGGTCAGACTCTTGAGAGTCAGGCAGGACTGAGCCATAGACACATTTCCTCTTTCCTGTGGTGTCAAGAGACCAAGTTCTTCTTCTTTTGTTTTGTTTTGAATTCTCACAGTGTACCAGGCTCGACTTGGAAGCACCGGACTCTGCCTCAGCTGCTCACTGGAATTAATGGAGTTGATCTGGCATGAGGTCTTTAAAAGCTCTGAGGGATTATGTGGTGTGGCCGCGTTGAGTGGGCCGCCCTGGACTTCCCCGAGTCCTGGCGTGGTTGTCGAGGAAACGGGAGACCAGCCGTCCCTTCCCCTCCCATGCCCCAGCCCAAATGAGGGCAGACTCTGTCTGCTGTTCATACCTCAGTGAACATGTTCCGTGAGAAAGACGCTTTCAGCCTCAATTTTTCCAGCCTGTCCAGAAAAAAATTAGCCCCACTGGTACCCAGAATGTGGATAATCTCCAGCCCCAGCCAGACCCAGGAAGGCAGCTTGGGCTGCCCAAAGGCCTCAGATGCATTTGCTTGACAAATCCTGGAATACAAAACCCAGAGGACTGGGGAAGACAGCCCTGACCTGGCCGGGGAGCCTGAGGAGGATGCAGGCAAATCGAAGCCGTGGGAGGGTAGGGGATGGAGGCTGTGGCAAGGAGGCCAGATGGAGCCTACATCTAACAGGACCATGTCAGGGAACATGAGTCCACACAAGCCCCTCTAGAAGGTTCTGCCTGGAAGAACTTAAAGGGACCTTTGAGAGGCCTGAGAAGGATCAAATCTCAGGAGTTCTTGTGCCCTCTGCCTATTCGGATTCTGTGGCCCAGACCAGTCGAGGAAGCGCCCTAGGAGTTATGCGGTGAGAAGAGATGGGTCCCTGGAGTGGCCACCCGGCTGCAGTCTCCCGGCCTTTCCCCCAGGAGTGACATTGCTGTTTGCAGCAGGCTGTGTGCCCAGAGCCCTGCGACACGAGAACCAGGGAGGGAGGGCTTCAGTCTCGCACAACTCGGGAGTGCTTGTTCCCTGATGTGCAAGGGAAAATGAACGTAATAATAGTTGTTGTTTTAACTCAAAGCCTGTATTTACAGCCAGATGCTCTTCTGTTACAAGTTATGCTATAAGTATCAATAAATCCCCTTGAATATTTTCCTTCATTTTGCTTAATTTCCCTTTTCCCCATTTTGGGGTAATTAAGAGAATTGTTCTTGCATTAGTTCCAGGCCTGCTAAATAAAAGACAGGACACATTGTTCAGTTTGAATTTCAGACAAACAATGAATAATTATTTAGTACAAGTATGTCCCCAGGATTGAAATTATTTGTTGTAGATCTGAAATTCAAATTTAACTGGGCCACCCATATTTTTATTTGCTAAATTTTGCAAACTTAATTAGTTCCTTTCTCTTTTTTATGCCTTTTTTTAAAACCAACAATAATGGACTATTTTTTGATGTGCCAGTCACTGTGCTTTGAAATTGGGAGGTCTCACTGGGACCAAGGCCAAGGTTGGATCACCCTCTGGTCATCCAAAAATATAGTCCTCCCTGTAACCCAGCTAACCCCCCCGAGCTGTTCTTGGCTGACCCCATTTTCTCTGACTCACCCGCTTAGCCTCCTGATTTCTCAGGGTAAGAAATTAGGTTAATTATGTCCTGATGTCACTTGCCCACCTTTCAAAAGCCTTTCAAAGCAGCAAGGTCTCCCACGCACCTCAGTGCTCTTGAGCCTTCGTGGTGTGAGTTGAGGGAGACCTACCCTCACACGGTGTCCCACCACCCTATATTCCTATTGGCACAAAATTCCCATAACCAGTGAGGTCCATGAGCATCCCCAGGGCAGGGACTGTGTCTTTGCGTCTGTGTATCCCATAAATCCAGCATCAGATGTAGCATATAGTAAGTGCTCAATAAATATTGGTTGAATAAATGAACTAATGGATTAGATAATGGATTAGATCATTAGAACATGAAAACAGAGGTTCTCGGAGCCAGCCTGGGTGTCCTCGGGTCGTGGCCTGGTTCTGTCTGTAGCTGGCTGTGTGACCTTGAACAAGTCACCTCCCCACTCTGAGCCTCAGTTTCCTTGTCTGAGAGATGAGGATAATGATGCTGCCCTCTCCTGCCCTCCTCAGAGCATTACCGAGAGCCTTCCAGGGTTGGGGAGTAGAAGGATGGTTTGAAAAGAAGACAAGCTGTGCGCACAACAGGGTCACCTTCCCCAGGATGTTGCTGGAAGGACTTGCGTGTTGTCTGAGAGAGGGGAAAGGAGGCTTCAGATGACTTTCAATGGAGACCACACTTTCTGGACCAAAACCATACACTGTATTCTGTCCATTTTTATTCTGGTTTGGAGCGACAGAGTTTGGGCACCAGAGTTTAGACTAATAAGACAGATGATGTAGCATCAAGACTGGCTCAGATTTTCATGGATATGCAATTAACTGTCACCTTAAAAGTCACAGAGTTGTAGAATGTCAGGTCCAGAGGGCAAGTATCTTGTCTCCAAGGTCATCAGCCTGTGGGCAGCTGGACTACAGCCCAGGTCCCTTGATGCCTGGCCCAGGGAAATTTTTTACTGCCTCATCAAGTTGGCACCCCGAGGATGGGACACCTGGAGATCATCCAGAGAGGACCCCAAGGCAGGGACAAGGAGGCTGACCCCACAGCCTTGGAGGCACCAGACTGGCTGGGATGTGCCAGGTGGGCCCCCTTCTCGCCTCCGTTGTTAATAATCCAGATCAGACGTTTGTGCAAGTCAGTTTCTTTATTTGCTCAAATAACACAGTACAAACACAAGACTCAGATGCCAGCATCGGGAACTCATCAAATACTTATACAGCTTAAAGAACGTCGTTCCAAATAAGAAAACACAAACAGAAGGTTCCTGACCCTCATTTCAAAACTGATTCTGATCCTTCACATTTTGGCACTGTGTTCCTGAACACTGCCTAAAATAAATCCACAAATAGCTCACCTCTCCCTCACTGCTTAGAAGCAGCAATAACACTAAATGGATTTCAGAATGTTCTGAGTTGAACTTCCTAAAACGTTGCCTCAGGTTTGAGGCCAGTCCCATCTGAGTGCCCCAGGCCTCCCCACCCTTGGCTTCTCCCTCTCCTCTGTCCCATCCTCTGGTGCTCGCCTCAGGTTCAACAGAGCTGTACAGTGTCCACCGATGGTAACAAGATGGAGTTTGCCATCTGGCTTTTAACACCCTCTCCCCTTTGGCCATGTCTTCCAGGAAATATCCAAGGGTTATGTTCACAGCCCTGTCAGGCATGCATGTAGATAATGAACACGTGGCAAACTGTCCACCTGAGCCAAGTGGTTGAAACTGCTCAGCTGTGTAGAAGGCAGAGCCTCTAGCAGCCCACACCTCAGCTTTGTGCTAAAACAAAAAGGAGCCCCTTTCTCAAGACACTTTACTGCCATCAGTTGGAAAATTGTCATCATAAATCTATAAATCCACAACGTCTAGGAATAGAATAGCACTTCCTGGGGCATGATGCTCTTGAGCAGTGCACGCCCGTGCAACCATCCATGGTGATCCAGCTTGAAGCCCTCCGCCATTTCCTGAAAACCTCTCAGATTGTAGCTATAATAAAAATAACAACATACACGGACATGGCACTATGTAATTTTTAAACTCTTCACGCTCATTTTCTCACTGACTCTTGGCAAAACCCCATGAGGCAAAAGAGGTACAAGGTACCACCTTCATTTCTTTGGTCATAGAATTATAGGACACAACATTGGAAGGATCCTGAGAGATCAGAGATCCCTAATCCATAACTCTTCCCCACCTGAGGCCTGCAGAGTTCTTGAGAGGCATCTACAGATCCATATGGGCATTAAACACTGTTGGTCAACTGAATAAATTCTGTGTTGCACACAGATGCGCGTCTGTTTAAATGCATGTGCATGCTGGTGAGAGATTAAGCAAAAATTTATTTTTAAAACTAAGACTCATTTAAAGCTAACATCCGAAAAAATGTCAGCAGGCCTTCTACATGATCATGGGCATAGTTTTAGTCCCTGTGGATCAAGAAAATGCACGATGATAAAAAAATAAATAAGATAAAGGATTTAGTAACTCTTTTAAATGAATGTAAAAACCAGGAGGACTCACCTGAGGGCACATAAGTCAGCACTGGGGTACCCCCAGACTGCAAGGACCTTGACTCCTGGCTAGTGCCTATTGAGGTAGCTCCCCCATTTCCTCCCTAACCCTCAATTTAGAGACAGAATCACTGGTTGTGCAATTCCTGTTGAGACCAAGGCCTCCCAGGGAATGCCTGGTAGAATTGCCCAAATCTTAGGAGTTCTCTCCCTAATTTATTCATTCAATGAGGACTTAAAGATTGCCTCCAGCTCAGCAGGGTGGGTCTATTTAGTCACAGAGTAAAAGCACTGACTACCTCTCTTCAGAGAGATTTCAGCATGATAGAGCCGGAAGGGATCCGATTGGTCGCTAATCCAGTCCAGAATCCAAGCTCCAGAGAGGAGAGGGGACATGCACAGGTTCTAGCAGCAAGTTTGGGCAGATCAGCAAGTGGAGCCCTGACTCCCAGTCCAGTGCTTATTTCTCCCAACAAGGCCTCTGCCTCCAGTTTCATGGAAGGATGCTCTGTGCATTGGCTTAACAAGCCCACAGCAGTGCATGGGCGCAGAATGGCTGTCCACTCTTGTCTTCTGTCACGTCTGTGAAGCTCTGGATTAGGATATCATGAAGCATCTTCAGGGTCTCCAGGATAAAGCCATTGATTGTTTGGCTAGTTCAAAGGAACTTGAGTGCAAGGCACAACTTTCAATCTGGACTTTGAATCTCAGGACTTGTGATGTTCTGGGATGAAAAAAGAACATAGGTTTTAGCCATAGCCCAATTATTTGTGGGTCCCACTCTGACAACAGACTGCTCATTAACCCATCAACACACCACACTAGCTCCCACCTCTGGGTCTTTGCTCACATAGTACCTCCCGCCTGCAGTGCTCTTCTGGTCCTTTTCCCCCCATCTACGGCCTCTGCATCTTCAAAATCAATGCTTGCCACCTCCTGGAAGCCTCCCAGAAGCAACTTGCTTCATTGACCTCAGTTACCACTAATTTGGCATTTAATTGATATTTCATTTTGTCATAAGGAAACATTCTGTCTTTTCCACTAGCAGAACATTCCACAGGCCCTCACAGCACCTTGCACAGCTTGGCACATAGGAGGCCCTCAACATCTATTGGTTGAATGAATGAGGGAAGTGAATAAATGAATGAATGAATGGTTAGTAAAACTGGAAGATATAGTTAGGGCTACTGAGGATGTCAGAACTGACGTTTCTATAATATCCTTCATAAAGGACTCAGATCACTCCATAAGCTATTACCTAACCATCCTAGAGGGCAAATTATCCGTAATATCCCCATTCTCCAGGAGAAGACAGTGAGGCTGAGAAAAGAGAGGTCTAACGTCACAATGAGCTCTCACCAGGAAAACAAGCGAATGTAGTGCAGTGAAGTACATTCAAATGACAAGGTATAAGTATGATGAAATAAAACCAGCTTTCTTGAGAAACTCATCACATGGCTTCTAAAACTAATTCCAGGATAAGAAGACAGTGTTTGAGTGATGGTGACATCACTGAAGTAAAGGTCTTGTTTCCCAGGGGACCATTTGGATGTAGAAGTTCTGATCCAGTTTGTCCAACACCAACAAACAGAACATTTCATTCTTTAAAGTCACGCTTTCATTCAATAGCATCTGCCCTATAGATCTGGGTCAAATGTTTGTAAGCAGGTTATCTTAAGTGGATTTGAAAAGGGTGGGGAAAACTATTTATCAGAGTCCACCAGAAAACATGAAAACTCAAATTTTTTAAAAAATCAGTGATAAATATTATCTCTAAAGGAAACAACTCAGAGCCTCAGGGGAGGGGGATTATTAGGAAGCATGGGACCAATCAGAAGAGTGAGAGGGATGGTGGGGGGAGGCTGTCCTTAAGGAATCAACCAAGGCAAGCTCGCTGAAGGATGCCTCCTGGAAGCCTTCCAACCAACAGCCCATGGATCCTTCTCGTCTACCTCAACCATCCCTTATTTGATATGGAACCTTATTCTGCTTTGTTATTTAAATTTTATGACAGCCTAGAATTGGGAAGCCAAGCAGCGGAACCCATGAAATAATAAGAGGGCAAGCTAGGACAGTAGACAGTCCAATATTCCATACTGGTATCAACAGGGTGAAAACGCATGTACAGTTAGAGACCAGAGCCAAATGAAGAAGGTGCTCACTATCCAGTAAAGCCAGTGAGGGTTTTGGGAAAGAAAAAGGTCACCGTGGTGTAGAATTGTCTCAGAAGGCCTCAGCAAGGAGGTGGCATTTGAGCTAGACCCCAAAAGTCCTGCACTAAGCAGGGGAGGGGAGAGGACAGCGAATAGGTCCTGTCGTGACCACAAGCCTGTTGTCGCCTGTGCCAGACTGCCCCCTCTCACCTGAGGGGCCTCCCCGTGTGGGAACTGGGGGTAACTGTGTCGGCTGTAGTGTAGGCCCACGAGGCTGAGGACGGCGTGGCTATTGTTGCCAGCAAATTTGTCGGCCAAGCCAAAGGCAAACTGGTAGGATCTCTCGACGAGGTTCCTGTGGGGCTCCGTGGAGTGGGCCTCCCGGCTGCTCAGGGTGGCCACCAGCTTTCTAAGGGAGGAGTCTGAGAGCTTGTAAAAACACCTCTTAAATTCGGGGTGTCGCCTGATCTGGAAGCAGAAATGAAGGCAGGGCATCAGTGCTGCTGGCAGGCAGACCCCTCTCCCCAGCTGACCCTCCTCCAACCCCACACAGCCAGGCTGGGTGCCTCACTGTCCCGGGGAGGAGCTCCCCTTGTTAAATTCCTCCACCACCCCCAGGATCTCAGAATCTGTTCTGCAAAGTCCAGCTCCAAGCAGCAGGACAAACTGAAAAAAAAAAAAAAGTGCAGGTGGTTGGACTCAGAGAGCTGATGCTTAAATTGCATTTACGAGCTGTGTGACCTCTCTGAGCCTCTGTTGGTCATGCGTAGAATGGGGGTAATAATATCCCTCCCCTCCCCAGTCGTCGTTGGGGGAGGGGGATTAAGTGAGGCAGTTTATGTAAAATGCTTCATGCAGAGTAGATGCTCGATGAATTTTGGATCCCAACCTAAGCCTCCTCCTCTTAATACCCAAATGTTTTAGGTTGGGTTTTCCCCAGAGGCAGACCCAGAGACAGGCACTTGCATGCAGCTCATTTATGCGGTAAGTGATCCCAGGAAACACTGATGGGGGAATGGAGACCTGGGACAAGGATGGGAAGGCAGTCCACACAGGCTGGCAGCTGGAGCCACACTCCTCAGAGTTATCCCCTCAAGGGCGAGGGAGTTGGGGTATGTGCATACCAGCTCCCATCAGCCATCGGTGGAGGGCTGCTCCTGGGGAGGTGGAGTGTTAATGCTGGCCTACTATGGGGATGGCAAAGTGGATCTGGGGGCCAGTCCTCAGGCAAAAGGATGCTGGTGTTGGTGTTGGGAGTTGGGCCAGGGAGCAGTGTGGTGGTATGGGAGGCACCAACAGAGTTCCCGACACTGATTACTCATCTATGACCTGTGTTCACACCCGACACCTCTTCACATGTGGTCTGTGTCTGTCTCTCCAAGGTTTTCAAGGGCAGCAGACCTTTTGTTATGGGCTATCTAGCAGGGGAGGAAAATCTAAAAGCTTGAAAGAATTGGAGACCATAGAAATGCTGAAGTATGTGCCAGACAGAGAAAAGGAAGACAGCAGAAGATGAGATGAGCGGGACCGGTGGGCCAGACCCAGGCAAGGAGGTTTTCAGGGAGGTGGGAAGTGGGCTGAACTTCAAGGAGGATTCGGACTGGGGGAGGTCCTGGCTGGCAAGGAGGGTCCACGTGAGCTTTATATACATGTCTGGCATTTTCTATATACACACTAAACTTTGTCAAGTAGGTATTTATCTCGCATTTTGCAAAGAGAGGTTAAAGGACATGCCCAAGGTTGTCCAGATGCAAAGATGAGGATTGAACTCGGGTCTCAATTGTGGGTTGATGAGGCCCCCAAGGTTGGCCTTGGGGGAACTAAGCAGTCCTCACCTGCTCCCCCAACTGGCCATCCGCTTCTTGGAGAAGAGCCACCAGCTTCTGGATGATCAGCTCCTCTAAGGAAAATAAAGAAGGATTGAGGGCCTGTTGACAAGTCCTGCACTAGCACATCCATCCATTACAGACAGTATTGTGTCTCTGAAACACAGCACACAGATGGTTATGAAGGGCCAAGAAAAATCCTCCCCTGAACTAGGGCTGGAGCATGAGAGCTTCCTTTGGGTTTGCTTTCTAGAAATAAAGGGACTTTGGCCTGCTGAGCCTCACCTGCTAAGCCTCACCTCAGCTCCATTTGACAGATGGGGAAACTGAGACCTTCCAATGCCCCTTATCCAGCTACAGAGTAGTGTGGTCAGGAATGGGAGATGGGACCAGGAGCAGCTAATCAGAATGCGGGGAGGAGAAACGCCAAGGCTACTCATGCTGCCGGAACGCACCCAGAGACCTGGGCTATAAACAGCAGTATGCAGGTAGCCGTTCATACCAAGAGGTAATTGCAAATATTCAGGAAATTTGTGAACCCATTGTTATAAACTGTTGGCAGCTTGAAATCGGCCATGGTGGCAATATTTATATACCACAGAAATCTGCAAATGCTACAAATCAGAGCTCCCCCGCCAACCCCCCACCACCAGCCTATTTGCCAGTACACCACCAGTTATGAGACCCAGAGCAACCTAAGGACTTTATATGAAACATTCAAGCAAACCAATGCAGAGGGGTGTTCAGAATACAGAATAGACAGGTGTTCTCTACCTGCAGAAGGCTCTCAACCTGCATCTGCTCCAAGCCCCAGCCGAAAGGCCAGCGCTGTCTCCTCCCTGCCCGTCTAGAACCTTCTGGAGAATTTGTCAGCCGCCCTCCCAGTTCCCTACTTGGATTCAGCCTGTGAAATCTATGCCAAAGCGAAGCCCCTGGGCAGCCGTCCTCACAGGTGAGAGCAGGGTGGTACTCACTGGATTCACAGGCTCCATCCGGCTGAGGTCCCCCTTCTGGCTTGTGGCTTCTGGCCTGGGAGGGTGCTTCTGAGGATCCAACGGGACCCCCTTCTGCAGGCGAGGACTCCTGGAACTCGAGAGCCTCCAAATCTGGGGGCAAAAGGGAGTTGGTGTGGGCATGTCTTGCACCTGTCTCCAATCCACAAGCACATCGCGGAATCCAGGTTCTGACTAGAAGCTGTTCAAAGGCACTGGCACTAGAGGGGTACCGGTTTCCCAGGCTCCTGGGTAAACCCCCAGGCCCCCTGGGCCCACCTCAGTGGAATTCACAGTGCTCCTTGCCCCTCTAGAAATCTCATTCTTCCTTCTTCCACCAACACCCTCTGCCTCCTCACAGCCTTCAGGGAAAACCAGGTCCACCAAGTGAGCCCATGTCCCTTCAACTCTGCCAGGCTTTACTGAGTCACACAGCCTGTCTGAACCTCACTTTCTCCATCTGTCAAATGGGAGTGATAAGACTGACCTCACCAGCGTGAGCAGGTCAAGTGAGATACTGTGTGTGAAAGTGGCGGGTAGTAGGCCCTCTGTGAATGTCAGGGGAGTCGTCATACACCCAGTGGTCCTCACACTCCCGAGTAGTAAAAAAGCAGAGGCCCGGGCCATACCCTCCTTCATCAAACCTTGGTCTCTGTTTTTCTATTAGCTTTCCAGGTGATTCTGATGCACTTGTCTGAGGAACAGATGCACTGCTCTAGTACTGCCTTTGCCTATAAGTGTTCATGTGTGTATGTATGGGGGTGAGGGCGTGTGTCGTGAGTGGTTGGTCCTGCGGGCAACGAGCCCCTCTCTCCTCTCCACAGCCCCCCCACACCTCCCCTCTCTGCTCAGAGCAGAGAGTGAAAGTCAAGACTGAATGGGACACCGCACAGCTGGCCAACCCCTGTCCTAGAGGAAACCTCGAGGCCAGAGGCAGCCTCTGTCACCATGGCAACACTGCGCCTGCTCACCAAGGCTGCTGGAGATCGGGGGCCGTTGGCCCCCAACACACAGGGGCTGAAAGCTGGGCCTCCTGAGTGGCCGGGACTCCGGGCTGGTAGCACTGGCAGCACCCCCTCTCTTGGCCTCCTTGAAGCCGTGTTTCTTAGAAAAGGCTCTGTGTGATCTTCGCAAGTTGGACTTTTTCTCTTGGGATTTCTTTCTGCAGGCTGGGGCCAGGTTTTCTACAGCCGCCTCTGGCTCCTGGACTTGAAGTTGCTGTGGGGGAGATAAGAGAAGCTGAGTTAGGGCCCCCGACTTTGAGGAGATTGCAAGTGAGCTGGGGAAAGAGACCAGCATCCTCTGAAACAAACGGAGACCCCCTGGGGCTGAGGGTGCAGCCCAGAGAGAGGAGCAGTGGATGCTCAGAGCTGGGGAAACAAGTGTGGCCCCACAGGGGTCAGGGGAGGCTTCCGGAAGATGCAGAATTGGGGCAGAGGCAGAGGAGTTACTATGCCAGGTAGGGGTGGGGGTGTCCATAGTGGGAGTCAGGGGCTACACGGGGAATGTCCTCCTCACCTTCTCTCGCTCCTGCTCCTCTGCGTGATGGAGTAGGGCAATGATCTTCTGGGTGAATTCTCCTAAAAAAGATCAAAGTGGTTGCTTACACTTTAGGGCTGAGAAAAGCTTTTCTCTGGTCAGGCTTGGTTTCCTAAGGCCCAAGTGGCTCCCTGAGTGGTTCTCACAAGTACTAATGAGCTTGCACTTGTGGTTGTCCCAGTACAAGGGACCCCCAAGGACCCCTCAGAGGAGGCCTGGTTCCATGGGAACATATTCACTTATCCTTTCACCAGCAAGGGCCTAGATGGCTCCATCAGGTGTGAAGAGAACAGACAGGCCCTGCCTCCAGGAGAAAGTGCCTCAAGGCCACCTGGAAAGGCCTCGTGCCCAGAAGTCCCCTTACCCCGCACCTTCCTCCTCTAGGTAGAGCAAGGGCCGTTCTAATTCCCCTTCAAGGCACATTTTCCGTGAAAAGCAAACAAGGCAGAATGGAGGTAGAGGAAGCAGACCTTTAAAAGTATCTTCAGACACTGAACTGGCAGTGCTTATATGATTCTAGGCTTGGCTCTGCCAATGATGAAATAACAGTAATAGTGACAGCAGCTACCATTTGTTGGGCTTCTCTCCTATGGCCCCTGCCCCCTTCTCCTGAGGCTCTGTTCTCACTCTGGGCTATGCAGCAAAAACAATATAATAATAATCAATGGCAGCTAACATTTATTTGCTTTATTGGTGTTAATTCATCTAGAGCCTCCAACAACTCTAGGAAATAGGTACTATTATTATCCCCATTTTACAGATGAGGAAACTGAGACCAGAGATGAAGTGACTTGTCCAAGTTCACACAGCTGGAAGATGTCAGAGCCCAAATTCAAATCCACGCCCTAAAGATCACACCCTCTCTGAGCCCTCGCAACACTTCCCTTGCACCGCCTTAGGTCGGCCTCCCCAGGGAGGGCGCCATCACCATCGCGGTTTTACAGCTGGGGCTCAAACAAGATGAGTGACACAGTCTGGCCCTGGGCTTGCGCTCGGGACCACACGCTGCCTCCCCAGCCTGCTGCACTCAGCGGGAGGTCAGGACGGGTCACTGCCAATCTCTGGTTCAGTTTCCCTTCTGCAAGCAGAGGGGTCAGGCCGGACGTGTCCCAAGGGGCCTCTGAGGAAAGGAGGGGGTACTGACGGGATTCCGAGGCTCTGTCCAGCTGCAAGTCCTCTTCAGGTGCCCAGCTGCCTGGTGTGGAAAGCTCGAAGGGGCTTGGACCAGCGACATCTGTAGACAAGGCCTCCTGGACTTCAGGTTCTTCCAAGCCTGAGAAGCAAGATGAGATGGCAGGTGTGTTTTATGAGTCTGAGGGTGTCAACAACTGCACAGAAGTTAGCAGAGGCTCCGAAGTGCACTCCGTGGCTAGAGCATGCAGAGGCCCTGCTGGGGTGGAGGTGAGCTCCTGGGCAGGGCCGTGGCTCTGGCTCACTGGCACAGACCAAGCTCCGTTATCTCTTTGCACTTCCATTTACCTGGCTTCCCTAAGCTCTGCTCCCCCTCCTCCCTCCCCTGCCAACCTCATCCCATCACCATGTTGGCTTGATCCGCCAGTGGGAGAGCAGATGCCTAATGCCATGGCATGAATTAACGCATCACGTCCAGAATCCTCCTGCGTGAAAATATTTCCCCTTGCGGCCTGAAAGGCCACCACTCCTTTTGCCTCCTCCATTTTAAAATGTGAATTCCCCTGGCCAGGATGGCCTGCCAGGCTGCTCCTCACTGACACCCAGGATGACTCCCTCTCCTTCTAGCTCTGGTTCCGTCATTGATGGGCCATGTGACCGTGAACACAGTTTTACCTCCCTAAGCCTCAGTTCCCTCATCTGTAAAATGGGATAATAATACGTACTTCATAAAATGGCTGTGGGGACTGATTGAGATATAGACATGCAGTAGGGAAGTGTCTTATTTTACAGGCGAGGAGAGTGAGGCACAGAGATGGGGAATGGCATAGAAAGTACAGCGCACAACCCAGGTCTCCTGCCTCCTAGGCTCCAGCTCCTTCCTGCACATGCTACCCCCGGCCGGAGTGTGGGAGCTGAGGCTGCAGAGAGATGAGGATGTAGGGTGATTCCTGAACACGATTTCCCTCGGGGGCTTAGAGAGGTTGCCTAGACCTTAGTGAAGTGTGTGTGGAGGTGACCTGCTGGCATCCTTTTCCTCTTCCCCACAGCCCTCCCCACACCGCTCAGGGCCGAGCAATAAGTCAGCTCTTAAAATGGCCAATTCCAGCCTCAGGGAAGGTTCCAGAGCGGGAGGCAACTACAGTGTTGCTATGGTAACTACGAGCCTGCTCACCAAGGCTGCTGGAGCTGGAGGGCCGCTGGCCCCCAACACACAGGTGCAGAAAGCTGGGCCTCCTGGGCAGCCGGGACTCCGGGCTGGAAACATCTACAGCCCCTGCTCTCTTGGGTTCCTCCGAGACATGTTTCTTAACAGAAAAGCTTCTCTTGAGGCCAGACTTTTTCTCTTGAGATTTCCTCCTGAAGGCCGGCGCTGGATTTTGTGGAGCTACCTTTAGCGGAGGGGCTTGAAGTTGCTGTGGAGAGATGAGGGAAACTGAGTCAGGCCCCTGACCTTGAGGAGAGGAGCCAGCTCCCCAAGAAGCAAATGAAGAGCAACTAAGGGCTTCAGGGCGGCCCAGGCGAGGGAGGCGACAGAGCCCAGAGCAGGGGGAGCACTGGGGCCCAGAAGGACAGGTGGGCTTGAGCAAGGAGGGGGAGGCAGCAAGCCCCTGGGCATCTTTGCAGGCAGTTCGCGCCTCACCTCTTCTTCCCACTGGTCTCCCACTTTTTTGAGAAATTCCACTATCATCTGGATGGTAGCATCCTCTGAAAGAAAGTAAATGCACCCGGTTAATCCTTCTAGATGCACAAAGAACTCTTTCTAATCGCCGTCTTGGACTTCTGAGACCAACTTGGCCCTTCTGTATTGAGCGAGGGGCCTCTTAAAATAGCTCCTTAGGCCGCAGGAGGGGGGAAAAGCACGACATCCTGGGGCTGCTCCTTTTGAGAGAGAGTTGGAAGATCCACAGAGAAGGGTACGAACCCAAAGCAGGAAATTTTTATAGGAAATTTCAGGTCAGCCCTTCAAGCATTCAACTTGGGCCCCACTATTTCCTCTGAACTTTGTAGATCTGTAAATATTTGCTTTGGGCTCGGCAAGTTGTGTGATCTTGGGTAAGTTCTTAGCCTCTCTGGGCCTTCTTCTCTTCCCTTGTGAAATCCCTGTCCTGCTCCCCTCAGAAGCTGTCAGGCCGTCAAATGAGGGACTGTGCTTGGAAATACTTTGTAACGGTGATGCTTATCTTCTAACCTGCAAAATTCCCGTGGGGGAAATGGTGGAGACCTGGCCTAACTAAAGTGGAGGACAGACGGACTCCAACAGGCGTGACGCAGACAGCCTGCCACGATGACGCCTCCACCACACAGCGGAGTCTTTACAGGGAAGCCACCAACAACAGAAATGGTTTTCTTTGACACTCCAGTCAACCCATCCAAAGACAATGTGCCTAGAGTGGCCTCTGCCAGTTGCCAGCTGAGCAGTTTAGGGGCAAACAAGCTTCCCTGTTTCCAGGCTGTCTGCAGGTTTTTTTGCCCCTCACTCCCCTCCTTCACTTCTCTCTCATTTTTAAATCCTGTTTGGCTTTTGTTCCTTGACTCAGTCTACCAGCTGATTCCCTCTCAGGTGAGAAAACAATTAGCGCATAAAATAAACACCCTGCAAAATAACCAACTAAATGCCTTTTAGCTATTCTTTGACAAACACATAGCTCCTCCCTTGCATATCTTTTATAATATGCCCATTCGTTATAGGGAATTAGATTAATAGAGCATTACCAATTTTATTAGGAGCAATAACAGTGTTGTGGTTGTGTATGACTGTCTTTATTTCTTGGAGATGCATGCTTATTTAGGGATGAAGCATCCTTTTACTTGAAAATGGTTCAGGAACAAAATTATACACACACACACACACACACACACACACAAAGCAAATATGGCCAACTGTGAATAATTGTGAGTATATGAGTATGCCTTGAACTATTCTTTGCACTCTCCTATATATTTAAAAATATAAATATAAATTCTATATTCCTCTATTCTATATTCTTTCTATAAATTTAAAAAGACTTTTAAAAAGTCCCATTCGCATTAACACACAAGGCATCTGCATTTTGAGAGCGACCGTGCCAGGGCTAAGCAGCCGTCCAGAGCAATCCATCTCATTGGTGACGGCCACCCCAGCTGCAGGCAGAGGACACTAAGTGGATTCCGACTCACGGTCAAGCTCTGTGAGCTCCTCTTCCCGCTGGTGACCTGTGACGTGGGCAAACACCTCTGAGAGTCCAGCACCCTCGCCTTCGATGGGCAAGGCCTGGTGGAGAGCAGAATCGCCCCCGCCTGGAATAAAGAGGAAGGCAAATGTGTGTTGGTGTGGGTGTGCGTCAGTGCTGTTCTCCTGACCTTGTTAATCAACACGATAAAACGGCAGAGAAGTCACAGCAGGACAGACGCTGCAGCAGCCAGCTCTAGCCTCCACCAGAACATCAGAGACCCACCGAGATTTCAATTCGAAGAGGCTGCCTCAACCCAGACATCCTTCCCCCAACCCACAAAATATCCCGGATCTTCCTGAGGTCTCTTCTCCCATTAAAAACACAGTGAGTTTTGAGCACTATGGGGCAAATCTCCATCCTTCTCTAGGTGTCTATAGGGCACCCAACTCCAGGATCCTAGAGTCAGAACAGGAAAGCACCTTGGGGCCAGCTCCCTCATTTTACAAATAAGGAATCAAAGGTTCCAGAGAGGGGAAGCAACTTGCTCTAGGTCACACAGCAGGTTTATTCCTAATGGAGGCAAGTCTAGAACCAAAGTCTAGAACCAACACCCCAGCAGCTGGCTCTTTCTACTTCCCCACATCCACCCCTAGTCCTCACATATGGACTAGTTGGGGGGTAGGTAGGGCTTCCCTCCTCTCCTCCCTCCCTGCCTTCTCATTTCTCCCTGGTCCATCATCCCGGAGCTGGAGTACTTAACAATAACAGCTATCGTTTATGGAGCACTTTCCATGTGCCTGCTCTGGGCCGGGCCACCCCATGAGACAGCAACCGTTATTATCTCCATGTGATGGATGAAAACAAACTGAGGCTCAGAGAGGGGAGTCGCCAGCCCCAGGTCACACAGCTAGTGCATGACGGAACTGGGGTTTGACCTCAAGCTCTCAGCCACAGTGCCATTCTGCGTCAGAGAAATTTCCCAGTGGTGTTGTCCCTGATAGCTGCCCCAGCTTCCCAGTCCCCGCACTTGAGAGGTTTGAGGAGCTGGCTTAGAGCACCCTAGCCCTTGGGGTGGGGCAGTGGGGTTACCATAGAAACGGGCATGGTCTGCTCACCCCTGCGAGCTGGGCCCAGGTCAGCCTCCTCGGAGCGCGAGGCAGCAGCCGTCCCGGGCAGCCCTGCCTCTTGGCCTGCCACCTCCCGGTCTTGGGCCCCCTTGGTTTCCTCACCACGTTGCTTGTGGCCATGTTTCTTGCGGCTGGCCTTCTTGTCGTGGGCTTTCTTCCTGGAAGCTGGCTCCCCCGGTGCTTCAGGGGCTTCTGCAGGCTGCGAGAGGCCCTCCTTCCCCTTTGCCCTCCTGCTGGCCTTTTCTTTGGGTTCCTCGGGGCCTGTCCTCAGGAAGAAGTTCAGCAGGGTCTTCAGCCACCCCTGCTGGGCCCCTCTCTGGGCCTTGTCTTTCTTGGCGTCCTGCAGTGGCCTCTGCTCAGTGGGGAGAAACTCTTTGGTCTCCTCCCGGCCGAGGGCTGCGGCCGTGGTGCCCTGAGTCTCCGCAGCCTGAGCTGGGCTCTCCGGACGTCCGGGCCCGTCGCTGACCGCCCGGCGAAGTGCCCTCCTGGAGGGGGTGGTGGACAGCGAAAGGCACTGGCAGTCCCACGACTCAGAGTCCTTCCTGGGGTTCTGTGACCTGTCCAGAGACCTGGCTCTCCTCCCTGACTGAGGCCTCCTCGGGCCCCGTGGGCGCTCCATTGCACTACAAGCAAAACAAACAGCTCCCTTAGGAGAGGCCGAGCAGAGCCCCCGAGGGGGGCTGCCAACGCTGGCCGGCGCACCCAGCCACCCTGCCCACAACCGGCAGTAAAATCCACTCTCCACCCTGTTGTCTCGTTTCAATTCCTCAGCAACCCGGGAGGGTGGGGCATCCTTGTCCCCATTTTCCAGAGGAGGAAACTGGACTACACTACCACAGGAGGTGGTACCCCAGATCTCACAGCCAGTCCGTAGCTCCCCCGAGCCTCCAGAAGGAGCACAGCCCTGCCAACACCTTGATTTTAGTCCTTTGAGACTGATTTTGGACTTCTGACCTCCAGAACTGTAAGATAATGAATTCATGTTGTTCCAAAGCCACTGAGTTTGTGGTATTTGTTACAGCAGCAACAGGAAGCGAACGCGGCTGGAACAAGAGGCCAAGTCCTGCCCCTCAGGCCTCAGGCGGCTCGTGCCCCTTTTCTGGCCCACATGCCCGTCTGAAACATGCCCGAGACCTGCCTCTCTGTCTCACAGGCTGCTAAGAATATTTCACAAGACAGCTCCGAAAACAGCAACTCTCTTCTCCCAATTGCTCAGGCCAAAAACGTGAAGTCATCCCCCACTCCTCTCTTTCTCTCTCTCCCCGCATCTGATCCAGCAGCTGATCCAGACCTCAGCCACATCTCCCACCTCCTCCACCGGGGTCTGGGCCCCAGCTCTGCTCACCTGGACTGTTGAGGAAGCTCCTAACTGGTCTCCCTGCTCTACCCGTGTCCTCCTTCCAGAAACTTCTCCCCTCGGCAGCCCCGGGGGCTTTACAACATGAGTTAGAGCATGTGGCGCTCCTGCCTCCATGGCTTCGTTTTCATTCAGAGTCAAAGTCCTTCCAGTGTCTGGCAAGACCCCACACGACCTGGCCCCATTACCTCCCCAGTCACCTCTCACTCACTCTCTCTACTCTGCTCACACAGCCCTGCTCACTGTCCCTCAGGCCGACTCTGCCTCAGGGCCTTGACACTGGCTGTTCCCTCCTTCTAGAACATTCTTCCCCTAAACAGCCTTATGGTTTGTTGCCTCACTTGCTTCAGGGCTCTGCTCAAATGTCACCTTCCCATAGAGGCCCCACTGTGCACCCCCATTAGCACCCTGTCCTCCCTTACCACCTGAAGTTTAATTGTTTATTGTCTGAGTCTCACTCCCTCCCCTTTCTCTATTTTGCTAGGTCTTGTATCCAGAACAATACATGGCACATTGCTGGCACTGAGTAACTCCTTATTAAATAGATAAATAAATGTATTACACACACAGTCAACTGTCCAATACAGAAGGTGTCTCTGTAGTGCAGTTAACATACAATAAATGTATTTGGATCAGTCGCACATTACAGCTGGAGAGTCCCTTCCAGTCTCCATTTAGAATGAAGCAGCTGCCCACGGAAAAGACGAAAGAACCACCTCCTCCTGGGCGGCATTTGAAGCAGGCCGGGGTGTGTGCAGTTCATTTGTGTGTCTGTGATCTGAAACTCCTAGGGCTTTCCAATTTTTCTAAAGTGTTCAGAAACCCTTTGCCCTTTGGTGGAAGTTAAAGGAAAAACCAAATATGGTTTTGAATCCCAAACCTGAGCTCCCAGAGATTCCTGTGGAGTTTAAATTCATGGATTGCCTATTCTAATTTGTAATTACAGCCTTCTCAGGCATTTACTAAGTGTTATTGAGTGTATTATGTATTTATGTATGTATTATGTATTTACATCACATCTCCTGCATTTACCAACTGATTCATTTACTTTCAAATGTAGTCTATTACTATGTCCAGCTTAGAGGCAAAAATAAGAATCTATAATTGCAATTTCAGATGTGGGGGATCATTGTGAACGTGAGGAAGATGCACAAAGAGAGAGAAGAAAAGGCACGCGGAATCACAGAGAGGTTTGAAGGTGACAGTGACATTCAGGATGCCTTCCCTCCTTTGAGCCCTGGTCTGGGGAGGAAGGACAGAGACCATCGATTACCACCAGCACAGCTGGGCATCCACAAGTGGACAATCTTCGAGGAAATCACAAAACAGGCCAGGGAAGAGGCAGGCAATTCCGAAGGCTTTATTTGCTATTTAATGTTCCTTGAAAGGAACATCTGGGTTATATGCAAACTTCTAGCAATACACGTCTATATCTTATGTGGAAATTGACTAATGTTCTTGAAAGCTTCAGAGGCTGCCTTGCTGTTGTGCTTCTGAAATACGGTGTGGGGTGGGATAAAGAGAAGAAATCATAGAAGAAAATATTTTTCTTTCTTCTCACTTATTTCTTTCTACAAACACTAATAAGCACCCACTATGTACCAGGAATTATGCTCGGTGCGAGGGATATAATAATAAACAAGATATAGGGTGTGCCCTCAAAGAGAATGTTCTGGTCTTCAAATGGACAGGAGTGGGGTTGTGAGGAAGTGGTGATGACAGAATGCCCTATTCCCCTCATATCTGCTCTCTCTCCAGTAGCATATGGTCTTAAGAGAAGACAAATTTAGGTGGAAGGTCTATTTGATTTTAAGATCCAAGTAAGCTGAACTAGAAATCTTTACTGAATGGTGTCAGAGTTCTCCGCTTTTTCCATATGTTCCTGTGGCCAGGGCAAATTGGATGGGGTTGGAAGAGAAGCTGTTCAATAACAAAACCACCAAACCAGCCAAACAGACAGGACACCCTCTTTCAGCTCAGCCCCTTTTCTTCACATGCTAAATTGGCTCTAGGGGGCCCATTGCACAGAGGGCCGGAGCATCCTTCCCAGCTAATGGGAAAAGAGGTGCAATAATCGTTTAGAAACCTGTCATTGCTATGGAAACGGTTTTCGCCATTGCTCATGGTCGCAGTGGCCTCCTACCGCGTTCAAGGGACACATTGCTACTTCTAATCAGAGCATCAATACAATTCTACCGGGCAATATTTTCCTTTTTGATGTTTTTTCAAGAAAACTGCCTTGATTTGGTGACCCCCTCCCTGGAACTACAGTGCCCTGAGCCCAGAGGGAGGTGAGGAAGACTAAAGAGCCACATGCAGCAGCTGCTGCGGCCCAGCAACAGGGAGAGGCAGGATGAGTGATGTGTGGCCTTAGCCATCCAGGAGGTTTCCCCAGTAATCTCCCAAGGCCTCCTAATTTCAAATCCAGTGACCTCTTCCCATTCCTCATCCTCCCTCAAGGTCCTGTGGCCTTTGATACCATGCCCGCTTCCTTCTTGAAACTCTCTCCTCTCTGGGCAGCTGTGACCCAGCTCAGCCTGGCTCTTCTCCTACTCTCCGACTGCTCCTCCTCTGTAATGTTCCAAAGATTCTGTCTTGCAACACCAGGCCCGGGGGGGTTGAGAGAGTGTGGCTGGCCAAGGAGGGCAAACCCACCCACCCCCGGGGTGATATGCTGGAAGATCCTCTCTGTAGCAGATGTGTTCTCAGACTTTTAGTCTCCAAGCTCTGAGAAGATTGTGTTTTAATATTATCTCCCCACACAAACACTAAATTCTGTGTGCTGAAATTAAATCTTTCCAGACTTGCTGACTGCAAAATTTTGCCTATCCAGAATTCATCAAAGCAAGACTTTCTTCCTCTTTTTTCTTGTTTTGTGCCCCTGCTTTGCCTGGGCATGTTCCGCCTGACTATCGGGGGGTCCAAATGCTGTCCGGGACACGCTTCCAGACCAGTCACCCTGAGACTGCGTGGAAACCCGCTGCTCTTGTAAACTTGTTTATTGCCTTGGCAGAAAGTGGATTTCAGAGCAAAGTCCAAGTCGGCTCAGAAATACCCAGGTGATCTGCAGATCACAAGACTTCTGGTAAGATGTGACGTACACCAGCAACGTGTTTAAAAACAACAGCAAAGCCCCAGAGGAGGCACCCAGAGCTGACCTTGAGTTACTGTGGAGCAGGAAATTTGCCAATTTTTCCCAAGTGTGCTGCCGTTTTTGGTTGCTTTTCTAAAGTATACACCGACCTCATCTATACTATTCTCTCATTTATTCCCAGACGCGTTACTCTATAACTGCTCTGGCGCCGTTTCATAGGGAGATCTTGCCACTCCCTTCTCCACGCCCGTAGCTCACACAATCAATATTTAACCAGCAGCTGGCTGCGCCAAGGAGGAGTGTGTGTGGCACACACATGTGGACCCACAGTCAACAGCCACAGACAGACACTCATTGCTATAGACGGAATGTCTGTGTCCCCCCAAAATTCATGTGTTGAAACCGAGCCCCCAAGATGATGGTATTAGGAGGTGGGCCTTTGAGAGGTGATCAGGACTTGAGAGCAGAGCCCAGTCTGTGGTAGTTTGTCATAGCAACCCAAACGGGCTGACACTCATATGTCACCGAAAGACACTCCTGTACACTATAAACCTACGTGCACCCATAACGCCCTGCCCCAGGCGTAAGGGAATAATTATTTGAGTATCTATTTGCTGTCTGCCTTCCCTGTCTAACTCCAAGTTCCAGAGAGAGGACCCGAGCCTGCGTGGTCCCCTGCCATGTCCACACTGCCTGGGAGGCTTTCAGTGTTTGTGGAGTGAATAAACTATACACAGATATGTGCAAACACGACCAGCTCACCAGTGAGCTGCCACATGGCGGTCAGGAAGGCCTTTCGTCTACATTTTCTCCCTTCGCCTTGGCCACGGCCCTGTGAGTCAGACGGGCTGGCGGTGGGGCACTGAGCCTCTGACCGTCAAGAGACTTGCCCAAGGTCCCTCAGCTGAGAAGTGGAGAGAGTCGGGGCTTGAATCTACCTCTCTGGATTCTAAATTCTTTCTTCTCTCTCCTACACCAAGTGGCCTCCCGTAAATACAGACACACACACACACACACAGGGACTTAGAGGTGAGCAAGTCTGCTATTTCACACCGACGGCAATAACCACGTCCACACACATGCCTGCTGGGACCTGGACACGTGGAGTCACACGTCCACGTGTGCCCAGGTATTGACACCTGTGCCCCAGAGGCAAAGGCTGTAAATACAGAGCACGGGGCGCACTGACCCCTTGGCTAGAAGCCCAGCAGTGGGCTGGAGGGTCAAGGGCTGCACCCGGGGCTCACGTTTACTTCTCGTCAGAACAGGAGGCCCCGCGGACACTCCCCCGGGGTGAGAGCTGTGCCTGTTGGAGCTCAAAGCCTTCAACCTGGGCTCCTGAGGTGACACGGCTCATACTTCCCCACACGCAGTGTAACAAGGGGGTAGCTGGGGGGACCCCCAACCTCCACTGGCAGGACTCGATTGGGGGACAAGGTGGTCACCTCCCCCATCAGCACTGGACCCATCCTGCTCCCATGCCCGCCTCCCAGGTGTTAGTTGGTAACAAGTCGAGGTATTCCCTCTCCTTTGTGGGGTCCCTAACAGGTCCCTAGAGTTGGAGGGACCTGAGAAGGATCTAGGCCACCTCCCGTAGTACAGGACCCCTTTATACCACACCCCTGACAGGCAGACCTGCAAGCCCTGTGGGGACACTTCCCGAAGTGGGAACTCACCACTCTTCGAGGGAGAACGTTCCACTGCTGGCCAGCCCAGATTTTAAGGAAAGTCCCCCTCAGACTGAGCTGATTTCACCAGCGGCAGGTCTTCAGACCCCTGAGGAGAGGTCCCGTCACCCCTCGAGTCCTCTGTCCCCAATGGCCCAGGTCTCTGTGGTCCCTCAGATCACATTGCTTCTAGACCCATCCCTCCGCCTGGGCACCCTTCCCCGAGTATTCCCCAGCTGGTCCTTGTCCACTTAAAAACATGAGGCCCAGGCCCAGATGCAGGGCTCCAGCCAGGGCCCAACCATGGCCAAACCCAGTGGGATCTTTGCACGAAGCCTCAGATCTCAGAGGCGCTTCAGCAGCCGCACGGCACCATTGGAGGTGTCAGCTCTGCCTTGGCCGACCCACAGCTCGGTGTAAAGGGGTGACTTTGACCATCTGCCTGTTCCTTATTGTCACCACACACACTTATCACCTCGTGCCTATTTTCCAAAAGGTCGGGGATTTGCATCTTTTGAGGATCTTTCAAAACCCAAAAGAATGAACTTCCTAGTGGTGGAACTTCAGGGGCTGTGACACAGCAGTGGGGGAGACGTGGGGTGGGGGAAGTGGGGATGTCATTCACAAAGCTGGGGCGCTCCAAAATGACCACTGCTCCCCTCCATCTAGCACCAGAGTTTGTGCTCTGAAGATGCCCACACCCCATCTTATTCTCCATCCAAGACCACAGGCAATGCAACGTTACAAGCCCTCCTCAAATCTTTGCCAGAGCATCAAGCCACCAGAACTCTAGAACTCTTTTCATAAGATCTTCCTGTCCTTGGACTAACTTCCAAGAACCTTAAAATAATAGAAACTTAAACCAGCCATAGGTAAAAATAAAACCTGTTTATACGGAGTTTCCCTTTGCTTTGTACCTTTGCATAAAGTCTATAACTTGACCTCTACAACATCCAATAGAGGAATGAGCAGGAGAGGTATGTAACGCTGCCCCCATTCTACAGATGAGGAAACTGAGGCCCAAGGAAGTAAAATTCCTTGCTCAGGGTTGCTGGGTTAGTAAGCAGCAGGGCTGCGACTTGAGTTCAGAGCTTGTAACTTCAAGTTAGTTCAGAGCTCTTTGCATGACAGCCCACTGGGATCACAGCATTGAATCCTGCTCTGTCTTTCTAGAGATGAAGAAACTGAGGCCCAGGGAGGGCCCAGTTAGAAGCAGAATTGGGAGTGGACCCAGGGTCTGACTCCACCGTCTACCCTCTTTTCAGGACCCCAAGATACCTACCCACTGCTACAGCCCCGTAAGGAAAGAGTATGGTTCAACTAACCTCAGACCACGAAAGTCGCTCCTGTCCCAGGACACTCTCGGCGGGGACCTCCGGACCAGGGAGCTCTGTGTCAGGTACCCCCGCAGTGGCTGGGTACCACTCTCTGTCAGCTGGAAGTTGTGTCTGATGAGGGGTAGTAGGCCCAGGAATCTCAGAGAGAAGATGCTATTGCTGCTGCCAATTTCCTGAATGTCTCAGAAGATGCTTTGGTGATAGTATATGTAAGCCATTATCTCCCAGGAGCTGAGCTCACGGGCAGCTGATCCAGGGCCCGCCCACAGCCCCATTCCGTCCAATCCAGGGCACTTCCTCCAGCGATAGGAGGCTTATGTCAGCTACCCCGGAAACAAAGAATTTCATTTGACACCTTCCTCATTACACACAGAACCCAATAAGAAACCCACGCTCAGAAAACAACCTTAGATCTGGCTGGAGGAAGGCCAGTCCGTGGAATGAAAAATAAGCCTTTATGGGAAAGCAGGTTGGGGAAAAGGAGGAGGGTGTGGTTTATCACCTCCACACCCTCCCTCAGTTCTTTCCAAAGAGGGAGGGATCTAGAAAGAAAGGTCATTGAATGCAACACATATATTTCTTGACCTAGAGACAAAATTCAGAAGGGGGAGTTGATAAGGGCCATGTTTTCCAAATCCTGCTACCCCTGGGTAGAGTCACCATGAATCTTGACAGAACATTGTAAGAAGTCTTTAAAAAGTTACATTTTCACTCTCTATAGTGCCTGAATTTTTTTTTTTTTAGAGAGAATACATACATGTTTATAATCAGAAAATAAAAACTAGTTTTATTTACACAAAAGCAAAAAATGTCCAAAATCTTGTTTTGGTTAGTTGACATGAGGAGGCATTACAAATGACAATTTCCAGGGTGTTAATATTTATTTATAAAACATTTCCAATGTAAATATTAAAAGCACTGAGCTTTGGAGTCGCCCAGACTGGAACCATTTGCCAGCTGTGTGACCTCCAACACGGTACACAGCATCTCTGAGCATGTTTCTCACTCAAAAAAGGAGTGGTCACGTCAGAGAGTTGATTGTAGGGTCAAATGTGATCATGCTTATAAAGAAAACGAGAACATTTATTGAGTGCCAGGCACTTTTCTAAGTTCTTTCGGTGTCTTAAGAGTGTCCAGTACCTGGAAAGTGCTCAGCAAAGGGCCAATATTGCATTGTTGGTAGCAGAGTTATTAATGCTTCATTCATTGTGTCAGCAAACAACCATGTGCCAGGCACTGTCTTGACGCTGAATTTAGAGACTGGATTAGCCCAAGATCCAAGCCAGGCTTCAAACAAGGATTAAATTATATCCCGCATTTTTCATTTATTTAATGAAATTGTGTTTTCTTACCCACCTCCTCAGGCCCTGTGCACATCACACACGCTCCTTCTTACTTGGAGGTGAATTAGCCTAGCCCAGCTCAGCCCTCCTGGAGCTCACAGTGCAGTCGGGAAGAGAGACACACACAGAGGAAATCATAGAAGCAGGAGGAAGGGAATGGAGAGTTATTGTTTTGTGGGTACAGAGTATCAGTTTGGGAAGATGAAAAAGTTCTAGAGATGGATGGTGGAGGTGGCTGTACAACAATGTGAATATACTTAGTGCCACTGGGCTGTAAAAATGGTTAAAATGGTACATTTTATGTTATGTATATTTGAGCACAATAAAAAAAATTAAAAACAAACACAGGTGGAAGAGGCAGAGAGCCATGTGGGGCACCGTGCATGAACATACCCTGTGACCCAGTAATTCCATCTGCAGGTACATACAGTCCCAGGCTCTGGCAGAAGGGAGAACCATCCTGGCGCCATTGTGGGCATTTGGCACCTTCTCTAACCAGGCAGAAGGGCAACCCAGCCCTGTCCTCGGTGCCCATCAAAGACCAAGCCTTGGGTGGGGATCTGCAGACAGACACTGGCAGCTGCCTGTGGCCAGGCCCGGCTACGTGATGAGTGAGGCCCAGTGCAAACTGAAAAAGAAGGGCCCCTTGTTCAAAAAGTATTAAGGATGTCAGGACAGAGACAGCAGAGCATGAAACCAATATCGGGATCTTCTGAGTGCGGGCCCTGTGCAACGGTACAGTTCCCACGGCCATGAAGAGGACTCTGATGGGGACAGTTCCCAACTAAGTGCTGTGAGGAAGGATGACAGAGGAGGGAGAAGGAGATTGAGAGAAACTATTTTTTGAAATTTTTATTTCTATAACATATAGAAAACTGCACAAATCTTAAGCATATAGCTTGATGAATAGTCACAAAGGATTACAGCTGCGTAACCAGCACCCAGATTAAGAAACAGAATATTGCGAGCACCCCAGAAGACCCCTCATGCTTCTCATGGGTCCCTCCATCCTGACTTCCAACAGTGTAAGTTGTTTTGGCCAGTTAGGCGCTGTATATGAGTGGGAATCAGACTGCATGTTTTCTCTTTTGTCTGGCTTTTTTCACTCTATATTGTGTTGTGAGATTTGGCCACACTGCTGTGCGTAGCTGGAGTTGTAAATTCTCAGACTGACAATGCGAAGTGTCAGAGAGGGTGTGGGCTGACCAGAACTCTCATAGCTGCTGGTGGGAGCAGGAAATGGTACAACTACTTTGGAAACTTGAGTGGCAGTGTCTACTAAAGCTGAGGAGACACCCACTATGATCCAGAAATTCCACCCCTAGATATACACACAATGGAAATGCAGGCCCATGCTCCCCCAAGCAGTGCCTGTAAGAGTGCTTGTATCAGCACTATTTGTAATAGCCAAAAACTCCCACACTTGAATCTGCTCAAATGCCCAGTAACAGTAAAGTGAATAAATAAACAGTGGTATATTCACAAAATAGAGAGAGAATTTTTTTCCCAAGAATCTGTATGTTTGTTTAGAAAAACCGTTCACCCTCTTGTGTGGCCTCGGTATACCAGACAGGGACACAGAAAATAAACTTGGTCTTGAGCGAGAATGGAGGTATCAAATTAAGAAAGGTGGGTAGAACAGAGTGCCCCAGTCTCAGGAGCCGTGGTGGGGCAGTTCTGAGTGACACAGTTAGGAATTTTCATAAAGGACACTCAAACTTGCCTGAATTTGGAACCCCGATTCCCAGAAGTCTGCCCTCACCCCAGCAAGAAAATTTGCATTATGGAAATGAAGCCTGTGCCTTTGGTGGCTCCCAGGAGCAAGGAGCAAGTGTATGAACTGTCCTCCTTCCCAGCGCCACATCCTCTGCCTCTACTCCACCAATTCAAGGTCCAGTGCCTACCCTGGGTTTGGGCCTCCCACCCACCAAGCTTCCTGGAGCCACGTCGTCTTCCCTACCCTCACTGAGGAGTACCTGAAAGACGGTGACCTCACCCTGTCCCAAGCCATGTCAGGACCCAGGACCAGAGTCCCCTAGCCAAAAGATAGTCTTACAATATTCTTTTGGTTGTTGTGCAAAATGACTGAATTTAGGTTGTGTGTCTAAATTGCTCAATAAATCTCAATTCCCATTCCCTGCCTCAGTGACTTTTCCTGTCTCTCTAGTGGCTCCCAGAATCTCCCCTCTCTCAGTTGTTCCTGGGTGCCCACTGCAAGTGGGCAATTCAGGTGACCATTACAACCGCATGGCTTTGACACTGAATAGAGCCGCACCGCCACCCCAGCTCATCGCTGGTGGGCATATTAGTAATAGTAATAACAATAACAGCCATTTGTGAAATGTTTACTAAATGTCAGGCCCTATACTAACAGCTTTTACATGCATTATTTATTTTTACCCCCATAATAATGTTTATAAAGTAGATATTGCTATTTTACAGATCCAGAAAGTGAGGCTCAAACAGATAAAATAAAATGCTTAAGTGACACTGCTAGTTAACGGCAGATTAAAACCTGTCAGTCCCCAAAGCATGTCATTAACCCTGGTGCTCCATTGCTCTTCCGAACCTCAGTTTTCACAGCTGTACAATGGGAATGATACCGACCTTGCAGGATTGCTGGGAAACTTCAAGGAGGCGATTCACGTGAGCCTGGGGCACAGGGCAGGCGCTTGGGCCATGGCAGCGTTTCCTCTAGAGGAGCCCACAGTGAGATCTCACCTCATCATGGGCCCCATGATGCTCTCCCAGAACTTGCTCCAAGCCTAACAGTGTTGCGTGAGTGAAGCCAGCTGGAATGATTCCCTGCCCGCCTCTTTCCTGAGCCCTACGGTGGACAATGGTCTGCCCACCACACCCCCTCCCCCCGCCCCGGCCCCATGGCTCTCGCCAGGCTCTCACACTTTCTTTATCAGTGAAGAAAACACTTGGTCATCAATGGCTTAGTCTGGGGTTACCCATCTTGGCTCTATTGACATTTTGGACCAGATAATTATTTGTTGTGTGAGCTGTCCTGTGTACTGTAGGATGTTCAGCAGCATCCCTGGCGTCTACCCACTAGATGCCAGTAGTAGCCTCCTCTCGGTAGTGAAAACTAAAAATGCCTCCAGACAGTGCCAATGTCCCCTGGAGGGCAAAATCACCCCCAGCTGAGAACCACTGGGTTACACAGTAATGACATGTAACAATCTCATCTAACCAGGAGCCCCTGAAGGTAGGCAGTTCCGGGTTTGGTGCAGCAGCTCGATGATGCCAAGGACCAGTTTTGTCCTGATGCTCATCACCTCATGATCACAAGATGGCTGCCACAGATCCCATTGTGCCACCATCACAATCCTATGCAAAGGCAAGCAAGAGAGGCAAAGTGATGGTGTCATTTGTGGCTTCATCTTTAATCTGAAGAGTTTTCCCAGACACTTTTCAGCAGATCTCTCCTGTGTCTTATTGGCCAAAATTGGTTATACGTCCACCCCTAGCTACAGGGGAGCCTGGGAAGATGACTAGGTGGCCAGGGAGAAGGTGGTTGGAAAAAGAGTGGGCCCTCCCTGACATGGCAGTATGGGTGCTCCTCATACCTGTGGAAATTATTTTTCTATCTGCTTTTCTCACTAGACCATGAGCGCCTTTAGGACAGAGACCTCCTCACGCTTCCCTCTGTATCCTCAGAACTTAGCTTGATGCTCAGCTCTAAGAAGGTGTTCAATCAATGCTCGTTGAATGAATGAATGAATGAATAAGTGAATCAGTCAATCAATGATGTGACCTTTCCCCTTCCTTGCTTATATCACTAAGATCCCTATATAGGCAATTATTTATTCATGTGCAAACTAAACTTGGCTTAACTACAAATAAGTCTATACTGGAAAAGATAATGCAAACAGCTCCCAGTTCATTCAACAAGCCATGATCCCCCTGGCCTTTGGACATGCTGTTGTCTTTGCCCAGAGCATTCTTCCTATCACCTCCAACCTCCCCTCACCCATCTTCATGTGGCCAGCTCCTTCTCACTCTCTAGGTCTCTGCTTAGATGTTACTGCCGCTGAGAGGCTTTCCCTGATCTCTCCAGTGTGGCTCAGAGGCCTCTGCTGTATCCCCCCTGAGCCCCTCACGCTGCCCCATCCTAGCGCTTGTCACCCTCGGTTGTGACTGTCTCCTTAGCAGGACAGAAAATGCCCACGGGGAGCAGAACAGCACGTCCTTCACTAGTAGGTTCCCCATAAACTTTTGTTGATTGAATTATTTACACCAGGAGTTTGCAAAGCTATTATGTAAAGGGACAGATGATAAATATTTTCAGCTGTGTGGGCCATATGACCTCACTTGCAACTATTCAACTCTGCCATTGGAGCGAGAAAGCAGCCATGGATAAAATGTAAACAAATGAGCGTGGCCGTGTTCCAATAACTTTATTTACGGGCACTGAAATTTGAATTTCATATAAATTTCACGTCATGAAATATTATTCCTTAAGAAAATTTTTTTCAACCATCTAAAATGAAAAAACCATTCTCAGAGGCTCTCGGGTCATACAAAAACAGGTGACAAGCCGTAGTTCACTGACCTTGATTGATACTGAGAGTCACACACTTTGGATTTTCCAGGTTGCCCTTGGGGATACAGCAGGATCACCTACAGCAGTAACACAACAGCATTGCTTAATACCAAGCAGTAAATTAAACTTGGAAGTACACTAACTGACTTAGCCATCAATCACATCCAATAGACTATATTTTAAGAAATCAAAGATGACAAGATTAGAGAGCTGTTACTCTCAGTGAACCACATCAGCAGGTTTAAACAAAACTGTTTGACAATTTCTAGATGTAATCCTGATGGAAATTTTTCAAACTAAGCATAGAAGGATATTTCTTTTTCATGATAAAAACTATTTATCTTAAATAGTATCCAAAATATTGTTTAGATTAATGAAAGTAACTGCTGGAAAAACTCAAGACTGAAATTAACTGAGACCTTTTGTCTCCACGGAGTGGAAGTGAGGGTGAGTTTTCAGCAATGTTAGGTTTTTTTTTAACAGGGTTTTGTGTATTACTATGATGTGTTGAATGTTAGTGAGGCGTGGGGTTACAGGATGTTCCATGCTCTGCCGTGGGTGGAGGGCACGTAGATTGGTACAGCCATTCTGGACAACAATCAGACAGTACCAGTCAAAACTGGTGTCCATATTCCCAGGACCTAGCAATTCCACTCCTGGGTGTATGTCCCAAAGAAATTCTCACATAGCTCCTTAAAGGCACCTGTACAAGCATGTCTGCTGCAGTACTATTTGTGGTAGCAGGGAGTTGAAAGAACCTGGGAGATGGACAGATAAAATGTAGTGGATGTACACCCTGGAGAATTATTTAGGCATTAGAGGCATCCAATTGGATGAACACATAGCAATGTAGAAGTATCCCAAAAATGTAGTTTAGTGAAGAAAAGTAAGAAACAGAGTGAGACGTACCCAATAACATTATGTAAATTAAAAATACAAACACGCAAAACAACAATGCCAGGTTTGTAAGAACACATACAAAAAGATACACATGAAATACATAAGCAGGATTACTTTGAGAGAAACAGACATGGCATAAATACATATATAACACATATTAGAGGGGGCCTTGCATGGGCCAGTGACGTTGTACCTGAGGTCCAGAAAAACCTAGAAACAAACAAAAAACAAAAAAGAGAGTAAATCTCTTAAATTTGCAAACATACACAATAGTGAAATCTCAGAGGACTTCTAATTGAAAACAAGAATAAAAGATAAAGCCAATTATGTCATAGTTCACATTGTTCTTGGAATTTCTGAGCAATGCAATAAGACATGAGATACAAATAAAAATTATAAATAAAAGGTAGGGAGGTAGGTAGATGAATAGATATAGATATAAAATATAGGAAGGCAATACCATTATCACTTGTAAAAATATAATTACACAGGCAGAAAATTGAGATCAACTGAAAATTTTTAGAATTAATAACACAAAAGAGCCTGTGTGCAAAATAAATACAAAAAAGTCAAGTTTTGTTATTTACTGTTATTTACTGTATTTTCTATTTACTATTTACTTTATTTCTATATACCCAGTTAGATGGTATAATGGCAGGAAATATTCCAGCCACAATAGCAATTTAAAAATACTCTAACTACCCCCAAGAAGAGAAATGTGATCTCTATAAGAGATATGATAGAAGACGTGAGAAAATATAGAAACATCCATATTCTTGAATGGAAAGCTCGTGAAAAAAATTTCAATTCTCTACTAGTTAATTCACAGTTCACAACACTTTCCATTAAAATTCTAAAGAATTTGACACAATTAGAATTTAGAAATTGATAAAATTTCCCCAGCTCTATTTCACCTGGAAAATTAACATGTAAGATTACTACAAAATTTTTGGAGAAGATATATAATTGGCATGAAGAAGGGACATTTTCTCTGCCAGATATTAAATGTGTCATAGAGCTAGAAAAGTAAAACAAGGCTGTATCAACAAGAACTAATGGGCAAATCAATGGGGAAAAAATAGATAGCTCTGAATCCATTCCAAATAACATAGAAATTTCGTGTATGAGAAAGAAAGCTCACCAAAAAAAACCAAGAAGTGGGGGATTATGCAGCAAATGGGGTTGGAGAAATTGGTGGGAAGGTAGGGAAGGATCAGTTTAGATCTGCACTTTATACTGTACCTAAAAATACTTTCCAGATGGATTAAAAGCATTACATGTAAAAATAACGCCACTTTAAAAAAACTAAAAAATAGGTAACTAAATTCAGGTGAAGGAATTTGTACAAATAACAGTTATGAGAGGAGTCACATAAGAAAAGAATAATAGACTGGACTAAGTCAAAACGATAAACCTCTGCATATCAAAAACACCATAAAGGATTAAAAGGCAAACAACCAAACTAGGAAAAATTATTTGCAACAAATAACACAGGCAAAGGGTTACTCTTTTCATTTTATAAAGAATACAAAAATTAAAAAATGCAAAAGTCAATACAAATGTTAAAGTAACCAATAAACACAATAAATGTTTAACATCATTGTTAATGTGTAACTACACCTCATGTACGGAGTTTATTTCCACGTGTATGTGTTATGACACAACAGTAAGCAGAAAAATCAGGATACCAAATTGCATATGCAGAATAATCCAAATGATATTAAAACATACACATGTGTTTTTAAAAATGGAAATACAATCACCTAAATATTTTAAATGACTTTTGTTTGGAGTGGAATCATAGGTGATTTTTATTTATTTTATTTTTTTATTCTTTGCCAAATGTTCCAACTTTTCCATGGTAAATATGTATTGTTTAGACACTCCATTTTTGAAAATTAGTTAACAGTATTTTTTCCCTGGCTTGGTCCCCCACCAGGTGAATTATAGAAATGGATGGCCCCTTTTTGGCAAAGGGGGTTTGAGAGGAGGATTCCTGGAGTGTCTCCCCTAGTGACAACTTCCAGGTCACTGTGCCCCATGGAAAGCTTCCTTGGAGAATGCCAAGCGGTGGCTCCAGCTCTCTGGACACTGAACAAACCCAAATCAAGCCATCTCATCTGGAGGGTTGTGGGAGGTCCCCACCAGCACAAGGCCTGGGAGTGACTACAAGCAGAGGAGAGGAGAGGGGCTTCTAGACGGCCTTGCTTCTCAGGAGCTGACCACCTTCCCCAAAGTGCCTGTCTATTTCTCCTTCCACTAAACGACCCCGTTTCTTCTGTAAATGGGCCCCATTATGCCCATTTTCCAGCCAAATCTGAGCTAGAAGAATGCAATTTAGGCTCCAGGATTTGAGACCTCTATTAAAAATTTGAGGTTATGCAAATTATTAGGCAAAGAAAGATTTGCAATATGCCATGACAAATTGCAGTAACTTGAAGGGAAGAGAGCAGCGACTATCCCTCTGGGTCCCTCTCTGTAGTGGGTTGAATAATGCCCCCCAAAGGATACATCTGAGTCCTAACCCCCAGAACCTGTGAATGTGACCTTATTTGGAAAAAACCTTTACAGAGGTAATTAAGGATCTCAAGATGAGATCATCCTGGATTTAGAGGGACCCTAAATCCAATGACAGATATCCTTAAAAGACAAAGGCGGTGGGCGATGTGAGACTCACAGAGGCACAGAGAGGAAAGACGGCCACATAAAGATGGAGGCAGAGATTGGAGCAATGCATCTACAAACCAGAGAAGGCCAAGGATGGCCAGCAACCACCAGAATCTAGGAGAAAGGTACAGACTGGGTTCTCCCTCAGAGCCTCCAGAGAAAGCCAACCCTGCTGAAACCTTGACTTGAGACCTCTGGTCTCCTGTGGAAGAATAAATTTCTCTTGTTTTAAGCCCCCAGGTTTGTGGTAATGTGTTACAGGAGGTACAGGAAACCAATACACTATCTTTCACACCCAGTCATTCTCCAGGTCCTGGTGCCCCCTCCCAGCTGGCTCGAATCAAGGCTCACGGCTCAGCTGCCCATTTCCTCTGAGTCAGGAGCCCCCTGGAATATCCCCCTTCCCGCGGAGGAAGCACTCAGGAGCACTGTTCTCTGCTCCATCTGATTGTCCAGCAGAAGGGCACAAGCCAGGCAGATGACAGTGCTGTCCTGTCACTTTCAAAGTGTTCCCTTCATGGCCCTAAAAAACAAGCAAATAAAATGAATAAAAGAGAAAATAATTAACCTTGAAATAAAAAATTTAAAACCTGTGTCGAGGAAACTGATGCCAAGATTGATCCCCAGAGCCTGAGTCACAGCTTTTTCAGCCCTCAGTCCCTTTCGTGCCTAGTCAGCTCTGACCTGCTCTTTAAGTCCGGGAAGGACCAGGTTTCCCCCCGCAGACGTCGCCCACAAGGTGAAAGTTGAGGGCCAGGCTCTTCTGACCGTCCAGAAATTCCCCGGGGAACGTGATCAGATGGCAGGAGCTCTGGCACTAGGCCCAGGCTGGAAGGAGCTGTGTTTCAGGGAAAAGGCAGGCATTAGCGGGTGACTGTCCTCTGAGTTGTAAGTAAGATTGCTCCAAAGGAGCTGTCCAGGCAGATTCTGAAGGTCTTATCTTATCAAAACAAGAGCCTATTGACAGGCAGGCAAGCTGGTTGGGCCAACTTTGCTGGTAGCTGAGCTGCTACACTGCAACAATGATGTCTGTGTATAACTTAGGACACCAGAGACCCCACAACACCCACACCATGGAGATAGCCATTGTTTTGAATAAGCTCTTCTGGGATTCTTGTCATAGAAAACAGCACAGCATCATATATATATATATTTTTTTTTTTTTTCCCACAAATGGGAGTATTCAATATATACTGTTTCACAACTCGCTCTTGTTCTTTCTTTTTGGTTTATGTTCCTATGGGGGTGGTTCCACAATAAACATGGTCTTAAGAGAGTTTTTGGCCAAAGAGCAGGCGAAGACTCCCTTCTCCCTTCCAAGCTCCAAATAGTTTCTTATTTTAACATTGTGAGTGAAAGAGTTTAGAACTCCAAGAGATAGTCAGTACTCAAGAGAGGTGCTCAGTAATGTCCCTATATTTCCCATGCAAAGTGACATTAAGAAAATTGCATTTTAGGGGCCGGCCCAGTGGCATAGTGGTTAAGTTCACATGCTCCACTTCGGTGGCCCAGGGTTCATGGGTTCGGATCCCAGGCACGGACCTACACACAGCTCATTAAGCCATGCTGTGGCAACGTCCCACATACAAAAAAAACAAGGAAGATTGGCATAGATGTTAGCTCAGTGACAATCTTCCTCAAGCAAAAAGAAGAGGATTGGTAACAGATGTCAGCTCAGGACCAATCTGCCTCACAAAAAAAAAAAAAGAAGGCAAATTGCATTTTACTGGCTTTGCAGCCTTCTGCTGATGACCTTTCTCCTTGGAACTTTCAAAAGCTTGAGTGGAACTTGCAGTCCCCACTCCCACCTCAACTGAGGCAGGCCGGGATGAGGGGAGGGGGCGAGGAGGTGGACCAAAACCAGCTTGTCCACAGCTGGGTCACTCCCTTACTCCCCAAGGTAACACCCCTCCCTCTTAAACCCAAGGTGGTTGACAGTTAGTACATCCAAGTTCAGCTTTTCCTTTCTCACTTGGGGCACTGAGAGGTAAGGGAAAGTCTCATGACTTAATGGAAGACATGGAGACTAGAAAATACCCCATGCTTTCAGTCTAATTCCTTGATATAATTTATATAAATTACAGAACACAATCCACCTTGCTGTGCCACGTTCTCTGAATCAACAGTTTTACCGACTCCAAGTGTTCACAGACGGAGGGTAGCATTGCCATCTAGCAAACGGCCAAGAGACCCCAGTCCTGCACTTGCAGGAGAATTGAGGTGCCCCCTCCACCTCAGTACTCACAGATCTTTTCTGTACTGATATTAGCTGCACAGTACGCCATTGTATTTATTTATCCAAACACCATTCTAGTCATTTGGATTTTTCCCAAGTTTTTATTATCATAACTCCATGCTTCAAATACCTCTCTAAATACATTTTTCTGTGTACATGAGAACATTCCTGAAAGGTGCATTCTCAGCCATAGAATGGCTGGGTCACAAGGGAGCCACATTTCCATTTTTGGTAGGCCCTGCTGAATTCCCTCCTGAAACTTTGCTCCTCCTTACACCTCCAGTTGTGGTCTCTGAGTGTGACTGCTTCTTCCCACTCACACCACAGTGGACACTGCTGAGCCTGTTCATTGTTTGATCGGATGAGCCACTCTTGTTTGAATTTGCCTTTATTTAGTTGCTAGTGCAGTGAAGCATCTTCTCAAATGCCTCTTGGCCTCTGAGTTTGCTCTTGAACAGCTGCTGCTTTATTGAAAAAAATACTCAACTTATCAAGTTATATTGTTTCCTCCAGGAAGTGCTCATTACGCTCAAGAGAATATGTGGAATCTCCAGCTTCCTATAACGCACAGGAGTTTCTCACATCCTGTAGAGAAAGCACTTATTCATTTCAGCATCAGCCAGATGCAAAGCCCTTGGAGTCAGATGAAAGGACTCCTCAAAGAAAATCACTTCTCCAGGTTTCCGGGGCGTGTGTTCACACGCGGGGCTTCGGAGGAAAATTTATGGACTTCATAGATGGGAAAAAAGTTATTTCACTCCGCAAATATAAATTTTATACAGACTCAGAAAAAGGGTCATCAGTTGTTTAGCTCAAGTAAGTATTGAGCCAAATTAAATGTTAAATATAAGGAGGTGGGGCCTGATGGATTGACCCCATTGACAAACTCCATCCCAACCTACTCCAAGGGTCGCTTCTTACACCTCACAGTTTCCACAGAAAAACTGAGAAGTACACTTCCCAGACTCCTTTGCAGCTAGAGTTTCAGATGTGAATCTGGATCTGAGAATAGATGCCCTGGCCCGAGATTTGGGAGGAGCAAGTGAGATGGGGGTATCTTCGTTCGTGTGGATCCAGTTTCTGCAGGGACCAGCAAGGTCAAGAGAAGCTGCCTATTTTTCAGCAGCGTTTGAGCATGCGGGCACCCCTTCATGCAGCAAGGGTGGCCCCTTGCTGTCTGGATTACAGCTATGGTGGGGGTGTTCCAAAACATTTCTGGAGGCCCCACCTGGAACCCACTCCTCCAACTCTTCCAACGACTTTGTCAGCCCTGTTACCTTTTCCACTAAAATTAGCTGGCTAAAAGTTTCTGTTTTTTCCCACTCGACCCAGCCTGATACAACTCACAAATACTTATCTTGGCTGAGCCATTTGAGATACGAGAAAGAAAAGCCTAGACAAAGGGCAATGCTTATTAAGCATGTAAGCAATGAATCATGCTTATTATGATTTTCCTACTAGCCCATTAGTCAGATACCTCGTCCCTGCAGAAAATTTGAAACATACAAAAAGGGCACAAAGAATGAAATAAAAATCATCTGTTACTCCACAAGAATCAAATATTGATGAGAAGAAAACATTCAGCCCCAATGAGATGTTGGTCCTAATCGGCCAGCTGCTGCTGTTCATCTGAATGCAGAATTACTGGCTCAGCCACAGGGACAGGGCTGATTTTGTGCTCGCATTAATATCCACTGTGAGACTGCAGAGCAGCTCCCAGCCCCCTCCCAAGAGTAAGGGAGAAAAGTTGTGGCAACAGAATATGATAATAATAATTTACCCAATTTGTCTCCTAGTTCTAACCCACAGACCTGGCAAAACTAGTGGGAGGTTGAATATCTGTATTCTTTCTCCAATCACTCTCCTGGCACCCACGCTGACCACCCTCCATACCTGGAGAGGGTCCTCCGTATCCCTCTAGCCCAAGCTAGAACCTAAAATCTACTTGACTGCTTATTAAGCTGGGCCTCTTCTTCCCACCTTTCATCCAAGGCCAACATTTCCTCCCAGAGACCTCTTTCCCCTGCATCCAAGAGAAAGCAATAATAAAAATAGCTATCATTTATTGAATGCGCTAAGCTACAAGCAGTTAATTCTCATAAGAACCCTATAAAGCAGGAATTATTTTCCTATTTTATAAATGAGAGGCTCAGAGTCAATTTCCCAACAATCCGCAGCTCTGAAGAGGTGGACGCAGGATTCCATCCCACAACCATCAGGATCAAAGCCTGGATTTTAACCCTTGTACTGCGCCCCACTCTTTCAGGCCTAGGAAAGAGCCCCTGCCCTGCTGCCCTCTTTGGGGACACTGCCACTCCACACAGCGGCTCTGTTTGCTCATAAACTTTTTTCTTTAATAACACCTTTGTTGAGATCTAATTCACACGCCATAAAGTTCACTCTTTTAAAGTGTACAATTCAGTGGTTTTTAGTATATTCACAGAGTTGTGCATCACCACTGTCTAATTCCAGAACGTTTTCATCACTCTGAAAAGAAATCCCATACCCGTTAGCAGTCACTCCCCATTCCCTCCTCCCTCCAGGCCCCAGCAACCACTAATCTACTGTCTGTTTCTATAAATTTTCTTATTCTGGATATTTCATATAAATGGAATGATAAATACGTGGCCTTTTGTGTCTGGCTTCTTTCACTTAGCATAATGTTTTCAAGGTTCATCCATGTTACAGCATGTATGATAACTTTATTCCTTTTTATGGCCATACAATATTCCATTGTATGGATATACAACATTTTGTTTATTTATTCATCAGTTGATGGACATTTGGGTTGGTTTTACTTTGGGCTATTATGAATAATGCTGCTATGAACATTTGTGTACGAATTTTTGTCTGGAAATATATTTTCAATTCTCTTGGGTATATACTTAGGGATGGGATTGCTGGGTCATATGGTAAATCTATTTTAGCTTTTTGAGTAACTGCTAAACTGTTTTTCATAGCAGCTGCACCATTTTACATTCACATCAGCAACGTATGAGGGTTCCAGCATCTCCACATCCTCTCCAACACTTGTTATTACCCATCTTTTTTATTACAGCCATCCTAGTAGGTGTGAAGTAGTATCACATTGTGGTTCGATCTGCATTTCCCTAATGATTAATGATGTTGAACATCTTTTCACGTGCTTATTGGCCATTTGTATATCTTTTTTGGGAAAACATCTATTCAAGTCCTTTGCCCATTTTTAATGAAGTTATTTGTCTTTTTATTGTTGGGTTTTAAGAGTTTTTTATATATGCTGGATTCAAATCCCTTGTCACGTACACGGTTTGGAGATATTTTCTCCATTCTATAGGTTATGTTTTCAGTTTCTTGATGGCGTCCTTTGAAGCACAAAAGTTTTTAATTTTGATGAAGTCCAATTTCTCTATTTTTGCTTTTATTGCTTGTACTTTGGGTGCTCAAGTTTAAGCAACTATTACCTAATCCAAGGACATGAAGATTTTCTCCTATGTTTTCTTCCAAGAGTTTTATATGTTTAGCCATTACATTTATATCTTTGATACATTTTGAGTTAATTTTGTATGTGGCGTGAGGTAAGAATTCTTCATTCTTTTGCATGTGGATACCCAGTTGCCAACACTGTTTGTCAAAGAGACTATTCTTTCCCCATTGAATGGTCTTGACACCTTGTTGAAAATCAATTGCCATAAATGTATGGGCTTTTATCAGGACTCTAAATTCTACTCCACTGATCTATATGTCTATCCTTATGCCAGTACCACACTGTTTTGATTACTGTAGCTTTGTAGTAAGTTTTGAAACTGGAAATTGTGGGTTCCCCAACTTTATTTTTCTTTTCCATATTATTTTGGCTATTCAAGAATGCTTACAATTCCATATGAGTTTTAGGATCTGTTTGTCCATTTCTGTAAAAAAAAAAAAAGTGGTTGGAATTTTTATAGGGATTGCACTGATTCTGTAGATCAATTTGGATAGTTAAGTTTTCTGATCCATTAACACGGGATGTCTGCCCATCTATTTAGGTCTTCTTTTATTCTTTAATCAATGCTTTTTAGTTTTCAGAGTATATGTCTTGCACTTTAATTTTATTAAGTATTTTTTATGCTGTTGTAAATAGACTTGTATTTTGATTTCATTTTCAGATTGTTCAATTTTTTGTATAGAAATACAATTGACTTTTGTAGATGGATCTTATATCCTTCAACCTAGCTGAAGTCATTTATTAGTTCTAATAGATTTTTTTTTTTTTGGATTCCTTAGGATTTATTTATATACATGATCATATCATCTATGAACAGAGATAGTTTTACTTCTTCCTTTCCAATATGGATGCTTTTTATTTTTTTTCTTCCCCAATTTCCCTGGCTAGAACCTCCTGATGTTAGAGGGGAAGCATCTAGTCTTTCACCAGTAAGTATGATGGTAGCAGTGGGTTTTCATAGATGGCCTTTATCAGGTTGAGGAAGTTCTCTTCCACTTTTAGTTTCTTGAGTATTTTTATCATAAAAGCATTTGGATTTTGTCAAATGCTTTTTCTGTATCTAATGAGATGATCATGTGGATTTTGTCTTTCATTTCATTAATAGAGTATATTACATTGATGCTCATAAACTCTCGATCTGTGGGTCTAAGAGAAAACTAGAATCATATTCACATACTAGGTCTCTAATCCCTGGCAGGAGGAGACTGTACACAATGGGATCATGATTATTAGTGAGAATATTTGATCCACCCCATTAAATCTCCTGAGTTCCAATGCAATGATTCCCTCTGAATCATCACAGACAAAGGACATCCCTCTCTGCTTGAAAAGCTCTAGGGATGGGGACCTCACCAACTAGGATAGAGAGAAATGGAAGGCCTGGGAGCTAACTTGAAGAGTGCCAAACAATCTTTTGACTAAAAATTGTACTTCCTCCTCAAAATATAGTCAGAACTTTCTTAATTGCATAAGACAGAAACCCCAATTCATACCAACTTAAGTAAAAGGAGATTTACTCCTTTACTCCCCAATAGAAAGCTATTGGGGTTGACAAAGAATTGAAAGAAGATCCACCAGGATCAGGACAGCTCAGGGATCCTGAGGATTAGAAGTGGAGACCAGACCCTGCTGGGATCCTGCCTTACCTTCCTGCTTCTCTAGTCTTCCCTTGTGGCAGAGGTCATGGCCACCATCAACTTGGGAGTAACTTCCCTGCTAGCTCCAGTTAGAAAAATCCCAGGGAAAGACTCCAATTGGCCTGTCTTGGGTCATGTGACATCTCTGGACCAATCATTGTGCTCAGGGGAATGAGCTTCTCTCAATGGCCCCGCCTGGGTTACAGGGCCCTCCCCCATTGCCAGGAACAGGAGACTGTGATGGAGTAGGAGAGGGGCTGCTCCCAGAGGCAAAATCAATTATTACCAGGAGGACGGCAACAGGGGTGCTGGGCTGATATCTGCATTACCTCATTGCCAGTCTCTTTGGGGGTTAGGCATTGTCCTGTGAAGATTCATGTTTTAAGTATAGATGTGTTATTGAGGGGAATTTGAGGGACTCTGTTACCTCCATTAAAACATCATCACAGGTTAATTTATCAAAGTACTGAGCCATAACACAGAGAAGCCTTAAAGGCCTGGAACCCAGGATGAGACATGTATTAGTTTTCTAGGGCTGCCATAACAAAGTACCACAGACTGGGTGGCTTAAACAACAGAAATTTACTTTCTCACAATTCTAGAAGTTGGAAGATCATGATCAAGGTGCCAGCAGGGTTTTGTTTCTTCTGAGGCCTCTCTCCTTGTCTTGCAGACAGCTGCCTTCTCGCTGTGTCCTCACATAGGTCTTTCCTCTGTGTGCGTATGTATCCCTGGTGTCTCTCTGCGTGTCCTAATCTCCTTTTATAAAACACCCACCTTGATGGCCTTGTTTTAACTTAATTACCTCTTTAAAGGCCCCTGTGTCCAAATACAGTCACATTCTGAGGTACTGGGGGTTAGGGCTTCGACATATGAATTTGGGAGGGACACAATTTAATCCATAAGAGGAAGTTAGGAGAAGATATATGGCAGGTGGTGGATTATGGGATTACCTCCTATTTGGAGCCAGAAAGAGAAACCGGCATTTGAGTTCACAAGTAAGGAACCAAGTACCTCAGGGCAACCAAGATACAATTTGCTGCTGGAAGCACTGCTTAATGTCAATTGAATAGAATTCCTGGCCCAGCCACTCATTTTGCAGAAGAGGAAACTGGAGTCCAGAGAAGAGGTGTTGCCCAAGGCCACACAAACCAACAGCCTGTGCAGAAAGGCCAAAAATAACACAGGGCAGCGTGGATGGGGCAGAGACAGCTAGCTGTCCACCAAAGGGTCCCTTCCATCTTGTGGGGAGTGGCTGCCCAGGCTGGGACTCCATTCCTCAGCCCCTCTGCACCTGTGTGCCCGTGTGTAGCAGTCAGGGTCACGACAGGAAACAGGGGGCACACTCATGCTGGGCAGTTGTGGAGGGTTTAATAATGAGACCGTGTACAGGGGTGGGCGAAGGATGTATGGAAAGCACAAATGGTGGTGCGGTCCCCTGCGGCTGGCGACAGGAGAAGTTATCACCACCTCAAGCCTAAAAGGGTGAGTGGAGGAAGGGGCGCCACAGCTTGGAGGGAGTGACTGTGTGGAGAGGGCAGTGACAGAAACCATGGCCCTTAGTAGAGGAAGATAGCCAACTTCTGGGACCCGGCAAGGAGGGGCTGGGGGAAACACACATCTTAGCCATGCTCTCCTCCAATCTCCTGTCAGTGGCTTCCTTGACAAACCCAACTAGAAGCAGAGGACAAGGGAGCCCATTGGTGCAATCCGTACAGGTCAGCCTCCTGGCCGCAGAGCAGGATGAAGAAGGGTGGAGAGCAGTGTGAATAAGGGTGAAAAGTCGCTCAGAAGGAGTAAGGGACATATTTGATATGTCACATGTCTGAGTCTGGCAATGGAATCTGGGCAGAAATGATGGATGCCTCTCCCCTTGGTCTAGCCCATAAAACACCCTCCCAATCCTCTATGCTCTCTCTCACCCCACCTGCTGGCTGGAGGCCCCCAACTTCCCACATGGAAATTACATGAAGAGATAGTAGCGCCTCCATCAGTCTGGGTCCCCAAATGTCTTCATGGAGAGGATCCCCTCCCGGTCCCACCAACCAAACTTTGCATGACAGAGAAACAAATGTCTATCATTGGAAGCCACTGAGAGTTCAGTTTATACGCCACAGCTACGACTAATACCATGGTTACTTTAACTAATACAGTGGAAACAGAATCATCAGGAGTGGCTTCCTTAGAAGAGGAGCTGGATTTTGATCTGGGCACATCTACCTCACTATAAAGTGGGATGAGTGAATTTGTATTATCAGAAAGGCACTTCATCTTGCTCAAAATAAAGATGTGGTTGAGCCACCAAGGTTTTGTTTCTGTCATGTCTTTGGGACCTTCTGCTGTTAGCCTAGTTCAGACCTCCTGCTCTGTCAAAGGCCCTTTTCTCTTTTTGTGACTCATCAAGACCCGAGTTGGTGAATTATTCACTGTTCAGCCAGGAGAACATAATGTTCTTTATTGCAAAGTTTGTGGAGGGCTAGAGTTGGCATGGTCTGTTCCAAAGCTTGGGAGGGGCTCTAGATGAAAGCCAGCATCCCAGACCCTTGGGGTGGCCTTTGACATCTTGGATCTTCAGTTTCCCGTCCTTAAAACTGGGTCAGATCATGATGCTCATGTGGGCTGGTGGGGGAAGAAGTGCCTTTGTCAGGAGCCTCAGATTCTCTGGAGATTCGCACACCATGTCCAGCACCCCCCGCCCCAGGTCATCTGCTCCCTGAGAATCTGATACGCACCCCCCATTCCACGCCACAGCCTGAGAGCCTGAGCATGTCACTGGCTGCAGTGTGTGATCATATGACCAAGGGGAAATCCCTTCCTGATCAATTGCTGGGATTTCAAGAGCCACGTTTAGAACTCCGGGGCTTTCCAGCCAGAGCACTTTCGACAATACACAGTGCTTCCTTGAGCTGGGGTGTTTAGACGGACGTGACCTAGAGCACTGAGGTCTGTTCGGGAGACTTTAGGATCTCACTCGTCTTAGCTTGTGGCTCCCCCACGGGCAAGGGTGGAAGACAGAGAGGGATAGCTCTGGGCCAAGTTGGTATTCCCCTCCCAGCCCTCCTGTCTACATTATTCACACCCATTAAGATTGCCTCTGACTGCACATGACAGACATAACAACAGTGTCTATCTCAGGTGTGACTTTCACGGTGGGAACCACAGGCCAAATAGAAGGAGGACAGACAGACAACAGGGGGAAAATCGATGTAGATGAAGATGACCTACTCCTCTTTTCACATGCTTTTCACATCTCTGCAGCTCAATTTAAAATTGGCCCCTTGCCTTGACTCTATTTCACTCTCCTTCATGGTGCCTATCACTGCCTGACATCGTATGCTGTGTTTACTGCTTACCTATCTGTCTCGGTTACCACTGTATCCCCAGTTTCTAGAACAGTGCCTAGCATACAGTAGGTGCTCAATAAATATTTGTTAAATAAATGAATACATTATTTCATTTGAGGTTTCTCAACAACTTAATGTGGCAAGCAGGGCAAAGGATACTGTTACCCATTTTACAGATGTGGAAACTTAGGCTCAAAAGGTGGACTTCACTAAACCCACCAGGAACTAGGGGAGACTCAGTCCTTTTCTTTCCTAATCAGGGGCTGCGTGGGGAAGAGGGGTGAGGGTAGAGAGGCTTTTGATACACCCTGGCCTGTGTCCCAGACCTGTGAAAGGTCTCCTCGTGGCCTCAGCTCAGAAATTTGATAAACCACTCAGGGATACAATGATAAGAAAATGAGATAATAAGTTCCTCCCAACAAAGAGACTGGGAAGATATGAATTTCAGAAACCAGTGGCCTGTGGGTTGGGAGAGGAAGGGTGACATTATCACTGAACAGGTGGCTTCTTGGTGCCATCAGCTGCATCCTCACTCCTGCTACTCCTCGTTCCTGGAGGTGTTCAAGCAGGGTCTGGATGTGTCCTTACAGAGTGTGCCTGAGTTGGAGAGCTGTACTCACATCCTAGTGGGAGAAGGCAGGCTTGCTGCGTCACAGAACAGGCACTGTTCCCAGACAGTGGTCCCCAATACCACTACAAAGGGGCTTTTGCACCACCTGGTGGACGTGGTTTTAAACTGCAGGCCTTTCCGTGGAGAGGAGCCCGCAGCCTGAGTGTCCCAGAATCCCTGGCAATGAAGCCAGAATAGAGGCTCTCACAGTTTCACCAGGACTCATCAGTTTTCAAGAGCTCAGCGGGGCCCCTGCAGTGGACCAAGCGTCACCAAGCCTCAGAGAGGCCACTGTTACAGGGAGGATTTATTAACGTGACTCGGGGGTTGCTGAGGCATGTCCCTGGGATTGGAGGGGACACAACACCCCAAACTTTACTCCAGATTCCTGGGATGACAAACTGGGAAGCCACCTGGGGTAGGGCAGGAGAAGGCTCATTTGTTCTGCTCATCTTCATATTTGGGAGTGACCTTGAATTGTCTTTGCCCAGAGGTAAAACTTCCCAATTCAGGTCAGTCCTGCATGAGCCTCCATGAAACCACCAAAAAAACAAAAACAAAAACCACCACAAAAAAAAACCCTGTAAGTTTTTGCCCCATGGACATCAGATTCCGAAAGATTTTGACTACCAAAGTGATATTTTCATTACATTTATTATACTACTATTTATGTTTATCTTACTGTATCACTTATTATTCACCATAGGGCTTTGCAACTGCTGGGAGAAGCCATGCTAATTACCACGTGGAGTTCACTTAATTTGAGCAAAATCGAAAACATCTGAGGGCTCAGGGGCCGGTGCAGCCCCGCTCGAGGCAAGTGCTGAACTCTGCTCAGCTTCCTGGGACACTGAGACGGGCTCCAGCTCCCGCCCCAGACTTTCTGCTCCAGCGTGACCCGCAGGGCTGAGCTGCCCCCAAGGTGAACACGCTGCCTGCCCCACGCTGAGCCCCCGCCCCAGGCCAGCTGCTCCCCGCACCATTTCTCCTTCCAGTTTCACTACATTTCTGAGAAAAGGGCATAGTTTTAATCAACGGTCCATCCCAAGCCTAGACCTGGGCGTCAGAGGCCGGGCTCCTGTGACGTGAGTGAAGCCCCCAGTGCAGCGCCTGGGACCACGCTCTGGGTCAAGTCTGTTGGGTGAACAACTGAAGGCGCCCTGTGGACTGGCTTCAAGCGATGCTTTTCTCCTCAAGCATCAGCTGCCCCGGGAAGTGGGTTATGTGCAGGTGCCGCCCTGGCGAGTTTCCTCTGGCTGCTCCACATGGGTCAGACAGCCCCTCCCTCTCCCCAAAGCCTCCCTCCTCACCCTTGGGAGGGGCTCGGCCCCTTCCCTGTCTCAGTGAGCCAGGCTGACCCAGGCATGAACCTCAAGACCCCTTTGCCCTCCCTCAGGGACGGGCCTCTGCAGTCAGCCCCGCTCCTGGTTCCCCTGCACCCCGCATTCTCCCTGACCCCTCATGATCAGAAGGCCCACAGCACCCCATTGCCTCCAGACCACACCCTCCAAAAGGGAAGGGGGGAAACAGCAGGAGCCTGTATGATCCTCCTTAGGGACACCTTTCCTGGTGCCTCCCAAGCAGAATTCACCAATGCCACTTTGTCCCCTGCTGACCCCACGGGCGTGCTCTCACTTCACGCCTCCCTGGGGACTGCGACAGCGACAGCGTCTGCTCACCAGCCAGCTCTGCTTCCCACACTGGCGTGTGAACTTCCCGAGGGCGGGGCCCTGCTCTCCTCTGTGTGCCACCCCCACCCCCAGCCCTCCCCATATGAGCGAGTATCCTACAAAGATTTGGGAATTTAAAAAATCAAGATCATGACTAAAATATTTTTGAAATATGCACATTCTGATTTCAGAACAACCCACTTTAAACTCCCCACCCAAATCTTGGGGCTGTCCGATTGGCGGCTAAGTTCAGAGGTCCCACCAAGTGGCCAAGCCAGTGCGGAGGAGGGGACCTGACACCAGCCTTCAACAAGCTCCTTCTGAGCCAGCACCACCCTCGCATTTACCACCAGACGCTGGGTAGATGGGCGGTATCGAGACCTTGCCCTGTAAATGTGTTTTCTGCACGTCACTATAAAACTGTGGAGAGAACACTTGAGTAGAAAATGTGAATTAACGTCATAGGGAGGGACCAGAGGAAGAAGCCAAGAAAGGTTGCCACCACTGGGATCCTGCAAGAGAAGGAGAACGGATCACCAGCATCAGCCCGGGCTGCCTGCAGTAAGAGCCCGAACGTGGCAGGGCCACCAGGATTAAAGAACGTGCCAGACGTCGTACACCTTAAACTTACACAATGTTACATGTCAATCGTGTCTCAATAAAGCTGGGGAGAGTGCTGGATCTGGAGCTTCCTTAGGAGGGAAAAAGATTTTCTCGGCAAGAATCCGTATAATCGAGAAGATGGGGAATATGGGAGCCCATGCTTCTGGGTTAATGTTGTCAGCCACTTGACTGGATGGAGACAGTGACTTGGACCATTGATTTAATTAACGAATTTCTTAACATACTCACTTTTTTTCATAAATTATTTATTGTGAGTTTAATATAATCTGGCAAAAAAAGAAAGACATGGTTGGCTACTTTTTCAAATCATGAGAATACATTTCCTGCTTTTTAAAATTGTGAGGAAGTTCATTTTGACATATGTAGTTTTCAGCGACCTACCACTTTTCAGGAATCTAGTTGTGTAAAGTGGATATAAACCCAGAGCCTCACCTGGTGCCAGGTACACAGCAGGTGCCGATTAATGTGCATGGAAGGAAGGGCTGAATGAATCCCTTTATTCCTGGCACCCAGGTGTCCAGCCCAGGCCAGGGCCTAATGGGCCTAGGGAGGTGGGGAAAGGTGGAGCTCAGCCCAGGGCCGAGTGGAGAGTCCAAGGATCTGGGATCCGGGGCGGTGGACCCTGCCTGAGCCCACGGCCCATTCCTGGCCCAAAGAGAGGTCTCCTGCTGGGTGAAGACATAGTCCCTGCGATTGACAACTATTAACACAGCAGCAGGCAAATGCCAACATTGTAACCTAAAGAAGTGACTTACGACACCATCGTCTTGTTTAAACCTCCACATCTTGGACCCATGAGCAAGATGCAAGACAAGAAACATGGCAGCATTAGAAGCTAGCATGCTGAGTCCGGCTGTGTGACTTTGAGGAAGTCACTCCCCCTCTCTGGCCTCAGTTGCCTTATCTATAAAAGAAAGGGCTGGGCAAGTGGATTTGGGCGGTCCTCCAGTCCAGTTATGTAGTTCTGGGCAGGGGACCATGAGAAAAGCTATGGGGTGTGGGTTCATCCTAGAGCAAAGTTAGGGATGGAACAGTCCCAGGGGAGATGAGCGGAGGCAAGGATTTTCCTATTGACCCTTTTTGCCAAGGCCACCTGGCTGGCCCCTCCTGGGGTGGAACTGCAGAGAACCCCAGGCAGGACTAAGCCAGGAGTTTCCCTGCTCATGAGCGGTCACAGCTTTGAGTCCCAAAGTCCAAGACCCTTATCAGCTTCTCCCGTCAGTGACTCATGGCCAGCTCAGGCTCACCACACGGGGGGTTTCCTGACTCGCTGGAGGGGAGAGGCAGAGGTGGTTTCCTCCCTCCAAGAAAGAAGATGCGAATCCAAGAAGTTCTGTTTTCGATTCAGTGATAGCACCCCCTTCCCTCGCTCCCCCCACCTCCCTGGGAGGCTGCAGGGCAGAGGCTCTGGCCCTCAGAGGCCCTGGCCAGCACTGGGGGTTGGGGAGCAGAGGGGAGAAGCTGAACTAACAGGACAGAGGCACGCTCATGCTTTAGAGCAGTTTTTGGTTTGCAGAGTTTTCTTAGCTAACACAGATTAAGTGCTCCTCACAGAGCACCTCACAAACATTGTGTTAGGGAAGTTTTCTGGCAATCCTGTGAGATCAGGTCGGGAGTAGCATCCCCATTTCACAGATGAGAAACCTGAGGCTCCGGAGAGTGTAACAGCTGCCCAAGGTCACGTTGCAGATACGGGTATGCGAGCATAGGGAGCCACGCGGGGGAGGGGCAATCTTCACTGGGTCATAGCCACAGAGTCACCAAAGGACTGAAAACTGAGGACAAGGGGGTTGGGCCAAGGGAAAGGAACTGTTCAGCAAAGACGCTGAGGGCAGAGAGCTGGGGCCGTGGCCTCTGATGAGAAGCGCCTGATACATTCTGAGGCACTGACAGAAAACAGGTGACATCACTGGGTTGTGGAGAGGCGCCCGGCTCTGCAACCCTCTGCCTCCACTTCCTCATCTTTAAATCTCAGGGGGCTGGTGTGTGAACTGAATGAGAGAAAATCTAGGCAGGACCCTTAGCACCAGGCCAGGCACACAGCCAGCACCTCAACGTCAGGTATCGTTGTTGCTATTAGTACCGAGGTTGACAAAGCAGTCGTTCTTTTTTCCATTTCATGCATCAGCCCCCTGAGGGCGCATTTCCTGAGCATGCCCCTTTTACAGATGAAGAAAGCTGAGGCTCAGCGAGGGACCTCTGCTTCCCTCCTCTGGAAGCTGAAGGAGTTGTGCTGGATCTCTCTCAGCGCCCGGCTGTCTCTCCCAAGCTAGGCAGGTACCGAGGGGCAGGGCAGGGAGAGAGCTCACTCCCTGTGTCCCCACTTACCCCAAGGCTGCGCAAAGAATGATGCCCCCCATAGTGTCCTGGATGTGGGGCCTCCCAGTTCTCAGCCCTCCCGGGTCCCCAGGCAGCTCTGAGGTCCGAGACAACAGCTGTGATCCCACAAGTACAAAACCCAGCTGCCCTGGGAGGAGGGAGGAGGCGCCGCGCAGCCAGCTGCCGTCATGGGAGACTCAGTCTCTGCCCCATCGGTGCCTGGTGCCCGGAGTCCACGTGCTCCTCATGGAGAGACTTCCTGAATCTTCTCCTTGAAATCCAGCCTGTCCTGCTCCTGGCTCTCCAGCTCCTCCAGGCGGCTGCCCTTGTCCCGGATGATCTTCCCAGGTGTCTTCAGAAATCTGGAAGCCAGGCTCCAGCTGCAAATCAGCCCCTGCCCCAGCTGCAGGGGGCTTCCAGCCCACCCAACCCCAGCCCCGCTTCCCCTTTGCACCTTGGCCCCTAGGTGGCTCACCTGAACAGGAGTTTCTGCCCCGGTTCCTTCTTAATGATGTTCAGCTTATAGTAGTGGCGCAGGGCACGGGACATCTTCTCGTAGGTCATGTTCACCCGGTTCTGGAAGGCAAAGCAGCCCTGTGTCACCCCCACTCCACCCCGCTCCTTCCAGGCCTCGGTTTCCACACTGGGAAGGGAGCAGCTTGGACTGGATGGTTTTTTAGCCCCTCAGCCCAGGGTGCTATGAGGGTGTAGGAGAGTCCTCTTGAGTGTGGAAGGAGAAAGGCAGGGGAAGGTCGGGGAGAAATAATGGGATGGTTCTCTCACCCACCTGGGTGAGAACCACAGGGCAGGAGTGAATCGCAGGCTGCTTTTAAATAGCGAATGTCACAAGTAGTAACAAATAAAGATATATTTAGTTGAAGACACAGCACGGTGGGTGGTACGAGGACCTTGCCACCAGCTGCGTGACTTTGGCCAAGGCATGGTTTCTTCTCTCTGGGGGGTGGGCAGTACAGAGTAGGAGCAAAGAGACTAGGCTTTGGGGTCAATGAAGCCCCAGCTCCTCCATCTGGCAGCTGTGTGACCTCGGATGAGTTTCTTTACCTCTCTGAATCTGCTTCCCCAGCAATAAAATGAGGATAAAAACACCCGTCTCACAGATTTGTTGCGAGGATTAAATTAGTTAATCCATGAGCGCACGCATTAAATGGAATTGCTACTCTCTGGGCCTCAGTTTCCCTCCCTGTACTATACGGGGATTTGACCAGATAAGGATGCCCAAACTTTAGTCATCTGCATCCTTCCAGCCACCAGCACTACTGAGAGGCAACAAAATAGAGCAGAGCACAGAGCTACAGGGGCTGGGTTCAAGTCCCTGCTCTGTCACCTACTCGCTGCAAACTCTTGGAGAGGTTGATAAGCCACTTTGGGCCTCAGTTTCCCCACCTGATAATATCTGCCTCACGAGGTTCTTGTGAGGATTGAATGAGTTAATACACGTAAAACCCTCAGAGTAGTGCTGGGCAATCGAATGCTGTACCAATTTAGGAAATGCTTGTACTACAGATTATCATTACTGTCAACAGTTTTCTTTACAAGATTCATTTTTTTAACTTAAGCGAATTTATTTACAGACAAGGACAGTTGCTTTATTTCACCACTGTAAATCATGAGATTAGCATCGCAGTTAAATTTTTTAATCCTAATTCTTACTAAAATAAATACTTAATTATTAGAATTTGGAGTAAAGCACCCAGAACCCCCGGCAGACGCCATTTAGGTATGGGCGTTCCTCACGTTGGGAACCCTGGCCTCCGTCGTCCCCAGGCCCTTCCAGCCCTGACACCCGATGCTCCTGCGGGCACTGAGACCTGGGTTTCTGTCCCAGCTTCCTCCAGGGAACAGCTTCCTCATCTGGCCTAATGGCCCCATAGCATGCGATGCTCAATTCACGTAAACAAGCTCTGAAAGGCTCAAACGCTGAGCAAAGGTGGGATTAAGCGATTAGAAGGCAAGATCCCTGAGTTCAGGGACAGCCTCCATCCTCAAGAAGTAACTGCCTATCCCTCGGGATTTCCCAAAATAAAATGATCCAAACACTTCTGGGGCTGCTGGTGAAGCCCCTGTCAGTTGAGGACTGTCCCCTAGTGCTGAGGGGTCCACTCTGACCCCCTGCTCTGTCCTCTTCTTGATATGTTGAGACCATCCCGCCTGCTGGCTGAGGTTCACCTTGTGGTTTCCCCAAAGTCTGGCGAGCCCATTTGGATCCACAACTCGGAAGATCTTGGCGTCCTTGTCTTCCCACCTGATGTAGGGCTCGTACCTGGTGTCAGAGAGCAGCTGGTACACGTAATCCCACAGCAGCCGGCAGTCTGCAATTGAGCACAGGGGGTGCAGACGGGGTGCTTTCCCGGCGCTGTGAGCACAAGAAAGGGGTGCTGGGGCTCTCGGGGCTGGGGCCCAGGCGTGCGGCAGGATGGTGAAGGTGACGGTATTAACAGGAACAGCTACTCGTGGGGCTCATTACTCAGTGTCTCACTCAATCTCCCTAAGTCTAGGTCATCCCCAGGGAGAGAAGAGGAAATGGGTTCAGAGGGGTACAGACATATCCCAAGGCCCCGAGCTCCTAACAGGCAGGCAGAGCAGGGAGTCTGACTCAGCTCTGCAGTCACCAACGCCCCCCTCACGTGGGGACAGGCAGCGGGGCAGGCGGTGTGGGTGCTGGCCGGTGGCCGGAGCCCTGTTTCCAAGTCCCTCTCTGCCCCTGGCCCAGTCACTCAGCCTCCTGGATCTCTGTTAAACCAGATACATGACATCCAGCTTCTCGAGCCCCTAACGGGAGGTTCAGGAAAACCAAATGTACCACCACAGAAGACAAACGGCAGAGGAAGCCTGGGAGCAAGACCTAAGTCCCACTCCCGGGGCGGCCTGGCTGGGTCATTTCCAGCCAGTCACCCAACCTCTTCCAACCCAGTTCCTCATATGGGGTGACGTGAGGATTAAGAACACAAGAGATGAAAGCACCCTCAGCATGGTGCCTGGGACAGAGTAAGTGCTCAAGGAATGCTAAGTATTATTATTAAAAAGACCAAATCATCGTGTTTTAGTGATTCCCAGCCATTTCCAACCAAGAAGCCAGGCTTCTGCCTTCTTGTCTTAGAATAAATGCAGTAGCCCCGCCAGACTAGAAAACACCCTTTGGAAAGGCGGGCAGCTTATCTGTCAGTCTGTCTGGTTGCCCGTCTGTTAGTCAATCTTTTAACAACGAATGTGGAGTGGGAGTGTATCACCTGGTTAGAGCTCAGGCTCTGGAGCCAGACCCACCTGGGCTCACATCCTGCCACTTACTGCTGTGTGATCATGGGGAAGTCACTTAACCTCTCTGTGCCTCATTTTTCCCTATCTGTAAAATGGGGCTAATAATAATACCAACCTCAAAGAGCTGTTGTGGGATTAAATAAAGGCCTTAGAACCATGCCGGCATGTAGTAAGCACTCAACTATTCAAAAATAAATAAAGTTTTAAAGGGGGGAAACTTCATACCAATCTGACTGTCTGACTGTTGTGACTGGCTAAACTGTCGCTGTCCTGGGGACAGGGTGGGCTTGGCGACCCAGATTGTGGCCAGTACACAGGACAGTCACCCCACACCCCCACCACCCGGCACAGACCCTCTCACCCCCGAGATGAAAACAACCTTCCTCTTCTTCACCTGTGACCCCTCTGGGACTTGGCCTCAGCACACCTCCCTACAGGCGGGGGGACACAGCCTCCTACTCACCTGCAATCTTGCCGTCGATGGGGGCCTGCGGCACTGGGGGGCAGGGGCAGGCCCCCTCAGCCCTGCAGCCGAGCTCCACACAGTGAGGTAGGTTGAGGGACTCCTCCGTGCCGAGGGGCCAGCTGGCCAGGCCAGGGGCATCCAGGTGGCTCAAGGAGCTGGCAAGCCCCAGGTCTGGTGGCTGCTGCAGGAGGTCCCTTTGGGGGGCCACCTGAGAAGGCCCGGTCCCCTCTGCAAGCAGATGAGCAACACTGATTCTGTGGTCCTCAGCCTCCCCCAGTCCAGACCCCCTCATGATGTGCCTGGGAGCCCCGTGCGAGCACTCCTAATGCTCTTCCTCCATCCAGCCCCCGGTCAGAAGGTCAGGAAGGTGGTGGAGGGCAGGAGTGGGGGCCAGACAGCCTGGTGCGAACTCCAGCTCCCCGACAAGTAACTTGATCTCTCAAACCTGTTCCCTCATCTGTACAATCTGTTCACAAAGCCAAGGGGTGACAGAGCCAGGCCCAGAACACAGGTGCCCTGATTCTCTGTCCAATGTCCTCTCCATCCACCCAATAAACATTTGCTGAGCAACTTCTACGAGCCAGGCATTGTTCTAAGAATCTTGAGGACACATCACTGAACTCAAAAATGCCCCTGCCTTCATGGAGCTTATATTTGCAGGGGGTGGGGGCGTGGATAGATGATTAAAATTTAAAAAAATAGGGGCCAGCCTGGTGGCATAGCGGTTAAGTTCATGCACTCCACTTTGGTGGCCCGGGGTTCGTGGGTTCGGATCCCAGGCGTGGACCAATGCCCCACTTGTCAAGCCATGCTGTGGTGGCATCCCATATAAAATAGAGGAATATGGGGCACAGATGTTAGCCCAGGGCCAATCTTCCTCAGCAAAAAGAGGAGGATTGGCAACAGATGTTAGCTCAGGGCTAATCTTCCTCACAAAAAAAAAAATAGAAATAGTATACAATATGCGGGGAACTAAAGCACTATAAGGCAGATAGGGAATCCTGGGAAAGGTGCAGGTGCATGCTGGTCAGGGAAGGCCTCACTGACATGTTAACATTTGAACAGACACCTGAAGGAGGTAGAGGAGTGAGCTCTGTGGGTATTTAGGGAAGGGAATGCCAAGCAAAGGGAATAGGAAGTGCAAAGGCCCTGAGGCAGGAGTGTCTCTGGCTTGTTCAATGAACAAGGAGGCCAGCGTGGCTGAGCAGCATGAGTAAAGGGGAGATGGGTGGGAGAGGACAGCAGAGGGCGGGGAGGTCATTGTTGGGACTGTGGGTTTGACTCTGCGTGAGACGGGAGTCTCACGGGTCATATGGAAGATTTGGAGCAGAGAAGTGACATGACCTGATTTATGACTCTCTCTGGCTGCTATTGAGAATAGATTGCAGGAGGTCAAGAGCGGAAGTAAGGAGACCAGCGAGGAGCTTCTCCAGAGGTGATGGGGGCTGGACATGGCAGCAGTGGAGGTGTGTGAAGCGGTTAGATTCTGGGTAGATTTTGAAGGTAGAGCCAACAGGATGTGTTGACAGTCGGGATGAGAGTGGGAGGGAAAACGTGAGCAAAGATGACATCCAGTGTTTTGGCCCGAGCAAACTGGAAGGATGGAGCTGTGTTTTGCTGAAGAGGGAAGACTGAGAGGAGCAGGGTTGGGGGTGGGGGAGCAGGAGTCAAGCATTTGCTTTGGGAGCCGTTAGGGCTGAGACGCCTGTTAGAGACCCGGTGTGGGGCAGGCAGTGAGGGGTGCGCAAGTCTGGAACTCAGAGAGGTCCGGGTCATATGGGAACCATCGGCACTAGGTGGTATTTGACACCCGAGACCCGATGAGATTACCCAGGTCTGAGTGTAGACAGAGAAGAGAAGAGGCCCCCTGAGCCCTGGGGCACCCCAATGTTTACAAGTAGGGGTAAGGGGAGAGACCAGGAGACTGAGAAGGAGCGATCGCGGGCTGTCCTGGAAGCCAGGGGAAGAGTCTGGGGGAGGAGGGTGGCCACTGGGTTGAAGGCTGTGAGAGGTCACAGTGAATAAGGACTGAGAGGGGATGTGGACATCCCTATGCTCAGGTCCCTGGAGACCCTGACCAGAGGGGTATCCGTGGAAAGATCAGGAGGAAGGGAAATGAGACACCGCACAACAACTCTTTGCGGAAAGGAGAGCAGAGAAACGAGGAGACAAGAGGCAAGTCTTCTCAGCCAGAGGGCCGCAGCACCAAGGGCCACCGGGAGTGTCCCAGAGGGCAGAAGGGAGGTGAGGAGGCAGGGCGGGGAGGAGGGGGGAGCTCGGCCACATCCCTCCTCTCTCGCTGCTTTGCCTGGAGGAAGCCCTGCCTCCCAATGAGGCCCGTTTGGAGGAGGGTCTCAGAGCTCCGCGAAGAGCCGCCTCACCTTCCAGGGGGCAGGGGCAGTGCCGAGGGGGTATCTTCTGCCTGAAGGCCCCTCCGAAAAAGGGCCCACACACCAGGGCTCGCCGCTGGGTCTTGATGTACTGGAGCAGCTCATACAGGACGTCACCTGGGGGTGGGGGCCAGAGGGCAGGCTGCTGAGCATGCTGGTGGGGAGGGCCAGCGCCTTCCCCTGCAGTCACCTGCCTCTCGGGTGAGGGCGGTCCTGTCCCGTCACAAGCTTACAAGCTTCGTGCTGATGGGCGTGAGAGGCGGTAGCGTGGAAATGGGTGGGGAGACCAGGGCCACAGGGAAGAGGAGGGGAACGTGAGAAAGCAGGACAGGCCCCTGCGACCCTGAAAACAACCCCCAAAGTGGCTCCTTTACTGCAGATTCTAGCTGCGAATTACCGGGCAAACATCATGGAAAGAGGGGCGTCTGCAGTGCTGGGAGGGGAGCATGATGCTCCCGCCGACGCCCCCTCCATCTCCCTCCTGGGCCCACCCAGGTGTCCATCAGAACGTTTCAGAGGGAAGCCAGCGAGTCTCCCTGACCTGAACCTGGCGCGCGGAGCCGGAAGTCATCCTTGGTGAGGATGCAGAGGGCGCGGCCGTTCATCTCGAACCCGTGCTCCCCGGTGCGCTGCAGAGCGTACTCCTGCTCGGCCCAGCGCAGCCAGTGCAGCACATCCTCCCTGCTCCAGAGCGCCGGCTGGATGCCTGCAACGCAAGGACTCAGGCTGGGGGGAGGGCACGGGGCAGGGCGGGAGCTCTCCTCCCATCAATCACTCCTCCTCCTCCATCAGGCCCTCACTTGAATGTCACCTCCTCGGAGAAGCCCACCCTGAACACTCCATCTGAGCAGATGCTCTCCTGTCCTGCTCCTCACGCCCAGTCATTTTCTCTGTCACTGTGTCCTGTTCTTTTCCCTCCTGGTACCTTCCTTTCTTTGTAATTACATTTTACATTTAATAAAATTATGTGTTCGTGTTTATCATTATCTACGCATTAAGTATGTCATCACTTATTTATTTTTGGTACTCCTTCCGCTCTCCCCCTGGCCTGTTTTCCAATTATTCACTCAACAAATGATTAATGAGGAACTACTATGTGCCAGGCACTGGGCTGGGTGTGCTGGGCACACAGCTGTATGTATTCAGCACCTAGGACAGTGTCTGGAATAGTAAGTGCTCGATAGACGTGTGTTGAGTAACTGTGTGAATGACTGAACAGTCCTACGGAGAAGGTGTCACTGTTACTGTTTTCCAAAAAGTGACTCACCCGAGGTCACACAGGTAGCATGCGGTACAGCCAGGCCTGGATCCCGGGTGTCTGACTGCTGTACTCTTTGCTCTGTTGTGCCAACTCAGACGTGGGTTTACTTGGGGAACAGCCCAGAGGACAACGGAGTCTCTTACACCCATATTCAGATCATGTGTTCTCGTCTCTGGCAACACTCAGAGGGGTGGCCGTTTTCCTTTATTCCCCTGACGCTTCTACTCTGCCTGGCCTGTTATGCTCCTAACACCAATTCTTTACCTCACCATCGGGGTCGTGTTTAGCAGGGCCTCATTATGACGCACATGGGCCCCTGTGTCTTGCCTTCATGGGCCCCTTCCTCCACTGAAAAAATATTTTAAATTGTATTTTATGGCTGCACTGGTATAAAGAGGAGTATATTGTTATATATTAAAACATTTTCTTCTGCCTAAAAGTTCATTTTTTTCTTCTGATTTTAAAAGAATTGGAACATTTTCATGGGCCCTTCACAGCATTGGGCCCCGGCACTGCGATGGCTCGGCCTGGTGGTTCGCTCTCAGTGGGGCTTCTCCTCCCAAGAGCTTCTCGTCCCTCTCAGAACCCCCAGCCACGAGAGAGTGGGAGGAGCTCAGGGCTCAGGGGGTCCAGTCTGACATGTAGGGAAACTGAGGCAGAGGGGAGCAGCGACTGTCCAAGGCCACACCTTGGCAGTGACAAAGACTAAACCAACCTCTGACTGCCTTGTACCCAAGACAACACAAGAGACAATACTAGTTTTCATGTTTGAAGAAAAAATGATGTGCTTCACCTACTCATTCATCCATCAGCCAGTATCTAACGAGCACCGGCCATGTGCCAGGCACTGTCCCACTGCTGGGGACACAGCACAGAGCTGGGCTGGCAGGAGGAGGGACCCCAACAACCAATGACTGTCTAAAGATGATCCTGGTAAGCAGCACAAAGGGAAGGTACACTGACTACAGATGCAGAAAGCAGAGCAATGGAGCCCAGCTCAGGAGGAAGGAGGGGCTTCCCTTACTTTATTGTGGGACCTAAGGATGAATAAGCAGGAAGAATAAACGTCTGAAATTGACCAAAAAGTTATTCGAGGGGAAAAAAAATGGAGATGACAACTGGCCTTTATGGTACCACATACCACAAAGCCGTGTAATCAAGATCTGACGGCATTAACCTAAGATCAACAGGTATCATTGGAAAAGAAGAGGGAGGCCAGAATTGTGTGTACGTGAGTGTGTGTGAGCGTGTGCGCGTGTTCAAAGTTAATACGTGACAGAGGTGGGATTTTAATTCAGTGGGAAACGATAGTTAATTTAAAATACAGTAAAACCACAACTGGCTCTCCCCCTGGAAAAAAATATATTTGGACCCTCACCTCCCACATTCACAAAAATCCATTTCAGATGGATTAAGGCCTAGTGAACAGAAAAATAGAAACCTCAATCGAAGAGGAAATAGGAAGCCACATGTCCCAAACAAGGGTGGGGGAGACCTCAACCATGACGGGAAACTCAGAGGCTATAATAAAAAATGAAAGATGCATTTGGCTACCTTAATTTTTGTATGTGTGGCAAAAGATACCGTAAACCAAACTAAAGGAGGACAGATTTGGGGGAAATATTTGGAATGCAGATGACAGATAAAGGGCTAATGCCTGTCATAGGTCAAACAGCATCTCAAAATTGATTTTTTTTTAAAAGACAAAAATACTTGCCAGCAATTCACAGTGGCGCAGGATTTCTCAGCCTCAGCACTATTGACACTTCAGGCCTGATAATTCCTTGCAGTGGGGCTGTCCTGAGCTTAGCAGAATGGTTAGCAGCATCTCAGGCCTCTACCCACTAGATGTCAGCAGCACATCCCCCCACGAGTTGTGACAACCAAAAATGTCTGCAGACATAGCCACTTGTCCCCAAGGAGCGGGGAGCAAAATCACTGTCCGCTGAGAACCTCTGCAGTAGAGCAGATCCACTAATAACCATGTGGCAAGATGTGACCTCAACAGTCAGGGACAGGCACAGAGAAGGAGATGTCATTTTCATGATAATACTACACCTGGCAGGAATGCAGGGAAAAGGTGGCCCTGCTGGTGGAGAGAGAAATTTAGAGCGTCCGTGGGAGATCAGTCCCGTGGTTACAGAATTGAGATGTAGAAAGCTGAATGGTGTAAAACTTAGAGACCACACGATGATGACGTTAGGTGTCGGGGTGGGCCTGCACTGCCAGCCAGGGCTTGCGGGGCTCCGAGCGCCACTGGCAATTGCTTTATTTGTGGGGTTGCCTATTTCATGATATTTGAGGCTGTCAGCCTGAAGATTCAAACCTACAACTCCTGAGTGAGGGGTACATTTTCCTGTGTTTGGGCAAAGGGTGGGGATGGATTCCACACCCCTGTGGCTGCTCTGCCTCCACGAAAACACTAAAATCAAACAAAGAGTGGAAAACCCTGAACTTTGCAGATATTATCAACCACAGGTGTGGTCCTGCTCCCAGGTCCAGAGAGATGGGCAGGGGACTTCACAAGCTGTCTCTGAGAGACCCTGAGGTCCCACATAGCCCACAGTAGCATCTGGAAACTTGAAGCCTGTCATCTTCCTGGAGTGGAATTTGGTTTTTCTTTCATTACCTCCTGCTCTCTCCTACCCTCACCTTTCAGCCCATTGCTGCCAGCACCTCCAGTCTAATCAACAAAGAAAGGGGACCTTTTTAAGACATGTTCCTCATGTCTTCAAAGAATACTAAGGCCAAAAGGCTTTTCCAATAGGGCTTGAGCCCCAGGAAAGAACCAAGTTCCAAGCAGTGGGTTAGCCACCAAGGTCTCAATCAAACCCAGCAGCAGGTCAAAGCCCCTCACACCAGTCAAACTGCCACTTACTGGATCAGCCACCTGGCTCTGGGCCAAATCCCCAGGCTCAAGGTCTGGTCTAGCTCAGCCCCTTGCTAGCCAAGTCACCTCATAAGCCACTCACCCTTTCTCAGCCTCAATTTCCCCCTCTGTGAAATAGGATAACAACATTGCCCCTCTGGGCTGCTATGCTGTTTGCAGGGCAGTGTGGTGCAGAGGTTAGGAGCCCAGGCTACATGCCACACAACCCGACATTTCCATTCCTAAGTAAAGACCTAAGAGACATGGTGAACGAATCCACCGAAAGACACGTATTCGAATGTCCACAGTGGCTCTGTTCACAATAGAAAAGAACTGGAAACATCTCAAATAGCCATCAGCCAGAGAATGGACAAATTGTCATGTTTTCATGCAACAGAACGCTGCGTGGCAATAAAACAGAAAGTACAAACGACGGCTACACACAACGCGTGGATAAAGCTCAAAGCTGTTAAGTTGAAAGAAACAAGCCAGACATAAAACTACGATCAACAGTTTACTGCTAACAGACAGTGCTAATTTAGGGACAGAAATCAGAATAGGGGTCACCCTTTGGAGGGGAATTGACTGGGAAGAGACACAAGGGAACTTCCTGGGGCATGGAAACAGCTAGATCTTGATCTAGATGCTCTCAGCTACACGCGCCAGTACATACATAAAAATTCATGGACCTGTACACTTAAGATTTGTACACTGGATTGTATGCAAATTACACCTAAAAAAAAAAGTAACAGTAATAACATACAACAACAAAAAGTACCGATGATGGTGCCAGGCCAGTTGTAAATGACTCGAACTAAATGATTGTGTCTCAGTTTCCTTATTGTCATGAGGACGATGACAAAAACAGCACTGGCCACACAGGGCTGTCACGAGGATTCTATGAGATAATCAGTTTAAGACCAGTGTCCAGCACGTGGGAAGCGCTTTCCAAGACAAAGACAGCTCCTGCTGTTCAATGAGGTAACACGTGTAAAACGCTTGGCAGGGGGCCCAGCACACCCGAGACCTCAACACACGGTGGCTGGTGAGAGTTACCTAAGGCGCCGACTCCCGGAGAAGTCTCCCTCCCAGTTCTGCTATGAGCCTTGCTGGGTCTCCGCTTCCCAATCTAACCCCACCCTTGGGGCGCCACCTGCAGACCAGCCCATGGCTTCTCCCTCTCCCGGCAATGATCCACAATGATCCACTGTATTTTTCAGTTCCTTCATGTCAACCATCTTGGGCTCTCAGGACTCCAGCCTGCTCTTACCTTACTCTCCGTGTCCCAGCGACTTGCTCACTGGGGATTTCCAGCTTGGCCGGCTCCCAGCTTCGGGGACAGATCTGGGCAGAGCCCCTGGCTGGGGGAGCCGGAGGAGCTGCCTGTCCAAGACACAGCTGGAAGGCTCAGGTGTCTCCCTGAAGAGTCAGCACTCTGTCCCCACACTCCCAGAGCAGGGCTGGACGTGGGGGGTCCCCTCCCCGTCCTCGGCTGTATTGCCCTCCACTGCCCTCATAGATACTCCATAAACTCCATAACTCCATAAATTGTCTAAATGAGGGAGCTGAGCAAGCAGTGACGGGCCTGAGAGACTTGTAGGCATCCTGACCAAGCCCCTTTCCAGCCCCAAGCCCCTCCCAGCCAGGTCTCTCTTTCCAGCACCCCTCTCACTCTCTTGCTCAAGAAACTAACATGGCTCCCAACTATCAACCCCATCAAGTCAAAACCCGTCTGTCCAGTTTCAAGGCCCCCTCAAGCTGCCCCTCCCCACCTGATCAAAGCTATTCCCACTACTCCTCACCAATCCCCTGCAGCTTACTAGGTCAAGTGGCCTCCAGGAGCCGACTGGCCTCCAGAGCTAGACTAACTTTTAGCAACCAAATCAGAACTAACTAACAGCTGGCTTCTACCTATGGACAGGGTCCCCAGGAGGAACGCAGGAGACATGCAAAGTGCTTGGTTAGTCTCCTAAAACGGGAGTTGTCGTCTTCTGATGCTGGAGGCTGCTCTCAGAGCGAATGGCAGCTGTGGGGTCTGAGGTGCGCAGGTTCTAACACCAGCTTCAGCATTTCACTTGTGAGCGACTATGGACAAGATAATTCACCTCACTCTAAGGCCAGTTTTCACAACTGTAAGGTGGGGATAATAAAAGAATCTACTTTCCAGGCCTATTTGAGTGTATTTAATCAGACAGTGTACACAGACGCCCAGCACAGTGGCTGAGTAAAAACCCAAGAAATGGCCTTTATTGTGATTATCAGCATCTTCACTGGTCGAGCTGCCTGAAAACAGAGGGACTAGCTTGTTTCTCTGCCATGACGACTGCAGTTTAGCAATTACCATTGTCCTTAGTTGATTGTGTGTCACTGTCCAGAGTCCCCTGAAATCCATCACCCATTGCTTGCCCTGGCTGTCTTGGCCAATATTGCTTCAACCTTGGTAATGACACTCGGCCTTAGGGTCGGCACCTGACTGTGGGGGCAGGGCCAGTGCACACAGTTGTGTTGTGTCTTGCACAAAGGCACCGTCTGGGGGAGGAATAGGAGGGTGGGGGTGTGGCCAAGTCAGGCCCTGGCTGGGTTTGACCTGACTTCTTCCCAAAGAAGGAGTCAGCTTAGGGACAGGGAGGCTCTTTGTCCTCAATTGTTGGTTTGGGGAATCTTTGATCGGTTTGTCGTCTGCCATGTTCACTTTCACAGTCAGGTGAGGGCACCACTGCCAATAGTCACAGCTTCGTTTCTAGCCTCCATCCTCCCCGCTCCACTGCCTCTCTCTTTCCAGCTGCATCCATCTGACTTTCTGCTTCCAATATGCCAGGATCTAGGGCAGCGTTTCTCAAAACATTCTTTTTTTTGAGGCAACATTGGTTTGTAACATTATATAAATTTTAAGTGTACATCATTATATTTCAATTTCATGTTTGTCTCAAACCATTCTGACTCAACCCACAGTAAAAAATACATTTTATACCATGACCCACACATGCATATAGATATAAATAGCCAAATCAAAGTATTCATGAAATCACAGCTACCTTCATTATTTATGATGTACTTTGATATGTTCTATTTCATTATGATTTTGTGTGTGTGTGTGTATGTGAGGAAGATTAGCCCTGAGCTAACATCCAATGCCAACCCTCCTCTTTTTGCAGAGGAAGACTGGCCCTGGGCTAACATCCGTGCCCATCGTCCTCTACTTTATACGGGACGCCGCCACAGCATGGCTTGATAAGCGGTGCATCGGTGTGCGCCCGGGATCTGAACCTGCAAACCCTCGGGCCGCCGCAGCGGAGCGTGCGCACTTAACCGCTATGCCCCCGGGGCGGCCCCTCTATTTCATTTTTTAACAGTACTTATCTTGACTCCTAAACTGATTTCACCTCCTTAGTGAGTCTTGACCAACACTTTGAAAATCACTATCAGGACTTAGCTGCATAAAATGAGGTCCTTGAACGCACTTCCAGCAGCAGCCGCACGGCACAGGAGTTTATGAGAGATGCGGAATCTCAGGCCCCACTGCAGACCTGCAGCATCAGAGTCTGCATTTCCACAAGGCTCCCAGAAGACTCACGTGCACAGGAAAACTTGAGACACTCTGGTCTGGGATACCCGGAGGCCACATTTGTGAGAGTTCTATCTAGTACTAAAATAAGTGCCGAGGACTCTCTCATCGGTGAAAGATGTGAACCTGAGCAGGGGCATGAAAGATCTGCTGGTGCTCCCCAAGGGCCCTTTTCTCTTGTTGTACACTGCCAGGGAGCTGCAGAGGGGTGCCACCCCTCTGCCCGTGACATCTGAAAATCAGAGGTGGCACTGGACATCTCCTCCTGTGGCCTAGTCACAGCCAGGAGCTCTGAAAGTCAGTTTCAAAACACCGAGATGTCTCAATCCCCCTACACCCAGCAGTGGAAAGTTCATGGAGCTTTTTTCCAGGAATAAGCTCCTGGAAAATGGAGAGACTTAGGACCTGGGTGTGAGGCCCTGCCTGGCCATTAGCACCACAGATGACTCTTGTTCTCTGTCATCGAATGAGGCCGTGCCGGTGACCATCTCTAAACTGCCCCCTCTTAAAATCCCCTGAGTTGTCCCTTGAGGTGGCATCACCTCCTCCCTGTGACCTCAGGCTGGGTCCTGCAAGTGGTCCTAGGGCCTGCACCGCCCTGCCTCACCCCAGCCTGGGCAGACCGTCATGGATGCAGACCCGGGGAGGGGAGGTGCGAATCCTCTTTCCCTGTCCACTTGCACAGAGGGAAGCATGGCTGTGAATCTCCTTTTCTGAGTGGCGGGCACTCTGCTGGAGCCCCCGTGGATCCCACCCCTCCATCCCAGCCCACCATCTGTCACTAGACATTGCAATCATCCTTAGAGTGGACTTTCCACTGCTTGACTGCACATCTTTGTTATTTCAGGCAAACATGGCAAAGTGAGCTCCGGCGGGAAATGGCTTATGTGCTCCATGTGGCGCCGATTCACAAAGGCAAGCAAGATTGGTTTTGTCTGTTCACCTTCCCGCAGAGGCAAATCAGCCCTGATGACTAGAATGGAAGCTGGAGGTGGAGGAGGGAATGGGGTGGGCGACTGGGAATAAATGTCAGAAAGATGCCCAGCGATGGAAACCCAATTTCCAGAAATGTGAGAAGCAGGCTGACATCATCCCAGCCATCTGAAAGGTCAAACCCTCATTGGGTGTCAGCAGTTTGCTTATTGAGGATGTTGTTTACAGGAAAATGAGTCATTTAATGTGCCCTATCTTTTAAGACTGTTAGATATTTACCAAGGGCAAGAACTATGTTGTCTGAATTTTTTCAGAAGTAAATATGAGTCATGGAATCTAAGACGAGAAGGACAGAAGACTCTGTTGGCGCCCCGCCCGTGGCCCTTGCTCTCACCTCTACCCTCTGAAGGCGGCAAATGCCAAACGCTGGCACCTGACTGCACTGACTCAGCCAGTGTCCAGGGCGCCTGGGAAAGCTGGGAGTCGACAACCCTGGTGGCAACACTCATCCCATCGTGCATGGGAAGTGGGTAGATGACGACCAGCTGCCTTCCCCCTGGGCTGGGATAACTCAGGGTATGCTCTCACTGTCCCCCAAGGTCCCCATTGGGACTGAGCTCCAGCTGCCCACAGTGCCACCTGGCCCGAGAGAACACTCTTGGCTTTCCTTCTCTCCTCTGTGGGGGAGTGTTTCAGAGTCTACTTCTGGAAAATTCTAACCCAAGGCAATAGGACTAGTACTTCAGGAGCTCTAAATAGGTCACAACGACCCTGCATCCAGAGTTGAGTAAGCAGGGAACAGGCTGGCTCAAGAGGGGAGGAAATTCCCATCACTGGAAATGTGCGGGAAGACTTGGTGACTATCTCAGAGGGGCCCCACTGATGGGGGGTTCAAAAAATTAAAAGGCTTGCATCATTGTATTTACCAAGGTGGTGACTGAACTTCCTAAATCCCCACTGCTCTTCCCGTACCCTCTCACCCAGTAACTTTGAGCTAGGTTCCCAGGGGGAAGGGACAGGACTGAAGGTTACATGACCTTGGGCAGAACACAACCTCCTGGGCCTCCATCTCCTTATTTGGGATACAAAGGAGTTACCTGAAGGGACATCTAGGGTCTCTACCAGGGCAAGCCGATTGTGGGATTGGTCTTTGAATACGGGGTGGGGGGAGGCAAGAGGGAACAATCCAGAGGGCCCTGCAGAGAAGACTCTCCCCCTCTGAGGCTCCATGTCCTGAGCTGCCCTGAGGGGACTGATTAGATGACCTGTAAGATCCTTCTCAGCAGCAACATTCAGGGCCTCAGGTCCACCTCAAAGTCCTGTTTTTCCTCATCACCACGGCTTGGGCTGGGAATGGAGCCCAAATCCTACTCTCTGTGTGACTGTTGCCAAACACCTCCTGGAGCAGCCCTGAGCCCCAAGCTACCGGTCAGGGTTGGCATCTGGACGAAACGAGGCAACAGAGATTCCTTACAGAGCTCCCCACCCCCTCCCCAAATCGCACTGCCGCTGGGGATCTCTTGTGTCCGTTGAGTCCCCGCCTTCCTTCTAACAGTGAAAAGACAGGCTCTGTTCCCCGTTAAAAGAATGCCAGGGAGTGGACGGCAGAAGTATTTGGGGGCAACAAGCTCTTCCCAAGGGCTGTGAAGTCATGCCCCACAGTCTGCTCAATCCTGTTGATGGCTCAAAAAGCAGGCTGTGGCCAGAAAATCGGAAGGATTTGAAATCAATAAAGCAGTGTTCCAGCCACCGGGCCAGCAGAGCAGGAAGTGGCCTGGATGCTTTACAACCCAGGTAAGATGTGCCTGCCCCAAGATCCCGACCCAGATTAAAGATCCCACCGGCAGTCAGCTAGCCGCCTAGCCTATGATTTCCATGGCTTAGGAAGTGCACTTAAACACCTCTTAGAAGATTATCAGCAGGACCAAGGTTTGGCCTTAGCATGGAAAGCCTGTGTGATCCGGAGCGTGTCATTTAGCTTTTCCACCTCTCAGCTTTGCCATTTGAAACAGGCTTAAATACATTAATCTACAGCCTGCTCCATGGTGATGAGTTTCCTCCGGCAAGAGCATTACTTAGGGAAATAAAATGAAACAATATGGCCAATACGTTTCCCATGGTTATCTCTGGGTGGATTTGATCGTTCTATATATTCTTCTCATGCTTCTCCGCCATTTCTCAATTTTTGACAATAGGCATATGTTACTTTTATAACAATAAAAGTTAAACATAATTATTTAAAAGAGGGCTCTACGTACACACAATTGTTCACTGTTTAGCCCCGTCCAGCTTCCTCACTGGCAACGTCTCCAATTCTTTGTTTTTAGGCTGGAAGGGACCCAATAGCTCATCCATCTTAACCCTCCTCCAACCAATGAGGAGACTGCCCACCCTCACGCACGGCCGTATCAGCTTTACTCCCCACAGGGAGAATTCACATTTACCGCCTCTGACTTCCTCACCAAGGCAAAGTTAAAGAAAATCTAGCAAAGAAATAGCAAATGGAGGGAAGGCAATTCCTTAGATCAAGAGGTTTATACATCACATTTATGTCCTTTAAAAACATCTGCCTTTCTCCTCCCCTCTACTCACGGAGTCTTCCTGGCAGCTTGCAGATTCCCCCCTCGCCCAGCAGGTTCACTCGAGAGGCACATCTGGCTTGGGCCTGGGTGCCTGGGGATGGTGTGGCTGCCTCGGGGCTCACAGGAGAACTGGCCAGTGCTCCCTCCTAGAGAGAGGAAAAGCCAGGGCAGTCAAAGACGAGCATCTTGGTGAAGGCTCGGTCATCCTTAAATGTATCAAGAGTTTTTTTTCAAAGGGAAAGAGCATCCATCTCCGCATCTACCTTAAAGGTAGGAACCACATATGTCTTCGGCTTGGGACTATCAACATCTTGTACAGAGTGGACACTTGATAAATTACATCTTTCCAATTCAAGCTTTTCATGCATGTGCCTAACCCCACCAGAGGGCTCCCCTGCCATTCTTGACTTGTAGGCTGGAAATCTGAGGGCCTGGGACTCACTGGAACCTTGGTAAGAGGACACAGGGAACCTGAGGGGCCAGGATAAAAAGACCTTCAATCAGAAATAAACAAACAAGTAAACACTATTTTCAAAAGAGAAAAAGAAAAGATAAATTTCTGAATACCAAGATCCCACCAAGGGAAGTCTGTATCTTTACGATTTTAGAAGCAGCCCAGCCCCCAGAGGGGATGTGGCTCATCCATCAGGAGGAGGGGATGAAAAGAGTGACAGGATTTTGTACAAACAGGGGGATCCTTGGGGCTCATGCCCAGCCATAGGCTGTCACATCGTGAAAAGTAAAAGTGAAACCAGTCCCAGCAAGGGTCACTTTCTCACTCTAGGATCTTCAAGAGCATTATGGTCATCTCTTGGTGTCTGAGGAGGGCCATCTGCAGAAAGACTGTGGATCTGGAGCCGGCACAGCAAACTCCAGAAGCCTTGGCCACTGCAGAAGAGGTACTCCCTATCGGGGTAGTTCTCACTGCATTTCTGGCCAGCGCCCCACTCCCCTGCCCCCCTGCCCCCCTGCCTCAGTTGGTGCTGTCTCCCAGGTAACCCAGCATCAGAGGCTGCCGCCGGGCAGTGGGGGTTTGCCAAGCTAGAGAAGGGGCTCAAGGCCTAGGACTTGCAGGAAGCTCCCTGTCTGCGCCTCCATCCTCTTCCAAGCATGAGGAACGGGGAATTCCGGGCCTGCCACTGCCTGGAAAACTCCAGCCAGGGAGGCGCTGAGGGTTAGAGCTCTGGGTTTCAGCACGAAGGCCAGGGAGAGGTCTGATAAAATTAGGATGTGAATGTGGATCTTAGAGAGGCGGGAGTGGAGAAAGGCTGGAGGTGGGAAGGGGGCCCAATTCTGGGGGCAGTTCTGAGGCTCCTAGGGGAACATGACAAATGGAGGGGGCAGTGCTGAGGAGGGGAGGCCTGTGTGGTGGCCTTTGCCAGCTGTGAGGGTCTGGCTTGTGTAGGGGCTTCACATCTGGTTGCTGTAGGGATGAGGAGGGGGTAGGAGGAGCAGTACGTAACACAGAGGGTTTCAAAGAGAGAGGGAAAGACTGGAGGTGAGTGAGGTGGAGGAGCGCGAGGGGCGGTGAAGGATGGATGGTGAGGTTGGGAACGTGTTGGAAAGTAAGATTCCAGCCAGGGAAAAGATCTGATAAAATGGGTATGGAATTTGAGGTGGTGGAGAAGGGATGGGGAGCAGGTGGCTCCGCGTGCGCGCTGCCTGGTTCGGCCATCGGGCTCTTACCTGCATTACAGGTGGAGGCGAGGGAGCCACTCGGCCGGCCGTCGTGAGCGCTCCACTGGCTGCGGCTGCTGGGCCCTAGGCTGGCGCTCTCAGGCGCTCCTTCCCCAAACCCCTAACTTGGCCCCGAACACTGAAAGGTCGCGTGGGAGGAAATTCTTTCGAGAAGCGCGGCGTAGCCTGCGCTTGGGTTCCCGGGGCGAGCAGGCGCGCAGGGCTCTCCGGTAATCGCTATCCTTCCGGGAAACGAAAACGAAAGAGCGGGATCCGCTTCCCCTACGGCCCCGGCGGGCTCGGGGGAGGGCAGGGGCTGGCCCCCGCGGGCGCAGAGCCCCAGGGCTCTGTCCCCTCGCCGACAGGGAGGCGTTAGTCTTGCTAGCATCCTTCCGCCGGTGGACAGCCCCTCGGGGAGCCTGGCCCTGGCTCCCAGGGGGACGGAGGAGGGGTTCTGAGGAAACTGGGGAGCCGAGGGAACCCCTGGTCCTGCGCTCCGGGCAGCGACAGACCAACTTCATGTCACCCTTGTGCATCGCGCAGATGGATGAGAGGGGGCTTCCCATGCTGTCTGCCTGGACCAGGTGCCTTTCCCCTTAGGAGGTGAGTGACCTTCCTAGCCCAACCCGGCCGCTGCCTGCCATTTGGCGTTTGGCCCACCGGAGGCCCCACCGCCCTGGGTCCAGCGCCACCGTCAGAGCGCCTGTGGTGCTCCTCCTGACCTAGACCTGAGTACTCAGTGGCTCCCCACTGGCACCTTTCCCCAGGCCTCTGGCTGTGCCAGGTGTGGCGCCCATCTGCCCATCACCCATGTGCACCTGCCTCAACTCCCCCTGCCTTGAGGGGAAGCCGAGAGAGGTTGTAAGCACTAAAGCAAACCCACCACCTGCCAAAGAAAAGGAGGGAAGAAGCCTTAATAACCTGCCAAAAATCTGAGGGTGTAGATGCTGTTATAAAGAAGGCTTAGCACTGATATTTCATGAGCTCCTAGAAACCAGTAAGAACAAGCCAAAAACCCAATAGAAAAATGAGCAAAGGATATAAATAGACAGTGCACATGAAACAAAAAGCCAAATGGCCCCTGAACATAGAAAAGGATGCTCAGACTCACTCACTATAAAAGATGTGCAAATTAATTATTGATATCACTTTTTACCCATTAATTTGTCAAAAATTCAAAATTTTAATAACATAATCTGCTGGAGAGGCTGCGAAGAACAGGCTTCACTGGATGTATAAAGTGGTACAATCCATGGAGAGCAGTATGGCAGGATCTAGCAAACTCACGGATGACATGCACCCTTCACCCAGCAATCCCATGGAAATTTATTCAACAAATATACCTGTACCTATTCAAAATGTACATGGCTATTTATTTCAGCATGGCTCATAATGCCAAATGATTAGAAACAACCCAGGCATCCATTAAAAGGGGGATGATGAAATAAATTATGGTACATTTGTTTAGCAGAACGCTGTGCAGCATCTGACCATGAGCTCTCTGAGGACCATGGCACACTCTCCAAGGGGCAGTACAGCATAGCAGTTAGGGACCTGGACTCTGAGGACAGGCAGCCTGGCTGGGAATACCAGCTATGTCACTTACTGGCTGTGTGCCCTTGAGCAAGTTAGTTAACCTCTCTACTGCCCCTCTCTGCTAGCTATTATCTCTGTCTCCTTAACCACAAAATAGAGCTAATAACAATACCTGTCTCAAAAGGTTGTTATGAAGAGTAAATGAATTAACATTTATAAGATACTAGAACAGTGCCTAACCACCATGCTAAGCAAAAAAATCAAGGTACAGAACAGTTTGTATTACATGACACCTTTTGTGTGGAAATATATGTATAAATTTTTTTAACTGGTATTTGTAAAGAAATTCTGGAAGGATACATAACAAACTAATAAACATAATTAGGATTCAGGGTAGAAAATAAGAGCAAGGGTTTTCATTGTAAACCTTTTTATATTGTTTTGATTTTTGAACCATATGAATAAATACCTATTCAAAAGAATTAAATAAATAAATAAGAAGGAAGTTTTAGGACCTGTTCCATGCCAGCAAGCCAAAACCTAGGTGATGATGGAAATAAATAGGCATTGCCTGAGACAGACTAAAAAAACGGGGACATCTCCCTTGGGAAGGACAAAGGGCATGCAACATATGATCAAAGTCTACAAAATGATGAACCCATATGAGCAGGAATAAACGAAATCCCTCCTTCACAAAAGAAATATGCACGGGTGTTTCATGCTCAATAAAATAACATTTATTTCATATTTTAAGTTATTAACTTTTTAAATAACACTTTTCCTACAAAGAAACCAGAATGCATATATGAAACTTATAATTTATAACAACAAACTCTCTTAATACTTGTAATACTTCTAAAAGCGGGGAGACAGGGACTACGAGGTAGACAGAAAGGTGAAGGAGAAGACCAGGCACTGCAGATTTGGACCTGGGCAACAAGAGGGGGCCAACAGGTCACTGGAGAGCCTGGTCCACAGGAAGAGACCTGGGAGCAAGCGCCCATTTCTGTGACCGCCTGTTTGAGGACAAGGTTCAATTTCTCTCATGGAAGGAAATGTTCAAGGTGTCCTCACAAGGAGCGCTGGGACCATCCACAGCGCTGGTGTTTCCTGAGTGGCGAGCCCCCCTGGGTTCCTAAGGACTCCCTGGCCTCTACCATGAGGCACACACAGACATCTCAGAGCTGCTTGGTCTGAACAGACAAATGGCCAGTGAGTCCACAGTTCTCCAACAAACCAGGCAAAAACCAACAGTGATGGGTAACAAGAAAGGGGGATGGTGAAGGGTCTTCATCCCATCTGTGCCTGTGGGATTCACATTTTCTCAGAGGGTAGAAGGAAAGCAGAACTTGACGTTTATATTCCTTCTACATCAAATGGTTGTCCCAGAGGAAGTGCAGCAACACGTGAACTCCTCCAAAGAAAACGAAGACAAAACGAGCCAGTGCGTCTCTGCCTTCCTGTTGAAGATCCTGTTTAAAAAGAGAGAGAGGTTCAAAAAAAAAAGCAATAGAATAAGCCAAAGTTAGAAATGCAACATTCATATTAATTCAGTCGATGGCTGCAAACAGGTTTCTGGGGCTGCTGTATGAACTGTATAGAGCGGAAGGAGACTATCTTGTCTGTTCTATAACATCCGTATTCTCCACGCGGCCTTGGGAAGTTTTCCTCTGGACATGTTTTCCCATCCTCACTATCAGCAAATTGGGGCACTCTTTTCAGGACTGATAACCTCGTCCTCTGGCTTCCCAGAGCACTTTCTTAGTCCTCTCAAAGAAGCAAGGAGATTTGCTTTGGGGTTGGAAGAATGGATAGGACATAGATGGGTGAAGAGGAGAGTGAATATGAGCAAAGTTGGAAGTGACAGGGAGCCAGCTCGGTGGCATAGTGGTTAAGTTTACACGCTCTGCTTTGCTGGCCCAGGGTTCACAGGTTCGGATCCAGGCTCTGACCTAAGCACTGCTTATCAAGCCATGCTGTGGCAGGCGTCCCACATATAAAGCAGAGGGAGATGGGCACGGATGTTAGCCCAAGGCTAATCTTCCCTATACACACAAAAAAGTTGGAGGTGACGAAGAGCACAGCAGGTTTGTGGAGCAGTTACTAAATATGGGAACGAACATCAGGAGAAGGAGGCCAAGGGTCAGATACAAATGGCTGTCCCCGTCCCTGCCTCTCCTCCTGCCATCTGTTCTCGACACAGCAGCCTTGGTGGACTGTTGAAATGTGGCTCTTCTGCTCAGGGCTCTCGGATGGTTCAGCCTCTATCAGAAGAAAAGTCCTTAGGTGACCTCAAGGCCCTACCTAATCTACCCCCCACCACCTCTCTGACCGTATCTTTTACCACTTTCTCTCTTGCTCAACTGCAGCCATACTGGCCTCCTTACTATATTCTTCAAACATGCCAGACACTCTCCTGCCTCAGAGTCTTGGCTATCCACCTGCCTCCACTGCTCCCCCCAGACGTCCACGGCTCCCTCTCCTACCTCAGCGGTCTGCTGCCCTGTGAGGCCTTCCTGTAACTCCTCTACTTAAAATTACAAACCCCTCAATACTCCTCATCCCTTTCCTTGCTTTATTTTTCTCCAAAACATTTATCACTATCTGATAAGCTATATACTTTACTTATTTGTTTACTGTTTGTCTCCCTTCTAGAATATAAACTCCATGAGGCTAGGGAGTTTTGTCTCTTTCGATCATTGCCATATCTCCAGTACTTAAATGGAGCCTGACACGCAGTAGGTACTCAATAAATATTAGTTGAATAAATGAATGAACGAATGAATGATAAACGATCAGCAGCAGGCTAAGAATTTAGACTTTGTCCTATCGGTAACTGGGAATCATTAAAGGGTTTTTTCCCTTTTATAGTTGGTATCACTTAGGAAAGTGAATGCATTTCCTTCCAGTAAGGCAGACAAGCAATTGTCTAGAGCACTGAGTCACATGCTCATATATTTAAGTTCCAGTGCTGCCACTTCGTTGCTGAGTGACCTGAGATAGGTTACCTAACCTCTCTGAACCGCAACTGCTTCTCTTGAAACACTTATGATAGTAACTCATAGGGTAATGGGGAAAATTAAATGAAACGTAAGAGTATCTCAAAGAGTACCTGGAAGAAATTGTTTAATAAATGTTAGTTTCCCTTCCTTTTTTCTAACAAACTAAGAAATTTCTATGCATTACTGCATCAGTTAGGGCCCCAGAGAAAACAAATGGCACACTCAAATTAGGAGGATTCAGGGAGAGTTAAACAGAGAGACAATCTACAAAGACTGGGGAGACCACAGAGGGTGGTGCAAACCAGAGCTGATAACATCAGTGTTACCACTCCCAGGCCTGTAAGGACAGAGGGGGCCAGTTTCTAGAACCCAGAAGGAGAGTCCTGTGGAGAAAAATTTCAAAGACACATTTAAGATCCTAAAAGTGATGGGAAGACTATTTTAAAACACATTTTATATCTAGGAAAATTACATGCTCTAGATTTAAAAAAAAAAAAAAACAGACAAGGTCCTTGAATAAAAACCCTTCATAACTAAATAGCACAATAGAAGATGTTATTTTAAGAATCAAGGCCTGTTTGAAAACACAGAACACTTGCCTAGTGAAAAGAACGAGAAAACAAGCTATGTGGCCGATTAAGAACAATCAGTTCAGCAGACAAAAATATGACTTGGTGAGCTCCTTCTAGGGAGTTCCAAGAGCAAGAATAAAAGTTTTAAAAACATCAAAAGCAGGAAGGCATCTGGAGAATCAATGTGACCACTTAATTAAAGAGTACAAAACATGAACAGATGATGACTATATGTGAAGAAATACGTGACAGATTTGAAATTTTGTTAAAGTTGCTTGATTTAAGGCTTGCAGCCGCAGAGTAAAGCCTTTAGCATTTCAGAGCCAAACTTAGAAGGAATTTTTAAAATTATTTTTTAAATGTGCTGTGGTCTATTTAAAAGCGTTCTAAAATGCAATTTTGTGGTACAGGACAAGATATTTTTAAAAGTCTAGGTCAAAGCTGGCTTTGTAAAATGCTGCAAGAAAAGCTGGGGCTGGCATTAGGACAGACATATAGATCAATGGAATAGAATTGAGAGTCCAGAAATAAACCTTCACATTTACAGTCAATTGATTTTCGACAAAGGTGATAAGACAATTTCAATAGGGAAAGAATAATCTTTTCAACAAAGAGTGCTGGGACAAATGGATCTCCATATGCAAAAGAATGAAGACAGACTTTTAACTCACACCATATACAAAAATTAACTCCAAATGGATCAAAGACCTCAATTTAAGGGCTAAAATTATAAATCTCTTAGAAGGAAACAGAGGTGTAAATCTTTATGACTTTGGATTAGGCAATGGTTTCTTAGATATGACACCAAAAGCACTAGCAACAAAAGAAAAATACAGTCAGGAATAACCACATTTTGGTCAACAACGGACTGCGTATACAATTCATTCACAACTTCAAAGGATTTGCCAAGGATGAGGAGGTTGCAAAAATCAACAAGGCTGTGGTTGAGAGGGCAAGCAACTTGAACCTGTGTGTGGATGAGGATGACATTGAGGAGCTCCTAGAGGTGGTTCCTGAGGAATTGACTAATGAGGACTTCTTGGAACTAGAACAGGAACGTATAGCTGAAGAAGGGGCAAGAGAGGAAACTGCGGAGAAGAACCTTCAAGAAAAATTCACAGTCAAGGCTTTAGCGGAAGCTTTGGAAGACCTCAACAAGCTCCTTAAAAATTCTGAAAACATGGACTCCAACACTGAAAGGTTTTCATTAATAGAGAGGAATGTTCATGGTGCATTATCTGCTCACAAGTAAATCTATGATGAAAAAAAGAAGCAAACTACCATGGACTTATTTCTGAAAAGAATGACACCTCCTCAAGAAGAGCCTCAGGCAGGTCCTTCAGGAGGTATTCCAGAAGAAGGCATTGTTATCCTAGGAGATGACAGCTCCATGCATATTACTGCCCCTGAAGACCTTCCAGTGGGACAAGACGTGGAGGTGGAAGACAGTGATATTGATGATCCTAACTCTATGTAATCCTAGGCTAATGTGCGTGCTTGTGTCTTAGTTTTTAACAAAAAAGTTTAAAAAGTAAAAAAAAAAAAATTAAAATTTTTAAAAATAGAAAAAGCTTATAGAATAAGGACACAAAGAAAAATTTTTTTTCAGTGAGGAAGATTGTCCCTGAGCTAACATCTGTTGCCAATCTTCCTTTTTTTGCTTGAGGAAGATTGTCCCTGAGCTAACATCTGTGCCAGCCTTCCTCTATTTTGTATGTGGAATGCCGCCACAGAATGGCTTGACAAGGGGTGCGTAGGTCCACACCTGGGATCTCAACCCACAAACCCCTGGCCGCTGAAGCGGAGCATGAGAACTTAACCACTGTGCCACAGGGCCAGCCCCAAGAAAATATTTTTGTACAGCTGTACAGTGTATTTGTGTTTTAAGCTAAGTGTTATTATAAGAGTCAAAAAGTTAAAAAAAGAATTCTAAAGTTACAAAGTAAAAAAGTTACAGTAAGCTAAGGTTTATTTATTTACTTTGTGAGGCAGCTTAGCCCTGAGCTAACATCCGTTGCCAATCCTCCTCTTTTTTGCTGAGGAAGATTGGCCCTGGGCTAACATCCATGCCCATCTTCCTCTACTTTACATAGATGCTGCCACAGCATGGCTTGACAAGTGGTGCATCGGTCCACACCCGGGATCCAAACCTGCGAACCCTGGGCCCACCGAAGCAGAGCACGTGAACTTAACCGCTATGCCACAGGGCCGGCCCCCAAGGTTAATTTATTATTGAAGAAAAATATTTTTTATAAATTTAGCATAGCCTAAGTGTAAGGCGTTTGTAAAATCTACAGCAGTGTACGTAATGTCCCAGCCTTCACACTCTCCACTCACTCACTGACTCACTTCCAGAGCAGCTTCCAGGCCCGCAAGCTCCATTTACGGTGAGTGCCCTATACAGAGTTTTATCTTTTATACTGTTTTTTTACTGTAACTTTTCTATGTTTAGATACACAAATACCATTGTGTTACAACTGCCTACAGTATTCAGTACAGTAACCTGCTGCACAGGTTTGTAGCCTAGGAGCAATAGGCTATACCATATAGCCTACGTGTGTAGTAGGCTATACCATCTAGGTTTGTGTACGTACGCTCTGTGATGTTCCCACAATGATGAAACCACCTAATGACACATTTCTCAGAACATATCCCCATGGCTAAGCAACGCATGCCTGTAGATAAATTGAGCTTCATGGGAATTAAAAACTTTTGTGCTTTAAAGAACACCATCAAGAAAGTGCAACGACAACCTACAGAATGGGACAAAATATTTGCAAATAATATATCTGAAAAGGAACTTACATCTAGAAGACATAAAGAACATCTACAACTCAATAATAAAAAGACAAATACCCCAATTTAAAAATGGGCAAAGGATCTGAATAGACGTTTCTCTGAAGAGATATACAAATAAGCACATGAAAAGATGTACAACACTAGACATCAGCGATATGCAAATCAAAGCCACAATGAGATACCACTTCACACCCATTAGGCTAGTATAATCAACAAGACAATTAACAACAAATGTTGGCAAGGATGTAGAGAAACCGGAACCCTCATTCACTGCTGGTGGGCCACAATGTAAAGTGGTGCAGCCACTTTAGAAAACAGTCTGGGAGTTCCTCAAAAAGTTAAACATAGAGTTGTCATATGACCTGGCAATTCCACCCCTAGGGATGCACACAAAAGAATTAAAAACATATGTCTACACAAAAACTTCTACACAAATGTTCACAGCATCATTATTCATAATAGTCAAAAAAGGGAAACAACCCAAATGTCCATCAACTAATGAATGCATAAACAAAATGTGATATATACATACAATGGAATATTATTCAGCAATAAAAAGAAATGAGGTACTGATACATGCTACAACATGTGTTACCCAGCCCCAGGCCCCATAAGATATTAACTACAACCCTGCCCGGAGCAAGCCTAAGATGTTACCTTCAGTTTACAGGAAACCACAGTGACAGGAGAGAGCAGATGGCTGAGATATGGTAACACATGGATGAACCTTGAAAAAAAACATTATGCTAAGTGAAAGAAGCCAGACACAAAAGGCCACGTATTATATTAGTCCACTTACATGAACTGTCCAAAATAGGCAAATCCATAGAGACAGAAAGTAGATTAGTGGGGCTGGGAAGAAATGAGAAGTGACTATTGGGTTTGGGGTGTCTTTCTGGGGTGATGAAAATATTCTACAATTGATTGTGATGATGGTTGTACAACTCTGTGAATATACTAAATACCATTAATTGCACAGTTTAAATGATTGTGAATTTTATTTGTATGGTATGTGAATTTCATTTCTCAATAGTATGTGAATTTTATTTCTCAGTAGTTATTTAAAAAAAAAAAAGAAAGAAAAGCTGGGGCAGTTCAGTGTCAATTTATTAAGCTGCAGAGGTAAATTTAAGACTTAAAAGTAAATTACAACCTAAAAGGTAAGGGAAAGAAAGAAAAAGAGAAAAATGGAAAAGGAGGTTACGTAGAGCAGTGACCTCTTGACTGGGTTGAGGCAGACGTAGAAAATAGGTGGTTATGATTTGTCCTACTCCGTTCTCTCCTCTTCAGAGAAAAAAAATTAGAAGGAACCATGAGTATTCAGAGAATTAGCTGATAGAGAAGCAGGGAAGCTGAACTAAGGACTTTCCTAGAATCCAAGTATAGTCATCAGTAAAAGCTTTCCTATGGAAGAAACTACAGCACAGGAGGAGGGTGAATATCATGAGTATGCTGGAATAAAGGACACAGAGCAAAGAGGTGTTCAACCCCAGATATCGAAAGGGCAAAGACAAAAACTAATCATTTGATTCAGATAACATTTATTGATCATTTTCTGTGGGTCAGGCTCTGTTCTAAGTGATTTACATAGATTCTCTCATTTAATTTTCACAACAGCCTACTCTCTGCACGCAGCCAGTTTCCATTCCAAATGCAAATCAGCTCACGGCACTCTCTGGCTCTCCCTCTCCAGAAGCTTCCCTCGTACTTAGGGTAAAACCCAAACACCTTACCACAGCGTCAAAGACCAAGGCCAACTCCCAGACCTCACCTCACTCCACTCCAGCCATTCTGGCCTCTTCGCTCTTCCTTAAGCCTGTTCCTGTCACAAGGGCCTTACACTTGCTCTTCCCTCTGCCTGGAACACTTTCCCCATAGGTGTTCCCATGGCTTGCTCCCTCACTTCCAGTCTCTGCTCAAATATCACCTCCCCAGAGAGGCCTCCCCTGATCGCCCATCCAAGTCACTCTCCATCACTCGGTGTCCTCTAATCCCTGTCTGACTAGACTGTTTATTGGTTCATCTGTCTCCTTCCTGGATTATGAGTTCTCTGAGAGCAGGCTCATCTCTGTCCTGCTCTCTGCTCCAGCTACCAAAGCCTGGAACTGAGTCTGGTGTATAGTAGGCACTCAATAAATATTTGTTTGAATGAAATTGCTATATCAAATATTTTACTTGATTGTGTTTATTTCCTGTTTCCTTCTTGCTTTTAGTAGCATTGTTGTTGGGACCTTCCATTCATGTTTTATCTCAGGGAATGTACTGTTTGAGGGAGAGGCTGTCCACATTTGGACCAGAGTGTGAAAAGGATATGGCACTCCTGAAGCTCACATGGTGGTAGCATCAGTGATGAACAAGAAATCATCACAGGACACGTGAATTTAAGGGCAAGAAGTTAGGCTCTGAGGGGCAGCCACCCTTCCGACCACAGAGCCCCAAGGGATCAATCTCCCTCTGCTGCCAACTACAGGTTGTTCTGGAGGAAAACTAAGTTGGCTGTGGATTTCATCACCCCTAAGATTTCAAACAGTAATTATTATTTCCCGTTTTCCCTTCTTTTATACTAATCAGGAGAAACTAACAAATTGGTGGGAGTGGGGCTTAGATCACAACTTCTGGGTTGGTTCAGGAGGACAACCACAATCTTAGGCAGAGTTTCTCCTCCCTGACTGAGCATTAGATTCACCTGGGAAGCTTTTAAAATGCCTGATGCGCAGGCCACACCTCATGCCAATTAAATCAGAGTCTCTCAAGGTGGGGCCCAGGCATCTGTAGTTTGTACAACTTCACAGGTGATTCTAATATGCATCCTAGTTGAGGGTGTGGAGCAAAGTTTCTCACACTGTAATGTGCACACAAATCCTCTGGGGTGTGTGTAAACAGGCGATACTGATTCCAGCATCGTGGGCTGGGACCTGAAATTTTGCACATCTAACCAGCCGGCAAATGATGCTGATGCTGCTAGTCCATGGACCACGGTTTGAGTAGCAAGTGTGAGATCAAATACTGGCTTTGACTCAGGTTCACAATTTTCAGATCTAATGTTTGGTAATCCGGACATTAGTAATCCATGTGTTCTGCTAATTCCTGGGCATCCCAGCCACTTGGCAGCCGTTGTTCTGTTTGCTCTTTCCTCCTACCTGACAAGCCCTTGCTGGGGAAACTGAAGTCTCACCTCTTGAACCATCCTATGATCAATGCTGTCTCCAATGTTTCTCAGTTGCATGGCCATCTTGCGGATTACTTCCTCCTGGTGATGGTTCTGGCCAATGCTATTCTCCTTGGGCTGAGAAGGTGGATTTTGATCTGCATTGACAGAAAAGAGTTCAAAAGAGATAATTCCATTAAGTCTCTGTAAATCACTCACCCCTAGTCACTAAAAACTGTCTCAGACGATGACAGGGTTGAAATCCTATCATCATAATGATTATCAAAAAGCAAAGCCTTGTATTGGAATGGATCAGCTCTGTCCAACAGAAATACAATTCAAGTTGCATATTAATTTTAAATTTTCTAGTAGTAAAATCAGGTAAAATTAATTTTAGCAATATGTTTTAGTTAAGCCAATATATCCAAAATACTATCATTACAACGTATAATCAATATGAAATTATTAATGATATGTTTTGCATTCTTTTTATTATACCTACGTCTTTGAAATCCAGTGTTTATTTTATACTTACAGCACATCTCAATTCAGGTACTAACTTTTCATTGGAAACCCTTGATCTGTATTTAGATTCTGTGAAGTTTACAGTTAAAAAAGTAGATTCACATATCTAAGTTGTTCCAAACATACTTAAAATTTTTCCAACAATTATCAGTTTTTAAACTTTAATCAAAATTAAATAAAACTTAAAGTTCATTTCCATAATTTCACCTGCCACATTTCAATAACCAAATGTGGTCAGTAGTTACTGTACTGGGCAACACAGGTCTAAGTTTTTTAAAATAGATTTTTCCATTTAATGTTTTTACCCATGATCCTTGAATGAGTTCCTCCAAACCTTATTTGCTTCCAGCAACTGATGAATGTTTTTAAGCGATACTATGAGTAAACTACTGTGCTGGTGCTTTGGGGAACTTATAAAAAATAAAGACAAGATTTTGGTCCTTAAGTTGCTTACAACCCACTGATTAGAGATGAAACAATTCCCAAGTGCTTTAGGAATACAGAAGACGATGAAATAAATTTGGGCTAAAGTAGATATAAATATGGCTTCACAGACACAGCAAGTTTTGCGTTGACCCTGTTTCATTTCAATAAAATTTGAGGACTTTGATTTTTCAGGCTTTATACTGAGAGAATAAGCCCTGTCCTCCAAGAGTCTAGTGGGAGAGAGACACAAACTACAACTCAACATGTTACAGTAAGAGCAAGGTCCGCACGGAGGAGTCAGGGAAGACGTCCCAAAGAAGAGGATATCTGAGTTCAGTCTTGAAAGACGAAGGATGAATAAGAATTAGCCAGAAGAAGAAGAGAGGGATGGGGGCGGGGACCAAATGGGAGGGAGTGGCAAAGAGGACTTTCCAAGCAGAAGGATCACGTGAGCAAAGGCAGGGGGGTGACAGACAGTGAGGTTTTGTGCATAAACTGTAGGTAGTGCCATTGTTGAAAGGCAGGGAGACAGCTAAGGGAGACAGCTAATAGAGTAGGCAAGAGCAAAATCATGAAGGCACAGTAAGTGGCGTGGGCTTTATCCAGTAGAGCAGGGGACCCACTGAAGGGTTTTAAGTAGGAAATGACATGATCAGATTTGCTTTCTAGCTATTTCCATCTGGGATCAGAGTGGAGACTAGTAAGACTTAAGGCAGGGAATGCATGTAGAGGCTACTGCAAAAGTCCTGGGGAGAGATGATAGGCGTTGCCTAACAATAACTAGCATGCTTACCACATGCCATGCCATACATGCATTATTTTACTGACTACTCCCTCACCATGACCCCCACGAGGTCGTTACCCTATATTACAGATGAGAGAGCTGTGGTTTACAGCAGTGCTTTTCAAACTTGGTTCCACCTTGGTATCCCTTGGGGAGGCTTTTAAAATTCCCAATGCTCAGGCCTTGCTCCATTCCAATGAAATGAGAATCCTGGGAGTTGGACCAAGCATTAGTATTTTTTTTAGAGCTCCCCAGGTGGTCCTCATGTGCAGCCAAGTTTGAGAACTGGTGGTTTAGAGGGGTTGAGTAACTTTCCTGGGGTTCGAAAGCCAATGAATGTGAGAGCCAGGACTTAAACCCGGGTCTGTCTGGCTGCAAAGCCCATGCTCTTAACCTCAGCATACAGAGCCTGAACTGAAGCAGTACTAACAGGGGTGGAGTGGTCAGAACAGATTCTATAAATATTTAGGAAGCAGAATAGGCTGGAATTCGGTAACAGATTAGATCAGAAAAGTGAAAGAAAAGGAAATTCCTACTTTTCTGGCTTAGGAGACTGAAAATGTGATGATACCATCAGCCTGCACAGAGAATGGGGGTCAGGGGAGGACAGGAAGGGCAGGTGGAGGAAGCGGGTAGAAAGAGAAAGAAGAAAATTCAAATTTATTTACAAATTTAAGGTACCTGTAGGACATCTTAGCAGGCATCTGGATAATATCTGAAGCTAGCGGATGTCAGAAATTGAGGTCAAGATTTAAGAGTCATCATTCATTCATTCATTTATTCAATAAAAATGCAGGAGAGTGGATGAGATATTTCAGAGTTTGTATAGCTGATAGACCCTCTGGATAACACTGATGGTTAACAAGGTAGGCAAAGGAACAAAAGCCCACAAAAATGACTGAGAAGGACGAGTCAGAGAGCGAAAAGGGAAATCACGAAAAATGGTGTTTCAGAACCACCTGTCAACTCTTGTAGAAAATTTCCTTCTGAAATGTACTAGCAGGCATTGTTACCTGGTTAACTATGGTATACAGAATATAACAGTGTGTGTGTGTGTGTGTGTGTGTGTGTGTGTGCGCGCGCGCGCACTCGTGTGTTGATGATGATGATGATGATGATTCAGAATCCTGAAACATGCCTTAAGGTCCTTGTGTTAAAGATGCCAATCATTGTTTGACTTGCCCATACCCCCTTCCAAGAGAATCTGTCCTGTTGCCTAAGCAATCAGGTTCTTGCCTACATGTCCCCACCCCAACCCCAGGCCACAGTTGATTGGATCAGAGATGGACACCTGACCCAAGAACAAATAATCCATTGGCTGGTCAGGTACTCAGAACCTAGTTCCAAAACAGGAACAGGGTCCCTTCCTCTCTGTTCAATGTCAGCTTCTTCTCTGTTCAACGTAGACTCAGGAGACAAAGGAAAAAGTTGGCAGTGGGGCCAGGAATGCCACAGGCTTATGTCGGGCCCAGGATAAGCCAAAACCATTTGCAAGTGAAAATTATGAAGGGGAAGGAAACATTTAAAGGGGGGGGGAAGGGGGGGGAGCTGGCTGACAGAGAAGAACTGAGCAGACACTCAGAAAGAAACCAAGACAAAAAAAAAAAAAAACCAGACTGGCCCTCAGAACTGCCTCAGAACCTGAACCCTCCAAGTTCAGTTTTTTTCCATAAGCATCCTCATCAGAAACCACAGCTTTCTGGAGGTGACCGCAGTAGGTTTCTCTTCCTTGCAACCAAACAAATAATCATAAATATCTACATCAATTACCATTGTCCAGAGATGTCTAATGTAGATAAAACTGTGTAGGAGATTGTGTTGGCTATAAATCAGCTTCAGCACAGACTCTGAAAGTGAAATTTAAAAATTAAGTTCCTGACACTAGTGGCTTGTATTTTTGGTTCTGGTCATTTACCCATTTCTCATAAAAGTTGAAAGCAAAATGGATTGAGAGCTCTGCTGTACTCAATCTATACATGGCATTATTTGCTGGCTAAAGAGAGTTGGTGCACCTGTCCCACAGACACTTATAAAATAAAATAGCTATACTACCATATTATAAGAAATATTATAAGATAAATAACAGGAAAGACATCATTAAATCAAAGCTCTAAAGTCATCATATATTGAAGTGAGAAGTCTTGTGACAAGATCATCAAAATGAATGAAATTAAAAAGTAAAACTCTGTATTATTTTCCAAGTATTGAATTTTTAATATCCAGAGGAAAAAAGTATCTCACTTCATGCTAAAAAGTTGTGTGAATATGTATATATCCACACAGAGTTCAGAAAAGAAAATCATAATCCAAATGACCTAGTGGAGAATTTGGAAAAATGTCATGGTTGATCTTTTTGCAAGAATAATTCCTTCATAAAGCAAATAATAAGCCTCAAAGCATTGGAACTTTTAAAAATATTGTTGTATGTTGAGAATTTGGTATGAGAAACTTGACCAGCTGTCACTTCAGTTGCATTTAGAAAAACTTGTAAGCAAACATGCTCTTAAGGTTTTGTAAGTGCTTTTCCACTGCTGGCTATAATGTGAAAATTTTATTTTCTCATATGTTGGTCATCCTTTTATAATCTTGATTGTGTTCACTGAAAATAGAGGTCTAGGGACTTCTGGTTCAAGACTGAGCATAAGCATTGGCCTCTCCATTTCTCCTAATTCCTCCCAAGATGTCACCAAAATGAAAGTAAAAAAAAAAAGAATAAACCACAAAGGCGAAGAGAATGGGAGGCAAGGTCAACAGTAGATGAGAGATCTCTACATGTTTCTGGAAGGCAGAAAGTAGATGAGACAAGATATGGACAAATGAGCCAGGCAGAGAAAGCACCAAGAACCCACCACAGGTGCCCTGAGGCTTGGAAGCCCATTTACTCCACCAAGACGCCGAGGCTGGGGGAGAGGGACACCATAGACTGGAAATCTGATGGGGATCAGCTGCACCACTTGATCCCTTGACACCTCCAGCCCACTGTACCCAGCACAGATTTCAGGCAGAAGAAAAAACAGACCACTCTTCCCTAATGGAAGAGAACAAATCTTGTGGAGAAAGCTAGAGCTTCTTTACGAATGTTGGTGCCTCAGATTAAAGGTCTTCTCATTCTGGCATTTGGGGCACCTGGGGCCAGAAAGCCAGTTCCCTAACTCATCTCCCTAAAGCACCCCCAACTCAGAGCCCACCTATGCCCCATTTGAGTCCCCACTCAGCGGGGAGCCCTGGAGAGGCAGTTAGGCATAATGGCAAAATTCTGAAGCCAGATCACTCGGAGTCAAATGGAAAATCTGCTACAGATTAAACTATGTAACCTGGGGCGAGTTATTTAATCTCTCTATGCCTCAGTTTCTTCAACTGTAAGATGGGAATTGTAATGTATGTATTATTTCATCAATTCTAAGATTTTTTTAATGCCTCCAAAATCAGGATGTGTTTTATAACCTATGGCATGCCATATTTCAACAGCATTGTTTACTTTCTTGGTAGTAAACAAAATAATGGTACATCTTACAATTGATGGAATACTAAACTTAATAAAGGGGCCGGCCCAGTGGCACCGAAGTTAAGTTCCCGCATTCCATTTCAGTGGCCCAGGGTACGCCAGTTCTGATCCTGGGCACGGACATACTCATCCCTTGTCAAGCCATGCTGAGGCAGCATCCCACATAGAAGAGCTACAACTCTATAACTGTGATACACAACTATGTACTGGGGCTTTGAGGAGGAAAAAGAAAGAGAGGAAGATTGGCAACAGATGTTAGCACAAGGCCGAGCTTCCTCAAAAATAAATAAATAAATAAACTTAATAAAATGCCATAGTAACTACCTCATAGAGGGGTTGTTGAGACGATTAAATGAGACAATATATTTAACCTGCACAAACCAGTGCCTGGAACATGGATAAACACGATATAAATGTTAGCTACTGCTACCACCTGAGAAAACAGTCCCACTCACATACCAGCAGACAAAACCCATACCAGCTACCCAGGTCACATTTCTTTAAAATAACAAAGGGTCACCACGCAATTGAGAAGAACCACAGAATGAAAGAGATATACCAGATAAACACACAAAACAGTAATCCTGAAGAAAACAGATATAATTTCAGGAAACAGAAGAGAATGCTCACAAATTCTAATGTATATGTTTAGAGAGATTTAAGAAAATACTACATTCAGGAAACACAAGAGAAAGCTATGAAAAAAGAATAATCCTAGAACAAAATCTTGCAGATTTTAAAAATATGATTGCCAAAATTAAAAATACAATTGATGAAAAAATAAAGTCAAGAAAATCACTCAGAAAAACATCAGAAATTAAAAAATATGAGAGAACAAATAGGCGATATAGAGGGCCAATATGGAAAGACCAGTATCTGATTAATAGGAATCCCAGGAAGAGAGAAATAGAGGGGGGAAATGATCAAAACAAACAGTACAAGACAGCTTCCCACAGCTGAAAGACAGCAAACTTCAGATTAGAAAAGTCCCACCAAAAAAAAAAACACCCACCAAGTTCTCAGACAACAAATGAGGAAATAAAAACCTCACCTCTAGAACATAGTGAAATTCCAAAACACCAAGCATAAGGAGGTGCTAAAAATCTCCAAAGAGAAACATGGATTAGTTTGGCGACTGACTTCCCGTCGACAATGGATCCTGGAATATAATGGAACAATTAATGCCCTCCAAGATTTTATTAAAACCCCTTTCTAACCTAGAATTCTATGCCTCGCTAAACTCAATAATATACAAGAGGTGAATAAAGACATTTGCAGACGTGCAAGGACTCAGGAAGTTTCTCTCCCATACACAATTTCTTAGGAAGCCTCTTGAGGAAGTATTCCAGAGTCAAACGGAGTATGACTAACCAAGAAAGAAGAGGACAGACGATTTAGCAGAAGGTAGATCCAACCCATGTGAAGTCCCAAGACGAATGGCGCAATAGGGCCTCAAGAGTAACTACAATGGAGCAGAACAGCTCTAGAGGGAAGTCCCCAGGGAAGGGAGATTTGATAGAAGAGATAATATTTAAAAATTTGGGGAAACTTAAGGATATCATAACTACAAATCATGTAGGGGAGAGGAGGAAAGGCAATGGGAAAGTCCAGAAAACAATAAAAGGTCATACCGGAAGTTTATGGTCCAAATATGAAGCAAATTAAAATGTGGCTTAAGTTTAAATTGCTTTATAGTTCCTTTCAAAAGGCTATTCCTCTGCGTTAAACTTCGCAGTACTTTAGCTGTATGACTAGCATAATTTTAAGCAATTGCAGATTTAGTCCCTTGTTTCATCCTTAGGAGGTGACTATTCTCAGGGAAAATCAGTCCAGTACTTACAGACTTTATTGCTGGTGCCACCACCCCTAAATCCCAGAGCCTTAAGAGAGTTTGAAGAGAGTGTTTGCACAACATTTTACCTTTGGAATGCTGACACAACAGGTGGACAAAAATGAGGATGAGGGTACTGGAAGTCTCGGCCGCTCCACATGCTGGACCATCTGCTTCCTGATTGGAAAACACACGCCTCCCTTTTTCAGAGACAAACCACCTCACCAGAACTCAAGGCTTCACCTCAAACTCAGCGTGACCTCTTCTTTTCGTCGAGGAAAGTGGCTTCGTTTAGGAGGGCATTAAGCCGTTAGCTAGTGCTTCAAATTCAATCACTTTGAACACTTAAATCTTTCTATTACAAAATCAACAGTAATTGCCCCATCTCAAAGGACACACCTTCTCATAATCAAGTAAACATTTTATAGTTGAATGTTCAATTGCTGACAATACCTAATCTGAATAATAATTTCAAAATAGTTGGCTTACATTTAGCAGGACTACTAATCAATCTCAGGAAGGCTCAAAGTCTCTGACCAAGGACAGACTGCTCCTTTAAAAAAGGATTGCTGGTATCACCCAGGATTGAAGTATAGCACAAGAGAATTGGTCACGCAGTAAGGATGAAAGGAAGTCTGAACAGTGTGGCGTGAATCTGAGCTACCAGACTGACTTGGCATCAGTAAGTGTAGACTACTCTTCCAAGAGGTGCCCTGATGAAGAAATGAGAGAGAAGGTGCAGCAGCAAGAGGAAGAGGTGTTGAAGGAACTTTGTAAGTTGAAAGCCTTGAGCAGGTTTGTATCGTGAGGAGAGGAATTAGAGCAGGAATAATGGAAAATGGAAGATAGAGTAGCACAAATTGTTGAGGCCAAGTCCCAGAGGTTTAGGAGCAATGAGGATGAAAACACGGGAAGGATTAGCTTTGAACAAGTGGGGGGTCCCCCCTTCCTTTGAGATAGGACAGAAAGAGATAAGGAGTGGTGCTCACGTGAGGAAGCCTGGAGTAAGCAGGAAGGAGATTCAGGTGTTTACCCCTGGTGACGTCAATTTCGTACATGAAGCAGAAGACTAGCCCATCCGCTGAGAAAGACGGGGATCCTGAAGTGGCTGAAATTAGTCATCAACAGAAATGGAAAAAAGAAAATTGACCAGAGTACAACAGGAGCTGAAGACCACCATCACTCCCCAAGAAAAGAGAAAGAAAAAATATGCATATGACCTTGATGTGCATTCTCTTTCCAGCTACCAAGGGTCCTAAGCTTGTATCTAAAGAAAATTTTATCCGAATCTCCCATATGGAAGGGCTCAAGTCTTGGCTCAGTTACTTTCTAATTTCCTGTTCTTAGGCAAGTTACTTAGCTTTTCTGTGCCTCAGTTTCCCCATTTGTTAAAAGAGACTTTAAGATTATTATGAATATTAAACAGTGATGTTCACAAAGCACCTGGTATACAATAAGCCCTATATTATATGTCTTAGCTACTACGATTGGACTTGGTGTCAGACACTATTTATTTAGATACAATAATGTAAACTGAGGTTATTGGGTTTTAACTTTTAGAATCAACTGATGGACAAAGCATGGAAGAGTTGGTTGTGGCTGGAGGTCAGGATGTAAATGTTAACAACTCTGGCTATATAAAAATAAAAAAGTATAGGGGACAAATAGCAGGTTGTGGAAGGCTGAGCGAGAAGAGGGCAGGGAAGTTAGTATCTTCATCTTATAAAATAGAGAGTTGTGGTATTGCTGAAAATATATGAAATAAGAAATAGGAGTTTAAATTATTTAAGTTCACAAAGACAACAAATGGAAGTATTAAAATAATAATTTAACCATCAAACATGAGAAGAGAGGGTATAGTTTGAGCTACACCTCATCTGTCATGTCAACGAATCAATGGATGGCATCAATTTGATAAACCAAGAGATAAAGGAATAAATACATTATTTAGAACAGTGGTTCTCAGCTCTGGCTGCACATAACTATCAGCTTGTAGACAAAAAAAAAACCATTTTGTTGGTCTGTGAATAAAACTACACATAGGTCTTTTTTTAAAGCTCCCCAGGTGATTCTAACATGCAGCCAGGGTTGAGAATCACTCTAAAAAACTGGAAAACATGGCCAGTTAAAGAGTTTTCCTTCTGGGAATGGGACAGTGTGATGCGATAGAGGTGAAAGGTAGAGGCTGGCTACCTACTTTGCATTCATTCATTCATTCAACAAATATTGTAGAAGGCCTTCTATGTGCCAGGCACTGCTTCGGCCCTTTTTCACCGTACTCTCCAGTAGTCCTTGATTTGTTTTCATGGACATGAGTGCTTGGATAAAAAGAAAATTTAATGCAACAAAAACACAGCATCATTACCTGAGTCCACACATTTAAATACACTGGGCAGCTAGCAGGACCCACTTCTGCCTGAGCAGAAAGTGTATTACCTATGCAGGGCGACACAGTTGGAAGAAACAACCTTTCACAAGGGGCAGCCAGGCTGCAAGCTGACTAGGAGAAGAGACAGGGAAGAGGGCCTAAGGGCACTGGAGAACCCCCACCCCACTTCACAGCGCCCCCTCCTATTGCCGGATGCCACTGAGCCAGGGCTGCCCGGCTAGGTTCAAAAGTAAAGAGTTTTGAGGGCAACCATCCCCAGGACCCTACAACTGAGTAAAGAGCGGGAGGGAGAAGATGCGGGGGGGGAGGGGCGTTGAGAGGGCCAGGGTCTCAGTGCATTAACTGACCTCAGCCAAGGGCAAGCCCCTAAGTAGGTAGCTTAAATAGAAGGGGAAATACATGGCCCTTTGATCAAAAGTGCATCCCTAGTGACTGTCATTTCAGTTTCTATTCCTGTTTTCAAGAGTATCTTGAAACATACACATATTAATGCGAGTCTCACCTCAGGCCATTCTGAAGTAACATCCTAATGATTAGTTGACACCCAGCAAGGATCATTTGACAATTTCCTGAGGCAAAGTGAGGGTACCAGTGAGGGGCTGAGAGCTCCCCCAGGAGAGAAGGTGCCCAGAGAGAAGAAAGGGCAACCAAATGGGGAGACCCTCCAAACGAATGTCACCTACTTCAAAATGGGATTAGGGCCAGCCCTGCCTGTGCCAATCAAAAGCATAATGATTTGCAACGATTAGTTTAACTGATTAACTAATTGTTACCCAGGAAATACAAAATCTAGTATCTGCATTAGGAAGATGGAATACGAATTGGATAAGTTTGAGTGATGGACGTTGGGAGAAATGAAGGAGCTGTAAGGAAGCCAACTAGCCTTGGGTAACTCAGTTAAATAGGCAAAAGGGCAGAGAATGAAGGACCTGGAGACAGGATGCAACAAAGGACTGAGTGCGCCAAAAGAAAGAGGTGTGTTTTGCATTCTGGAACTCAACGTAATAACTATTTATATTTTGTGTGTATCTGACCACCTAAATGGTGAAACCTTAAGGACATGAATCTATTACATAACTCTGGGACCCCGCTCCATGTCCTACACATAGAAGGTACTCAACAAATATCGTTAATTATGACTATAAAGATGCAGCTGCCTAAAGGAATGGAGAGAATGGAACAGAAAAGAACATTAGGGTTGGATGAAAAACGTCAGCAACTCTGTAAGTTTATCTAAGGACAGACCTACCTCTTAGTTTGTTCTGAAGACAGCTCTTCTTTCATTGACAGTTGTAAAATAGCAACCATAATGCACATTCACACATTCTAAACTCTTGGTATAGAACCTTATCAAAAGCCTGGAGATACTCTCGCAGTTAGTGGGAGTGTAAACTGGTACAACTCCTGGGGGGGGCAATGTATCTATTCATCAAGTTTTACAAATGCAAATTTTACAAAAACCTTTGAACATAGAAATGTTCAAGGTTATTTGTTGTAGCATTGGTTTCAATATTAAGTGAGTGGAAACAACCCAAATGTACATCAACAGGAAACTATTTAAATAAATTGTGGTGTATCCACACAATGGAAAATTATGCCGCTGTAAACGAGAATGAGGAAGCTTTCTAAGTATTAATGCAGAAAGATCTCCAAATAATATTGTACATGAGAAAGCAAGTAAGAACAGCGTGCTTAATATGCTATCTTTTGTCTAAAAAGGGCGGGGGTATAAAACTCTATATTCACAATTGTTCATATTTGCATAAAGAGCCCCTAGAAGGGTACCCAAGAATCTAAGAACAATGGTTCCCTACGATAAGGAGTGATGAGAGTGGGAACTCAGCTGATGGGGGACAAGAAGGCAGGAAAGACTTTTCACTATATGCCTTGTCACATTCTTCAGTTGTCCAACCATCAAAATGATTTGTGTGTGTGTGTGTGTGAGGAAGATTGGCCCTGAGCTAACATCTGTGCTCATCTTCCTCTATTTTGCACGTGGGACGCTGCCACAGCATGGCTTGATGGGCGGTGCGCAGGTCCGAGCGCCAGATTTGAACCTGCAGATGCCCTGGAGGCAGAGCACACAAATTTAACCACTACGCCCCTGGGCCGGCCCGAAAATGTACTTTTCTAAGCAAACACTTACATAGCACTTACAATATGTCAGGCACTGTTGCAAGCCATTTAAATTAGTAACTCATTTATCATTATTATTTAGTAATATGAATACTTATTCAAACTTTAATTTAAAGAGTATCTCAGAAGTGTCATAATTGTACTGTGGTTATGCAGAGAAATATCTTTGTTCTTAGGAGACAATATGTGTAATTATTTAGAGATGAAGTTCGCATATCTGCAACTTTATCTCAAACGGTTTAGCAAAGAAAAACATCTGTGCGTGCATTTGTGAGTGTGTATGGGTGTCTGTGTGTGTGTGTGGGGAGAGAGAGAGAGAGAGAGATAAAAAGATAACGCAAATGTGGCCCAAAAAAAAAAAGGTAAATCCACGCAAAGGTTATATGTGTACCCATAGGCTTATATGTGCAACTTTTTTGTAGATTTAAAATTTTCCAAGGTAAACATCGGAGGGGAAAAAGTATCTCAAAAACATCCTTAAAACTTAAATAAGAGGCTGGCCCACTGGTGCAAGCGGTTAAGTGCGTGTGCTCTGCTGCGGCGGCCCGGGGTTTGCAGGTTCGGATCCCGGGCGTGCACCAACGCACCACTTGGCAAGCCATGCTGTGGCAGCGTCCCATAGAAAGTGGAGGAAGATGGGCATGGATGTTAGCCCAGGGCCAGTCTTCCTCAGCAAAAAGAGGAGGATTGGCAGATGTTAGCTCAGGGCCAGTCTTCCTCACAAAAAAAAAAAAAAAAACTTAAATAAGAGGCCAACCTAGTGATGTAGTGGTTAAGTTTGTGCGCTCTGCTTTGGCAGCCCAGGGTTCGAGGGTTTGGATCCCAGGCGCAGATCTACACACCACTCTTCAGGCCACGCTGTGGCAGTGACCCACATACAAAATAGAGGAATATTGGCACAGATGTTAGCTCAGGGCCAATCTTCCTCACCAAAAACAAAACAAAACAAAATTAAATAAAACGTTTCTATTTAGTTTCTACAAGCTCTTTGGACTGGATTTCAAGGCCCTTAGAATATATCTCAATTTATCTGTCCAGCCTCCTTACTTTTCTTGAACCCTATGCTCAAACTAAACTGTCTCCATTTGACCAAATCTTACCTATGAAGCATATCTCAAAAATCACTTTCTTTAAGATGACTTTTTTGAGTCTTCCAAAATAATGTGATCTCTCACCATTTTGAATATCTATAGCACCCTTAGTTCTACTGAGATACATTATATTCTACATTTTGTCATAATCATTGCATGTTTTTATTATGTAAAACAACAGAAATGATCATGCATATTAGATGTGTATAGTAGTATACTTACCTATTGGATATACACTATCTATAACAATAATTATAGGTTATGAGTTATTCCCTAAGAACTTGGAATTGAAAGAAAAAAGTGTCTTCTGAGAACTAAGAGGCAAGATTAATGTATGTATAGTGGAAAAGGGTGACACGGGCAGTCATTGGAAGGGGACAGGCTACCAGCTCCCCCTTGCACAACCTGCTCCCTCTGCTGCAACCCTCATTTCCCTTAACCCCTTCAGGTCTCAGTCCAGGGTTACACCTTGAGGGAAGGATTCTCCAAACTCCCTGCTGGTCAAAGCCCCATTACATCATCTGAACCTCCTCTTAGCACTTATCACATTATTATTAACATTGGTACATGTAATTGACCTCTATCTGCCTCCTCTACCAGACTGTACACTCCAGGAAGGAAGGGACTGTTACTGTTTTTGTTCACCATTGTCACCCCAGTACTTAGCACAGTACCTGGAAAATAGTAGGCCCTAGTATTTTTTTGAATGAATAAAAAAAGAAAATGTGTCCATCTAGAGGAGGAGGGAGAAGAGTTGCTGAGCCTAGGAGGCAAAAAAATAAAAAAGAGGCAAAAATGAACATCCATGCACTCTCAAAGGGAGAAAGAAGCTGAAGAATTGGACTCTACTGACTTCTACAATTAATAAATCCCATTCACACTACATATACTCATACATATATACATATATATATGTTTTTAATTCTGCCCTTTCTTATTAATAATTATTACGTTTTTAGAGCTGGGCAGGGCCTCTTGTTGTTTTTACTCATTTTCGTTTTCCCAAGAGTTTCTAATTTCTCTTAAATGACGTATCAGGATGGTTGCTCTGGACTTCCCAAGTTCTTACCCACCCCCTCAACTTTTCTGAGAAAAAGTGGCTTTAAGTTCCCCATACAAAAATTATGGTTTTTTTCCCAAAGAGTTATGTTCATACGTGTAGATTTCCCCCAAGCAACAGAGATAAATTTTGGCTTCAGCGGGTCACTTTCCACTCAATAATGGCTTGTGATTTCCATTTTCAGGTCTGTGTTGCAGCCTGGGACAAAACCCACTGAGGGAGTAACGCGACATTCTCAGTAATCAGCTTCCTCAGTAAGAGTTTTACTTTGGGATGTACTTAGGGCCTTTTTTTTTTTAAGGTGCCCGGCGGAAGAGCTTCCCTGGGCCGTCTAAGCAACCTTCCACACCTCGCCGCGACCCGCGACCCGCCGCACCGCCCAGGCCAGCTCACCGGCGGGAAAAGCGCGCGCTCCGCGGGGCGGTTTCGGCGGGCGAGGTCACGTGGCCCCCTGTGGCCAATGGGGAGCGCGTGGGGTGCGCGCGCGGCCGGGGGCGGTCTCCGGCAGGGGCGCGCTTGGCTCGCTTCCAGCCACTGACCCGAGCGGGAGGCGGGGAGACCCGGTCCCCGGAGTACGCAGCCGGGCGCCTGATTAGCCTGGCTTTGGCCTTCTCGAGTCTATAGTAGTTAACTCCACGTCCCTCTCACACCGCCCCCTCAGTCTGCACATCCCCCACTTCTTCAGCGATATCCTAAAGTATAAAGGGAGAAAGGCGCTGCTGCCTCCTGGGCCAGGAAAAGCGTGGGGAGGAAAAGGGAGGCTTGTGTCCGCTACCACCTCTAATGGGGGGGGGGCCCTTGTTTCTGATTGACAGTCGTTGAACGCACACTGGTGGCCCACCCGACTAAAATACCAGTCACAAAGAAGATTTTACATACACAGTAAAGCGAGCGTTCTAGGCATGAAAAACGTGTAGATTAAGTAGTTGGCTGTTACTTATTATTTATAATCAAAGGTAGTAGCATTATTAATTCTTCACCCTGCTTCTGCTTTTGAAGTGAAACTGTAATTACGAAAGCATTTTGGGTAAATGTGGCAACCGCCCACAGGGCACCTCAGAAGGTACCCATCAGCTTTAGGAGCAATCTGAGGATCAAGTGGTATAGCGAGTGAGAAAACATGTTGGAAAAGGTTTACAATAAAATATAAGTTCTAGAAGACTGGTGACGATTGCACACCTTTGTGAATATACTAAAAACCACTGAATTGTGCACTTTAACAAGTTGAACTTTATGGTGTATGAATTACATCTCAAAAAAAAATATATGTTCTAGAAGGTACGCATAGGTGACAATCTCAGGCTTTGAGACATAACTGTTGACACTTGCACAGATGAAAATTCAAAACTTTAGTCAATTGAGTTCTTTCTAGAAAACGGATACCACATTTGATATGGTGGCAAGAGACGCTCAGGATGCTTGAAATTTCCACTTTCTCAGTGGCATGTAAATCTTTTTAAGTTGGAGAGTAGTTTGAGATTAGTTTTAATAATTCCTTTCAGGTGTTTAGCATATTTTTAATCTAAAAGTCTAAAACTCCATAAATTTAACCCCAACATTTTTTAATGCTCTTCAAAACAAAAGACTTTAATTTTCCAACATTCTAAGACATTTAGGAATCATACATTTTTGCAAAACAAAATTTCAAGTTTATCGTTCCTTCATGTTCTTTCCTATACTGGCAAAATCAAGAAGGAACCTAAACTGAATTTTCCCCACCTTACCAATGCAGACACCGTCAGGTCAAGTGTAAAGACAAATTTTTATTAAAAAATAAATTTGATCTATTTCAGTAGATTTGAGATCATCCTAATTAGTTGTAACATCAATGATTCGGCGTTAACAGAAACTAAGAGATTTAATACCAGGAAGCAAAGTCGGTTTTACATTTTTACCTCCTAAAAACTTTGATGAATAGATTTACCACTCTCTTCTTACAGTTAATGTTTAAATAATCTAATGCCCAATTTTATGTCCTCAATATCAAGAAAAATGTACCCTAAGCAGAAGATTTATCTTAGTTTAATACAAATAATATCTTACCGGCGTTCCTTGACATGGCTGAAACTTGCTGGGAGCTGACAAGTTGGGTCATGTATGCCTTCTGAAAACTGTATTTCACCCAGGGTGATTTGCAACAATTTGTTACTTTGGGAGAGGGATTCAGAAGTTCTTTAGGTTCACAAACAGTGGCATCATATATTTTCTTCATGTTTTTTCCCTGTTGAAAAATACATTTTCAGAGGATTTTCCCCATTTCTCAGTATATATTTGGTATGTTAGGTGAAAATTGGTGTTCTAACAATACAAGCAGCCTTTATTCCATACATAAAAGGGTTATAGATTTGGGTGGAAGATGGAACAGGGGGATCTCTAAGGTCTTTTTCAACTTAGATAAACATCTTTCTGTGTTGCTTGGTCTTTAGATCTGCTACACCACCCACATCCTCATCTCCCCGCAGTTTTTCTTCATCTTTTCAATAGCCACATTCCATCAAGGGAACAGTCTAAATTAGTACACACAGAAAAAGGAGAGACAAATTAGTGTAACCAAAAGAAAAACAGATCAAAAATCCAAAGTGAGGAGGTTTGGAGATGGGATACATTCTTTGTCTTACTCCCTGGTATGTGCGTGTGTGTGTGTGTGTGTGTGTGTGTGTGTGTGTGTGTGTGTGTGTGTGTTTCCTACCCAGAATGATTCTGGTATTCTCTCTTTAATCCTCCACATACATAAACACACAGTCCACCTCTACAGACACTAATGAAGGCTATTCTCCAGCCCCTTCCGTTTTTTCCTAACATTGTAGTACCAATCCAATAAATTGAAGAATTGAACTAAGACTTTCATTGTCTACCAGGGCACTTAATTCTCTCTACTTAAAGGTTGGCCACAGGGTTTGACTTTCTATTTTACCTTCTAAATCTAAGCAGTTACTGGAAAGGGAAGAAATGGATAAGAGAGGTCAGACCGTGGATAAGAAAGGATAAGAATGACTAAAGAAGGTAACGGGGGAGGACTTCAGGAGCCTTAGATCAGTGCTATCCAATAAAAACATATGAACCACATATGTAATTTTAAGTTTTCTAGTAGCTGCATTAAAAAAGTAAAAAGAAACAGGTAAAACTAATTTTGACGATATATTTTATGTAACCAAATATATCCCAAAATAAATCCAAATGATGTTATTTCAATAGGCAATCAATATAAAAAATTATTAATGAAATATTTTATATTTTCATTAATATAAGTCTTCAAAATCTGACATGTATTTTACACTTAGAATACATCTCAATTCAGACTAGCCACATTTCAGGTGCTCAGTAGCTACACGTGGCTAGTGGCTACTGCATTGGACAGTAAATACAGTAAAGCTGTATTGCACCTTCAGAGGAAGAAGCAAGAATTGAAAAGAAATGACTGAGAGAAAGGCAATACGCAGCTGTCTCAGCTACATAAAATAAGAGGGGGGAATCATCAAGCAGAATTCTGACTCATCATTTTTCAAATGTACCACATTTTCCTGTGTAGAATGCTACTTCAATATTTTGATTATTGTAATTTGGGCCAGATTAGGGGAGAGGGTTGTGGGATGAAGGGGTGTGAGTGCCTGGGCATTCTTGATGTCTTAGGCAGCCTGACGTTTTAACTATACTCGTCAGGCAACCTTCTGACCTTAAATTTGGTTTCTCAAATAAATTTTCCAGTGAGAAAATGACATGCTCTCCGGCTAACGCATCAGAGCCAGATCAGCCCTGGATAAAATTATTAAATTACTAAGTGGGCAAAGTTGATAGTCAAGATGCAGTTATGGGGTGAGGTTCTTATCTGAAAGAGCCAACTGACAGCTTTACCCATCAGCCCATTGTGAAACTGTCATTTTGTACTAGTTATTCACATGACATTGCTAGATAACAGAGAATAAAATATCTAACCATGGTCTTTTAAATTAAACGATCAAGAATGTTGGACTTGATTTTCCCCAAATAGGTTTTTATTATAATATAATTTTTCCCAAACAATTCTGCAGGATGTTGAGGTATTTATTGAAAAATAATCAATGCTAATTATATTTTTCATCTAAATTTTATTTTTAAATGTATGTAAAAAAAACACTATGCTCTTTTATATAGTATAATTAGTTAGTATAATTAGATAATTGCCTTTAAGACATGGTGTGCCTACCTGAAAATACCAGGAAACCCCAGGATTTACAAAAGCATATAATGGATTTGCACATGGAAGCCTAGGCAACCATTGAACTCATATATGTTGTCTATCTAATAATCATTGGTTTATGTTAGGTATCTTGTCCTATTATTTCAATATATATTTATGATATTTTTCACTTAATAAAATTATTTTATCTACTTTGCTTGAAGGTTGTTCCGACATAAAGTTTAAAATATATATGAGTGAAGCTTTTATCATTTCTTGCAGCAACTAATTCATCTATGGGTTCACACTGCTGTCTATATCTGGTAGGCTGAATAATGGCCCCTCAAAGATGTCCACATCCTAATCCCCAGAACCCATGAATATTTTACCTTACATGGCAAAAAGGACTTTGTAGGTGTGGTTAAATTAAGGCTGTTGAGAAGTGGAGATTATCCTGGATTATCTGGGCCCAGCCTAATCATATGTGTTCTTATAAGAGGAAGGCAGGAGGGCCAGAGTCAAAGAAGGAGGTGTAACAATGGAAGCAGAGGTCAGAGTGATGTGAGAAACGGTCTATGAGTCAAGGAACAAAGGAAGCCTCTAGGAGCTAAAAAAGGCAAGGAAACCAATTCTCCCCTAGAGCCTCCAGAAGGAACACCAACCCATTTTAGACTTCTGACCTCCAGCACTATAAGATAATAAATTTGTGTTGTTTTAGGCCACTTAGTCTGTGGTAATTTCTAAGAGCAGGAATAGAAAATTTACACCCTATGTTGATCTGAGTGCATATTATATTATTGTCAGTACGTTATAATTTTAAAAGTGTTCATTGTAAAATAAACTTGGAGATGGACAAGAGTCCATATTTACAGTATAGTGTTTCCATAACAATAACTAGGATTGTTGAACTCTAAGTGACTACTTATTGATGGTGGCAACTGTCAATTAAGCTACGAGTCTTTATAGCAAACAATATATATTGATCAATAGTGAAAAATATATATTAATCCCTAACTGAATGCCAGACATTGTACTAGACACCGGGGATATAGCGGTCAACAGGTCAGAAATGATCCCTTCCCTCATGGGGGTGACAGTCTAGCAGGAGAGACAGGCATATACACCTAATTAGAGTCGTGGCATGTGTTATGAAAATATACCATGGGGAGTGGACCTAACCTAGGCTGGGTGGTCAGGAAGGACTCATCTAGGAATGATGTTTAAGCTGGGACCTAAAAGATGACTTGGAATTGGCCAGGAGGGAAGATGAGGAAGGGAAAAGAACATGTTTCAGAGAGCTGGAACACCAAACGCAAAAGCCCAAAGGCAGTAAAAAACTCAAGGCATTGGAAGAACTAAAAATAAAAACACTGAAGACTTTCCAGTTCAAGATAGCTGAGATCTTTTCTGCACCACTTCTCTCAAAAATAACAAGGAGGGGGGAAAAAGACCCCACAAACACAAATTTCATTTTTATTGAACTGGTAGTCATCCCAAACCACAATGCATGAAAATGGAAAATGGATGAAGGATGGCAAAGGACTTAGCAGACCCAAGAGAAGGAGAAACCAAGGAGAAGCAAGGCAGGTCACCCTGAGGAACTCTGGGAAGACTCAGGAAATGGAAGCCAGTCAAGTGCAGAAAGAACTTACAAGAGTGGAGATGGAAGGAGTGTAGTGCTGAAGAGGGAGATTTGTTTGAAAATCTGTTTAATAAGTGGTCAGATCCCCAGGTCCCCACTGCACCTGATAGAATTGGGCTACTACTTTTACCGCTATAGGAAACAGGAAATGTCACCTCTGGAGAAAGTAAACCAAAGAAGTTCTAGATGTGGGGACACCGGGCATAGATCAGAGTGGGAGTGAGACATCGTCCTGCAAAGAGAGGAATTAAGTCTGAAACTGAGAATGAGACACCCAAGCTTCTCCTCCTGCTCACATACAGAACTTCGCAGCCAAGTTGTACTCTCTAGCAGAAAATAGAGTACTTTTCAGGAAAAAATGAACCATACCAGAAAAAAGAGCCACCAATACTGACATTTGGGCGTCTCCATAGGAAAAGCCTACAGTGAATCCCTTCAATTGACAAGACTCAAATGTGCACTCAGGCCTCCAGTCAGCTTTTAGGACTTCACTCTTAAAATATGAATGGACAAAAATCACTAGATACCAGAGTAAAACCTTCAACATGAAAAAATAAAAAATCTCCAACATGTAAGCATCAGGGGGGAAAAAGGAACCACAAGAAATAGAGACAATGCAGGGAGCATAAAAATAATTCAAAGTATCATCAGAAAAATATTGTATCCATGAAACAAGAACAGGATCCTACAAGAAGAAATAATCTAAGAGCAAGCAAGAACAGTTGGAAATTACAAATACTATAACTAATTAAAATTCAGTAAAAAATTATTTATTGAAAGATAAAGACAAAGAAATATCCAAGGTAGAATGACCTCGAAAATTGTTACACGTCAGAAAAAGTCATGAGGACATTCTACAAGATAACTGGCTAATCTTTTTTAAAAATCAGTATTATAGGGAGATAAAATGGTGGGCAGATGGGGAGTACTGCTCTAGATTAAAAGAGGCTAAAGAGGGGCTGGCCCCGGGGCCTAGCGGTTAAGTGCATGCACTCCGCTGCTGGCGGCCCGGGTTCGGATCCCAGGCGCGCACCAACATACCGCTTATCAGGCCATGCTGTGGCAGCGTCCCACATAAAGTGGAAGAAGATCAGCACGGATGTTAGCTCAGGGCCAGTCTTCCTCAGCAAAAAGAGGAGGATCGGCATGGATGTCAGCTCAGGGCTGATCTTCCTCACAGAAAAAAAAAAAGAGGCTAAAGAGATAAAATAACGAAATGCAATATGTGAATTTTGGATACTGGTTTAAAAAAAACTGCTATAAAAAATGGTATTAAGGAATTATTATTACTTTTCCTAGGTACAATAATGCTATTATAGGCATGCAGAGAATGTCCTTATTTTTAGGAGTTGAATCCTAAAGTATTCTGGTGTGAAATATCATGTTGTCTGCCACTTACTTTCAAATAGTTCAGCAAAATTGTTAAATAAATAGATAAAGCAAATATGGGGAAATGTTAACAATTGTTTAATCTTAATAGTGGGTATATTAGTGTTGATCATACTAGTCACTCATTTTTTTTTATGTTTGAAATTTTTCATAATAAATAGCGATAAAAATAAAGCAAATATGTCAAAATGTTGATTATCGTCACACCTAAGTAGTGGGTATACTCATGTTGAATATACTATACCCTCAACATTTCTTTATGTTTGAAATTTTTCATAATAAAAACTTGGGGGGACTGGCCCCATGGCCTAGTGGTTAAGTTTGGTGCACTTTGCTTTGGCAGCCTGGGTTCGGTTCCTGGGCATGGACCTACACCACTCGTCAGTGGCCATGCTGTGGCAGTGACCCACATACAAAATAGAGGAAGATGGGCACAGATGTTAGCTCAGGGCCAATCTTCCTCAAGCAAAAAAACAAAAAACAACTCACTTGTAGAAGACAAATATATGGATAATAGAAGAAAAAGATAAGATTAGAGGATCCAGTAAGTACAATATCTGAACAACAGGAATTCCAGGGGAAAAAAAGAAAAAACAGCAAAAGCTTTAGAGAAGAAATTATCAAAGAAACAAACGTGGGAAAAATTCCTAAAACCTAAGGACATATGTCTTCAGAATGTAAAGGCCCACTGAGTTCCCAGAATGACAAATTAAAAAGACCTACACCAAGGTCCACATACGCATCTTGAAATTTCAAACATCAATGATAAATAGCAGATCCTAAAAACTTCCAGATTGAAAAAAAAAAAATGGATTAGGAACAAACTCCACAGCACTATTGGAAGCTAGAAGACAATAGAACCTTCAAAATCCTGAAAGAAAATGTTTTCTAATCTAGGACTATACATCAACTCAAACTAACAAGTGAGACTAAAATAAGCCCCTTTTTCCTGCAACATCTCAAAAAATTAGCCTCCCATGCATCCTTTCTCAGGAAACTACTGGAGAAGGGGAAGGCTTCACCAAAAGAAAAGGAGTGAACCAACAGCAATGAAAGCAGGGATCCTGGAACAAAAGGCTTTTGTCATAAACCATTTAGCAATGGTTGGCTTTTAAATTATGTGCCTGGATTAGTTTAATAAAAATTAAAATTAATTTTTAAAAAAAGAAGCAAAGCAAAAGAAAGCCAGTGTGATTGAAGAATAGTGGGTAAGTGGCCCAAAATAAGAAAAGATACATAGACAGGAGCCAAATCATTCCAGGTCTTATATGCCCTGCTAAGCATTTCAGATTTTATCCTAAAAGAAGTGAGAAACCATTTAAGGGATTTAAATGGGAGTGACATGATCAGATTTCTGTTTTAAAAGATCTCTCTGGCTCCTGAAGGAAGCAAGAGACCGTAGTAATTCAGTAATCCACTAGGAGGCTAGCACTGGAGGTGGAGAGAAGTGGATATTGAGAAGACTGAAGAACTAGAATTGATTGATTAGAAAATGGGATGCTAGGGAGAGAATAATCATGGATAATGCCCAGGTTTTTGGTGAGCAAATAAGTGGATTATGGTGGCATTTATTAAACCAGAGAACACCAACATAGAATTAATATTTTGCCTTGTTGTTTGGTAGCAGGTTTTACTTAGGAGAGGGGTGCAGTGGCAGGAAATGATGAGTTGGATATATTCAATGTTCGAGGTATCTGAAAATTATTCAAGTGGAGATGTTAAGTGAGCATTTGCCAAAACAAATTTTGGAGCTCAGAAGAGAGATCAGGGCTGTAAATTTAAATTTGTGAGTCATCATTACAGAGAAGATGAAAAATGCTGTGTGAGCTAAAAGAACACCCTTTTGTTCATTCACTGAAGAAATATTTATTAAACTCCTACTATGTGCCAGGCGCTGTGCTGGATGCTAGGTTACAATAGTGAGCAAAAACTTTACAGTACAGGATATCTAAGTGGCCTTCACTGAGGGTGGTACCAGTGTATTTGTATAGTTATATTAACTGGGGGTTATATTCAGATTTAATAGTCAGTATCAGGTAAACTTGACCTACTCCAATGTCTGTCAAGGTCCTACTCCCCCTGCAAAAAAATTGTCCTACATCGTATATAACTTTGTACTGTTCCTCTGTATATTCATGTAGGTAAAAAATCCATCTATAATTATCTGAGTTTAGAACTTAAGTCTGTTTCACATATAAACACAAAGATTTTTTTGCATAGGTTTAATATACACTGGATTTTCTAGGAATTCATCTACAGTCTAAATCAAGAGAAATCAAGACAAAATTATACTTTTATTGTTATTTTATGTTTTTCTAAACTTTACCAAGATTGGTTTATTATATCAGAAAATCAGAGCATTGACTGCAATGCCACACGTGGTAATAGAATTACTAATTTAATTTACCTTATCAGACTGTATTTGTGGCTGTCACATTCACAGTGATTCTATGTATAGGTGCAAGCAAATGACTACTTAATTGAGTCTTCTCGTGTATTATGCCTGAGTATTAACATACTGAAATATATATTATTTTATGGTAACTACTATTGTAAACTACTTTCCTTCTCATTCTTCTCTATGGGAAGGACATTATATAGATTTAAAAATTGGATTTGTATGCAGTTCCTATTAACCATACATGTCATTCCATAAGAGGAGGTGTGACAACATATTTGTTTTAAAAAGTGACTTTCAAAGTGTTCTAAGGTCCTTGCATTGTCCCAGAAGAGGTAAAAGTACAAATTTACATTCACTTTATACTTAGAAAGTTATGCTTTTTATATGATATAAAATTAGATATATATGATTATTGGCCCCCCCCCTTTTTTTTTTTTTGCTGAGGAAGATTTGCCCTGAGCTAACATCTGTGCCATTCTTCCTCTATTTTATATGTGGGTCGCCACCACAGCATGGCTGCTGACGAGTAGTGTAGGTCTGCACCTGGGAACCAAACCCGAACCCAAGCCGCAGAAGCAGAGCACGCCGATCTTAACCACTAGCCCATGGGACCAGTCCTGGCCCCATTTCTTTACCCCGCATCCACATCTCTGCAATGCCTTCTCGAGACTGGGGCAGTAGTGACAGTGTGCTAGTTCCAAGCCTAGGCCTGAGAGGCCTGGTGTGTTTCTGCTTGCCCTTTTGCACCTCTGCCGTCTCCATGAGAAGAGTGTTCCCTGGGTAGCTGCTGCCCTTCAAACTGAGCACCAGAAAGAACACACACACACAAAGACAGCAAAATATCAATAGGCTAGAATTAGAGACTCCTTTTTTCTTTTTACCCTCTTTCTCCCAGAGAAAGAGAATTAGAGATTCTTTATTCTACTCTCTATTTCCCAAATTTTCTAAATGAACACAAATTACTTTTCATTCTCAGGAAAAAAAAAAGCTTGCTAAAGAAATGAAGAAATGAAACCATTAACTCTTCTTGAAGTACAGTAATTTTTTCTCCTAGGACATGAATTCATCAGAGTGCCTTGCACACAGTGGGTGGCCAATAAATATTTGCTGAAGAAAAAAAGGAACTCCCTTAACACAGCTCTCCTGCCTTCCACTGCGATCCTCCTCTGTTCTTAGTCTCTCCCTTCTGAGACCAGCTCCTTCCTTTTTTCCCACTTTCTCTCTCCCTCTCTGATTCCTCCTCCTCCTCCCCTAACGCTTCTTCGTGATTCTCTCTTCTTTTCCTTCTCCCCAACTCTAACTTTTTCTTCCTATATTTTCTCTCCTTATCTTTTTTCTTCCTCCTTTTTTCTCTTTAATTTAGTATTACCTAGCCCTTTCTTTCTTTTCTCCTGTCCCCTTCTCCTTCCATGGGATTTTTCCCTCTTAGCTAGCCATAATAAATAATTACTCATTATGTTTATTGAAAGTTTATTATTTACAGAAATTTATCATGTTTTTAGTGTTTAAATAATTTCAAAATGTAAAAATATGTCTATGTTTGTGTTTAATTTTTAAGAACTACTTTAATAATACATTAAAAGCTAAAATTAAGTTGCTTTTTAATTCTGCTTTGATTTTTCAGTGGTTCTGTGTGGAAAAGTTTCACCACCCTTATTTTATACCTTTCCAAAGAAAAGGAATGTCCTCCAGTGACCTTCCACTCTTGGAAATCTGCTTATTTGGACAGACAATATCTACACACATAACCAAGGTCATCTTTAGGACAAATTCCACTTCCTGACCCACCTTCCCACATATATTCCTATCCAGGTAGAATCAGCTTACAATGAGCATTATGAGCAAACCTGAAAGAGAAAATAAATCACAACCATGGGCTGGTCACCGATCCTCTTTGGACTTTAGATTCCTTCCTAACAAGTGAAAAACCTGGGACTGATGATTTCTAAGGCCCTTTCCACATTTGGCATTTCATGACTGAATCCCAAACAATGACATTTCTAAAAGGGAAATGTGAAGCCCAAAGGGTAGATTTTCTCTCTAAGGAATCTTAGAATGTCAAAGCTGAAATGGTTCCCTGGAGTTCACCTAACATGACCTGAAATGATAACTCATCTCTTTGAGCCTTGATTTCTATATCTGTAATATGAGACTAATAAGGCCTTTCTTGCCAGGCCCCAAGGAGAATTAGAGCTAGTACCTGCCAACCGTCAAAAAACAGGACAACGGTCCCAAAATGGAATCACGCTAAGCCCCATGTCACCAAATCATGTCACTTAACTTAATTACAGTTTCGGCTCTCCCAGAAATGGAAACTTAAACCAGTCAACCAAGAATTGCCTGATCAGCACTAGTCAGGTAACCTGCCTGACAGACCCCTGCCATCCCCTAGAGGAAAGTGACTTTGCAATAACCAACCCACTTTTTTGCCAGTATAACTTCCTTATCCCTTCTCCCTTCTGCCTATGAGTCTTTCATTGTATTCAGCTCCTCAGAGCTCCTTTCTATCTGCTAGATTGTATGCTGCCTGGTTCCAATCGATTTTTGCTCAGATAAACTCTTAAAATTCTTAATATGCCCCAGTTTATCTTTCAACGCTACCATACGGAAAGCAGTCAACAAACGGCAGCTATCGTTTGGTCCAAACTTCCTAATTTTTAGATTAAAAAAAAATGAGACAGAGAGGTAATGACTGGCCCAAAGGTGACCAAGCTGGTCCTAGATGCCAGATCTCCCTAATCCCTGTTCAGCCTTCTCTCACCCGACTCCTTCTCAAAGTCAAATTCTAAGTATATGGGCCGGCCCCGTGGCTTGGCGGTTGAGTGCGCGCGCTCCGATGCTGGCGGCCCGGGTTGGGATCCCGGGCGCGCACCGACGCGCCGCTTCTCCGGCGATGCTGGGGCCGCGTCCCACATGCAGCAACTGGAGGGATGTGCAGCTGTGACATGCGGCTATCTACTGGGGCTTTGGGGGGAAAAATAAATAAATAAAATCTTTAAAAAAAAAAATTTCTAAGTATATGATTTCTACTCCAAGGCTGAACATCTACTAATTTTCAGCATCTTAGTGGCCTACCTCCATGTACAATAAATAAAAAACAAGAGAGAACAACTCAAATTATTAGCTAAACTTAAGTGTTAAGGCTATAGAGATTCAGAGCAAGCAGAGGAACTTTCTGAAATTGCTCTCTTCAACCTGTTCATATGTTGCTATCATGTGGTTTATTAAAAATCAAAGGGCAGCTAATGAAGGACTGGGTTAGTAACTCCTCATGATTCCTTCCAGATCTAGTCAAGGGGTATGTGGGGGGGGGGGGTGGGGGGGGCAATCTTTTATGAATAAGAATCTATGAGGGCAAATACTTACTGTATCAAAAAAATGCACTAAAAAGGACACATTTAATAGAGAACCAAATGTCTCGTTAAGAAAAGATGTTAAAAGTCTCTTTAAAATAGTAACTCCATCGTTATGAATCATTGTAGATAAAAGGAGAATATTTTGTCACTGACGTGTTTTTATTTCCATTCAAATTGCATAATAAATGTTAAGGAAACCAGTATATTTTGGTATACAAACCATTTACAGTTGACATTAAAGAGGGCCATTTTATCTCACAAGGAAGTCTTTGGGTGTTTCTTGTAAAGATAATATCGGTTTGGATGGAACGTGTGTATAACATCAATCCTAATACTACCTTAAATTTCTCGAGTGTTTTGAGGTTATAAAATACTTTTGCATACATTTTGATTATGTTTTCTTCCTCATAACAACCTCATGGCAAAGGTAGGTCAGTTACCATCTTACAGATTAGGAAACCGAAGCTTATGGCTGACGTGCTCAGTCAGTAACTGGTGGGATGGCCTCAAACAGAGGTCATCTGGCTCTTTTTCCAATGTTTTTTTCACTACATCATACTTCCTTATGAATCTAACATCATTTCATGTTTTTATACTTCCTTTTTCATATACTTTGTATGTTCACAATACTGACTTATCGCCAAGTAGGCATCACAACTCCAAATAAGCAAGGAGAACACTTTGTTTGGGCTTTTGGTTAACAAACAAAAGAAGCCTTTCTGAATTTGCCTAGTTCCTGTTATTTATCTTATTGTTTATCTGGATGTTTTTCATTATAAAGTTTCTCAGAAAGTAGGGGTACGAGGTCAGGACACGTGCTTTGGTAAAAAGATTCTGCCTTTTTTCAGTTATTGAAAGTTTGGGGAGAAGAGGAGGTGTGGGGGCCAGCCCAGCGGTGTGGTGGTGAGGTTCGCACACTCCACTTCAGCGGGCCTGGGGTTTGGGGGTTCAGATCCCAGGTGTGGACCTACACACCACTGATCAAGTCATGCTGTGGCCGTGTCCCACATACAAAATAGGGGAAGACTGGCACAGATTTTAGCTCAGGGACAATCTTCCACAAGGAAAAAGAGGATTACTGGCAACAGATGTTAGCTCAGGGACAATCTTCCTCACCAAAAAAAAAAAAAAAAAAAAAAAAAAAGAGGAGGTGTGATTTGAACAAGGTAAAAGATTTGAACAAGGTGAAAGAACCTCATGCTTTCTTCTGTGGTGGCTCAGTGGGCAACTAGGGACTATTTTGTAAGCCTAAAGTTCACTGGTTCAAATCCTAGTTTGAAGAATGTATATTTTCGGTCTTGTTTGTTTTCTTTTTAAATGCAGTTTATTTATTTTTTATTTATTTTTTGTGTGTGTGTGAGGAAGATAAGCCCTGAGCTAACATCCGTGCTAATCCTCCTCTTTTTGCTGAGGAAGACCGGCTCTGAGCTGACATCAATTGCCAATCCTCCTCCTTTTTTTTTCCCCAAAGCCCCAGTGGATAGTTGTATGTCATAGTTGCACATCCTTCTAGTTGCTGTATGTGGGACGCGGCCCCAGCATGGCCCGAGAAGCAGTGCGTCAGTGCGCACCCGGGATCCCAACCTGGGCGGCCAGTAGCGGAGCGCGCGTACTTAACTGATAAGGCACGGGGCCGGCCCCTAAATGCAGTTTATTTCAAACTCATATAAGGTTAAAAAAAAAATCCCACCATTCTCAGTATTGGGTTCAAAATGAGACTTGGGTGTTGACAAACAGGCAATGTGAACTGTCAGAGACGGGACATGGGACTGGGAGGTCAGAGTCTGTTTGTAAACAGGAGTCACAGGAGTAATGACAGATAAACATATTATCAGTTTACACCCAGCCTCTGCTAAAGCCCAAGGTAACATACTTCTCCATTTTCTGACTCACTCATGGTGACTCCCCACAGGACTTCTATTTAAAGAGGTTTATTTGATTCTTGAATCTCAAGCTGAGCATTCTACTTACTTTTAAAAAGTCATACAGTTCTGAGATGAATTATCTCAGATCAATGGCATGTGGGTGGGAAAGGCAGGGAGCTCATGCCCTCATCAAAATCCCAGTGGGAAATGTTTATAGATTACTTTCCTGGTCATTATTAGAATTTAACCATTAGGCTTCAAGAAATTGTTCTAGGGCCGGCCCCGTGGCTTAGCGGTTAAGTGCGCACGCTCCGCTGCTGGTGGCCCAGGTTCGAATCCCGGGCGCGCACCGACGCACGGCTTCTCCGGCCATGCTGAGGCCGCGTCCCACGTACAGCAACTAGAAGGATGTGCAGCTATGACATACAACTATCTACTGGGGCTTTGGGGGGGAAAAATAAATAAATAAAATCTTTAAAAAAAAAAAAAGAAATTGTTCTAGTCTCCTTATCTTCCATCATTCCATTTTGTCTTTTCTCTAACACTCAAAATACACACTACTACCTACTTGCCCATTACCTTCTAAAAAAAGACAGACTATCTAAACAAAATTCTAAAATTTTATTGCAACATAGAATATCTTTCAGAGGATTTGGGGGTTTTTTTAATCATTTATTTTTCTTTTTAAAGTAATTTAACCTTAATATTGTCCCAGGAAACCAAATGGATACATTTGCTAATAGCTCAGTGTGGAGAAAATACATTTCAGCTCTTGGGTAGGACTGGCCTCTCCCGCTTTTATTTTAAAATCTTTTTATCATAAAACACGGAAACAGAAGACTACAAAAGGAAATGTTTATGTTAATGAATTGTTCTAAGGCAAACACCCTTGTAACCACCACCAGATCCAGAAACAGAACTTCGGTACCCACCCTTAGAAGCCCTTTCCATATGTCCCTTCTCAATCACAACCATTCCCACCTCCCACCCCCGCCTACCACCACCACCTAATACGTAACTATTATCCTAACTCTTATAGAAATCACTTTCACCTCCTTTTCTCTTTAATGGTTTTGCCACCCAAGTGTTTGCCCCTAGATAGTATAGTCTCCCACACACACATACGTACACTTTTTAAAATTTGAAATATCTTTTAAGTCTTTTTTTTTTTTAACTTTACAATTGATCTCTCAAAGAACAGAGGCTTTTTGAGCTGTAACATCTCCCAAAGGCAGGACTTTGCAGATTGCATGATCATGGTGCAGCTCAACATGTTCCTCTGTTCCCCGTGTTTCCTACAAATTGGCAGCTGGATCTCAAGTCTCGATCAGACTTAGGTTGGATCCCTTTAGCAGCATTTTGGGTGGTGGTGTGGTCTTCCCTTGGGAGGCATATAATGTCTAGTTCTCTCTCTTTTTAAGATCTTAGGGGCCGGTCTGGTGGCATAGCGGTTAAGTGCACGTGCTCCGCTTTGGCAGCCCAGGGTTTGCACGTTCGGATCCCAGGCACGCACCGACGCACCACTTGTCAAGCCATGCTGTGGCCGTGTCCCATATAAAGTAGAGGAAGATGGGCACAGATGTTAGCCCAGGGCCAATCTTCCTCAGCAAAAAGAGGAGGATTGGCAACAGATGTTAGCTCAGGGCTGATCTTCCTCACAAAAAAAAAAAAGAAGATCTTAGGAGCTATTGATACATAATGCCTGTATCTATTAACTCACAGGGGGTTGCAAAATTGGGATATTCTATCATTTCTTTTTTACCTAACAGGGGAATACTTTTATGTAGATTCACTTCCTTTTATCTCCTATTTGGTTACCCAAATAACCTAACTTAACTTTTTAAAGTTCTTTTAGAGGAGAGATCCTGCAATCATCACCTACATGGTTCTCTTGGGGTCCTACTCCTTTGGACTATGGCTACACGTTTGTTCAATTTGCAGATGAGACATTCCCTATAAATGAGACTAAAAGGCACACTGAAGTTGTATGTAAAGCAGATATATATTAACAAAGATTTCATAGCAAATTCCAGCCACTAGAAACTTAGAATTCTTGATTCTCTGGTTGATTATGTATTCAAAGTTCAGTCTCTGTTTCCTGCTGGTCATAAGCCTTTGTGACTTTCACAAAGAAATTGTTAGCAAAGGTGAACTGATGAAGGTAAAAAGAAGATAAAAAAAAAAATTCTTGTGAATCTATTTTGGGTCAACATGCAGGGTTCTGGCCCCCCCGTAGAAAGTAGGAAATTAAGTAATTATTTACATCTATATTTGAGCATAATTTTGGACTTCCAAATGAAAGTCATTATTCTTTCAAAAAGTCTCATTTGATGTGTCTGCAGTGATCTAGAGATGATATAACCTAAAATATTTAGTTAAAAAACAATTTTTGCAATGTAATTACTTTGAGAGTTCAAAAATCTTGGAATTTTTGGTTTGTCTTTATATTTACTACATATGATATAGTATGTAGAAAGGATAATTACTTTCTTATATGATAATTAATAATACCTATCACTTTAAAAATATTTTCATTCTAAGACAGAGGCAACCTTAAATTATTTGCAGTTTGGAAGCAGTTCAGTAGGAACCATACGCTCAGTGGATGTTGAGCAAGAACTTTGGAGTCAGATGATCTGGGTTCTCAGCCCACCAGCACCACTCAGTAGCTTAATGACCTTAGAGACTTTACTTGTTTATGTCTTGCTTTCGTCATTTGTAAATCTGAGTAATAAAATCTGTCTCCCAGGGTTGTTGAGAAGTTTAATTGATATAAAATATTGGGAAAGTGCTTTGTAATATCTACTGGTAGTAGGTGTTATATTTAAAGAGACTTAAATAACACAGTAAATCAGATGAACTCTATTGCTTAAATAACACAGTAAATCAAATGAACTGTATTGCCTTTTGAATGTGCCATCATGACAAGTGAAAATTCCAACTTGACATTAAATAGGGTTTCAGCTTCAGAGATAAATACATCTGACAGATTCAGGTTTTAGAGAAGCATTAAATTCAAAATAAAATGATAAAAATCAGCATACACTTGTGTTTTCTGTGAATATGCATTTCTCATACTCTGTCTCCTTGATGTCTACCTGTAAAAAGTACCAGGTCTGATATGCTATTCATTATATGAAATTATAGATAAAAATGGAACCCATTTAATCTTAACTATTAAAAGACACAACAGCTAGATTCTCCAATCTTTGAGCCAGATTTTTGCATATTATAAACCTGCAGAGAAACCTTTCCAGAAAGGAAGAATTTGTTTCAACAATTGTCTTGCAGGAACATCAGAAAGGTTTTTTGTTTTTTTTTTTTTTTGTCTTTTGACTCAAAGGGCATAACGTTGTACTTTATAAAAACGGAAATAAAGGCATTAGTTTGAACAATCCTCCATTACTTGGGTAGTAAAGTTTGGATCCTATAACACTTATTCAAATTGGTTTATACTTATTTTTACTGTTGAACACTGTGGCAGAGACAATGCTATGTGTTCAGCAAATCTTTTTCATGTTCTTTTTCCCTGGGCAACCTCCCAGCCTTCTTAAGAGTCACTCAGGTTGGGTCATTGACTAGTTCAGGCCAGTGAAACGTCAGCAGAAGTGAAAGGTTCACTTCGGGAGGAGGCAAAGAAAAGCACTTGTAGGCTTCTCCAAGCTAGCTCTTCTGCCATCCCTGATGTGGAACCTAGCGTTGGATTGGCAGAGCCAGAGACGGAAGCCGCTGGGAATGCTGAGTCACCCCACCAGTTGAGCTGCCCTGGAGAGTGCAGCATCATAACTAACCCATCCTGATTCAAAAACAGTACTGGATGCTTTACAATCATTGTGAGTGAAGGGAAAAGCAGAAATGGGGAATGCCCCTCTAGACCTCTTAAATAAAATTATAATGAAAAAATTCATAGCTTCAGTTTTTAAAATTAAAATTGTTGACCCTGATAAGGCAATTTTGCTATACAAGTATCTGGCAAGTGTTTGTAACCTATTGGAATGAGAGTCAAACTATTTTCTCATATTCCTTCCATTTCAACTCATCCTAATCCTTAGGCCCAAATTAGTTTTTAGAGACTCTTTTGTAATGAAAAAGAGGTTGACTCAGAATTTAAGAAATCATGTTATCATCATATATGGTTTTCAACAATTTTTAGACGTTTGTGTTATCATTATAACTTTTTATTTAATTAGTATAACTTTTAAAAGTACAAAATCCTCTAGAAATCATGAAGGTAAGGACTGATGCTATTTCTTTCCTTCTACGTTTTCCAGCATTTGTTTTATAGGACATGGACCACACACAGACGTTTTTTGAGTGTTGAAATATTTTACTCGTAACACAACCAGTTTTCCAATAACTTGCTTCTGGTTGACAAAATGTGTAATTCAACTTTCTTTGCTATAGCACGTAGTTTCACGAAACTCAAGGTTTAAGAAAAAACGTGGTTTTTTCCTCTTTTGGTCACAATGCAGATGCAGGATACGGGCTTCCGAGCAAAACGCGTTTAAGGAACTCCATTATTCTTACCACTTCCTTCCTCCAAATGTATGGAGAGATCGGAGCTCAACAATTTCCTGTAAGCATAAGCAGTCCTGGGACTGTGCGAGCTTATTTGACAATTCAGATAACTACTAACTTTTCCGTTTTATACTAACTTTTCCGTTTTATACTTTTAAGAATTGAAAGAGGGTATCCGCACCTCAGAAGTCGAATCTCCCCAGGCTGCGCAGGAGTGAGAGCGTCCTCCTTCGGACGGGTGAGGCGTGTCTTGAAGGAAAGGGGACACCCACCCGCGTGCGGCCCCGGGCGGCGGGCCAGGAGCCCGGCCTTCCCGGCGTGCCCCGCGCGCTGAAGGGACTCTTAACGTGAAGCGCCGGGTGACTCAGCCGCGTGGCCGCGCCGGCCGGCCGGGGGGTGGGGGAGTGGGTGTGCGCGCCGCTGCGGCACTGCCGGTCCCCGCGGCGGCTCCTGGCGGCGCGGAGTGCGCGCGCCCCCCGGACGGATTCGGGCGGAGCGCGAGAGCGCGGCAGGTAAGTGCGGCGCGGGGCCGGTTGGGGCGCCGAGACCCGGCGGGCGAGCGTGGCGGCGGGCATCGCCACGGAACCCGCCTTTGTGTCTGTGGGGGGCGTCTGCGCGGGACGCCGCTGGGCGGACGTCCGCGGGGTCGGACCCCGAGTGAACGGCTGTCGCGAGGGAAGACGAGGGCACACGGGTTCCGGCGCCTGTTTCGGTGCTGAGGGTGAAGTGCGCTCACCGGGGAGGGGTCACCTTATGTGGCAGTCGTAAACACAGTCGTGGGACAGCTCCAGTACAACTTGCCCGTTTCCTGCAGGCCTCTGGTGTGTTTATCCCGCCAGGAGAGAAAGGGCGAGGACCCTGGAGTGTTTATTGATAAAACATTCGCAGACGCGTTTTTTCTGGCAATTTTGAATTCATAAAAAATTCTGTAGTTGGTCGGACTTCCTACCAAACTGTCTGGAGCGGAGAGTGCGTTGGGCTGCTCTTTTCACCCCTGCCTCAGTCTTCCTTCTCGGCCACCCCAAAATTACTAGCTTTCCTCCGTGGCTCTGTGTGAGCGCAAAAGAGCTGGGGAGAGCCTTAACCCGTCATTTTCTGTTAAATAAAACCTTACTTTTTATAGCAGACAGTGTCTTCAGGTTTACAAGCCGAGTTCTGCACTATCGAAAAACGTCTCCTGTTTTGGAGTTTGTGATTCTTTCTGCAGATTCCTGGGTTGAACCGATTTATTTTTAAACGAGAAACCAGTGAACAAACTAACAGGATAAAACAAGGCAGTGGAGGGAGGCACTGTTTAACCGGTTTATGAAAATGCCTTCTCCAGGCCCTGTAATTGTGCCCCCCTTCGCTGTCAACAATTAGCTGCAGCTGTTAATCTGTGAAATTGAGGGTTTTTTTAATGGTCCCCAAAACAAAGTGTTGTGGTGTTATCAGTCCAATATAAGGAATTCGGAGTCAAAGAACCCTCAACTCCCCTCCCGCCCCCCCTCCCCGCCAGAAAATTCTGGGGCAGTAATTCTCAAACATAAATTTATTTCTTAAAAATGCCAGTACCACTACCAGAAATTTGATTCTAGAGACCTGTGATGGGTCCCTGAGTCTGCATTTTAAGCAAACAGCCCCTCCCTTGGTCTGTTATTGGTGATCCAAGGACCATACTTTGAGAAACACCACCAAAGGGCTGGCCTGAGAATTTTTAGAACTGCCCAACCCCTTTATTCCTTTGTTGATTTACTCTCCCCTGCCCCCTAACCAGTCATAAGCCAAGAAGCTCTGACTTTCAGGAAGGAAACTTCAGAATAGATAGTGCTTTCTTGGACTCTGACACCGGAGTAGGAAATGACTCTCATACATATTCTGATACTGCCTTGGTGGTTCAGAGATAGCCTGTGCCTATTAATCTGTCCTTTTTCCTTCTGGGGACTGCTTCCTGTATCATCAGAGCTTAAGCAATGCCATTAGGCCAAACCTCCCCCTTCCCAGCTGAGTCTCCTTTCCTTTAGAACCAGGGCAGCCAATGCCATGTAATTCCCATGGCCTTGAGCTCTCGGATTTCCTGGTATGTAGCAGTGGCAGTAGTATTTATGAGGGCTTTCAGTTCAGCTGGATATTAATTCAGTCATCAAATACCCCAAGAATGCCTATTTTGTGCAAAGCACTGTAGTAGGCCATTTTAGCAACGACATTGCAAAGACGGCAGAGTTGCACTCTGCTCCCTTGAGACAGAAATGAGGGCTGGATAACCTTCTCTGCTGCCAAAAGCGTTTTCTATGTCTTAGTCCCCCTTCAAATAGATGTGTAGGGATGAGGTTAGACTTAGGCTGTTTCTGACTTTTTTTCTGTCTTTGGTATCTTTTTGGTGTCTGATTTCTCTTATTAATGGATTTTTTTCTATTGGTCCACAAAACGTCATGTCTTTCCTTCTGTCTCTCTGGACTTCCTGATTATTGTGTTTTCCTCTGCCCCTAAATCTGAACATTCCTGCCCCTCCTTGGCTAATTGGAGTAAAAAGTTGAGGGAAATTGTTGGAATACTGAATGATTTCTAGTTGGAAGACCCAGAGTCATGGAAATGTGAGGCTTAGAGATAGAAGGGAACCTATTATAAATGTATCTAGTGCAGTGCTCTCATCTTTCAGATAAAGAATCAGAGAGATGAGATGGTACAGTGAGGACTCTTGGCTCTTAGCCCAGTGTTCTTCTCACTAAATCATCTCAAGAAAAATGCTTCAAAAATGGCAAAGGTCCACACAAATTGTTATAAGTAGGTGAAGAAAATGGAGAGACTTCCACATGACTACAAAGCAGTATTATCTGGAAAAATAGAGATTGAAGGAGAATGTGATTTAACCATATAAAGCATGAAGAGTGGGAGTACTAAAATAAGAACTCCAAAGCTTGAAATAAGTAGTAAAAGGACAAATAAGAGCAAACAGATAGTTATCTTGTAATCCCAAGAGATGTTATAGACTCAATGTTAAAAAAAAAAAAAAAAGATTCAATAAAGGTTAAGTACATTGGTGAATTTTTATTAAGTGTTAGATGTTTGAGCAGTGTCTAGAATCTTGAAGTTGTCACATAAGTATACTGTTGTTCTTACCAAAGTTATTAGGTATCTCTGTGGGGGACAGAATATGAGACTGATCTAACTACTAATGTGATTCAGTATATTTCTTTTATTCTTATGAGAAATGAGATTATTGGAATAGTATATGCATTTCTGAAATAGCAGGAAGGAAAGAATGGATGAAAGAAGAGAATCTTGTGATATTTTTGCTTGGAGTCCCCAAAGTAGACATTGTTGGATCATTCTAGTATATTCATGAAAGTAGGATTAGAAATAGTAAGGGCTTAATTAGTAGGCATTATGATGTGCCAGACACTGTACTAAATGCTTTTATATCCATTGTCCCATTTAATTATCTCCATTTTATATCCCAGGAATCTAACACAGAGAGCTTAAGCTTGCCCAAAGTCATCCACCTAGTAAGTGGCAGGCCCAGTGTTCAAGCTTAAATCCACCTGACTCCAGAGCCATTAAGATATATGCGCAAAAGTGCCCTCATTATACTTCACCAGGTAGAGGTTAAGAATGTGGGGTTTGGAGCCAGTCTTTCCTAGGTTCAAATCCTAGCTCCTTCATTTACTAGCTTGGATAAAGTACTCCTCAGTTTCTATGTCTCTGAAATAGAGATTGCAATCGTACCTATCTCAGAGCGTTATCAGGATTGAGTTAATTCATGTAAAGTGCTTAGAACTGTGCCTGACACATTGTAAGTTCTCACGAAATGCTGGCTGTTAATTGTTTTTAAAAATATAATTTAATTTATTTCAAGATACTATTTTCTTTAGATTCAGATTGTCCTTTCCACTGTTGAAATATTAAGCCTTTATGATAGGTAAAAAATAAACTTTCTCTCTGTTCTTGTAAAACAGGAGGAGCCTTACTAAAATTTTGGAAAGCACTGGAGTCTAGTGGAAAGATCTGTGACCCAGGCCAGAGGATTTGGTTTTAGTTGTCTCTCTTACTATAATCCTATTTGTTTCATAGAGAAGGTTGTAAGGATCAGATGAAGTAACAAATATGAGTGAAATTTGAATTGTGTATGCTACACAAATATAAAATAGTTATTAAATTTATAGAAGAAAGTTATATTGTTGAGAAGATTATTAAAAGAAAATTTAAATTTTTTAGAATAAAACAGCTAGTGATTTACACCTCTATATGAAGATCACAGTCTATACCATAAAACCATGTTAAGACTCCTATGTGTTGTCCTAAATCTTTTTTTCGGTGGGAGAGAGTAAAATTTAATTTTCGAAGTTGTATCTGTGTATTAGTTTGCTAGGGCTGCTGTTAACAAGTACCACAGACTGTGTGGCTTAAACAGAAATTTCCCCACAATTCTGGAGGCTGGAAGTCTGAGATCAAGGTATCAGCAGGGTTCGTTTCTTCTGAGGCCTCTCTACTTGACTTGAAGATGGCTGCCTTCTCCTCCCTGTGTCTGCACATGGTCTTCCCTCTGTGTCTATCTGTGTTCTCATCTCCTCTTCTTAAAAGGACACCAGGCATATTGGATTAGGGCCCACCCTAATGACTTCATTTAACCTTAATTACCTCTTTAAAGTGCCTATTTCCAAACAGTCCCATTCTGAGGATTTAGGATTAGGACTTCAATTTAAGAATTTTGAGGGGAACACAATTTAGCTCGTAACAGTCTGTTTGGGGAATTATATGCCAGGTAATCTGAATGCTCCGTTGCTTTTATTGTTGAATGCCCTATGCCCTGGGGCTCAAGCAGCTTCCTTTATCCTGTGCCTGCCCACCTAGCCTACTTTCCACCTGTTATTTAGAACAGGTGCTTGCTGTTGAATACCCTAAGAAACACATCGTGCCTGTGCATTAAGTCATTGCATTGGATTTAAAGCTATCGGGGTTATCCTGTCATCCTGTTGAATAATCTGCTTGAGAAACTATTTCATATATTTAACCTAAATTCCTATTCGTCTGGTAAGCATGTTTCTTCCTTAATCTAGATGGGAAAATGTCAACATCTCTTATGTAGTAATAAATCATTTTCTTTTTAAACTTTTAAAATTTTCTCTTAAACTGTTCTAAGCTTTTTAAAAAAAATTCCCACATTTTCTTGAAGAGTTCTCTGTTTTTAGAGATACATTTTCCTTTTTTCTCATTTTAAAAGTAATAACACATTCACTTTAGAGACTATGGAATATTCAGTAAAACACAAAAAAATCATATGATGAATTTACAGTTAAAGGAGAATAATTATTAATATTTCCAGTCTTTTTTCTATGAATATACTTATTGTTTCAAGCTGCCTATTTTAAACCTAATATATCAATACTATTTCACGCTATTTTAGTTATTATTCTAAAACATATTTCTTTTTAGTCTTTTAATGTGGTGAATTATGTTAATTGATTTTATTTTTTTATTATTTTTTAAAGATTTTATTTATTTATTTTTCCCCCTGAAGCCCCAGTAGATAGTTGCATGTCATAGCTGCACATCCTTCTAGTTGCTGCATGTGGGATGCGGCCTCAGCATGGCTGGAGAAGCAGTGCGTCGGTGCGCGCCCGGGATCTGAACCCGGGCCGCCAGCAGCGGAGCGCGTGCACTTAACCGCCAAGCCACAGGGACGGCCCGTGTTAATTGATTTTAGAATGTAAAGCCAACCTTTGTCATAATGTATTATACTTTTTTATGTATCTGGATTTGATTTTTTAATAATTTGTTTAGGATTTTTGTGCTTATGTTCATGAGAAAGAGTGGCGTGTAATGCTTTTTGGTAATGTCCTTGTCACGTTTTGGGTCAATGTTATGCTGGCCTCAGAAAATGAATTGGGAAATGTTCCCTCTTTTTGTATTCTCTGGAAGAGTTTATATAAATTGACATAATTTCTTCCTTAAAGATGTGGAAGAATTTGTTAATAAAGCCATTTGGTTCTGGAGTTTTCTTTATGGAAAAGTTTTAATTATTGATTATGGTTCTGTGTGTGTATATATATATGTCAGAATAATGTAGTATATATCATCTATATATATATACACTCACACACACACATATTAAGATATTATTGCAGGGAGTTGGCTTATACAACTGTAGGGTCTAGACTAGGCTGTCAGGAAGGGCAGGAGTTGAAGTTCCAGTCCACAGTAGAATTTCTTCTTCCTCAGAGAAACCTCAGTTCTGCTCTTAAAGCCTTTCAGTTGATTGGATCAGGCCCACTCAGATGATCTAGAATAATCTTCCTTACTTAAAGGAAAGTGATTACAGACTTTAATCACATCTGCCAAATACCTTCATAGTAACACCAGGATTAGTGTTTGACTGAATAACTAGGACTGTAGTTTAGCCAAGTTGACATATAAAATTGACCGTCACACCTTCTCTCCAGGAATTCACCTTGGCTACTTTATTAGTTGTCCGATGCCTTCAGACAGATGTTTTTTCTGTTTGTTTGGATTTTTTTCCCTCCCCAAAGCCCCAGTACATAGTTGTATATTCTAGTTTTAAGTCCTTCTAGTTCTTCTGTGTGAGCCACGGCCACAGCATGGCTACTGACAGACAAGTGGTGTGGTTCCATGCCCAGGAACCACACTTGGGCCCGTGAAGCAGAGCACACTGAACTTTAACCACTAGGCATCAGGGCTGGCTTGATGTTTTTTCTGTTTTACCCAGCTTTTCTGAAGGATGTGTTATTCCAGGGGATAGGACTGAAACTAATGTGTAAAAGTCATGGTGGGTGTGGGGAGGAAGGCAGACTTCAGCTCAATTTGAGAAAAAAAAAATTTTTTCCCCAAAGATTGCTGTCCAACAATACAGTGAGCTAAGCAATAGATTCTCTATTTATGAATATTTTTAGGTAGACTGGACTGAACTAGTAGAAGTGTTTTTGTAGTCCTAGATGGAAGGTGATTGAGATCCCAGATTTTTTGAGATTCATGATTGGTAAAATTGTAGGGGAAAGTTGGGAGCCTGTCATGAGGCTGGCAGCATTTTAGGACATTTAAAAAAAATATCTGGCCATCATTTTCTGTCACCATTATTTCATAAAAGAAAAGACATTTAATATCAAAAAGGGAGGGCTGGCCCCGTGGCTTAGCGGTTAAGTGCACGCGCTCCGCTGTTGGCGGCCCGGGTTCGGATTCTGGCTGCGCACCGACGCACTGCTTCTCCGGCCATGCTGAGGCCACATCCCACATACAGCAACTAGAAGGATGTGCAGCTATGACATACAACTATCTACTGGGGCTTTGGGGGAAAAAATAAGTAAATAAAATTTAAAAAAAATATATCAAAAAGGGAGTTAAAGATATAATTTAGGTACAAAGGACAGTCCTTCCCAAGAAAGCATTACACTACCATGTACCATAATTCGTAAGTTCACATTTTAATATTTATGAAATCAGGATATATCTTAAAGTCAGGTATATATTTAATATCACAGTGCTTCTTTTTCCTAAAAAGCTATATTAGATTGATGATATCTTAGTCAATGTCAAGTGTCTTAGAACTGAGATGATTTTGTGTGTGTGTGTGTGTGTGTGACATTGTCTGCATTGTCCTCATTTTTGCTAATAGTCAGTGAAAACTTTTGACACTAATTGGTACTGGCCCTTGAACCATCTTCTGACACAGTGATTTTGGATTGACTCCTGAATTTGACATGGTAGTTCTGTTGCTACCGTACTAAATCCATGGATCTGTCCCCTAAGACCTTCAGATCTTTTTTCGCCGTACAAACACTTAGCTCTTTCCTATAAAATGGCCTACTGTATTGACTAATACTTTTTTTTATTTTTTAATTACACTGCCTTGCACTGTCCTTGTAAGACATTATTGCTAATAGTGTATCCCTTGGATACTTCCTGGAAGTTTGCCATTAAGTAATTTTTAACAGCTTGTGTATCTCTTCCTTCAGAGAGTTTTAGGTAATAGCAGTCAGAATTTTAGGTAATAGCAGTCAGAAGAGTGTCCTGCTTGAAGAGGGTCCATCACCCTGGAGATTCTAACATATGTTGACTGACTTTTTCATAGGAGATGAGCTTTGCCTGGTCTATTATGTGCCTCGGATTGTTCTTAGTTTAATGGTGTCATTAGAGTGACCGTAAGTAGTTGAATCCAATCAAAAGATAGAAGCACCCTGTGTGAAAATTAATAGAATTTCATCTACCCAATTTTTAGGTAGTAAAGTTGAAAGTTACAGTAGAATTCAGTAAGATCTTAATTTGAATTCAGGGAACTCAGATTGTAAAATTAACCCCCATCTGGAGGTAATTGATTTAGAGGTCCTCTCATAGCAACTTTTAAACAGAAAACTGGTGTCAGTGTGCCCATTATCAGCACAGAAAGGTCATATGTCGTGGCCCCAGATCTTGGGCTTGGAATCAGGTCCAAACCTGTGAAACTTACATAGAAATCATGAAGTAAATCAGACCTAGAAGGAGAGGTAACAGCATAAAGGTAACATGCACAGATGGTAACAGTATAGACTCTGAAGCTGGAAGTCTGGGTTTGAAGCCTGGCTCCACTATTTATTAGCCTTGTGACTGTGGGAACTTTCCTTAACCTCTTTCTTCCTCAGTAGCCATAAAATGGGGGTAATAATGGCACCTACTTCATGAGGTTTTTTGAGTATTAAATAACATTTATAAAGTACTTAGAACAATATGTAGTGCATGATATGTATTAAATCAATAGCATTTAAGCCCGTCTGGACTTAAAATGTAATGTTTGTGGTAATTTGACATATTGAAGAATCTCAGCTGATTAATTTGTGATTCTAATGTAAAATGTGTTCTTCAGTAATTGGGTTTAGGTTTGATTATTAGTTTAAGGATGTAAGAAAAGTTTGCTAAGTTTGAAAAGATTATTGCAATATTTAAGAACTTGAGATATACTAGATTCCTAAGTTTAATTTTTTAGGATTTACTAGAGTTTTTTGATCACTTGAAGATTTGCTTGGTAGGATTGAAGTGCTAAAACAAGAAAAGAGAATATATTAAGATTATAAGTGGGCCGGCCCCGTGGCTTAGCGGTTAAGTGCGCCCGCTCCGCTGCTGGCGGCCAGGGTTCGGATCCCGGGCGCACACCGACACACCGCTTCTCCGGCCATGCTGAGGCCGCGTCCCACATACAGCAACTAGAGGGATGTGCAGCTGTGACATACAACTATCTACTGGGGCTTTGGGGGGAAAATAAATTAAAAAAAAAAAAGATTATAAGTAAAATTCAAAATTTTTGATAGAAGTACCAAACAGGATAGTGGTTATTAGGGATTCAACTATATTGTCATGTTTTATGTTTTAAACTGGGTAGTGAATACAAGAGTTTTTATTATATTGTTCTTTAAATCTTTTTGTTTATAGTATGATAATTTTTTAAAATTAGGTAATTTGATAAAGTTATAAAAGAAAAGTAAACTGTTGAAGGGCCTTTAGGCAGTTATACATTGAACGTAAGGTCTTAAGTCTTAATTTAAATTGAAATAACTGTAATATAGTCTTTTCTGTGCACTAAGACTGTTCTTGAGCATAAGTCTTCTTGACAAAAAGGTACTAAGGGCAGTAAGTTAGGGATATCAAGTAGAGGAGACAGGACAATACATCCAAACAGTTAGAATCTTGTCACTACTGTCATCGTGCGTTTATCTGTCAGGGGTTCCCTGGAGTTGTATGATATGATGGTGACCCTCATTTCTCCCACCCTTTTGCATTAATCATTCACTCTAGCCTTATTGGTCTCCCCCCGACCCCTTTCATTCCTGCCTGTTACATGCCATTCACCCTGTCTAGAGTGCCCTTTCCTCTTTGCTCTACCAGAGTACTACCTAGTAACATCTACAGAATGGAGTATTAAACAGCCATTAAAACAAATGGAGAAGATGTCTAATCACTCCTATGGAGGATTTCCAGGATATATTGTTAAGTAAAAATAGCCAAGTACAAGACTGGGTACAGTATTCCATCTTTTGTATAAGAAAAAAGAGGAATTAAGAATTTATATGTATACACACACATACTATGCTTATTTCTGCAAAGAGAAACATGAAGGATAACCAGAAATTAACAAAACTGGTGTCTGTATGGAATATATGGGCAAAAAATTGGAGGGAGAGGGAGGGGAGACACATTTCTCTGAGCATTCCTTTTTTATAACACTTTGTAAGTGTTTTACATATTCAAAAAATAAATTTAAAAATAATGAAAAATATGCTATAATTGAGTATAAAGAGAAACAAATGAACCTAACTTACAGGACATACAGAGAAAAAAATAAAAGAACTTGAACATAGCACACTGACTGTACGTCCCTAGTGGGATGAACTTTAAGCACAAAAAGAACTGCCCCCCAAAAGACACTTGAACTTAGTAGGTTTATTGTTAGTAATAATATTGATGTTACAATTTTGAAACTAGTTTTTGAACTGAGATTTTCAAAGTGAGGGAAAAGATATACTAATACAAACTACAGCATTGAATTTGAGTTGAAAACTCAATTCAACTATCAATATAAACTCATAGTTGCTTGAAAAAAAAATCCCCAACTTTGTCTGCTGAAATGGCCTAGAAGCAAATGGGCACCCAGTAGCTACAAGGACACGCAGTATTTACATGATGACTTACAAATGCCATTGCCCACTAAAAGGAACAGGGGCTCCAGGGAGAAATGGCTGATTCCAGGTCTGGGGCAGAGATGGTAAAGGGGAGCTTGGAGAAATCTTGTGCCAGGAAGTAGCCTCAAAAGCCAATAGAATTGTGTAAAAATGACACAGATGTTGGTTGGCTTGAAGGGAACCCCACTAGCCATATTTGGGGCAATTTGAACCAAAAATTGGGCACAATTTGAAAAAAAGTTGATGGTAATAGATTATTATAGTACACTAGATTAAAACAAATCTTTGAGTTCATGATGATGCTTAAAAAGAAAGATAAGGGGAGAGTGAAGAAATAGTTCTACTACATGGAAGAATGCTAGGCAATAAATATCAAAGGAATGATAGAATTAGAAAGCCATCATTTTGTAGCCCCAAATGTAGTAATTGATTCAGGTAAGAATCAATAGATGCTAAAACCACTGGGTGAAAGGTTATTGGGCGATAGGGTGTTAGATCTCTCTTTACAGTGGGGAGACCTGTAGTCACTGCTTTAACCAAGTGATCAAACTTATCTCCTGTCATGGGGGAACCTGGCATTATGTGCCTCTGATGTGATGGCAGTTGAAGGACACAGCTGCCGTCTATGTAGTATTCTTTTTTTTTTTTTTTTTGTGAGGAAGATCAGCCCTGAGCTAACATCCGTGCTAATCCTCCTCTTTTTGCTGAGGAAGGCTGGCTCTGAGCTAACATCTATTGCCAGTCCTCCTCCTTTCTCCCGCCCCAAAGCCCCAGTAGACAGTTGTGTGTCATAGTTGCACATCCTTCTAGTTGCTGTATGTAGGACGCAGCCTTAGCATGCCTGGAGAAGCCGTGCGTCGGTGCGCGCCCGGGATCCGAACCCGGGCCGCCAGTAGCGGAGCGCGCACACTTAACCACTAAGCCACGGGGCCGGCCCTATGTAGTATTCTTGTAAAAAATAAATAAATAAATAAAATTTACTTGTCTGATCACATAGAAACAGTCAGACAAATCCAGAATGTTGGAACTGACCTAGACTGTTTTTAAATGTCAATTTCATGAAAAACAAAACTACCCCAAAAAATGGGGGTGAAAAATATGCAAGATGGAAAACTTCAGAACAATAAATGCAAGGAATGCACCTTGATTGAAAAAAGGCTATAAAAGAAAATAAGAGGCCAATCGAGTAAATTTGATTATGGATTATATATTGATGATATATAATTGTTCATTTTCTTAGATGTGAAAACAGTACTGTTGTGTTTTGTAGGAGAATGTTCTAATTCTTAGAATATGCGTGCTGAAGTATTAGGGATGAAGTGTTGTGATATCTGTAACTTTCAAGTGATTGGGGAAAATGTGGTGTCGGGGAGAGAGCATGAGCACACACACAAATGAGGCAGGATGACCATTGGTAAACCTGAGGGGAATGTAAGTGTACTGATTGTAATGATTTTTCAGTGTTCCTGTAGATTTGAAAAGTTTCCAAATAAAAAGTTAGGGAGAAATTCTTATATTTACTTGAGAGCACAACTCAGATTTTGTCTCATATGAAGACTTCTTTTTCCCAGCCACACTAGCTAGAGGTGATTTTCTCACATGAGTTTTTATAACTTTTATGTTTATCTTATGATCCCCAAACTTGAGTGCATGTGAGAGCTGCCTGAGAAATTAACTTTTTTTAAATTACAAATTCCCAGCCCCACTGTAAGCCTATGGAGACGACTCTCCGAGGATAGGCCTGAGAATCTGAAAACACTGGTTAGAACCACATATTGTGAATTTATTGCTTGCATTTACTTATCTTTTTCATATATCCCCACCTAACCAGCATGGGAGCTTAGGACCAACCCTTGAAAGTGTTGCTCAATCCTTTGTGTGCCTCAGTGCTGGCACACAGGCGATGTGCCTCCCACACTAGATGTTTGGTAAATGTATACTGTCTATATATGTTGACTAATTTGTTGATAATCTGAAGAGATTACCAGAAACTTCCCTACAGTTTTGAGAGATTAAAAAAGAAACCTAGCTGATAAAGATGCTTAGTCGGTACAAAAGATCCATTAGAAAGCTGTATAATTTTTAGGTCTAAAACTACAGGTTTGGTTTACAGAAATAACATGTTTACTAGTAAATGTTTGGAATTAAGAGTTAAACAGTGGCATCATAATTGAGTTTTGTTAACTCTGCAAATTGATATATTCAGAATCCAGTACTTATTCTCTATAAAAATACAGATACCCAGTAATATAAATAGAGGTTTGTTGGTATTGGAGTTGAGATGAGGGATGATGTGATGGCTACGTATTAATGCAAGAAAGGAGAAAAAAGTATACATTTAAAAAAAATAAGGTTTTTGAATATGATTTTTGTAAGCTTGAAGCTAGTTTAATATAAATAATAACAGCTAACATTTTTTCAATGTTTACCGTATGCCAGAGACTGTGCTTTATCTGAAGTATTTGTAATCCCTAAAACAGTTCTTCCAAATAGTTGCTATTATTTTTAATTTACAAATGAGAAAATTGAGGCTCAGAGAAATTAGCCATGTGCCCAGACTCACACAGCTAGTAAGTGGTGAAATCGAGAACCAAACCCAAGCAGTCTGGTTCCAAAGCACTTGCTGGTAAATATGGGAGGCAGGATAGTTATGATTAAATATAGCTTCCCTTAAAATTTGAGACTTTGTGAGGAAATGGTACGGTAAATGGGGAAATATTTTATAGCATCAGTTCTTTGAAAAGAAAAAGAAACAAAAGAGAAAGTGGTTAGGGAAGGGAATTGAGCTTTACTAGGGATTAATTATACAATTGTTTAGGCTCACAGGGAGAGTATAGAAGAAAGGCATGTGTATAAACGTTGACCAGCATTCAAGAAGTAGAATATCATGAAAAGTTCTTTTTCTGCACAGAAAAACATCTTCTGGTATAGCTGCAATATTAATCTAGACAACATAATCTATCTTTAAAGTATATAACGTATTTACGTGTATTAAAATAGCTGAAGTAAACTTAAATTTTACTTTTTGAATTAAAAATTTGATTAAACGCTGTCTCAACAATAAACAGCAAAATTGCTCTAGTATTAGTAGTTTCAGTTATCCACATATTTTTGTTAGTATTTCATTGGAATGAATTATGGAAGTAATATTTTTAGGTAAAGCAAATTTTTACTTCTATATAATGAGAGTTAGAACAAATAAAGCTACATTCTGGGTAGTAAACTGGTACAGGGAGTCTCAGTCTGTGCAGCTGCCATCTCCATTAAATTTTCTGTTCTACAAAACTTATCACAGTAATTCTAAACGAATAAAACTGGTGTTACTCGTTGCAGAAAAAAATACAAATGAGTAGTCTTATTTTAAAGCTCGGGAGGAAAAATTTCCCTAACACCTTAAAAATACCTACTATTTTAGATAAGTGACATAGAAAAATGATGGCAATATTGTTAAATTAAAATCATATATGACATTTGCACAGAAATAGATGAGTCAGTGAAACAAAGTGTAAAAACCAGACCAAGCATATGTTAGTATTTGATAAAGGTGACATCTCAAATCAGTGTGGAAAAATGGACTCTTCAGAATATATTGTTAAGGCAGTTAATTGGTTAACTATTTGAATTTCGTTAGATCCATACCTCGTGCTATATGACAAATAAATTGTATATGGGTTAAAGATTAAATGTAAAAAAAACAACCTGTGAAATTGGTTGAGTAAAATTTGGTACAACCATTGAAAACGATGTAAGAGTATGATTATTGACATACAACCAAGTTCATGGTATGTTGAGAATACAACATAGTATTTACAGCAGAATCTCAAATTGTAAAAATAAAAGAAATATATTTATGTATGTACGCTTAGGAAAGTGTGGAAGAGGAATTATGGGTGATTTTTGTCTTTCAAGATCTTCTTCAGTACAATGAACGCGTACTACCCAGTGCGGGATTATTGTTTCTCTCTGTTTTTTAAAATTCTACAGGAGTAAAAGAGCTAAAGAAAAGACAGCTTGGTAGGAGAAAGGGAAGATATGGTGTTTTCCTGGAGGAAAAATGGAAAGACACAGAAGGTCAGGTGCAAATGAAAAGTTAGGCAACTGAGGCAAAAAATAATTCAAAGAATTCCAAAAGCAGTACAGTGTGTCGTTTCACTGAATCGAAAAGAAAAAGGTAGCTGAAATCAGTAGAATCATACAGTAGTCAGAACATAAGAAGTACATTCAGAAGTGGAGGATGAGCATGCTGAGCTTGAAGAGCCAGATAAAGGCTAACTAAGCAGGTGTATAAGAGAGATTCACACACCCAAATGTATCTCTTGCTTTTGCATGGTGCTTTATGCTTTTTGAGGGCTTTTTCATACATCCTGTTAGAGAAAGGATTATCTAACTTTGGCAGTGGCAGATATCATCCCATTTTCATAGATGAAAACACTGAAACTTAAAGGACATTTTCTTGGTGTCACAACTAGTTAATAACAAAGCCAAAGCCAGAACCTGCTTTGCTTCAGTCTAGTGGATGGTCCTGTCATCATACCTTGTCATCTCACAGACGTCCAGGGAGATTTGAGCAAGTCATGGAAACATTCAGTGATTCTAGTCAAGCCTGACAAACTCGATATTAGTAAGTCACTGCTATTACCTAGTATCCACCCAGCATGATACCCCATCCACCCAAAACTTTTAAGGCTCTCAAAGGTGAAATTTTGGAAGTGTTGATGAAAATGAATGAGTTTTTAAATGGACTCTCATATTTCACTAATCATGGATTAGCAAAGATGAGGAAGATTGAAACCCCGAGTGTGAGCGAGAGTTCTATAGTGTGGACACTCGATGATGCCGGAAGGAGTGTAAATTGGTATATTTAGAGAGGACAATCTGGCAGTACATATGAGAACTTGAAAATGATTGACCTTTTTCCATAGCCATTTTGCTTCTAGTTTATTCCAAGGATATAACGGAGTAAATGCCCGAAGATATGTGTGCAAAGGTTTCACCACAGCTTTGTTGATTTTTAAAGTATTTATATCTTCCTATATTGACTGAAGTTTTTTTCACTGAGCATATTGCTTTTATAAGCAGTAAAACACTAATGCTATTTTTATTTATGGAAAAATATAACCATTTTATCATAGGATTCTCGCATTGCTACCATAACTCCTACTTGATAAGAACTGCAGCAGGAGTGACCGTGGAAACTTCTAGTTTTCTCTTTCATTTCTGACAAACAATAGAAGGAATAACTTCTAATGGAGGAAAGAGAGGTGGTTTGGGAGAAGCAATGTGATGGAATGGAAAGCATACGGGAATCCAAGGACCTACGTTTGGAATCTATCTTTGCCTCTTAGCTAGCGTTTCGACTTGGGGCAAGTTGCTAATCTCTCTAAAGCCTGATTGTTTTCTTCCCCGCAGTAAAGTGTGGATAATTAAAGTATCTCTTCTGGACTTGTTTCAGTATCAAATAAGATTAGGTTTGTAAAAGTTCTTTGTAGAGTCTGATTTGGGAATAATAACAATAATCAACATTTATCAAGTGCTCTCTGCTGGGCATTGTACTAAGCACTTTAAATGTATTACCTCATTTAATCCTTATATCACCCTTGTCTGGTGAATGATTACTATCCTCTCTTACAAGTGAGGAAGTTGAGACACACAGAAACCTAGGAACCTGCCCATGGCTGCAGTTATAAAAGGTAGAGCCATAATGGAAGATCATACTTGGGGAGAGATGTAACGAGAGATCTGTAAGTAGTCTTCATGTCTCAGCAGTCTGCCAGCACTCTTTGAGGAAGACAGCAAATAGGTGGGAAGGGAGGACCCAGAGGAATACAACAAGGATCTCTTTCTTTGCTGATTTAAACAGCTAAGTTATTACAGGTTTAGGGACATAATGTAGGAAAACGAGATCCAGAAATATTAAGGATAGAGTTTATAAGGGCTTAATACTAGAGTAGTTTTACTCAATATTTTTAGAAATAATCTGGAAAAAGGAAAACCAGAGAGCCTTAAATAGTCAGAAGACAAAATTTCTTCTGAGATTGGAACATTCGAGTCGCACATGCAAAGGGAGTGAGTAGAAGCATGACAGAAAAGCTTCAGTGGAGTTGGTTTAAAAAATATATACCCAGGGTACAATTTGGAGATGGGCCTCTTAGCTCTCACTTAATAACATCCTAGAAGGGAGTCTTGTAGACATTCTAGATTGTATCTATCAGCTTACATCATCTCTCCCTCCAGCGTGGCCCCTTTTTAACCTTCTATTCCCAGAAATCCTGGGTATCACCAGAGAGCATATGTGAAGCAGAACAGAAAACCTGTTCCCCTTTAACAGAAAACACGAGCAGAGTTCTCATCACTATGCATTAAGAAAAAAGCATAATGGAACTAGACCAAAGTCAGTGACAGGCAGTTAAATTAGTTAAAGAAGTGGTGTGGTTTTCACATGAGAATAGACTGAAAAGACTGGGATTTGTCAGTCTGGAATGAAGGTTTGGCAAAGATGTAAGTACTTTCTAAATTTAACTGTGGAGTATAGATGAAGGGTAGATTGGTTTATTTACCAAATTCTATGGCATCCTATCATCTTCACCATACAGCTCTTACACAGAGAGGAGATGTGGCCCTGAAGTAAAAAAAGGATACTGTCTTTTAAAAGATCATACCCTTCTACCACTAACAGTCTGAAATCATTATGCTTTTGAGTTACATCCATGTTTAAGTTGATTGCCCTGTACCCCATTCCAACTAGATTTTAAAAATCTGAATAATTCAATGGCAAGATATTGAACTTAATGGAACAGTGATCCATGTAATTATCTTGTTTTCTTCGGAAATAATTGATTAGAGGAAATTGCAAGTAAGAAGAAAATACATAGACTTGTTATCTAGACGTTATTTTGGATTAATACTCCAGATGATTATGTTCTATGAAGAAACCAGTGTGTCCTTTTTTAGGTGCAAGGAATATGTGGAGATAATTCCACTGTCAAATATGGTATGTAAATTTTCCAAGATGGGAAGATTATGATGCTAAATGGTTTTGCTATTCCAGGTCAGCAAAATCAAGACTTAACAAAATACGGGTCTTCATGGGAGGCCTGTGAAATAAATAATAAAACGTATATTTGTGTAACTCTTTAGAGTGTAATAAAATGCTTTCACAGAGTGTATGGAAGTGAAGCTTGAGCTGGCTTGCTGGATGTTAAGTGTTTTTTGCTTCACAGCTATACAGTTTGAGTTCCATTATTAATATATTTCTAACTCCTAGTTCTTTTCTGCAGCAGTCTCATCAGTTACTGTTAGGTGTGCCAGGGGTGTCATGATCCTTTGGTTCTTGTAATTGTACACTGCTCTGACTTTTAGGACTGCACTGGCCAAAAATAGTTTTGTAGCAATAGAGAATATATCGTTGAAGTGCTTTGCTTATTTCTTCTTTTTTTTTTTCTCCTTAGATCTGTTCTGAGGACCAACATTCATTTGGGGGATGGTTACAGAATTGAAGCATGGTAGGCAATGTAAATATACATTCAAAGTTGAATGAAACACCCATCCTGGAAGGGGAGTAGACCCTTACTCTTATGTTTAAACTGGCTGCTTTGGTGTATGTATGTTGAAGAATTTGGTGTCAGTCAGTTTACTTTTTAGGTTTCATAGGTCAAGAGAGTTTTGTTCTATCATTCTAGGATTATAGAGGAATTAGTTCATAGGGGACTTTGGGAAATGTTGCTTTAGATAATTTCTTATAGTGTGTGCCATTAAGCATTAATGCTGAGATCATTTCTTGAAAAGAGTTCTGAAGCCAAATCTATTTGGGAAAACTCTGCGAACTACGTTCTTTCTTAGAGTTTCATAGTACACTCTGATCTTGTTCATTGAAGCACTGTTTGTAATAGTTAAGTTAGAAACAACCTAAGTATTCATAGATGGGAGAGTGGAGTCATAGAATATTATACAGCAGTTAAAAAAGGAATGAACTAGATCTTAATCTTCCAACATGGATAGATCTCAAGAAAGTTAATTTAGAAAAACATTGCAGAATGAGAATGATGCATATAGTATATAGTTTCTGTGTTTTTTAAAAACTGTATGATTTTACCATTATATACGTATAGTATAAATGCATTTTTATAAAGTCTAAAAGGATTCATACCAAGCAAGTAGTGCTAGTTACTTGGAAAAATGACTGGGATTGGAGATGATCAAAGCGTCCTTTTTAAGAAGGGAAATATTCATGTATTATTTGTAATGAAAATTAACTAAATACAAATAAAATACCTGAGTTAAGTGCTCAGCAAGTTACTTTCTTTTCCTTCATTGGAGATATCTACCCTGCTAAGTTCCAGGTATATCTTTTTGTTTATTAATTTACTGTATACAAGTTAAACTGAGTTTTGAGCCCTGACTAGGAAGAACATGTTTTCATTCTGTTCCATTATAATGAAACTATATCCCACGCATTATCAGGAATAAAGGAAGTAACTTAAACAGTCTAGTTTGTGCAACTTTGCAAGAGATAGGGGCTTATTCAAGCTTATTGTGTTTTGGTCCAAGAGGTCTTTTGGAGAGCAACAAAGAGAAATTTGAACTTGAGCAGCTAGTGAAGAGTTGAGACGCAGCAGCTATAGGTTGAGTGAAACATTATAGTTCAAAACCAATTGAACTTAAAGAAGCAGACCCCCTTTTGCTCTTTCCAATGTTGATGATAATGCTTTTTCCAGTTCCATGGGTCTTCTTTTTTATCCTGTTCTGTAGACCTCATTTTTGACATCTTCTGAATCAAACTTAAGGGCAGTGGTGGATCTATCTGACTTTACCAATCATCAGGGATCAGTTTTAAGTGGGTACATTTTTTTGTTTTTTCCTTAAGAAAGGGTAATCCTGAAAATGCTGTAGCCAAATATTAAGTTTTCTATCAGAACATTCACTTTATTCCCTCAGTTTGCCTGATGTTGTAAGAGCCATTGTCTGAAAATAAAAGATTTCCTTAACTGAAAGTGTCTCTTTAAAATGACTTGTTTTCAGGCAGATGTATTGACTCATCTTTTCAAAGTTATTTCATATATTTCATATTTCATCCAAGTTAAAACAGGGACTAACTGATCAATCAACTTTATGCTCAGGATTCACAGTTTAATTCACATTGCAAATTATGAAGGGATTCACAATTTAATTCACATTGCAAATGTTTATTGACTACCTCTGCATGCTTGTATGTCAGGAAATTCAGAGGGTTTTGTTTTGTTTTGTTTTGTTTTGTTTTGTTTTGTTTTGTTTTTTTGAGGAAGATTGGCCATGAGCTAACATCTCTTTTGTGTAGGGGACTCCGCCACAGCATGGCTTGATAAGTAGTGCGTAGGTCTGCGCCTGGGATCCGAACTCGACAACCCCGGGCTGCCAAAGCACAGCGTGTGAACTTAACCACTACGCTACCAGGCCAGCCTGGAAATTCAGAGTATTAAAACATGTTACTGCTCTTAGTGACCTAATTTCTTTCTAAATCAGTGTTAGCATGCAATTCATATGCATAAAAATTGCTGGTGATGTAAGATGATTCTTCCACAAGAACACGAAGTGGAAATCAGTACAGGATAAACTGTGAAAGTGCTAAGTAGAGTGATCTTCAGGAATGTTTTCAGTAGTTGGGCAGCCCCCAAGGATGGAAGGGCTACAGGGCACGATTACCTGGAAGAAAGGTGTGAAGTCCCCCACACAGCCCCTCCATTCTGCCTTGCCAAATGCCTTGCACAAGGCAGTCACTCAGTAGGTGTTGTTCACAGTAGGTGTTGTTCATCATGATTGTGCACTGCTTGGGGGAAAGTCAGCCTTATAGCCAGTGACACCTTGGTGTGATTTTGAGGTGGGAGTTGGTGGTTGAGCATAAGGTACGTAAAGTGAAAGAGAGAACTTATAAAGGAGAACTTGAGCACTTACATAAGTCAAATTTTGCTTTTTTTAGTGTAGGTTACTTTTAGTTTCAACTCTCATACTAGCATTATGCTTGCAATTGTATTTCGTTTCCTAGTGCTTAATTGTTGCAGGGGTGTATGTGTCTCAATTTTTAAAAATATATGTGCAGGTTTTCTTTAATTGACCAATTAGACTTCCCTTCCCTCCTTTGTGTCTCTGTGGTATAAACAATACCACCAAATTATTGTACCACCATTTACTATGTAGAATTGATCGTGAATGTGGCCACAGTCAGTGAATTTGATGTCTGTTTATGGATAAAGCTTAAAATTATTCCCTAGTAACAAGTTTATCAACATGCTTGGTGATTTGGTAAAGACACTTTAATTAAGCCCAGTTCTCAATTAAAAAAAAAAAAACATAGAAATATTTAAGATGTCATTTCTTCTCAGAACAAGAATGAGAGCTGCCATTTCTCTAGTTTGGCTTTCATGCCATGAAAGTCCTTGGAAACTGTTCTGAGACAGTTCTAAATCATGAGCATTCCTGTCCTCCAGGACTTCTTTCTGATGAAGCAGACAGTTCAGGATACAGAGTCCAAGGATGAACGTTCACCGTGGCAGTGAGAGCGACAGGTTATTGCGGCAGGAGGCCAGCTGCCTGACGGATGAAGCCTCAGCTGCAGCCCAAGAAAAAGAAACAAATAGCCCGGGTTCTTCTGGTCTTCAAACTCTTGCTTATCCTCTAGGTCCCAGGAATGATGGTACTGTGATTAGATGTTGACTTAATTTGGAGGGCTTTCTGACACTGAGCATCCACTCCACCCAGAAGGCATATAAATGTTCTTAATCTAAATAAAATATCTAGTTAATTGGCTTAGCTTACATATCACAATTATATAAAGCTGACCGTCACAGAAAATGTCCACTTATTTAATCAGTCTAGCACATTTAACTTGGTGATAACAGTGTAAGAAAAATAATCATGGGTTTGGAGTCAGAAGACAGATTCAAAATCTAGCTCTGCTACTTATCAGCTGTAACCCTGGATGAGATCAGGGTTTCTTAATCTAGAAAACAGGGATAATAATATTCTTACCTCACAAGGCTGGAAGATTATTGAGTTAATGGACGTGAAGGCTCTTCATAAACTGTTAGGTTCTTTTTAACTTTTAATGAAAATAGTAGCAACAATAACAATAGCAGTTACCATTTATTGAGCATTCACTGTGCTAGGAACTTTACCTACATTTTTTTAGATCAAGGGTGGCAAGCTACAGTCAAATCTGGACTGCCTGTTTTTGTAAATAAAATTTTGAAATACAGCCATGTGCCCATTTGTTTACGTATTGGCTATGGCTGCTTTCCTGCCACAAAGGCAGAGACTATGACCCACAAAGCCAAAAATATTTATTTTCTGGCCCTTTACAGAAAGTTTGCCGATCCCTTCTTAGGTTAATCCTCCTTTGACAGATGAGGAAACTGAGGCTTCAAAACCTTGGGTAACTTGCTCAGGTTCACACTGCTAGGAAGTAGAGGACTGGGATTTGAACCTGTGTCTTTCTGAACCAGGATCTGCTGTTGTTTTGTGTATGTCAGCTGACAGAAAAGCAGAGTGTGACTGCCCCCCTAGAGTGCACCATGAGGGAGAATTCATGCAGTGAGTCTCTTCCTGCTCACCCACTTAAGCAGGGTGGAACCTGAGGCATCCTTCAGGAATCAACCCAATTTAATTGCCTCATTGCTGGGGGAAAAAAATCAAGCTTTCTAAAGAACTGAAGTAGTAATTTAGGTACCTACTTTCTTTTTTTTTTTGGTGAGGAAGATTGTCCCTGAGCTAATATCTGTGCCAGTCTTCTTCTATTTTGTGTGTGGGAGGCTGCCACAGCGTGGCTCGATGAGCCACTGGTGTGTAGGTCTGTGCCTGGGATCTGAACCTGTGAACCCCAGGCTGTGGAAGCGGAGCATGCGAACTTAACCACTACGCCACCAGGCCAGCCCCCCTACTTGCATTTTTAAGAACAGCATTTCCGAGTGTGAAAGCCTGCCTCAGCGATTACAGTGTGTTTTTGTTAGAATTTTGCCCATGGATTGTGTGGAAACTTAGTTCTTGGCATGCAAACACAGGGCCACATTAAAAATTTATCAGAAGCTATAGGATATGAGCCCTAAATAGGTTTTTGGTCTCAATCTTGGTTTCCTTTTTTCTAGAAGCAAACAGGAAAAAATTGAGTGCACTCTAGCTAACAACTTATTTGGTTATCTAAGTGCCAAAAATCAGACTAATTTCCCAGAGGTCACGGGCAGTAATCATGTTCATGAATTATTGTATACAGATTTGAAGTATATGAGGGGTGGGAATGAGACATTTATTTTCAGCCTTGGGAGGTAAGAAGGATATTACATTTTATTGTAAAGTGTGGACATTACTGCCTTCATTCCCCCTCCCCAACACATGTACAACGGGAAAAAGCTCCGGGGCATCCAATGAGTCGCTCGTTTGTATTTTTTTCTTCACTTGCCCTAGGCAAGAGTTTTTGTCTGTGAACACCTAAAAGTTTGGTCTTTTTGTTTGTTTTTCCCCCAAAACTTTTTGCTGTCACGTTATTTTGGTTTGTTTGTTTGATCTTTTAGACCTTTCATTTGACTATGCCTCTCAGCCAGCAAACCTTCAGTTCCCGCACATAATGCCACTTCCTGAAGACATCAAAGGCTCTTGCTGCCAAAGTGGGAATAAACGGAACCATGAACCCTTTATTGCTCCAGAACGATTTGGAAACAGCACTGTGGGCTTTGGCAGTAATATTCATTCCCAGGCGCCAGAGAAAGTGACACTTCTTGTAGATGGCACACGTTTTGTTGTGAATCCACAAATTTTCACTGCTCATCCAGACACCATGTTGGGAAGGTAATTGATGATAATTTCCTTCCAAGTTCACTCTGTTCTCTATGAGTAGAAATACCTGCTGTTTATCTTGCATTAGATATCAGAATAAAAAACATTGCACTGCTTATTTCTCTACCTTCATACTTTTGTGAGACCTAGAGGGCAAGCTGGTAAAAGCCTTATATGTGTTAGTGACTTTTTGGGGGGGCGTATTTATTTTATTTACAAAACCAGTATACTGAAATGAGCCCCCACAAAAGGGAGTGCAGTCATTTAGAACTATGGAAAATAGTCTGCTGAATCTCATTCCCTATTCCTCTGTAAACTCACTCTAAACAGAAGTCAGATACTTAATTTCTTTTATCCACAATTTGTATAACCTCACAAAAGGAATGTTTTCTGAGTTCCACAGGTCAAAGACACTGGGATAAGGTGAGCTCTAAGTTGTGTTCTTTTTTTTTTTTTGTCTTTTGTCTTTTGTCTTTTAATAAACAGAATTAGACAAATGTTCCACATGACACAAGAACAAAGCCACTGTACTGAAAAGCGTTTTGCCTGCCATCTTTGCCAGTTATGCTTGGCAATAGGTGTTATGTTGTCATTTTCTAATGCCTCCATCACAACTCAAGTTTTCTGAAACTGAATCTTTACATCTGGCTGTTTTGTTGTTTCATGATTGCTCTCTGTTCTTTGTATTCCATTCTCTGTGCTGCTTCATTCTGACTATGATCTTATCCTCCTCTCACCATCCCCTGCCTGCAGCTTCTTAGGATAGAGTTTAGGAAATGGAAGGCGCCTGCCAAGGAGGAGCACTCTCCGGGAAGTACTCTTGGAGCCTGGGCTGGGAGTTAGGAGACAACCGTAGACCTCAACATGAGGAGGAGCAACTGGGATAAGAGTAAAATAATAATAATTTGGCTTTTGAGGGTTTTTATCTTCTTAGAAGTAGATCTTATTTTATTTGAAGATCTGGCCTCACTCAGGACTTTGAACTAATTTGAACTGAAGTAGAAATCAGAATGGGCCACACTAATTTGCTGAATTTTAAGCTATTATGGAATCCAGCTATTCAAATATGTGTATATTTGAACATATACATACATATTCATGATGAACCATTTTTTACCAGACCCAAACCTATATATTTCTCAAACATCTGAATTAAGATTAAACTAGAACATTAAAACATTTTCCAAATTGGCCCTATATTTTATCAGACTTGACTTCCTGTCCTCAGTCTTGGTATTACCACCACTATTGCCCCTTCCCACAAAAAAGTGTTCCTCGGGGCAGGCTGGCTGTTTGAGATAGGTTGCCTCTGGTAGTGATCAAGAGAAGAAAGGTAAGGATTTTCTGGGTAATCGATTCTTGAGTGACACACTGGTTCTTTGAATCTAGGAATGGATTGTCTCATGAAAAAGAGACTCATTTTTTATCTCTGAGCTTAGGTCCTGCTGATGATAGATGGGGGGGGGATTATATTTATGGCATGTTGTTCACTATTTTGATTCATAGCTGTCTCAGCTAGGCTTCAACCAGAACGTTCTAGAAAAATGTCAGCATTCTTTGAAGACTACTTTTATCAGGATGGATTTCTTATATGTGGTGTAGTGAGTTGGAAAGCACGTGCTATGGAGTCTTTTTCAGACCTCTGAAAAGCAGCCAATTCAGGGTGGAAGATAAGTTTTGAACATTTGAACAGCAGGGCTTCCTGGTAGCTTCAGAAAGGAAATGGCAGTGAGTCCTCACTGGAAATTCCAATCAGGCTGGCTGAAGATACCGACTCCCTGCCCCGTCCCTCGTGCTGGCTTCCCATTCCACGACTCATACACAGAAGTGCAGCAGGAGTAGTAGAAGTCAAGGGGCCAGTTTTATTGAAGAGGATCTGAAAGAAGGGAAGAATGAGTAAGAAAAGCCAGACCTCTTCCCTGTGCCCTCCTGACCTCTGAGTTTCTGCACAGAGCAGGCCTGCCTCTCTGAAATATGTCAAGCTGCTGATAAGCCTAGTTCCTACCCTCCTTTTCTACTTGATTTGAAATTCCCATCACCAGAATTGCTCTTTGGATTGAAGAAGAGCATTTTTTCCAGAACTGCACCCTTAAAACGTAGCAGGAAAGGGAAAGTATTAACATATCTGCACCTACTGATACAGATTCATCTATCAGATTAGATGTTGAAAAGCAGAACTCAGAAGCGTTGAGGACTGGCGTACTGGAGAGGTAATTGTTGGAAGAGGAGGGAAAGGAATGAAAGGTCAGGAGCATGGCCATGCTCTTCCTGAGCTGCCAGGCTGTCGGCAGGTTCCTGGGCAGTGGGGAGGGTGTGAGAGGCAACTCGCACACACTCCAGAGGTTTTCCAGGGCAGCTCTGCAGATGCTGTTTTACTTCATTCGCTGTCTCAGCAGCTCACTACAGGTGAACCTTGAGGACTTGCTGCTGCATTCCTCCTTGCACTCAAATGCTGAAAGCAGTAGCTGCCATGTTTCCTGTCTGAAGGGAGTTTCCTAAGGCTTGAGTATGTTTATAGGGGTTGGGTCCCAGTGCCATGTTTTTAACTTATGCTGCGAGGGTGTGGGATGGAGTCTTCCAGAATGAGGTGAAGAAGGGAGAAGCCTCATCTGTGAAGAATCTCGCTGGAGAGGGTAACGTTGTCGCCTGGGTGTCTTTCAGGATGTTTGGACCAGGAAGAGAGTACAACTTCACGCGGCCCAATGAGAAGGGCGAGTATGAGATTGCTGAAGGAATCAGTGCAACTGTATTTCGAACAGTGCTGGTGTGTAGTCGCCTTTGCGTTACCCCCGCTTCCCCTGGGGGCATATAGAGTCAGAAGCCTCGGGAGTTCCATCAAACTGTGTTACTGACTTCAGGGTCTCCAGTTTCCAGTGATTGCCTTTCCCTCTTTATTTTCTATTCCTGTAACTTTTAAGTCCTTCTTGCTTATGTGAGCTCAGTCAGGTATCAAGATGTCGTGATTATTAAACATGTCAGGATACCTGGGGCCACTTTGCCATCTAATGAATCGACCAACTTGGTGATAGTTCTAGTAACTCATCACTTGAACAGAACCAGGAATGAATAGGGGGTTGAAGAGGTAACTTTTTATCTTGTTCTCTGCCTACATTTCTTCTTCCTAATCTATTTACAGGATTATTACAAAACTGGTATCATCAACTGTCCTGATGGCATCTCTATCCCAGACCTTAGGGATACGTGCGATTATCTCTGCATTAACTTTGACTTCAACACTATCCGATGTCAGGATCTGAGTAAGTACAGGAGTAGCTGAATTTTGAGTTTCCTTGGAACTGACTGATATTTTTATTACTAAACAGAGTTTCAACTGTAGATTGAAAATCATCTGCAGAGGCAGAGATGTGACACTAACCCATCCCCTCTCTTGCTGCAGAGCACTGTGAGGAAGTGGAGTAAACAAAAGAGAACATGTAGTGTGTTCTAAATCTAGCTTGACCCATGAGTCACCGAGCTAATTGCTTTCCCTCTTGGGACTTTGGCATCTCAACTATTCTCAGATATGAGGGAAGGCTACTAATAAAGTCAAACAGCACAAATTGGCTGGGTTCTTATTTTTTTTTTTAAGCTTTGTTTTTTTTTGTTTGTTTTTTTTGTGTGTGAGGAAGTCCAGCCTTGAGCTAACATCTATTGCTAATCCTCCTCCTTTTTTGTCCCTTTTTCTCCTCAAAGCCCCAGTAGATAGTTGTATGTCATAGCTGCACATCCTTCTAGTTGCTGTATGTGGGACGCGGCCTCAGCACGGCCGGACAAGCGGTGCGTCGGTGCGCGCCCGGGATCCGAACCCAGGCCTCCAGTAGCGGAGCGCGCGCACTTAACCGCTAAGCCATGGGGCTGGCCTGGGCTGGGTTCTTCTTACAGTTAATTTTATCATTATGATTGACTTAGTGTTTGCCAAGTGCTTTATAGATGTGAACTTGCTTAAATCTTACAACAGTTAACTCTGAAAGATGGTGAAAACCTCATTTAACAAATGAGAAGACTGAGAAATTAGTTTGTTAAAAGCTCTAAGCATTAAAGCTGGGATTAGAACTGATTGTCTGACTACAAACTCCATGCTCTTATCATTACTTAAGCTTCCTGAAATTATTTTAAAAATTATTTTTTGGGGCCGGCCCGGTGGTGCAAGCGGTTAAGTGCGCACACTCCACTGCAGCAGCCCGGGGTTCACCAGTTCGGATCCCGGGCACTCACCGACGCGCTGCTTGGCAAGCCATGCTGTGGCGATGTCCCATATAAAGTGGAGGAAGATGGGCACAGGTGTTAGCCCAGGGCCAGTCTTCCTCAGCAAAAAAAGAGAAGGGTTGGCAGATGTTAGCACAGGACTGATCTCCTCACAAAATAAATAAATAAATAAAAATTATTTTTTGAAGTTCCTGATACATTTCTCTGCACATTCCATGAACTTCTCTGGACTTGTGGTTTCTCTACCGGGTCTAGTACACACTTACAGCAGGTCTTTCAGTGTTGCCAAACTTGAGGTTATTCCTCTTCTTTGGTATTCTAACACTATGAAATTGGGGTCCAGAGCATCTTCAGAAGAGGTATATAAAGAGTCATCCCCAAATGATGGTCTGTCTCTTTCTAGAATCAATGTTCATGGTCTGACACTGTGTGTCCAACAAAACCTCAATTTATCAGAATGCTCAAGGATTATTAAACATGAGGAAATTGAAGAGTGGGGGAATGTGAAACAGATCTAACAAAATCAGCTTAATTGTCACCTTGGAACTGGAAACAATCTCTGCCTTTAAATGGGCTACTTCTTGGACCTTATCAATGATAACAGCTGTTATCTCATAGTCTTTTTCGCTCCAGTAATACACGCATTGGGCAGAGAGGATGTTCACCTGCAATGTCTCTCCCCAGGTGCTTTGCTGCATGAACTGTCCAACGATGGTGCTCACAAGCAGTTTGATCACTACCTCGAAGAGCTGATCCTGCCCATCATGGTGGACTGTGCCAAGAAAGGCGAGCGGGAGTGCCACATCGTTGTGCTGACCGATGAGGATTCTGTGGACTGGGATGAAGACCACCCCCCACCCATGGGGGAGGAATATTCCCAAAGTAGGAGCCCCCTCATGGTATAGATGTTTTCAGCAAAAACTTGCTGCCCAGAGTACCAGCTAGATCCTAGAACCAACATGAATATCCCTGTTGAGCTGGTGGTGAGCACACTCACCTGGATGATCGATTCAGTCTAGTGATGCAGGTCTAACTTCTCCGCTGGGGAACATAGTTAGACCTCCCACTGCTACTCCTGGTGTCTGGGACTCTGGCAGTACTGAGGCAGCACGTTAAATGGTGCTATCATTCTGCCCTCCATTTGTTTCATTTTTAAGTCCTTTTGAATTGGTAATAATTAAAAATTCAAAAAGTACAAAAGGATATACATTGAAAAGTCTTGTTCCCACCCCTGACTCATCTACCTAGTTTTCCTCCTCAGTTTCTTTTATATCCTTCCAGATGTATTCAATGCACATACATAAGCAATTACATACATGTTTTTTCCAAGTGATACCATATTATACAGACTGTTCTATACTATGTCTTACAGAAAAAGCTTCCACAATCATTTTTATGGCTGTGTAGTATTCCATTGCATGAGAGTGCCATAATTCATTTAACCAGCCCTGTTGATGGACATTTAAGCTATAAATTATAAATGATGCTGTTGTGAATATCCTTTTAAACATAGTATTTTCACATATGTATATATCTATGGAATAATATTGCTAGAAATGGAATTTCTATGCCAAAAGCTTTGTGCTTTTGTAATTTTAATGTTGCCAAATTATCCTCCGTAAAGGTTGAGCAGACTTACACTCACAAAACGATGTATGACAGGTTTGTCTCCCATATCCTCAGCAAAACAGTGTTTTACTAAATAAACTTTTATCTTTGCCACTCTGATATGTAAAAAACAGCATCTCATTTGAGTTTTAATTTGCATTTCTCATTTCATGAATGAAACTGAACATCTTTTTAATTTTTAAGAGCCATTTTAATTTCCTTTTCTGTTAACTGTATTCATGCCCTTTGCTTATTACAAAATTGGATTGTTAGTCTTTTACTTAGTGATTTGTGAAAGCTATTTGTTACCACTCTATTTATTAAGTTAACCCTTTGTGATATGAGTTGCAAATATTTTTCCCAGTTGATTGTCTTTTGTGCTTTGTTAATGGTGGTTTTGGCTAAGCAGAGATGTTGTATTTTTATGTAGTCAAGTATATCAGTTTTTCTTTTATGGCTTCTAGGTTTTATGTCATACCCAGAAAGGCCTTTTCCACCCTGAGACTATAAACATTTCTCGTATGGTTTCTTTATCATGGTTGATTTATTATTTAACATTTAATCTGTGATCCATCTGGATTCTTTTTGGCATCAGGGCTCAGATATACCTTTCATTAGTCTGATTCTGGTAGGTCATCTCCTTCATCTTATGGAGGTCTTTGCTCCATGACTAATACCAGATTCTTTTTTTTCTAGTTCTTTATAGCTCTAAGCTCTACAGATTCTTCAAGTATATTGAGAATCGGGATGTCGCTAAAACAGTGTTAAAGGAGCGGGGCCTGAAAAACATTCGCATTGGAATTGAAGGTAAAAAATATCCCAGTCCATATTCAGCTTGCATGGCTCATGGAGTAGGGTGGATCTGTGACCACAGTTTATGTCCTTAAAACTCAGCTTCCAGGGGACCTAGAGAATAGGCACACGTGGAAACTACATTCCTACCCAAGTTTGAAGGATTCCGTTGTTCTGTTTGTTTGACCTTACATTTCCTTTTCATTTTACTTCCAGTTGAAAATGCTTTAAAGCAGCTATAGGAATAAGTTGCAGTTTATTGCCTCAGGATAAAGAACAGTGAGGGCTAAGGACACTGGTGGGTAACTGTGCAAGGCTCATGGGCTCACCAAGTAGGAGAGCCATTCCGCCAACAGTCTGGGTGAGGATCTTCCTGGGATCTGGAAGGGTCCTTCTGAAAACCATAGCTTGGAGACTCAAAATTTAAGTTTATTCCACTATATACCTTTGAGGACCATCTGGATGTATGGCCAGAACTTTAAATGATCTTGTGCAATGGCTCCCAAACTGTGGTTTCCATGGAAGGGTCTTGGAGACTGATTCTTGGAGAGTGCCAAAGCCATCCTGGTCTCCCCTCCGTGCGTCTTTGACTCTTGTGTTTTGCTACTCTTGCTGTCTCAGTCCTGCCCATGGAACCCATCTGACTTCAGTTGGAATTTAAAGTTGGAAGAGATTTTTGAGATCATCTATTAAACCTCTCTCTACTTTGTCCCTCCCTTGTCTCTTTGGAAACCCCAGGGACAGGGTGATAGGGATCACTCCATTTCCCAGAGCAGCCCATCCAACTTTTCTACCTTGAGAACATTCTTCCATGAATCTAATAGATAACCATCTCCCTCTTCTGTGTTCCTTCTAGTTCTAGCTCTGAAGTTACTCTGAGTAAGATTTCTCCCATTTCCATGTGACAGGCTTTCTGATGTTTTAGGCTGCATTCCTGTTTTTTCTTTAGGCTAAACTGTCCACATTTCCTTAACTACTTCTCATACAGCATGCCCTCTAAGCACTGGCATTAGAGGACTGGAGTAGCTATGCCCTAGCAAGATTTTTGTTTGATAGTATTATTGCCAGTGTTTCTAAAGCCTTCTGAAATTTGTTTTTTTTTAATGACTTGCACTTTAGTGCTCAATCAGTGCTAGAATCGAGGTAATAAGCAGCACACATCTTTTTTACAATTTATTTTTTTTATTTATTTATTTATTTTTTGTGAGGAAGATGAGCCCTGAGCTAACATCCATGCTAATCCTCCTCTTTTTGCTGAGGAACACCAGGTCTGAGATAACATCCATTGCCAATCCTCCTCCATTTTTTTTTTTTTACCCCCCAAAGCGCCAGTAGATAGTTGTATGTCATAGTTGCACATCCTTCTAGTTGCCGTATGTGGGACGTGGCCTCAGCATGGCCGGAGAAGCGGTGCGTCGGTGCGCGCCCAGGATCCGAACCCGGGCCGCCAGTAGCGGAGCGCGCGCACTTAACCGCTAAGCCACGGGGCCGGCCTTAAAGGCTTCTGAAATTAATAAGAGGTTTCTCTCCCCCTTCCATTAGAAGGAATAGAATTTTTGTTATTTCCCTTCTAGGGACAAGACCCACTAACCTGAGCAGGAGGGAAGCGAGCGTGTCGGTGGTTGGGGGTGGGAGGGCATGGTCAGAGGCTGGTCACTTTCCCAGTAGTTTTCATGGATAGTCTTTGGATTTGGGAGAAAATTGATGTGGTTAGGAAGGAGAAAGTATGGAAGCCAGAGTGAGAAATTTGCTGGAGTCATGAGAACGGCCTTTTTCCTGTTTCAGGTTACCCTACCTGTAAAGAAAAAATTAAGAGAAGACCTGGTGGCCGATCTGAAGTAATCTATAATTATGTGCAGCGCCCCTTTATCCAGATGTCGTGGGAAAAGGAAGAAGGAAAGAGTCGCCATGTAGATTTCCAGTGTGTTCGAAGCAAATCCCTCACTAATCTGGTAGCTGCTGGAGAAGATGTCTTGGAGGACCAGGAGATACTAATGTACCACCCACCCCAAGTAGATGAACTTGACCGGCTAAATGCCCCACTTTCTCAGATGGCCTCTAACGACTTTCAGGATTAGGGCCAGCTGTGGGTCCACCCCTCTTCAGAGCCTTTCTGTCTGGGATGCTCACAGCCAGTTCTCCCCATGGTTTGTCTCATCCCGAGTAGGAGACATGCTTCTCCCTCATCCTTTTCCCTTTCTCCCATAATCAACGTGTGTCCTTTTCAGTAAATCTGTGCCTCCGGCAGAGGATGACAAAGCACTCACTGGTAATTAAGATACTAGCTTTATAGCAGCCTTGGTAACTTGAAAAATTTGGGTCTGGTGCTGTTCACTGAGTCTTTGCATAACTGCAAAAGCAGGAAAGGAAGTCAAGAAATCCTGTTGCCTCATATTCAGCAAAGCAGTCCTCGTCCCTTACACTCTGTTCTTGGCTTTTGCCTGTTTTGTTTTGTTTTATACCAGGCAAATTACTTAGTAGCAAAGGGACCAAACTTAAAAGACAATCTCTATCTTTCACAAGCAGGCACTAACGGGATGCTCATTAGAGGTTAGGGAAGAGGCCATTCCTGGGGGCCTCTGTGCCCAGGTTGCACCTGGAAAGAACTGGGCCCTCATTCAAAATGTCCAAGAGGAAATTTCTAAGAGCTTAAATTCAGTTCTGTTCTTCATTAATGCAATGAACAATCCAAAACCACACAGAGAGATTCTTTGACAGGAAGGATAATGGCATAACAATGTTTATGAAACCTTTTTAGCTTCAAGGTTTTTGAGCCTAAACAAATTGATTATTCATTTGGAATGAAACTTACAACTCAAGTAGAACCTCTCCAAATCAGGCCACTTGGATTATCTTCTCTTGGAATCTGGTATGAAGCCATAGGTCGTCACCCTAGGGCAGCATGTTGCTGTGGGTGTGGCTGGGAGACCTTAGATGTGGCTTAAAGGCTTTCAAGACGTGGGCAGAATTTTCTCACAAGTGCTCAGTTTCTCAATAGAAAGACTTATAAGAGCTCCAGGGAGGGGGCATTTGGGCTGAAACTGGGTGGGAAAACATCACCTGCTCAGGCTTTTTCCTGGCGCAGGATTTTTCTTTGTATATTTTTTTCATACTATGGAATGTTTCTGGGTATCAAGATATTTCAGTTTTTGAAATAGCCTATCAACTGCTCACAGTGGGTAAGAAAACCATAGTGTCATCCCCAAAGGAAGGATGAGTTGAAGGGAAATTAGGCCTAGTAATTTTGTTTGATCTGTCAGCTCTGTGTTAACAGTGCATGATGTATGACAACCCAGCTCACTCTCCCCAGTCCCCCCAGTACTGAACCACCTTCCCTGATGTCCCCGTGGCTATTAACAGCAGAGCAAAATTTAGAGTCTAGAGCCAGATATAAGTATCTTGAGATTATCTCCCATTTTGCTGTAGAGGTGGGCCTTCCAGGCACCTACCCAGACCATTTACCCATCACAAATTATGAAGAGACACGTAGTTTCCTTCAAGTTCTTTCAGATAAGAACGTGACTGATTTTCTTCAATTCCATTCCCATGAGATACGGTAAGGCAAGCTACTTGATTGCATTTTTATGACTGCCCTAGTCACAGTCCTCCAAAGGTGAAGTTAGATGGGTGTTGAAACCTGCTGTTTGCAGGCTTGAAGAACAAGAGTGTTCTTAGGAAGTGGGTTCTCTGTGCATCAGCATCACAGTGGAAATCAGTGCTCTGTTCCTTACTCAGAAATAGTAGTAGTAAGGGGTTAAAACTGAGCCATCTCCCACCTGCAGAGTTCTTCTGATTACCATTGGCATCCATTGGTAAGGCTGATGGCCAGGGTTAAGGTTTAGGGTTGTTTTGTAGCCAGAGGGTAGTTTTACTTCTGTGAAACTAATTGGCTCATATTTGAGGTCAGGTTTGGCTTTGACCTCACCAGTACTAAATTCATACATTCAACTAGTAGTTGACTAGCCCTTGTAATTGTTTAATGGTGCTTCCTTTACACTTTTCAGTTGACTTCCATGCCATCACAAAGGAAATCTGAATTAACTATGTAGTTTCTGACATTAATACATCTTACATATTGTTAACATTTAAGTATAAACGTGCTCCAGTTAACACTCTAAAACTACTTAGTCCTTGCTTGGGTAAAAAGCCAGGTATGAAAGGATGGCATGTACTTAACACTGTGTTCTATGTAAATGATTAATTTCCTCAGACTTTCAAGAACTAGGTCTTTTTTCCCTCCAAATTAGGTTAATATGCTTTTGGCCCCAACCCATAGGGTTTGAGTGAGCTGGAAATCTGTGGAGGTAAATCTGGCAGTGTCACCAGGTGGTGGTGACTGAGGGGAAAGCTGGGTCCACAGGTTCCTTATGGTACAAAGGGAGGTTTCTTCACCACCCCATGCCCTCCCAGCCTGGAGCTCAGCATCACTGTAATTGGGTGGTTCCCTTCAGCCACAGCTGCTCGGTTCCCAGGGCCAGGACATTCCGCAACGGCAGGACCTCTCAGTGCTCACAGGGACGAGGGCTGGATTGTGGCCATTCCCTTCAGTCAGTCACTGGCCAGCTGGGCAAGAGGTGTTGTTTCTACTAAAAAAGGTGGAACTCAGGTTTGATATTTTTTCTAAGTGCCTAAATAAGTAAGCCAGGCTGTTTATACAGAAACATTTTCATAAGAAAATGGTTTTACCCAGACTGTCTTACTCAGAGGTATCTCAGCAGGCCAAGATGAACCTGAATTTGAGGTTTAGAATCTTGAGTTTGTGTCTGCATCCTATCATGTATAGTTGATTAGGAAACATTGCCATTGTAGAGTTGGAGAGTGGGCAAGGAGACAGTGTCAGAATGTGTCTGGTGAGATTACTTAATGGTTTCCCCAATGTGGGGGAGACGTATTGAAAGAATGACAGCAAAAACGGTAAGGACACTAGAAAGTAGTTGGATTTACTGCACAATATGCAATAGCCAATATTATTTTAACTAAATTCCAAGAGAACAGTGTGATATCTAATGTATAGAGGTCTATGAAAATATTGTGGAATAAGCCTGGGAAGGGTGGATATATTTGCAAATAGTGTTCCAACAGGTCTTTCTGTAAGTAAAAACAATCAAAGCACAGGCTTTAACTCAAATTGTCAAAATGTGATATGCAGCATTTTTTATCAAGTGTCAACAGAAAGTTAAAGAATCGGGGGGTATTAGTCATTTATTCGATGCCACTTCTTGCCATCATTTTGAAATTGTTAAAATGGGCACAGTGAGTTCAGAAAGCAAACCTGACGCCTTCTTGGGAGATGGAGCCACATTTGTGCTCTGGGGGGATCACCTCTGCAGGAGAATAGGACATTTCTCAAAGGCAAAATGCTTGTAGGTTTTGCCTCTTTACTTTGTATTCACTTTTAAAGTTGCACTTGTTCACCTATCAGTGTTTACGAAATCCTATATTCGGGATGCTTTTTCTATAATAATAAAATATTATCATTTGTGTCCATGTTGTTTCTTAGCAGAAAATAAAATTGGAAGATGTGAAAAGGGACTGAAAGGAGTAGCACCCGCAGTGCCCAGAACAGAGCCTCTTCCTTTCCTATGGGGGCCATAGGGCTCGCCTTGAGCCTGTGTGTGCTTTTCCCACCCTGCTGTTTCTTTATAGCTCACAGGTTCCAGAGCCCTAATGGTCTGCTTTCTCAAGTTCCTGGTTAACTTGCATTTAGGACCCCTGGAACCCTCAAATCCAACTGCGCAGGACCCCACAAAGCCAAATGTAAATTTGAAGGGTAAGAGGACTGACAGACTTGTGTTCTAGTTTTGGTGTAAAGCAAGTGAGGAACCATGCCAGGAAGGAAAGGCAGGGGAGAAGGTAGGGCAGAGTCCAGGCAGGTCCCTGGAAACACTGCTATAGAGCTGCTTGCTCATCCTTAGGTCTCTGTGACTTGGCCCTGCCCTAGCCAGGTGTCTACTGAGCTCCCTTAGCTCAGTTAGCCTGGGAGCTTATTGGTGATGCTGACAACTGCCAGGGGTGCTAAAGCAAGCCTGCGCCTCCCTGGCAGGCCTACCCTGTATCAGCACAGAGGTTAAGAACATGCTCTGAAGACATGGCCTGTTGAGTTTATTCTGTGCCAAGCATTGCTTAGCCACAGGGATACACGGACTAGGATACAGTGCCCCCCTTCAAGGGGCTTTTATAATCACATGGAGAAGAGATCTGTAAACAGGTCACTCAGGAAGACGAAAAGGATGGAGTAGCCTGGTTTACTGTGAGTAGAGTTCACAAGAGGAGTCTAGCAGTGACACATGAACCAAATTGTGGAGGACGAACACTAGTTGTGGATCTGAATACAAGGAGAGGAAGTATTCCAGGGCAACTCAACTATCCGAGCAAAGATGAAATAATCGCTCCTTGTCATCAGGGAAGAGGATGGGGTGATGCAGAGATGAGGCTGGAGTAAGGAAGGGCTCTTGTACCTCAAAGGTGTTTGGTCTCATCATATAAACTATTGGGAGCCCTAAAGGGTTTTATGCAGGAGAATGATATGATCAGATTTGAAATTTAAAAGAATTTCTTTGGCAGCAGGAAGGGTAACACTTGAAAAGGGAAGGACCAGGGACAAAGAGGTCAGCTAAGAGACCACTGCAATGGATTTGGGAAGGAATGATGAAGGCACCAGGAGGATGGATGGGCACGCTCTGGAGCTGTACATGTTTACTGATGGGAGCCATGCAAGAAGTTTCTGGCTTGGACAGCTGGGTGGACTGAGCTAGAATAATGGCTATGAAGGCAAGAGGAGCTCCTTTTGGACAGCTTTAGCTTGACCTGTAGGAGGCCTTCCAGATGGCAATTTCTAGTAGGCACTTGGCTACATGGAAGCACCAGCATTTAAGTGGTGGCAGAGGAACTACTGAGAAGGAAGTCAGGTGGGAGTAGAATTTTTTTCAAAAGTCAACAGTATTGACTTTTGACAGGGTGCAGCAGGTTAATTAAGTAAGATGAGGACTGAAGAGAAACCAATGGATATGGCAATTAGGACACCAGTGATCAGAGAAATGATTATAAAAATTAGTAACAGCATGTTTTATACTGGGATAATTAATACTAACATGTTTCACACAAGGGATAGAAACCAGAATGGAGTGGGTTGAAGTTGGAGAGGGAAATGAGGAAGTCAGAAAAATGAGCGCAGAGTGTTCTCATTCACAGCTCCATGCCTGTACCATAGCACAAAACCATACCTAACAGCCTCCAAAATCCTAGCCTGCTCACATTCCCCTCTGCCAAATTACTGCTACTTAAAAACATCTCTGGGAAGCTTCCCAACTCTAGGTTGGCCTAACAGTACTCTGTTACATCAACACTAATACAATAACTTTACAGTTGGTGCTGCATTCTGTTAAGCTACGTGGTGGGTAGGAATGCTCAAACTGATCCGTGGTTCAGAACCAGGGTGGGCTCCCTACTGCAACCCCACAGTGCCTAGTATTGAGCTCTGCATATCATGGATGCTTAGATGTTCTCTGAAAATATGCCTGAAAAAGCATCATGGAGGCTGTTTTTAAGTCAGTGTTGGCTTTGATAGATCATTCCAGTGAAATGTATGCTACCCAGTAAAGGAAAATACTATTCACTGAATCCTTTTGGGTTCAATAAAAATCATTTGGGTTACACAGAGGCCCAGGAGAGACAAACAGGAGAAGGTGATCCAGGAAATATGTTTTTCAAGGAAACAATTCATAGAAAAAGTATTAGCAATCAATGGCAGAGGATTTCTGTTATGCCATCTAGATGAGTTTTGAAATATGCAACCTGCTGTTCAGAGCCTGAATATTAACCCCGAAGGAATTCATTTGTATCTTACTTTTGAAAGTAATTCTAAAAATAAACAGGTATTGAAGAAAATTTTGATGCACTTCTGAATCACGACATCAGTATTCAGTTTTGTTTTAGTATGCAGCACAGTTAGATTATTTTCTAACTCCCGCTAAGAGAGTAGGAAACAGAATATCTGTGAACAGGACCAATATTGCGCCAATGGTTCCTAACATGTTTCTTGAAACCCATGAGCCTTGGAAGGAATACACATTCTGGCTGCATTTAGCCTCTCTCTGCCTGCAGTTCCTATCCTAAATGGTCTTTGCCCCTTCTTTCCTCTGAGGCTCCTTTCTCTACCCAGAGAAGGGGCTAAGTGGGACCCCATAGGCCTCCTCAAATACACAACATCCAGAGACTGAACCCTGCTCTGGTGGACCCGGCCAAGGGAGTCTGTGAGATTCCTGGTTGACCCCAGGCTGGAAAAAAATGGAGCTGGGGTGTAAACAGTTGTACAAAGGGTCCGCCAGTTGGCAGCACTTTTGTCAGCCGGTCTCCCCTCGGCCTTACTGCAAGGAGAGAGGCCACTGCCCTGTAACACTGAACCAGGTGGAAAGAGCACATACATGGGGCCGACAGAAGACAGTTTCTGTATATGGATGTCCATTCAGAAGACTTGTTCTCAGGGAACAAAAAAGCAGGTCCCAGCTTCCCTGAGACAGAAAAGCACTTTGCCTAAGATGGTGATGCAATGTTCCAATGGTTTGCAGACAAAGGGGATAAAAGAAGCCACCAGTACTCTGCCTCTTTGAATCACAAGTCACATTTGCTTTAAAACACATCACAGGGGCCGGTCCGGTGGCGTAGCGGTTAAGTGCGCACACTCCGCTTTGGCGGCCCAGGGTTCACAGGTTCGGATCCCGGCGCGCACCGACGCACCACTTGTCAGGCCATGCTGTGGCGGCATCCCATATAAAGTAGAGGAAGATGGGCACGGATGTTAGCCCAGGACCAATCTTTCTCAAGAAAAAAGGGGAGGATTGGCATCGGATGTTAGCTCAGGGCTAGTCCTCCTCCCCAAATAAATAAATAAAAAATAAATAAATAATAAAACACATCACAGATTTACACTAATGTTTTCACACAGTTTATTCAGAAGTTTCAAAGTTAAAATGTGGGCATTTTCCCCTAAAACAAACCATCACCTGCCACTCCCCAACACACAGACTATCACCACTCTCATAACTTCTCTTTACCCTTGCTTACCACACACTCTTGCAAAACACGTGGGGGTCAAGACCCCAACTATTGAGTAATAGAAAGAAACTAGCAAGTTGCACAAAAGAATCTCATTTACTTCCTTTTCACTAACAGACCATGAATGAAAGATTACGAGGCAAACACATTACCTTCATCCAAAGTTAATAACTCCCTAATATTCTTCTTTTTCTTCCTCTCAGACATTAAAACCCAAAGCAGTTTCATTCACTGCTATAACTTTGATACTCCATGTTTCTTTTCTGTATGGCTAAGCAGGACATACTTTCCTTTCAAAGCTGATCTTGACCTCAAGACTAGCGGAAAGCAGTCTCCCAGTTACAGCCTGGCCATGACACTCTGCAACAGGCAAAGTTACACACAGGTGCAAATGATGCTTTAAGAGTTATCAAAATTTTTAAAAGTAATAATGCATTAATATGGAGACTCCATATTTTTCTGACACAGCAAAATTCCTCTAAAGGTGGTGGCAGCTGTAAAAGAGAAGGCACTTTGTGCTAAAATTCAGAGGGTCTCTCATGAGAGAAAGCCACAGCAGAGAGGCCTGGGCAGCCCAAGCTGCAGGCGGCCCTTTAAGGTATAGAAGAGCATCCCCCAGAAAGGCATCTGCAAAGGAAAGATTTGTAATCATGATTCCAAGGCAAAATGGTTACTTAAAGTTGGGAGAGGAGAAATACCAGGAGAGAAGACAAAACACAGTTGCACCGAAGACTGAGGAGTGAACTTTACAAGCACTTGTAGGCTGGCTCCGCACGTTCTATTGGGCTGGTTCCTTCACCACTTCCCAGGAGCTTCTAGAGCCCGAGCAGCACCTTAGCCAAGAGGGTGCCAGGCCTCCTGCCTCTGCCTGGGCTCTCCTTGCTGTGTTCCCAGGAATAAACCAAGTTCCTCTTGGCAGCACTCGCAAGTACTGCTGGTCCATGGCAACATCTGTCTTAGGGATTTTCTGAGACAGCCGTGAAGAGAAAGTGAGGGTTTTCCAGGTGATCCAGGACTCCTTGGCAATGCCCAGTGGCTTTTCAGGCCTTCCAAGAGTAATAATGGATCAAGCTGCTATCTCCCCATCAACACTCAGAAAAGCAGCATGAGTGTTTTAGATGGGCGGGACGAGAAAAATCAATGGATTGAGGGTCTTTATCCTAGTACCATAAATAAAGTGCACCATGAATGGAGGCTATAAAAAGCCACTTGCCCAAGGCCGAGGTAAGGGGGGAAACTACCACCATCACCACCCCCTCAGAGGATGGTGGGTCATTTCCTTCAGCCAGAATGCTGGCTGCTGAGGCTTTCCTTATTGCTTTATTTCCTGTACTATGGAAATTTTAGCTGTCAAGAAAAAGAAATACTTGGTGGGTTTGGCAGAAAGCATGTCACAAAGTGACAGGAATTGGCTGATATTTGCTAAGTATATGTTACAATCTCAATAATGTTAGATGATGGCTGTCTTTTCCCCTTCATTCTGATGAACTTAGGAAAACTCAAGTTTTTTAAAACATCTATCAAATTGGCTCGTGATGCTTCCAAAGAAGCAGGACAGCTGTTTCTGGCCGAGGGAGTGGAAAGAGTTGTCTTTGTTCTGCAGCTTTCCAGATGCATATGGAAGAGAATCCACTTACTATCACATTTCAGGAGAATTTACCATGACATATTGGTGGGTTCCATAAACTTCTTGGAAGCTCTTTCAAAAGAGTGTATGAGAGGAAAACCGTGATGTTGTACAAAGAACTCTGCTCCATCTAGGATTCCATTTCAAGGATACTATTTTGCTGCTTTCATGTAGGAAGGTATTGCCCCCCGCGCAGTCAGGCCCTCAAAGCGCTTGTATGTGTAATTGATGAAGACCCAGTCTTTGTTCTTGTAGTCAGTCTCAGGGTGATTACTTGTTGCCACTGGGAAAGAAATAGATGTAAGAGTTGACTCACTGCCTTACCCAGACAGACTACTCAGCACCGAAGGCATGACATTCTCAAGAACATAGTCAGTTTCTATTTGGGAAAAGTTATTTTTCACTCTGTGACTTTCCTACATTTGCTTGCCTATGTTCTTTGAACCTCATATTTTTCACAAATATTTTGAAAGTTTTATTTCCCTATTTGTGTCATCAGGTTATCTAACCTTTAATTTAATAACAACAAAAGAACATCTTTGTGATTTACCCATCCAGTTGAGCGGTCTAAACACGGGAGTTTGTATTCATTTCCCACTCGACAAGGCCTCACTGCCACCCAGTATGAGCACTGGAAAAATACTTACAAAGAACTCGAAGAACTGAATTTCCCTCCATGTTCTCTACCCTAATTTGTAAACGTCATCTGAAACTGGGGGGAAATAATGCACTTATAAGGCAGCAGGAGGCAGTTTGGTGGTATTACCTGTTGGCTTAAGAATATCAGATTCTGGAAACTCATCGAAGTTTGAGGTATCATCAATGCTTTTGATTTCAATAGATATTGCAGCAGGTCTCTCTCTGCCAAGAATAGACATGCCAAAAATTACTATGGTTAGTAATCATACGGATCATAACCAAGTCTTTCTCCAAAACAGACCCCTGGTCTGACATGGGAAGACTATTCACTGGCAGGCAGCATTTATTTTCTCTGCAAAGCTTACGACCACTGACCAACCAAGCCAACTACATCTAAACAAAATAAATTATGATGAAAAAATATAAATATTCATAGCTAGGAAGAAAGACAAAAATAATGAGAAATTAAAATCCAAAGTTAATGCACTCCCCCTGACAACCTGCCCTTGTCTGCTGAAAAGGGAAACTGAACCTCTTAAGTGTCCCCTCATGTAGGCCTCTGGCCGCCTTCTACCAGAGGTGCCAGTGAGTAGGATGGCTAAAAATGCGCCACAAAGGAGGCAGAGGTAAACATCACCAGGATGCAAATCAGAACACAATTATGAAAGAGATGACAAATTCTTCATCTTCAGCTTAGCAACCAGTGAATGCTGAGGAGGAAGGTCTGGGACAACAGCAGGCAGTGCAGGCTCTTGTCACCACTGACAGCACTCTACAACCCCCACCAGAACAATTTCCACTCTCCGTCACCACTCCCCTCTGTACCACTCCCTACCCCAATCCTTCTTGCACTCCTGTCTTCCTTCTCTCTCTCTCCCACTAACAGCCCCTACCCTGCGGGCAGGGACAGTGCTGCTGGTGGCCCCCAACACTAGAGCGTAGAGAGGTTGGTGTGTGCCAGGTAAAAGCAACAGCAACGTGCTTCCTAGATGCTCCCTTCACCATGGAACCCAAGTTCACTTCACTCTGGAAATAACGGCTGGCTTCAACATACCCCATGGCACATGGCCAACAGGAAGCCCCAACTCTCAATCCCCACCATGAATGAAAATCAGGAAAAGATCCTAAATTTCTAAGAAGCTCTCTTCTCTTACTTGGCTTGCCAGTAATGGTGCTTCCAAGATAGTATTAAGCAAACTACAGCCTTTCTGAAATAATCCTGAAAGCTTTTATATGGATATACCTGATATGTTCCCAGTCAACGCCTTCAAAAAAAGAATTATTTTTGATTTCCTCAACTCCAGGGGCTCCAATTCTATGTTCCCATTCACAGCAGAATCTGGAAAAGACAGAGGCCTTTCAGCATACCTCAAGTAGTCTCTTCAGAAAAAGAAAAGGAATAACCTCCCTTTTTTTCAAAGAGAGGAAGGGGAAGAAGGAGGGGGCAGACCCAGGAAATAATGAAAGTTAAAAAAAAAATGGATTCACTCTTGTCAAAAAGCCTAAGTAGGGGGCAGGGGAGATGTTTTCCAACTGATACCTCAAAATTAGATCCTTGGCTTTCTCAGAGATAGGAACTTCTGGAGGAAAAGTCAAAGTTTCTTTCCAGTTCATCACCTTCTTATATGTCTCTTGCGGGGTCTCAGAACAGAAAGGTGGGTAGCCTGTAATAAAAAAGGAACTTCGGAGCTTTTACATCCCAGAACTTTGAATCTGACTAAGATTATTCTCCTTAATATGATTCTATGTATCTTTAATGATCCTAATGTCCCTCCCTTCATGACATGGGGGAAATGGACAGCATTTCCACTCATATCAGAAAACATCTAAACCAATTTTTCATTTTCCCCCAAACTTCTAAACCACTTCTGGTACCACTAGGGAGCCAGCCCACAGCTGAAGCTGGGAAAAGAAAGGAGGACATAAGTAGAGCTGCAGATGTGGGAATCACTGTGCCCAAAGAAGAAATGAAAGGACGAAACAGTATCATTAAGAAACGACTCCACACAAAAGAAACAACTCCATTCTAGGAATATCCTTATATGGGTCAAGTGCCAAACACGTTGAATAATAAAAAAGCATAGTTTATAAGTGACCACTATGCCTCTTTTTGAGAACTGCAGGCAAGAGGATAAATACTCACACACTGTATTACTCCACCTGCCCTCACAAAGATTACATTGTCTCCACAAGCATCCCTCCAATGTTCCCGAAGACAATGCAGCCAGATACCACACCAGTCATCTACACAGACTCCCTCGGTACCACCACAGAGATACTTACTCTCCTGGTGCTTTTGGGCACATGCCCACCCCCAGAGTGTCCCCTAAATACACAGACACACCATCCATACAAGAAGGAGAAAGGCCAGAGGGTTCCATGCTTTGAAGGCTTTGAGAGAAGGGAACAGCAAATAAGAAGTGTGTGTGAGGCAATGCCTAGTTCAAGTTCTCTGCATACAATGGATCTTTAATAAATGCCCATGACTGAAAGAGCTGCCAGATGGAGAGGATGAAAAAGTAGAAGAAAAACATGATAAATGATCAGCAAAGCAACCACAGGATGCCAGTAAGCCAGAGAATATGGTGGGATACATTTGATGGCCAAGAGTTTTCTACCTAGGAAACTTCACTTTGAAAGACAAGGGAAGGAAAGTGCTTAGATCACCCCCAACTGAAACAGTCTATTATCAATGTAAGAATCTTTCCTGGCTGCACAGAAAAAGCCCTCTGAAAGCATGCAACTTACCGATGAGCATCTCATACATGATCACCCCAAGCGACCACCAATCACAGAGCTTGTTGTACCCGGTCTGCATGAACACCTCGGGAGCAATGTAGTCAGGAGTGCCTACTGTGGAGAAGGCCTGAAACACGTACCACACGTCAGGGAGGCCCAGCAGGCAGGAGGGTGCCCAGAGTTCTGTTCTAGACACCAAAGGCTATAAGCACCACCTAGAGCTACCCACAAACTAAATAAGTGGGACGGCCCAGTAGCTTAATGGCAAATCTGATTTGCCAGAGCACTTCCAAAATGAACAATACAGCTTTGTCAGTGAGCAAGAGACTTTCCTAAATACAGCCAAAGCCCACACAGCTCACTAGGTCAACGGTATTTATCATCATAACCAGCACCATAATTTACTGAGCACCCAGTAAGTGCCAGGCTCTGTACTTCTTATGTGTTTATGAGCCCCTTTAGTCCTGACAAAACTCAGCAAAAAGGACCTTAATAGCCCAACTTTGCAGATAAAAAAATCTGATGCCCAAAACGACTTTGCCCAAGACCTCAGAACAAGTTAAGTGGCAGAACCCTGTTTGGAAATTAAATATCTTCCTTCAAATCATCCCTCTTTCCACTATATCCATTCTTTGATTTGAGAAGATCATAAAGGGAAGCTTTATTATCAAAAGCTAAAGTTATAGCCTATCGGTTAAAGACTTATAAATGTCTGTGTACTAAACTTAATCATTTATGTAAATAGTTCTCAGAGGAATATTTTCTAATTTATGTAATCTACTCTCATATACCAGGACTGCAATACTATGGGGAAGTATAGGCAAAGCCTTCCAACGTGTGCAGTGTTGGAGGTTTTAGCACATGGAAGACTTGAATCTAGGTGTTTTCATATAATTTCTAAAATTAAAAATACAGCTGTGTTGTCTTTAAAAATATTTATTAGGAAATACTGCAAATATACAGAAAAAAAAGCACAGACAATACAACACACGTGTACCCATTACCCACATTAAAGAGAAGTTAATAATCTGCCATATTTGTCTCAGATCGTTTGTCTTTTTAAAAGAAATGAAACTAGAGACAATTAAAGTCAGATAGTCCCTCTCTCCCTCCCCACGGAAGTTGCTGTGCTATGCTTGTATAAATATCTGTATAAATGACATAATATTACTTCTTATATATTTCCACTTCTAACAAAAGGCTTCATACTGTACTGCATTATCCTACAATGCTACAACTTGCTTTTTTCACTCAACATTATGCCCTTGAGATTTATTCATGTAGCTCTAGTTCACCCATTTCACTGCTGTATACAGTCATTCCATTACACAAGTCACAATGTTTTTTATCCATTCTTCTGTAAATGGACACTTATGTTGCTTCCAATGTTTCACTATGGAAAAGAACACTGAATAAACATTCTGTGACACCTCCTGGGCAATCTGCAAGAACTTCTCTAGAAGATATACTAGAAGAAGCATGGCTGAGTCTTGCGTTATGAGCATCTTCAACTTAATTAGACATCTTCCAATTGTCCTCCAAAGTGGTTACACCTATTTAAACAGCCCCAGTGGGGATGAGCTCCTGGGGTTCCACATCTCACCAACACTTGGCTTTGTCAGACTTTTTAATTTTTACCAATCTGATGAATATGAAATGGGATCTCGCTGTTTTAATTTGCATTTCCTTTATTTCTAGGAAGATTGAGTGTGTTCTCATATGTTAATTAGCCATCCAGGTCTTTTTTTCTGTGAATTCCTGTTCAGATCCTTTGCCCATTAGTTTTTTTTGTTGCATTATCTTTTTTCTTATTGATTCATAAGAATTTTTTATGAATCCAGGGCATTAATCCTGATTTAGGACATTAATCCTTTATAGTTTTACATAGTCTAAGTATCTTCTCCCAGTCTGAGGCTTATCATTTTTATTATGACTTTTTAAATGATGTAATATTTGTCACATAACAAAAAACATGTAATTATCAAATTATGAAGCATAATAGCAAAAATGGATACCCATGAGTTCAACTGAAGAACTGAAATATTACCAGTGTCATTAAAGCTAAATATGTACTCTCCCCAACTTAAAAAAGGATTTAATTGTGCCACATGTCGCTCTCTAAATGAGATCTTATTTACCTTTGGTTTTGAGCTTTGTAAGAAGAGTATCATTCTACATGCAGTCTTCTGCTATTTGATTTCTCCTCTCAATGTTTTGTTTCTAAAATTGATCCATGATGTCACATGTAGCTGGAGTTGAATTATTTTCACTGCTCTAAAATATTCTATTCCAGAATGTAACCATTTTCCTTTCAATGGACAATGGGTTATTTCCAGTTTTTTGCTATTATAAAAATGCAATAAACATTGTTATGCATTTCTCTTGATTCCCAGGTGCAAGAATTTCTCCAGGACACATGACTAGGGGCAGAATTGCCGGGTGGTAGAGCCTCCACATGAACTGTAAGATAATTCCAAAGTAGTTGGACCATGTGGCTTGTCTTTTCGTTTATGTCTTTCAAGATACAGAAGGGTTTTTTCCTCCTTTAAAATACTAAAATAAATCAAATTTTCCTTTATGATTTGTACTTCTTGTATCTTATTCAAGAACTCCTTCCTTACTCTGAGGTCATAAAAATATTGCCCTGTATTTTCTTCTAAAATTTTTAGTTTTATTTTCCGTCTACAATTTATTTCTATGCATACTGTAATGTAGGAATCCATTTTTTCCATATAGATAATTGTACATTATTTTCTTTTAAATACATATATTAAATAACATAAATGCCAATTGTTGTTTTTTGTAAAGCTTTAAAGTCTGAAACATGGATTGGGCCCTCCCCAAGAAACAGAAGTATTTTCATTCTAATTATAAAGATTAAGAAACTACAAAACCCTTCAATTTAGAGACTAGATTTATTCCAGCCAAGCTGAATGTTAAGTAAATCTTATTGATTCAAAGATTTTTATTATAAAACCAGAGATCTCCTGCCAAAGGAAAGTAATTCCTCCAAGATTCTAAAATGTTAAAAAACTCTGGGCGTTATAAATTACAGCCAACAGCAGGCTCAAATCTGTGAAATAAGGTAATGTTTTCACTCTGGGAACCAGAGTCCCACCTTAGGAACTCACTCTCATTTTCCTGCACTGGTAGTACCAGGTAGCAGCTATTTCTAATCTAGGGACTGCCCCTGCCCAAACTTTTGTCTGTTTTCCATATCCATGTGTCTTCTAACTCCAAGCTCCTAACACCTCAAATCTGTATCCTTCTTTTTCCTTTTGTCGTCTGGGTATTTATTGTGTCAGTTAGAGCTGCACTCTAAAAGAGCTTTGTTGGTTGTTAATAGTCATTTCAAACACATGATGTGTTCCAACTTACGATTTCATTTAGGATTTTAGGGGAAATAAAGCAATTTAATTTCCTACTAAATCATTTCCATAAATCCTACACTAAAAAAAATAAACTGACAAAGATAGATGTACTTCATCTCTTACCTCTGTGGTTTAATAACTTCAAGCTGACTCATACCTATTTCTTAATCAGTTACTGGGGCCTAAGGTTACCTAGAAGCAAACAGCTCTTTAAAACATTACAATATGATTTAAGCAGCCAAGGAGTGAAGCTAAAGCCTCTACTTTTTTCAGTGATTCTCAATGGACTGAAAAGTAACAAGCTCAGTGAGCCATGACATACGTTAGGCTTAACCTAGAGCAGTAAATTTTTTATTAAGCATTAACTAATATTAACCTTCCACTCGGTACTAGCTGAACGGGATCATTTACGAAAGGTCAAAAGCACAGGACTAACTGACCTTTTGAAGACTGAGAGGTCACTTTATTTTCTTCAAGTTATCAAAAGAGGTAGTATGAGGATGACCTTACCACTTTTCCATTTCTACTGTAGACAGAATAAAAAGGCAAGTACCTTAATCACAGCATGAGAACCTCCGTTTATTCAGATTTTTTTAAAAAACATTTTAAACTATTAAAGGACATTTAACTCCAAATACGGAAACTGTGAAATCTCCTTCCTCTAAGACGTATAAGTGGTTCCCAGTAAATCTGATATGACCCGTTGGTGCATGTCAAAGAGCATAAAGCTTATCTCAGAGTATAAGGATAATTTAAGGTATTTAAGCTTGATTACCTCAAAAATAAATATCAGCACAGTGGCCAAAGGTTAAATCTTGGCTTGCTTTAAAAAAACAAAAGACCACAGAAGATTCCTTACCTTTTGTTAGCTTCCAAAACATAGGTTAACATGAGTTTCTCAACAATGCAAGAGCTATTGTTTAAGAAATAGTCTCTTCGCTCGAAGGTCTCAACCTTCAGTGCACAGTAGAATCACCCAGAGTCCTTTTAAAAATCAGATACCCAGACTATATACCCCAAACTAACTCAATCAGAATCTTTGGGGTTGGGACCCAGGCATCGGCATATTCTGAAGTTCCCTAAGTGATTCCGATGTGCAGCCAAAGTTAAGATCTACTGTCTAGGAAGAGACATAATAGAAACATCTGACCACATTTGTTCCTGACATTCTCTAACCATCAACAAGCTATGTAAACAGTTTTTCAACCACATACAGAATTTAGACATTTAAAGAGTATCAGAGTTCTTAAGGGAAGAAGACTACGATATGACTAAACCAAACTTAAGTATCCCCAAGTTAATATTAGAAAAAGATATCAAAGATTAATTTCAGTTACTGCATTTCCAAAAGTGTTTGGTTTAAGTTAATGTCTCTCTCAGGGCCCAGGTTTAACGTAAAAATCATAATACTCAAAGCCTGGTCTAAGGCCCACCAATGGGCCTCAAATAATCAAAAAAATGTAAGCCTTTCCTTTGATTCTTTCTTAAACAATCCTACAGGCTTCCATTTTCACAAATGACTGACAGCTATTTACTAGCAATCTATAAATGAGTTATTAAGAATACTACAGAAAACTCTAATTCAGTATTTTACTAAGAGTCTGGCCAAAACACAATATTTAGCAAACCAGCCAAGTTACTTTTGTATACACTGACAAGCAGAAGTGCCACCCTTGGGCCAGCCCGGTGGCGCAAGCGGTTAAGTGCGCGTGCCCTGCTGCAGCGGCCCAGGGTTCGCCGGTTTGGATCCCGGGCGCGCACCGACGCACTGCTTGGCAAGCCATGCTATGGCAGCGTCCCATATAAAGTGGAGGAAGATGGGCACGGATGTTAGCCCAGGGCCAGTCTTCCTCAGCAAAAAAAAAGAGGACGATCAGCAGATGTTAGCACAGGGCTGATCTCCTCACAAAAAAAAAAAAAAAAAAAAAGTGCCACCCTTTCCAGATAATGCATGTGCATGATCATCATTCCAAGTTAGTCATAGTTTTCCACTGCTGCTATTCTTGCTTTCTAATGACCAAATGTTAGTTCAGCTTTACCATGATCAATTTCATTTGCTATGGGTTTCTAGCAAAGCCTAAGTATATAGTGATACACATTTTTATTATCTCTGGTCAATAATTTCCCAATAACTAGACACTGGGACATGTACATTGCACTTCAAATATGAACCAATGAATCAGAATAAAAGTTTGCCTAGAAGGCAATATTTCACTGGTAAATTTGTACTATTTAAATAACTTGCAACATACTATCAAGGTAAACGCAATAATGTTACTTATTTTTAAGCTTGTGGGGCATAATTTTATGTGTATATACTCAAATACTTATAAAGTAAATAATAAACATTCCCCTTAAATTTTTCTCCAATTTTTATCACCAAGTTCTTTTTTCTACCACAAAGTAGGAAAGGGTGGGGCAGGTAAATTGAGGAGTCTTGACTTCCCTAAGTGAATCAAAATTTTAAAAGTTTGAGAACCACTGCTCTTAAAGCTCTGGGTAGGTATTTGTAATTAGTTTCATTTTAAGAGAACTCCAGCTTAGAGGTAACATCCTTACAACCCAAAAATACGGAAAAGATGGAACAGGAAGAAAGGGGGTTGTCACCAATGTGAAAGGTCAGAATGAGGTCATCCACTGAAAATGTCACAACCAAAACAACCTAACATTATCTGCTCTCCTTCAGAAGATTACTTTTGGTGTTATTGACATATTGACAGTGCTCTATTAAGGTAACCTTAAAAGCAAGGGATAGATATGATGCAAACATTTATCAAATGAAAATTTATGTGCATATTTTTTGAACTTATTCATACTTAGTTTGTAGCATTTAAGAAGCCACAGATATTACTTACTAGCTGACGTCTATTTCTTTTCCAGGTTTCTGCTTTCCTTTTGGAATTCATGTTCTGGAAAGCTAAAAGTAGAGAAACCAAGTTCTAATCAAAGTTCAGACAGGAATGTTTACTACTTTTTTAGGTTCTGGTTCAAGCCACACAAGACCCTAAAAGTCTTGCTTTTCTGCCCATACAGCAATAACTCTGGATGACACATTTCCAGCAAGTCTATAAACCCAAATCAGAGGCTCTAAAGCATTAACTCAAAGCATCACACAATAAGAGTTGTAGGCAGCACTTCCACGTGGATCATGCAGCCAGAGAGGATACAGACAGGCAGGCCTTCCTCAGAATCACTCTCATCAGAATTCAGTCTCATCAGAAGCCAAGGTCCCAAAGTGGACCTAAAACATTCACAATCTCTCAAAATTACCATCAAACTTCCAAGAGTAGTAACTGTTACATAATCAGAGGCTTCTGAATTTATAATACATATTTGACACAAGCTTCTCTAGGATGAACTGCAATTTTACTACACAGTTTCAAGGGTTTGACAGTGCTTCAGCAAAAGAACACTCAAAAAGATAAATTTCTTTCTGCCACGACAGAAAGAAGCACCTAGGATAAATCTAATCTGGAGTTGTTCCCAGGACTTCTTCCTCTCCTACTTTTGCTTGCCTGCCCCATATTCATCCCCAGTAACCCTCTCAGCAGAGCTCCAAAGAAAGCTCTTTTTGATATCTGCCTTAACACACTTGGTAACACTCATCTTGCCTCACCATACAATACAGATCGCAAGGAAAGTATTTTTATTCTCTGAAGACTCATGCTGTGAGAATCTCCTAATCTGTCCTGCTTATTTTGGTTACCAGGGGAACAGCTCTTCTTGGCCCAGTTAAGGGATAAAAAGGCTACATCACTGTTAACACTTACTGAAATCACTGGGGAGGCTGTGGTTCAGATTCCTATAAAATTCTGTCCTATGTGCTTTTTTCAGTCCTGTGCAAAGGCCAAAGTCAGAAAGTTTCACATGGCCCTATAGGGAAGAAGAAACAAGGTAACAGAATGGATGAACATTCACTGATACTGAACAGAACATTATCTTCTCCAGCTCCTTGCAGTATCCATTACAGCTCCAAGCCAAAGTATGCTGCCTTTTTTTCTTTTATTACAAGGAAATACATATAACAGCAAATAAATTTTTAAAAGATCACCCCAAATCCTACTATACTAATAAAAGTATTTTAATTTTTGCATTTTATCTGTTTTTGTCCAAATATAAACTTTTAAACATAGTTGAATCCTCCATAGCATCTAAAGCTAATTTTACTACTTTTTTTCCCCTCCCCAAAGCCCCCGCACATGGCTGTGTATCCTAGTTGTAAGTCATTCTAGTTCTTCTGTGTGAGGCACCCCCATAGCACAGCAACTGACAGACAGGTGGTGTGGTTCCCTGACTGGGAAATGAACCTGAGCCACCGAAGCAGTGAGAGTGCCGAACTTTAAGCACCAGGCCATCAGGGCTAGCTCTTACTACTTCTTAAACTAACTCAATCAAATATTTCTCTGTGTTTCTATATG